>NC_134020.1:22155500-23626750 GCF_040712315.1 Castanea sativa
CTAGTGACAGATCTTTCCTATCTCCCCTTCCCCCCCCCCCCCCCTCCCAAAAGAAGAAAAAATTTATTTATGTGATTTTTTATTTTTGAATTTTTTTTTTTGAATAGGGTGAAAGGGCTCTTTTTTTGGAAAGTCACCGTCACTGTTTTGCTTGGATTGATAAATGGTATGGAATGACACTGCAACAAATATATGAACTTGAGCAACAAAATGACTCTATGTTAGACGAGGTAAGAAGATTCTATACTTCCCAAAACTCAATGATAGGAGTTTACTAGAATCAGTAAATATATGCGTGAATCGCAGTTCTTCATTTAAGCATTGTACATGGAAGTTAGAGATTTAGTTGTCAAACATTATTTTGCTTCCCTGGCCAAAGAATATATGTGATTTTATACGCGCATGTGCATAAGCTCACCATATGGAGAAATGTTCTGTTTTTGGACGTTTGAAGTCACCATTTCATTTTCATGTGATGATGGAATTTGTGTTTCCTATTTTTTTTTTTTTTTTATTCTATGTTTTGTTCATGTAACAAGATTTTCTAATATTTTTCCTGGACCAACAATGTGCATGGTGTAGTATCTGTTATAGTAGGCTGGCACTGTACTGGATGTATGAATAATCCTAGCAAGATAGTGATAAACAATACTCCAGTGTGTGTGCGTGCGCGCGAGAGAGAGCAGGTTAGGTCAAGTAAGAGCGTGTTTCATTCTTGTTGAATAACCTAGTGACGTAGAAAAAGGGGGAACAAGGTAATCTGATTTAGAACACCAGGGGCAGATCTGGTATAACTTGGGTTTTGAAGAATTAGGGTTAGGTTTTGGTGGGGAATAGGCTCAAAAATAATGGGGGTTATAAGGTTTCCAAAGGGACGAGGATTAATAGGGTTTTAGGAATGAAATCAAAGGTGAACTTCAAGATTTGGGTTGCTGTGAACAGTAACTATGAATAGTAAAATTAAAGAAAATAGATAAATTATAGGAACCACACCTAGACTTCCTAGGAATCACACCTAGACTTCCTGAGAATCACACCTAGGGTTCTTTGGCATCACACCTCGGAGAATGTTACATCACACAAACCATAAAAGAAAGCATAGCTCTTAAATTCTGAAAACATTCATTAATAATCAACTCAATAGAAAGTACTAAAAATCCTTAAATAGAGAACTAATACCTAATCCTAGTTGAACTAGGATTTCTTAAAGTACTACAACTCTTTAAATATAATAAATCTGTCTTCCCATTGCCTCCTGCATCACCTAGTCAGTATTGTATCAAACAAACTTTGTCTTTGAAAATTTTGAAATTGGACCACGCAGAAATCATGCTATATTGCTTTCATTATTGTGTAATAATAATTGGTATCTGTTTTTCCTGTCCAGTACATTTTGGTGTTTGTCTGGGATCATATAAGCACTAATAAAGGATGGATTCGTTCATTTTGTTTCCTAATCGCGTTTTTAAGGCACTGTCCACGTTCTTCAATCTTCAGAATTTTGAAAAGAACTTGTTACAAGATAAAAGAAGTTATATCATGATGTATTCATGATTTCATTTCTTGAATTTTCTACATGATCAAATATTAACTTTATATTAATTTGATTTACTTTCTGACATTATGAAAGCCATGGTGCCTTGTGAAGTACAATGGAATGGATAAATTTTCATGATGTTGTAACATCTCCTAAGTTTGGCTGTTCTGTCTAGTTCTCCAGTTCTTTTATATTCAGCCAGAAGTTGCATATGAGAAACTAATTTGAAATCAGGCCTCTGTTACAGTCAGTCAAATTCAATGAAGGTTTCTCTTATTTGTAACAAATGTAAAAGGGCCCTCAGAATTACTTTCATAGTGATTTATAATTAGCGGCGTTTTGAACCAGTTCATTGTAGGATACTTGTTCCTATCATGCATCTGTTGATGTCTCAAATGAAGTTTTGGGTTCATGCTCCTGGGCACTACATGTTTCCAGGACAGAAAGTAGCTATTTAGTTGTGAAAACTTTTTTTTTTGGTAGTTGTTAACAATAAGTATCTTGGTTTCCCTGTGTTTTCTCTCTTTTTCTTTCTCGGTATGAGTGTTCCATGGTATACTCCCTATGTACTGCTGCCTTGGTTCCCTCATGACTTGCCCCAAAATTACAATCTCTGGTTATTGCATAGAGTCCAAATTTGATAAGAATGGGTTGTAAAGCCTATGTTTTAGTATTTTATACCATCCAATAAAATATTGTTATATCAGTTTTTTACTTAAAATTCAATACATTCTACCACACTTTATAACATCTCAATAAACTCCAAGTTGGTTTAGATTTTCAAATGGGTATTAGAATTCATTGGGTATGATTGTCTATTCTTTAATACGTGAAAAGATGATGTGACATATTAAGATTAGAGGGTGTAAAACTTGGGTTTTACACCACATCCTTATAGAATTTAATCTCTGTTGCATAACCGAAGTACCTATGAATTTCTGATTTTGTTGCTAGAGTTCTTTTGAAATCTTAGATAATTTAGTTTTCATTGACTAATTCTTATGCTCTATAGCAGAGACTCGTGAAGCCTACTATAATGGTCGGTAACGAACACTTTGATGAGGCATCGCTTGATAGTGAAGGCATTTATAGCAAGGTCTGACCAAATATCAACCGCAAGTGTAAGCTACTTTTTACGGGTGATATATTTGCAATGTAAACGTGACCAATAGAGTAGACCTAGACCAGACCGCAAAGCAGCATATACACTCCCCACATTTTATCTCTTCTGATGTTGAAAACATTACTTCAAACCACAACTGAAGCGCAGGTTACTAGATCGACTCACTCAAAAAAATAAGGGAAAGAAATATTCATTTGATGTTCTTCCATCATTGGAAATTGTAAATGAAACAACTAAGTTGTATATTACTTTCTGGCATTATTTGGGATACGCATAGCTCTCTCAGTCTCTCTATCGCTGTGTGTGATTTATGTTGAACCAGAAGCAGTGCACACACAACGAACAACCAGAATAGGACAGCAATAACACTGATAGTATTGTTGAGGTTGCAATTGTGTCATATTTGTTGAAATTACTATGAGCACATTATTTTACTGAAATACTAAAAGACAAATTAGTTGGTAATATTTGTGTTTTATATCCTATATTTCTGCAAGAGGCTCACCTAAACGATCTAAAAGTTCTGCTAAACACTGAAAAATTGTTGGATGCTGTTAAAATAGGGTCCAAAATAATCGGATTTAACCTTGACTTCTACTGAAGCAATTGGATATAGTCAGGATTTTCACGTTGGGGCGGGGTTTTTTTTTTTTAACTATTCAAGAATAAGATGTTAAAATTCAAAACTAAATTAATATATGAAAAATAAAACTTAAACCTATATTAACTATATAAATAAAAGAAAATATATAAAAGGGTCATTTTTGAATATATTTTCACTCAATTATTTCTAATTTATCATAATGAAACTCGCAATAATTATCTGAGAGAAAATATTCCTTTTAATAAAATATTCCTTTTAATATCAAAATCAAAGAATCTGTTACAAAATTATCTTTCATCTTGTTCCTTTTAATATCAAAATCAAAGAATCTGTTAGAAAATTGTCTTTCATCTTGTTGTGAAATTTAGTTTGACATCATCTTCTTGTGAAATCTAGTTTGACAATATTTTTTTATTAAAAATGCTTGTTTTGTAATTGTACGCTCTGTTTGTTTCGAAGTAAAATATTTTTCGTAAATTATTTTCCTACTTTCAAGTGTTTGTTTAGATGTAAAATATAGTCAAAGTTGTAAAAAATTTTCAATTTGCCCAAAGTTTGTGCCTAGAAACTTGTAAAATATTTTACCAAAAAATCAACTGTAACACATTTTACAAAATTCTCACTCCCTATGGGTTCCAATTAGCTCAATTGGTAAAGTCTCTGATGGTTGTATAAGAGACCTGAGGTTCAATCCCCGCCTACACCAAAAACTAATTGGTGTCTTGATCTGATAATAAAGAGCTATTATTAGGAGCAAACACCGTAGGTTGAATCTCCCAAAAAAAAAAAATTCTCACTCCCTCCCTCCTGATGCTTTCTCCCTTTTCTTCTCAATTCCTCTCTCCCTCTCTCACACTTCTTCTCTCCTTCTCTCAAACTCTACCAAGCCAAACTGGTGAGACCAGCAACAACAACCACCAGAGACAACACCCACCAACAACAGACCACCGGTGGCGCCACACTCCCTACCAAATTCGATCTGGTTCTTCAGCTTCAAAATCACCCTTCAAGACCAAGATTGAAGAGATCAGAATCATTCATCGAATAGTTCTCCAATTTCCACTTGCTCTAAGATTTTCAAGTTGAGTTTCTGGAGGCCAGATTGTGGCGGAGCTGCTTTTGGTGGGTTGGATTGCTGTGGATATGGTGAGTGGATGATTTTTGTGTTGACAGATTTTGGGTATGGTTTGCGTTTGTCGACGGTGGCAGAGGCGAGGTGATGGTGGCTTGGTGGACGACGTGCGCGTTTGATGGATTTCAGGTTTGGGTTTTGTTTGTCATGGTGGTGGGTTGATGGTGGATTCACGGATGACTTGGATTGTTTGATGTTTCATGTGTAGCTTGGTGGGGTGGATCTGATGGTTGTTGCTGTGTTTTTCTTGAGTTGTGACTTTGGATTTACCTTTGATGCTTCAATAGCTCCAACTAGACAAAATTTTGCTTTGATTTGGTTGGATTTGCTCTGATCTAGTTGGACTTTGCAGTGATATGGTGGGTTGTGAGATTGGAAAATTTTTACAAAGTGATTTCCTGAACACTTTCATGTATGCTACAAAATACTGTAAAATGAAAATATTTTACGGAAAATATTTTCAAAGTAAAATATTTTACATTTGAAAATATTTTATATCGAAACAAACGGAGCGGTAGTAGAAACTAAAAGAATAAGTAAAGTACAACTCTTGTAAAAAGCTATGAAATTTGAAAGTCACAATAATAATAATAATAATAATAATAATATTATTATTATTATTATTATTATTATTATTATTATTATTATTATTATATGTTTAATATTCTTTGTGGGGATGACAGAACTAAATAGGAGTATTGGGTCGTGGGCCATGCACGAGGATGCCAAGGAGTCCAAGGATGATCAAACAATGAGACGAGCATGTGGGTTAATCGGCCGAGGACAAGGACAAATAACGACGAACAGGAAATGTCTCCCGAGGAGCCAAACTTCCTCGGGATACGTTGTAGAGGGTCAAAACCTAGCCGCCTAGAAAATATTGTGCAAGAGAGAACTATACTCTTCAGGATGTGCTTCAGAGGAAGGAGTCAACAGTGGACTAAGAAATATCTGAGAAGAAGACTGCTATACCATCACATTAAATGTTCTGCACCTAACTAACTGGTTGCATTTATGTTGAAAAGACGCATGAGCAATGATTTTCAGCCTTACAATTACACACAAAGTTTCCAGAAGAGCTCTGATGGGACAAGCATCCAGGAAATCACATATACAACCAACAGGTGGAAGGCTAGGATTGAAAAAGAATAGGACTATATAAAGAAAAGGCTCCGTGAGAAATGGGGCATGGAATGAACAGGAAAAACAAACAAAACAGAGAGAAAATACCTTGTACTTGGAAAAAGCTATAGTAAATATAAGAACAATTTATCCTCGGGCTTAACTGAGGCCATTATCATTTTGTGCTTTTCTTACTAGTTTGATTTCCTTCACCTAATGCCCATAATTGGTTTGCTGAAACGTTCTTTCTTGTAAAACCCACTCTCTAACAAATTTATTGTGTTGGGCTTTCTCCATAAGGGGGAGGCTAAAGTTTAGGGTCCTTACATTCTTCTTATTAAAAAAACCCAATTGGTTTTGCCAACTTAAAAAACGCAAACACAGAAATTAAAAGATATAAGAAAGTCACTCAAATAATCATTTGAGCGGAACAAGACAACACATCACTCAAAATTCAAAATCTCATAATTTAAACAATGAATACATGAAATCAAGCAATCAAATTGTTATGGTGGTAAATAAGCCAAGCTATTTACAAACAACTCGAGCTTGACTTGAGATTTTTTTTTAATGTTCTTTTATTTAGACTCAAATATCAAACAAATAATGCTTAAACATAATAAGACTTGATAAACATATGACTTGATAAACATATGACTTGATTTAAGTGTGTACACACACACTTGAGATTGGATTATGTAAGTTTGTAAATAATTTCATAAGATATCAAATTGTTATTTGTAATTTATTAGTAATAATTCATTTTAAAAATGATATATAATTTTAACAATACAAAATTGGTGAATCTAATTTTTATAAATTTTATAAATAAAAATTATTATTAATTGACTAAGATATTATAATTTCAACTATAATTTGTTATTAGTTATTAGCACATATTTCTAAAGGGTTAAAAAAATAGTTATGGTGCTTATTAAATATGAAAAAAAAAAATCAATCAAGTATGAAGTGACTCACAAACAAACTTGGAAATGAGCTAAACTTGGTGATGGACTCAAACTTAGCTCATATTCAAAATAAAATTGTGTGTGTTTGACAAAAATTATTTTTGTTAACTTATTTTACTATTCAACTTATTTTTATTACTATTTATGGGCCCCACTACACTTTTTGGTACTGTAGGGTCATTGGGCCCAAGAATTTATGTAGGATGGCCCAAGAATATCTTTTGGGCTAAAGACCCAATCCGAGGACATCAAGTGATCTGAGGGTGTATGAATGTTAACTCATAAAGAAAATGCTAGGTAAAGAAGTGATAATGTTTGAATAAATATGTTCGAGGAAGATTGTGTCCTCGGCTAGGTGAAGCCGAGGTAGAAGAAGGGTTGTTTGATATCCACAGGCTATGTTCTAGAAATTCCTATAGGTTAAGGAAGACACGGTACACATGAAGGATAAGAAGAAAGGTGGTGGAATATCTAAGATAAAGCTGCTATCACCGCCCCTGCGTTGAAGGTTCTGCAATTGATATTCTGGCCACATTAATGGGGAAGGGAGACCTGAACATCAGGTTTGAAACTTGATCCCTATCTTCAAAGACATCAAGGAATATGGATGGGACAAGTATCTAAATTAACGGTCTAAACCATGAGGTAAAGGATGAAAAAGGGAAAAAGGAGGGAATATAAAAGGGAGAAGGGACCTTCGTTAGAAAGGAGGAGATTTTGGAGGAAGAAAAGAAGAAATACATTGTAAACCTAAAGATCCACAATAGTAATCTATCTTGAGAGGCAGTAATATAAATTATCTTCGGATTGTGTCCAATGAGCAGTTTTCATTCGTATTCACATAAACAATTCCTTGTCTTTGCCATTGTGATCAAAGCCTATCATTCTTTGTTACTTAAACATTATTAGAACCTAGATTTCTAGCATACTCTCTACAAATTTTATTATAAAAAGGCTTTTCAGGCCCATTCCCTTCTGATTGTGGGTCCGGGCTCAAATTGTGCCCTTACAATTGGCGCCGTCTATGGGAATTCTTGTGTTCTAATAAGTTTGGCATGATGGTAGGCTCAGGTCCACACCATACGGAGTCTGTGGGGTCTCAACATGGGGATCACTCCTTGCATCTTGAGTACGAAGAAGACCGTGAAGGGTGTACACACAATACGCACCAGCAGGAGTAAGAGCCATTCACGAGGGGGAAGCAGAGTTCCTCGTGAGGGAGATACAAAAACCATGCAGAAGGAAATTGACAACATGAAAAGGAAGTTGCGTCGTGAAAGGTGAAGGCGAACTCCTTCTTTCTCTAATCCCTCCTCTAAGGGCTCCGAGGATGATAATTACAGGCCGAGGTCAACGACTCCCCCGGATGAATCTTTCTCTTACGACGATAACAACCTGCATAGGCAAAAGGGTAAAAATTCTTCTTCCAGGGGCTTGGGAAACGATACTATGGGTAAGGCATTACATCAAATCTCCAGGTCACCCTTCACGCACCAATTGGAAGAGGGGAGGCTCCCTCGACGCTTCACACAACCAGCCTTTACCATTTATAATGGCCGAACAAATCCTGTGGAGTATGTGAGTCATTTTAGTCAAAGGATGGCGGTACATTCTAAGAATGAAATTTTGATATGCAAGATATTCCCCTCCAGCTTGGGACCTGTGGCGATGAGGTGGTTTGATGGCTTGAGGGCAGGCTCTATCAATTCTTTCAAGGAACTTACTAGGGCATTTGGCTCTCGTTTCATCACATGCAGTAGGGTTCCCCGGCCTTTTGATTCATTATTGTCCATGGCCATGAGGGAAGGAGAAACCTTGAGAACGTATTCAGACAAGTACTGGGAGATGTTCAATGAGATTGACGGGGACTTTGATGATGTAGAGATAAGGACCTTCAAGGTCGGCCTACCTACAAAGCACAACTTGAGGAAATCTTTGACCAAAAAACCTGTCAGGAGCGTGCGTCGACTCATGGATCGCATCGATAAGTACAAAAGGGTTGAGGAAGATCAGCAATAAAGAAAGGGAAAGGCGAAGGTTATCCCTCAGGAGATGAGGGATTTCAGGTCGGATAGATACAATTGTAACAGGCCTGGGAAAGATTTTTCCAGACAAGCTGGTCCTACCACCCCACAAGTGGTCAACACCGTTATTAAGGAACCAGTGCAACAGCTGTTGGAGAAAATCAAGCATGAGTCATACTTCAAATGGCCCAATAAGATGGCGGGGGACCCTTTGAGACGCAACCAAAATCTCCATTGCCATTATCACTAGGAGAGGGGTCATACCACTGAGAATTGTCAGACTCTGTGGAACCATTTGGAGCAGTTGGTTAAAGAGGGGAGGTTAAAGCAATTCTTGTATCAGCCTAATGGGCAAGGAAACCACTTAGGGGCGGCGAACCATAGTAGCACTTCATCAAGGCCCCTTTTGGGTGCAATCAATATTATTTTCGCTGCACCTGGAAGGACTGGCTCAAATCCTTCTAGGGTGATGTCTGTAGCTCAGACCCTGGCCGAGGAGTCTAGAGATCAGCCGAAGAGGATTAAGGCGAATATCCTACCAGTTTTGGGTTTCTCAAAAGAGGATAAAATCGGGACTATCCAACCATATGATGATGCCTTGGTTGTTACCCTAAGGATAGGGGAATACGATATGAGAAGGGTGATGGTTGATCAGGGGAGTGGCGCAGATATCATGTACCCTGACCTGTTTAAAGGGTTAAACTTAAAACTTGAAGATCTTACAGCTTATGACTCACCCTTAATAAGCTTTAAAGGAAAGGTTGTCATACCAAAAGGGCAAATTATGCTGCCTGTGCAATCAGGCCCAGAAGTGGTAAACGTAGATTTCATTGTGGTAGACGTCTATTCTCCCTATACGGCTATTGTGGCAAGACCTTGGTTGCATGCTTTGGGTACTATTTTCTCAACCTTGCATGTCAAGGTTAAATTTCCTTCTAAGGATCAGGTGGTGGAACAGCTTGGAAGTCAATCTGTGGCTCGACAGTGTGTCACGACTGCAATTCTGCGTCAGCCTGAACCGGAGTCCTCGGCCTCGACTAACAGAAAGTCGTAGCAATCAAAGTCTCTGGCCACAACCAGGGTACCATTGGTAGAAGAACCTGCATGTGAGGAATTAGAAAAGGTTCTTATAGACGATGACCCTGAAAAATTCTTTCAGGTGGGAGTTCAATTGCCACAGGAGGAGAAAGCAGAGCTGGTTATGTTTTTGAAGAAAAATGTGGATGTATTCGCATGGAATGCTTACGAAGCCCCTAGGGTTGATCCGAGTTTATTTGTCATCATTTAAATGTCAATCCAGTTGTAATACCGAGGAGGTAACCACCTCGGCGATCCTCCAATGAGCATTTCGAGGCTGTTAAGGAGGTGCTCAAACTTAAGAAGGCGGGTGCTATGAAAGAAGTTTTTTATCCTGAATGGTTAGCTCATACAGTGGTGGTAAAAAAGAAAAATGGGAAGTGGAGAGTGTGTGTGGACTTCACAGACTTGAACAAAGCTTGTCCTGAAGATTCTTTCCCAATGCCTCGGATAGATTAGTTGGTGGATGCTACTGTTGGGCATCCTCGGATGAGTTTTTTGGATACTTTTCAAGGTTATCACCAAATACCTTTAGCTGTGGAGGACCAGGAGAGGACTACATTTGTCACTCCCACGGGAAATTATCATTATAAGGTAATGCCCTTCAGTTTGAAATACATAGGGGCTACCTATCAGAGGATGATGACTAGGATGTTTGAGCTACAGTTGGGAAAAATTATCGAAGTATATGTGGACGACATGGTGGTAAAGAGTAAAGCGGTCTCCACGCATCTAGAAGATCTGAGCAACACTTTTCAAACGCTAAGAAAGTACAAATTGCGACTCAATGCCTCTAAGTGTTCTTTTGGTGTGGGGTCAGGCAAATTTCTAGGCTATATGGTAACTCGCCGGGGAATTGAAGTTAATCCGGCCCAAGTCAAGGCCATTAACAACTTACACCCACCTCGGAATCCTAAAGAGGTTTAGAGGTTGACATGAATGACTGCTGCCCTCAACCAATTTATTTCTCGGTCCGCGGACAGGTGTAGGCCTTTCTTTCAGTTGTTGAATAAATGGAAGGGATTTGAATGGACTGAGGAGTGTGCGTTGGGTTTTCAACAGCTTAAGGAGTATCTCTCACGACCACCTGTTATGTCTCGACCGGAAATCGATGAAGTTCTGTTCGCATATATTGCGGTAGCTAATCATGCAGTTAGTTTGGTTCTTATACGAGATGATGATAATATACAAAGGCCAGTCTATTACGTGAGCAAGTCTCTATAAGAGGCCAAGGTGAATCATTTACCGTTGGAGAAAGCAATCCTAGCAGTGGTACACACTACGCGTAGGCTTCCCCACTACTTCCAGTCTCATACAGTTGTTGTCCTAACTCAACTCCCTCTTAAGTCTATACTTCGGAGTGCAGACTACACAGGAAGGATTGTCAAATGGGGTACTATCCTAGAGACTTTTGATATCAAATATATGCCTCGCACCTCTATAAAGGGACAAGTCATTGCGGATCTGGTGGCGGAGTTTGCTGAGCCCTCGTTAGAAGAGTATATTGAGGGATCACGCATGGATGAAAAATCAGTTGGCATGATTTCATACAAAGAACCTCCGTTATGGAGGGTGAATGTTGATGGGGCAGCAAATCAGAGAGGATTTGGTGTGGGGCTAGTTTTGGTATCCCCTAAGAGAATTACTTTTGAGAAATCCTTGAGATTGGGGTTCTCGGCCACCAACAATGAGGCAAAATATGAAGCTCTCCTCGGTGGAATGAACATGGTTCATAAAATGGGAGGAAAGATGGTACAAATGTTCTCGGATTCACTATTGGTGGTAGGCCAAGTGGAAGGGAAGTTAGATGCAAGAGATTCAAGAATGCAAGAGATTCAAGAATGCAAGGATACCTAACCCAGGTCAGGTATATACAATCCAAATTTGAGTCTTTTTCTTTATTACATGTCTCCAGGTGTGGGAATACCCATGCTGACTCCTTGGCCACACTAGCAACATCCTCGGCACAAAGCCTACCTCGGTTGATCTTTGTTGAAGATCTGTGGAAACCACTAGGACAAGTATTGACGCCATCTGAATTCATCAAATTAGGATGGGGCCTAGTTGGATGGATCCAATTATGACATTCCTCAAAGATGATATCTTGCCCAAAGAAAGGTCCGAAGCAAATCAGGTATGCAGGAAAGCACCTCAGTTCTGGCTGTCCGAGGACCAGAAATTATATAAGTGCTCTTTTTCAGGACCATATTTGCTATGTATACACCCAAAAGCAACGGAGTTACTTTTAGAAGAGTTGCATGAAGGGATTTGCGAAAGCCACACTAGAGGAAGGTCTTTAGCCCATAGAGCTCTTACTCAGGGATATTGGTGGCCCAATATGCAGAGAGAAGCACAGGATTATGCGAAAAAATGTGACCAATGTCAAAGATTTGCTCCTAACATACATTAATCAGGGGGTGTTCTTAATCCTCTGTCTAGTCCTTGGCATTTTGCTCAATGGGGCTTGGACATCGTTGGGCCTTTCCCAAAAGCAGCAGGGAATAGGAGGTGGCTACTCGTTGGAACAGATTATTTTACCAAATGGGTTGAAGCTGAGCCATTATCAAATATCAGAGACATGGAAGCAAAAAAGTTTGTATGGAAGAACATTGTCACCAGGTTTGGAATCTCTCATACTCTAATTTCAGATAACGGTCTACAATTTGATAGTAAGGCCTTTAGAAGATACTGTTGTGATCTAGGTATCACGAATAGATATTCCACTCCAGCTTATCCTCAAGGGAATGGGCAAGCCGAGGCGGTCAATAAAGTGATTGTCAACGGGCTTAAGAAAAGGTTAGATGATGCTAAAGGAAGATGGGTGGAAGAACTGCCACACGTCTTGTGGACATATCGAACTACACCACAAAGGTCTACAGGAGAAACACCCTTCTCCATGACTTATGGAGCTGAAGTTGTAATACCTCTAGAAGCTGGGTTCCCAACACTAAGGACGAGCTCCTTCACTCCAGACAGCAATGATAATCTATTGGAGAAAAGTCTAGACTTAGTTGAAGAACGACGAGAGAATGCCATGGTTCAGCTAGCTTATTATCAACACAAACTCAAGCAGGGGTATGATTCTCATGTAAAGCTACGGCCTCTTGCACCTGGAGACTTGATCTGAGGAAAGTTTTGGGTACGACAAAGAACCCAGCATGGGGAAAACTGGGGCCCAACTGGGAAGGACCTTATCGTATTACCTCAGTCGCGGGCATAGGGGCTTATAATCTTGAAGATCTAGATGAATATGTTGTACAACGTCCCTGGAATGTAAATAACCTACGAATGTACTATTATTAAATAAAAGGCACTTCGGCCATTTTTATTTCTACTGACACTATATTGCATTGATTATCATTTTTTATTAAGTATCAAACTGAAACTTGGTCATGCCTGGATCCTCGGACCACATACCTCGTCTAAATTCATATTTTATTAAGTGTTGAACAGAACCTTAGTTAGGTCTGGTCCTCAAATCATCTACTTTAGGGAAATTAACACTTTAGTTCATTTTTCTAAAGTATCAAACTGAAACTTGGTCATGCTTGGATCATCGAACCACATTCCTCGTCTAAATTGATATCTTATTAAGTGTTGAACAGAACCTTAGTTGTGTCTGGTCCTCGGATCATCTACTTTGGGGAAATTAACACTTTAGTTCATTTTTCTAAAGTATCAAACTGAAACTTGATCATGCCTGGATCATCGAACCACATACCTCGTCTAAATTGATATTTTATTAAGTGTTGAACAGAACCTTAGTTGTGTCTGGTCCTCGGATCATCTACTTTGGAGAAATTAACACTTTAGTTCATTTTTCTAAAGTATCAAACTGAAACTTGGTCATGCCTGGATCATCGAACCACATACCTCGTCTAAATTGATATTTTATTAAGTGTTGAACAGAACCTTAGTTATGTCTGGTCCTCGAATCATCTACTTTGGGGAAATTAACACTTTAGTTCATTTTTCTAAAGTATCAAACTGAAACTTGGTCATGCCTGGATCCTCAAACCACATACCTCGTCTAAATTGATATTTTATTAAGTGTTAAACAGAACATTAGTTGTGTCTGGTCCTCGGATCATCTACTTTGGGGAAATTAACACTTTAGTTCATTTTTCTAAAAGTATCAAACTGAAACTTGGTCATGCTTGGATCCTCGGACCACATACCTCGTCTAAATTTATATTTTATTAAATGTTGAACAGAACCTTAGTTGTGTCTGGTCCTCGGATCATCTACTTTGGGGAAATTAACACTTTAGTTCATTTTTCTAAAGCATCAAACTGAAACTTGGTCATGCTTGGATCCTCGGACCACATACCTCGTCTAAATTGATATTTTATTAAGTGTTGAACAGAACCATAGTTATGTCTGGTCCTCGGATCATCTACTTTGGGAAAATTAACACTTTAGTTCATTTTTTCTAAAGTATCAAATTGAAACTTGGTCATGCCTAGATCCTCAGACTACATGCCTCGTCTAAATGGATATCTTACTAAGTGTTGAACAGAGCCTAATGATGTTTTGGTCCTCGGACCACTCTTTCAAGGGAAATTAACCCTTTCTATTATCCATTTGTCCTAGGTACTTAGACGTACTATTGATCAATTGGTTGAAATTTAACTATGTTTGATCCTTAGTCTGTTTATCTTTAACATAGTGATAAATGGATGGAAATCCATGAGCATCACTTAATGCATTTGCAAGTATATTGAACATGTTTATTGCCTAATTCAGTCCAGATTGCTGCCTTAGAATTGTTAGTTAATTTATGAAGGTAAACAGATTACTGTTCTAAATATAGCAAACAAGCATGAAGTAATATGATCAAGGTAAAACAAAAACAAAAACATCAAACAAAAGAGATAGAACTTGTGTTTTCATTAAATTCAAATTTCTTTGGAATTACAAAATACTTGCGAGTTGTCGAAATTACATTAGGTGGAGATAAAGGGAAAGGCTGGAGAGAAGAAGAGAGTAGTCATTGCTTTAGCTTTATCTTCAAAAGGCCTTTGGGATCTTATGGGAGCTGAGGTTGCGCCGAGGAGTCAGCAACTATCCATTTGCCTTTTGGATCTTCCTTCAAAGTTATTGGAATTAAATGGTCGCCCTACTTGTCCATGGAAGAGTCTTTGGGATCACTTGAGTGTTGTGTATCCTCTAGTGTCTTTCCTTCTGTTAGATCAGCTTGCTTTAGGAGCTGACTTTCAGCAAAGGCAGGATCTTCAGCTACTTCACCTTGTTTGTCCTCTGCTCCTTGAATGACGGCACCATTTTTTATTTGGGCAGGAGCTTGGATGGCTGGGGGGAAGTAAACATTCTTTGCCTTCCAAAGGGTAGAAGAAGCATCAATCCCAACTCGGGAAAGTGCCTAATTCCACACCTGAAGGCAGTAATGCCTACACACCTCGAGGACTTGAGCTTTAAAGGTTTCAATGGTCTCAGCCACGCCAACCTCGTAACCCTCTTGCTCAGCTACATCCCTTGCCTTCTCAGCCTCCTCTTTTGCTTGAATGGCCTCTTCCTTAGCCTTGATGGCCTCCTCCCTTGCCTTCTCAGCCTCCTTTAAATCTCTCTTAAGATCTTCAATCAACTTCTTGGCAGTAGTAAAATTCTCATCGGCTTGCCTAAGCTGCAATCTTTGGTCCTCGGCCTGCTTCTCGGCTGTTTTTAATGCAGCATCCAAGCCGGACCTCTCGCTCTCTACTTTGCTCAATTTAGCCGTGACCTCTTTTAGTTTTTTCTCTTGTAGGTCAAAGATCTTCTGGGCGTTGATGCTCCTTAATTCTTCAGCCTTGAAGGATTTGTACGTACTGATTCAATCTCCTCTACCCTGTGAGCAGACTGAACGGCCTATGTGAAGGAAAGATCAAAGCAATAAGGTAAAATTAGAATTTCTAAAGTATAATAGAAATGGAGGTAAACGAAGCTTGCGGAAAATCCTTACCAGAGCAAGTTCCTTCTTCAAAGTCATAAAGACATTTTGATCTTTCATCCTTCTAAGCTCACCCATATCTTCGGGTAACAGTAGTGCTTGCTCTAGTGCGTTTGCTACACAGGTGACTGTTCCCTCATCGGAGTTCCTGATGGATGCGTCGGAGGTGACTACATGGTCGTCCATGGTCATCTCAGGCGCCCAGATTGGAGCCTGTACAGCCGCAGGGGGCTCAGTCCTTTTATCTGACCTCGTCTGCACTGCACGGGCTTGTTTTCCTCCTTTCTCAGGCTCAAGCTCTTTGGGAAGGGAGTCTTTCCCTCCCTCTATCACCTCTTTCCCTTTCTGCTAATCCCTCTTTCTTTTGTGATCAGCTTGGTTGGTACGCTGAGATTGGGTAGGAGGAGGAGGAGGAGGGAGCCTAAATTCAGGAATTCTTTCAGCTCCTTTATCTTTGGCCTTGGGTTGGGGTACTTTAGGAAGCTCTTGGGACCCCACTTGAGCTTCCAGTACGTCCTTAAGACTCGGCTTTGATTTGCGTTGGATACCCATGTTGTCAGATTGTTGTATGATGTCTTGTGAGATTGAGGAGGATGTGCCGAGAATAGCAGTTTGGTCTTCAGGAGACTGAGGTCGATTGAAAACCTCGTACTCATCATCGAAGTCAGATACTTCAACAATCTCTTCTTCGTCCTTTATATTGGGTTGAGAAGAGGTTGCCTCGCCCGATGTGTATTGAGTTGGAAGAGGAGTTAGAGGTATACCGTCTGGTACGGATTGTTGGGGTTGTATGGGTTGGGTAACCAAGGTACCTTGAGGAATAGAAGCTCCCTCAGGTAGCAGAAAACCTTCAACGACAACACTTATCCGGGGAAGACGTGGGTCCTTGGCTTTGATCACACACTTCGGGGCCTGAAAAGCTTTGGAAATGGGATCGTAACCGAGGATTAAATGAGCTGCTCGAAGTTAGCCGTCTGTATGTACAAAGACTTCGGCTTGTAAAATTCTATTTAGTCTCCCAAAATCAACGAGGAGATGATGAAAATCCGCTGCATGTGGGTCTGCAAAAATGGCCAAAAGAAAGAAAAATGAGGTAAGAATAAATAAAAATGTAAAAGGGATGGTTTTAAGGGGTTTAGATAGATCCGAAACTTCACCTGGTGTCTCCTCCCTTATCGGACAAGGCACGCCGTCGTGCCAATCCCCTGATATGATCAGGAAGTCATTTTTTAGACCCTTATTGGATTCAGGGAGGCATTGAATTAACCTAACTACTGGATGCCTAGATTTTAAGTAATATTCTTCTTTTTTCGTTAGGTAGTGGAGGTTATAAACCCAGTTCACATCATGATGAGTGAGTCCTAGGTTCATCTTCTCATTTAGGGCATCTATGGAACCTAGAATCCTAAACACATTCGGGGCACACTGGGTAGGAGCTAGTCTAAAAGCCCTAAGATAATCCCTGGTAACAGTCCCCATGGGAATTTTCAGCCCTCCTTTGATGAATGCAATCATCGGGATTACCACCTCTCCCGTTTTTCTTTTTACGAAATACTCCTTTTCTATACAGTACGTAACAGATACCCCCGAAAGAATTCGGTACTTAGCCTTAAATTGTTCTATTTTTTCATTTGAATCCACTAGGGATGCAAATCTACCCATTTTTGGGAAACAGGGTGTGGGTATGTTAGAAGAACTAAGAAAATAGATGAGCTGAGGATAAAGGAATACAAGAAAAAAGAAGGGAGAAAAACAAAAAAGCTGATAAGAAAGGGAGAGAGTCTGGGAGAACTTACTTTAACAAAAAATGACAAAGTCACCTCGGCCAAATATTTGGTAAAGTGAGAAAGCACGTGTAGATTGCAAAGTGTGGCAGATACGTTGTACGAGCGTTGTGATGTGTGAGAAGGTTTGAAAAATAAGTATTTATATGTCATTGGGAATTATGAAGCGGGAGAATTCCTGCCTTTGCCCAAAAGCAATCCTCAACCGTTGGATGTGTGTTACATCACTGAACGTGGGGGACATAAAGACGCCAGAATTTAATTTAGGGACGCTTCGCATGCCAAAACATCGGGAATGTGCGGTGGGCAGTTCAAGAATCATCATCCCTGTCAGTAAGATTGCAAATGTCCACAGGTCAAAATGTGACAGATGTCGAGATCCTTCTTTCATCTCGAAATAGAGAAATAAGAATCTTGAGGGGCTATTGTAGGGTCATTGGGCACAAGAATTTATGTAGGATGGCCCAAGAATATCTTTTGGGCTAAAGGCCCAATCCGAGGACATCAAGTGATCCGAGGGTATATGAATGTTAACTCATAAAGAAATACTAAGTAAAGAAGTGATAATGTCTGAATAAATATGTCCGAGGAAGATCGTGTCCTCGACTAGGTGAAGCCAAGGTAGGAAAAGGGTTGTTTGATATCCACAGGCTATGTTCTAGAAATTCCTATCGGTTAGGGAAGACACGATACACGTGGAGGATAAGAAGAAGGGCAGTGGAATATCTAAGATAAAGCTGCTACCACCGCCCCCGCATTAAAGGCTCTGCAATTGATATTCTGGCCGCATTAATGGGGAAGGGAGACCTGAACATCAGGTTTGAAACTTGATCCCTATCTCCAGAGACATCAAGGAATGTGGATGGGACAAGTATCTAAATCAGCGGTCTAAACCATGAGGTGGATGATGAAAAAGGGAAAAATGAGGGAGTATAAAAGGAAGAAGGGACCTTCGTTAAAAAGGGGGAGATTTTGGAGGAAGAAAAGAAGAAGTACATTGCAAACCTAAAGATCCACAATTGTAATCTATTTTAGGAGGTAGTAATATAAATTATCCTCGGATTGTGTTCGAGGAGCAGTTTTCATTCGTATTCACATAAACAATTCCTTGTGTTTGCCATTGTTACCAAAACCCATCATTCTTTGTTACTTAAACATCATTAGAACCTAGATTTCTAGCCCACTCTCTACAAATTTTATTGTAAAAAGGCTTTCCAGGCCTATTCCCTTCTGATTGTGGGTCCGGGCTCGAATTGCGCCCTTACAGGTACTATTCATGGGTCCCACTGTATTATTTCAGCTAACTTTTACCTTTACTTTCAGCAAAAAAATTTTAGTTTCAACAAAATAAGCAGATTCCAAACAGACCATAAATGAACAATCTTAAAAGTTGGTTTAGCTAAGCTACTCTCATTTACAACCCTAAAAATTATAATTCCAAACACATATGGTCAGGTGCTCATTTAGTTTTTAGATTCTTTAAGCCAACTTTCAATTTAAAATGGGTACTGTTGAATTGTGGGGGCTAAACATTTTTTTTTTTTAATCCAAATTTTCATTATACAATTTTTTTTTTTTTTAACCGGAGAAGTATCAGGGTATTTATTAAAGATGGATTTTGAGACATGTGACTAATGTAACTCGTGTGATTGGCTCTAACTTAAAAAATCGGTTTATTTTTACTACTATTTATGGGCTCTATTGAACTTTTTGGTACTATTTATGGGTCTCATTATACCATTCCAGCTAACTTTTATCTTTATTTATACTACTTTCAGCAAAAAAAATTTCAATTTCAGCAGAATAAACGGATCCCAAATAGACCCTAAAATGTAAAAAAATGACTCCCCTGTCAACTCCCTACCCAAGGTTGGCTAAAGGGATGGATAAGTTGAGCTACTCCCATTACAAGCTAGGCTAGGTCTTTTTTTTTTTTGATAATCTACAAGCTAGGCTAGGTGTACCTTTATGTCAAATAGTATTTAATACCATGTTGATTTAGTGAGATAAAGGTCCTATGTGAGGCTTCCCTAATAGGCTTTGATGAGTCCATAGAAAATTATTAAGGTCGTCCCTCTTAATGGATGGTCATTACGTCATTAGTAAGCCATCAAAGATAGATGAATAACCGCCCAACACATTCAAAAATGATCATCAAAGGCTTTAAACCCTCTCATCAAGACAAAGAACGTTACAATTAGGGTAATAATCACCCTCATTTATGTCCAACAACTACCTAAGTCACCTATAAAAGGGACAATTTGTTCATTTGCTAAGGTACGTCAGAAACTATTACAAAATACTATTTTTATAGGAAAGAGAAGGGTTGATACTAACTTAAGCATTGGAGGCTCCCCCACCGGGTACAACCCGGTGGTCTTTTTGATGAACTTTCTTTATCTTGCAGGTCCTACAAGATCATCAAAAGCTCCGAATTGAACGAGTGACCCAACTAATGATTTTGACACCATCAATTTGGCGCCGTCTGTGGGGAACGACAAGTCATTGTTCTCTTCCCATGACAAAGGGTCACCTAGTTCATTCAAAAGATATGAACACCATGATACTGTAGTCAGTCTCAGTCAACTAGATGGAATGTGGTGTAAAGATCCTCTGATAGAAGCAGATCTACCCACGACAAAGCAGTCTTGCAATGTCTTCCAACCCAAAGGGATGAGCACATGAAATTTGGAGGCCAAATCAAATCACCTCGACTTGATTTTGCAAAAAATGTCATCGTGTTACTGTGGGTCAATGATCCTGGGCACAAACGAGATGGTTCGCATCAAGAACCCAAGGTAACTCTTATACCTTTATTCAGAAAAAAATAAGAAGGAAGAGCAAAGATAAAATTGCCCCAAAGATACATAGCCTAACCCACTAAGCCATTCTATGAGTATCATTGCTCAGGTTTGTTTATAGGTTTATTCTCCCAAAAGTTATTTTTCTAAGTGATACTATTACGTTTTGCATAAGATTCTAAATTCCTAGATTACTCCAAATAAGTCAACCATAATAATGGTAGTCCCAAATCACAGCTTTGTCTTTCTATATTTATTTTAGATCTCAATTTGATCATACTGAAGTTGCTATATATGGTGATATATAAATGGAAGGAATGGGAATCATAGCTTTGGCTAAAGGCTTTATAAAGTAACTATATAAAAAAAAATTAAGCTACAATTGATGAGACTTATTGTGCATATATATATATGAATATATACATCAATACATGCTTCTTAAGATAAATACAGTCAACCCAATGTGGTGCAAATCCCATTTTGATCATTCACAATTTCACATTTACTGTTCAGTTGCATGTTTGATGTTAGACATACTTGTTTGGCACATAATTCACCAATGTTGGTATTGATACGTATGATGCTACTTACCAATTTATCCCCCCTTTTCTTTCCTATTTAAGCTAGATAAGTTTAGGAAAGAAAAGTTGACAACTACACTCGATATCAGACAAAGTTGAAAACCCCCTCCTCAAAAAAAAAAAAAAAAAAAAAGAGTTGAAAACTCATATTGATTATTAAAGAAAAATAAAGAGATGCTTTATCACCGCTCTTCTTTCCCAATATGTCTTGCTAAAATAGGAAAGATGAAATCCAATATTATTGCTTTGCCCAAAATAATAAATCTCAATTTTTAGTCGTTAGAGAAAATGAAGCAAAAATTTGTTACCGTACAAAATTATAGCTTCAGATATTAAAGAGGGGCAATTCTTATTTTTCTTCCAAGTTTAAGAACCCCAAATTCAAGCATTAAAACCGGAGATTAGTCGGTTTTCTTTTTATACATAGGGCAACGTATTGAATTATAGGCATACATATGCATGTGACATCTACTCTAAATAACGTGACAACTATTTTTGACCGTCAATCTTAAATAATTTTAAGATAATCTCTTTTATTATTCCATCAAAAGCCCCCCCCCCCCCCCCCCCCCAAAAAAAGTTTCAAGCAAAATTGCAAATTTTATGTTTGCCTTATAGGCTTAAAAATAAGAGATGTTGCCCATTGACATTCCAAGATTCAAGACCCCAGTTTTGGGTATTTAAAAGCATTGAGCTAGATATAATTATTGGGCTTGAGATCCTTCTTGCTCCCTTTCAAATTGAAACATGGCATGCCAAATTATTTCTCTTAATTTTGCATATGCTCGTGTGCAACTAATTAATTGCATGTGCAAAACATTGTTTTCTTTTGATCAATATCTCATATGTTATAATTCATAAAAAAAAAAAAAAAATATATATATATATATATATATATATATATATATATATATATCATATGTTATAGTTCGTCAAAAGGTAGACCCTTTTTAGGAGAAATCCCATTAGCATATGATTGATTATGAATTCACAAATAATAATCATGGCCCACTATTTCCAAACCTTTCTAAATGATATCGGTGGCTTTAATTTTGAGAAGGAATTCCAAAATATATTTGTGTTATGTAAACACTCTAAGGGATATTATGCTATGTCAACATATATCACCCTTAAATTATAGAAAATTTTATACATTTGTGGTTAATATTATTTTGTGAATTTCTTTATTGGTATCTTTGCTCCTAGTCTAACATTTTGCACAAAAAGAGTACATGTAGTACAACAACTAGGCTAGTGCAACTAGACTATCTTGTACATATATTGTCAAGTCCACAGGATTAAGAATGAGAACTCATCAAGAAGAGCTTGCCAAAAAGAAGATCATAGGCCATCTCCCTGGTCGTTGTCAAGTAGCAAGTGCGCCATCAAAAGGAGCATTGAATGACCTTTGGAATGGAATATATAATTTTCATCTCCAATTTGCTAGAAGCAACCTGGACAAATCACAACAGCGTGACCCAATTCTTGGGTCTTCAGGTTAGATGAGTTATTTTCATCTCATTATTTGCAAATAGAATTTGTTTATTTCATGCTACACTACTCTCAAAAGACACCTATGGGTGAAGAAGTTAAAAGAATTAATGAAAGAAATTACCATACACTTTTCTTTCCTTGAAAGGAAAAGGCTAGACAACTTTGTAACTACTAAGCTCCACGTTAAGTGTTCAAAAAAAAAAAAAAATCTATGGTAGTCAATAGAATAGCATGAGTTAGAATTAATCAATTTGAGGAAAAATAAAAATATAAAGTCTAGAAATATTTCAAGAAAAAATATACTAGCTTTAAAATAGCATTGATTGATGAATTTAAGATTCCAATTTTGGGTGTTAAAGTTTTATTTGAACAGTTGTACAACTGTGAGGATTTATAGCCACAGCCTATATACATTCAAAGAATACAATGTATCTATTTAAATATGTTATATATGGCAAGGGAGAAGAGAATCTCACCGTTTTCTCTTTAATATCCCCCACCATTAAAGCCCAAATATAAGTCAAACATTATGACCTTGATATCTTTGTTGGAGTAATATTTAGGTACTCCCGGAGCACGGAGAATGGTGCTCCCTCCTCTTACATTCATGGTGGGATCCGCTCATTAAATTCATGATGGGGTCCACCATGAATGTGAGAGGAGGGAGCACTATTTCATTATACTCCGGGACTACCTAAGAATTTTCCTCTTTGTTGTGGCCTGCAAAAAGTTTTGTTTCCTACTATAACTAAAACAAACCGTTTGCGTCCTTTTAATGGTGTCAAATTAATGGTACACTAAAGAAGGAAAATAAATGGTACACAGCATGCTGATAATAGCTTGGTTGATATTCACGGGTAGAAAAGCTGTGTCATAGGGCCATCCCCCGAATTTATATTTGTATTTATTGATGACAACAGTAAAAGATAAATACAGAAATAGAAAAAGTATGCGCTCTATAGTTATGCATGAGTTATTAGTTCATCAATTGACTAATGACATATTGTTTTTCAAAGAACAATCTGAAAAGATTTATAATAAAAAGAGCATTAGGAATAAAATGCAAAAAAATGGCCTATTCGGCCTTGCACACATAATAGTTTTCAAAGGGAATGCAAGGTGGGATTAGGGTTGAAAGACCCAAAGAATTACAAACTTCAGTCCTTATAGAAATATGGCAATAGTTAAGCATAAATCATTTTCAAAATATTATGAAATTTTGTATCTTGAAATGTTCCCCAATAGAACGAACAAAATTTACTGTTCAAACTTTTCCATGTATAAATATATGCTGCTTTGACTTTGAGAATGGAGAATTTAAACGGTTCCATCTATACCCGACCATGCCTTCGAGCATCCAATGGGAAAAAAATGTGGGACTCTCACGGTGTTACAATCCACATGTATGATTCAATAAAAGCAGCCATACAGGTACAATGTTTTTATTTTATGCTCGCACTAGTGACATCACCAAAGTAAGTATTTACTCGCATATATGATATACAAGCAGAGCTTACTGTCTCTAAATACTAAATAGTATCAATTTATTTCTACGTGATTTTATTAAATGGAAATTAGTTAAGGACCCTATGAATGCTCCTTAAAGTAGTCGGCCAAATGTATATTTTGACCCGAATGATGTGTACTCTATATTAAGCTCATCATTTGAGAACAATCGAGGTTATTAATTTGTTAGTATTTTTTGGAGCAAAATGAGCCTAGTAAAAGCTTGACAAAGTGGATCAACAAAAGGCTCGACATAAGAAAAATCATCCAGCAGAAAAAGGTCATGGAGTAGGCACAACTGATGAGAATGTTGGAGAGGTTTTCTTGCCAAGAACAAAATATAGCAATGATGCAGCCCAATTCTTGGTCCTCAAAGGTCAGATTTAAACATTTCTTTTCCCTTTTAATTCTCCAAGTATTTTGAACAACGATTGAAGTCAAGTGTTAGACATAATGACAAATATCATTATTGCCAAATAAAAACCTAGCTGTTTAAGAAATTTAAAATTATTTATCATGATAAATATAATGGCTGTCTATCATAATGGTAAATATCATTAAACACACCGAATTCTAACACTCTTTAAACACTTTGCCAAGTGTTATTTAGTTGCATGAGAATAGGGTACTAGTTATGAAAATGATTGCTGGAAAGACAAATTGCTAAATTACAAGATTAGTACAAAAATGCACAATTGACACAAAAGGCTAGATAATCTCTTGCTAAAGGCAAAAGGCTTGACTAGTAATATCTGCTCTAGCTAGTGTGACCTATTTTAAACTTTTGATTTCTAGCCGATCAAATGATCTTATGTTCGTCCATTTTTTTGCTATCGTCAAAACAAAGAAAAAAGAGGAAATGGTTGAATTGCCTATAGAGCATGTGCTTCATACGTAAAATAAGACAATTCAGTTTGATCACATGGCATTAAGTGTGGCTTTAATCCTCACTAAGTTTTCATACTCTTACATGAAACGATGTTGTTTGGATGTAATCTATATCAATTCATCCAAAATTTCGTATAATATGTAAACCTATAAGTGGTTTGCTAGAATACTAGCTTCAGATATGCCAAAAACAAATGTTCCAAATTTTCTAAGGGGGTGTCATAATTTGACGAAGAAAAACCCTTAAGAAGAAAATAGAGATATAGTTAAAAGTTGTGAAAATTCCATCTACATCACAAAATGCTTTAACTCCTGTAAATCATGGGTTGTACAAATCCAACAAAGAAGAGCTCTATGACGAAGAGTTCGTCAAGAAGACTACAACAATGAAAAGACCGAGGTATGTACAAAATTGTATTGAGATTCAAGGCCTTCTATTGAGGTAACTCATTTCTTTCTTTCTTTCTTTTTATCCATGAGATCATTTTAGTGAAACTAAATAAATATCAAGCTTGCATGATTATTACAAATGTGTATATAGAACATGTTGAAAATATTGCTATAAAATTGTTACAATTATCACAATCAATATGATTATATTACTAGTAGCATATGTTTCATCGTCATGAATTTGAGAAGTTCTATTAAGTTTCCTAAACTCAAAATGCTAGATGATCATATTCACAATATGCTCATGAATTTAAGTCTCAAGAGAAGTCTTAGACATGAAGCATCATGTTGAGCTAAAAAAAAAAATCTTGAAAAGAGAAGAGCTCGTCATCTTAAAAATGAAGAGCTTGTCAAGAAAATCCTAGCAATAAAAAGATCGAGATATGTCACAAAATAATATCGTCATTTAAGGTAACGCATTTATCTCTGTCTCTTTTGTATTCGTCTATAAAAATTTACACCTAGTAAAGGTTCATGAAAAAATGTATGCATTACTAGACAAATCACAAAAGAGGTAAAACCCTAAGATTACAAAGAAATAAGAAAAAGGTCCACCTAGGCTATTGGTAACTTATTATTTATATATAAATTGTTCTTGTTTAACCAAGTCTTGGCAAGTGCATGTCCGACTTAATGTAGATATCAACATAGCCTGAAGAAGGTCCAAAATGACATAGTGTCAAGGAATCTTTCCAGCAACAAGTGATAAGATTCTGCCAAGATGGATGTAAATCACTGACGAAGTCTAAGTGACAAGATTCCTTAAATGGATGTGAGTCAACAAAAAAAAAGGCTAAGTGATAAGATTTTGTCAAGACGAATGTAAATCACTGACGAAGCCTAAGTGATAAGATTCCTTAAATGGATGTAAGTTACCAAAAAAAATGGCTAAGTGATTAGATTCCGCCAAGACAGATGTAAATCATTGACAAAGCCTAAGTGATAAGATTCCGCCAAGACAGATGTAAATCACCGACGAAGCCTAAGTGACAAGATTCTTTAAATGGATGTAAGTCGCCAAAAAAATGGCTAAGTGATAAGATTCCGCCAAGATGGATGTAAATCACTGACGAAGCCTAAGTGACAAGATTCCTTAAATGGATGTAAGTCACCAAAAAATGGCCAAGTGATAAGATTCCGATAAGATGGATGTAAATCACTAATAAAGCCTAAGTGATAAGATTCCTTAAATGGATATAAGTCACCAAAAAAAAAATTTGGACAAGATTCCGCTAGATCGATGTAAATCGCTGACGAAGTCTAAATGACGAAGCTCTGTAACTGGATGTAAGTCACCTAAAAGTGGCTAAGTAATTAAATACCCTTAGACAAGTGTAAGCAAACAAGGATTCTCACACAAACGCAAGTCACACGCAAATCAAAAATATCAAACGTGACAACCAAAAAATGAATGAAAGAGCATCGAAGTGATCAAGAATGGTCGTCAAAAAAAAAAATACCTCGCTCTTCAATAGTGATAAAAAATGACGGTCCAAATAAATCACCTCGCTCCTCAACTATGATAAAAAATGGTCATCCAAAGAAATCACCTCGCTCCTCAGCAACGATTAAAAACGATCGTCCAAAGAATTTAGCTCAATTTCAAAATCAAGCTACGATCCCTCAAACATCCAAAAAGACCTTCAAAAGGTAGATACTAAGAAGTCGTCGCAAAAATACTACCGTCTTTAAAGAAGAAAGTAGTTGAAGATAAAGAAGTCTGAATCTAACAAGTCGAGAATATTCCCAAAGCCTGACTAGAAAAATCAGACTTGGGAATGGGGGGCAATTGATGAGTCCATAGAAAATTATTAAGGTTATCCCTCTTAATGGATGGTCATTACGTCATTAGTAAGCCATCAAAAATAGATGAGTAACCGCCCAACACATTCAAAAACGATCATCAAAGGCTTTAAACCCTTTCATCAAGACAAAGAACGTTACAATTAGAGTAAAAATCACCCTCATTTATGTCCAACAACTACCTAAGTCACCTATAATAGGGATAATTTGTTCATTTGCTAAGGTACGTCAAAAACTATTACAAAATACTATCTTTATAGGAAAGAGAAGGGCTAATACTAACTTAAGCATCGGAGGCTCTCCCACCAAGTACAACCCGGTAGTCTTTTCGATGAACTCTCTTTATCTTGCAAGTCCTACAAGATCGTCAAGATTGTCAGGCTTTATTATATAGTCTTCGAGATGAACATGGATGGTTGCTTATTGATTCTCACTAAGGGCTGGTGTGCTGAGCATGCTTGCTCGCTCAAGCCTCAACCCCAATGTTCGGGTCGTCCCGTGAATCGTCAATTTGAGTTGGTATATTTCCTAAGCCACAATCCGAGTTGTAACGAAAATCACTTTTTGCTCGGTCCTCACTTTCCATTTCTATTGCATGTACTTGTCATGTATCAAACACATTTTATTTTGAGGTTATAAATTGAAGATCATCCTTTATGAATTGGAGATTACTAGTTTGAATTACCTGTTTGTAATCCTTTAACCACTTTGGGTTATTTGCGTTTGTGGACGCCCATTCATTATATTTTGTAAATTTATAGAAGATTTATAAAATGTTCAAAATATGTTAAAGAAATAGTATGAAGTAATATCGCGAAAACATGAATATATTTTTATTGGATTAAAGTAATTCAAAATTAAGGGGATAAATAATTTTTTTTAATCTCTAGAGGATAAAGAAAAGAGTATGTCATAGAAATTAGTTGAAGTAATGAATTCATCATGAAAAGTGAAAATTTAGAATTTCACACACATGTCCATTAAAAATTTTAACTTAAAGTAAAGTGCAATTAAAGGATTAAAGAACAATGTAGGAATATTGTAATTTAAATAATAATAATAATATTTTAATCCATTCTATATTATTGATATTTATTATATGGTGTAATTGTGCCACATGGCAAAACCTCATGGTCTCCCACATGAGATTTTTGTTTTCTTATTTAAAAAAACATAACCAAATAAATTATTCATATATATAATTAGTACACACCTATAAATAATTAATATATGCATTTAATCCAAGACACATTCAATGAACTAATATGTTTTTTTTGAGAAATAATATGTCCACAACATTTTCACAACATTTTTACAACAAATCTTAAAAGGCAGGTTGTTACTGGTTATTATTGTTGGGACAAAATAGTTTCAAATTTGAACCAATAATAACTAACCACCTGTGATTTGTTGTGAAAATGTTGTAGACGTAGCATCTTTTATATATATATATATATAGAAATGTAATTTTTGTTGAGGTGGAAGCCTAAATGAAGAATATGTCACTTGGCAGAATCTTATTCACTTTCACATGAGGTCTCTACTTTTATATATGGACAAAACTTAGGGCCCATTTGGATTGAAAGGAAAATGAGGGGGAATAGAGTGGGGTAGAGTAGAATTGGCTAAAAATTGGCTAATTTTAGGTCAATTCTACTCTACTCTACTCTACTCTCTCTCCTTCCTCCTTAATCTAAACGGACTATTAAGTACAGTACCTTAGGTGTTGTTTCTTAGGTTACCCTCTTAAAATTTAATCATGTGACTACTTAACTAAAAAAATACACTTCGTGGGTTCTAGTTAACTCAATTGGTAAAGTCTCTGATAGTTGTATAAAAAATCTAGGGTTCAATCATTGCCTACAAAAAAAACTGATTGGCGTCTTGATTTGATGATAAAGAGCTATCATCAGGAGCAGACGCTATAAGTTAAAACTATCTAAAAAAAAATACACTTCTATCCCATAAGAAAAAATACAACACCTAAATACTGTACCTAAGTCCTGTACCTAAGTCCTGTACCTAAGTCTTGTTCTTTATATCTATATTATCTATAAGAGAATTCTCCTCTTTGGACTTGACTTTTATGTGATTTAAAAATACCTCTAGACCCTAAATTTAATAGGGACAAAACTTGAGAACAACTTGGTGAAAATATATCTCATACTCCACTTAAAATGCCTACAAAATAGGACATTCTCCTACTAATTCATATTTTAAAAAGAAAAGTTTTCAAAAATTCAAATTTAAAAAATAAAACTTCTCAACCACTTTAATATTTCCCTCAACACCATTCCAACTTTTTTTATTTATTTAAAATTTATCAAGACTCACTGGTTTCTTTTATTTAATTTTTCTGTTTTTTTTTTTTTTCGGTTTCCTTAATTTCTAATCTTACATACACTAGACTAAAAAAAAAAACTCATTGAATGCACAAAACACTTGTGATGAGGCTGGTATGTATATAAAAATTTATTTATTATATTCGTCTAAGTACAATTCTTTAAAAAAATATATATGATTGAATTTTTTTTCCTATGACTTTTAAATCCACGTCCCAAATACAATTAAAACTCAAAAGGTTTTTTTGTCCCCAAAAAAAAAAAAAAAACTCAAAAGGTATATATATTTTGACTTATGGTAGCTTTATTGAACGGACCTTTTAATGATGAAGATTAGTCAATTCAAAACCAATGTTTAAAAAATAGCCAAGTCTCGTGAGGTGTCGATATTGGTAATTAAAAAACTAAACTAAACCCCCTCAAAAAAAAGAAACACTAAACTAATATCATAAAATATTACTTAGAAATATACTCCTATAGGCTATACATCATACCTGTTAATAAAGTCATTACTCATTAGAATTATATAGATATAAAATACAATGGACACCCTGTTTGTGACGGTGAAAAAGAATTAGAATAATTTTTTAAAAGAAGAAGAAATGAACTTTCCTACCACTTTCATTTCAATTGTGAAAAGCCCACAAAACGGTCAAAAGAAAGCAGTCGTGGAATTTGTCTACGACTTGACGTTTACGTTTGCGCTTAAAGCTTTCACTTCTTCTTTAGGCGCGCCTTTCTACTACTACTTGACAATGTCCAATAGGAAACCACGCACTGCAGAGAGCATATTCCTCGTATGTCTTTCGTGCTCACTCGAACATGCCCTTTATATTCTCTCTCTATTTTTATTTCTCTCATATTCTCTCTTTTTCTGTCTCTCTCTCTCAGCTTTACATTAATATTTTCTACATTTGAACGCTCCAATCTACAAGAGATGGTTCATTGCAAGGAATTGTATCCTTTTTCTGTCTTTCAAATTATTCACAAGTTTTTGTACAATTTCTGTTGCATGATTTTGTTTTTTAATTGAATTTTTTTACTAATGTTGTATTGTAAGTGGGCTTAGTGTTGTTTATGTTTTACTCAATACTAAGTTTAGGATTCATAGTTTAAGAAAAATTAATAATTGAATTCTTGTTATGTAGTTTTGCCTTAATGTAGTTGACCCATTTCACATAAAATTGTCAAGCAGTAGTTTCTTTTCATAGTTTAATTTTAGCGACTTCAATTGATATCAGCGAGACCCATTAGTCTGATACTTTGATATTTTTATTTTATGCTAGTCTTATGCAGTAATATGCGGTAACGGTTATGGTTATGAAGAAGTGCTATTTTTAGTTTCTTTATGCAATTGTTAATTATTACAAGTTAATTTCTCTGTTGTTTTTGGAGGTTTCCCTTAACCCATTAATTTTCAACTGGGGTTCTTTTGTGAAGTCGGATTGTCATGCCCATGTCGTTGGAAGAGGTAAACCAAGAGAATGTGCTTAAATTTTCAAAAATTTACAAAATGTGTATTAATAAAGGGTCTTCTATGGTAGGGTATGATATCCACTATGATCAGAATTGTTCATTTCAGGTGTTCTAATCTTAGTCCTTTTATTTATCTTCATGAAGAAATTATGGAGATTAGAACACTTGAAAATACATGGTTATGATCATAGAGGTACTATAAAATTTTTCATACCCAGTCTAGTTCCTAACTGGATTGTGAGGTTGCCACTAATTACAAACTTTGCACATTTGCGATGTAGTATCATGTAGCTCATACATATGTGGTCATGAAGATGTCACAACAGCACACAACTGGCAATGAAGGGGTAGAAGTCTTGGAGAATAAAGATTTTGAAGACGATGTACTTGGAAAGGGTCGATACACTAATAAAGTTTATCGCCTACAAAGGTAAGGCGGTGAATGCTAAGTATGGTGGAATGAATTTGTTATTGAATTGTGACGGCATGTGAAAGTGGCTTCCTTTGTTTTTCAAGGCCCTCTTATAATTAGTTAGTCAGACTTTTTTGACTGCATTTCATGGGTTGAAGAGCAATGACTGACTTGTGAAATTTTAATTGGGTGACTAAAGTGCAATCTTAGACAAAGGTGTTTGCCTTATATTGGACTAATAGCATTATGTGTTATGACTGCCACATAGCACGCTTGATACAATCCATTGCAAATTTACATGAGCCTGTTATTTCAAAAATTTCCATTGCCATATTCCTATGTTTGGCTAGGTGATCAGTACAAGTGGTTATATAATCAATGTAATTATTTTGATTCTAATGATCATAATTGCTGCCATTCAGTTGAATCAGTCCTTACAAGTTCTGTCAGATTCTTTTCTTCTTCTTCCCGATTTAAGTTTATTTCTGTTAAGTGAATCACTGCTAGAGACTTATTTTACTGTGGATATGAACTTTATGGTTACAACTGTTACAATCTCTTACTCTTGCAATTCTTATTGCAGCAAAGTTCCTTCTTGGCTTACTACTTTTGCTCCAGCAGATGCTCTCATCATGCAAGAGGAAGCCTGGAATGCATTCCCAAGGTGCAAATCAGGTTTGCCACGTCGTCATGATATCATTCTCTGTGTAACATGTTCCTTTTAGAACTTAAATTAATATGCTTTTTTTTTTTTTTTAATTTGCAAATGGATGCCACATTACCCAGTAATGAAGGTAACAACTTCCCCAATTAATTTCCCATTCAGTAATTGTTCTTGTGCAAATATTTCAGTTTATAGTGAAGAGCATACTTATTGGTTTTACATTTCTGCAGTGCCCATATTTTCCCAGGTTTCAGTTAACCATTGAAACTGTTCATACGTCTGGCAATGGGCAGTCAGAAAATGTAAGTTTCTCTCTTCTTTGACCAATTTACTAAAATCCTACCTTTATCTAGAGTAGCAAATTTTTCTTTTTTGGGTGGGGGGGGGGGGTGGTAGAGGCTAGGAGTTCCATCTCTTAAATTGTATGATTTTGCATTGGATTCTATGTTTTCTTTCTTGTTTGTCCTTTTATTTTTTTAATAATCAAGCAAAATCTTTATTGAAACATAAGCTGGAAACCAGCAACAAATACAGAATCCACGCAAGCCAAAAGGCTTGAAAATACAATCTCAAGCCCCAAGCAGAGGCTAACAGATAGCAACATCAGCACATGAGTACAATACACCTAATAACTAGAAGAAACAGAGTGAACTTGCTTAAGAACGGATTCTGCTAACAACACATGAATTTAAAACTCGATTTGCTCCCTAACAACTAACAAGCTCCACAATCTTGATCTTTAGATTTAACCAAGCCTTAGAAAGTGATAGCATTCCTTTTAGCCCAAATTTGATAAATGGCAGCACTAAATGCTAGCCTACTGCAATCAGCCTTCAAAGACTTACCACTTCAACTCTTTACAGCCCAGGCCACAATACTATCTCCCCAATCCTCTCTTGCCAGCACCAATACATTAACTTACCCCGAATTCTATGAGAAAAGGAGCATTTAAAGAACAAGTGCTCCCTATTCTCCAGAGCAGACCTACAGAGGACACACAGAAGGTCACTTGTAATAGTCCAATTAGCCAAACTTTATTTGGTAGATAGCCTACCCTTCATTGCTGGCCATGCTATGAAAGCCCATCTTGGAATTTTTTTGGAAAACCAGATCACCTTACACCAGTCCACCACAGGTCTATGCTGCCTGATTTGATCCTAGGCATTAGCTACAGAAAGAATACCAGAACCTGAAGGGAGCCATCTAGCTTATCTACTTAACCAATCTCAAGCAGAGGTAACTTGCTAAGAATAGTCACCAAATCTTCTGATCTAGCATGACCCCAATTCCAATTTCTGTCAGAGATGACACTAGCAAGTTTTACATTAACACTACTAGCTGCATCATACACTACTCTATGACCAAACTTCTCGTTGGGGCCTTCAGGGCTCCAAAAGTCAAGCCTCAAGAAGATATTAGCTCCATCTCCCACCTGGATTTTTTGAAAAGACTCCTAAGTTTTAGAATCTCTCTCCACCCCCAAGAACAATTGTGAGGATTTTTGACACTCCATATGCTTTGGCCCTTAAGGAGATAGGTTTTGACCAAAGCTACCCATAAAAAGCCAGCTTGAGTGAAGAGAAGCCATAGAAATGTCATGACACAGATTTATTCCACTCCTCCACTCTCTTCAGTCCAAGCTCACCTTCTTTCTTAGGGCAGCAAATGACATCCCAGGCTACTTTTTCCCCTTTCACTAGGCCATCTGAACCCTTCCATAGAAAACTAGCAAGTTTCTTTCTATAGCCTTTAGTCTTCTTAGGCCGGATAAACAGATTGGACCAAAAGGCCTGGATTCTGTATAGACAGATTGTATCAATTGTAACCTGCAAGAAAAACTCAGCACTTTGGAGGCCCAAGAGGAGATTCTAGCATGTGATCTTTTCCAACAGGAGCAAACAATCTTGGTATCTCAACTTACCAGAAATGAGAGGAACACCCAAATACCTCACAGGAAGATTCCCCTTCTTGAACATGATGATGTTCAGAATACTCTCTTTCAACCTGTTCAGTACTCCCCCAAAGAAAATCTCACTCTTAAAAGGATTAGCACAAAGGCCAGAAAATCTTCTAAACTCCTCAATACCTAGCTCAATAACTTTGATAGAGTTCAACTTAGTTGCACTAAGTATTAGAAGGTCATTTGGATAGAATTTAAAGTGCTCAGCCTCCTGGACTTTGCAATGCATAATTCTAGTGAAGACCTCCATCCCAAGAACAGATAGGTAAGATGACAAAGGATCCCCTTGTCTGAGACCCGTGCCACCCATAAAATCCCCCGCAAGACTACCATTCAATGCAATAGAGAAAGAGGCAGAAGAAATACATTCCCTGACCCAATCCACAAAGATTGCAGGAACTCCAACTGCAGTGAGGCATTGTAGAATAAAGTCGCAAGGGATAGAATCATAAGCCTTCATCAAGTCCGCCGTTATAGCACATTTAGGAACACCCTTTGCTCTTTGATAATTCTTCACAAGTTCTTGGGCTAGAAGAATATTTTCAGCAATGCATCTATTGGGAATGAATGTTGTTAGGCTAAGGCTAATGATATCAGCAAGGCAAGGTGATGCAGGACAATTAAGAGAAAATAAAAGAACAAGAAAATTAAAATATAAACCACAAGAATTAAAATAAAATAAAATAAACTCATAAACTTAGGCATCAGCACCCAACGAATTGGAAAATCTCCAACCTGAATCCCATTAATCAATAGTCTCTTCTCATGTACAAATAAACCAGGAGCTTATATAAAGCTAGAGATTCTAGGAAATAAAGAGATAATAGCTAATGAAAACTAATCCTAACTGAACTCAAGTACTAATCCATATCTAATCTCTATTCAAATAGAAGTCTACAATTCTCCAATTTCCTATGAGATAAATACAAAAATCAAATCTGAAAATATAAATTCTAAAATAATTTTGGTTTTGCTCCAACATCATGCTCCCTTGGTTAGAGAAAACTTGACCTTGAGTTTTAAAGCATTGAAGGATGAAAACTCTACACATAACACTTGCTGCAGTTGAGGAATCGTCTTTGGAAGCATTGAAAATAGATAAACCTTACACTCCACTTCATGAAACTCTTCTGGAATCACAAAATCAATGTGTGGAATTGGATTATCAACCTTTTTTGATTTCATCAAACTGTAGATCTTCATGCACCATGGGTGATTCTTCAAGTAGGCTTCTACTTCTTTGTCAACATCAGAGTATGGTGGTACTTGATCTCCATTCATTAGCAGGATTCCATTACCAACATTGTCTTCTATGTGGGAATCAGTAATCTCATTGTGATCTATCATTTTTGATACCCCCATTGAATCAAGTTGAGTCTCCTTTTGGTTCATTTGAAGTGACAGGTCTTGAATCCTTTTTATTAGATCTTCTAAGTCTTGATGTATGGTAGATATTTCATGAATGACTCTGATCTTGGAATGACCATAATGATCAAATTTTGCAATTGACTCTTTATTCTTGTGAAAATTTGTGAGAAATATACAATGCAAAGGTCTTTTTTCATGCTTTCCCAAGTAATTAGCGACCAATGCCAATGAAAGTTTACGTTCTCATAGTGATTCCAATACTTCAAAGCTCTACCAGAAACTCTTGTTTTGGCATACCATATTTTTTGTTTGTCATTTGATAAATGCACTTGTGCAAAGGATTGTTCCACCGCAAATATCCAAAATTTGAAATTCCATGGGTTGTCATCTTGATAACCATAAAAAATAGGTGGTTGAACTGCTACCATTGTGCACTAAAATAATAAATCTCTAAAAAAGAAAAATTGTGATAAGAACGTGAGCTTGCACACTTGAGTTGAACCTGAGCATTGCACTTCAAGCTGATGCGCTCTATAGCTTGGGCCTGGCACTGCAGAACGTCAAAGGGAAGTCACTGATTGGTTTTGGGCTTTCAATATGATGGGTTGGATCTTGTATTAGAATTGGTTGAGTCTAGTTTTATGTGAAACTTTGAAAGACCAGTGAGATCTGACCAAAATTTCAGGTATTGGATACAATGAATCGAAATGGCTGACACGGTGGCAGGGTGGCTGAGCACGGTAATTTGGGGTTTGACATTTGACAGATGGTTTTGTGATGGGTGGAAAAGGAAAAACGAGGATTTTTTTTTTGTTTTTTTTGTTTTTGAAATTAGATCTGTTTTGCTCTGATACCAAATTGATGCAGGACAATCAAGAGAAAATAAAAGAACAAGATTTTTTTTTTTTTGGTTGATAAGTAGCAAAAAAAATTTTTGAAAACAAAAAGAAACCGAAGTAGACTAGAAATGTACTAAGGGAACAAAAACAATCAAGAACCCAAATTACAAAGATCCAACAAATCAGAAATAGAGGAGCAAGACAAAGATTGTAGAGCTAAGCTCCACTCAATCAAAGTATGAAAGAAGAAAGACTTAATCTCGAGAATAGAACGTTCACATCCCTCAAAGCTTCTAGCATTCCGTTCCTTCCAAATACACCACATTAAGCAATGAGGCACACACCTCCACAACCCTTTGCAGCATACCCCAATAGATTCCAAACAAGCTAAATACCATTGTCCAGAGCTCATATGCTATAGGGCAATGAAGAAGGAAGTTATCCACCGATTCCCCACTCTGTTTGCACATACAACACCAGTCTATGAATCAGCATCAGCAAAAGAAGAAAATTAGAAGATAAACCCTAAGAATTGGTACCTAGGGGTCACTTAGAATCAGCACCTAGCAAAAAAAACTTAGGCATTAGCACCTAAGGTGTTAGGAATTAGCACCCAATGGATTGGAAAATCTCCAATCTGAAACTCATTAATCAATATTCTCTTCTCAAATACAAATAAATCAGCAGCTTTTATAGAGCTAGAGCTTCTAGCAAATAAAGAGAAAGATAGTGACTAATGAAACTAATCCTAACTGAACTCAAATACTAATCCCTATCTAATATCAAATCTAATACTTATCTGAATAAAAGTCTACAAACTATCCAATTTCCTATGAGATAAAAAAAAAAAAAAAATTAAATCTGAAAATATAAATTTTAAAATAATTTTGGTTCTGCTCCTGCATCACGAGGTCACGAAGTCTCAATTTATTAGCAAGGATATTGGTAATACATTTGTATATAAAGTCGCAGCAAAATATAGGCCTAAAGTCTCCCATCTTTGGTGGGTTTGGGACTTTTGGGCAAGATTTATGTTAGTAGGATTAACTTCACCAAGCAACTTGCCAGTATTGAAAAAGCTCTTTACTGCACTAATAACATCCTCCTCAATATAGGCCAAGACTTTTTATAAAGGAAAGCAGAAAAACCATTAGGGCCAGGGGCTTTATCATCTTTCATTGAGAAAAAAATGCTCTTTATTTCCTGGCCAGACACAGGCTTCGTAAAATATCTTTATTGGACAGGAAACAAGTCAATTTTTCCAATGTCAACATCATTAAGCTTGCTTGAAGGAGGGCCAAGAAGCTTCTTAAAGAAATTCACATCAAGCTCTTTAATAGCTTTAGTATCCTCTATCCTCACTCCATCATTCACCAAGCATCTAATGAAATTCCTTGCTGTCCTAATGCTTAAAGCTCTGTGGAAGAAGCTAGTATTTTGATCCCCATGATTGAGCCAAGAATTTCTAGATTTCTGCTTCATAAATGATTCCTCTGCATTACTTAATGAAAGGTAATGATGCAAACATTCCTTCCCTTTGCTAATCAACTCAACACTAGGGGAGGAAAGAAGCTGACTTTGCACCTGCTCCAACTCCAGGGGCGTTGAAAGGTAACCAACGAAAGGTAATGATGCAAACAATCCCTCTCTTTGCTAACCAACTCAACACTAGGGAAGGAAAGAAGCTGACTTTCCACCTGCTTCAATTCCAGCATAGCTTTAACAACCCTTTGAGACAAGCAATTGCACTGATTACTATTTATCTTCTTCAAAGTAGCTTTTACTGCTTTTAGCTTATTACAAAGAATGAACATTGTAGAACCATGATACACACCATTGCAAGCTTCTCTAACCCAGTCAAGAAAATTTTCATTATCAGCCCAAAACCTAGAGAAATTGAAAGGCTTTGGACCAAAATTTGGTTTATCCCCAAAAGTAATCATGGAATAACAATGATTAGATACTCCACCTCCAACTCTACTACCAACTGGCTAAATTGATTAAACTAAGCTAAATTAGCAAGAACTCTATCAAGGTTCTTAGCAACAAAAGCCTGTTCATCCCTTCTATTACTCCAAGTAAAAATGGGTCCCAAAAAACTATGTACCAAAACTTCAACTCAACACAAACAGCTTCTTGTAGATACTCAGAGGTTCCCTTCCAGATTTCTCCAAAGAAGATAAAACCACATCAAAATCTCCTACTAGTAACCAAGGAAAATGCCCAACAGAAAGTTTAATAGTCTCCAAGTCTGTCCACAATGCCCTTCTGTCCATACCATCATGTTGGGCATAAACAAAGGTACCCATTTAACTAATTGTAGCAGAGGCGATAGAGGCATGCACACACTGATCAGACTGGAAAAGACAATTAACTGTTTGTTTCTTTGGCCGCTTTATATCTATATCTTTATATTAGCAATTGCATGGCTTTAACTTTTCTTTAATCAAATATAAGTTCACACTGTTTTTCAACTTTTTGTTTGTTATTTGTTGTTCGTTATTTTGGCCTTTCTCAACTGTGTAGCTGAAAATCTAGGTGCATGGTCTAAGTGAAGAACAACTAGCAACCAGAGAAGTGGAATATATTGATATAGCTTCTACTGAAACGAATTATTGGAGTTATCTAGTCGGAAATAACAATGTGGACTTCACCAAATTCAAATCAGAAAGAACTGGCCGTGGCCCACTTTTGGAGGGATGGCAGGTTGTTACATGTTATTTGATCCTGTAATATATATTTGTATGGATGCTGCTACTCAAGGAACTTGGCTTAATTCTTTCAGTTATTATTTTCTTTCTAATTGTCATGTGGGCCTGTCATGTTGATAACTCACTTTCCCTCTTTGATGGCTTTTCCAAGAATCATCCCATTGTTTGTAGCTTTCTCCTTCAAAAAAAGCCCCATTCTTTCTCTTCCCTTTTTGGGGGGAGTCCCTAGATCCCTCACCTCACTTTACATAAGGCTCAAAAATTTGTAGATAAAATATGTAGACCGGTTTTCATTTTTTATTAACTAGTTATTAACTAGTCATTTTTTAAAATTTGTAGATAAGTGCCTTCCACCAAAAGTGATAGGTTGTGGATCTTCCACAAAAAAGGGGGGGGGGGGGGGGGGTAAAGCTACTACCAATCCTTACTCCCAATCTCTGCAAAAGTGGGAGCTTTTTGCACTGAATATGACATTTTAGTTATTCAAACTCACGCTATAACATTTTCTTTGGCTACCATAGTTTCATGGATCAATTATCTTGCAAAACAATTGTTGTTTTCCTATGATTTGCTTGTCTCTTAAATCCTCATTCAAAAATATATTCTACATTGTTCATGAAATTTGTTTGCAGGATAGGTGTGATCCTGTTATGACAGCATACAAATTGGTAACAATTGATGCACCATACTGGGGCTTTGGATACCGACTTGAACAAGCTCTAGTAGCGGTAAAACCTCTTTGCTTTGAACAATTCTTGAGATATCGATTTCAATACAAATTTTTTGGTGAAGGCAGATGCCCACACTTTTCCTGGGTTGCTTACCCTAATAACATGCCATATATCAGTAAGTTGAAAGATGTCAATAGGACTTAAGCAGATTTTAAATTTGAATTTAAATATACACTTGCAGTTGGATTATTACTTATAATGAAGATTGAAGAATCAATGTTCTGCGCTCAATTTAATTTTGTGCATAAGGCCAATTGTTTTGTTTACAAAATCAGCAGATAACATCTAATTACAAGTGGAAATAAAAGGCAGGAACCTTTTTTTTCATCTATGTTGGTGCATTATGGAAGTTACCAAAAGGCTGAACATTATGTATCTTTTCCCTTGGTTTTCAAAATGTTTGTAGAGCTTCATTAGACTCAGTTTGCAATTCCATAGACATAGTAGCCTGTCTAATAGTTGATTTTTTTGGGGACCATGTGCTGGATGCTTCTACAGGAGTTGAGTATGTAAGATAGCACCAATTGAAGCAACTAACTAAACTAGTTTTCTGTGATCCATGAAGGATGTAATAGCATGCATATTTGGATTTTTCCTGGCCATTGCCTTCCAGTTCTCAAGATCTTGCTGCTGTTGGGGGGTTGATGCAATTCTGCATGTATGGAAAATGTAGTTCATAACTTGGGCTTTGTCACTTTTACCTGTTCTTCTATAATAATTTAAACACTTTCAAAGGAAAAATTATAGATTGTATTAGGAACTTGATTGAGAGGCAATACCTTTTCTTGAAAAATAGACAGGCTACTAACATGACTAGTATGAAGGACAATAACTAAAGAAAAGGGCCAACTCGAAAAGGCAAATTTTAGGGATGGCAAAAATAGACAGGCTACTAACATGACTAGTTTGAAGGGCAATAACTAAAAAAGGGCCAACTCGAAAAGGCAGATTTTAGGGATGGAATAAATAGACAGGCTATTAAATGACTTGCCCTATACAGGTTTTTCCCACCCCGAAGAGGTGATGGTGCAAGGACAGGTTTTGCATGCCTCCTCCCACCCCACCCCATTTTGATCGTGTGTGTGTGTGTTGTTTAATTTTTTTAATACATGTTTTACTTATAATTTTTTGTACATATTTTATTACCATCCCACAAACAATTGCGTTTTCTCTCTTTTAGTATCTTGCAACTGTCTCTCCCCTTCCTTTATCATCTTTACTTCATTTATGTTGAAGCCACCTTATCAAATATGGCTAAATACCTCCAACTTTACCTGAACCCACCCTAACCTGTATGGTTTTTCCTGACCCCAAAGAGGGGATGGGGCAAGGATGAGGCACCCTTGGTCCGATCTCACCCTACCTCATTGTCATCCCTATCAAATTTCTTCGAGCAAACTACTGATTGACTTTGTAAAGTGATAAATCTTGGAAAGATTGAAAAACTTTGAATGGATGATAAGTGGGGGAAAAAACTTGGACTTGCTTTATTGACTAATACTACAAAGTTGGTTGAACAACAATGAATTACTAAAAAAAAAGTCATATCCAGTGCACAAAAAAGTTTCCACTTTTACAAGATTTGGAAGAAGTGTTTGGTAGGTGGCCTTACCTCCATTTTTTGGAGGGGTTGATCTCGGACTTAAATCCACAACATGTCGCTTTGGGTGGAAGGCACTTACCATTGCACCATGGAACTTGCCATTATTATACTAAAGTTCCTTGCATTGTTATACTAATTTTTTAAATTGAAAATTGAAGATACATGCATTTGGAATTGCTGAATTATCCATAGTATTAACTGGAATTGATCTTTAGCTGTATATTCTAATTTTCATGTATATTGATTATTTGTTTTGGTGGTGGATACATGATTTTGCCCTTATATTTCATCATATATAAAATAAACAGAATTATCAGAGTTTTCCTTAAACACCCAAAAGCAAAAACCTCATTGATGCTTTTTTATGCTTTCTGTAGGGTGAAAAGGCTCTTTTTTTGGAGAGTCATCGGAATTGTTTTAGTTGGATTGATGAATGGTATGGGATGACAGTGCAACAAGTACGTGAAGTTGAACAACAAACCCAATCTGCATTAAATGAGGTAAGACAGTCCTAAACTTCCAAACTCTGCATTAGAGATTTCATATGATCTGTGAATATGTGGTTGACTTGCGGATTTCCATCTGGGGATTGTGTGAGGAGGTTTTATGTTCGAGGCCATTTTTCTTATGTATACTAAGTCAACATTTTTGTTTTCTTTTTTAATATGACAGGATTGAATTTAACTAGGTTGTTATAGAATTTGTTTTCCATATATTCTTCCATGTTTCTTGTTTCTTGCCCAATTACATTTACTCATGTTCGGATATTAAGTCACCATTCATTGGTATATATCTGTTCCTTATACTCTTTCTTTGTTTGTAATGGGTCAATGGACACTTCACGATGTTCATGATTTCATTTCTCAAAATACCTAAAATAATCAACATTTTCATCATGTACTTAATGGAAATTGGACTACTTTCTGATCTCATGAAAAACAATGGTGCCATATGAATTAAAATAAATTGAAATACATTTCCATGATACAACAAACATCCGCCTAGTGATGGCAGCTCCATTTTGTTGTATTTAGGTGTTCTTTATTTTCCAGAAGACATAGTAGATGAATAGTTCAGATCTGTAGAGTCAAAGAAGGCTCTTACTATCAATGAATATGTGGATGTAGTCTCAGAAATATATATGCACTGAGTTATAATCTTGTCTTCTAGAACTGGCCTCTAGACACATATAATTATATAATCACCTCCTCTAAACTGCAGGTTTGCAGTTATAAAAAAGTGGAAATTTAATTGTGATAGCTCTTTTTGTAGTCGTAAAAGTGTCTGAGATCCCTCTTGTCACTACCTCAAGTTAAAAGCATATCCTGATTAATTTTAAGACTCTGGAAATGCATATCTGCGTTCATTTTTGTAAAGATAATTCAGTTTCAGTGACTGGTATTCTGTGCTCAAAAGCAGAAACTTGGCAAGCCAACTTTGGTGACAAGAATAGAAGGTTAACCAAGGTAGTGAAGGCACTTATAGAAGGAGCTCACATTTCTGGGCAGTATATGCTTGCCACTGATGTGCAAAGTCTGTTCTAAATTCTTCTGGTGATATATTTGCAATGTCACAGCTAGAACAAGCATTACAAACAAAAGTTTATTAATGTTACTAGAAGACTACATAGCAGCTAAAATATTCAATCCATACTATTAATTTGATTTGATACTCCGTTATAATTGAAAATTTGAAAGTATTCTAAATTAGATTTTGACAGCAAGTGTGGCATTCATAATTTCAGTTAATAATTGTGTCATATTTGGGACTGATTCAGGTGATAAAGGTAATAATTGTGTCACATATTTGGGACTGCTTCAGGTGATAATCGTGTCACATAATTTTAGGTGATAATTAGATTTCGGCAGCTAGTCACAAATTTATTGTGAGTCCTGGCCAATGAGCTCTATTTCAATTGGGGGCTCTTCTTATAAGCACCGAATGTAGGGTGAGGTATCGGTTTAAGACCTATCAAATGCATATGTATAATTAAAAGGAAAAAAAAAATTATATATCGTGAATATGTGACCCCATTATTCCCTAGAACTTACACTTTGTGAGTTCTCCATCAATTTCATTTCAAAATAAGGTTTTCTGAACAGACAAGATACAAGTATGATCTACAAAATTCTATGACTTTAAGATCTATATCAATACATTTCATAAATTAAAATATATAAATAAATAAAAAATCCTTTCATACTTTATTAATGCATTTATAATAATATTTGAATATGGAATCCAAGACCGTCTCTCTAAATATATTTTGTCTCTAAAGGTAAAATGTAAATCTTAGACGTGGCAAAATGGGTTGGGACCATACAACCCAACCCAAACTACAATTGTTTGACCTGAAGTAAAGTGGGTTGATTTGTGGCCCGACCCTTTTTGTGGGTCAACCCAATCCAACCCGATTAACTCATGGTTTGACTAGTTTATTATAACTTTTTTTGGGTATAAATAAATAAATAAAGACATGGTTGGTTAACCTATTTGTTTTTGGGCTTTACAATGCACAACTCAAACTTAATTGACAAATATAATGTTAGTCCCACATGAGACATGCCATCTGGTTGAAGTAACGTAAAAAAAACATATATTTAAAGTTATAGACATGTATGAGAAGTGATTATAAGCGTGAAAAAAGTAAAGCTAGAGTATATCAATGAAATTGACATAATTTATAAATGCTTAGGCCTATTTTTTAATATTTCATAATAAAAATAAACGGCTTTTCAAAATAAAAGATGATGTTTCTTTAAGTATATGTTACTTAACAATGACATGATATTCATAAATGATACCATGTATAAATAAGTTGTAAGAACTGGGTTTAGCAGTGGTGTCTTGTACTTCAACCCAAGCCCAAACAATAGAATTGTTTTGTGTAGAGGTGGGAAGACATTTACAGTTTAGTCGCAAGCTAAGCTTAAGGCTAGTGAAGTAGTTTTCAGATACAGAGGAACAAATCAAGTAGTTAATGGTAAGAAAAATTCTCCTCGGTCACTTCCGAGGAAGAGTTCTTATATAGGTCTTACTTAGGATTTTATCAAGTTATACATTGTTCACTTTTCTATTTCTTACTCTCTTTCTCTCAGTCCCCACCCAACTATAGAGCTTCTTTCCTCTTATATATCATCCTTCTTAGCATCCTGCTCCTCCACTTGTACGCCTCAAAGTTCTTTCCTCAATACTTGTCCCATCAAGGTTCTACTGAAGGTGGTAGAAGGGGTTACTAGCTATGAAAACACTATTTATGGGTCACTTCTTCATTAATGCAACTGATAAGGTTGTTACAGAGCATTCAATGCGGGGGTGGAAGATAGACCCTTTCAGGAAGCTTCCTCCTGCCGTACCGATCCTCTCCTAAAATTCTATTTCTCCCATTTGGGTGCTCATAAGATGCTAAGTCCCTTTTTCGTCCTCTTCTCAGGTAGACCAACTCCTCGGGTCAGGTGCACTTTTCAAATGAGTTGGTGCAAGACATCCTGTTCCTTGTTCTTCTCGGTCCTCAGACGCCCCACATAAATAAACAATCAAACTTTGATATATATTTCCAAATTGAAACAAAGTGATAGTGTATTTAAAATTAAACACAACTATTAGATTATTTTTTAAGATATTAGATTATGAAATTAGTTTTTAAGATTATAAATTTCTTATATATTTTTAGTCTTTGTCAAATTAGTTATCTAATAAGACATCTATAATTTTGTTCTTTATTTTTGGGGTGGTGATATCATATAGAAGTGAAACTTGTGTGTTTGTTTTAATTAAATTTTCAAATGGTAGACCAGATTCTTTTGTGTTTGTGCTATTTTGTTTTGGTTAGCATTGTTAGGATTTGTATAATTTTATAATTATTGAACAAATATCAATTTATTGAGCTAAGTTCTTTTGTTGGTATAGGTGGTGAATTCAAAATAATGCATTTCACACTATATAATTTGCTACATAACTTACCAAGTGGTTAATACATTTTTTTTTAAATAAAAAAATTATATGGAAATATACAGGTCAACTTGATTGACCCAACCTGCTCGTTTTGCCATGTCTAGTAAATTTAGGCCCCAAGGAATGATTTTTTTTTTTTTTTGTTAAGATATCATTATGAGAGATCAAGGTTGCAGATTAGTTGTATTTTGACTAATCCCACATGAGTGGGTGAGCTCATGTTAAGAGTCTCTTAAAATGGGCAGTTCGATCGACTAATGATATTTGTCCCCTTGATTAAGGGTTGTACACATTGAGTTATCGCTTATTCTAATTTATGGGAAAGAAAACATACACTAAAATAATTCTTTATTTTATTGATAAAAAATATTTAATTTACATCCATTCAAATATAATAAGAAGATTATATGGCCTTGGTCGTAGATACAATATAAGAAAAATTGCATGGCTTGAAGTCCTAGTTAGACTTAAAAAGATGATAATTACATCTTATATGACCTATAATCTATGAACCATTGATCTTAGATTTGACGATAAATTAAGAGGTGGTACCATCATGTCATGTCATGTCATCTAATCATTCAACATGTCATATAAAAAGATAGCAAATTTCATGTCATTCACTGAAAAACAAGATTTAGCATCTAGGGTTATGAAAAAAATAGTATTGAACACCAATCAACATAAGACTTTCAATTGAAATCTAGCATGCTTTGATTCTAAATTATCTATATCATTGAAGACAAACATTTTTTCTTATTGAAATAAAGAAAATGAAAAACGATCTACATGTATGAGCCTTGATGATTAGTTTAGGGTAAAAGAGATGATCTTAGCACAATGGTTTCTTGTTTAGGATGAATTTGGGAATGTTATAGGGTTCTAGAGATTAGAGAGTTGAGCAATAGGGAGTTGGTTACATGTCAATGCCAAATGAAATGATTACTAGCTTTACTTTGGATATTTAGGAAATTGTGTGCTTCGAATTATGAATTCCTATTCTATTTATAGAGGGAGGGGATGGCCTTAGTTGACAAGTTTGGATGAGTTTGGGACTCTCCAAAAATGAGAAATTTAGGTCTCTATCTCAAAAATTCATTGGATATGAGTTGGAATCACAAAAATCGAGTCAAAACGGCTGAATTTTAGAGTTTAAGCATGTCTCAGTATTTTGACCATAACTTTCGATTCATACTCCCGATTGAGGTGAAAATAGTATCATTAGAAAAACAAAATTCAAATTTAACAACTTTATTATGACAAAGGCTTATCTTAATTCGTATGTTTACTAATTACTATGCTAAAATCGCCTCTTAATATAAGTTGACAATTGTTTTTCATAGCAATTTTAATGTTTTCAAATCCGTTTTTGAGTTCCATCTTATTCAGCGATCTAAAATTTTGCCGTTTTGGGATCAAATAAGACTGTTGGATATTTAGGAGGTATTTATTTTAATTAAGCACTTATTTTTAATATATCTGATATAAAACCTAGACTATATATTCGTTAGAACTAAAAATCATGCGGTGAATTTTTTGTTAGGATTAGAAAATCCTATTGTATGTTGTTATATTTGGACATTATCATATAGTTCTTAAGATGTATTTATGTGATTTAGTCACAGAAGATATAAGTTATAAGTTCTTTAAAAATTCAAAACCTTAGTTCGTAGTCGATGATGAAATTGAAAATTTAATCTGTGAAAACTATAACATATCAATTTAGATAATTTGTCTTGATCATGGAACTGGAAATTTCTAGTTGATACGTTGATGTGTCTTAAGTGTATAATAAATATTAAACTGAATCGCAATGAGATTAATTATTCTATTAATGACTTTCAACTAGATAATAAACCTCACGACTTTCATTTACATAAACTTTCAATCCTAAGATGATTGTAAACCCGATCATAAAATGTAAGTTACTTTAATATATCATAAATGAGAAGACCCATATTCTCAAGATGTTTGTGCTTATTTAAGTTAAGCTTATAAGCTCAGTTTTTAGCTTTTAGTTTTTATATATAGCTTTTTAAAATCTCTTTTTTTTTTCTCAATTTTTTGAAGTACAAGTATACTTTAGCACAATTTCAGCAAAAAAAATTCTAGTAAAAAGCTAGATATGTTGTTCCCAAACAAACAAGAAATAATCTCTTTCTAGAGATGTAAAATATTTATTTGAGAAAATTTTAATAAGTTTAGTTATTCAGAGTGTTACGTCTAAGCACTTTAGTAAAGAGTAACTAAACTTTACATATTATAAAAAAAAAATTCATAAATATATATAAATAATTTAAAGGATTAAATTGGGAACTCAATGATCAAGAGATAGTAATTTTCAAAGTAAAAATTATATTTGATGACTTTGTGTTACTATGAATATTTTCATGAAGGGGTTAATTGATTAGATTATAAAGTATGGTGATATAATTTTATTAATAAAGCTTAGAATGCAATTATATTTTTATAGTTTTATTAAGTACAATTAATTGCAACTTTGGGCTTATTAAAAGTTGACGGATAAGCCGGAAGCTCATTGGAGTTAAACTTTATTTGTCCGTTTGGTCCCATCCCAAGCCACACACTATAACCCTTAACCTAGTTGAGTTGTCCTAAAAGGTCAACCCAATTAGATAATCAGTTAATTATTTAATATAAAATAGCCACCCCAGTTAGTTATTTGTATGTTTGAGGAAAAAAAAAAGTTTTTGGGAAGAATACAAGCTTTTGAGAGAAAAAAAAAAACATACAAAACTGATTGAGAGACCACACATCTTGGGCTTATGTGAAATTATGATGAAGATCAAGGCTTTCGCAAGTTCAATCTTCTTATTTGTTTTGAATTTCACTGCATCAAGGTACGCTTTTATATTCTTTATTTCTAAAATTCAAACATTCCTTGTTATCTCATAGGAATAAAGTAGATCCATTAATTTTCTGATGCTTTTTTTGTATAAGATGCAAAACTATTTTTTTCAAGTATGTTTTTCCTAAACCTAGACTGATAGGATTATGTCACATGACAATTAAATGAATTAATTCTCTAAGGATTCAATTACAATCACATGTGTTTAGTCTTAATCATAGAAATGTGTATTAACTGTTAAACTTTGATTTGACTATAACTTTTAATTTGGTAATTCAATTTAAGCATATAATATATCGTTTTGATTGTTGGGATTTCTATATTTGTTTTCAATGAAGAATTTAGAAATCCGACCGTCAAAATCACCTTATGTCTAAAAGTGGTGGTTTTGCCTATTGCAATGTTTAACGGAGGTTACAAAATGCGATGTCTATAATTATATACTATATAATAAAAATTAGGTCTTAGAAATCATAATTGTGACAAATTGATACCATCCCTTATGCCACATGCATAATAAAGAATCCTCACTAGTACTCAACTATAAATAAATTAAAATTTGATCAAAATACACTATTAGTCCCTGAAGTTTACTTAAATAACGCAATTGGTTACTCAAGTTTCAAATAAATGCTATTAGTCCTCCAGTTTCAAAAAAAAAAGTGTTACGTCCATAACATTTTCATAATACTTCTATTAGGAAAAATTACATTTTACCACCCTAACCTATATCATCGATTACACTTTGCACCCAAAAATTTTTAAATGCACATTTTGCACCTTAAACTATGATATTTATTACTCTTTGCATCTTGACATCAAGTTTGTTATTAACTTGGATGGAAAAGTATGGCACTACAGGAAAAGACCTAATTGTCCATCTTCTTAACCCTTTAAAAACAAATAAGAAATTACAGTTTACCACCCTAAATTATAGTTATAATTACACTTTCGAACCTAAACTTTAAATTTCTGTCCAAGTTAATAGAAAAAATGTGTATTCGAAAAATTTATGGTACAAAATGTAATATGAGGTAAAATTTAGTGTTATAAAGTATAATTTCCCCATTTGATTAATCCTAATGGTAAGGTGTTGTTGGTTTTAATTTGAACACATCATTTGAATTACTTTTTTTCTACTAGTAACAGTAAGTAATATTAATTACTTAGAATTAATTGTAAAAATATTATGAACATATGTCTCTAAAAAAAAACTACTAATTATTTTGTTGATTGCCATTAGTGTGGTTACTTAGGAATAGAGTAGTGAGTGACATCTGACATGACATCTTTTTAAATGATTTAGTATTTTTTGATTAAAAAATTACAAAAGTATATTTAACACATCAGAAATACATTACTACCAAGTGCCAAATACTTGACCCGGTTCTTAACTGGTAATACCAAATCAAAATCCCGAATCTGGAAACTAGAACGCGTAACGGCGTAAGAGAGAGAGAGGGTAGGAGGAGAGATTGGTTGAGGCATAGACCCGTCGTCCTCCTCCGCTGGCAACGGCGTTATCGTCCCCAGAAACTTCCGCCTCCCTTCTCTGGCCAACGCATATCAGGTATTGCTCTTTTCCTCTCTCTTTGTGGCTGTGCAACCCAGTTAGGACCATTAAGATGACGAAATTTGTTTACCTGTAATTATAAATTCTTTGAAGTTCTGTTCTTACGTTCATATAACAAACTACTACTACTACTACTACATGCCCTTTGAAATTCCAAATGCTTGTACCTTTTGGAGAATTCTCATTTGTATTCCTAGTATTTGTAAAAATGCCTGTGAGAAATTTTGCTTTATGGAGTCCATTAATCTTATGTTACATTGGTAAAAAGGCCTTCTGTGCAAGTTATTTTGGTTTTTGGCAAGTTCCCATATGTTAGTAAAATTTGGTTGATTTTAGCTTAGCTTAGCTTAGCATATTATGTAATCTTTCTTCAGCATTAAATGGAGCCCAGATGGAAAGGAAAGGGCTTCAAAGCTAAAGCTCTTGCAGAGCCCATGTCAAAGATAGTATCCCAGCTGCAGTCTTCGCTAATTCAATCAGATGCTCATGGATTGCTTGCTGGGTGTACTGTACTTATAGCTGTAAAACCAGAGCAAACTGATCTTCTTGACCATTCGTGTTTTGGTAAACGCATTGTTACTGCTGAAAACGATAATGAGTGGTTTCAGCTGGGTCTAGAAGAAGCCTTTTACCTATGTTTTTCGTTAAAGTGTCTCAAGATTGTAGGTGATGATAAGTGTCCAAAGGATGATGTAGAGCTTTGGCAGTGCATGATCTCCCGAAAACCGAATTTCCCTGATTTCTACAAGGCTTATTCTCATCTTCGGATGAAGAATTGGGTTGTCAAGTCGGGTTTGAATTATGGAGTGGATTTTGTTGCCTACCGGCACCACCCGTCTCTGGTCCATTCTGAATATGCTGTGCTTGTGTTATCGGCAGGAGAGGACGAGGGAAATGGCCGGTTGAGGTTGTGGTCTGATCTTCATTGCACTACTCGAGTTAGTGGAAGTGTTGTGAAGACACTTTTGGTTCTTAGGATCACTAAAACTGGTAATGGTGTTGCCTCTCCGTCATGTTTGGAAAAATACACTGTTGTAGGGCGAACAATCAGAAGATGGCATCCAGAACAATGCCGTGAAGATAATGTGATAGGGGAAAACAGAACCAAGTAAGTGTTGATTTTCCACACCACTTGACATGTATTTTCAGTTTATGAAATGGATCTTCTTCCTTTTCTGTAGTATTTTTAATGAGTAATGCCTAATATGCTGGTGCAGGCAACAAGAAGCTCTTGGAAAAGCAAGTTTAAAGACCAAATTTACTCAAAAACATGATGTGAAATTGAAGCCGGGCCTAGTTGGAATTGAACGAGGTTTTAGTCTAGTTAGTATTAGTCTTGTTTTTGCCTTGATTTCCTTTATTGTAAGCCGTTGGTTTTGGTCTAATTAAGATTTCTTGAGTTACAAAGTAGGGTTTTTACACATATCACTCTAGACTTTGACTTGAGTGTAAATTTAGTCATTGGACTTTCAATTTGAACCATTAACCCCCTACATTTTAGGTTTGCAACAAATCAAACATTCCATTAATTTTATCATTAAAGGTTGATGTATGGTTTCTTCATGTCAACAATATATACTTTTTAAAATACCATTATGAAAAAGACTTTCTGAAAGAGAACCAAATGCCCTTTGGATTTCACCGTCTAAAGGTGTAAAATGTAGCAAATTGTTTCTATTATAGACAGTAAGGACTCAGCTGGGAAGATGATTTGCATTATTCATGTTCATTGGCCTGAAAAGAAGATGCTTGGGCTCTGTAAGTCAACGTATATATCACATACATAGTGCATATTGTTGTTTGCTTTATGAACAATGTGTTAAGGTATATGCGCATTGTTATGTATATTATTGAAATTATAATTGGTTTATGATTTTTAGTGTTTGTGGTTTGATCTCTTTAGGTAGATTTAAGTGCTTGACACCTTTATTGAATTACACTTTGTTGAGCTAATTTTGTTGAACTACAAGTCCACAAATGACAAAGTTTGGTATATTTGCTTCTGAGTTGTCATCTTTTCCAGTTGTTTTTAATTTCTCAATAAAACTCTAAATGAAATAGTTTGAACTAAGAATTAGGCCATAATTGAGAAAATCAGGCAGGATATAGTAATTATTGAACCATAATCAACATGTGCTTTTTTTTTTTTTTTAGAATGATTTGCTTCTTTTTTTTTTTTTTTTGGCAAACCACATTTGTTTCTTTTAAGTTGAGGCATTTTTATTTATTTATTTATTTTTTTCAATAATAATGGGTAGTAATAATTGTACTTCAAATTATTGATGACATGGCAAAACCGTTGTTTAACCTTTTAACTGGAATATTTCATGGAGGGGTTTGATTTGTCACAAATGCATGGGGTTAATTGTTCAAATTGAAAGTCCAAGCATGAAATTGACGCTCATATCGAAGTCTAGTAGTTGATACTTGTAAATCCGCAAGAATAATTTTTTGAATGGGCTGCACTAAGGCACATGAGTTGGTTTTATCCTTTCTCCCAAGTGGAAGTTCCTGCCCTCCTCTTCTTACTCCTGAGTTGCTATGTTAAGCTTTGATTGGAAGGGATGGCCTTCCTAATGAAAATTCATGACGTTATTGAACTTCGGCTACATGCTACAATAATAGAGGTAGAATTACAGCATTTTGGAATTATGGGATGTGATTAAGGAAATAGTTCTAAGATGACTGAGAAATTTAATGGAAGTTTTTGGTCAAATGAATAACGTATTAAGAAATGCATAATGTACATTATAGTATTTTGGGAGAACATTGCCTACAACCTGTATCTTTATTTCATGAATGTAACCAATTGAGAAGTGTAAATACACCTCTAGTATTTATTTATTATTTTTTTTTTTTTATCTTAGGGAAATATAAGATCAAGATGTAGGCTTCCCCATTCTGGGAGATGTAGGGAATAGGATTTGCTATGGGGAGAGAGTTAACCCGTATTTCAGGAAACTATCCTTAATCTAGTGATAAGTTGCTTGTGTGTACCTTAGACATCTTCCTCCAAATAAATTTTGCAGCACAAAAATATTTGGGGTTAGCAAAATGTGGGGAAAATGTTGTAGGAAATTTGGAAATGCATTTGTATTGACTTCTTTAGTGATGCACTTCTACCCCCAACAAGCTTAGCTCTTATTGGATTTATAAGGACAGGTATCAGTGCCACAATTGACAAGCTTACAAATCCTTCTGGCTGCGAAAATTCTTTCTTTTCGCGTGTGAAAGCTGTCCAGGATAGTTACTGGTAAAGGCGAGGGGGGATTCATTGCATATAAAACTTCACCCCCCACCCCCCCCCCCCCACGCTACCTTTTCAAGTGTATGATTATGGGATTGGTGTCATCTAAATCTAATTTACCTTGCCTTGTACTCGGTTCTATTTCTTTCAATTTTCATATGCACGTAAAGAAACCGTTTGATCCTAAATCAAAGGCCTCTTGGCTGGTTGTGTCCTTTCTTGTAGCAGTTTCTCAGTTTTGATGCGTGCATGTGTTAGCGTAAGATGCAACCATTGGGTTAAAAAGACAAAACCTGAACAGAATCTCCATGTGCTTCTTGTTGCATGCCTGTCGGTCTGGGGACATTAAATGCTTCTATCGAGATACCATTCACAAAAGCCAGTGCCACTTCGTTCTTGTAATTTGTAGCCCAATTTTTAGTTTTACACAAATCTTCAATTAGCGTTACTTTGTTTATGGTTCATTTTCTCAGATTCTTCTTCAGGCGCTAGGTTCTAAAATAAGTAATTAACCAACCCCAGCAATTTTCTCAAGCTCCCATGAAATTCATAAAATTTCCTACATAGTTTTGAATTCTGTTTTGAAGATTATTTCAGATTTGATTAATAAAACCAAATATTTTGGTATAAATATTGGTCATTTCGGAATTATCCCATAATGGGCTCCAATTTTCCAAAAGAATAAAGATAGAGTACAATATTTTTATAACAAAATTTAGGTAATAAACCGCTATCAGTTGGTAAAAAAGTAACATAACCAATGTGCTCAAATTAAAACCACTAAGTACTTATCACCCAGGTTACGTTGTAAAATTGCTGTGAGCATATATTAGACATTAATAGATCCAAATCAAGAAAGCTCAATCTTATCAAAGGCTAGTAGTGTTTCCATCACTTACGGTGGTTATCATGCATGACAAATGAGCAAGATTGAAAAGCTCTAAGCTTAACTAAAGCATATGCACATTGATTTGGCTTCCAAAAATCATAATCAAGAATCAAGGCTCTTGTTTACAATGTTTTAATGTTGGTCTTTTTGTCCTGGAAAGCCAACTGGAATTTGAGTTCTACTAGAGCAATCTTACCCATGATTTATGTACATGAATTCACAACGGGTAAATGAAATCCTATCCCTCCACAATCTCCATACCAAGTAACATCTTTCCCTTTTAAAGTGACACAGCGATAACAATAAAATAGAGCACCATGAAATTACATATACCACCACCTTTCCAAAACCAAACCAAACGAGTTCATTATTCCATGACAAATCAGCCCCTAAATAATATAGACCAAAACCCCCCAAAATAAATCCTTGACAAACTAAGCTTCAGAGTGCCTGTTCCTCCCCATCTTAGTTAAAGCTGGATCCTACTAGGTTTTTCCTTTGTCATCCTTGCCTCGCCAGAAGGTTCATCATTATCAATCCGACGATTGTTCCTAAACGCTGCAATGGCAATCACATAAGCGATTACCAGGATGATTAATACGACAATGTTGATCACTGAGACCTTCCTCCAACTCTTCCTGAGGCTAGCCAGCACACCAGCTTTGCAAGAGTTACAGGAATAGCAAAGTTGCTCTTGGTCATTGCTCCAATTGCTGCAGTCAGTGTTGGTTGCCAGTCCTGTTCCAGGGGTCCAAAACGTCTCATTGTTGAAGACGTAGCCACAGTCTGAGGGGGGCTTGCAGCAACCAGACTATACAAAGACCAAAGAGTGTTATTGTTACACCAGCTGGTATTTCAACAATTAATGTGTACTAAGAAACACACAAACATAGTATTTTCTAGAGATAAATCATGAAATATCTGTTTGTAAAAAATATTAATGCTAATTGCTTTTGGAAACATCTAACTAGAAAGTAGCACCTCTGGTTTGCATCATTCTATCTTGTCTGTTTTAAAACAAAAGCAACTAAAACATAAAAGGTTCTGTTTGAGATAGCAAATGATGTGGCCACCAGCACTTTGTTTCTGACAGAGATAGATTACCATCCCCCATCTACTTTTTCAGTCTTTCTTACTTTCTTCAATAAAGAACCTCACAGTCAGCAACAAAATATGCAAGTTCTACTCAAGCATTATTAAGACAAAGAATGGAATAACTAAACTATCACTAAAGCAAAGAATGAATTGACTAAACAACCCCCTTGTGCGATTGCGCCATGAAAAGAAAATGACTGAATCATGGTTATGAAATATGCATTCTATACAGTATGATACATGCACTGATGCACATATTTTTTTGTTAAAAAAATTAAAATAAATAAACAGCTCTGGTATCATACGAAACAAAAAATAAAAATCTATAATTAAAAGTATATATACGTAATTCAACGTTTCTCATATATACTAATACAAGAACACTTCCAACTTGATTAAACTTTAATGCTGATATAATTGGCTATTTAATTTGCAAAGGTGTCATTGTATACAACAATAAAATTATTAAAATAAATATCTTTAGTTCAATGTTTTACTATTTATGAAATAATATTAAGATAATATTGTATCAAATACTGACATGACATGTATAGTTGTTCCTTTATTCCCAAATTTTTCATTCAAATTTGCGATATACCCATACATATCTATTTATGTTTATTTCATTTTAATCTTCTATGTTGAAATTTAAGAATGCTTTTTAAAACCTTAAACCGAATAAAACTTATACATATTCTGTAACACATACATTATTCTCTGCATATCAAATTATTACTAATAATTATGAGCTGAACGTCAAGAGTCTTAGAATTCAATGGCATAACTTAATCTCCTTAATTAAGAGAATAGGTTTCCCTCCTCGTTGTTGTAACTATAGACTTACTAAAAAACACATGAATTGAAGATTAAAATCTATATAATTCTTGACATCATTAATAATTATTTTATTTTAATTTTCTTCTAACAAGATTTGATTTACTCTGAACACTCTTAACTACTTTGCTAATAGATAAATCTTTACTCGCACACAGTCACATACCAAATGATTATAAGAATAATCTCTCCCCAAAAAAAAATGATTGTAAGAATAAACCCCTTCTATAAGGCCATCAAAAGGTTTGTGATAGAAATGTAGGCTTGGACCAACCAATTATATTATGTCCCTTTATGTTGTTATGATTATATTAAGTACTTATATTTAGGTAGGGATGAGAGATTTGGGAGGGAAAGGCTCCTCGCCATATAGCTATGAAATAATATCTATGTTAATAATTGTTCCACTTCCACCAAACTAGTTGCCTTAGATATTTACTTTTATAGCCCTAAACAAGCAACCAAACAAAAGAGACAAAGGATATTCCGCTAAAGAAAACCATTTGGAAATTGGATTAAGAATCAAGGCTAACCAAAACATCCAAACAGAACCTAGCTAGAACTCTCTTTTTTTGGAGGGCTATAAATCTTTTGGGTAAGATAACTAGATAAGGAGAGAAAAGCTACCACTGTATTATATCGTTGTAATTAATAATCTGCTCAGAGCATTAATCTTCAACATTAAAGACAAAAACAAAAGGTTATTAGATTGCTAAATAAGCTAACGACAGGTTTTTTGGTTTTTCTTGTTTTACTAGTTAGTGCTGTCATGTAGACATATGCTGTCAATCATGTGGACATAATTATTGGGTTTAGACTTACGAATTTAGATATTTCAGAATGGGGCCACCTCCCTATCATGCCACATTAAATCTATATCAATGTGAAAAATCTATTTCATACATTTTCCAACACATCCCCAAATAAACAAACTTTAGTTTTAGTCTACATACATTTGCTACAAATCCTATTTTGTTCTATTATTGAAAACAAATTGTAGTTTGGCCAAAAATATATATGATGTTTAAATTTCGGTTACATTTTCTGGATTGCAAGAAAAAAGTAGAGAAAAAATAATTAGTCGAAAATCATGCAGTTGTGACACATACAATAATCGTTTTGTAGGTGGTGCTAGCCAATATTTTATAAAAATATCTTTAATAAATTGTTATTGATGTTAATCTGATATTAAATTTTTTTTTATTATTAATAATAACTTCTCAATTAAAATATCCCAAAGGTAGCGTGCGTAATGAAAACACAACTCTTTTAAAAAGAAGTTAGGCCGACATGTAATTATTAGTTGGCGCTGAAAGGCTGAAACAATGGGGATGATGGGGACAGAGCATCTTTGATGATGAGTCGAATGACTCCAATCCCCACGTGAACTTTGAGCCTAATTGAGATTTATACCTTCAGACCGGATCTTCCTCACATATACATAAAAGTCATCTTCTACCATTGGATTTAAAGTTTAAACCTTAATTCCTACCCTATCTTTTAACTTTAAGATTCAGGCAAACGAATACCCTTAAATCATTAATTAATTATTCAATTTAAGAAAATTTTGACACTATTTTTATTTTAAAAAAAATTCAAAACATTCATTATTTTATTTTATTTTTTTTATAAAAATTTTCTATAATAATAAATTATTAACTAATGTCTAAAAAAAAAAAAAAAGTATTTATTAGCATTTTTCATCTTTTAATTTTGAAGATATGCTTTCAAAAAGGCATGAGAGAGGGAAAAAGAAAAAAGCAAGTACCAAAAAGTGAATCTACGTTAAGCCCATAACTTTAAAGCCCTTAATCATTAATAAATTTTAACCGCAAAGGCCCATAACTTTCTAACCCATTTTTCTCATATTAGAACTCACTGGAAAAAACCATAAACCACCTCATAATTTATCAAAGATTACCCCAGAACCCACATAAATTTTAATTTTAATTTCCCAACCAATTAAACCAAAAAAGATTAAAAATCAAACCTGAACTTATATTAAACATTAAAAAATAAAATAGAATTTACTCAGAAGAGATTTTGTTTTTTGGTAGAAAGAAGATGCATTAAAAAGAAAGAGAACCAACAGCGTTTCAATACAAAGCCTACTTACTTTTTCATGGCTCATGTTTTTTAAAGTTACGGGTTGAATTTTATAAAAACGAATAAAGAAAATAAGAGGAAATGAAAGAGAGCATACCTCAATAGGGTTGAGCTTTCTAAGAACAAACATATCACCAGTTTCAGGCGCACCACCTACAGTCCTCCCCAACTTGCTGCAAATCTTAGAGTCTCTGATACAAGAGCTAATCTTTGCCCAGTAGCTAGCATCTTCTACACGCTGCACCAGCCAGCCCGAGTAGTCCTGCAGGTAATAGTCATCGTAAGCCCGGTTCGCCACAGGCCGGCCTGACCCTTTGTCCGTGACCACATAGGCAAAGATAATGAACCCCAAAAGCGCACCTATGATGAAGAACATGGCAAATAGGTATAGCCACATTAGGAAAGTGTTTCTGTAACACGCTCCAGCGAAACCAGCTAGTGAAACCACCATGATAGCAACCCCAATAATGATCAGAGGCCATTGAAGGAACTTGAGGCAGTCAGTGTTGTTGGCTCTTGTGCTTAGCCATATCCCACCTCCAAGGATTGGGATTGAGAGGAGGAAGGTGAAGAAGTTTAGCAGTCCAATCAAATGATTACTACTTCTCATCTCTTTGGGTTATTACTCAGATTCTGATTCTTGAATTTCTTTGTATCAGTCGCTAGCGCTGTTTTTTTTTTTTTTTATGCTAAACAAAAGTTATGAACAATAATGAAGGGTTGTTGGATGCGGAGTTGGTCTTATTATATAGGCTAGGGGGTGTGTACAATAAAACAGTGGTACTCGCTGTGCCCAACTGGACACCTGTCTATGTAGATAGAAATTGGTGTGACTTTTAAAACAAGTGTTTATGAGTGTATGGGATTACAACATAGCTTTTGCTTGATATGAAGGGTGTGACAGAACCATACTGTGACTTGTTTCACCTGTGTGTGGGATTGTGATTGAGTGAAGGAAGCAATAAAGAATGCTAGTACTATATTTAATTTGAGAATAGATTTAGAGGTGTTTGCCCATGTGAGGTCATAACGTGTACAGACTAGATTGGGGGTGATTCCGAGATAATTCATTAATTCTTTACTTTGACTAAATTTAAATTAATTCATCTAACCAAGCAAAAGCACGCTTGAAGATTTTTTTTTTTTTTGAAAAAAACGCTTTGCCTTTTTTGGAATCTATCAATCTGTTCAAGCTCAAGATACATCTCCATTATTCAGCAAAAAAAAAAAAAGATACATCTCCATTGCTCATTTTTATTAAGGTTCGTGTAAAATGCATGGTTGTTTTTATAAATCACTCTCTGTTCTTTTCTTGGGACTCAAGTATTTGACTAGTAGAGGGCCAACTAATTTTTTGCCCATTGGCATCAAACCAACCATCTTAAGGAAGGAATATTAACACCCAAAATGATTGACATGATGTCATTAAATTTACCTTCAACCATTCTTTTTAAATTTTTAATCAGGAAGGATAAATATATTAATTATATTATATTGTATTTGAATAATTAAGTGCAAAAGATTACATAGTGTGCCTTGTAACTCTAGTTTAAAAAGTCAGCTTATTTTACTATTCAGTTTATTTTTATTATTATTTATGGACCCATTGTACTTTTTGGTATTATTCATGAGTTTCACTGTACTATTTTAGCTAACTTTTACCTCTATTTTTAGTACTTTCAGTAAAAAAATTTTAATTTTAACAAAATAAGACGATTCCAAACATATCCATAATATACTTTTGATCCTACTAAGAGTAGATGTGCACCCTAAAAAGTCAAATATAATGAAACTCTTTCCAACATTCACTCGTAATTGACTAATTTATTTTCACAATGGTTAGTTTCACTTTCATGTGTGCATGTACAAATTTCGTATAATTTTAGTGGCAACATCCTGCATCCGTAACTATGATGATAGTGTAAGTTAATAAATTTATGAGTTAATGTATCCATTCTCTCTTTATTTTTTTATAGGATAAAATATAGTTGACACTTAAGAGTTAGTATTAGTCAGGTTCAAAACTTTTTAAAACGGGCTAATTTGGGCAATTTAGGAATCAAATTAGTCAAAATTTAGAAGTGTTAAATATATTTTTACCCTTTTTAAAATAAAGTATTATAAATTAAGGCAAAAAAAGAAAAGAAAAAGGAAGGGCTGAATTCATGTCTAGATTCTAAGGAAGATCTCATCGTTTAGCCACCAAAAAAAAAAGAGTTTAGGATCTCATCTCACATGAAATTTCTCCCTCTTCATTTATCAGCTGAAATCAGAAATTCTAAGAATTTTCCTCTCTTTTAATATCAATTGTAATTAGTGGTTCGAGCTATTGAACACAGGCACATCAATCCCATAGCTTGTATACGACCCAAGAAATTTAAATAGGGACGACAAACAATATGTGCCTCTCGTTCTAATACATACATGTTAATATATATATAACAAAATCTTTATTATATATTGATGATGAAGCCAAAATGCTCTCTAATTAATAGTATTTCCTTTAACTGGGTTCCCATGAAGCATCCCATGTATAGCGGTAGCGGGTTTGGGCTAATAGTAGTGTAACTCTGAAAATGTGTAATCTGACCGACGAGGCCTCGCTGTAAATTGTACTGTTGTTTCTTCGGATTTGGATTCTTCTTACTTCCAGCTATTATCTATCTATTCATTAAAAACAAAAGTAAGAAAAGGAAATAAATCTTTGCCCACCCAAACTATGGGCCCAGCTCAAGATACGTTAGCGCAATTGGTGGACTAAACCCATATCTTCTTATTGCATCAGGTTGACATTGTCAGAATACTTTATCTTAAAAGCTATCCTCTTAACTCTGAACTCTGAAGCTGGACAGAAAGCCAATCTAGAAAGAGCGTCTAATATCACACTAATTTTTATAAAGATTTTGCTAATGTCGGTTTTAAGTGCACACCATAACTTTTACTTAAAATTTGGAGAATTAAAAAAATGCTAAGAGTCTTTTTTTACAAAAAAAAAATATTTTTAAAAATAAATAACTCAATATGTGCAGGTACATATTTACTAGACTCTTTTTATAATTTTGTCCCAATTTTGCGGCAACTTGTCAACTATAGAAATAAAATGGTGCATGGATCTGTGTGATTTTTCACCATTCATAAGTTGTTACTTAGTAAAATTGTAAAAATTAGTGTATTTCTAGACTTACTCATTTGAAAATTATCCAAATTTCATTTACAACTTATCACAACGCTGCTTTTGTAACGCACAATCCCTTGTTCGTTTTTGGTACAGATCAGATGCCTTGGCCACGAAGGTTTCAGATTTTTACGCGGAGCCTTGTAACTTTCAGCTTTTTGTAACGCACAAATAGTGTTCCATAAAGTTTTATAGCAAATAAATCAAACCGACCAGAGAAACATAAATATGGGTTAATAAGGCTAGACCTAGTTCAGGACATCAGACACGTGGAATGTGCAAAGGTACTTAAAGAAAAAGTAGTCGGTGGTACAAAATAAAAAAGTCTTCCAGAATTTGGGGTCAAACATATCAAAAAGTATATTTTTTTCTTTTCGAATATAATATATATGAGATGATAAAACGCTGGGACAATGCTATTTTTTGTATGGATACTTCTTGGTTTCTAGTTTCTACTTTTCCTCTGGATTTTTGCAGTAGCTTGTTTGTGTATGCAAATAAAGGCGTCAGGCTTGAGTCTATCTTACAAAGTTTCATTAAAAAAAAATAAAAATTAAATCTAACATACAAAAGTGGACATATGGAGGATGTGAAAACTATTGAAGACATCTTAATGCAGTACGAAATGGCCTCAAGTTAACCGGGAGAAGGCCAATTTATTTTTCGGTAAAACATTGGCAAAAACCACAAAAAATTCCATAAAACCTTTTTGGGTGTTCCTGAAATTAAATAAAATGAGAAATATTTTGGGCTTCCAACTGTTGTAGGAAATAGAAGTGCAAGCCTTAAATATATAGAAGAGAGGGTGTGGGGAAAACTTCAAGATTGGAAGCAAGGTTTTCAGACTTAGACCGTTTATTGAACCGTAAAAGAGAGGGGTTCAAGGTTTTTGTGGTCGAACCGAGATCGAATCGGAGTCGAACTGTGATGACGTCATAATTAATTTAATAATTAATTAAAGCCTAAATATAGATATTAAATTTATGAAACTAGCAAAATTGACTAATATATCTATATATGTGAGGGAAATTTAATGATTTTCAAGCATATATTTAATAATTAAATAATAAAGTTAATAAAATAAAATAATAACTATGAAAGCATTAAAATTTATGATTAATTTTTGAAGTAAAATTGAATATCTTTGAAGGATTTTAATTATAATTTTGTTTTATTCCTGGTAAGAAATAGATAATTTAATTAAGTAGAATAACATTGTGTTAAGTTGTTTTTATTAAAAAAAAATTGCTAAAGGGTTGGACCGTGCGGTCTAACCCCAGTTTTAGGGGTTCAATCTCGATTTTAGGGATCACGGAATTGCCAAATATGTCTGGTTCTCTATGCTTAAAAAACCGAATACCCATCCGGTTCTCGATTTTTACGGTCCGCCCTCTCGGTCCAGTCCGGGTCTGAAAACCTTGATTGGAAGGAGAATCTACTATCTCAAGCCAAGAGATAAGTGTTATTGAAAGTTGTTGTTCAAGCCATACCTATTTTTACCATGAGCTGCTTTTAACTACCTATAAGCATTTTTCACAATACTGAAGCCATGATCTGGAAATTTCGGTGGGGCCAACGTGGAGATAAAAGGAAAACGCACTGAAAGAATTGGAAATCCTTATGTCAACCAAAATCAAAATGTGGTATGTGTTTTCGCGAATTGATGAAGTTTAATGAGGCAATGCTAGCAAAGTAAGTGTGGTGGCTAATCCATGACATGGATTCTCTCTTTTATAGTGTTCATGGCTAAATATTTCCTGAATGGTTCTATCTTTGAAGCAAAGGAGAAGTTGGGGTCATATGCGTGGAAAAGCATCCTTCCGGCTAGAAAGGTGGCATGGGGGCAAAATGGCGAGTAGGGAATGGTTTGTCTATTCGAATTTACAAGGATAGTTGGTTAAAAAATGGCTGAACTATCTCACCACCAAAATTCCTACACAATGAAGCTAAGGTATCCCAACTGATTGATCCTGACACAAATTGTTAGAACACCTCCTCCCTTGTTGATAAGAATTTCTATCCATTTGAGCCTCGAAAAATCAAATCTCTCCCGCTCCTTTCCTTTTCCCAGGTAGACTTTCTGTTTTGGCCGCATACCAGTTTTGGGTTGTATATTGTGAAATCGGGGTATCAGCTTTTATGCGAGGAGTGTTGTAGTGAATCGGCTTCAGCCTCTGATGGTGCAGCTTCAAAATCTTTCTAGACTAGCCCCTAGAAGATGACAGTCCCAAATAAGGTGAAGACCTTCATGTGGAGAACATGCACTAATTCCTTACCAACAATGAAGAAGGTGGTGCAGAAGACAATAATTAGCTCTCTGTTGTGTGCTTTGTGTCTCTAGGCTCTAGAGGATACCTTTCACGCCTTGTGGGGATGTACAAATTTAAGGTATTTGGTTGATGCTAATTACCAGCTTCGCACTTTTTCTAATCTATTTGGGCTGGTGCTTAAAAACCTCAATAGTCTGGCTCGGTTTGCGATGATGTGTTGGCTGATTTGGAATAGGAGGAATAAGGTCTGTGTTCATCAGGTTGTGAATTCCCTGGATAGAATTTCCTCCTTTGCACGTGACCACCTGTCTGAGTTCCAGAAATTCCACACCAAAGCACCCAAGCAAATTCAGCCAGCCAAGAAGATTTGGAAGCCTCCTAATGTAGGCAAAGTGAAGGCGAATTTCGACGGCGCCATGTTTGATGAACTAAATGAAGCAGATATTGGAGTTGTTGTCAAAATTCCTCAAGGGGATATTATGGCAACCCTATCCAAAAAAATACCAAAGCCATCTTCGATAGTTATGCTCGAATCACTCGCTGCTAGAAGAGTTGCCCTTTTGTTCAAAAACTCGGCTTCCATGAGTCTATTTTTGAGAAAGACTCAGAAATTTCCATCGACGCGTTACAAAGTGGAACGCCCCCACCAAACTCCTATAGTCCTTAGGTCACTTGATAAAATATACTTTGTCTTGTTAGCTCTCTTTGGAGCTTTTCTTTCTTTCACACATCTAGGCAAGGTAATGCTTTAGCCCATGTCTTAGCACAGAGAGTAATACTTTCATCTCCTATTATGGTCTAGACGCCCCCACCAAACTCCTATAGTCCATAGGTCACTTGATAAAAGATACTTTGTCTTGTGTTACCTCTCATTGGAGCTTTTCTTTCTCTCACACATCTAGGCAAGGTAATGCTTTAGCCCATGTCTTAGCACAGAGAGTAATACTTTCATCTCCTATTATGGTCTGGATGATGTTCCTCCAGATCTTTACAATTGCTTTGTTCATGATTTTTCAGCGATTAAATAAAATGCCCAGTTGGGTTGTTCCTTCAAAATAAAAAAAAATAAAAAAAAAAAGATAAAATTTACGTTTGAATAAGAGTGAAATGTGAGAAGAGAGGGAAGTAGAGAGTAGAAGCAAAATTAGTTTTATTTGGTACTTAGTTACAAAATAAAATATTAGTAGTGATTGTATATTAACGATTAAGATGATTCTAAAATAAAATAAAAAAAAGATCTATGCATTACAATGAACTTATTCAAGAGCGAAACCAGGTTTTTTTTTGTTTGGAAAGTTAAGTTGCAATACTAATATATATATCGGGTTTTACCCGGCCCAATTAAAAATAGGGTTAGGTATGGGTTTAAAACAAAAAACCCGAAATGGGTCCGGGTCGGGCGACCTGAACCCAACCCGGTTGCATATAAAATGACCTAACTACCCTTTTATATATATATAAACAACCCTAACTCATTTCATTTTTCATCTCATTCTCCCATTCTCATCTCTGAGTCGCCAGCTTGCCACCCACCCTCTCTCAAATCTCTAGTCACTCTCATGGCCACAGCCACAGCCACAGCCTCGCTGCCATCGTCCTCAACTCCTCAAGCTGTCTCTCTCATCAGCTCGCACAGCCACACTCACAGCCTCACAATCGCCCCCTCAATTGCTCCCACTCTCCCTCCTCCCTGCGCCTTCAATATCACAATATGTTCTTCTCACTTTTTTTCTCTTTTTTTTGCCATTCCTGTTTGGGACCTTTGGGATCGTTAGGGTTTAGGTTCCTTTTTTTTTTTTTTTTTGGGAATCTGGTTTGGGTTTGTGATTTCTATGTTTGTGTTTGTGTTTGTGTTTGTGATTTTGAAAGGGAAAATAAAAAATCGGAAATTTTTGTGTTTGTTTTTGGGTTTTTAGTTGCTACTGTGGTTCGATTGAAGAAAATGATCTTGGAGTTTTTGTTTTTGGGTTTCTGATCTAGGTTAATGAATATGATCTTGGCATCTTGGGGGGGTTTTTTTGGGTTTCTAATCTAGATTGATGAACATGATCTTGGGATTTTTTTTTTGGATTTCTGATCTAGGTTTGTGGAGGTTTAGGGCTTCAGGCAACCTTTTTTTTTTTATTAGGCCACGAATTAGGCCCTGAAGTAGCATGGGCTGGGCAGGGCCCGTGGGGCTTGATGGGGCGGGCCTAGGGCGCAAAAAAAAACCCGTTTATTAAATGGAGCGGTTCAGGTTTCCGATGTAGACCCGTGGGTCAGATTCGGGCATAATGAAACCCGGCCCGTTGTCATTTCTACTCCCCAACACACGCATGCGTGCACACACACACATATACACACATGCTTTTTTATTATACACACACATATATATACACATACTTTTTTATTTGATAAGTTATATATATACACACATCCAACCAAAAAAAACTTAGTATTATCAATCAAAATTATATTTGATGGCAATTTTTCATAAAATAAAATTCATTTTTACCATTTCATAGTAAAATTCTTTAAAAGTTTCATTTTCAATACAAATTATCAAATTTTTAAAAAATATTTCAATTGATCTTATAAAATTTTCAAAAACATGAATGATTCAAAACTTGGAAGTATAAGTTAAGTTTCTAACATATTTGAAGTTATCTTACTCTAACCCATTATGTGACAATTAAAAAGACATTTCATGTATAATTTTAGTGACAAGATTTTTTTTTAGTCAATAATTTGTTAATCACCACATAATGGGTTGAAAAAGATAGATTGATATCAAACTTTATCAAATATTTAACAGATATAAAAACACATCTTACAATAATAATAATAAAATCAAGTTTTATCTCTATAACTAGGCCAAAATGGGCAATTAGCCACAGTTGTTGAAGAATATAGTTAGTAGGCAATGGTGCGAAAGTAAATATAATTCTAACATCTCGAGTGTAAGAGAGTCGATTTTGGGGGTCAAAATCGAGTCTCGAAAACTCAATTTCCAAGGTCTATCACGTCTGATGTGGCATTTTATCCACGTGGTGACCACCTGAAAATCGAGTCTTAGAGACTCGATTTACAAACCACCAAAAAAAAAATCCCAGAAATCTCTGGGTCGCACCGACTAGGTCGCGATCTGGGTCGCGACCCAGGCGCACAGGTCGCGACCTGGGTCGCTGGGCCTAGGTCGCGACCCCTACGCGACCTGGGTCGTGACCCCTGCGCGACCTGGGTTGCGACCCAAGCGCGCAGGTCGCGACCTGGGTCGCGATCTGGGTCGCGCGGCCTGGGTCGCGACCCCTGTGAGACCTTGGTTGCAACCTGGGTCGCGCGGCCTAGGTTGCGACCCCTGCGCGACCCATGCGCGTAGGGGGCGGCGCCGCCTGGGTAGCGCTGCCTGGGTCGCGCTGCTGGTCGGCGGCGATGGGCCTGTGGTGGCTGACCTTGTGCCGGAAGACAGATGAGGAAATGAAACTCAGAGAAAAAAAAAAAAAAGTGAAAGTTGTAAATCGAGTGTCAGATACTCGATTTTCAGGTAGAGTTCACGTGGAAAAAATGCCACATCAGACTTGATCTGACCATGAAAATCGAGTCTTTGAGACTCGATTTATAGCCTAAAATCGACTCTCTTACACTCGAGATGTTAGTAAAAAATATAATTTAGAAACAGTACCTACTAATTATAATGTTTAAAAATTAATGCTAATAGGCCATTTTGGCCCTATAACTATTAGACCAATTTTTTTTTAAAAGCATCATTGGACTAATTCATATATTTGGAGGACCAACACTTATTTTTATAGATTAAATTTTGAAAATATTAAAATAATTATATAATATATATATATTAAAAAATTTCAAAAATGGGAGAGGGGGGCCACCCTGTTACATATAGCTCCGCCACTGAACTTATTGAATATTATACTTTAATGCTATTTTACTTCTTTTCTTTTTTTGATAAGTTATTGCTATTTTACTTGCATTTATGAGTAATAGCATTAACAAGTGGGATCACGAGTCACGATTCTTCTACTTGCACTACAAGTAGCTGAGTACTAAGTATTGACTTTTCTAATAGACTTGGACCTTAAATAAGATTTTCCTTTGCTAAAACAATCAAGATTGGATCTTGATATTTTTTAACAGCATTAAATATGACTTTAATTTATTTAGGCTGAAGTCTCTGCCTTCCATCTTTTTTCTCTTTCTTTTTTTTTTCCTTTAGGAAAATATCACAGCTCAACGACCTTGTGATGGAAGAATATTTCCTCTGCATGCTTGATATGGACGTTCCTCACCTACGCTAAATATACAGTTATTATAGGACTTATGTGTACATATCAGTCAACCGATAAAAAAGAGAGTATTACATGGAAATTCCTCGCTAAGGTTATTTATTCACCTAACCAGCCTTTGTTTTATAACTAAATTCTCTCTTTTTTGTATGTGTGTTTGTTTCTTAAAAAAAAAAAATAGTTATTTATTCACCTAGCAAGAAGTTCCATGGATTTTGCATGAAATCAATTTGAAATGTGACAACAGCATGTCGGCAACATAATCGACAACGGTCGACTTCCAACAACTAGTAATTTGTTTCCATCTCCAATTTCTTTGCACATTTCTTTAAACTCGGCTTGCTAGTTGCTAGTTTCTAGTTTCTAGTGGTCACCATCAACGTTAAGGGCAGTGACTGTGGCTGGCTGTTTGGGATAATTTCAAACTCCTGCAAGAACCAAATGATAATTTAAAGCTTGTATTTATGTTGCGTAGTTGGACCGCTTTTATTGTCGTACTTTCTTGCTAATTTCCCCTACCTGATATGGCATCACTAGTCTAGCTACTTCTTATCTTTTATTCATTTTTGTTTTAATTAAAATCATGTCTATCTTTTGGCACTTTATATATGCTTTTTTTTTATGCGACTTTATATATGCTTTTAGTTGATGAGCTTTTTTACTTCTTAGCAGTAAAATAAGCTTTGGTGAATTGCCTTAACATACTATTCTATTTGACTATTTGTACGCCCTAAAGTTTTCACGCTGCATTAGGTATGTTTCCCACCTTCCTAGCCTATTCAGGGACGGAGCCAAAACTGAGTCAAAGGGGCGGTTTTATTGTTGGTTGCATGCAATAATTTCAATCTTTGACCTTGTTACTACTTAGCTGCCAAGGGTTTTTTTTTTTTGGTGTTAAGAACAAAATTATCCTTGTTTATAATTTTTTAAATGACAAGGTTGTTTATTTTAAATAAAATTAGTTAATTGAACTTGATTTTTGAAAAAAGTTTTACTATTAGTAATTTTTGTTGTTGAGTTTTTTTTTTTTTGGGTTTGTATATTTTCTTTTAAATTTTAGATCTATAATTTTTTTATAGTCACAAAAATGAGGAAAATATTAGTGCTACAAACTTTTTTTTTTTTGTAAATTATTGATGTAATAAGTGGTTACTAGTAAGTAAAAAAATGATATGAGCGGTGGGTTAATGTGCGAACCAATAAAAATTTGCTACCAAAATAGTTTGTAAAAATGTTGTAAAAAAGTTTGTGAATATAGCATTACTCTTAAATGAATCAATGATATTATTTAAGGGAAAAAAATGTAATTTTATAGAAAAAAATTGCTAAAATTAGTATACATATATACATAATAATATTTTTTTAAGAAAGAATTTAGGAGGGTCATTGCCCCCTAGTCCAAAGCTAGCTACATCCCTGCTATTCTCTAAGCTTCATCCAATATCCAGTGCCCGTTGTACTATACATGCAATTGATGCGATTGTCTAAGGCTCCAAGTAGAATAAAGGCCCACAAATTTTAACCAATATGATTATTTCTTTAATTAATTATTAAGCCTAAATATAAGCCAACAAATAAAATAACATTTTTTTATCAAATGAAAAACAAGAAAAAAGAGAGGGAGAAATGTTACGTCCACAACATTTTTCACAACATTTTTACAATAAATCTTAAGTAACAAATTATTACAGGCTGTAAGTGATGGCAAAAAAATAATTCCAATTGAGGATTCAAATTAGAACCAGTAACAACTTAACACTTAAGATTTGTTATGAAAAATATTATGAATGTAGCACTTTTCAAAAAATAAAAAAGAGGGCAATACACACAAAAAAATTCACAACATTTTTCACAATAGTTGAGTTGGCAACCTTTGTTGATGCTCATTTTTGGGAAAAGCCCAGCAGCAGAAAGAAGCCCAACAATACGGGTAGAAAAGAGTTAATGGATTGATAGAAAAGCCATTAAGTCCGAATGACAGGAATAATGGATTATAGACTTATAAAGTAAATAAATGGGCCTTGAGGAAAGCAAATGGGCCTAGTGGAGCCTAGAGAAAGAAGTAGTAAATCCATGGGCATTATGTGATGTAGAAAAGTAAGAATGGGTCACAGCAGGCCCGAAGTAATGAAGTAAGAAAGTAAGGGGTTAATGCAAAACTCATTAGCCCCAAGGATGAAGGATAAGGTAATTGGGCTAAAGGAGCCTAAAAGAGTTAGTAAAAGCTCATGAGAATGAAGAATTAGAAAATGGGCCAAGGATGCCTAAGAAAAGCAAATGGGTCAAGGATGCTCAAGGAGAAAGAAATTGGTCAAAGGAGCCCACAAGCAATGTAATGGGTCAAGAAAGCCCAAAGTAACATAAGCATAAATCCAATTGTTATACTGGGTCATTGTAACCAATTAAGAAAAGAACATGCAACAAGCCCAAAAGAGGCCCAGCAAGCACAGGTCAAATGACACCACGGCAGGAATAGTAGAATGGTATGGTAGGAATGACAACAAGATTACGAAAGGAGTAAAGAATGGACTCAAGAAGGGAAAACCCACAATCAAGCAAGTTCCAGCCCTTGAAAGGAGCAAGTCAATAAAAAATGAAAAATTAGAGAACAGTTCATGTCATATGAGGTTAAGAATGACCAGCAGAAGGCATAGACGAATCTCTAGTTCACGACAAACGCATAAGCAGCAGACAAACTTGGACATACATGGAAGTGGAGCACGCACAAGACCCAGGAACTACCAGCCTGTATCGAGCCAATACAAGAGTAGTGGGTCATAGGTCAAAGGTAAGAAAGGGTATGGTCTGGCGGTAGGAAGAAGGGAAAGCCTATTATGGGGTTCCCGCTCAAACTATTTTAGGTAAAATGTCCTGCCAGGATGACATACCACCCAAAATAAGGAGGATGATCTGGAACCATTAGGTGCATGCCATGAGGGATAGCAAGAGAGAATACCCACACGGTGGAGGATAAGAATGTCACGGTGAACAAGCAAACAAAGCAGTTTTCTTTGTCTGGTAATGGATAGTGGCACAGCCAGCACAGACAGGTGGTGGTGGCTGGGCAGCTGACAAACCGGTAAATAGTTAGGAAGGACACCCAAATCCAAACAAAAGTAGTTAAAGGCTAAAAGGGTAAAAACCAGTCACGGCAGGTAGTATATATAAGGCTCTTGCCGTGCACAGTACAATCATCAACATCATCGCAGCAATAACCACCACTAAGAGAGAATCATAGCCTCACAATCAGCACAACACCACACAAGAAAGCACTAAGAAAGAAAATAAAAAGAGAATCGAAGAAAAAAAAAGAGGGTAAAATGGTAGGCATGCACCAGTAGGCTAATCCCTTATCTCCCTCTAAAAGCCTACTCTCTGTTGAGGATAAGGGATTCTTTTGGGCATAAACCATTCAGACTTGTTCCCTCAAAGTGAATAATTTCTATGGCAGGATCTTCCTGAGAAATTATTCACATTGAAGAAATGGTTCCTTCCTTGGTCTTAATCCCGTAACATGACTTAATACGGCAAACTGACCTTTTTCTTCTTTGATTTAATTACCATTATTATTTCCCTCCTTATTTCTGCCATCCTATTTACAACATGCTTCATATTGTTGCGTTTTTCATTTTGATTAAGGATCCTTTATTTACTTTGTCTAACAACAAAAGCATTTCTTTTCTTTATTTTATTGCAATCTGCATGTCATAACTCTGTTGTAACAGTTACGCCTACTATGGGCATGTGATCATAGTTTCTGTGGGGAGTAAAAATATCTTGATAGGAATATGGGCCGTTGGGTCTTGCTAAGTAAGGCCGACCTGCTCTTGAGTTTAGGGCTTGTGAGTACTTTAAGTCGGCCCATACGCCGAGGATCCGAGGGTCCAGCCGAGGATGGTTTTCCCCTCGGACTGATACTAGAGAACCCGGGACTTCATGGTAAAGGTTAGGGAACGACACGGTCAAGACCAATGGTTAAAGGGGGTGAACCCTTGAATGTCCTAGAAGCACCGATGTTGGAAGAATATCAAAGATAAAGGCTGCTACCTCCACATTAAAGACCCTGCACCTACCACCCTGGCCGCATTAATGGGGAAGTGACACTTGAACAGTGGAAGGGAAACTTCTAGTTACTGTTCAAAGGCACTAAGAAAAGAAATATCTAGGCTAAGGGAGGAATTGGGGGCAACACGTGTATAAAGTATTAAAAAGGGGAGTATTTAAGGGGGGACCTAGAACAGAAACGGGGCGGAACTTTTTGTAACCTAAGAAAGATAAAAAGAAGGAAAGAGAAATTATATAAGAACAGCTCTCGGCTTACGTCCGAGGAGGCCTATTTACATTACTCCTTGTTGTTTCCAGGTACTGACAATCTTTAATTTGTCATTTAATCCCCATACATTACTAACCTAGGTTTAAAGCCCACACTCTACAAATTCATATTGTTTAAGGCTCATTGGGCCTGAGCCCGTAACTGTTCTTGGGGCCAGGTGCAATTGTGCACTTACAGTTTCTATAAAAGAAAAAAATAAATAAAAAATAAAAAGGTGCATAGTCTGTGCACAAATCGGATCAAAGTGAGTTACAATTAGACCGGTCTTGACTCTCCTACCCAAAATACTTGGGCCTCAGTGTAGCAAGAGGCAGCCCAACTTAACATCTCAAAAAGGCCCACCACAACCTTTTACTAATTTTCACCTAGATTCACCACTAATATCATTCTTTTACTTATCGCTATCAATCTACCATATCAACAGATATGAAAAAATTTGTCGAATTTTTTGTGTCTATATATATACTTTCTAAAAATGAAATTCTATATGGTTCATGTTATTTAGTAATAATTTTTCATTTAAAACAAAATAATATAATTTAAATAATATTTTTTTTAAATAAATCATATTTAAATATATAAAAGACCTCAATTTCAAGTTTCGCTTTAGGCCTGCCAAATATCTTATCATCAATCTTGGCTTATGTTTTATGCAACCAATTTTTAGAATTTCTAATGATTGTCAATCCTTTCTTTTTTTTTTTTCTTTTTTTGTTGAGAAATGATTGTCTATACAATTGTTATCATTATATGTTGAAAGTCATATAAAAATCTAAAAAATTTAATTAAGTACATAATTAGTCAGTGTAATCCTCTCTTTCTCTCCATCTCACCTTTTGATGATCACTTGTGAACGATGAATTGAATAAAGTGGATCCAAACCCATCAATTCATTTGACTCACATAAAAGCATGTATATGAGAAAGGGATTTTTGGACTTACGGGTAACTCAGGTCGGCCAATTTTATTCTTTTCTTATCTTTTTTAGTTTGTTCTGTTGGTAAACCCCACTTCTGTTTTTCTGTTTTTTTTTTTTTTTTTTAATTCGATGGTGACATTTAATCTATTTATAGAACAATCATTGTTATAAATTTTAAAATATTAATAACAAATCCATTGTAAACTATGTTTTTATTTAATTTTCTGTATTGTACATGAGTATATTGATGAATTTACCCACTAACTTGAGGAGAAATTCTTAAATATGAATATCTCTGACGCTTAATTTTTAATAATTTTCTAATAGATTTTTAAACTAAATTATGTACTTAATTTTCCTTACTTATATATATATTTTTTCTTGGAACTCTACGTATTTATTTTTTTTATAAGTGCTATAACTTTTTTTTTATGTTTTACATACAATAATATACCAAAGGTTGATTTTTAGACAATGACATCTAGTTTTTCTTCTGTTGTGGTGAATAGTTAAAATTAATTATTGGATTCAGCCTCAAAGTGCTTTCCAAGCAGATAAAGCTCAAGACACTGTATTAGTGGCTTTTGAAACTTTACATCACATGCAAACCAAGAAATCCGGAAAACATGGTTATATGGTTATGAAATTGGATATGAATAAAGCCTATGATAGAGTTAAGTGAAATTTTTTGATAAAAATTATGGAGAGGATGGGTTTTCATCCAAAGTGGGTAGGGTGGATTTATGAATGTGAGTATTGTTTCCTTCTCTATTATGGTGAATGGGGAGTCTCGGGAGCATATTGTACCTTCTAGGGGATTGAGACAAGGGAGTCTTTTGTCTCCATATCTTTTTCTCTTATGTTCGGAGGGGCTTAATTGTTAGGATTAGTGCCCTTAAATCCTATTGTGTGATGTTACGTATGATATTATGTATGACATTATGTATGACATGATGTATGACTTAATATTGTGATTGATAAAATTATTTTATTATCATCTAAAATAATGGTAACATGAATATGGAACATTATCATATAGTCCATGAGATGCATTGTATGTGATTAATGTGAAAAGTCACAGAAGATGTAAATCATAAGTTCTTTGTAAACTCAGAATTTATAGTTCGTAGCCGGTGATGAAATTGGGCATTTTATCTGCGAAGACTATAACGTATCAACTAAGATGATTTGTCTTGATCATGGAAGTGGAGACTTCTAGTTGATATGTTGATATGTTTTAAGAGTTAAGACATATTGAACATGACCGCTGTAAGATTTGTTATTCTCCTAACGACTGTCAAATGAATTATAAATCTCACGACTTCAATTTGCATGAACTCTTAATCCTGAGAGAATAATGAACCTGATCATGAGATGTGGGTTGCTTTGATATATCAGGAGTGAGATCTAAAGTGACGGTCAAAACCTCAGTATGTTGGGCAGCCACATTTAGTGTTGATGGAACATATATTCTCAAGATGGAATTCATAATTTCTTGATGGAGATATAAAATATTCCCTTGAGATAAATTTAATAAGTTCAGTTATTCAGAGAGTTAGGCCTAACCACTTTAGTAAGAAATTACTAAAGTATATATTTATGAAATTAGATTTCATAAATATATAATGAATAACTTTAAAGAATTAAACCGGGTACTCAAGGATAAGATGTAGTAATTTACAAAATGACAGTCTACATTTATGACTTTGTGTTACTACGAATATTTTATGAAGGGGTTACGTGTATAATAAAGTCTTGGAATTTTATTTATTAATAAGGCCTAGAGTGCAATTATATTTATATAGTGGTATTAAATATAATTAATGATAACTTTGAACTTGTCAAGAGTTGACGGAAAAGCCCAAGACCCATTGGAGCTAGTGTCTTATTGGTCCCACTCCAAGCCACACACTAAAGCCCAATTGGAAAGGCCCAATAGGCCAGCCCAATTAGATAATCAGTTAGTTATAAAGGGAGAAACATACAGAATTTTTATTAGTGAGAAAGAAAAGAAAAATAAGAAACGGTGTGTGAGAGAGTGTGAGACACACTTTCATTCTCCCTTGAAAAACTGATTAAGAGACCACACATCTTGGGCGTAAAGTGGAATTGGAGTGAAGATTAAAAGTGTTCCCAAATACTTCTAATTTTTGTTTTGAATTTCTCCACACCAAGGTACGTCATCTTGTTCTTAAATTCTGAAATTTACATAGTGCACGTTATCAATCATGAATGAAATAGATCCTTGTTTGTTGCTTCCGCTATGTGTTTTGTATGAGATACAAAACCAGAATTTTTCCTTCATTAATGGGTTGATTAATAATGCGGTGAATGGAGGAAAAGTTCAGGGTTACTCTCTTTGTAGAAATTGTCCAAAGATATCTCACTTGTTTTTTGCAGATGACAGCTTGCTATTTTGTAGAGCGAGTTTGGAGGATGTCACAACCATTCAAAATATTTTGGAGGTGTATGAATTTGCATCTGGTCAACAAATAAATAAGGAGAAAACCACTTTGTTCTTTGGCAAATCTGTTAGTGAAGGGGTAAAGAATTCAGTGAAAGAACTCCTTAGGTACCAGAGATAAAACAATATGAAAAATATTTGAGTCTACCAGCAATTGTTGGGAAAAATAGAAGAGCAAGCTTGAATTACATAAAAGATTGAGTTTGGAACAAATTGCAAGGGTGGAAGGAAAAACTCTTATCTCAAGCCGGAAAAGTAGTGTTATTAAAGGCAGTGGTACAAGCTATACCTACTTTTGCAATGGGGTGTTTCAAGCTTCCGATGGAATTATGTAGGAATATTGAGATGCTTATTTAGAAATTTTGGTGGGGTCAAAGGGAGAAAGAAGGAAAATTCATTGGAAAAAGTGGGATATACTTCGTAAACCAAAGAAAGAAGGTGGGTTGGGTTTTAAGGAGCTAGCAAAGTTCAATGATGCAATGTTGGCAAAACAGGTATAGAGACTTATCCATGATAAACACTCCTTATTTTATCATGTGTTTAAGTCGAAATATTTTCCAAATGGTATCATTTTTTATGCTAAACAATCCTCGGGGTCATTTGCTTGGAAGAGTATCTTGAAGTCTAGAAAAGCAATTTCCATGGGAGCAAAATGGAGAGTTGGGGATGGGTTGTCCATAAACGTTTTCAAAGACAAGTGGTTGCCTGATGCTTAGGGTGGGTGGGTGATTGGTACGGTACAAGGAGTGGATGAAAACATGAAAGTGGCTAACTTGATTGATGCTAGATTGAGATGCTGGAAAAATCATTTAATTGATTCGTGCTTTATGCCTTCGGTTGTAACAAGGATTAAGGCAATCCCTCTATCTGACTTACCACAACCGGATATGCTATATTGGGCTTGTGAAAAGAATGGAGTCTATTCAGTTAAATCTAGGTACCGTGTTTTCTGTGAGGAAGAAAGGAGTGGTGAAGCTTCAAGTTCAAATTCGGGGTTGGTAGCTGGGTTTGGTCGAAAGTATGGAAGCTGGGGGTGCCGGGGAAAGTTAAACATTTCCTTTGGAGAGCCTATACAGATAGCTTGCCAACAAAAATCAATCTGATGAAGAGGAAGATCTTGAGTGATCCGGTCTGCCATCTGTGTGGCCAAGCAAATGAAGATACGCTCCATGCTTTGTGGGGATGTAAGGCTGTCAAGTAGGTATGGGATCGTGACTTCAATTGGGTGAACAGATTTGAAGCTGCACATGGCTCATTTCAAGACTTGGTTGAGAAGGTCATGTCAAAACCAAGAGTGAGGGAAGTCTTTGCAACTACAACATGGTTTGTATGGGTACATAGAAACAAGTCTAGGCTGAATGAAAAAACAACTCCACTCAATGGTATTGGAGAAGCAGTCCGCAATTTTCTGCAACTGTTTCAGTCTTGCCGGGACCCACTTGTTAGTATTAAGAAGCAGAGACGTTGCAATTGGATACCTCCAAAGCCAGGTGAGTATAAAGTAAATTTTGATGGAGCATTGTTTAATGAATGTGAGGAAGCAGGTTTGGGCATTATGGTACGTGACTCAAGTGGATTAGTTGTGGCGGCAATGGCAGAAAAAATAATCAAGCCGCATTCTATGGAGTGTCTTGAGGCGTTGGCAACAAGCCGCGCCGTGATTTTTGCAAAAGAAATTGGGTTACAACAATCCTACTTTGAAGGTGATTCAGAAACAGACATTAAAGGGCTGATGGGGGGATAGGGCATTTGTTTAGAGACATTTTATTTCATGTTAGCTTCATGCGGAGTTTTTCTTTCGCTCATATTGTAAGGCAAAGTGGTACGGTAGCACATGCTTTAGCCCAAAGAGCAAGATTATTTTTTCCTTTTTCTGCTTGGATGGAGTCTGTTTCGCCAGACATTATCGATTTTGTAACTACTGATATTTACATTGTGGAATAATGAATAAAACCAGTAAGGTGTCTTCTCTCTCAAAAAAAAATTTATTGGATTGTAAATTAACTTGAAAATTATGTATTTTTTTTTATGAGAAATGTTAATGAATGCCCTTAAGTCATTGTTTAATAATCCATTTAAATAAAGTTTTGATGGGGAAATAAATAAATAAATAAGCAATTAATATTTTGACAGTTTTTTTCATTTCCCATAAAGTGATGTCAAAATGTTCCTAATATGAATTGTTAATCAATGCCCTAAGGGCACTCGTTAGCATAACCCTTTTTTTATAACCTTTATTTTTTAGTAATTCCATTTATTTACTCTCGTTTATATTGATAGAAATATAAAAAGAATAGAGTAATGCTACAGCTACAAACTATTTTACAATATTTTTACAAACTATTGATATGAAAAATTCTTATTAGTTCTAATATGAGTTCACCACTAACATCACAATTATGTTTACCAATGATTATTTAAAAATTACTAAAGCCACATCACATCAAAAGTTTGTAAAATAATTTGTATACGTAGAATTACTTAAAAGGAATATGTGCACAATTATAATTTATTTATCTCTTTATTTATTAAGTGAAAAAAGTACGGATCATTCTGGGTTAATCCAACCCCATCAGAGATCACAGTCGTAAAATAACAACCCGTTTTAGTGTTTACCTGAACCCACTTTGACCCATACCGACCCAAATCATTTGACAGATTCTACAAAGGGTGCATTGAATTAGTATATTTTTGGATCAGTTTGTACTTATTTTCTCATGTCTATTGGGCCTCTCATCTCCAAAAATATTTACATACTTCGGATTAATATTTAGAATAAAACATTCGAAGCCCAAGTTTTGGGTGAGAATATGAGATATCGAATACGGTTGAGTGAGAAAATTATTGAGTGTAGGCGTGATCATGGCTGTGACCTGTGGACCATGGTCTAAGGAATCAAATGAACATATTCCTTTGCCAAAGCTCACAGAGCACATGAGGTGTGGAACCCTCCCACTGCCTTTGGATTAAAGGGTTCAAGTTCGATGCACAGTGCCAATCAACTTTATATTGTGAAATATGCGTGTCCACCTTATAAATCATTTGCAATTATGGAATTATATGCGTCAACTGTTGAGCCCAATAGATGTAAGCTTTCTAACCTATATTATTTGCCAAATATATGTCATGGGCCAGTTACAATAGTCCCAGAAATAAAAGGTTTTAGATCTGAGTTGGAAAGAGGGCCGCGCGAACGCTGGCCCCCCGCTACAACAAATTATGACGCAGGCTCTGCCACTTGGGCAGACCTTAAGTCCGCACCCCTCCTAAAGTGCAATGGAGGTCACTGACCTAGGCCATGGGCCTTTTGGATCACCCATTCACCCCGTCCAGGTAAGTATGTTGCTCTGTGCTAGTGTTTTTCTATATATAGTAGCACCCATACGTTATTTTTCTTACTTCTTTCCGATGTGAGATTAGCCGCCACAAAGACAAACTGCCTAACTTTAAAATGCATTTACGGATTTACCCCCTTCCAGTTCCTGCTCAATCATCAGCATCAGCATCAGCATCACCCTCACCCCTTTGCCAAAAAGTGATCGTTATTCTCTCGAAGCAGAAGCCAATTAATCACCGTTGGCTAAATCTGGAGTATCATATTGATATTGAGTAGCCATATTATAATATGATTAGTCTTCAGTCTTCCCTTGGTCCTAATTTTGTAAATGTCTTTCTACAGTGAGATGCGAGAGTAGTACATTGAAAGGTGCCTTAGCTTGTAGTAGGGTGTGATAATAATCAAATATGGTATACATCTAGCTTTACTTCAGTTTGTGGTTGGCTCAGCAGGTAAGGGCACATAAGTCTGTGAATTGAGCCCAATTTTACCAGGGATGGATGGGAGAAGTACATCTTGATTGATGGTATATAATAATAGGCTAAATGGGCCTTAGAAGGAGAGAGAGAAAGAGAAGTCAGACTTGTTGCTTGTGTACGTAAGTGGATTTGGAAGTTGAAGACACTGCCTAGGATTCAAATCTTTGTCTGGAAATGTATGCATCATAGTCTTGGAGTCAACCAATGTTTATTGGTTAGAGGGATGCAAGTGGAGGCAAGCTGCCCTAGATGTCATCGTGAAGAAGAATCCATTCTCCACATGTTGCGTGACTGTCCTTTAAGTAAAGCTGTGTGGCTCCATCTAGGCAAGCAGGTAGACAATTCTAATTTCTTCACCTTGAGCCTGTAGGATTGGCTAAACACTAATGTTATATCAACGCTCCATTATAAGTCTGGTCCTTTGCCTTGGAATCATGTGTTTCTCTTTGGTACATGGCTGATTTGGAAAGATAGAAACCTTTGTACCTTTGGAAACAAAAATCCAAATCCCAGCTTGGGCAAAGAAATTGTGGAGCGTGCTTCGGAGTATTTTTTTTGTGCAAGCAATTCGCTAGTTATTAAGCAGACTATTCCAAGGAGCATCAGATGGGAGAAGCCGAGAGCTGGCTAGCACACCTTGAATACAGATGGCTCGGTAGCAAGTAACTCTGGATCAGCGGGTGGAGGTGGACTCATTAGAGATGAAAAGGGTGATTGGGTAACGGGTTTTGCAAGGAGGATTGAAGGCACAACTTGTTTCATGGCAAAATAATGGGCTCTCCGTGATGGTTTACAGCTGTGTTTACAACTTCATATTTAGTCTGTTACAATTGAGTTAGATGCTAAGGCCATTGTGGATGCCTTTAACTCCCATAATTACTCTAATACAATTGTATCCGCTATCATGGATGATTGCAGACACATGGCTACCCAAATTCCTCAGAAGGTATGCAGACATGTGTACAGGGAGGCTAATAAGTGCGCAGACTTCCTGGCTAGATTAGGTACTGTGCTTGAGAGTGATTTTGTTGTATTTCCTAGTCCTCCTATGGACTTATCAAGTTTATTAGAGGCTGAGGCCAATGGTCTGTATGTTACCAGGCTCTGCCCAGAGCGTTTGTTTGCTGTTTAGCTTTTAATGAATTTTCCCTTTTACCAAAAAAAAAAAAGGTAGATAAAAGATGAATTGACAGAATCTCACACACGTTTTGTTGCATTGACGTGGACTTTTTTTTTTTTTTTGCTGAATGCATTGACATGGACATGTTCCGACTAAGTACTAACCTAATAATATTGATTTCCAACTCCAGCAAGAAGTAAACTGAGTTGAATCTAATATTATTTTACACATCCCTACTCCAGTTCACCCATTTGCCTTTCCTATTATATTGTTTATCAACTGCATTGAATTTGGCTTACGATATAACCACTCATGACTCTGAACCATCCATAACATAATACTTTTGCAGTATACTGCACTCTCGAATTTGCCTAATAAGAGATAAATTTGAATCTGGGGTGTCATGAAAAAAATCAGAAAATTAGTGAATGAACAATGAACAATGCACTTTATCTCTTTTCATTTCTTTTCTTTTTATCGGGCTGTGTTGGCTCTATTCTGAAATTGGAGCTAAGGATTATAAGGCCCATCTATAATCTTACAAAGTCTCTAGCTCAAGGTAAGTACAGGGGCAATCTTGCAATGTTGCAATAGATGGACAAGCCCAAATATGATTCACTGTTGATTCTGGGATACAGCAAATGCCAAAGAAGACCTGCACCAAACTGTTACTAATGACTGGTTGACTACAAATAAAATTGTTCGGGAAGAAAAATAAATTCAAAATAAAATTTGCAACTTTGGCGTTTTATAACTCAACCAACACTCATTCATAATTTTTTAACAAAAACATCTAAATATCAAATTCCCTCCCTCTAACTATCAAATTATTATAATAAATAATATGGTAAATTATAACTTATCCACATGTAATTTGATTGAAATTTAAGTTACTTACATGCGGTTTGAAATTTGACATTTTACCCACCTGAAGTTAGTTTAATTAGAATTCCTTAACCCACATCCGTTAAAAATATGACTAAATATGTGATTTTGTTTCACGTTTACCTTTCTCTCCTCAAAAAATATAAAAATATAAGATCAAAAAGAATCCGGCAGAGCACCTGCATCATGAGATTTCAAACCACAGGTAAATAACTTAAATTTTGGTCAAATCTCATGTGAATAATATATCAAATTTAAACCACAGGTAGGCAACTTAAGGCCCCGTTTGGTATAGTAATTTAATAACGTGTTTTTAATTTCTAAACAACATTACATGTATTTTCATACACTTTTTCACACACACGTATTTTCAAAAAATACAAATACCGTTACTAGAACAGTAACGTTACCAGACAGCCCCTAAATTTCAATTAACCACATGCGGTCAAATTGTAATTTGCCCAAAATAATAAAAAAGAAAACTTGCGGGCGAAGTTTGCCATCCATCAGTAATTAATGTCAATGATGCTTAATGGAAGGTTAATCTAATTTAGACGGTCATAGTGATAGCGATTGTAGATAAGTAATGATTTTTAGTGGCAAATGGTGGTCGTCAACGTTTTACTGGTCGAAAAACTTGGTAAATTCGTAATGATCCAAATTACCAATTGGTAATAGGAACCATCCATTTCTGCTTTATCCTTTTGAAGAATCACATGTAATTATCAATTTATCAACCAACAATATGATTGCAATGAACAGGGCTAAGATCTAATTAATGGCGCTGGTCATAAATAATCTAGATCTTTCATGTCCAGTCTATAAATTGCTTCAAAGCAATAAGCTTAATGAGCTCGGTTCTAAATACGTCGTTCATATTGGACTACAAGATCCTCAAAATCATTCCCAAAATAAATAGATATATGGATTTGTGTCGTTTGTGGTACAAATCTCCAATCTTGTAATAATTAGACAGAAAACATCATTTTTCTTTTTTTCTTTTTTGAGAAACATTACAAGAAGTCACATGCCCTAAGATTGCGTTTTGAAAGTATAGAAACGAAAATTAATGTGTGTGTGTATATATATATATATATTTATTTATTTATATAAAGTAGAGAGTAAATTAAGATAGAATGATACTAAAGTAGCGTTTGGATTGCATCTACGCGTCCATGTTTAGTGTTTTGCCTTTTTTTTTTACTAGCGCCTCTTCACTATTCATGGGACATGAACAGTACATTAACAAATGAATAGTGTTTTCATTTGTGAACAGTAACCGAAAATTTTTTATTATTATTTTCAGTTTTCAGCAAAATAAACGGTATTCAAACGCATCCTAAATAACAATAATAAATAATGTGTGGTGTGCCTAAAATTTTAGGTTAAAATATAGTTTTAGTCCCTAAATAGCTAAATTTAAAAATTCTAAAAAAAACTAATTAAACCAGTCTCTAAAGTTTTGCAAACATTTCAATATATGAAAAGAAAAAAATTATTACCATGCGCCTTTTCGTTTATTTTCTTTAAATTCGGTAAAATTGTAATTTTCTCTTAATAAAAAAGAGGTATGTAGGGTCAAAATAAATGGAATATGTGTTTATGATAATGCCTTAAAATGTATACTTGTTATATATTTATATGAGCGTTATCTCCTTATTACTATGTTAAATTTGTATAATTAAGTCATGATTTGCATTAGCCCCTATTATTTATCTTTACATAATTTATTGAATAAGATGCTATTCATTGTGTGTAATTTTCTACTTTCAAGAAATCATGTGAGAAATATAAGTTTACAGGAATTTGTGAGAGAATAGAGGCCAAACTAGAATTAAAGTGGAGCTACAGGACCATGCTTGGATCATCTACCATGATTAAAGGTCTAAGAAGGTGCAGCTGGAGTGCTTGGATCATCTACCATGATTGGAAGCTTCAAATAAGGAAAGAAATTAAAGAGGCAGAATCTGAAAAGGAAAAATCTGATTTGAGCACTGATCAGTATTTTGTACGTATCTATCTCCTCAAAAATCCAATTGACACAAGACTAGATGGGTTGGAACCGTGACTTAAATATCTACAACTTTTCAGTTTTGAGTTTTTCAAAATTCTCAATTTTTGAAGGCCGAAATTAACTCACAAATTACTGCTGTAAACTTGGACTGAAATTAAAATAGTAAAAGTTTTATTTTCTTTGGACACTTCAACATTAGGGTTTGGAAGGGAGGCAGTGTAGAACGAATTTTGGCAGAGAAAATCTTGTATTTTTCTTTTCTCTAATGGCAGCCTAAATTCTTTGCTAGGACTAGGGGTTATGTTTCTTCTATACGGTATAAATATTCAATGTGAATCTTTCTTGGATTTTGGCAACAACATATTTGATTGTTCAATTAGATTTCTTTTGACGTATTAGTTCTTCCATGCTTTCAATAAGTTCAATCATGTTTTTCTTATTGTTTAGACGAATTTCTAATAGTTTCAAATAGAAATCAGGTTTTAAAGTAAATGAGTTTTTTTTTGAAAACTTTTATAACTGCATTATTAATCTAGGTTATCATGCGTTCTTAAATTGTCTCAGTTCAACCGAATCATAAGTATTTAATTTTATAAGAACAATCAATTATGAAATATATAATTTCTTAGATCACAAAGAATTTCATATCAATATAGGGAAATACCCTGATGCCCTTGTATTTACATTATTGATTTAGATCGGCTTTTATTATTATTCTTGTTAACAATCACCAAACAAAAGTACGTTTCTTCTTCACCCAAATTGTTATTTAATTATATTGTCTTTGAATTTACCTTGATCTTTGTGATTTGACCTCGGTACTCCGAGAATTATATTACTACGATTTCCTGTACTTGGGAGTGAGCAAACAGTTTCATAATCTTAATTCATTCCATTTTCTCTATCTTTTAAATAAATTTTACAAAAAAAAAAAACAGGTATGTATATTTATAGGAAAAACTAGATGTTTAAATATAAGGAAAAGAAAACATAATTGTGAGGACCAATAATTCTATCAACCCAGACCCACTTAGAATAGTGAGCTTGTAGGGTTCAACTTAGGCCCAAATCAAGAAATTTGTAAGAGAAGAAAACAAACAACAAAAGAGGGCTTAGCCCCAGGGTGAGAATAAGGGAGGAAGACCTCGTTTTGTAAAATATGTAAGTCAGTGTATTGATACAAGCTTGCCCGAGGAGGCCAAAATTACACAAAAAAATACACCATTCATGTTCTTCTTCCTATGTTCTTCTCTCAATGTTCTTTTCTCAATGATATTTTTTTTTTGTCCAGCCTTTTTCCTTGGAAACCTTCATTTCCTTATATACTCTCCCCTACTTCACATCTTGATCATCCATCCCTTCCTAACCAGCCTCCTCTCATGACACTTGTCTCTTTCCACATTTGAAGAAGGTGGTGGAAGGAGTCTACTTAGCTGTGACACGCATTGTTCAGATCACTTCCTCATTAATACAGTTGATAAAGTTGTTATCCACCATTTAATGCAGAGGCTATAGGCTACCACAAACTAGAAACTTCCCCTATGATTTTTGATTCTCTCTCATCAGATCCTTCCTTCCTACTTGGAACGCCTCAGAGTCTTTTTGACTCATCTCTTCTCCTCCTCGAGCAACCTTCCTCCTCGGGCCTGTGACCTGTGGAATTCCCCCCCCCCCCCCACACTACGACTCCTCATCTTTATCCTCGGTCCTCAGGCACCCACAATAATAATAGCCTTACCATTATACATTATTATGTTTAAATATAAGGATAAAAATCAAGAAAATCAAGACTACACTACGATTTGGCCTCTAAATTTGTAGTGATTGTCAATTTGGTCCCAAGCTTTTAGATTTGTTCAATTTAAAATTGTGAACAATGTGATCCTTTCCTAAATTGTTGTTACATTTTAACATGTTACACCGATATATAATTTTTTTTATTTAACAAGTCTCTTTCTATACATGCAGGGGAAACTTCACTCCTAACAAGGGTCTCCGCTAAGGAGATCTGTTATCACCTTATTTGTTTCTCTTGTATGCAAAGGGGATACATTCACTCACAAGCTGAAATTTCAAGCTTAATCAAAGGAGTTTCTCTTTGTAGTGCAGGTCCAATGGTTTCGCACTTGTTCTTTGCCGATAACAACTTGTTGTTTTGTCGGGCAAATCCCTAAGAGTGTAGCAGTATTCTATATATTTTGAAACAATATAAAGAAGCATCAAGATAGCAAATTAACCTAGACAAAACTCAACTATTCTTCAGCCCCAATATTGATCCATACATGCAAGAGGACATCAAAAATCTATTAGGTGTTACGGCCACTTCCAATTATGAAAAATATCATGGTCTACCCTCTTTTGTTAGTAGAGGAAAAAATCAAAGTTTCAGTTATATTAGGCAACGGATTTGGCATAAAATGCAAGGTTGAAAAGAAAGACTATTGTCACAAGGCACTAGAGAAGTGTTGATAAAGGCGGACCTTCAAGCAATGCCCACTTACACCATGGGATGCTTCAAACTCCCAAAAAGCTTATGCAAGGACATTGAATCTTTAATTCAGAAGTTTTGGTGGGGATACAAGGGGGAAGTAAGGAAAATTCATTGGGTGGGATGGAAAAAATTGTGCAAGCCGAAGTGCCAAGGAGGTTTAGGATTCAAGGATATTGAAAATTTCAATATAGCCATGTTGGGTAAGCAGGTATGGGGGTTGCTCCACAATAAAGACTCTTTTCTGCAAGGTCTTTAAATCAAAATATTTTCCTAGTTGCTCTATTTTGGAGGAGGGGGTGAATGTGAAGGGATCATATGCTTGGCAAAGCATGTTAAAAGTACGCAGGGTGGTTCGGTTGGGTTCAAAATGGAGAATTGGAGATGGCAAATCTGTCATGATCCGTGGTGACAAATGGCTACCTGACTTGTATTCTAGCCGAGTGGTTTCGCCTCAAAAAACTTTCCCCAACAATACTCGAGTCTATGCTCTCATTGATGAGGAAAACAGTTGTTGGATAGAAGACCAAATGTGAGAGGAATTTTTTTCCACGTGAAGCAAAAGCAATCATCAGCCTATCTCTTCTGAGTTTTAACGACACTGAGGACAGGCTTATCTGGGTTGAAATAAAGAACGGGTATTACACCACTAAGTATGCGTTTGGATTGGCGTCCTGCGTTTTCTTCTTCTTTTTTTCTTTTTTTATTGATGTGCACATTTCATGTAGGAGTGTCTATTAGTGGGTTTCATGCACTGTAATTTTTTTATTCAACAACTTTTTCATTAAAAATGGGTCTTACGGCACTATTCACATATTTAAAAATTATTTTGTTATAGTGTTTTCAGTTTTCAGAAAAATAACCGGTATCTAAACGGACCTTAAGCCTATCAACTTCTATCTAAAGAGGCAGCAGCTTCAGTACCCAGCACAGCAAACCCAGCGGCGCATGCACAAGCAGTTCTAGGTGGAGCTCTGGTCCCTGAATGTGCCAAACAAAATTCGCCACTTCTTATGGCGAGCTGCCAATGATTCCCTTCCCACAAAAATGAACTTGCAAAAATGGAAAGTCACGCCAGACTCTACCTGTGAACGCCGTGGTGATGAAATTGAAGACACTATTCACGCAATATGGGGTTGCCAAATGGTTAAACAAATTTGGTGTGAGCTGGAAAGATGCAAACATTTATTGATCGAAAAATTTGCCAGTTTTCGTGATTTGTTCCAAGGAATTCTTGCACAAAAAATTCCAAATCTGGCTAAGTTTTTTGCATGAGAAATGATATGTTCACAACATTTTTACAATAAATCCTAAGTGGCAGGATGTTACTGGTTGTTATTGTTGGGGCAAAAAAGTAATCTTAGTGTTAGGTTCAAATTTGAACCAATAACAACTAACCACCTATGATTTGTTGTAAAAATGTTGTGGACGTAGCACCTCTCTGCTTGCATTTATCGGGTGGAGCATATGGCACAACCGGAATGCGAGGAGGTTGAGGACAGCATCACTGCCAATGGGGAAAATATTTAGCGACACCGTTGAACGCTTGCAAGAGTTTCAAATGTCGCAGGAATGTACAATGAGGCAAGTTCGACGGAGCAACATTTCAGGACACGGTCTCGGCAGGACTGGGAGTGGTGGCTTATGACTTGGATGGAATGGTTATCGCAGCTCTATCAGAACGAATCCACTTACCACCCACTGTGGAAGACTTGGAAGCAATGGCTTGCAGGAGAGCCATTTCCTTTGCAATTGAAATCGGGCTCCAGGATGTTGTGTTCGAAGGTGATTCAGATTTCAGAGGTAATCTTCAAACAGCTCATTGCTGATCAGCCTTGCATGGCTGCATTTGGGCACATAATTGAGGATTCCCGCTCCCTATCAACAAGGTTGAGGAAGGTTTCTTTCTCACACGTCAAGCGCAAGGGAAACACTGTTGCAGACAAACTCGCTAAGCTAGCGAAAAAATTGTATGAACCACAAATATGGTTAGAGGATATCCATCTCAATGTAACAAACTTTGTAATACTTGACAGGGATTTTTTGCCATCTTAATGATAAGTTGTTTACTGGTTTCTCATAAAATATAATAAAAAAATCTAGTCGACTCTTCAGTTTTCCATTTCTTTGCCATGAGACTAGGACAGTAGTATTGTGGAGGCAAAATGCTAAAATGCAAAATTTACTAACCAAATAAAATGAAAGTGGGTTGCATCAGTGGAGCAAAAGTTAAATTTTTTGGCCAAAGATGGTTGTACTGTAGTTCAAATGTTAAAAAAACAAAAACATTTAATTAAGTTCCACGGTAGCTCACATTAGCAAAAAAAAAAGTTCCACGGTAGCTCACAAATTATTTAAATAAATTTTTTTTCTCTTCCTTTCTTATTTCCCCGTTGCAAGCCTCCAGAACTATTTAAATTTTTATTTTCTCTTTCTTTCTTATTCTCTCACCAAAAATAATATATTGTGGTTGTTGTTTATTGTAGTAAATATATTATTTTATTATATTGTTTATATTATTTTATTGTGTTGAATGCAAAAGTAAAACCATTGATGTTGGGTGTTTTGTAAAATAAAATGATAAAATAGATAAAATAGTTTTTTATAGTGCCAAATTACTAAATTTTTTACCCCATTAATGCTAATGCTCTTACAGATTTGCCTGTGACTAATTGAGTTCTCTCTTTGAAACTGTTCGACAGAACTTGTAGTAATTTGTGAAGGAAAGTGGCTACTAACCTCAACATCTAAGGATAACGAGAAATGGGTTCCATGCAATATGTAGTCTCAAATCAACCTGCATTGTCAAAGATAAGACAATATGATGTAGAACAGATACCACAAATTTTCACTGAACATGGAGACCATTAGGCAGAGTTTGGATTGATCAAAAAAATTGGATTTCCACGTATTTCTAAGCATTGCAGTTTGAAACAAATTTGAGGTGTTTAATTGGACTACTGAGAATTTGTAAAAATCATTTAGCCTAGAATGCATTTTTCAAATTTGCATTTATAAAGCAGAAGTTAAAAATCAAAACTCAAGTCAATCTACAAGAAGTTGGAAAAGTAAAGGGCACCATTAAAAATCAACGGGGTCAAAGACATAATTGCGCGAAATTTGGTGACATAATTGTTTAGGGCTGGCTCAATACATTTTGACCCTTAAGGTGAAAAATTCTTTTTTGGGGTAATTACACATAACCCACCTGTGGTTTGGGCAAAAATCACTTTACCTACCCATGGTTTGAAAAGTATCACTTAACCCACTTGTGGTATGTTTTCGTCAATCTTCGTAACCCACCTTAGTCCCAGCCGTTACAAAAACACCTCTTAACCCCAAAACACAACATAACGCGGATAAAAACACACAAAACTCAAAAACTTTTTCGAGAGAGTGACCTATGGTGAGATCAACGTGTTCTTCGTGGTTTGGAGTGTCTAGAGGGGGAGAAAACACAAATTTCACAACATCGAAGCTAAGGAAGGTAGTTTCGGTAAAGAAAATTAAGGTATTTGTGTCTATTCTCGATTTAGGGTTTCAAATTTTGTTTAAGTGCTAACTTATTGTGTGAAACTCTAAATTTGGGCTTCCCAGGAATCGTGTTTTGTTAATATATCTTCATTAAGTGGTAATTTCTCGGGTTCATGTGGGCATATGTGCAATGAGTAGACTTGTGTTTTGAGAACAAGTTTTAGTTTGTACAATTTTGGGAGAAGGTTCTTGGGTTGTAGCCGTTATAAGGTTGGTCCTAAGTGTCCTTTCTTTATTTGACTTGATAACCTAACTTGTCCTCGTGGGAATGAAACTGCACCTTTGGCTCTAGAGAGGATGTCTAGGCTTCAGAGTGCTCTCCAACTTGCCAATGAGAGGGAAAGGACAACTCTGGAAACGGCAGAAGAAGCTAGGCAAATGGCAGAAAAGGCTCTTGAAGAGGAAGCCAAAGCCAAGGAGAGGGAGAGAAAGGCTCAAGCTGTCTGTGCAAAAACTAAGAAAAAAGTCGTGTTTGCTGAAGAGAAGCAGAGAATGTGAAAGTTTGCATGTATTTTGTCATGGATCTTTTTTGTTATTGTTATGTTGTTGTTTTTGTATTTTGGCTCAATTGAGTTCTTTGGAGTGAAGAGACCGAGGTTGTTGCCCTGAAGTAGTTAATTGGTTAGTAGAGATAGTTATGGCGATAGTGTTAATAAATTTGCATTGTAATAGCACTAGCCTACTGATGTAATGTTTTGATGTGTCAATGAACAAATAATTGGTCAATTATTGAGCACTAGCCAATTGAGTATTGTCAATTATATTTAGGTTTTATTAGTGTGACTTTTACAAGTTGTTAGGAGAATTAATGATTTGCAATAATTATTTAGTACATTCATAATTTTTATTTATTTTTATTTTTTTGTGAAGCAATATAGAGTTTCAATAGTGTTGGTGTTGGATTCTATTGACTCAATATTTTGAGGGCATTCTTGAAAATAAGGAAAGAATGTAAACCCATAAATATTTTTTTTCTTTAAAACTATTAGTTATCATTCTACAAATTTGCGGCATTTTATGTGTTTAATTCAGGCCTTAAAACATTTAAAAAAACAATTTGTTTTCTATTTTTCTAAAATCTCGTGCTTAACATGAATTAGGGTTTTCTAAGGTTTCTTAACCATTCTACTACGACTTTTATAAATTAGTATTGTAGATCCGAGCATTTTAATTATTTATTAAAAAAATTTAGAGAGTTTTATTAGTAAATTCCATATTTCTCCTTCTGAATTATTTCATTGAGACAGAGAAACTCTTTTTTTTTTGGGTAGCGACCAAACTTCAGAATAGCATTCAATGAAATGGGATTTCCATAGCACATAGTAACAGAGCAAACTACTCCCTCTTTATTTTTATTTTTTTTAGGATAAAAGTAAACTACTCTTTTTTGGTTGTTCAGGAAGTGCAAAATTTATTTATAATAATCAATTTAAAGCTGACACTTCCAGCTGCCTGATTGCGTGCGTGGTGGCCAATCTGTAGCTTTTTAGAGGGTGTGCGCGTCTCAGCATTCAGAGCAGTGTAGCTAAATAGTTATATAGCTATATTAGGTATATTAAAACATAAAAATCCACACTATAGTAATGGAGCTACATAATTATATATGGTTGTGCACTGTAGTTAAAAATTTAAACAAAAAAAAAAAAACTTATTTTGTGTTCACACTTTTTTTTTTCTTTTATTCTTTCTTGCTTTTATTCTCCTTTCTCCGTGTCTCTCCCCTCACCGCCTCTCCATCTCTTCTTTCTTCCTCCACAGAACCACCGCCGATCTGCACGAGCCCAACCACCACAAAACCATCACCGCCGACCTAACCCATTTCAGCCTCTCTTCTCTATTTTCGGCATTTCGGCTTTGTGTTTCGGGCTGTGCTTGTGTTTTGGCTTTGTGTTTCGGGTTGTGCTTGTGTTTCGGGCTATGCTTATGTTTCAGGTTTGTGTTTCGGACTGGGTTTTTGTTTCAAGCATGGGTTTTGGTTTGGCTGTGTTGATTTTTCTGCTTTCTTTTTTTGTTCATCTTTATTGGTTTTGATGGGCACAACGGGGTTGTGGTTGTGCAGTGATTTTTATGGGTTTGATGGTAGTTGTGGTTGTGTGTTGATGGTTGAATGAAATATTATTTTATTATATTAAAAGCTAAAATAGCTTCATTGTTGTAGGATGTGAGAAGGTAAAATAGATAAAGTAACTTTTTGTGTAGCTAAAAAGCTAAAAATTTAGCTCTAACACAAAAAAAGGTATCTCAAAAAAAAAACACAAAGAAAGGGGAAAAAATTAAAATTTAGTTACAAATTTTGGTTATAACAACAATAAGAAAATTAGATTTACTAAACAACACTTACGTGATTCTATATAGTTATTTTTTTGAGAAAGATTCTATATAGTTATTTTAAGTGAGTTACACATATTATTTTTTTATTGTTGGTCAGCAGAATAACATTATCCAAAAAAGAGGAATGAGAGACTTTTGGGTGTGGAATTTTGGTTGTGTTTATGGAAGTTGGTGGTTTGCAGCTGCTACACAATTAATTGACCGTGTTACTATTATCAATTTCCAGCTCTAAGAAAAAAATTTATTGGGATTTAGGGTCTGCTTGTTACTATATCTCAAACTCACATTTTTATATTTTAAACAACTTTACACACTTTTTCACATACTTTTTCACCCACACAAATTTCAAAAAACTACAAAAATCTCATCTCAAACTACTCTATCAAACACCCCTTAATTTCTTCTTAGATTGCCTTTAATGCATTCACTGATACTGTAGCCTAACAAGGTATTGTCCAAATAAGACTGTCAATGGTACGAAACATACAACAAGTTACACCTTTGATACACCCCTGAATCGGAAATAATTTGATACTTATGCTATTGATACACTAGCAGAAAATAATATCTACAATGATTTTAAAATTAACTTCAATATTTAAGAAGTCTTACAAAATAAAATAAAAAAGGGGTGTAGGAGTGGCAACAGATCGGGTTTGGGGCAAGTTTTTTGATGCATGGACCCAACCCGCGGGCCTTCCTCGTTACCCGAACTTGGCTCGTTTAATAAACAGGTTTTTTCCTTAGCCCCAAACCCATCTCGTCGGGCCTTCGCGAGCCCCGTTCAGCCACTTCTAGCCTAATCCGTGGCCCAATCGAACCCATTCTTTAAAAAAAAAAAACACACACACACACACACACACACACAAACATAAACAGCAACACAAATCCTATCACAGCGAGAGTCAGACCGATGGCTCCAATGACCGAACTACCGACAATCACCGTTGGAGCAATATCTCTAGTGACCAGATCGCCAACACTAGTCGACAAAACGCTGTCTTCGATTACAAACATCTGGCACCGGTTGCAATGTGACATCTCGAATCACTGACACCATTTGTCGAAGCACCAGACCGCTGGCATCAATCACCAAAGCAAAGTCTTCGAACATTGGACTGTTGGAGTGGTATTTTCGACCACCAGACCAATGACCTAGCAGCCAAATGGGGGAGAGGAAGCCACTATGCTTTTTTGGAAAATGTTTTACCAAATTTTTAAAGGCAAAACACTTTATAATTTATCATAAAGGATTTTACGGTCAGTGAAAAATATTTTACAAGTTTGACTATATTTTATTTACAAACAAACCCCTAAAAGTGGGAAAAAAATTCAAAAAATATTTTACTTTAAAACAAACAAAGAGTTTATAATTGAAATCCAGTTTAAATGGCTCTTTTTTATTCCATTTAATATAATGACAGATGACATACGAATTAAATTGCTCACATTTGTAAAAGTTATGGGCTAAGTTTTTTTTTTTTAATTTATGAAAAGACTTGTAATTTTATTAAGATAAAGATAAATTTAATACATCTTGAGTCAAAGCCAACTCAATGATAAGTAAATCCTCCTCTACCCAAGTTACAAAACTATCTAACTCAAGCATATTGGGCTAAAATATGCTCAAGCTTATTGCCTTCCGGCCTAACATGGGAAACTTGCACAGAACGAAAGACTTGTAACTTATGGCAAATCCCAAAAACAATATTAGAGAGGGTCACAGGTGGGCAACTCAAACCCCAAATAGAATAATAGAAGTGAGTCGCTTTCAAAATGTGCATCTCGAATACCAACATCCCAAGCAAAGTCGACAGCTTCCTTAAGAGCTTTTGCTTCAGCTTCTAGTTGGACCTAAGGGGTAATGCAGCTTCTTGCTTAATGCCACTACAACTCTACCTTCATTGTCTCGGATTATAGCTCCCATGCCTGAGGCTTGCTGCTGTGCAAAGATAGCCCTATCAATATTAACTTTGTACCGGGGAGGCTAAGTTGACCAAATGAAAAAAAAAAAAAAGTTTGGGCTTTTTTTTTTTGTTGATGGAAGGTTTGGGATTAAGTTGATTTTTTATTTTTTTTGAGAAGAAAAATTGATAATTTGTACAAGCATGAAGTGACAAATTTAACCTAAACTCAATAACCAAAAGTTTATTGTACGTGTCTAGATATACAATTTGAACCCTTGGTTCCCAATGACAAACATAGAGCCACAGTTCGCAAATACGTGGGGTACCCAAGTGCCTTAAAAACGAGGCGGTATATCCTCACCCGGCATATATGCCGGGTACAAGATATAAAAATTGCTTAAAAACAACATATCATTGTCCTTGTTTCTATATAATATTTTTGCCTATCTAACAGTAAACTGTGTACTTCGTTATAGATACAACGTACCTTGTTCTTGCATCAATCATGAAAAGTTCAGTTTTAAACACAAAAGGAGGGGTTGATGGACACTGCAGAAAAACACTCCCTGAGTGGGAATGAACTTTGATGTCCGCCAAACCCCAACAATTCTTTATAAAAAGGGGATCAAAACCTTTCAAAAGCACCTTTGAGTAACTCGCAAACCTCACTTTTTATGTACTAAAATCTGTTTTAAAAAAACCCATTAAAGTTGCTCAATTGGTTTGACGAATTCCTTTTTTTTTTTTTTTTATGGATTTATTGATCATTCTATTTTGAGGGTTTGAAAGGTCTAGTTTGAGAGGGAAAAAGGCCCAAAGAGTAAATTTCCTCGAATCTTGGAGGGAAGAGCTCCAAATCAAATAGTTGCTAGGCAGTTGTGTTCTACCTAACCTATAGACCAGAGCCTCTCAATTTCCCCTGTGGTAAAGCTAATTCTTCTTTGTTTTTGGTTGATTTTTAACTATGCTTAATTTCTAATGAGCATGTATCCAAAAAAATCTTAATGAACATGTAGACTTTAGGTTTTTTTTTTTTTTGAGCTAAGTAGACTTTAGGTATTTAAGTTGTTTTCCAAGCCTCTACGGTCATTATATAATTTATATTTGACTTTATAACTTTGGATTGAAAAATACAGCATTGAATCAAGTTTACTATAATTTTGGATTTGAATTTTGAAACATCGTTTCATTTGGAATGTACAGAATACGCCACTTGATTTCTAGCCATTCTTTTATGATGAAGTGTTGTCTTTCTTGGGTTTTTTGAGAATTCACGAGACATGACAATGTTAGGGTCTAAAAGAACAGCGATGAGAAGGGCGTACGATGTTTTGTGTTTCTTTCTGCTAGTCTATTTCTCTTGTATTAGCATTAGCATTAGCATTGGGTTCCTCAAAAAAAAAAAAACATTAGCATCCAAAAATATATCTTATTTTACCGCCCAAAAATTATTTTATTTATTATATTATACAATTTCACAATAAACCCAACATTTTAATTTTTATTTTAAAATATAACACATTAAAATAATATAAATTGTATAATAAAATAATAAATAAATTATCTATCTCTCTTCACTTTCTAATTTTTGTCACTTTCTTAACAACCAAACAACCCAATCACTACCACGCCACCACTATACCCACCACACCACCACTGCCCACCAAAATACCACAGGAACCAAAGACCCAAAATAAAATAAAATAAAAAACAAATAAACAAAACTCACCAAAAACCCAGCAAAACAATAGCAAGAACAACCAAACAACTCATTGCCCACCATGCCAACCCAACTAACCAATCCAAATCCAACCCAAACATCATCGGAATCCAAAATCCAACCCATCCGAACCCAAAAGACAAAAATCCATAACAAAAAATCAAACAACCCTATCGGAATCCAAATCTAAATCCAACCCAAACCCCCATTGAAACCACTCACCATGTTTTGACCACTTCGAATCCAACCTAGCTTTGGTGGCAACAAGCTTTGAGAGAGAGAGAGAGAGAGAGAGAGAGAGAGAGAGAGAGAGAGCAAAAAATAAAAGAGACAAAGAGCTAAATAGAAGATAAAGAGGGAAAAAAATTAATTTAATATTATACAATATGCTACAGTAATGTCATACAAGTAAGACAATACTGTAGCAAGATTGTAAAAAATTTTACAATTAGAAGCCTGGGTTATGCATGATTTTTGTACTTTGATGCTAAAATATAGTATATTATGAGTTATACCAGCCCAAATATTGATGCTCTATTCACTCTTTTACCTATGTTCTTAATAGTTTCACATTCTCGAATTTCTCGTAACTTCAAAACTTAGAAATTCTAGTTATGACTTTGCGTTAGAGCATTGCATTATGCTAAAAAAGAATTTTATTTTTACACATAAAACAGTTACTTTATTTATTTTAACACATTATTTTACAATTCACCTGTTAGGATGTGTGCCCTTAAATCCTATTGTATGATGCTATGTATGTTATTATGTGTGACATTATGTATGACTTAATGTTGTGATTAATAAAGTAGTTTTATTTTATCTGAAATAATGGTAACATGAATATTGAGACATTATTAAATAGTCCATGAGTGCATTGTATGTGATTTAGTCACAAAATATGTAAATCGCAAGTTCGTTGTAAACTCAAAATGTAGTTCGTAGTTGGTGATAAGATTGAGCATTTCATCTGCAAAGACTATAACATATCAACTAAGATGATTTGTCTTGATCATAGAAATGTAGATTTTTAGTTGGTATGTTGATATGTTTTAAGAGTTAAGACATATTGAACTGGACCGCTGTGAGTTTTATTATTCTCCTAAAGGCTGTCAATTGAATAGTAAACTCACAACTTGTATTTGCATGAACTCTTAATCTTGAGAGGATAATGGACTTGATCATGAAGTGTAGGTTGCTTTGATATATCAGGAGTGAGATCTATTGTTACGGTCAAAACCTCAGTATGTTGGGCAATCACATTTAGTGTTAATGGAATATATATTCTCAAAATGGAATTCATAGTCTCTAAACGGAGATACAAAATATTCCATTGGGATAAGTTTAATGGGTTTGTTATTCAGAGAGTTAGGCCTAACCACTTTAGTGAGTTACTAAAGTATATATTTATAGAATTGAATTTCATAAATATATGATGAATAACTTAAAGGATTAAACCGGGTACTCAAGGAATTAAGATGTAGTAATCTACAAAGTGGCAGTCTTCTTTCATGACTTTGTATTATTACGAATATTTTATGAAGAAGTTGCATGTGCAATAAAGTTTTAGGATATAATTTATAAATAAGGCCTAGAGTGCAACTATATTTATATAGTGGTATTAAATATAGTTAATGGTAACTTTGGACTTGTCAAGAGTTGACAGAAAAAGCCCAAGGCCGATTAGAGCTAGTATCTTATTGGTCTCTTTTGGTCCCACTCCAAGCCACACACTTAAGCCCAATTGGAAAGGCCCAAAAGGTCAGCCCGATTAGATAATCAGTTAGATACAAAGGGAGAAATATACATAATTTTCTGTAAAAAATTTTGTAAGAACTATTGCGAAGTGGTGTAAAAAGTGTTAGACACTTTTTGACATTCTCCCTTTAGAACTGATTGAGAGACCACACATCTTGGGCGTTAGTGGAATTGGAGTGAAAACTGAAAGTGTTTCCAAGTGCTTCTGATCTTCGGTTTTGAAATTCACCACTCCAAGGTACGCTTTCTTATTCTCTACTTCTGAAACTTACATAGTGCATGTTAACATTTATGAATGAAGTAGATCCGTTATTTTTCCGCTGCGTGCATGCATTTTTCCATCGTCACCTACATCATATATTCTATTTTTTGTTCATACAATATATTGAAAAATATATATACAACACATTAAAATAATTTTAAAAATCTCATACAATATAAATAAATAAATAAATTCAGAACCTACAGCCACCACGACTCACAGCCCACCCACCGGATCAAAACCCCACCACTACCCATAGCCCACCCACTGAGTTGGTACCCCACCACCACCCTATACCCACAACCCACCATTACTGCAAACCCAACATCACCCAAAATCAACCACCAACCATTGTAACCAAAACCCAAAATCAACTCAACCACCACACATCGCAATAACCACAACCACTAAAATTAGCCCATAACCATCGCAACCCACTAATATCAGCTACCACAATCCATCAAAATCAACCCACAATAACAACATAAAAACAATAGGAAGCAAGTGAGATGGGCAGTGTGATTGAGGAGGAGGGTAGTCAGTAGCAGAGATAAGGAGGAGGGAAATATAGGTGGCGTGGTTCGGGAGGAGGGCGAGATTGGTGGCTTGTAACTAAGAAAAAGGGTGAGATAGGCAGCATGGCATAGCATATCGGCAGCATGGGGTGAGGAAGAGGGTGAGAGAGGAAGACAATGAAAGAGAAGTATGAAACTGTGAGAAGCAATAGAGAGAGAGAGAGAGAGAGAGAGAGAGAGAGAAGTTTAATAAAATAATAATAAATAGTTATAGAATTTTTTATCGTACAATTCCATTAGTAGAATTGTACTATAACAAATGCCAAAATTATTTGGCATTTGACACATCTCATGAGGAACCCCTTTTATTTTTGTGTGTGTTTGGTGTGCCATTGTTGGCATTTGGCACGCCCTATGCTAATGCTCTTAGGGGCCAATAGTGGATTCTTGGATATTAAAATTAAGTGGTGACTCCATATTCCTCGCTCTATACCACAAAGCTCGTATCTCATGTTTAGAGCATTCACATTGAGTGATGCAAAACTCTTGAGAATACAAAATGCATAATACTAATGACACAAATGCACAAAAAACCAACTCTATTGGATGATGCATTTTACATTTGAATTTGCACACTTGACATAGTATTATCTATATGTTGCACAATATTGTAGTATTATTTTTTACCAAATTAATTATTTTTATATTATCTCCTCTCTTCTAGTCTCCTCGTGGTGTAAAATAGTGGGTAGACTATAAATTATTTTAATGTGATGGAATGCAAAATAAAGAATGGAAAATCAAGTGTGTTATAATAGTGATAATGTAAAATACATAAAGGGGGTTTTAGTGGTGCAAAATATATTTGTTTTTGCATAAATCAATGGGAATGCTCTTAGGGAATGCCAACAGATGCATACCTCAATTGCCATTCATATGGCCTAATAGGCTCCAATTTGAGTAAACTAGACATGCTCACATCTGCTATCTACCTTGTAATGGTTTAGAAACCTTACATGCTCGTTTAGGATGCACTTAGAAGTTAGCTTATTGCTTATTCTTCCTACTATTTGTAAGTCCTACATGAATCACCTACTTATTTTATTAAATTTTACCTTTTATTTACTATACTTTCAGTAAAAAAATTAGATAAGTTGTTTTAAACGAACAATACATTTGGTATGCTTAATAAAAATGAGTAATTCTTAGGTACTTTCAGAGCACATAGAATGATGCTCCCTCCTCTCACATTCATAGTGAGGTTCACTTATTAAATTTATCGTGAGATCCACTATGAATGTGAGAGGAGGGAACACCATTTCTCCGTGCTCCGAGAGTACTTAAGAATGTTCCAATAAGTTTCTCAAAAAAAAAAAAATGTTCCAATAAAGATTACATTAAGTATAGTAATATTTATTACTGAAAATAAAATATGTTAAAGAATAACAATTATAACCATTTTAGAAAAGAATAACTATTCCTCAATATAAGGAATAATTATTACTAAAGGTATGTTTAGTTCACTAAAAATAGATATTACAAAATGAATGATAATCTTTATTATGGTAATAAAAATGATGTAATGTAATAACAATTACCATTCATACGTTTTTTTTTTTTAGAGGAACCATTCATATGCTTGGTTGTAAAATTATAATAAAATTAATTGTTACTTGAATATGAGAAGTTTGTGCATTTGAAAATAGGGAGATTAGTTTTTTTATGACATTTTTATATTTATAATAGTTGATGTGCACATGGAAAGTTTGTGCTTTTCAAAATATATTAAATTTATAAATTATCGTATCTACTAAAGAATGATTATTATAAACCTTTTAGAGAATAATAATTATTCCTTGATTTAAAGAATTGTCATTACTAAGAAATAACTATTCTATATAACGAAGGTACAATCCAAATTAGGACTGTCCAATCCAACCCGGAACCCGACGAACCCGAGTAACCCACCCAAACCTGACCGGAAACCGCCTGAACCAACCACTCCGACGGTTGGTTGCGAGTCGCCGCCCACAAAACCCGACACCTTCAGGTTAGTTGGCGGGTTTCCTCCCCCAAAACCCGAACAGCCCGACCCAATCATAAACCCAAAAAATTCCAGCGATATTCGAAGGGTTTTTGATAAAAACTTACAAAAACCGACGATATTTGGAGTTCTCAGGTGAAGATTACTTGAAATCCCATCAGATCCAGTGAGATATCGTCGAGATCTAGTCCAGATTCGGCGAGATCTCATCGTGATTTGGCTAGATCTCAACGGCTCTGGCCAAGTATTGGCCAGATCTCGGCAAATCCGGCCAAAATAACAGCACTGGCGATAAACCCAAAAACTCACCTGTACAACACGAAACTCAACAAGACTCGAACCGTACAATCCAACAAGCATTCTGAGTCGGTTTTTGGTTTTGTTTTCGCCAACCTGAAAGTTTCGGGTTGAGTTCGGGTCGGGCACAAACCCGACCCGTGGACACCCCTAATCCAAATAACCGAATAACTATTTCTTATGAATAATTATTTCATTATATATTCTATTACAACATACCAAACATGTCCTAACGAATAACTGTTCAATATAATAAAGATGCAACCATATAATTGAATAGTTATTACATATGAACAAGTATTCTATCATCGAATCAATTACAACATACCAAATTAAAACTAAAAACATAATTCAAATTTTTATGGGCGGTGAACAAGAGTTTATTTGGATACCGCTTATTTTATTGAAACTGAAAACTTATTACTGAAAGTACTGTAAATAAAAGTAAAAGTTAGTTAAAATAGTACAATAAAGTTATAAATAGTAATAAAAATAAGTTAAACAATGAAATAATTTTCATTCATAATCTATATCCAGACAGAAGCTAACAAATATAATAAAATAATAAAAAGTGTGAACACACTTTCACGTAAGCTCACTGCTCTGATAACTTTGTTTTTATTGTAATCATAGTATATCATTATCGTCACCATAGTGGTTATAAAAGGAAAAAAATGTTAGAAGCTAGGCAAAAAAGGCTACTAAACGTGTAGGTTGTAACGTATATAATAAGAAAGTTTAAATGGAGGAGCCGAGTAGGTGGGGGGAGTGCGCTGACCACTTGGCTTTTTCAAAAATTCCCCTTCCTCCAATATTTTTTTAAACAAAGTTTAAATTTTAGTGAATTGGCCCTCCTCATATTTAAGAAAATTGTACAAAAACTCATCAGTATTAATATCTAATGTTTTCCCCCATATGTAACTCAATAATTTGATGAGTATTTAAAGCATATGTTCATAAAAACATATAAGTATTAATGATCTTCTTTAATATTCAAAAAAAATTATACTATTACTTATTTAAAGTATTATTGTCTAAAAAAAAAGTAATATTATCTCATTTTTGTCTTATAATATTCACTTTTTTTTCCATGTATAACTCATTTATTTTAGGATTGCTTAGTTTTTTTTTTTTGGAAATGAGGATTACTTAGATTATATGTTCATGAAGGATATATAACTAAGTAAATTTATTTAGTAGAAAATATTTTTATTTTCTAAAAACAAATTTTTTTTCTTTTTTCCTTAGAACTCTTTTTATTTTTTATTATGTAGAGTAGGAATATTATTATTATTTTTTTCACTTTTTCAAAGTACAAGTATGTTTTTTCATACTTTCGGCAAAAAAACTAAAAAAGCTATCTTTGGAACTGTACATTGTTTGTATTGTGATGGGCTACAAAGAAATGAGTTTGTAAGATACTATGTGAATCTTTTTGGAGGTGTGTTCACAATATTTTTACAATAATTTCACAACAAATTTTAGGTGACAGTCTGTTATTGGTTTTCATTAGGGCTTACCCTTGGTATTACATTTTTACCTATCATTAACAATTTGTTACGTAAAATTTGTTGTAAAAATATTGTGTTCGTAGAATTTATGATCTTTTTTGTGAAGAAATATGTGTATATAGTCTTGTTAACGAGTGCTCTTAAAACAATTATTTTTTTTAGAATCTTTTTTTTTTTTTTTGAGAATCCTCTTAAAACAATTATTGATAAACTAATTTAGAAAAGTTTTGACATCACTTTTTCTTTTTAAAAAAAAATTTTTTAAAAACTGTTAAAACAAATAATTTATTTTTTCTTTTCTCATTAAAAAAGTTTCTAAACTAATATCCTTATACATCCATCAACTTTTCTCATAGGTTATAGCAATACTCATAATACTATTTAGGTACATTTTATTTTATGTTATGTGTTAAGTTATTTAATAAAATTCAACTATACTATTACTTTGTTCAATAAATCAAATAATTAAACCATAGTAATTTGTTTTAGCCAAACCGTAGTGACAGACAACTAACAGTGTTGAATTTGATTTGTTGCTTTTGAAAAACATAACACCAATTGCATTGGTCAATACTCAATACACAAAAGTCAGTAGTCTACCTAAAGTTTTGGACAAAGGATAATATAAAAAATAAATAAAAACGGACGTAAAACCAGGGTTAAAACTAATTTGTAGTATTTATTTATTTATTTTTTTTTGTGTAACAGAGAACAAGACAAAGCTGTGTACACAGTACATCTGTGTTGTCTCTTGTCTGTCTCCGTTTTGTATTCACTCACGAAACCTTACTCCTCTGCTCACTCTTCACATCCCACTGTTCCGAAAACCAAAAGACTGAGCTCCTTGGAAACTGCGCTAACAACAACAACTCCTAGAAGAAGAAGAAGAAAGAAGAAGATTAAGCTTAATATTTATGGCTGTTTCCGTGCTTCTCAAGCAATAGCTTACTTTCTCTACTCTCTCCCAAACTCACCCCACCTACCTCGTCTCAAACTCAAACATACACCAGGTACAAATCAAACTACATAATTTACTTTTGTTTTTTCCTTTTTCTCTCTCTACACTCTTCATTGGGCAAGCTTAGAGTAAGAGAATATCCTAGTAAAACAAAAGCAAAACTTTGTTGTACTGTGTTCTGTAGTGTAGTCTGGTTTCTCACATTTTCTCGGCAACCAAACGAGGTTAGTACATGCTTTTTGTTCTTTTTGTTGTTGGGTTTTTTTTAATTCCATCACCTTTTTCTTCTTCGCTTTCTCCAGCTGTAATGATGTTTCTTTTTGAGGTGCTTTTTGGATGAAATCTTAGTTTATGGAGAAGTCATATTATGCAGAAAATTTATTACAACCTTTGCTTTTTCATCGAGCTCCAGAGCTGGAAGAGTTCCAGGCTTTTTGTTCTTTTGTACACTTTGTAAAGAAAATCGAATCTCAAAAAGCTTGTTTGTATTTTTCCAACTTTCTTTGAAAACAGAAAAAACTAAAATTTTCTTTATAAAATATTTCCCCCCAAAGGTCGTCCTCTCGTTGATATCTACTGCTGCATTGCTTGCCTTTACTGACTCTTTCGGTGGTGATTTCCTTATGCTTTAGATCTGTTTGCTTTTGTTTGTTTCCAGGGAAAATAGTGCGGGAAAATGTAACTTCATGTACTATATCCTCTCTCCTTTTACTTTTCCTTATTTCATGGGAAAAAGTTTCCGAGGGTTAATCAAAGATTCTTTTTTGGGGGGTTCAGCAAAATTGACTGATAGTTATTTTCACGGGAAAAAGTATCTGAGAAAGTATTTTCTGTAGAAACAAACGGATTAATGGTAAGGCTTTTAGCAGACAAAATCAGAGTGTACGAGCATTTTCTTAAAAGACCTCTTTTTTTTTGGGGGGGGGAGGGGGTCCTTCAAATTCTAAAACCCCACACTGCACTGTGTTTCTCCATTCACGGCAAAAATGGAGGTGGAAGAAAACTACTTCATCTTTTTAAATTTACAGAAGTGCCACTAAATTCACTATTTCATGTTTGTATTTTATGTGGATAGAAAGATAGATAAGGGATATTTCTGTGATTTTGTCCACTCTGTCCTGTTGCTGGAGCCTGTGGGTCCCTTCTGACTTGAATAAATTGGTTTTGAGTTGCAGTTGGTAAACGCTGAATAAGATCCGCTCCTTCTATTAAGGGCCTTTTTTTTTACCTTTAAATTTTAAAATTTCCTTTTGGGTTTCTCCTTTGGATTTTTTTAATTCTTTTTCTGTTCAATCAAATTTATGGTTTGCAACTTTGCATAGCATGCAATTATGGCTTCATATGCGGTGGTAAAGGGCACATGCTCTTCTTCGTGAACCCATTAATTTCATCATGTACATAATTCACATTGGATACCTCTTTTCTCAGTTGTGATTTATTTTTTTTCCTGTACTGTTACAGTGTCTTGTGGGACAGGCAGCATTGAAGTAAGGTTGCTCATACATCAACCCCATCTTCACTTTGTTCCTAGAAAGGCAGTTATATTATGCAGACCCCAAAAGCAAGGTAACCTCAAATGCTGTTTTGTTTTCTCTCATTCTTTTGGAGCTAGCTCCTTCCTTGGCATGTGACTTGTTAAGGGGTTTGTTTTGGCATTTGAGGCAAGACAATGCTTCACAAATCTAAATGGTATATTGTTGTTGTCCCATTTGCTATTTATGGTCGGTAGGAAAAAAACTGCACTAAAGGACTAAAAGAGCACCTCAGAGGTGCATAATTGCCATCTAACTTTGTGGTTCTCGATGGATTTTTAGTTGTGGTTTGAACATTGTGATTGCCAGATCCTTGATATTTTAGCATTTCACACTTCATATACTTTTTTCTTCGGTTTGTCTTTTTTCATTTAAAATATCAACATATGCATCACGTATCCCAGTTTGCTATGAGTTCATGCAACTTTCACCAACTAAATTACTACTGAGGACCCTCTTTTATGGTGGTAAGAATCTCAACTTTCAAGTTGCAATTTCAACATCAAACAAATATATGCTATTTGTCCTTGTCTGCTGCCCTGAAATGTGGCTATTATGATGGGGCCTCTTATGGACCCGTTGATCTAAATTATTGTTTCTAATTGCTAACTCTTTGGACACTAGAGTTTTTGTCACTTAGTTTTTATGTGCCAAAAGATTCACTAAGTTGAATTATTAGTATTTACTGTCAGTGAAGTCTTGATTATCATTTTTATTTTCATGATGAGCATGGTGGTGTCTGGAATACATTTGACTCGAGAATTCATATAAAAGGTGCAAATGGCAGGTTTCTTAGAATAGACCATAATCTTCATCCAGTTTAAAGAAGTCATATGTAAAAAATTATTATTTGTTATACTTTTATAGGTTTTTTGGTTCAGTTTTCATGTGTGTTGTGAGTGCATGTTTTAGTGACTAAGTTTTGACTCCTAAATTGAAAAATACTGACAAGTGTGAGAAATTGATTGGACCAAAACTTAAGAGGCTTAAGCTTTTGGTTTAAGTGCTAACCAACATGCATATCCATAAGCTTTGGACAGTGCTAGTCGCTTAACCCATGTTATAACTGATATTTAATTTAGAGAGACAACCAAAGTTGCCATGAACATTGATTAGCCACCTGATTGTCCTAGACTTCCCTCATTAGAGTTTAGATATAGATGTATGTTTGAATTTGAATTCCCCAATTAATCCAATTTAAGAACTCATTTTCATGGGAGTAGGAATATATGTTAAAACTAGTATTTCAATTCTCTATTCTAATCAGTGCTGTGCTGTTATTAGATTAATCTTTTTTTATTATAATTTTCCTATCTTTTTGAAATATTTCTTACTAGTTACATTTCCATATAATTCCTGGTAAAGTATAATGCTTTCATTCAAGTTTTATCACTCTGAGGATGTGATGGTCGGCTAGTCCATCAATCAGCTGGCTGACTTAGAGTATGGTATAAATTTATTCGTAAACTCTCAGAAACTATGCAAGTCTAAAGGGAGTGTCACTCATGTATGTCATCTTAAACAATCAGTGCATAGTTGCTGAAACTGAGAAGTGTTTTTAAATATGAGGTTGTGATTGTTGATACTGCATAACATATACCTGATTGTCATGTCACTTTATCTCAGAAGTGGCTCCTCAGAGGTGCCTCAGAAGGTTTCTCCTCGAGCTGTACGCCAACTCAAGCCAACTGCAATAGAGACTGATGTTGCGACTGCTTCAGCTCAGACTAGTAGAGCAACCAAAGATAGAAGCCCAAAAGTTGTTGAGCGTAGGTCACCCAGAAGCCCAGTGACTGAGGTACTTCATTAAATGGATCCACCAACCTTGTTGCAGTTATACTTACACAATCTAGTGATTCCAATACCTTTGAAATCAATTGTAAGCAAAGTGTAAGAGTCCAGACATTTAGGATTTTGGTGTTTGGATGTTTTGTGCAAGCCCTGGCTCGGATCTCTCTCTCTCTTTGATAAATGCTTGGTTAGAAATTAGAAAGCGCATAATCAATCACCTCATAAAACTCCTTTGCTTTTTCTTTTTCTATAGATTTAGCACCACATATTACTATGATAGGAATGGAAGTGCATATGTTGCGTAATATTTCCTATATGTTTTTCTATACAAACTTACAGGAGTTGCAAGTTTTTGAGTATTTCTAAGCTTGCATATTACTTCCTTCTTACTCCAGAAGAAGCGCCCGAGCAGAATATCTGAATTGGAAACCCAGGTTTCTAATCTTCAGGAGGAACTGAAGAAGGCAAAGGACCAGCTGAGTTCATCTGAATTATGGAAGCAGCAATCCCAGCAAGATGCTGAGGAGTCCAAAAACAAACTATTGGCTGTGTCTTCAGAGCTTGAAGAGTCCCAGCTGCAGCTTCAGGAGCTGTCTGCTTCTGAGGAAGCCCGTGTTGTTGAGCTACAAAAGATCTCAAAAGAAAGGGATCGAGCATGGCAGTCCGAGCTCAAGGCTGTCCAGAGACAGAACTCAGTCGACTCAGCCGCATTGGCCTCTGCCATGAATGAGATTCAGCAACTTAGGGTCCAGCTTGGAATGGTAACTGAGTCTGGGGCTGCACAAACCAAAAACAAAGAATCAGCAAATGAAGAGCTTGAAAGCTTGAAAGCAAACCTTGCAGAAACTCTCTCTCTTGTGGCTAACATGAAAAGCCAACTACAGGACTGCAAAGAATCAGAAGCTCAGGCACAAGCAGTGGTTGGTGAAACTCTGCTGCAACTGGAAACTGCTAGACAAACTGTAGAGGATCTCAAATCAGATAGCATGAAATCCATGGAAGCTTACAACTCTGTTGCCTCAGAGTTAGACCAGTCAAGGGCACGTGTGAATTTCTTAGAAGAACTTGTTAGCAAGCTTGAGGCAGGCCAAAAAAATATTAGTGGCGATGTTTCTCAAAATCCTGCAGGTGATCATAACATTGAGCTTGAACTTGGAAAAGATCAAGAGACAGGGAAAGCATTCAAGATTAAAGCAGAACTTCACTCTTTGAAGTCTGAGGTGGCTCGACTAAGATCTGCTTTAGAAATTGCTGAGAGCAAATACCATGAAGAACAAATTCGGAGCACAGTGCAGATAAGAAGTGCTTATGAACTTGTGGAGCAGATGAAATCTGGATCAATTCTAAGAGAGGCTGCACTGGAGGCAGAACTAAAGAAAAAGAAAGCTGATGTTGAGGAGTTAAAAGCAAACCTGATGGATAAAGAAACTGAATTACAGGGTATCTCAGAGGAGAATGAGGGGTTGAATTTGAAGCTTGAGAAGAGCTTGTCATGCCAGAGGGAATATGAACTGGAAAAGGAGCTGAAGAAATTAAATGAAAGTGTTTCAGAGTTGAGGGCCAATCTGATGGATAAGGAGACAGAATTGCAGAGTATATCAGAGGAAAATGAAATGCTGAAACTGGAAATCAAGGAAAGGGAAATGGACAGGGGTAAAGCGAATGAGCATGTGGTTGCAGAAGTAGAGGCAGCAAAGGCTGCAGAGAGAGAGGCTCATATGAAACTTGGAATAGTGATGGAGGAGGCAGATAAGTCAAACAGGAGGGCAGTGAGGGTGACTGAGCAGCTAGAGGCAGCACAAGCAGCAAATTCAGAAATGGAGGCTGAGTTGAGAAGGCTAAAGGTGCAGTCTGACCAGTGGAGGAAGGCTGCTGAGGCAGCTGCGGCCATGATTTCAGCTGGGAATAATGGGAAGTTCATGGAGAGGACTGCATCATTGGACAGCAACTATAATTCCATTGCAGGGAAGATAGGCTCACCTTACACCGAAGACTTGGAAGATGATTTTCTGAAGAAAAAAAATGGTAACATGCTGAAGAAGATTGGAGTGCTGTGGAAGAAGCCACAGAAATAGGAACACCATGGGACAGGTTGATTGTATTTGCTATGGTCATGCCATTTTTTTTTCCAATTATACATATTCGTTCTTTTTTCCGTAACTGCATGTATCTTTCTTGTGACAGATAGTTTGGTGGTATGTTCAACCCAGTTATTTCATTGAGTGTTAGCATTCTTCCAAAGCTCTCAGTGGTGGTGAAATGGAAGTAATTACCCAGTTTTTTCCGGGCATTTTGTGTTGACCCATGAATATATATTGTAGTATCCTATATCCTGTTTATGTGACAATTGCTGCTCTTAATTTTGTAAGGAAATATTGTCAAACTCCAGGACAATGACGGAGTTAATGACAGACATGGGTTTCACCTGATATAATTGTCTCCGTAAGAACATATTTACTGTTCTATATACTTGGAGTCGTTTTATGGATACATTGGAGTATTTGATTATTATAGCATGGCTCTTGCTTTGTAAATTTATGGTTGGGACTGTATATATTCAAAAATTTGGAAGCTTCTTTCTTTTTTACCCTATTAACCCCTTGAATTATTGGGTTTTCTCTGCTGATCTTTCTTGTTTGGTAAGCATATCATGCATCCCGCGGGTATAGCATTTCTCTTCTAATGTCCATGTCCATGCCCATGGAATTTTGAAAAAATCCAAACATCTTAGATAGGTAGGAATTTATGAAATGAAACTCGTGAGGATCTTAGCATAAAATGAGATGAATATAACCAAGCAAATCATTTTGATCAAGAGGTTGAATTGAACCAATGAGAGGAAGAATTAGGCCAAAAATTGGGTAACAAAGCAACAAGCTTAATTTTATGGCAGGTTTTCCTTGTGGTATCATGCCTTGGTGGTATGCCACCTCAGGTCATAACTCAATTGATCTGTCTATAATATTCTGTGTCAGAAACAAAGGAAATGCTTAAACTTTTTGGTTTGTTACTGAAAAGAAATTACAGAAGCAAGAGGAATAAAGGAAGAGACAAACAGAGCTAGAGACGAGACACGAGAGTTACAGAGAGAATGTATTGGATTCTCGTTCATGAAAAATGATCTGTATAAAGTGTTCCTTTTCTAGGAAATGAGAGTTCAATCTGAAGAAAATTTCTTCAAACTAATTTTAGCATAAGATCTGACAACTTGAAACTAATTCTCTAACAAATTCTAGCAACCAAAAAACTACTTAAATGCATAACATATATAAACGATAGGTCGTTGAATAAGGTGTTAGTAATGAATGGCATGTCGCTGAGTCTGACTATGAAGAGCAGTGCTATATCTTCGATTGGAAATGACACGTAGTAGATAGAATTTTCTCTAAAATGGTATGTCACATAACATCAAGCTTTGTAGCCATTGATGACCCACACGTCGTTGACAAGGCTTTGGCTCTTTAGTTGAAACTTGTAACGGCATGTCACTCATCCTCTCTACCTGGGAACCATCCTCTGTTTTAATGTCCCCCTCAAATGGATGGAGAGAGGCACCATGAGTTTGGGTTGAAGATCAAGGAAACGAGGAGGGCAAAGCCTTGGTGAAGATGTCAGCTAGTTGATCAGAGTTGAAACCAAACTTAATTTGAATACTCTGCATTAGTGAAAAATTGGGACATTGTGGCTTGCTTCTTTGCAGACCAGACAATGGGATTTTGGCCAAGAAAGATTATAAACCCAGAGGCTGAGATCCTATCAAATGGATCACCTGCCCAATTTGCATAAGTAAATGCAAAAAGAACCAATGGGACACGAGCATAACAAAAACCATGATGCAGAGTTCCTTGAAGGTAACGAAAAATTTGTTTCAAAGCTTGGAGATGAAAATTAGTAAGGGCACTCATAAACTTAAAGACTATGAATTGCAAAAGCAAGGTCTAATAAAGGTTAGACACTGGAGTGCTCCAACCATGCCTCAATAAGGACCAGGATCATTGAGAGGAATGCCCTCATGAGGATTGAGTCTTTGACCTGGTAAGCAGAGTGATTAGCAAGGTTTACAAGTTTGTATATTGTATCTTTGTAGGATGTCTTTTGCATATTTGGATTGAGTGAGAAAAAATTTGATTATCTTTACATGACTCATGAGTGAAATTTTGAAGAAATGTGTAGGACTCTTAACTCTCTAAAGATGAGTGTAGGCTTAAATTTGTGTGTGTGTGTGTAATTGACCAGTACCTACATGTGTTATAAGTAGAGAAGAACCATTACCTACTATGACCTGATCAGTTACACTTACACCTTAAGGTTGTCTATGCATAGTCAAGTTGCTCAAATCTGCAGTAAGGCGATTAGTATCAGCCAAGGATCATTTGCTTGATTTACGTTATAGGAAATTGCCATGGCTGCAAGCTTAGCAGAAGGATGTTTACATTGATATGAGTGGTCCATTATATGGAGACAATCAATAGCCAAGTATCCAGTTTGCCACGAATTTGACAAACTAATTGAGGGGTTTCATTCTTAGCCTGAGAGCTACTGTTATTACCTGGACTGAATTGATGATTCTGTGGAGAGCCTTGCTGTGGAATATCTCTACAACCTCTGACTATTATCATAGCCTCTGCCACTGCCTCTATTTCAGTGTGGCTTGGGAGGAGGAATAGAGGATAGACTTAGGCTTATGACCTGCTGTAGCAAGCGTGGCCATGGTGTATCGGTCCTTGCACTCCTCTCAAAGAAGTTTCTTCTGCTTCTAACAGAACCTGAAGTTGCCCAAACGCGAGAACTTCATTTCTAGTTCGAATGGGAAAAAAGATTATATTCCTTAGGCAATCCCTTAGACACAATGTAGAGCATTTCCTCATTTTCTATCTCAATTCCCACAGCTCCAAGCTTATCTTTAATTTCCCTGATTTTTTAGAAGTAACTTGCAACTGAATCATTTTCCTTTCTTACAGTGTGAATCTCAAATCTAAGATTTGAGAATACTGGTACGAATTATAGAATAAAAGTGTACCTGTTCTTCAGAGTAAGCCGAGCTGATATTGCGGTTTTCTGTCCTACCACCAAAGCTAATCTAGTAGCCCAGTAGGTGACAAGGTTGAGTTTTAGTGGGGGTGATTAATTCTTGATATTTGGACTTTTCAAATTTGAAATTCTGGATTCAAGACACTCAGTTGATTACCATTTAATCCTTGAGATATTGAGGAGGTGGAACCACTGTTCTAGCCACATGCTCAAGCAGTGAGTAGGTGCTAAGAATGGAAGTTACTATGATCCTTCCAATTAATATAATTGCTTGGATCAAACTTGACTGTCATCAGATTTGACATATTGGACAAGAAGAAGTTACAAAAGTGGTGCTGGTGCATTTAGATTTGAAGTAGCATTTGAAATTTGAAATTGTACTCAAAGAAGCTGAATCCATTGCTAAGACTCTGATAGAGTATACTATGAAAGGAAATTACGGAAGCAATAGAAGCACTAAGAAGAATAAAGGAAATGAGAAATAGAGCCAGAGACAAAAAGAGAGTTTAAGGGTGCGTTTGGATATCGTTTATTTTGCTAAAACTGAAAACAATAAAAAAAAAAATTTCAATTACTGTTCACATTAAAAACACTGTTTCTATGCTTGATGCACTGTTCATGTCTCATGAACAATACACCAGGCGCTGGTCAAAAAAAATAAAAAATAAAAAAGGCCTGAAACACAAACGTCCAAACGTGGCCGTAGTCCATACGCCACCTAAGGAGAAATGTAACTTGGGCTGACAATTGTGAGTAAGGATAGGCTTGCGTGTGGCTGAGATGACTCTGCCTTTTCTTTTAGGATGAGGTCCACTTAGCTCGGCCCAGATGTACATCATAAATTATTCATAATATAAGGGCAAATTCTTCGATTAGACCATCATAATTAATAGAGAAGCGCGGAGTGATACATCCATAGTATTGTTACAACAAATTAGAGGTGATTAATTGTTATTAGTTCAAATTTGAACCTACTTTTTTGTCTCAACAATAACAACTAATAAGTAACAACCTACTACTTAAAATTTGTTGTGAAAATGCTGTAGACATAGCATTTCTCTAATTAATAATCATAACAGATAACATATATAGAAAAAAATATTAGTTTTTTTTTTATTAATTTTTTATATAGAAGAAAAATATTAGTTATGAGTGTAACTTTTTTTTTTTTTTAGAAGAAATATTGAACCACTTTATTGCTTTGTGGAAAATTATGGTGTTACATCAACATAAACTAGATAGGTAATATCTGGTGGAACAAATTCTATCCATACTAGATAAGTAATATCCGGTGGAATAGATTCCATCCATACTGTTAAAGGGAAAGACTTTCTAGCTCTCCTAGCTAAAGCATGAGCTACCCAATTGCTCTGCCGCCTAACATGAGAGAAAGAATAGGTTTGAAACAAACCCATTAAAGACTTATAGTCTTTTACAATATGAGCAATACTAGACCGGTCTAGACAGTCACCCACTAACACTTTTACAACAAGTTCCGAGTCTCCTTCAAATATAGCCTGTCTCAAGCCCAACTCCTCCATGAATAACATTGCTCTCCTTGCTGCCATCACCTTAAGCACTTCCATTGTTGGCGGCATTTCTATTTTTTCTGCTAGTGAGCCCATGACTTGACCTAATTCATTCCTTACCACGACTCCAATCCCCGCTTTTTCTTCATCCGTGAAGTATGCTCCATCGTAGTTCACCTTGTAAGTGCCTGCTGGTGGTGGTGACCAATGCTGAATCTGAGCCTTTTTCTTGTCGGGTATACTTTCTGGTATCTCATGGAATTCTGCTAGCAAAGCTTCAGCCGCTTTAAGAATCTTCTCAAGTGGCAAGCTTGGCTCATTGAAGTGACCTTTATTGTGTCTGCTCCATATCCACCATGCTAAGACCGTGAACAGCTAAAAATTTTCCTCATGTTGCCTTACAAAAAACACTAAATCCGCAAAGGACGCCGAACCTCGGTATTAGCTTTGTAGTTTATTAAGCTTGTGACCCCAACAGCCCAATACTTTGTCACAATCCCAAAGAGCGTGGAAGGCAGTTTCACTTGCTTTCCCACATTTGCTGCACAACGGAGAGCTTACAACTTTACGCTGGTATAAATTTGCCAAAGTTGGGAGTGAGTCAATGCAAGCTCGCCAGTAGAAGTATTTTATTTTGTTAGGAATCCGCAAACTCCAAATTCCTTTCCAGAAATTCCTCAGCTCTGCATTACTAGACCCCGAAGCAGCCTCCCTATTTTCCAGCTCACCTAATAGCTAATAACCAGTCTTTATTGAATAATTTCCATCTCGACTCTGTGGCCATACAATACAGTCCTCTTGTACCGTTCTGCATAATGGGATGGCCTTAATTCTCTGAGCCATATAGGGAGCAATTTTCTGATCAATCATTTGCCCATTCCAATCCTTTGTCGTCTGATCAATGAGTTAACAAACAGTAGAGTCATCTTCATAATCTTGCGTGAATGGTACTGCCTTGGCTGGAAAATACCCAAGAATCCAATTATCCTTGAATACCCGAATACGTGACCCATCACCAACTCTCCATAACATCCCTTTTTCAATGACATGCCTTGCTTTAAGTATACTTTGCCATGCAAAAGATCCCTTCTTACTTTTTTCTTTAAACACCGAATCCAAGGGGAAATATTTTGTGCTGAACACCTTAAACATCAAGGAATTTTTATTAGTTTGCAAATATTTTGTGCTAAACACCTTAAACAGCAAGGAATTTTTATTAGTTTGCAGCCTCCATATTTGTTTGGCTAGCATGGCCTCATTGAATCTAATCAAATCTTTGAACCCCATTCCCCCCTCCGCTTTTGGTTTACATAGTACTTCCCTACTCTTCCAATGGATTTTTCTTTGGCTACTACGTTCACCACACCAAAATTTTCTGATTTGCATTTTGATTTCCTTGCACAAACCCACCAACAATTTGAAGCAACTCGTTGCGAATGTAAGGATAGCTTGTATCACTACCTTGAGTAAAATCTCTCTCCCCGCTTGAGATAAGAGTTTTTCTTTCCAACCTTGAAGCTTCACCCACACCCGTTCCTTGATATAATTGAGACTCTCCTTTTTATTTTTTTACACAACAGTTGGCAAACCAAGGTGTTTTTCATACTCCTTGATTTCTTGAACTCCTAGGAAATTTAATATTTCTCCCTTCTTTTCCTCAAGCACTGCTTTGCTAAAAAAGAGAATTGTCTTTTCACAGTTTATTTTTTGTCTGGATGCCCCCTCATATAATGATAGGATGTGTTGGACGGCTTGCAAATCTTCCATCCTTGCTCAGCAAAATAATAAACTATCATCTGCAAAAAATAGGTGTGTAATCTTTGGACCATTCTTACATAAGGAAAAACCCTGAAAAAGATTATCCCTTGCAGTTTGTTGGATCATTCTATTCAACCCCTCTGAGCACAATAAGAAAAGATATGGTGACAATGGGTCCCCCTGACGGATTCCCCTAGTAGGAGAGATTTCACCTTTGGGTCCCCATTAACTAAAATTGAGTAGGACACTGTGTTGATGCATTCATAGATGAGGGTCAACCAAGTATCACAAAAGCTCATTTTTTTCATAATTTCAATAAAAAATCACCACTCCACTCTATCATACGCTTTACTCATGTCTAGCTTAAGGGTCATGAAATCTGCTTTCTTTGATTTTTGTGTCTTCATATGATGTAATAATTCAAAGGCCACCAAAATATTATCTGAAATAGCCTTATTTGATTGAAACGCACTTTGTGACTCAAAAATCAAATATGGCAGAACTTTTTTAAGCCTATTAGCCACAACCTTAGATGCTAGTTTGTATATGACATTACAAAGAGATATGGGACGAAATTATGAAACTACAGTAGGGCTTTTTACTTTGGGGATTAAAGTAATAAAAGTGCGATTAATGGAGGGAGGGATAGAACCTGAGTTTAGGCAGTTTAAGATTGCACCTGAGACATCCTCTCCAATTGTAGGCCAGAATTTTTGGTAAAACAATGGGGGTAGTCCATTGGGTCTTGGTGCCTTTAACGGTTCCATTTGCTTTAGTGCTTCATCAACCTCGGCCTTGACAAATTCAGCAGCTAGCATGGCATTTTGTTCCTCGATGATGATAGAGGGTACTGGCCTTAGAACTTCCTCCATGAGTGATGGTGATGCCAATGTGAATAGTTGTTGATAGTAATCAATCAATATGTTGGAAATCTCCTCTTCATTGCTGCATTCCTCCCCTGCTTCATTTTTCAACTCCTCAATCTTATTCCGCTCGTACCTATGGGATGCTCGATTGTGGAAAAATTTTGTGTCTTGGTCCCCCTCTTTTAGCCACAATGCCCTTGACCTTTGTTTCCACATCTTTTCCTCCTTGATCAATAGACCATTAATCTCCCATTTCAACTAATTTACTGCTTCCATTGTTCCACCCCTAATAGCCATCTGTTCCGCTTGCCGTAATTGTTGTTTTTTTTTCCTTCAAAGAACGAGTAATACTCCCAAAAGAAACATGACTCCTCTGTTTTAATTTTACTTGACACTCCTTTATATTACCTTCCACTTGATCAATCGGGTTGCCTGGAAAGTTTCTTCTCCATGCCAAATCAACAACTTCACTACATCTTGTATCTTTAAGCCACATTTGCTCAAACCTCCATGGTTTTCGCTGTTTAATTTGAATTCCTTTTAGCCGAATAATTAAGAGCTTATGATCTGAAGATCCACATTCTAAGTGTACAACCTTTGTTGTTGGGAAAATATCTATCCAATCAGTGGTGGTGACTGCATGATCTAATCTTTCCCATATTGTGTTAACCCCTCCTGTCCCCCTACACCAAGTGTATTTCCCTCCCACAAAACCCAAATCTTTAAACTCACATTCATCAAGCACATCTCGAAAAGCTTCCATTGGCTCCTTGGTTTCAACCTTCCTCCCAATTTTTCGTCTGCCTTCACAATTTCGTTAAAGTCCCCCACACACAACCACGGGAGAGTGAACTTACTTTTTAATCTTCTCAGCTTTGCCCAAGATTCATGTCAATTCCTTGTGTCTGGCTCTCCATAAAAGCCGGTGAATCTCCATTCATCTTCATTTCCTTTATTCACTATTGCATCCATATGGTTGGAGGAGTATGTGTCAATGGAAAAATCACACTCCTTCCAAAAGATAGCCACCCCGCCTCCTCTACTTGCTCTCGAAACTTCGATCAAACCTTTAAATTTATACCTAACCTTAATTTTGTTCTGCCTAGCTCTGTCAATTCATGTTTCGGTTAAGAACACGACTAAAGGATCTTGTGCCTAGATCAAATCTCCAAGCTCCTGATCTGTCTGTGGGTTCCCAAGCCCACGACAGTTCCAGCATAAGATATTCATGACTCCTAGCGGGACTGATTTTCAGCTCCCACCAATTCAATTATTGTTTCTTGACCATCTTGAGAAACCTGTTTTTTCTTCCTAGGTAACTCGGAATCAATAAGTTCATCACCTGAGTGCTTCAAAGTTTTCTAAGGAGTAAGTATACGGGTGATACTTGCTTCCTTTCTCACTATCCTTTTCCACGTAGAACTGATGTTTGCTTCTACCACATGTGTGTTACCTGGCATGTGAGTCACTTGCTCACTAGGGTTTGCTGTAGCCTCTGTCACGTGGTTAGATTTCTCATTAAGTTGCTCACATGCATCCAATCCACATTGGAATAAGCTTGGCATATCCCCACAATTATTGGTTTCACCCTCCAAATCAGCAACAGTTTCCTCATTGAATACAAATTCTTTATTTGAGTCATTCTTCAATTCAAATTGCTTTAAATCTGAATCAATCTCATTTATATTCTTCTCAAAACAATCCCCTTGATTTAAGGCTTCCTTTTCCAGCAACATTAATTCTGAATTTTCACCCGTTGCAGCCCTTGGTTGTGCAACGTCCATAACGTTTTCCTCCATTATTGGGACATTTACCTCACTGAACTTGTCATCTATCGGACCACCTCCTGGAGCACCCCTTCGCGCCGTCATGTTGGAGCTTCTCTGATCCGAGCTGTTGGTTTTCCCCCTCTGTTCTCTTCCAATGCCAACATCCTTCTTCCTTGCTTCGTAATATCCCGGTATAACTACCAACGAATTATTGTATGCAGGGTAAAGTGGATGCTCGTAACTAAGGACCGTATTGTTGATCCTTTTGAGTTAGAGTACCACCACTCTGTATCCAACGATCACAATCTCTGCCAAAGTGATCCAACCGGCCACACTAGTAGCAGACATTTGGCAGGCACTTATACTTAAAAGATACCCATTTCTTCGACCCATTTTCAAGTGTGAAGATTCTCCCCCTATAGAGCGGAAGGGTTTTGTCTACCCTCACTCTAATCCTCATGACATTGCCACAGTCTACTTCCGCTAAGTTTGGCTCCTTATTGACTTCCCTCGGTGCTTAAATACTCAATTACCATAACTTTTGAGTTGAGTTTGTGGTGTACCTTTGTATTAGAACCATTTTCTTTTCCCTTGCGTGTGTTTATTTCTCAAAAAAAAAAAAATGCTCGGTTCTTTCATGGGCAGATTTGGGTTTGAATTCCTCCATCTCCGACTTATATACAGAAAATTTAAATTAAAATACTATATAAAAGATAGTTTAGATCTACCTAACTTTGAAGGAAGTGCAACATATAAGAGTATAGTATTTTTACAACTATGGGGTTTTAGTAGTACCATGTCACATGTCTGCAATTTTGGAATCCATTTTTATCTCACCTCCCACTATATATTTATTTTAAAAATAAGACCATAATGCAAATTGCACAATCTAATTTTGACAGAAATTAAAATTTATTTTAGTTTTGTAAGTTTGTTTTCATTCAATTGAATCATCTAAATTTAAATTTATTTAATTTAAGCATTTTATTAATTTTATAGGATTTTTTTTTCATGTGAGAAAAAAATATCTTTAATGGCAATTTTTTAACGAAATTGGATGAAATATTTGAATCAAATAAATTTAAAATTTGAAGAACCCAATTGAACGAAAATGAAATTAAAAGACTAAAGAAGTAAGTTTCAGTCAAACATATAAGAGGCAATTTACATTTTAGCCTAAAAATAATTTGTTAAAAAATCGCATTTCCTATATAAAAGTTTATTTTTACATAATTAAAATTAAAAAGAAAAAGAAAAAGAAAGAACGGAGAAGTATAATGATAAGTTCAAAAACGCCAGAACCCCCAGCGTTGTCATATCTAAAAAAATATAAAAACGCGGTTTGTTTCGGCGTATTTATCTTAGGATGTTAAAGTGAGGTTTATAAGGCCATGAAGGTTAGGGTTTTACGTCTCTTGTAGTGGCGGCCTAAGCTCCATAGCAGCTCTCATCTCCCAGCTCCGAAGCCCTTTCTCACATTCGAAGCGCCTCCTCGTTCTGTCACCATGGGGTCAGAGCTCCACTTCCCATTTCTATTCAATTCTTACTTTATCTCTCCCTCTCTCTCTCTCTCTCTCTGTTTGTTTAGGCATAAATTTTAGTCTATCTTATGCTACATTTTAGTTCTTATCGATAATCTAGATTCGAACATTCATCAGTTATTTGGAGAAGAATATATTTCTATGCATTTATTTCTTCAAACTTAATTTGTGTAAAAAATTGATGCCTGGTGGTTGGCGAAATGTGATTGTCTTACTCTGTCTTAAAATCAGTGATTTTTTTTTATGTTCATTTTTCCAATTCCACGACTTGTAGGATCTGTTTGGTTCGTGAATATAGAGAAAGAAAAGTTTTGTTAGAATTTAGAACTATTAGCATTGCCAAAATCTAGGGCAAAAAACATGCCCTTCTCCTTAACTATGGTGCAGTTGCAATGTCGTCCTTAACTACAACAGTAAGCACTGGTCCCCTTTAACTATTGGTAATAAATACTTTGCCCTCTGGAAAATTCAAAGTTCTGTTAACTAGAAAAAAATTGACTTTTCCATTAATTTTGACAGAAATTCTAATGATAGGGTAGAACTAGAAAATATTTATTAACAATAGTTAGGGGGAACAATGCTTAGTTTTGAAGGGGGGGAAAAGTGTAATCTAGTTGATTGAACTGTTTGCTAGATCATTGTTTGATTGGTTTCGAGCATGGGGCTTTACTGATTGTGACTCGATTCCCCAGTTTTTAGAATCATTACCTTTCTGTACAAAACCTTTGTAATTCTTTAGACTTCTTTGTGTTCATTCATGTACATGAAGTAATCCTGTTCAATAAAATACTTATTTACTTATAATAAAAAAAAAGGGGGGCCAGTGGGAATGTAATTAACCCCAAAATCTAAATCTATAGATTTGTAATGTAGTGGGTTAGTAAATCTTTCCAAATTCATATTGTCAATTGAGCATTCACTTATAAGTTTTCATCCTAAATTTAGCACTGGGACTTTAACAAATGTGCTGCTTTCGACCTTGTCTCTTGTTTTGCGAGACTGAGTAGCAGAATAAGGAATATTGTTCTTAAACTTTCAGTTCATGTTAAAGTTTCTGATTAAAAATATGTATAGTAGAGGTGCGTTAATTTCCTGTAAAGAAACTTACAGTTAAAAATCTAAGCTATATAAAGTGTCCTGTCGATAAATCCAGTAAACTATTTTGTGTAACTTGAGCACAATTAGACTGTAATGTTGCCAATGTGAAGTTGTTCCACATTGTAATGGTTTGTGGTTGACTTGTTGTGGTTGGAAAAGTCCCTATTGTATGTTCGCTTGTCAATCAATATTCATTACCATAATTATAGTCTGATGTGAAGAAGGAAATCAAACTGGCAATAGGAAATTTTGGAGACTCTTAGTTTGACTTATGCTCTGCTCTCCATAAGATGTGTTTGTTTCCCTTCGGGGGAAGGCATGAGGATTTTAGTTTTGTCTGGTTGTTCTGATTTCCATTTGTTGAATGCTTTTCTACACCATGAAATTGATTTGTTAAATAGAAACTTTTAACAAACTTTTAAGCTCCATTTGGAATATGGTAATGGCACATTTTGTACCATGGCACCTAATGTGCTACTCAGTTGTTCTATATAGTCATGCTTATCTCTTAATTAACTGTTTCACTTGTTTCATATACATTTATTATTTTCTTTTCTCTTGCAACAATAAGTTAGTGAATGAATTTATAATCTGTAAGCGATTGGGTAACAGGAAGACACGTGGAATGGGAGCTGGTCGTAAGCTTAAGTCCCACCGCAGAAGGCAAAGGTGGGCTGACAAGTCATACAAGAAGTCCCACCTTGGCAATGAATGGAAGAAACCTTTTGCTGGATCCTCACATGCAAAGGGCATTGTTCTCGAAAAAATGTTGGGCAGAATCTTTAGTTGCCTTTTCTTTTGATTTGCTTTACCCTTAATCCTGTCTAAATATCTCAAATAGCTTCTAACATGTTGTTCTGTTTGAATTGTATAGTGGTATTGAGGCTAAGCAGCCAAACTCCGCTATTAGAAAATGTGCTCGAGTTCAGCTGATTAAGAACGGGAAGAAGATTGCAGCTTTCGTACCAAATGATGGTTGCTTAAACTATATTGAGGAGAATGTGAGATTATTTTCCCGCTCTAGGCTTTGTAGTAATCAAATTAATTGCACAGTTTCTATCTTGGCCTCACTATATACTATTTGCTGTATGCAGGATGAGGTGCTGATTGCAGGATTTGGACGAAAGGGGCATGCTGTTGGAGATATTCCTGGAGTCAGGTTTAAGGTTGTGAAGGTATCAGGGGTGTCTCTTTTGGCCCTCTTCAAGGAGAAGAAGGAGAAGCCAAGGTCTTAAACCACCTCCTCTATAACTTATATAATCTGTTGTTTTCCAATTTTGAGTTAAGAGAGCAGTGTCACCCCCTTGAGACAAATTAGATGCTTGTTTATGTTCTAAATGGAATCTAGCTTCCCTTGATATTAATTAGATATTTGTTTTTTTGTCATCATAAACTGAAGGATATGGTGGTTAATTCGTATCTTTTTTCTTTGCAATGCCATCATGGTTCTGATTTTTTTTTTTTTAATATTTTGTGTCCTCCAATGCATTTGACGCTTGTTTGTAAATGTTAGCTGAAATAATTCAAATCTATGGATTAAAGACAGAATTGTTGAGGAAACCAAAAAATAAAAAGTGGTTCTTAATTTTGAGGTAAGTATGACTTTATAAATAAATAGAATATATCTATTAAAATTATCAATATTTACTAAAATTATCCATACTCACAAGTCACAACAATCATTTTATTTTAGATATAATTTCAGGGAAAGAAAAAAGGGAAAAAAAAATTATACAAGAAAAAAGTAGTTGCCACTGATATCATATAGAATGTGCTGCATACTAGTTTTTTTGTAAATTTTTCTTAATAGCATTTAGATGATTAGATGTACTTCCAAGAGAGAGAAAAAAAATACAAGAAAAAGGTGTTGCCTCAAATAACTGAATAAGATGATGTGCACACATTCATGCTGTTCGAACAACAGTCGAATTGAACTGAGCGGTCCAACAAACTGTTCGTAGGTTCAAACAATTCATGCCATCAATTTCTAGATGCTGTTTTTTCAGTTTATCCTTTGGTATTGCTTAGATACAAGGCATTGTTACATTATATGAAAAGTAGCTTGTAACCATACACATATGCATGGATATACTTAAAAAGATATACAATAAGATGTATAATATAATTTCTATATATATAATTTAAATGCTATTGATAATCATTTTTATATTTTATTAACTCTTTAAAAATTTTTGTAAGGATATTATTAGGTATAAAATGTAAATTGTTCAGTTTTTTTAAAATTATTGTGAAACACTTTTTTTTTTACGATTCATTTATTTTACTCTTAGGTTTCTGTACTTTTTTTTAGGGAAATGTTTTTATACTTAATGACTCACTTGGATGAATATTTATGATGTGGTCTCACATTTGATTCTAAAATTAAGAAATAAAACTCTTTAAGAATAAATAATTTAGGACACGTGGGACAAAATTGGAACTCTAATTTGGAACTTTAATTTAGAATTCTAATTTGAGTTTTTCTTAACTTCACCTGTTATTATATATATAAATATATAGATTGGATAGTATTATGTTATTGTTTTGTATTTATAAATGTTTGTTTATGAATTCTTTTCTTTTCTTTTTCTAAATAAATGAGGTATTATTAGGTATGCTCTATTAACTATCATGTTGGATTTTATTTTTTATCGTTCTCTCATGTATGCTTTATAAATTTAACCTATCTATTTATATTCTAATTAATTATGTTATTATCACAATTTAACCGTTTAGCCATAAAATATGAAGTCTTGTATATTCTATTTTAGTTGTATAATAGATCGATTTCAAAACCATGATTAGGAGTTGAGAACATGACTCAACCTAACTCGCCAAAACTGACCTGACCCAACTCAACCCGCTGGGTTGAGTCGGTTTTTAAGCCTTGGTGAGTTGGATTACAAAATTTTTTTTTGATAGCGGGTCGGGTTGGATTTGTGTCATAAAATTTCAAACCCACCAAACCCAACCCGACCTACCCTATATTTAATATATATATATATATATATATATATATATATATATTTATTTATTTATAATATTATATAATTAATAAAATTTTTAAAATAATTAGCTATTCCTATCCTATATAAAAGTTAATTAGTTCACACAAACCTTAATAAATTACTTTTGTTGTTTAGTCATTTGCACTGTTTGCCTTTAAGGAGTTACATTGATACTAATCTTTGGGTTTTTTTTAATATATTTATATTTATATTTTTTTCTACTCAATTTAATAATAATAATAATAAAATTTTTTTTTCAACCCATGGGTTCAACCCGACCCTACTCATGTGGGTTGGGTTGGTTTGAATTTTTTTTGACCCATCATGGTGGGTTGGGTCAAAAAATACCTCAATTCAACCCAATCCGACCCATACACACCCTTACTAGTCGAAAAATTATAAAGGCAGCTCGTGGTTGGAGTTTGATCCGATGATCCTGTCCCATTTTCGAAATAATGGGCCTGCCGCCTGCCGGATTAATCCTTTGCGGAATTCTAATTCCTAAGACAATGAGATGAAGTCGGGTCGTTAAGGTGGGACTCTGGGATGGGATGGACGAACGTGGGCCAGGGTCATTCGCGGAACATGGGCGTTGGTTGTTGACAACTGACATAGAATAGCTCTAATTTTGGCATAGGCTGAGATGAGAGGTAAAGCATTTACTTTATAGTTATTTTAATATTTTAGCAAATATATAGTTAAAGGCTCAAAAAAGAAAAACTCACCAATCAGTTTCAATATTTTAACTAAAATTTTAACATGGAATTGTACCCTCGTCACAACTGGCGGTGCTTTTTTCCTTTGCTAGACAATAAAATAAAAATCAAAAAGCACTTATTTCTCTCTCATTGTAATTTTGGAGCTCTCAAGATGAGTTATCATTATTTCGGGGATATGAAGGAAACAAATATGTTCAGAGGTGGAACTACGATGAGCTGGGGATAAGATTATGAAAAATTATCGAATAGTATACATAGTTATACAAAGGATTTAGAAATTGAAAAGAGAAATGATATGTTGAAAAAATTGAAAAACCTTTAGACAAATTACAAATCCAGTTTTAAAAAAAAATACCAACAAGACAATTACAAATCACAAATCCCAAGCAAAACAATCCCCTAGTGAAGCACCAGACTGCACCACCATGATCATCATCGTCTCTCACCGACTACCATCAACATCTTCTTCTATTTCTTCCCATTGCATCTCTGCTTGCTTTCTTCTTATTAATATATATATATATATACACACACATATATATTTCTAAATTTACAACCTTCAACGGTTGCTTTCTTCTCTCTCTTTAGCTAAATGATGATTGACAAGAGTATCTTGGAGATTGTGGCAAGATGGTAACAACTCATTGTGGGTTGTGGCCAGCATCAAGCCATGTGCATCTAATTGTTTCCCCCTTTGTTTTTTATTTTTTTATTTTTTGGGTCTCGTCAAATTGACATTAGCACCTTACATTTTCTTTGGGTTAAGCTTTTAAATTTCAATTCTTACCTGGCTGGTGAATGGACTGGGTAATAGACTTGCATTTATATTTTTTTGGATGGAGAGAGCAGAGAGGAGACTGGAGAGAAAGAAGAGAGGAGAGAATTTAAAAAAAAAAATAAAAAAAATAAGAAAGTGAGTATTGAGTTTGATGTGCGTAAATAAAACACACAAATAGTTAAACTAGAAAAAGTAGAAATTTTTTGATTAATTTAGCTAAAAATCTGAGGAGGCTGATGTAAATGCTCTAACTAATTAAATTGATTAAACTCAATTAAATTTGTTCATCTAGGCAAGAGCATTATTATAGGTTGGTGACATTGCTTACTCCTTCCATGAGGAGAACTTAAGTTTAATTAAATTCCATTTGCTATTGGTTGTAAGCTAGAGAAAAAAGAAGAAGAAGAAGTTATTTTCAGTTTTGTTCGTCTGACTCAGTTAAGTCAACTCCTTTACTGTAGTCCGTGGTGCACGTTCCTTCAATCATGCAAAAAGTAGACTTGGTAAATTGGATTTGGACCATTCAAACCCAATGGAGAACTATGGGTATGGGTTATAATTTTTTGGACCTGTCAAAAAGGGGTTTAATATGAACCCAACCCATTCAAATGATAGAGCGGGTTGGGTCGACTTGCAACTCACATGGGTTGACTTGTTTTAAAACCCTGTGTAAAGGTGTTTCATGGTTTAACTTCTTGTCTTTTCTTTATTTCTTTATTTTTCAAAGTTCCTTTTTACTCATAGACACTCATGAATTGTTTCTTTAATGAAATCAAAGCCTGAAGACTTCAGTTTACAAAACCTTAGACAGTGTAAATTTAATAATTTAAATATTATTTAACTTTTTTTTAGTGTTTTTATTATTATTTGTTGTGCTATTCGTATTGAAAGGAAGATAAAGACTATTATCAAGTTTCATTTTATTTTAAAACTCTCTCAAAAAAAAAAATTTCATTTTATTTTTATTATTATTATTTTTTTAGCATGTGAAAAAGAAGAAGAAGAATTATACAAGATTAACTTGAACCTGAAAATACTAAGGTAGACGGTAACGGTAATTACATAGGAATAGAAATAGGTATTACAAGGAATACAGGACGCTGAAATGTAATACTTAGGCGAAACTGCATTATTAGTCCCTGAAGTTTACCATATGTGCGCAATTGGTCCCTCAAGTTTGAAGAGAGCACAATTAGTCCCTTAAGTTTTAAAACTGAGTTGTATTGGTTTTTTTATTAACTGTTGTTAACGGTGTTACTTATGTGGCTAACGAAACAATGACGTGGCATTTTTTTAATGACATGACATGTTTTTAATTAAAAATAATTTCCACTTAGATGAAATTGAAAAGGCATTGACCTGATTAAAAAAACAAATCTGCTATTTGTTTAAATGACGGAAAGAGAGAAGGGGAAGAGAGAGCCACAAGCCTAGCCGCCAGTGGAGACCAAACCCAAGCCTAGCCACGCGACAGCCATGGAATGATAAGAATTTCCCATTTCTCTGTCTCACAAACCCATTCTCTCTCCAACTCCAGCCTCCTCCAACTCCTCAATCCAAAGCCACATTGGCAGCCATGGAAGCCGACCAAAGTACCACCACTATAGAAATCAAGGGAAAAGAGTCCCAACTTCATAATTTCTATTTTTAAAAACGTGGGTTGTTGATTTTAGCGCACGAAATAAGACCCTGTGAATAAATTGAATGCCATACCACTATTACTAGTATATATTCAACTAAAAAACTACTACTACACAAAACCAAAATTCCTTTTCCTGAAATTCCCTTTAAATTGCCAAATACACATAACAATCAGAAATCAGAATCCGTAACCTCCAAACCCGTAATACCTCTCACCTATTTATTGTGAGTTGTGACACACACGGGCTGCGTGAATAAAATTGCTTCTGAAATTTTATAGAGACTCAGAGAGAAAAAAAGAATTAGAAAAGTTTCAGTTTTTAGGGTTTCACAGAAGAGAGATAGAGAGAATGGGACATTGATTTTCAGATATATATGCATAGAAACCATAGGTAAAAGTATAATACTTGAGATGGGAGGACGAAGGCGGTCAGTGGTTGTGCAAGAGGAGGAGGGAGGCGGGTTAGTGGCTGTCGCCGGCGGCTGCTGGGGCTTGTGATGTCGCCGGAATGATGAAATTCTTATCATTCCATGGCTGTCGCGCGGCTAGGCTTGGGTTTAGTCTCCACCGGCGGCTAGGCTTGTGGCACTCTCTTCCTCTTCTCTCTTTCTGTCGTTTAAACAAATAGCAGATTTGTTTTTTTTAATCAGGTCAATGCCTTTTCAATTTCATCTAAGTGGAAATTATTTTTAAATTATTTTTAATTAAAAACATGCCTTGTCATTAAAAAAATGCAACGTTATTGTTTCGTTAGCCACATAAATAACACCGTTAACAATAGTTAGTAAAAGGATCAATACAACTCAGTTTTAAAATTTAAGGGACTAATTATGCTTGCTTCAAACTTGAGAGACCAATTGCGCACACAGGGTAAACTTCAGGGACCAATAGTGCAGTTTCGCCTAATACTTATTACTATTCATTTGTTTGGTGACAATATATACAATAATAGAACTTTAAAGACAATGGAATGAAAGCATTTTAAATCAAACCTAAGATATATTTTAGGAAATATCTTACTCATATAATTATATTTCTTAAAAAATAATATTTTTTAAATTTGAAAGAGAGATTAGTTAATTTTTTATGACTTTTTTATTACATAATTGTTATATGCATATGAAAATTTTGTTTATTTGGAAATATATTAATTTTAGAATTTAATACACCTATTAAGGAATATCTTTTACAACCATTTTAGAGATAAATAGTTATGAGTAATGCAACAAATAAACTATTTTACAACATTTTTACAAACTGTTGATGTTACAAATTCTTATTAGTTCTAATATGGGCCCATCACTAAAATTATATTTTTACTTACAATAACTATTTGGAAAATGCTAAAGCGACATAGCCATTTGTAAAAATGTTGTAAAATAGTTTATGTCTGTAGCATTACTCAATAGTTATTCTTTATTTTAAAAAATAGCTATTCATAACGAATAACTATTATTTGTAATAAAAATATAACCAAATTACTGAATAATTAAACCATATAAATAACTATTATATTACCGTTCCTATTGCAGTCTACCAAACATACCCTATGTAAAAATCATTAGTTTTACAACCTATATAGGATGACTTGTTTTTTAACTTGAACCTGCTATAGATCAAACCCACATCCAATTAATAGACCCAACCTGTTCAACAGATCAAACAAATAGCAAGCAATGATCCGGGAAGTTGATGCTATCATGTTGATTGTTTATCTGTAGTGTTATAACTTCATTAGGACTATGCTATAGCTGAACCTTTCATAGCACTGCTATAAGCCTATAACTGTATATAACTGGGCCTTATTTTACAGACTTTTTTTTCCCCTAACCCGGAAACTTTTTATACATTGTAGCTTAACAGTACATCAGTTTGAGTTATGTACATAATGGAGGGTGTCCTGGCTTTTGTGGGATGGTATTTGATCAAATGTTGGCAAAATGAAACTGGGAATTGAACTTCTGAGTTACACCATCATCAGTAATTGGGACCTGGTCAGCTACCAATTTAAAACCTGCTCAGTTGACATGAAAGTTGGTTTAATTTTTAACTTTTGGAAGACGGTTGGAATCTGATCACCTCCCTAGTCCTACCAATCACATGGGTCGGATCCGATGAAAAGAACTGGTCAATTGAGAGTAGCATTTTCATTATGGTGAGACTCAGATGTCTCTGCAGGTTGGAATCATCGATCGAGTGAATATGAATCACGTGTTACAGTGAACAGTTTTTTGTGTAGCTTAAAAGCTCATCATCAAGTGACAAATAGGAGGAGGAATAGTGATTTCATAATGTTTAAGTTGTCTCAGGTCAATTCTCATTAGGCACAACGAGTTTTTGAGGTTAAGAATTTCAAATATTCTTAGGTTTTAGGTGTGAAGACCACTGGAGTCTTAAATTGTTAAACCTAATCTTAACATGATTGTGATTATCATAATTCTTTATGTATATTATAGGTAGTTATTGATAAAAGTAATTAAAAAAAAATGGAAGCTGTAAACTTGCACTTGAATCTTGATAGGCAAATGCGTGATTACGGTATCACAATTCGTTCTTTTGGAATTGGAACGCCAAAGTATGAACTAAAATTTTTTACTGTCTAAGAATTTAAAAAAAAAAAAAAACTTAAAAATCAAAACTAAATTAATACATAAAAATCTGAAGAAACATATATTCAGTATGAACAAAATATGCATAAAATAGAAAACATAAAATAAATGTTTTTTACGACATTTTTATTCATATGTTAAAATAGAATTCGATGTTTTTTAAATCCTAACAATAATCTATGATTGATTATGCATGCCGTTGACAATAATTTTGCTCATAATGTACACATTATCAGTGTCAGTTAAAAAATCATTTTTTAATTTTATTATAAAACTTAGTTTTGAAAAATAATATAGATGACTTTCCTATTATCTATAAAACCAAATAATGTTTTATATGCTATCTCCATTATATGTCCAAAACTTTTTAAAAAAAATTATTAGTGTTTTCAATTAAAACATACACGCACAAATAAAAGTTAGGAACTATTTTTTACTCAGTCATTCAAAATTATATTCTATAATATGTCTAATATTCTCTCCACGTGTTTTCAAGTATTGAAAAAACACTTCTAAAAAAAAAAAAAAAAGTAAAAAAACACTCAAATGAATTGTTAATTTGTCAACACCTAAATTTCAAAGTTCCAAACTAAGTTTGGGTTTCAAATAGCAAATAACCAAAATTTCAAACACAGTCATAGTAAAAAGACAAAAGGAAAAATACAAAGTGATCTGATTTTATTTTTTTTTTTTAAAAACCAAAAAATTGATACCAATAACATTTGGGGATTACTTATGAGTTTGGTAAGGACCACTGACCACAGGAATCATGAAGTGACCAGTTTCAATTTTGAAGGGCCAATGATATATATTGGCCAAAATTTGAAAATTTATACATCCATATAACCATTTAAAAAATGAATAAACTTTTTAGGGGGCATGACCACTTGGCCTAAACAAAGTTCTAAATTAAGACCTTCAGTGTGAACATATATAGCATGAAGTTGATACTTGCTACCATCCCTTCGAAACAAAGTGAAATGTCACTATTAGTAAGAATTTAACAATTCGTTCGGTGGAAGACACATGCCAAATGAAATCCAAAGATGGTATGGAAGAGTGAAGACTTGGCGTATTTCAGGTCTTCTTTTGAGGGAAAAACATTGACAAATTTCTAAGAGAATCAGATACCCATTAATGTCCATACTCCATATACAAACAAAATGTAATATTTTGAAACATTGACTAACAATACACTGAAGTCCCATGCGTTTCGAACTTTAGCATAATGGATAATGACATAGCATTTCACAAGTAAGCAAACAACACTCAAAATTGTTCCCAATTTGTCATTTCATCCAACTAAATTATAATGCATACAACTATTCTCAGGGGAACAGTTAAGAAAATTAAAAATAACTTGTGGAATTGGCAAATTGGAATAAATAAACACTGGGTTTGGGAAAAAAAGTCATATTTTAGCAGTAAACGAATAAGGCAGTTGGCCAATAAGCCAATGAGGAACTACCATCTGGGTCACTGAATATAAAAAATCCAAGCTGTGTTCACTGGCTATTGACCATTGTCCACCAAGAAATGAAAATTATTGACCCTTGTTGCTCTTAAATTTGATTAGTGTTTGCTGTAAATAAAATATTCAGATAATGATCCAGCAAGAAAAGAATAAACATATGTACAATACAATAATTTTCAAACTGATTACTGACTATTCTCTCACGCTCAAATCCTAAGTTGGATATTGTCTGCCAAGAAAAAGAAAATCCATCCCGAATTTGGTGCACATGCTGCACTGAAGTTCTAATGCTTAGGATGAAGAGAGAAGCCCATCAACCCCATTATCATATAATTATTCCAATTTAATATTCTATTATTATATTCTTCGAATCTACTTGAAAATAAGATGCAATCATGGCAGAATATCTTGGAAAAACCACTCATTAAAAATCTGGAGTCCTGCACCATGAACCTTTTAATACTTCAGAGAGTTCAGAGTTCAGACTGCACAAACCATGAAACATCGCTCTCATTCTCTCTCTCTCTCTCTCTCTCTCTCTCTCTTCCCTTCCTCCAATAATGAAATAGTATCTTATCAACTACTATCAACCTAGGCAACATCCTCGTGAGTTGGTTAGCAAACAAATCTGAAATTTCATTTGTTTATCAACCAATAAAAGGAAACAAAAAAATTAGAACTTCAAAAAAAAAAAAAAAAAAAATACAAGTAAAATTAGAGATGATTCAGGTGGATCAAATCTCTCTTAGCAAAACCCAAAGAACTAAAACTGAATCTAATAAGAAAGGAAATTCTATGCATTCTTTGTCTCTTTCAGACTTAAGAACTTCCTGATCTACATTAGAGGGCTATTAAGAAGCCCATGCCAAGATGGAGCAAGTCCATTCCAGCTTTCTCTTCCTGAATCAACCTCACTCATGTTTGCATCACCATTGAGCTGCCAAGGGAAACCCCACAAGACCCTATTATCATTTTCTCTCCCATTACACAATTCTTGCTTCATAGTTGTCACTGTCACAGCTGTTGTTGTTGCATTACTCATTTGATGATCTTCATATGGCATCTGCACCATTTCTCCACTAACCCCAACACCACCACCATTATCCACCTCTCCTCCCATGTTCCCATTACCATATCCCCCATAATACATGTTGTGAAAATTGTTATTCTGACTATCTAGAAAGCCAGTCCTAAGGGCATCAAGAAAGCCAGGACCAGGGTTTCCAAGGATATCACAATGGGAACTGGTAGCATTTCCCATAATAGGAAGATCATTGTCATCAAACCCCAACTGCCCACATGACTGTTTTTGGAGCCTAGCAAATGCAAGACTGAGATCATTAGTAGAGTCATAAGTTAGGGGTGGGAAGCCAGTGAGTGGGTTGTTGTTGTTGGGTGTGAGTGGTTGATCTTGGGTCCTCTTTGATGATGAAGATGATGACCTCTTGTTCTTCCTGCACCCTCCACCAACTGGAACATTCCTCAATGTTCCTCCTTTTGTCCAGTACCTCCTGCATGACTTGCAGAAGTACCTTGGCTGAGAAAGACTGTAATTGTTGTAGTAACAGAACTTGGTGTTAGTGGAGTCACATCTTGGGCATTTTAGAGCTTGCTCTGGCTGAGGCCTTGGTTTCCTCTCTGGCTGTGCTTTTGAGCAAGCCAACATGTTTTCTAGTGAATTAGCAGGCATTTCCTGAGGAGACCAACAAAAGGATTTTAAATACACACACACATATATATTTTTAAAAAGACATCATAAACTTATAACCAGAAATCTCTTAAAAGAGTGCTTCTTTTTCTTTACATGTTAAACTAGGATAAAAAAGCATAGAAGGAATACATAGTGGATATGTGTCAATCAATTTTTTTATGTATAGTAATCAGTTCAATAGAACAAACACAATCAAACAAAAAATTTTGAAGAACAAAATCTCTAATTACGTCAAGGAAAGTTATTTTATTTTATTTCCTCCATATATTGTTTTGATCTAATTTTAAGAAAACAATTATAATATTTTCCCTAACTCTTACTGCCCATATTAGTTCACTTGAGGAATTAGCAAAAAAAATTTGCTTACTACTCTTATTGCATTGAATATGCTATTGATTTCCTAGAAAACTGAGGAAAATAAACGATAATATGAAAATTGAGATTGGAATTTTAAAAAAAATTTTAGTGTTTTCTCTTAATTTGATCTTCTTGACAGCAAATGGATCATATACAAGAAAACAGGAAATATTCTCTTGATTAGTACAATTTTCATTGAAAATCTAAACCCCAATCCCACACAAGTTTCCCTTCTTAGGAAAAAAAAAAGGAACAAAATCAAAACTAAAACCTTTTCTTGTTTAGACAAGTGTGGAAAGAATGGTTTACTTGTTTGTAACTCAAAAAAGCAAACCATTTGTACGCATAAAATTAACCAAACACAGTGAACCGAAAACAAATCAAGCTTAAAAAATCCTTTTTTTTTTTTAATCTTTTCTACTAGCCCTTTAGTTTAGTTGTACCCAAAGAAACTGATAAACAACACCAAAACTGAAGACTACACATCTTTTAGAGTAAGACCCAGAACCCCAAATCACTTACCAAATTAGAAAAAAGAACCATAAAAGGAAAAGAGAGAGCAAAGGCTAAGTGGGGAGAAAAAAAAAAAAAAACTTGAAAAAAGAACAGCCATGTTATTGTTACAAACTAGTTTGCTTAATATCCTACCTGGTGTTGTCCACTTGAAGGATCCATCCCATGCAATTAATTAAACACCACTGCTGAATTTCGAAGAGATCTGTGTATCTCTATGTGTGTTTGGCTGCGTTTGTAAGTGTGTATTTGAGAGAGAGAGAGAGAGAGAGAGAGAGAGAGATTAAGAGAGAAAGAGTGTAGACTCTGTAGAGAGTAAAGAGAGAGAGAGAGAGAGAGATGGATTAAGCAGTCATGCAAAGTGAGGAAATAGAGCCACTACTCTGAATATATAAAGCAACCACAAGAGAGAGAGAAAGAGAGAGCTCTTTAGAGAGAGAGAGAGAGAGAGTAATGATGGGGTTCCCGTACGGGATGGCCGAGATGAGAGTTGGCTTAGCCTTGCACGCAGAGAAAGCATTTAAGAAAATTCGAGTCCTCTCTCTCTCTCTCTCTCTCTCCCAAGTGATCTGTTTTCTGCAACGGTTTCATATGAGAGACCAGCAACCCTTCAGGGCCCCCACACACAGTCTTTGTCTTTGTGGGTCCCTTTCTCGCGTGGATGCAACTATTTTGTGGACCCCACACCCACCTCCCCTTCCTTAGGCCTTAGCCTTAGGTCCCCACACCTCCACCACCACCACCCCCCAATTCCTCGCTAATCCCTCTGCGAACCACATCGCCCACAATCACAATTCTCGTGTTCCCAAAACTTACAAATAAAAAACGTATTGCTTTAAAGTATAAATCTAGAATTTGACGAAGAATGATAAACGGAGATTTGGTCTAATAAGTAGAGAAGAAAGAAAGAGTTGTAGTAGCAGTACTGTACTGTTTTTTGTTTTGTATTGTTGTATTTGTTGTGTTTTGTTGGGGGCCACGGAACAAGTTAAATTGTTGATTGATTCAATAGGTTTTTGTTTGCCGTTGTTGTTGTTGAAGGTTCTGATGATGTGGACTTGTAATGATGACTAGGACAGGCAGGGGGACACTTATGACAGTGACAGAGGATCTTTGATCTCTTTACCATCTTCGTTCCTCATCTATCTTACATGGGTTTACTTACACCCACAAGTTCTAGATTCTTAATATTTTTCAATAATTCTATTCACATAATTCATCTTAATTCATTTATAGTCAAATTAATTTTAATGGTAAAATGCGTTGTGATTGATAATCTTTTTGTGGAACTAGATGCGTTGATTGTGGTTCAGCTATTCAAATCATTTGAATCTTTCCTCATTGATTGGAAAAACCCATTAAAGCATTCCACATGAAGCAGGTAGGTGTTCAACATATTCTGTGAAGTCAATTAGTGTGTAGACCGGCGCTAGCAAAATTTCAAATTTCCCTCTCATGTTCTTATATTATGTTTTTATAACTCTATACTAAATGAGAAATTATTAAATTTATTAGGAGGATTGCTAAAATAATTTTCCCAACTAATAAAACGCAATTATTTATGCAAGTATGTAAGTCAACTTTCTAATTAATGCAAAACAATACCACCAAAGTGATATTACACTTACATAAATGATAATATTTTATTGGTCGAAGGACCATTCAATAAACGTAATAATTTTATTCAATAAAGATTTTTTTTGACCTTGATATATGGTGAGAATTGCTTGTAATAGTTGGCGTTTATAAAAAGTCCAAATTAAAAGTAATGTCTCAATTAGAACCAAATACTCTCTCTTAAAAATGGAAGGGAAAATAAGAAAAAAAAAACATTAGTTTGTGTTACACATGCATACACGTGCTAGATAGCCCACCAGGGCTGGAATGTAGTTGCTTTGGTTTGGTTTGACAGTGGTCCCGCTGAGAACATTGTGATTTGTGTGTACTGTGTACATATGGTCTTTACTTAGTCCCGGCTTCTAAACAATATTATAGTTTATAGTCTGTAGTCTATAGTCATCATCATCATTTTGTTTTGCAATTTAGTGCGTTCCTACGTCAGTTGAAAGTATGTCATCCAACTCATGGAATGTGTACCAATAAATATTTACTATACCAATGTTTTATATATGCAATAAACTGTTGCTGATGTATACCCTTTAATTCCCTTGTATCTTCCTATTACAACAACAATATGATCTTATAATTTGCATCATTGCTAGCTGAGGGAGGAATAGGAACCAGTTTCTTTGTGATACGTGTGCCGGCACGATCATATTCTGTAATGCCTGAATCATTTTGTTGCATTTGGTCACTGGTTCTTATCATTGAGTTTAGTCATGTCCACCTATTTACTCAATCTTGAGCAATACTTTCTTGTCTCACATGATATGTTGTATACGTGAACTTCATAAAGAAACTCATCCATCACCATTTATATGGAAAGAGAAAATATTTCATCCAAAAATATTGACTTTTTTTTTAATAATGGATAAATTTGACTAATTTTATTTTAAGAAATATTTTCTATTCTCACATAATATATTGGTACTGGTATTAACTCATATTTGTTAGGATAAAGTTTAGTCGGAGCTATATTTTCCAGCCTATTACATGGCGAGTTATAAAATTATTTATGTGACATGACTCATTAAAAAAGTCATGTGACTAAAATTACACATTAATGGTTTCTTCAATAGCCATATAATAATTCGAGGAAAATAACTTCAAATCGATTTAGAGTAAAAATTTTTACTATTTGTTATTGGGTCACTAAGTTGGGGACCTTATGGGTGTAGTGGAGTGGAGCGCAATGAGGAGTGGAAAAGAGCAATATAGTGAATTACTATTGCAACCCTATTTTCTCATATAATGGATTATTAGTCACTCACTCCCATGAACATAGTTAAGCTCACTACCTGATACTGATAGGGGTATTTTCATCCATAAAAAAATTCATCAGTACATTTTGACCCATCAAGATAGAAGTCACTCCTAATGGTTCCACAAACGAAGGACCCGTTGTGATAAGTTCCCTATTCAAAGTCCTCAACATCTCGACGATTCAGTATTCTGCTATTCTTGAAGACCTATCGGGTAGCTCGTGTATGTGCCCGATGGGCAATTTGCACTTCATCCTTTGCTCGGATATGGACGGATGGAGGATCATCATGATGGATGGGTGGGTATTCCGACGAATAGAGGATCATCCTGACCGGCACGCCAATGGTTGATCTACTAGGTCCCACAAGCCTTTATGTATCCTCAACTCATGTGGCCCTACATGGAAATAACTTGCACAACACGTACAAAGACCCTACTACACATTCATATCTTCCCTATATGGAAAGAGAAGCCCTAAGATCTCGGTGCCTTAACTACAAATCTTCCCTACAAGGAAAGCCTCCATGTTCGAGGGATCTTGGTCAGCTCTCTCTATGCCACTATATAAGTATCAAACCTCCTCTTCTTTAAGGTATGTGAAAATTCATAACTCTCACACTATTGAATTTTTTGGAAATATTTCTATCTCTGACTTAACCTTCAGAGAGTCTTTGGCTGGCATTCCACTGGTGCTCTTTGTTGGTTGTTCGTTTTATTATTCTTCAAGTATTTTCATTGGTCCGCGTGGACAATCAACTCACTGACGATTTTGTGCATCATCACTATTAAACCATGTAAATTCTTTGTGTTGAATTCTCTCTTCCCTCGTCTTTAATTTTGTCTAAATAGAATGCATAAGTGAACTTCAAAATGAAATTCACTATTTATTATGTGAATGGAAAAAATATTTGACCCCAAAATATTGACTAACTTTTTATATGTGTTTCATAAGGGTTGAATATCTAGCCAAGAAAATGAAATGACAAAAAGCATAAGACTGCCGAAAAAAAGTCTTCACTTTCACTAAGATGTACATCAAACAAGCAAAATAAAAGCTCTCATAAAAAATCTGCATTATGCCCCTCGTCACTACACCCCATATATAATATTTTTGCTAACCAAAATAATGATAATCATTCGACTATAGTCACTTTGGACTTGAGACCATGTTGTTGTCTAAAGTGTTCTTTTTCTTTTTTTTTTCTTTTTTATTAAAAAAAATCTATGTCTAAAGTGTTCTTCGAGTGCGGTGTAAGGTATAATCTCATAGAATATATGGTTATGTTGGGTAAAGACTAACCCGAAAGCTTATATAGCCAAAGGGTAACACTTCAAATACATTTGGGTTTGTATGTGACACCCCCGGCAAAACAAAAAGATGGTGAAACGGGTTGGAGGTAGGAAATTGGATTTATAATGTATGTCGTTAAACTAAGTATTTTAAATCACTTCATTGTGTTAGACCACAATTTCATGCATATATATATTCAAAGCAAACATATACATGTATTTCGATTCAAAAATGAAACACGTCAACTTACATGTATAAAGCATTCACATAGGAAGGAATCCATCACTAAAAGCTGGTATAATGTTTATGACAACGTGTCCTGTCCTAGTGATGAATGCAACCACCAAGGAGTGCACAATCATAAATAGATTCAAATTAATTCAATTCTCAATCCCAAAAGAAATTAATGAACAAGGGTAAAATTATGTATTATCCAATTAATTTTCCTTAAAAAGAGGAAAAATATTTGTGTTTTATTTATCAATAAAACTATATATTTAAATTTAATTACAAAACATAATGTATTGCACTTAAAATTTAAACAATACCTAAGTTATATATATATATATATATATATATGAAATATAGAAAAAAAAATCATTGGCTTATTAAATTATCTATCAAGCTATTAGGGGTGGCAATTTTTATCCATATCCATGAACTTGCCCATTACCTACCTTATTTCGATAAGTCTTAACCCAACTCATTTGAATATTTGGGTTAAATGGGTAAAGACTCATTTAGATATTTAATTAGATGGGTCTAAATGGATAAATCCACTTATAACCACTAAACTCATCTAAAATTTAAATTTAAATAAACCCGCAAAAACCCATTGTACCCTTCTAAAATCAAACACACTTTACCACCTACTCTTTGACATTTCCCACATTTTCTCATCAACCAAACAGAATCCTAACAAACACAAAACCAAAAATAGCACACGATCACATTCTCGACAACCAAAAATACACAACAAAACACAGCCGATGACCTTGAAACCTCAGAATCAGGTTGCTTTCAATCGTCGGATTCGTCAACCACTCCTTCAAACTCGAGATCGCCGACTCCTTAAAAACACCCAATCAATCCACACCAAATTTTTAACAATCAAATTCATAATCTAAGCCACGAGATCTAAAATTGGGCAACAAAAAGAGTGGAGATGAGAGGCTAATATTTGTCTGAATTGTTGGTACCTTGTTATCGGGGGAAGAGAGATAGAGTGCAAGATTTGACGGCTTGAAGAGGAGTGGGAGCAGAAGTGTCGATCTTGTGAATGACGAGCTAGTAACTGCCGAGGGTGATGTATGAGCTGTAGACGAGGGAGTCACGCTCAACGATGTCGTCTGGGGAGGGGTTTGGGACGTGGTGCCATGAGCGGCGGCGACGAAGGAGCTGACGAACATGAGCGCCCAGTCGAGGTTGTCAGCGCAAGCGAAGAGCCTGGAGAAAGGCACGACAGCCGGAGGCGGCTCGATCTCCTCAAGCTCGTTGATCTTGTCCTCCTGCTCGAGCTGCTGCGCCGTTGTGTCCGCGCTCTAGTTGAGGTACGGCGACGGCGAGCTCAAATCCCTTTCTTTTTATTTCAGGCGAGCTCACATGTCTTCATGTTTTCTTCTTTTTATTAAAAATTTACGCTCTGTTTGGATTCCAAGAAAGTTAGGAGAGAAAGGAAAGTTTAAGAGGGTGTTTGGTAGATGAGTTTAAGTAATGTTGTTTGAGTGTTTTTGATATACGTGTGGGTGAAAATGTGTGTGAAAATGTGTGTAAGTGTATTTAAAATGCTCAAAAGTGTGTTTAAAATGGCCTACCAAATAAGCACTAAATGAGTTAGATAAGTGTTTCAACACTTGTGCTAATGCGTTAGTGGCAATATTAAAATTAAATGGATTAAATGGGTGGGTTACTAATTAAATGGGTTAGGCAGATAATGGATAATTAATTTATATATAAACGGATTCTAAATTAATAAATGGGTAATTACATACCCAACTCATTTATGACCCAACCTGCCCATTTGCCGCCCCTTCAAGCTATGCTAAAGATTCAACAAAAGATAGAAATAAATCCCAATTTGTTTTACATCAGACAATATATGAAGTAACTCCTGACATAACAATAAAAGTAAGATGTGTAGGCGGATTAACTCATTAAGTTTCATTGAAATAAGATCCGCACAAAAAAAAAAAAAAAAGCACCTGCCAAATATATATATTTGTCAGTTTGGAAGCAATTTGAGATGTAAACTCCCTTTGAGATCTGACCTAACGTATTACACTTAATTATTATATCTAAGTTTTGTTTGATAAATATATTATATAAATGATTCACGCCCATTTTTTAAGTTAGAAGTAAATTGAGTTGTAATCTCTCTCTTTCTTTTATATAAACTATAAAGTATGTTCAACATGACAAATGCCTCAATTGTGAGAATCAAACTTATATCTCTATTGTACGGTAGTACCAACCACGAGAGTTTGCAAACATCATAATTTATATCTTTGGGACGAGAATTTAGGGAGAGACAATTATAATTTCAAGTTAGACATGCAGATGGCTTCTTTGTTAATCAAGACCACCAACATAATTATTAAGCCGTGTTTGATTAATTGAATGTCACGTAAAAAATGGAATATGATCTCTATGTTTTTCTCTCTTTTTTCATATCTCCAATTCTGGGCCTGACTAATCATTCATAGTGCCTTTGTCACTTAGCAGTTGGAAACAGCTTTTCTCTTCCATAATTTGAAGTCTATCTAACTTTAATAAAAAATTAGTACAGCAGATAACCTTAATAACATATAAAATAAAACGCATCATTGCGTGACATTCTTTAGGTAAATGTCTCCCAAAAAAATATTCAACAAAATAAGAACATGTAATCCACATGCAACCCACTCGATATAATGTGGTCAGCCAATCAATCCAATCAATCAAAAATATTAGGATCACACGGCTAGTAGCTAATACTCCCATGCACCATTTTGCATATTTCGAAAATTACCATTTATGGGCCAAGATCCTTGGAGTAGCTGGCGGGAAACTCAATGTTGCCAACCAAAATTCTAACCTGTCATCGTCTATGAGAGAAGTAGGAGAACAATAAACAAACAATGATTGATCCCACTCTGATATCATATCGATCCCTTTGGATCCTATGAATATCTTTGCTTTATTAGCTCAGCTCCTCCTCCTCTTCCAACTTCCATTTCAAAAGAAAACAACGACATTTTGTTTTGTTTTTGCAGTGTGAAATGTGAATTAATTAATGTAAAAAGAGAGGAATTTGTGATAATCAAGAGCAGCACCGCACTTTGGGCGCAAAAATTGTGGTGTGGGCCAAGGCAAAGATGAATGAATTGTGGGGGCCATTTGAACATTATGGGGATCAGTCAAGTTAGTTGACTGGTCAAAAATTATCAGTCAAAGATAGAAAAAAACACATAGGGGAAGAAAAGTGAAAGTAGAATAGGAAGCTGTGCCCCCATAGGACCATACTCCATAGTATATGGTGGATAAGTATAGCGCATAGCGCATCTTCTCTTCTGTGAAGAAAAGAATCTGGCAATTCCCACTCTGCAGAATCTAAGAAGAGGTGAGGTTAGTATCACATCTAAGATTGTGCCGGTTCTTCAACCAGCACTGACTTGCCTCAGAGCCTCGGACTATGTTCCAACCCTCAATTTTGTCTCTCTTTTTTATCTTTCTTTGGCCACATAGGAATTTGGATTTCAGACATAAATCCTCGAACTGGGCATTTTTTTTACATTTTACGGGGCAACATTTTGGAACAATACTTAGTACTAACAACTAATATCTCTCCCATAAATTTAAAACAAATAAAAAAAATTAATTTCTCAATGTTGTGTTCAATGTAGGATTAGAGTGTGGTTTGTGATAGTTAAATGAAGGATTAGAGTGTGGATTGGAGGTATAATGGTACTTTATTGTTGTTGGGCACTAATATTAATGTAGCATGTGCTAAGTAGCAACCATGACCTTCGGTTAAAACAGACAATAATTTGAGTCTACTACAATAGTAGACTCAATAATTTGGTTATAATGTCTTTTCTAGAGTTATCGTTAAGATATAATAAAAGACATGTCTGGAGCAGTATTATAATTGTGGGGAAAAAAAAAGTATAATTCTTATGTAGGCTTCATTGTGGTGGTTAAATACATTAATACAGTACATGACATACATTTTTTTTTAGAGATAATTACAATATGCTGCTAATCCCGCAGCTCGAACCATTTTCCTCCTAAACTCCTAAGCACTTTGTACACGGGGAGATGCCAATTAAGTTACAAGGCCTTTGGCAATGACATACATTATTAATAAGCTAACTTATTTGTCTAAATTCACTATTTATTTTACCTTTAAGTAAATAAATTTAGCTAAAGTGCATACTTAATCTCAAATGGAGTGGAATATAATTTTTACTTTGAATTCCAAGATAAAATTATTTGCCTCATTTTGAAAGAAACCCTGTCAGTAAAAATAAAATTGCTGTGAGTGAATAATATTTCCTCAGTTCATGATGTATTCTATTTTGTGAAGGACGATGATTTTATTTACTACAGTTTACTCTATAAGAAAAGCTGTGTAGAAAACTCTTACTAGACTCCATGTTTTCATTTTTTTAATTTTATTTTTGCTAAATGGTAGGAAAAACTTCTTATCTAATATATTTAATATTAACAAGGTTACAACAAGTTAAACATAAACCTTCTACGTTAAAAACAAGAGAAATATTATTAAAAACTTGGTTGTTTTCACTCATATACTCTAAGGGTTCGTTTGGTTGGAGGAGTGGAAAAATGGGAGGATAGAAAATTGTGGGTAGATGGAAAAGTGGAAGGATAGAAAATATTTGGTTTTCCCTCTTGTGTGTTTGGCCGGAAGGGTGGAAAAGTGGAAAAGTAGAAAACTCTTTTATTTGGTTAGAGAGAAAAATAGAAAGATGAAAAATGTAATTTATATAAATTGACTATTATACTCTTATTACCTAATATATGAGGGGTAGGTGAGAAGATATTTGTGTAGAATAAATTTCTCATCACTTTTTCCTCTTCATTTTACTTCCAATTTGGGAAGATAAAAAAGTGGGCTCAGGAGGGAAAACTTTCTCTCTTATTTTTCGTCTCTCCTACTTTCCTTCCTCAACCAAATAATAGAAAATAATATTCTCCACCATATTTTTCATCCTTTATATTTTCACCTCAACTAAACACTTTGGTAGCAGTAGTGCACTGTGCACATTATCAACCAAACCACTGACGTCTAATCCCATTTAGGGAAATTTTTTTAGTATCACATGCAACATGAGTAACCTTTATACATATTGACGTATAATATTTGATACAAACAAAATTTAGCATATGCTTGTCGTCTTGTCATTAAACAGTCATATGAATAAGATAAAAAGAAAGATTTCTTCTATAAATTTATGCTAAAATAAATTTTTATTAAAAAGTAATAATAAAGCTAAAAATACTGATCTTGTTGTCCCGTACAGCAAAAAACTCGTAGTTCAGTGATTCGAAGACTCAATTATATCACTGAAACGTTGGAAACCTTTTTACAGAAATGATCATAATGGTATAAGGGATTTTAATTTCGTTCCATTATTGGTACGAATGTACTAAGAAGATAAAACACAAGGACAAATGAGAAGCGTGAAGTGTAAAGTAGTGTGAACTAAAGCGGGGCGAGAAGATAGACTAGAAAATAGCTAGTAGGAAAGGAAAGCAAGTTGTTCCACGTCACAAATTATTTTACGACTTTTTATTACAATTTTGACATAATAAATGTGATAAGTTACGCGTGATTACCTATTTATTATTTTTTCTTCCTTACTACTTAGATTTTGCCAAGTCATAATGGTAGTAAAGAAGTTATGTAATAGTTTATGACAAGCAAAGCAAAGCAAAGTAGCAAACAAAAAACATGGATGGGACAGAGGGATGAGTGATTTGGTCGGTGTAAACTGGGGACCACAGTAGATGCCAGATGTCTGACCGGACACGTGGCAGAGAAAATGCGGCTACGGGACGAATATTACAGTTTACGAGGAAAGGAACAAGCTAGGAACAACAAGTAGCAATGAATAGAGATAGCAATAGATTTTGGCAATGGATATTATTAGCAATGACTAGTAGACTCTAAGCTAGCTAATAGCCATCACTGTCAAGTCCTCGAGGGAGGGTGGCTAGTGGGTTTTTTCGGTGGGTCCCTTACATCTCCTCCCTTGTGAAGCAAAGGATAATCCAATCTTCTCCTCTCATAACAAGACAAAACAAAAACCATCATAGAGGGGGACATCAAAAAAAAAAAAATCCTTTATCGGGATAGATTGGGATTCGAGGATTTTAAAGTAAAGAAGTTCAACCATAATTATTAGTCTAAATTATTTTTAAAATAAGTGTTTGATCTTAATTTTGGGTTAGGTCTTAGACTTTTAGTTGAGTTTGTTGATGGTTTCCAAGCAAACAGCGGCACGATACAATTAAGTTTAGATTTTAGAAGTGACAATTTAAAATAAAAAATAAAAATCATGAGATATTGTGTTTGAAATCTCTTATCAATTTTGTAGGGTCATGCTCAAGGAATTTTTACCAATAATCCAAATGAAGTAGTAGTTGTTCTAAAAATATTTGTTTTAGTAGGGTTCGTTAAATCAAGAATTATACCTATAGTAATATACAATATATTTATATGAGTTTTAAAAAATGTTATCTATAATTCCAAGGGGTTGTTCAGTTATTCCTAAAATTTCATGGTATCTATGAAATCTGTATTCAAAATCTCTTATCAAAATTTTGGGGCCACTCTCAAGAGAATTTTTTCTTGTAATAACTTAATGAATATGAGAAGAAGGGATTGTATACACCTAAAGAAATAGAAATTTTTGATACACATGAAATATTCTCATGATATATTTATATAAGATATTCTAATTGAATTTAATACTCCTTTTAGTACTAAGTTGCTTATTGTTGTTGCTTGTATGTGTGTTTGTTGCTAAAAAAAATGATAACAATCCACTTAGAGCATCACCATTGGTGGTGGTAAAATAGCTTTTTAGCTATTTTACCACCTCAAACTCCAATTAGTGCCCAACATTGGTGGAGCCAAAGGTAAATATTTTTGCCTTCTTGCTATAGTGAACTGCCAAGACTAGTAGTTCACTTGTAGGCAGTTCACTGTGACAAGAAGGCATAAAAAAATTATTTTATCACTTAGTTAGGTTTCATGGCATAGAGGAAGAGAGAGGAAGTGAGAAAGAAATTAATAAGAAAATGAATAGTGAATGGTTGATAGTAAATATAAGACCATTGATTTAGGGTGTGTTGTGAAATTGTGTATTAAAATAGATAAAGTAGCTGTTTTAAGTGTTAAATGCTAAAAATTTTAGCTCCACCGATGTGGATGTTCATAGAGAGTATTTTACGAGTAGTATAACTTGTTTTACCCTCCCTTAAAAGTTATTATGACTTTTGAGTAGAGTTTGTGGTGTGCAATTATGTTAAAACCTCATTCCCACTCCCTTTCTGTATATGTGTGTTTGTCTCTAAAAAAAAGTTATTTTTTTTTGTTTTGAGTTTCCTTGATATAATTTGATTAAAAAAATTGTGTTTGAGGTATAATCAACCACAACATAACCCCCCCCCCCCCACCACCCACAAGAAGGTTAGGGACGATGCACCACTCAACCAATTCATTGAAATTTTCTCAACATGATCATAACAACACCTATCTATCAAAAAATTGTTGTTTGAAGGCCAAGACAAGAGATGAAACTATGGAACAACATAACTTGCTAATTCACTAACAGAAGTCAAGAGTATTGTAACTCAACTAACATCTCTGATATTTCAAACAAAGATATCCAAAATTCAAATTCCACCTCCTTATTGTTGTAACAATTGATTACAAAAAGGGGGGGACTGAGACAGGGAATGGTCCAAATGGAACCACAACCACACTAATTATATTATAATTGGGACAAAACTCATATGTTTAAGCTTTTTGTTCAAGTGATGTTCTATATGTTTTGTTAATTACTCAATTAAAGTTTCTTCAATAATCGCCACACAATATATTAGAGAAAGATAACTCCAAATTAGTTTAGAGGTAAATTTTCTTTAATCCACTAAATCGAAAAAAGACTGGATATTTGGGATGTGAGAACTTCAAACTTCAATCACCACATAGTAAATTAGAGAAAGATAGCTCTAAATCTGTGTAGAAGTAAACTTTTTTTAACCCGCTAAACTAGAAAGAGATTGTATATATATTTAGCATGTGGGAAACTAATGGAGGTCACGCGAGGCATGAGAGCTGCACCTGTACGTCACATAGGGTTTGGTAACGGACTGTTCTTTGTCCGGCCGGTTTAATAATATGGACAGAGCAATAGGAAAACGGCGCTATAAATGAGATCCGTTTTAAATTGCTACACTCCAAGCTTACGTTTTGGTAACGGACACAGATGAGATATATCAAACGTGATTAATGCATGTTGAGAGGGAGAGAGAATGCACAGATTCACACTCTTTTATTGGGGTTCCGTTTTCCCTATCTAACAAACATGACTTGTGTCAAAAACAAGGTACATGTATGTTCTTTTCTTTTTTCTCTTTGTTGGGCACTTTCTATTTAATAGATGTTTCCGGAAATGATATATATTCTAAAATTGTGGCTTTTGTTTTCTCATATAATTTCAAATAAAACTTCTTCATTCAGATGTCTTTAGAGTTTTTTTGTCACTTTACTTTGAAATTCTTAAAATTTTTATAATTTATGTGAAATAAACTATTAAATTTTTTTTTTATGTCAACAACTTAAAACAATATATTATTCTGCATAGAACAATACTAATGAAGTAGTTGTTGGTGTGACCAAGAGTATTGTAGCTCATTTAGCATTTTTTTTATGTTTCTAATAAAGATATTTAGGGTTCAAAATCTGCAAATTCCCTTTTACTCCGAACTATGTAGCATTAAAAAAAAAAAAGTAGTTGTTGGTGTGACTACTTATTTAATATGAATGATTGAAATTGCAAAAATGCCAAAGAGAGTTATTTTATAAACTTTTAAAGGATCTCAATTATCAAATTTTAATAAATTAATATTAATTCATAATTGACACTTTCAAACAAAATGATATTTCAATAGAAATTTTAATTTTAATTTCATTTGTAAAGTCATTTTAATTAAATTTGTTCTAAACATAATTAAGAGTGGCATGCTGAAGTATCATATTACTATCGTTTTTAAAACTTCAGTATCTTTTTTTAAAAGAGAATTTCAACTTATGGCGTTCAGAATCTTCAAATTTCCTTGCTCTGAACTATCTAGTATAAAAAAAAAAGTAGTTGTTGGTGTGACTACTTTTATTTATTTTATTTTATGGGAATTGGTGTGACTACTTATTTAATATGAATGGTTGAAATTGCAAAAATTTAATGGTAGAGACGAAGAGAGTTATGTTATAAACTTTTAAAGGATCTCAATTATCAAACTTTGATAAATTTATATTAATTATTAATTGACACTTTCAAATAAAATTTCAATAGAAATTTTAAATTTAATTTCATTTGTAAAGTCATTTTAATCAAATTTGTTCTAAACATAACTAAGAGTGGCATGCTCAAGTATCATTTTTACCATCATTTTTAAAACTTCAGTATGTCTTATAACAGAAAATTTAAATGGGTTTTAAAATATGAAATGGTCGTTTTCTTAAATGATTTTGCACCCACTCAATTGAGTTTGTTAATGGATTCCAAGTAAATCACGCCATATGATACAAAAAATATTGTAATTAATTTTTTAATAATAAAAATAGCGTACTTAAGGTCACCTTTACTATTAATTGACAATTTTATAATGCCGAGTTTGATTCAAGTTAGTAGAAAGAAAAGAAGAAAAATTAATTACAATAAGTTTGTCAAGTATCTTTGTCCATAGCGAACATAGACGATAGACGTCATCAAGAGGAGTCAATAGACAAGAAGAACAACCTCCCAGTTAAAGTGGGCTGCAATTCTCGGTGTATGCGGGCTTAGGGTCCGTTTGGATAGAACTTATTTTGTTGAAACTGAAAACTGAAAACACTGTAATAAAATAATTTTTAAATATGTGAATAGTACTATGAGACCCATTTTTAATGAAAAAGTTGTTGAAAAGTGAATTTTGTGGGTCCATGAACAATACACAGTGCACTGTTCACGGTTAAATTGGTCCACTATTGCGGCTACTGTTCATGCACAGTGCATGAACTCCTGAAACGCGTGCCTAGAAAAAAAAATGTAGCAGAGAAAACACAACGCTGAATAATCTGTATCCAAACGGATACTTAATCTATGATGGAAGAGAATGATATATGCCTAAATTTACTATAAATTTTAGGTGAGAAGTTACTCGTTCTAATTTGAACGCACTATTGAAATTACTTTTCTATCTACTAAGAGCAACCACATCAGCTCTTTTAAAAATTTCCTCTATTTTACACAAAAAATCTACCTTTTCTATTTTATACTATCACTTTTACAAAATCTTCACATCAGTTCCTCTATTTTACCCATCTTTTAATTAAATAATCAATACTCTCACAATTTTTTATTATTTTTCCTAACCACCTTCACAAAACGCGCGCTCTCTCTCTCTCCTCTCATTTCTGATTTTTTTTCTCTCTCTTCTTTCTCATTTCTGATTTTTTTCTCTCTCTCTTCTTTCTCATTTCTCATTCTTTTCTCTCTCGCTCTCTCTCTCTCTCTCCTTTCTCATTTCAGACTTTTTTTTTCTCTCTCTCTACTCGTTTCAGATCATCTCTCTCTCTACCCGTTTCAGATCATCTCTCTCTCTCTCTCTACCATCCCGTTTCAGATCAACTCTCTCTCTCTCTACCCATTTCAAATCATCTCTCTCTCTCTCTACCCGTTTCAGATCATCCCGTTTCAGAATCTCTCTCTCTCTCTCTCTCTCGATTAACACTTCGATTCACTCGGATCCGAGCTCCGATCTGCTCGGATCCGAGCTCCAATCCATGATTCACCTGCTCCGAGCTAGGATCCGCTCCGATCCGTCCGATCCACGAGCTCTGATCCGCTTCAATCCATCAGCTCCGATCTGCGCTGATCCACCGGCTCCGATTCGAGCTCCGGCTCCGATCCACCAGCTCTGATCCGAGCTTCGAGTTCCGATCCACGATCCACCAGCTCGGAGCTCCGATCCACAAGGTCCGATCCAAGTTCCACAGCCACGAGCTCCGATCCACTATCTGTGTGTGTATCTCTTTTTTTTTTTCTTTTTTTTTTTGAGAAGTGTATCGCTGTGATGATTTCTGTGTGTTTGTTTGTGGGTGTGTTTGTGTGCATCTGAGGAAAACGAAGATGAGCAGTTAACTGGGTTGTTGAGCACGATAGGAGAGAGAAAAAAGGAGCCAATGGAAATTAATATAAAAAAAAGGGATAAACGAGCTACAGTAACCGTCTTAATATACACGGTTACTGTAGCTCGGGGATGGATTTGCACAATTTTGCATGTTTTTACACTCACTGATGTGTGCATTTTTTGGCTCAAAATGTGTAAAATTGGTAATTTTTTGTGTTTTAGATGATTTTAACTGGACTGATGTGGATGCTCTAATAACAGTATAACAACCTACCACTTATAGCTTGAGACACTTGAGGGGTATGAAAATACCCCCAAAAACTCTTTGTGCTATTATCAAACACTTCATCTTTTCTTTCTTTTTTTCTTTTTGATGAGAAGATATATCAAAAAAAAAATTCTGAGAAAGCTGAATTAAGTAACGAAGAAGTGTTGACTATCACCAAGCCAGTGTCTATTGTAAGCAATAAGCAATCTATATATCCTTCATCGATGCAAGTTTCTCTGGGCCCAAACGGGCATGTGATCAGTAATCTTCAGCATCATCATTTTGAAAAGCAGATGAAAAAATAGAATAAGATAGTACAATGTAAATTTTTAACAAGAAAATAAAGTTAAAGGTTAAAACTGACCCGGATCCCATTTTCATCATACTTTAATTTGAGATAGCAAATTTAAAAGCTTTACTTTATTATTATCATCCATGTCACTCTTCGACTACTATATCTATATGTATATAAGACATTGGAGTAGCCAATTATTGGTGCAGGGATTGAACAGTATTTTAATAAGTGCATAGTAAAGCATCCCCGGCTACTGTTATTAATTAAAGGGCTTTCCCTCCAGATGGAGAATGGTTCCCTCAACAAAATAACCTTCAGTGACTACAGTAAAATAATATAAGCAAGCTAAAGGCACCACGGCAAGTACAATTTTAGTGCATGCTGCATGTGATGTGCAAGAGCAAAGTTGCTAAGAAAATGCTATTCTTCATGGTGAAGTATTCTTATTTATCGTGATGAATGTTGGTAAACTGCTTTTATGGACAGTGATAGTCCATATTGCTTTTTAATAGGAACTGAAAGAAAATGACAAATAGTTCGAATATGGTGATGGCATAAGTCTACCAAGTACCGAGTCTTTTATTACACGAATATATATATATATATATATATATATATATATATATATATATATATATATATTTGTGGAAGTGGTTGTCAGAGTTCAAATTTGGTGAGCTAAGCACGTTTATATTATCCATTAAGAAAACTTTGCCGGTAATCTCTAATAATTTTTTATGCAATTTGAGAAGGCCAGGAATGTCAAACGGGACAATGACTTTAACTGTTTAACTTAATTAAAATATTTCTGAATAGAATTCTTAAAATAAAAGTGACGGGGGAATTCTAGTTCCCTCAAGTTGATAGCCTCTAACACATAAAAATTAAGTTTAATCAACTTTAAATCTTGATAGATTGATGTATTTTTTAATTAATTAATTATTCCTACTCTCCTGCTATATCAATTTAAATAATGAGGCCACTTCCTTGTATTATTAATAAATAATAATAGTAGAATGTGTCTGGCAATGTGATAAGATCGGGTCATAATATAATCAACTCCTAAGTCTCTAGTGGATGCAAATACAATATGGTTTATTGGATGATGGAAGGTTTTTAAAAAAAAAAAAAACTGCGTTGGAGTTATTCTAAGATTTTTTTAAAAGGATCCAAATCCAAGAGATCTAGAGTTTGATTAAAAACAGAGAGCAAGAGGAGAAGTTAAAAAAGGAACATCAATCCCCCCTAGAGCATGTATTGGCTGAAGTCAAGTACATATACCATCTCGATTTAATTAAAATAATTAATATATATAGAGAGAGCAGAGCGAAAAATCATAACGTTTTTTACAAATAAATTTTTTTTTAGAAGAAAAAAGAAGAAGATAGGTTTATATATATATATATATATATATATATATATATATATATATATATATATATATATATATATCTCTTCAAAATGAATTTTTCGTCTATTACTTAATGACCACGTTAAATCTTCCTGTAAAGAAAATCTTACAAAAGAACTGCAATATCCACTTCAACAATCGAAAGCTTTAAATGAACATTGTTTTAGATTCTTCTCAAAAAAAAAAAAAAAAAGTTTTAGCTTAAAAAATCTTCACATCTGTGGGTTCTAGAAAACTCGTGCACATTATTGAAGGGAGGTTGACATCGATTGGGCTGGACTGGCATGGGCTTTTCATATTGCTTTAGTTTTGCTCTAGTGGAACAGCCCATTCAACTTGTACATAATTTTTGGTTTAAATATTACATTGCTAAGCCCTAAAATGAATACCTTATGCTAATGGTATGACTGGATACAAACATTTGGTACGTTAAAGAGTGATTACGATATAAAAGATAATTTTTATTAATAGTAATAAATAGTAATAAAAGATATTCTAATAGAGTAATTATTCATATTCATAGGTTTTATCCCCCTCAAAAAAAATTCATAGGTTTTATTTTAAAATTTAAATAAAACTTAAAATATATATTTATGAAATATTTAACTCATATAATTACATTTCCTAAAAATGAATATTTTTAAAAATTTTGACATCATTGCTCAATTTCAAATCAATATGGATATCGATTCTCAAAAAAAAAATATCAATATCAATATCAATATCAATTAAAAAAAAAAAGACTTAGAATGCATGTTCACATCTCCACACACACAAAATATATATGCAAGTATTGCAACTAAAATTAGATGTTATGAGTTATAATAGAAAGGTTTATGTATGTAAAAATGAGAGAGAGCGGGGAAGAGTTTGTATTTTTGAAAATATATTAAAGGTACGTTTGGTAATATAATGTAAATTACATTAGGAATATAATTTTTATTACTGGGAATAGAAAATATTGTAATAGAATAACTATTACTATTCATAAGTTTGGTTGTTACATATGGAAAGCTTGTAAATGATGATGTATAAGGAAAATTTATATTTTTTGAAATATATTAATTTTAAAACCTATTATATGTACTAAGGAATAACTATTACATCCATGAGGAATAGCTATTCTTCAATTTAAAGAATAGTTATTCCAATGTAATAACTAATCTATGTAATAAAGATGCAACCAAATGACCGAATTGTGATTACACATAAATAACTATTTCATTACAAGAGCTATTACAGCATACCAAACATACTCTAATTGTAAAAATTTATTTCACCTACTAAGGAATAATTTTTCATAAATTTAAGGAATATCTATTTCAATAACTATTCCTCATAAAGATTCAAATAAATAATTATTTTATATGTAAGAATTCCATTACATGATCTATTACAATATACCAAACAAATCCAAGGTTACAAGGAAGTGTTAGTACGTACCACTGGTCAGTTTGGTTATGATCATCGAGGAGTATACGCTACAATTTTTTTGTTTTTTTTGATAAACTACACTATATAAACTAAATATTTTCAAAACACTGAGGGGCATCTTCCATACGCTAGCTAATAAACCAGGGGGAAGATTACCCGAATTGAAAAAACAAGACAACTTGGACTCTATTGCAAACTTTGCTGCTTCATGGGTAGCATAGTTGCAACTTCTATTGACCCAAATAAAAGATCAAAACATAAAAGACTCGACAATAAAACTAATATAAGAAACTGGGAAGCACAGGTGCGGCGTTTGGGCCGCCGCACCCGTGTCCGACGCTGGGACGCGCAAGCAACGCCGCTGCCTGCGCGTCCGTGCCGCGTTGGGCATTAAAAAAACCATTATTTCGGCGCAATTCGCACCGATATGGCGCCGATTAGGGCCGACGCGCGCCGATTCGGGCCGACGCGCGCCGATTCGGGCCGAATCGGTCCGTATCGGGCGCAAACCAATACCGGCCGAAATATGCCGATACCGGCCAAAATATGCCGGTAGCGGCTGAAATTCAAAAAAAAAAAAAAAGGTGTAGTAGAGAGAATAAGTGCTGTTGAATGTCTCTGGAGCATGTTGTTGGACTTGGATTGGCGGGAAGTGTTTCTTCAACTTGCAATCTTAAATTTGGTCAATCTTAAATTTGAGTAATCTTCCACTTCCATATCCTATTGTTCTTAAATTTGGTATATATTTATATAATGTGAAAAAATTATGTTTAGCAATATATTAAAAATATTTTTAATAATTTTTTAATCGACGTACCCCGCCGCACCCGCACCCGCACCCTACTTTTTCAAAAATTGTCGAGTCCCGCACCAGCTCCCACACCTGGACCCAAATCCCGAAACGCACTCGTGCTTCATAGATCAGAAATAAGATGATTAATGACCCAAACAGAGTTGCCTAAGCAATCTAGGATAGCGTAAATGTAGACATTTGAGTCTCCTTAAAAAATGACATGGCTCCACCTTTCCCGACTTGCTAGTTGAACCGCCCACAGCAGTGCTTCTGTCTCAGCTTGGAGGGGGGACCGCTTAGATATGATCTTAGCCCAAACATATAGCACTACACCTTGAGAGTTTCAGGCGACGACAGCTAAGGCCGAGTTGGTCTTGATACTGCCCGTAAGAGGGGTAGACTAGGACAGAGTGTGAGGACCAAGGGGGGAGCTCCAAATTGGAGAAGATGGTGGAACATTCTTAAAGCTTGGGATGGATGTTGTGGATTGAAGAAGGGAGGTCTATCGAGCCTTTGAGGTGGAACATGACATTGCGTGTACGCCAAATCCCTTCAAGTGTGCCAAGTAGAGGGAAACCAGCCATTGGTCTTGAGCTTGGCAGATAGCCTCTAGAGGGTTAAGAATCAGGTTTATGATATCAACTGAGGTTGCCAATGGCACCTCATTGGACCTAAACCCCCAACAAACAGAGAACCAAGGCGCTTTGGCCATAGGGCATAAGAAGAAAATGTAGGAAAATGATTCAACCTCTTGATTACAAAGCACACAACAAGGACCTTCAACCTCCAAGTGACACATTAAGTTTTCTTTTGTGTCCAGAGTATAGGCAACAACTCTCCAAAGGAACATCTTTATCCTTTTAGGCCCTTTAAGCTTCTATAGTTTCCTCCAATCCACACCCAGGGGGGGGGGGTTTGGTAGGGGCGGGTGATGGGATAGCTCTTTGTAGGAAAATTTTACAGAGAAACATCCATTGGAGTTGGGTATCCATAAAAGCTTGTCTGGATGATGTCTTAATGGTATAGGGATGGAGAGTGGCTTTAGCAGAGTTTGGGTCAAAGAGGGCAAGGATTAGAGGTGCTCTCCAGCTATGTAGATCTGGGTCAATGAGCTGAGATACCTTGAGAGGTCTCTAGGGTGTGGAGATACATTTTGGGCATGAGATAAATCCCTGGATATATGGCACCCAAGGATCATGCCAAACGTCAATAGATTTGCCATCTCTAATAAGATAACAGGCACCTTTGAAAACAATGGCCTTTACTTTCTCAATTGCTTTCCAGATTGGGGATGCGTACTTTGATGCTTTAGTCTGAAGCCAATCCTCCTTGACCTTGTACTTTGATCTGAGAATTCTCATACAAAGACTCTTTTGGATGTTATCATCTAGGCCAGTTTGGCTAACAAGGCACTATTGAAATTCTTAGCTTTTTTGAAGCCGAGACCGCCAACATTTCTTGGGCAACAGAGTTTATCCCAGCTTTCCAAGCTATAAATCTACCCTCCCGCTAACTTGATTTCCACTAGAAACTTCTAGCTAACGAGTCCAACTTGTCGCAAACTCTATTGGGGATGTTGAAAGTGGACATAGTGAGGACTACAAGCTACACAATCCAAATAGGATATGGTTAAGGTTCATTTGTCAAATGACTTCATAGTCTATTCTCAATTACATGCAAGTGTAAATGTATTTTTTTATACCCTTACAAGTTACAAGTCATTTTTCCTCTTAAATGTCACATATTTTAGAGAGAAACTTATGTTAAGCCTTGGTAGCCCACAATTTTACACATCATTTTATTAAATTATTGATTAATTGTTTTGACAAAATTTACTCCATGCGTTTCCCAAAGAGAGTTGCAAACTAAAGAGAGTTGTAAACCAATACGTCAACTCAAAGTAGAGTTAGAAGACGACCGAAAAAAACAATAACAATATTAGCCACCATAACTTGAAAGTGCTTCATATATTTTGATCACGCTGTTGTTACCAAGAAGCTCTAGACTAATTGGTAAAATTTCTTATAGTTGAATAAAAGGTTTGGAACTTGATTCTTGCTTACACCAAAAACCAAAAAATAAGTTGAAACAAAAAAAAAAAAAAAGTAACCAAACACTTTTAGGTCAGTGTTTGCACATGTTCCTATATGCTTTGTTAGAGTGCATATTCACTACTTCTTACTTGCTACTTTCTTTTATTATATTTGTTTAAATATTTATTAATTGATTGATTTGGCACATTACTATCTATTATTGAAGAGGACTTGAAATTTTCTTAATATATGATAAGTTGTCATTAGAATAAGCAAGATATTTGAGAATTTCTAGCTTGAAAGTCAGTACGGTATTAGGAATGCAATTAACTCATTAAAAAAAAAAAAAAAAAAAAACTAAAACTAAATGTACAGGTCATGATGCATGTATATATATTTTGCTAAATTTATGATTCTTTATTTATACAGAGGTTGAAATTGTATAGGAATATCCTATCAAGGGAAATTTTGAAGATAGTAAAAAATGAATAATTCTTCCGCCAATTGCATCTTGATGAGTATACTTTGAAATATGGAGAGAGAATTACTTAGTTTCAAGGATTTTGGAGCCAGAGATCACACATAAACAGAATAACTCACATAAAGTTGAAGTATATAAGGTAATAGTAAGCTAAATCATTCTTATAATAATTTTATTTCTAGCATATTTATCGCATCTAATTACCGTAATAATCACAACAACCCTTACATTGATTAATAGAACCAAACTGATTTCATCATTTAGGATAGCAAAGCTCGTTAATAGTCAATAAACAAATATAAAGTTAAAACAATGGTATTTCATAGTCAGAATTATGCAAGAATTAATGAGTTTAAAAGAACATTTGATTTATGCAATCAAGAATAACTAGCCTTTTCTCTAAAAAAAACATTAACTTTTCCTAAAAAGAATTGCCTGGAGGTATTTTGAAAATCATTTCCTTACAACTAATAAATTATATTATTATATTTAATCAAAAAATGTCTGAGCATGTAGGTATTAACTTTAAATTATGTGTTCTTTTAATGTTATATCTAATAAACTTTATATACTATTTTGTGACATTGAAGTATAAACTTCACCTTGCTTGCTATATCCTTTTAAATATTCGTTTAAATCTTCACTAATTGTTTAATTATATATGCACGTTACTTTTATATTCATCTGATTGATATATAATAAGTTGTCATAAAAATAAAAAAAAAATTATGAGATTCTTAAGAATTTATTAGATGTTTGATATATACTGTCTGTTTGCCTGGCCATTGGTGTATTTTGATAATTAAACAACAATATGAAATTCGGAAAATATGCATATATTCTTCCATTTCTTGAGACACCATTTAATTAATTGTACAATTATCGTGGACATAAAAGAGGAATTTGTAAAAAAAAAACTAAAAAATGACAAGAACCTCTGTTGAATGTTCTCCATTAAGTACCACCATAATTGCTGAAGATGGAAAATCATACTTAAAATAATAGTATGCCAATTCAAATGCCTCACAAACATTGCAAGGCTACAAAAGAAAATTCATTGAAGAGAACAAATAACAACTAATTTATTAATAATTTTTAATGATAAGTTGTATTTGTATCAATAATAATAATTTATAGATTCTAAAAGAATTTATATCAAATTATTGCAATGATAATTTTGTTGAAATAAGGTATTAGTTTGAAAATTTTGTTGCAAAAATAATTGCTATTAATTTATACAAAAATTTATTTATTTAAGTTACTACCGCACACCCTTGGTGCGATGGTTACTTCACAAGTATAAGTGTTTGTGGGGTGTAGAGAGCAAAGGCCGGAGTTCAAGTCTCCAGGAAAGAGCTTCACACACATATACACTTAGATTAAGCTACAGTAGAAATTCTATCTTGTATCAAAAAAGTTATTTTAACTTCCTAACGAATTAAAGCTTCTATTACAACCGAAAATTCTAAGTTATTTTAACTATTACTATTGTAATAATTTAACACTTTTAAGTTACTATTGGAACGATTTTAACTTGTAAATGTGATATTTTGTTTAACACCACCATACATATTTCTTTGTAATAACACTTGATGTAATAGACTTATTTTATGTAGTGACCACAACAAAAATCGTTTGTGTTTTACATGTAGATCTCAAGCATTCAAAAACTTAATTAAACAAAAAAAGCGATGTTTATAATTTTGATATTGTTCTTGTGAGGAGTGGAAAAGTTCTCACCTAGGCTTGAGGCCTAAACACCTATTAGACCCCATGGAGTGGAATGGGCTATACCCACACACTTAAGGCAAGGCCCAATAGCTTACAAGATCCTATGAAGTGGAATGAGGTCAGCCTGAGCATCTAAGAGGCAAAAGGAATCCTCGTAGACGGCTCCCTTGAAGTTGGCAATAAAATACATGGAGCAAAGTTTTATCCAAGGAAATGTACACATGAAATCCACGATGTACTTACAACTAGCACCTAGAACCACGGGAAATCTTCCAGAACACATGAGAATGACAAGGATCTTTACCTCCACATTAATGAGGGGGCTTTCACCTAACCTCTGTCGCATTGAATGCATATGAGACAACCTAAACAGTACAAACACCCCCAAAAGTCATATTCCAGGATAAGGAAATGGAGGAAACCGATAGAGAAGATGAAAATATCCCTGAGAATTCGGCTGAAGACAAGATAGCTGGAGGGATAAGGGCAAGAAATGTGTCTATATAAAGGGCCGAGGAAACAGGCAAATAGAAGGGGGTTGAAAAAAGAGAATAGAGAAAGAAAGATAGAGAAAACTACCATTCTGTTATAGTGCCATACCACAGGAAATAGAAATCTTCCTATTGTAATATGCTAGTTTCATTTGAAATACAAGTGGTGTTCTATAAATCAATTGTTTGAGTTTCCTGTTGTAGAGTGTTTTTCCCTACTTCATTGTCAATTGAACATCATCCCATGGATCCCACCTATATTCTTAGTTTGGATAGTCTTTGACCCCACAGTTCTATTTAAGCTAATCACAGGTAGCCCAACAATAATGAGAATACATGAAAAAAAAACACTCACATACTTGATTGATTTTATCCTATGATTGAAAGTGGGGATATTGGAAACATAGTTGATCCAAGATTATTGGGAGAATTCTACTCCAATTCTGCTTGGAAAACTGTGGAGATAGTCATGTTATGCATACCATCAACTGCAATCCAAAGGGTAGACGTGAGTCAAGTATATGTAGAACTAAAAAAATGTTTGGCTCTGGAAATGGCTTATGGAAGAAGCCAGAGTATGGCAACTGAGGTCAATTAGACAATTTCAAGCATTCCACTAAGAATTTCGTTGTATTAAGCTATTGGTTTGAAATTTTTGTTGCAATATATTGCAAAAAATATTTGGTATCAGTTTGTACAATGATTTATTCATTTTAAGTTATTACAATAACTTTTCCTAATATATTAAAGCTTCTACGGCAACTGAAAATTATAAGTTATTTCAACTATTATTGTTGATGCAAAAATTTAACACTTTTGAGTTACTATTGCAAAAATTTAACTTGTAGATGTGATATTTTAACTTGCAAAAATTTTGTTGTAATAACACTTGATGTAATAGACTTATTTTGATGTAGTGACCAGAACAAAGATCACTCATGTTTTACATGTAGATATCAAGCATTCGGAAACTTAAACAAAGAAAAAGATGTTAATAGTTTTGGTATTATTCTATTTGAGCTAATCACGGGTTGCTAGCAATAATAAGAATATGTGAAAAAAAAAGACACTTACATACTTGATTGAGTTTATCCTGTGATTGGAAGTGAGGATACTGGAAACATAGTTGATCCAAGGTTAAAAGAAGAATTCTACACCAGTTCTGCCGAGAAAGTTATGGAGATTGTCATGTCATGCATACCATCAACTACAAATCGAAAGAGTAAACATGAGTTAAGTATCGTTAGAACTAATACTTGACTCACGAGTCAAGTTAAATTATTGTTGATGCAATAATTTAATACTTTTATGTTACTATTTCAACAATTTTAACTTATAGATGCTGTGGGGAGTAAAAGGACCTGGGTGGGCATGTGGGCCTCTGGGCTCTAGCAAGGAGGGCCGATCTGTTCATAAGTTAGGAATTTGTTAGTATTATGAATCAGCCCATATGCCGAGGGTTCGAAGATACTGCCAAGGGTCCGAAGGTACAGCCGAGGGTGAGTTCCTCCTCGGACCGTTCCAAGAGGACTCGGAGATTCAATACAAAGGTCAAGGCGGAATTCTGGAAAGACTGTTGGTTAAAAGGGGGAGGCCCTGAACCTTCTAGATGCACTAGTGTTAAAGAAAATATCAAGAGCAAAGGCTGCCACCTCCGCATTAAAGACTCTGCACCTACCTCCCTGGCCGCATTAATGGGGAAGTGACCCCTGAACAGTAGGGCTGAAACTTCTAGTTATTGTCCAAAAGGCATCAGGGAAGGAAGTATTTAAGGAGGGGGAAGGCCAAAGAGATAGGGGGTCGGTAACTAAGAAAGAACTTAAGAATTGTAACTTTTAAAGAAAGAAAGAGAAATAATACAGAAGTAGTCCTCGGCTCACGTCTGAGGAGGTCTATTTGCAATTATCGTTTATTATTTACAAGTGTTTGTAACTTCTAGCCTGTTATCAAGTTTTCAGTATTTTTAACCTAGATTTCAAGCCCACACTCTACAAATTTCATTGTTTAAGGCTCATTGGGCCTGAGCCCGTAGTTGTCTTTGGGTCCAGGTGCAATCGTGCACTTACAGATGCGATATTTTGTCTAATACTACTATACATATTTTGTTGTAATCACACTTAATGAAATAGAGTTATTTTGGTGTAGAGATGAATAACTTTTTTTAAAAGAATTATTTTCATTTTTAGAAGTCTTTTAATTGTCAAGGTTATGATAATAATATAAATTAGCCTCGTCACATGCGCTCCTGCACGTGGGATGAGGGGTTTTTTTTATAAAAAAAAAAAAAAATTATAGTTTAATGTCATCATTTTCTAATTTGAATTTGTCTATTTTTAGTGAGGTTACATGGGAATGAATTTTTAAGAATCTAAATTATAAGGTTTTGAAAATGAGTAAATTGTTAAGTTTAGTGTGTGCTAATTTTTATAGAAAATTGTATCAAACATGTGTAAGATATATTTAAATAGAGAGTGTGTGCTAATTTTTAGGAAAAGTTTCTCGGGTAGTTTTTTCGTTTTTGAATTTTGTTGAATTACAATTTTAACCCAATTTTTTATTTTTTAGGAATTAGGACTATCTAATTAGATTATAGGTAAGAGTATTCGCATGCGGTTTTGAGTCACTTTTAGTACCGCACTTTGTGGTGCGGTTTAGCCAACCATAACTATATTGCATCTTATTTTTGTGGTCACATGTGCGGTGCAATACGGTTTAGAGTTTAGTAAAGAACATAACCGCACCACATTTCATTTTTGTGGTCACATGTGTGGTGCGATGTATAAGATCCAATTTGAATTTATCTATTGTTAGTAAGGTTATTCAAGAAGGAATTTTTAAGATAGTGTGTGTTAGTTTTGAGGAAAAAAAATGTATCAAACATGCGTGCGATAACATTCAAATAGAGGCTAATTTTTAGGGAAAAGTTTCTAGTAGTTTTTTTTTATAAAAAATTCCATTGTTAGTAAGGTTATTCAAGAAGGAATTTTTAAGAGAGTGTGTGTTAGTTTTTAGGAAAAAAAAAAAAGTATTAAACGTGCGTAAGATAATATTCAAATAGAGAGTGGGCTAATTTTTAGGAAAAAGTTTCTAGTATTTTTTTTTTTTGGTTGAATTACTCCATTTTTTATTTTTTAAGAATAAAGATTATCTAATTAGAATAGAGGTATTTTTGACATTTTTTAGAGTCATAACTAATTTTTTGAATCTTTTTAATATATAGAGATGGATAGAAGATAAATGGTAATACACATGACAATTAGTTAGAGATTTAAGATATCTATTTTTGAAATAAAATAAAAGTCTAGTTAACGGGTACAATTAAGACATTTTTTAATAGATAATTTAATAAAATTTTGATAAAATTTTGATAAAAAAATATAAAAAAAATATTTTAAAAAACCAAAAAAAAAAATTCCTATAAAAGTTTTTAAAAATATTTTCTAAACTAGTACTTTTCCTTATAGATCATTCATTAAATTTTTCCTTGAAATAAACATTAAATTTTGTTTAAATATTTTGAAAATGTAATTTTAGTTAGAAACGCTACTGCATCTGATTTGTCACAAAATTTATTGAGAAAATGTTATACCATGGCCATATCTATATCTTGTCCACACGTATATTAATTAAAGAGCCAGCCGCAGATATTCCCGATATTCAAAGTTTCCAAGGTAAGGATCGAATATTATAATTCAAACCCCGCCCTCTTCTTCTTTGAAAGCACAGAAGCTCTGCCTTTGGGTCCCAATGGCCTCTTCAATAGTTCGGTCCCCACTAAACCCGATTTCCCGCCACGTCACCTGTAAACCCTCGCCGTCCGATCACAGATCTAGAGCCACCGCCGCCGTCACCGTCACGATTCACCGACCTTCCCCTAAACAACGCCGCCGTCGAAATGTCCCGGTTCTTGCATGTTCTCTCCAATCACACAACGCCGACGATAATCACAACGTCGTAGATGGCAGGAGCAAGACCGAGTTGCAGAGGATCCCCGATGATTCCCCTTACGACGACGTTTCCAAGGACCCTAATAACAATACTAATATGCTCCCAAGTATCAATCATTTCTAGGGTTTTCAATTTTTTATTGTTTTGTTAGTGACCATCTTTTTTTTTAATTCTGGGTTTGATGATTCTTACAGGACCTTTATCTTCAACTCACTCTTCTAACTCTGTTTCCCACCTTCGAGTTGCTTACCAGGTCAGCATTTTATATTTATATATATTTGGGTTTCAATGTGTTTGTTCAATTGTTTATGTTCGTGCGTGTGAGATAGAGAGAGAAATGATTGGTCTTTGAATGTGTGTTAGGGTGCGTTTATATAAGCTGTTGGAAAACTGTGTTTTGAGTTTAAAATAAGCATTTTAAAAAACAAAAACTAGGAGGAGATGTGGTTGTAAAATAGAGTTTTGGGTTTTAAAAATGCTATTTTAATTTCCCATAACGCGAACCAAACGGACCTTAAACAAAAAAAAGAAAGGAAAAAGAAAAAAAGAAAAAAAAAATACTGCTTCCACAAGTGGTGATCTGATTGGTGCATTATTATTTATAAAAGTAGTGATAGCGGTGAACCCATGTGAAAGTAAATGTTACTTTAATTGCAAATTTTGAAAATTTGTGTATCCCTGGCATTGCTCTATATGTGAGTTTATTGTTGGTTTTTCAATGTGTTTGTGATTGTGTGAGAGAAAGATTTAAAGGATTGGTCTTTGAATGTGTATTAAATATAAAAAAATTCATCGTTTTTTAACTATTGGTGATGTGATTGGTCCATTATAATTTATAAAAGTAGTGTTGGTGGCGAACCCAAGTGAAAGTAATGTTTGTATCTCTATCATTGCTCTAAATGTAAGTTGAATGTTGCATTTATTTTTTCTTCAGGGAGTTCGTGGGGCATACAGTGAGTCAGCGGCGGAGAAGGCGTACCCGTATTGCGAAGCAGTGCCTTGTGAGCAATTCGAAACTGCTTTTGAAGTGAATACTTTTAAACCCTTTGCCCATATTTTTACAAATGTTTATTCAATTTTGCTTTATATAATGTGACCTTATTTATACGCTAATGGCAGCTGTTAGGGAAGCAATGTGAACTGTTTGTTTAATTTATAAGTTTAGATGATTATGGGAAGATTTGATTAATTCAAAGCCTTCCTTCATGGTTGCTGTCTTGTTGTATGACAATGGAGCTGTTAGGAAAGCAATTAGAGCACTAAACTGCTTCTCTTTGATTATTCTTGTTTTATATTTAGGATTGGGGAAACAATGTCACTTTCCCATGAATGTGTGTTGATCATAATTGTTGTAGCATTAATATGATTAATCCAAAGTCCTTCTGCATAGTTGTAGTATTTTCCTAAGAGCAAGGGTTGACCCTTTTCAATAAATGAATATGTTGTGGTTTTAATGATTAGGGATTGATTAATCTTCTTTTCCACTATAGGCTGTTGAAAGGTGGCTTGTTGACAGAGCAGTTTTACCAATTGAGAATTCTTTAGGTGGGAGCATCCACAGAAATTATGACCTTTTACTCCGGCACAGATTGCATATTGTAGGCGAAGTTAAATTTGCAGTTCGGCATTGCTTAATGGCCAATCATGGTGTTAAACTTGAAGACCTGAAAAGGGTTCTTAGTCATCCGCAGGTATGGACCATTTGGTACATAGTACTTTTTGCTTTTCTCTAGTCTGTTTTGCTGAGATTTAATTGAATTTGGATCATATCTCAGGCTCTTGCTCAGTGTGAGCACACGCTAACAAAGTTGGGGTTGGTCAGAGAAGCAGTTGATGACACTGCTGGAGCTGCAAAGGTATGCCTAGATATAATAGTGGAGCAGCAGGTTTGCTAATGTTTTTATTATTTTTGTTTTTAAATGGTGCTGATATTACTTCATGATACATTTTAGCTGCTGTGGTTATGGTGGGAGGAAGCTGCTCTTCTTGCCTCCCCCTCAGGGGTCAGGGGCCTCTAGGGCAAACCCAATTTTGTTTAATTGTCTTTAATTTTTATACTTGAGCATTAAAATTTTTTGCATTAATTGATATCACTTTAATTGTTTGCAACTATTCATGGATTTTTTATTATTTTTGTTGATTGGAGCCTGCTCTACCTTAACTGGCACCTCATCCTCTTGCAAGTGCTAGGTGGAGGGTGAGGCTGTGGATTCAAGGCCCACTGGGTGCATGTGTTACATAACTATAACTTTTTTTTTTTTTTTTGCTGACTGGAACTTGTTGCAACTATGTAGCATGTTGCATTCCACAAACTAAATGATACAGGAGCAGTAGCTAGCTCCACAGCTGCAATGATCTATGGGTTGAACGTACTTGCCCAAGATATTCAGGTTGCATCCAAGCCATTTCTTGTGTTGATTTTCTTGGGATATGGCACGTTTTCATTGGGTTGCTCATTTCCCTTTTCTCCATTTTTTAATAGGATGACTCTGATAATGTTACTCGATTTCTAATGCTGGCAAGGGAACCCATAGTTCCAGGCACAGATAAGCCATTCAAGGTCAGCCCTTTCAAGATGCAAAATTACTGGCTGTTGAATTACTATTTCATTTTGTTCTTTTGTAGCTCTTCTCTTGATTGACCCTATGGCCACGAACTATTTTAAACTTAGTTTATGACTAACAGTGGTATTGAATTCACAGACAAGTATAGTTTTCTCACTAGAGGAAGGTCCTGGAGTGCTTTTCAAGGCACTTGCTGTTTTTGCTCTGCGGGAAATCAACCTTACTAAGGTATGTTTTTGTTATCCTTCAAATGGATGGTGCCTTTTCATAGTTTCATTTGCAGGTATATGTTCAGGCAGTGTTCATTGCCTTCTTTGTTTTGTTCTACCAGATTGAAAGTCGTCCCTTGCGGAAGCAGCTTGTGGGAGCATCTGATGATAATAACAATGGGTATCCAAAGTAAATATCCTTAGAAAGATCTTCTCTGCCTCATATATTTAGAATGCTAATGCAAATTTCTTCGATCATAATTAAAATTCAGCAACAAGGTTTCAAAGTTGAGTTGTATCTCTGAGAGACTTAAGCTGTAGGCTTTTTTACCTGATTATGTGTTTACATTCACTTTACAGATATTTTGACTATCTTTTCTATGTGGACTTTGAAGCATCAATGGCTGACCAGAATGCACAGAACGCTCTAGGGCATCTAAGGGTGAGTTTTTTGAAAATTTATCCTTATCTTCAACCCTATTTAGGAAAAATCATAAACATACATTATTTGACATTATTCACTTTCTTTGCAGGAGTTTTCTACATACCTTCGAGTGCTAGGGAGTTATCCTGTGGATACTTGCATGTTATGAATGAAATCTAAATTTGGTAAGAGTCACTTGTCAAAACAGAAGTGTTAATATAAAATATCTGAAAATTTGTCATGTAGATGTCTCACAGGCTTCAGTTTGTAGTAAATGATTATTTGAAGAAGAATGCATTTTTTTTTGGCTGAGTAAACAAGAATGCTTTTTTTTTTTTTTTTTCTGATAAGTAAAGAAAATTTTATTCATAGTCTTAAGAAGGAGTCACCCAAGTATACAGGAAGTATACAGCAGGGGACCAAAACAATCAAATACATAAATTACAAGCATCAAGAATGCTTAATTGTTTATAGTGTTATAGGTAACTTTTCTTTTACTCTGATTTGGCAACATGTTCAGATTGTACTGGCAAATAGTTGAATTCTCACTCTCATTATGATCAATTCCCAGAAATCCATATATTAAATACAGAATGGTTAATGTTATAAGCAATCATTTTAGGGTACTCATTATATCAAAGTTATGCTTAAATTACAAAAATTTTAAACAACCGCTGACATTTGACTGGATCTGTTTTGATTGAGTGATTGTACTTGTACAGGGAGACATCTCATGGTGCATAGAGCTTATTGACGAAGTAATTTCAACCATGGCCGGATAACATTGCCAATAAATTTTAGGGTTCCTATTGGCTGTTGTTCTAACTGAGACATTAAGGTTTCGAATCTCCCCTTCCCCCCAAAAAAATATATTTAGAAAAAATTAGTTTGTAGTATCAGAATAAATTAGGAATTAGAACCTGGTTTGAAGTGTGACTAGATTATGAGAATAAAAGGCTCACGAATAATTGGAGCTAGGGATATATGGAATGTAGATTGGTGAAACTAGGAAGTTGATGGCAGGAGAGCATTAATAACATTTCGATTGGAAGGGATCTTATTAGTTATTTCGATTCCAGCAGTAGGGGATTCTACTTTCTTTGGAAGGAAAAACTTCTCTCTTCGTGAACAAGGTGTTTAAGAAAGAGGGTTTTTAAAGAAACTCTCCATGACTAGGAGAGCATTAATTACATTTAAAACCATATGATTCCACTGGACAAGAGGAGCAAGATTCTGCCTGGTGGGTACTGATTGTCCTTTGCCCAAACTATATATACTCTGGAATGTTTTGGGTGTGTCAATTTGGTGGCTTCTATTTTATTGATCTCTTATAGAAATCATTATTTAAATGGTGTTGATGTAGGATTTTCCTTCACTAACGAAATCTGTTCAGCATCCAAAATTCTGTATTTTACAGTTGATGTTTCTGCATGGATATTCTTGCTCCTTGTGGGGCAATGTTTGGGAAAATAACATGTATTGATTTATGCGAATATTTTTATGTTACTTTATCTCATTCAGCGTTTCCATACCCTTCAATTTCTGATTCTTTTTCTCTTCTTGTCAATGCTGAGTAGGGCTTGTGGAGAGATCAATAATGTTATATCGGTAGTTGTTTCCCTTCATAGCTTTTGTTTGTCTCCTTCCTCAAATTTCCAGAATATTGATCAACATGAAGGTTTATTAAAGAACGTTACATGTTTGTGGATGCAATGAATCACTGCACCACCAAATTTTGGTTGCTACATCAATGCGACTGTGTTGTCTTCTCTCAATATTGACCTTGTAATCACTAGATTAGTTGGTACTATAGAGATTCCCTTTTTTAGAGAGGTGGGAGCTTTTCATGTAATTGAGGCTTTCTCGGGAATATTTATTGGTTTTTTATTTCCTGCTTATTCAATATATTCTATTGGTTCATTTGATCGTTCACACTGGATGTATGTCACTGAAGCATAAATTTAACATACCAGATATCTCTTCGTAACATTCAAACTAAGAACTTCTTCTACGGTCATAACCAAATTTCATATAATTTCTCACAAGTTGGAGATGCTAACCCCCCATAACTCGGAACAAGTGTTGTGAAAATAGGGTTCAGCTTCTGTCCAGGCCAGTGTCACTGGACACGTTGGATTGGCGAGTCTTGGACACGTGTCGCCAATCCAACATGTCCAGTGGCCAGTCCGGACAGAAGCCAGATACGTGAAAATAACGTAGACTTTTGTTGTGCTTATAAACTCTATCTTCAACCTAAAGACCGCAAATTAACCTTATATTTTCTTTTCGTACCCATTTAGGACAGATCCACATTTTCTCTTCATACCCATTTATAACAGATCAGCTTCACCTCCCAGGCTCCCACAACAGAAATTTGTTAGGTGACATGGTCTCAGCAGCGCCTGTGAATAAGTGCAATTGTAACACCAGACCAGGATGAATAATTCTTGCGGGGGCTTTCAGAATATGTAATGTGAAGCCAACCCACATTTGCCGAAAGACAGTAGAGTAGCAGACTCATCTTAAGAACACAATAAAGTGAACAAAGGAGAATAGTGTTTCTTCATGTGTTCATTAAGTGCACAACAATTTTATGGTTTATGTAACTGAAGTATCTTTCAACAAAAAAGAAAAAGAGAAAAGTAACTGAAAGTATCTAATGGCAATTGCCAACAACTACAGTTTACATGGATCTCCTAAGCTTAGGAATCAGGAATCATAGCATTCCTTCTCCTCCAACAAAAAAAAGGGGGGAAAGAAAAACAAATGCCATCAAATATTTGCACTCTCGGAGATCTTTTGAGTCTTAAGAGTAATGCGGAACAGAAATTTGGTTAAAAGACTTTAACAAATAACACTAGTCTTTCATACCCTCGTTTTGTAGTGGGCAGGCTTCACCTCATGGCCATTAAACTTCTGATGAGGATTAGGATCTCACTTCGCATCTCAGCAACACTTGATGGGGTGACTTGCTCCTTCACAGATGAAAACCACATTCCATCTTCCTCTTTGTCTTCACCACTATTATGCCAGCTGCAAATAGCTTTTGCAATGGCAGTAACATACAAGCCACAATCATAACCATTCACTTGCTGTGGTGAATCAGTGCACTCAAGATAACTAGCAGTTGATGCTGAATCAGAGGCCCCTATATATCCAACAACAGCCTTATATAGTCGTCTAGCATGCCAATCATTAATTCCTCTATTGCTATCATGATGAACAAATACATTAGCATTTCTCTCGAATGCAAGTAAGCTCCAGTGAGACCCAGCTTCAGCTTTGCATACATCTTCATTGTCATTTACAGGAAAGATTACCAGTTTCTTGTCAGGAAGATGAAGGGGTTCAACAAAATCTTTGAGACTCTCCACAGCTGGGCAATTCATTATCCAAAAAGCAATGGAAGGTGGAACAAGTAGGATTTCCTGAGCAGGATAGCATGAAGAAAGGTAACTGAAATAGAACTCGATGATTTGATCATTGAGAAAATATGGGCCACTAAGGATGTCCATATCAGATTGTCTGAGTACAACATCATTGTAGCTAAGTTTCTTTTCGTTGGCTCCAGGATTTCCCATTAAGTGGATATCAGTATGCATTCCTGGTCAAATAAACTTCAAATTAGATGAAGCCAAGCTCTATTATTTAAACTTAAACAGTACACCATAGAGATAGAGAAGAAATACAATCCTTTGTGTGTTGGCATTACATCATCCTAATCTATTATCTTTCCGTTTATAATAGCTCCAGATTTTTCAAAACAGAATTCTCCTAAATCTCTACCTCTGGGTGGGAGGGGACTCACAATCCACGGAAAGCTTTGCCATACAATTTACTTTATTAACTTAAGGCAGGGCCCAGGATTTTGTAGGGGAGTGGGGGAGTCAAGTAGTATTAATTTCTGGCAAGAAAAAGAATTCTTCAGGAAGAGCACTTGATTTTCATCAGCACTAGTTTTCTATAAGTTGCATGACAAAGAAACATCATCACAAAAATGAGATCTTCAAGTAATCACCACATATTTAAAGCAACCTTTGAAGAAAAGTTAAACCTAATATCTCTGATGAGATCCTACTCCATGATTACATTAAAGCAACTATTATTAAACAATTTCTCATATTTCAAGTACATTCAGGGTCTTCCAAATAATTTATCTGATATGTATAACCAGAATGAATCCCAGCCTACAAGCTAAAGACTTCCAAGATTAGCTTCCTCACTCTAACTTGGATGCTCATTAGATACAGAATCCAAAATGGGCCATTATTGATTTCGACTTGGTTTCAGATCTCATATTTATGCTTCTTACGGGGAAAAAATGTTAACAAGGCTCTCATACTCAATCTACTACATGGAGTACTTTCAACAAAGCTCCTTTTGTTTTTTATAAGTAACATAAAGCTGATAGTTCTAAGTAGAACAATGAACATTAATGTTGATGATGAGTATCACAGTTCATTAGCTTCTAAAATGGACTGAGCAACAACTGAAAAGATATATTAAAGGAAAGAAAAATAATAAATTTTGGAAAAAGACTAGAGACAATAGCTTCCCATAGACTTTCACCAAAATGTATCATTAAGTATTCAACATTAATTCATTCTCTCTAGCACATGCACAAACACATTGAACAATGTAACAGTTGCAAAAAAAACCTTGTCACCATGAGAAATTCTTCTATTTAATACACCTCTCATTATCATCCAAACCTCACCACCTTCATAAAGTTCCCACTTCCCACCCTCTAATCCCTTTATAAAGACTACACCATGCAAAGAAATAGCATGAGATAATAAAGAGTCTAAAAGGAGAACATCAACTGACCCACTGCTGATATTCGAACCAGAAAGAAGTGTATTATTGTATTTTCTCAAGAACAAAGTTTTCCTTCAAATCAATTTGGAGTAATCTCCTTCAATACATTACACAGTAATTCAAATGATCATCCATGTATATTTCAATCACAAAACTCATTAACTCATCCAAAAAGGTCGCATGACTATTAGATAGATCATGTGATTAAAAAAAGTCGGAAGAACTTTCCTCCAGACCAGAATTTTCCAAACAAGAATTCTGTCCATTCTTAAAAATATTTCACCCCACCATCCTACCAGTCCATACCATAAATGAGCTACCAATCTACTCTTTAAACAAAAAAAGGAGGCATGTTTCTATCAGCAGCATATATACATGGAGAGTACTCATTTCGACAAGTTATCTAACTTGTTAGAGCAACGACCCACTCACCCCATAAACAATTAGTTATTTACTTATTCCCAATTGACCCTTTAAGAGGGCTATACTTACACACACAACCCTGATGACCCCTCATACCAAACTGAAATCCTACAAGAACATACTATGACCATTGCCTCACATGACAAAAACCTCTCTAAAACCCTTCATACAGCCTCAACCAAAACCTTCCAAATTCAAGTTCTTGTAAATCTCGAGAAATTTGTCATTTTATCAACAAACTAAATTGTTTCACAATTTTTCAAAAAGTAAACAAATGGGTTTCTTTCCCATCCAAGATTCGCTAAGAAGCCAATGCCAACACTTTTTTTTTTTTTTTTAATTCATTCAAATAATTGAATTCAATCATCAAGAAAATTTATCCTCAAAGCCAATTAATGAATAAATGTCATCAAGGAACAAGAACAACAACCCTAATCTTTGCTTCAGTAATTGTAAAACGTTAAAAATTAGAGGGAAATTGTACAACAAGAATACGAAGAAGAAAAAGAAAATGAAGGGCTGAGATCGGAAAGACTTACAGTTTCAGATTATTAAAGAAGGTGGAGAAAGATAAGGCAAAAACAGCTATCTTTCACTGACAGTAACAAAGCTGAGCTCTGTATTGCGGATTTAAGTTTGATGCGCAGCTAACCTTTTTCAAGGTGCTCGTTGTGCCCAACAATATTTATAGTTTACAATTTACAAATGTCAATAAATAAATAAATAATTGGCAATTTTTGTTTTCTTTTTCTTAAAAAAAAATTGTTTGACATTTTTTTTTATGGGTTAGTTATAATAATAGTGTTGAGTATACATATATGTGAGTGAGTATGAATGGTTAATATAACATAATTGAATTCATACCCATTAAATTTAAGTCTTTTAGGTTAAATGTTGCCAGTGAAGTTTTTACGACAAGGGCAAAAAATGCAAGATTAGTCCAAATCTCCCATTGGATTCTTTAGAAATGTTTATTTTTGGAGAATCAAGTTCAAAATTCCAAATATATAATAAACAAAAGGCTAATGATATTTTAACAAGAGAGAAATCAAAATGTCATAACTGAAATACAAGAAATTGCAGAAAAAGTACACATATCCAAAATTTTGACTCGTAGTTAGCAAGAAGATAAAATTGGAAGATGTTGTGAGGAAGAAATGGAAGGTTCACCTATACCCATTTACCCCTAAACTTCAGAATTGTGAGAATGTTGGCTACCTGAATGGGCTTTCACTCTAAAGTTTTAGTTATGTGGGTAAAACGTGGTTGATTGGTTTTTGAGCTGAAGGGAGAGTTTTATTTTGAGTTTGGGGTATTGCTAATGACTGGCTTTTGGTCAATAGAAAAGGCTTCGGACCCCAAGGTGTTAAGCAAGTAGTAATTTTCAAGTTTGCTTTTGTTTTGATAAAAGAAATGCTTACTTTTATCATCATTAAAGGAAATGCTTGACTAAACTCTCATTGGCTCCCACTTTTCAATTGTTTCAAATTATTGGGAGGTTCACCTATGTGAGGGCTAGTAGTTGGAGTTGGCCAATGAGAGCCAACTGTGTTTAAAAACAAAAATGGGTTAGGATAGAAATTTTGGGCTGTAAACAGCCAGAGCATGAAAGCTCTTTTGGAGTGGAAATTTTAGGTATAAGACCTCTTCCATGAACCTAAAGTGCTACCAATGTCCATTGCGCACTTGGTAGCACACATGTGCTGTGCTCATGCAAAATGTCCGAAAGGAACCGACTCATACCTTTCAAATCACACTTTCTCAATTTTCCCAATATGTCGCATGGGCTTTGGCAATGCTTAAAAGAATAAAATAAAATAAAATAAAATATATACATAAATTAAGCCCACAAGGAAGTTGGGCTTGGTTGAATCAAGCTTGTAAAAAATGTGTCGCAGAAATGGATATTAACAAATGTGTAGAGATATGTAATATTAACCACTTAAGAAATCTTCCCTAGGTGTTTATCTCCTCAACAAATAGTTACAATAACATTGAAATTAGAAGAATTTGACACTCTATTTTCTCTTTTTTGTGTGGATATGTTCATGTGTATTCTTTTTGGTATTGTTTTAAATGGACCAACTAGTATAGGTAATAGGCTAATGTGTAACTTAATGGACTCGCCACGAAAAAATAGACGGAGGGGCTATCTATCAAAGTGACTCATAATGTTAGGGATGCTGATCAAAATTGTGAAATATTAGACATCAAAATCCAAAAACTCTCAAAACTATAGGAGCATGTTTTTCACTTTAGCTATAAAAATTTAAAAAAAAAAATTAAAAACCCAAAGTTTGCCATTGAAGATTGACTTTTTTAATTTTGCATTGTATATGTTAGGTGTAAGAACATTAGTATAAGATGTTCTAAAACTTATATTTTAACACACTAAAAAGTTAGTTTATTTATTTAAACATAGCATTTAACATTAAATCATACATCTCATCTCTTATTTTAAAACATCACCCATTAAAATAACCTAAAATAACACCCACTATCTATTTTTAAAAAAGTAATAAGGTGAGAGAGGAGGGAGATATATGAGAAAAAAAAAAGAGAGTTAGTAGAGAGGAGAGAGAAATTATTAAAAGAAATTAGAACATAGCTACATTACACTTCTACTAGTAGTAGTGTACAACATGTGTTAAAAATAATTTGACATATGATATATGTGATGAAAGTGTATCTTTGGTATTTGATGTGACAAATGCTAAAATTTTAGCATTTGGCACACCTTATGCCAATAATATATGCTAAGCAAAATTTTCCTCATATGATATAGGTTGTTACATTAATCATTTTTAATAGATGTGGAATGAGTCCTCAAATTATCATCGTTCTAGATTTAATTTATCACAAGAGGCAAAAAGTATACGGAAAATGTTGCCTTAATCCAAACACATCGAATTCCGTAACTTGGGAACAACTAAGGGTTAGATTTTTGTTAAGGTTGCCTTAATGGGTTGGGACCAATAGTATACGGAAAATGTTAAAGCTACAATGAATAGTTAAAAATACTAACAATTTTAGAATATAAAGTTATAAACTAATGTGATTAAGATTGTGATAAGTGTTATTTAGACAACATAATAAAAAAAATAGGTGCTACGTCCACAACATTTTTACAACAAATCATAGGTGGTTAGTTATTACTGGTTTAAATTTGAACCTAACACTAAGATTACTTTTTTGCCTCAACAATAACAACTAGTAACAACTTGCCACTTATGATTTGTTGTAAAAATATTGTGGACATAGTATTTCTCAATAAAAAAATATCTATTTATTTTATTTGTGATATTAAATCATTGTTTTTCTTTTGGGAGAAAGATTATAACTCATTGTTTTCACTATTTTTTTTTTTTTGATAGAATTGTTTTAACTAAATCAAATCTTCTTAATTGAGGAAGGTTCATAGGAAGCTTTGACTAAGCGATAACTACCATCCTGGTAACACATATTTATTACTTGGCTTATTTAATTTCTACTAGCTTTAATGGGCAATAATTTGAACTTACCCTCACGGAACACCAAGCGTTAAAAACTAGAACACAATTTATGGTTGCCCATTTTGCAGGCAATGTTGGTTGGTTGCAACTTGCAACTCAACCCCGCTACTTGAAAGTGCTTATCTGAGGGTGAGGTGATTTAAGGCTTATCATTCTAATAATATTTAATCTTAGGATCATTCTACCGTACCCCCTCTCAAAAAAGGGGGGGGGGGGGTACGGTGCCTCCTAAATCTGAACCCTTTCTTTAGAATTGTTTTAATCTTGACCGTTGATGTAATTTTAATGGGTTTTGGTTACCGGCAAAACAGGTTTTATATATAAACTAAAAATTATAACATTCATCAAACTTTTCTCCTCTCGTTTGCTTCTCTAATTCTGCTTGCTCTGTCTCTGTTTGCCTCTCTAAACAAAACCCTTAAATCACAGCTAAAACCATACAAGAACCAAACAGCCGCACACCCACAACCTCAAATTGGTGGCGCTTCTTCTCATCCAATCTAACTCGTCGGTGTCACTCTCTAATTTCGTCTATTCCAATCCATCCTCAAATCGGCGGCGCACTTATATCCAATCCAAAGGTGAACTGTCAAAAGATGATTATCCATGTCTGAATGACCCAAGTCAAACTTTTCATGGGACGTCTCAGATTGCTGTAGTAAATCATGCTTCAATTGCTAATCCAGCTCAATCAAACCTTCCCTTTTTGAAATTAAAATCATGCAATTTTCAACAAATTCCTAGGGCTGTCTCTTATTTAAAGACAAAGGTTAATGGGTCTTAACTATCCGATCTCATCACTAAATGAGAAATGCTTCTATTAGAATATTTTTATAGTCTTGGTTAACAGATGCCCTTATGGATAATATTAATTGACAATTTTATAAAAGTTTTGATATCACTTTTATGGAAAATATAAAAAATTATTAAAAATTAGGTACTTTTTTTATTTTCCCATATTAAAATGTCTAAAAATATTTCATAAACTAGTGTTGTTAGGGCATTTATATACTTTTCTAATTTTTATATGAGGAATGTAATCATACAATTATACCCAACAAGTATATTTAAAGCTCCGTTTGTTTTGAGGTAAAATATTTTACATGTAAAACATTTTCAAGAATATATTTTTAGATGTTTAGTAAGACAAGTAAAATTTTTCAAGCAAATTATCAAAACTGATGGCTCAACATTGAAGCTGTTGTTGGAGGTCCTGTGACCGGACCATTAGAACTGGTAGTTAGAGTGGTGGTTCTAGCGACCGGACTATTAATGACCACTATTGGAGCAATATTTCTAGTGACTGGACTACTAACACCAGTTGACAAAATGGCTTCTTTGGTTACCGGATTTTTGGCATCGGTTACGGTGTGATGTCTCTGGCTAGCCACCGCCACTGGTCGTCGGTGCGACGTCTCTGGCCATTGAACTGCAGGCACTGGTCACCAAATCGGTGTCTTTGGCTATCAGACTGCCGTCACTAGTTGCCAGAGCGGAGTCTTTGGCCATTGGGTCATTGGCACCAGTTGTCAAATCAATGTCTTCGACCATCGAACCACCGGCTCCGATCGTCGAATTGGTGTTTCCGGCTACTAGATCGGTGACCTAGCAACCAGATGAGAGAGGGGAAGCCGTTGTGTGTTTTTGGAAAATGTTTTACTAAATTTTAAAAGGTAAAATATTTTATAACTTTTTATAAAAAGATTCTATGGTCAACGGAAAATATTTTACAAGTTGACTATATTTTATCTACAAACAAAACCTAAAAATGGGAAAACATTTTATTTCAAAATAAACAGAGCGCAAATCTATATTATAATCAATCAAATGAGCATAATTTCAATTTCGTACAATCAATTAGTAACTTTACTAACTTCGTCTATGTTTATGTTTAGTGCCATATATTTAATCATAGTCGGTCTGAAGCCCAGGATAAGGAGAAAGGTTGCGGTAGATTGATGGCCAACGGGAAAATTTATTCGCTTTATTATAAATGGACCTAATACAATCAACTAGGCTTGGCTCAATACATTATAAGGCTTAAGGTGAAATATTTTAGTGAGCTTTTTAAATACTAAAATTAATATATGCATTTTTTCTTGTTTGAAAACAATTCTTGAATTTTTAGTGTACAGTTGCTAATTAAGTTTTTGTATTATAATTATATTGTCATATTTTTTTCACAAGTTGTAAGGAAAAATTTGTCAACAACTATTCAACAATACACATTTATAATTTTTTTTTTTGGTGAAATAGTTTGTACTATATAGTTTCAATTGAGTTAAACTTCTATTTGCTAAATATTTTGAGGGCCTTATAGGAGGTGGGAAAAAAAAAATGCAAAACCCAACTATATTTTTTTCTTAAAAAAACAATTATCATTTTACAATTTTGAGACTTTTTTAAAATACAATTTTGGGGACTTTTTGCTCATGTAATAGCCTAAGAGCATTCTCATCAATACTCTTAAATGCTATAAATCCTATTTTTTAGCATCTAAACCCCAAAAAACCATCTCCATCAAAACTGGTATATGCTATTGAATTTACAATCTTGCTACAGTGTCCTCTCATTTATGAGAGTGCACTGCAGCTGTATTGTAAAATAAAAAATAGTTTTTTATTCACCCAACGGCTCTTTCTCATTTCTCATTCTCTTTCCTCTCTCACTTCTTTCATCTCTATTCTCTGTTCTCTGTTCTCTCTCCGTGGTTCATGGTTTGTTGGGCTCGTCGCCGATCTCTACTTGTTGCTGGTCTCTGCACGTCGCCGATCTTTGCTCGTCGCCAGTCTTTGCTTGTTGCCGATCTTTCTGCTCTTAGTCACTCGATCTACTCTTTGGCCTCAACGTCGCCAGGTCGCCGTTGCCTCCGATTCGCCCTCCCACTCGCCCTCACCGGTTCAGATCTATGATTATCTCTATCTCACACCTTGGGTTCCGATTTGCAGGTTGTGGGTCTATACAGGGGTTCCGATTTGGGCATATTTTGGTGGGTTTGTGATTTGGTATTGGGTGGTGGGTTTGTGATTTGGTTTTGGATGGTATGGTTTGTGGTGGGCGGGGGGTGGTGGCGATGGTGGAGGTTTCTTCTTCTTTTTTTTTTTTTTTTTTTTCCTCCTGCTGTGGGTGGTGGTGGTGAGTGGATGTGGATGTGGAGGTTTCTTTCTGCTGTAATTTTTTTTTCTTTTTTTGTTAGTGGTGGTTGTGTTATGGGTGGGTAGTTGGGTGGTGGGTTTTGTGGTGACTGTTGGTGGTGTGGTGCTGCCAGTGCTGTGAGAAAGAGAGAGAGGAGAGAGAAACAGAGGAGAGAGAGGAAAAATAAAAAAAAATTATTGAAAAATAATAAAGAAACAATATTTGAATGAAATGGAAAAAAAATAGAAGTTTTGATATAGGTTGTATTGTAAAGTGATGTGTCATATGTTATAAAATTGAATTTTGAGATAGTAAATGCTAAATTTTTTAGAACCGTTGATGTAAATGCTGTAATAGGGACTTTGAAACCCTTTAAAATTTGTTAGGACAAGTGGGCTTAGGACTTTAACCGGCCTTGTAGTGACCCTAAAAATTTGGTATCAAGACTCGGTATTGTTGAAACAATAACTTTACCGTGAATATTGTGATGATGGGCATGCTTGGTTATGTGCATTGTCGACTGTCCACTAATAAGCAATAACAGTAAAGGGCCAATAGCATTTTAATGCAAAATGTTTGGTAAAGCTAATAAACAATAATAACTTTGAGGCCAAGAAGCTTGTTGGGGAAACGAACCTTGAGTGAACTTTAAGCTTGGATTGATGGATGCATTCACGGCAAAGCATCTATAAAATTTAGATTTTATTAATTCAAAATACTATTTTATCTATTTTTAACACTCCATTTAATAATACGCCCAATATCAAATGTTTTTTTTTAACATTCAACACATTAAAATAGTATAAAAAACACAATAAAATAATATATCCAATACAATAAACAACAATCACAATCATCAAAACATTAAAATACTACTTTTTTTAACAACCCACGTTAAAGAATTATTTTCTTTATTTTGAGTTTGAGCTACAATGAACTACTATCTCTAGCAGCTTCACTTTAGCTCAAAGTTAAATTGTTTTTAGTTTAGTTGCTTTGGTGTAGCCACAATTTTGGAGAATGGATTGCTAAATTGACTTTTTTGTCAATTTAGTGACCTCCTTAGGGATGCTCTAGAGAGAGAGAGGGGACCTCATTTGAATTGTTCATACAGGCCTTATATTGACTTTAGCTGTTAGGCAATCGCACCGAAATGCCCAAATTAAATTGTGTATTTTTTTTTTTTGTTGATAGAAAATTAAATAGTGTATTATTCATGAATTTCTAATTGCAGTGATAAGGATATCAATAATAATAATACTAATAAATCAATGATAACTCTGTGAACAAAAAATAACATTGATGCACACAAAGGAGCAAATAGTATGATTTTTTTTTCCTATAAAGGAGAAAAGTAGATTGAGTTTGGATTAGTTTCTTTTTTACCCTCTAAGTTTTTAACTTGTTAATTTGTGTGAAATAGTGCAATTTTTTAAGGGTCTATTTGGTAAGAGTATTTAAATATAATTTTTTGTTTTGCAATCCATAAAATGGTGAGTCTCATGCTTAAATTTATTGTTTGACTAATATTTTCCTAGTTAGAACATGATTTTGAAAATGGCTAAGGGGGTGTTTTCGGGATAAAAAAATGTTTTTAATGACATAGTTGTAAATAGATTGAAAACAATAGACCCCACATATTAGTCCAAACTCTTTTATTTCTTAAATTAAGTAGCTTATCTTTATCATAAAAAGAATTCTCACACTTCAAATTTGAAACTTATCATTAAAATACACATATACACACACACACACATGATGAGCATTATTCCCTTATCATTATCCACAAAAAAAAGTAATCTATAGATTCTGCATGTTACTTTTCGTAAATATATATATATATATATATATTTAAAAATCTCAAAAATAGAAATGGTCTTCTAAACAATTATTTTTTGTTTTTAGTATTTTGAAAATTGTTCTTAAAAGTGGGAGCCAAACATGTATAATATAAAAATTATTATTTGAAAACTAGTTTCAAGTTCAAATTTTTGAAAATTGTTTTTGATGATGCGAAGAAAACTAGTAGGCTGGATGCTTCGGACTTGAAAGGACTACTTGCTGTCTTGGTGGTCTGAAAAAAAAGAAAAGAAAGGCAATCAAAGGTGACCGAGGTTGCCGGCTAGAAACCCTCCGATGGCAAAGTTAGTTTTCTCTCTATAATTTCGGAGTTCCAACTTTTTGGGAAATGTAAAAACGTACCTTTGTTTGGTCTGAATGACCATTTATATAGTGTCCTAAAGACAACTATCAAATTTGCAACTTCCCCTGGATTTGAGGAGGTGTGAGGGTTCAAGGATCACTTCTCCAACCGTTTAGGAGTTACATTTTTCCTCACAAAACGGTCACTGGAAGTTATGCGTGTGATACAGAGCTGTTATATTCACTTAGGAATTTTTCTCAAGTGTCAAGGGCTCGTCCAGGGATCCTCCAGTTAGGTGCATCTTGCTCCCAATGCAAGGTCGTTCCCTTCTGGACGATCCCCCAAGACGAGGCTGATGGTTTTCTTTGGACGACATGGCATGGTTATAGGACTGTCCATGCAAAGCCCCATCTGCGCACCTTACTGCGTGGGCGACCTTATCCTGGACGAGGTTCTTGCAACCTTTACCTACTTGGTTTTGTCTAGGATGACCTCCATGGACGAAGCTGGAGTTGTATTTTTTATACCCCATCAGTTGCCCCTTGTCCATAGGTTGTCCAGGGAGTACATTAATTGGTGTCATTTTTTGGACGCGTGTCATTATGTAAGCTGTTGTGGGTGCCACGTGTCATGATTTAATTGGTGATTGGTCATGTCAGCTCGTTTTTCGAGGGACGTGCCATTTGTCACATTTTGGTTGGTTGCGTCGTTTCGGGTATTAGGGTTCATTGCCTATAAATAGTGGAATTCCTCCACTACCCTCCTCATTTCTGAAATTTTCTTCTTTGACATCCCTCGTCCTAGCACCTCGTCTAGAAGTTTCTTGCTTCCATAGTCCTTCTTCGTCTAGATCCAGGTATTTTCTCCATCTTCGTCCTCAGGTTTTTACCTTTCTTTAAAAAATGTCTGAGGTAACCTTTTCTTCGTCTAGCGATAGTGTAGTCAAAGCCATAAACGAGTATCATGACCCTAGTAGTTTTAGTGGGTCTAGCGATAGTAGTAGTGATTGCAATAGTAGTAGCGAAGGAAACACTACGGATGAGTATACGTCTGGCATCCCTGGGGTTTCCATAGAGGTACTTCAAGAAAGCCTTAGGACGAGGGCTGAGTCTGGGTCTAAAGCTTGTACTAGTGCTCCGTCGTCTTCTGCTCAGGACGAGGAAGAGGTAGTGTATAGTTGCGCTGTCGGGGTTCCTTCTAAGACAGACGAGAGAAAGTTAGACATTCTTAAGACTTGGTATCAAATTCCTGAGAACTTGAATCCCAGGGTACCTGTGTGTGGTGAGTGGTGTTGTCAACCCCGTTTTGGTGTTGGTATTTATGAGTCTTACCTCCTGGGAAGTTTGAGGTTGCCCTTTAATGCCTTTGCCAGGGAACTGCTTTCTAGGTTGAGTTTAGGCATATGTCAGTTTAACCCTAATGCATGGAGGCTGATTGTCACCATGCAAGTTTTATGGAGGGGAGTATTTGAGGGGGATCGTCCTCTTACCTTGGACGAGTTCCTCTTCTGCTATAAGCCCTCCGAGATTAATCAATCCCTTGGCGTTTATCAATTCACAGCCAGAGGGAGAGATTATAGACTGATTAAGTCCTTAGTCACCTCAGATAGGAAATGGAAGATGGAGTTTTTTTCGTCTCTGGCTTTTGGGCTGGACGCCCTCTTGAGGCTGACAGAGATCCATTTCCTCCCTACACAGAAGAGATAGGGAACCTTCGTCCTGAAGGTATGTCTATGGCTAAAACTTTATTTTTTGTTACTTTTGATTGTAGTAGTCTAACCACTTTCCTCTCCTTTTTTTTTTTTTTTGTAGGTGCTAGATGGCCTCAGTTGAGTAGGTTTTACCTTGGACGAGTCCAGAAAGCTCGTCTTCACCCTGAAAGGGACTTCCTTCTTTAGTCACTTATCAACGCCTTGCTACTTAGGGACTTGGTCCTGAGTCTTCCCCTCAAGCTACTGCCCACGAGCGTATAGTTCGGAGACGTAAATTCTTACTTAGATTAATCCTTTGTCATTTCTAGGAGTGATTCTAACAAACTTCTTTGCAAGAATGACTACCATGAAGGAGAATAAAGGGAAGGAGGTTATAGACGAGGATGTGGGGCCTAAGGTTCAGCCTCAACCTCGTCCTGCCCTTGGTGAGTCTCCTCGTCCTGTCCTAGAGGAGTCTCAACTTCGTCCCTCCACTGGGGACAAAAGGAAGAGCTTATCCCTTGGGGTGGACTTGGAGAACCTTCCAAGCAGACGCAAGGAAAAAAGGGCTAAGCATAGGTCGTCTAAGGCTAAAAACGCCCAAACCAAAGACGACCAAGCCGACCCTGTCCTCGTCCCCCAGGGTCATTCCGTCCAGATAGTGGATGTTGATTCTGAACCCAAGGACCCCTTATCCGCGCAAGTCCCATCCAAGATCGTTGCTTTTGCCTCGTCTCAACCTGCTCAACAGGTGCCTCAGAACCTTCTCAAGGACGAAGATCTCGCCTGGGAAAGGTTCGAGAAAGCAGTGACAGACGAGGACGTGATGGCATGCTATGACATGTCTTTGAAGGATTTTGAACATTCTGGCGTTCATATCTCTTCAAGGTACACCTTTCTCTTGTATGTGCCTCGTCTTGTCAATTACATATATACACATTCTAATAAAATTTTAATTGGTGTAGGCAATGTCAAAGTTTATCGCCGCGTCTAGGCAAGCAACTGAACTAGACAAGACGAGGATTCCGCTAGAGAGGACGGTCCAAAAGGGGAAGGACGAGTCCAAGAAGTGGGCTGAAGCGGCTGCCAAGGCCAATGAGGATGCAAGGAAGTTGAAAAGCAACGTTGAGGGGTTGAAGACAGACGTCAAAGAAAAAGACGCTCGTCTGGAGCTTCTCCAAAAGAAAAATGACGAATTAAGTGCCCTTTTTGCAAAGGCTAGAGAAGACGCAGTTGCGGATTTTTAGTGGTCCAAACAATTCACTGATTTATTGGATTCCAACTACACAGCTGGGTTTGAAGATTTCAGGATGGAAGCTGTGGAGAAGTTCCTTGAAATTGACTTTAGCCTTGTTAAGCTTAACCTTGGTGGGGCTGCTTCAAGTTCCCTCCTTCAAACAAGCTCAGAAGACGTGAATATTAAGGACGATGCCTCTACAAGGCCAGCTCAGGACAACCCCAATGCTGATACCCCTCCTGCCTGAAGACGAGATTTTTTATGTTTATTTATTCAAAGTGTTTATTTTGTTTCTTTGTTTTGGTCCTCTGTTTTTAAGACCTTCTTTAAGATGTATTTAAATACAATTCTCTCGTCCAAAGTATTCTGGACGAGTTTATTAACAATTGCATTTTAAGGCTTACTTTGTAAGGGTTTTTGGGCGGTGGTCGTCTACCATTTTTAATTTTTAACGAATGTCTATTTTCATATGTTATTGTTGTTGCATGGACGAGATTATGCTTTGTGATGATGCCAAGAAAATCAGTAGGCTGGATGCTTCGGACTTGAAAGGACTACTAACTGATGATGCCAAGAAAATCAGTAGGCTGGATGCTTCGGACTTGAAAGGACTACTGGTTCTTTCTACGGCCTGAAACAGAAAGAAAAGCGTATCAAAGGCGACCGGGGCTGCCGGCCAAAAATCCTCCGATGGCAAAGTTAGTTTTTTCCTCTAAGTTATTCGAATTCCAACTTTTTTGGAGTAAAAACTCAACCTACCTTGGCCTTGTCTGAAGCAGCCTTTATATAGTGTTCTTGTAGACGGTTATTGAGACAGAAACCTCTCCTGGATTCAAGGAGGCTTAACGTAACTGCCATAACCGTTAGGAGTTACACTTCTATTCCACAACGGGTACATGACCGTTATGCGTGGGATAAGGGATTGTCACATTATATTCGGAGATTCTCCTAAGTATGATACCCTCGTCCTGGAATTCCTTCATCGAGCGCGCCTGTTAATTCTAAGTGTAACATCCTAGTCCACGAATCTTTATATGGACGAGTCCTCATAAGGTAGGCTGTGCGCATCCCATGGACGAGGGATGTAGCTTCGCTATCACCCTCTGGACGTCCTTGTCTGTTACTCTCGTCTTGAGGATAACTTCTGAACGGCTGCGAAGGTGGTGACCGTCCAAGGACGGGTTGAGTGTTTTCATCCCACATCACTTTGTTTTCTCCATTAAATGTTATTGGCTTTTAAACAGTGAGCATTCCAAGTGTTGTATGGTCGTCCATGCATTTTTCTTATGGACGACCTACCTATGCATGGACGTCTTCGTTAGCCATTTTAATTTTTCTAAGTGTAACTCGCCTTAGAAATGACAATGATGATCATGCGTCTTTTTCCTTGTCCATGGGCCAGACAGTTGGCATTTGTCTTTCATCTAGATGTTCTTAGTGTTTTCGTCGTCCTAGAATACCTGGGCGTCTTAGCCAGATGCTCGTCCAAGGACTAGTTTCACTCTATGCCCTTTTCTCATCCGTTTATTTTCAGACGAGCATACCTTAACTTAATTTTCCTTTGCTTTATCCCCATTTCGAGGAAAGCTTGTGAATGTTACATCCCTGCGTCCAGAGATTTTCATTCGTCTTGGGCTTTTGCCCCCCTTCTGGGTATTATTATGGAAATTAGATTTATGCATTAAATACATAAGAAATCCAAACCTTATTATTATATTGACATTGTTCACAAGTATGGCACATGCTTAGAAGCTAGTGCCTTAAGAAAATACTTAAGAAAATACTTAAATACATAACCTCGTCTTTCACAAACTTGTCTGTAGATAGTGCAAAAGTTTAAGAACTGGTGCACTTTTTATTCTTAATACACACCATAGTAGTAATAGAAACACAACAGTAAATATTAGCAAACATCATAACTGTGACCTCGCCCATATCTGTAACCTCGTCTTTGGTGAATCTCGTTCAAGCTCATTATTGATAGTACCTCCTCAAGTGCTCCACGTTCCAGGGGTGCTCTAACTTTCGTACGTCTAGAACTTCTAGGTAGTACGACCCTTGCCTTTTGTAGTTGATTACCCTATAGGATCCTTCCCAATTGGGTCCCAACTTTCCATGAGTCGGGTTCCTGGTTGCCAAGGACACCATTTTGAGAACGAGGTCTCCGATGTTGAAACGTTTGGGTTTCACCATGGCATCATACTGCCTAGCCATAAGGTTCTTGTACCTTGTTGCCTTTGCTCCGCATCCATCCTTACCTCGTCAATGAGATCGAGGTCAAGATGAAGTTGTTCCTCATTTTCTCTCTCCTGATACTTCATCACTCGATGGTTAGCCATATGAACTTCTACCGGTATGACTGCTTCACTTCTATAGGCTAGCTTAAAAGGGGTTTCTCCTGTCGGGGTTCTCACCGTCGTCCGGTAGGCAAAAAGAACATCTGGTAACTCGTCTAGCCATATCCATTTTGTCCCCTCGAGCCGAGTCTTGATGATTTTCAGCAGGGATCGGTTCGCTACTTCTGCTTGTCCATTTGCCTGTGGGTGGGAGGGTGAGGAGTAGTGATTTTTTATTCCAAATTGTTCGCAAAAGTCCCTGAAGGGTGTGTTGTTAAACTGACGTCCGTTATCTAATACTAGTACCCTAGGTACTCCGAACAGACATAGAATATTCTTCTAAACAAAATTCTTGACATTTTGTTGACTGATTTTTGCAAGAGGTTCGGCCTCCACCCACTTGGTAAAGTAATCAATCCCTACTACCAAAAACTTCATTTGTCTAGTTCCCGTGGGAAAAGGTCCTAGGATATCTAGTCTCCACTGTGCAAAGGGTCATGGGGTCATTATTGGGGTCTGGTACTCCGACGGCTGCCTAGGGACGTTGTTATAGCGTTGACACTAGTTACACACCTTGACATAGGCCTTAACATCTACCTGCATTGTGGGCTAATAATAGCCTGCACGAACGACCTTATGGACAAGCGAGCTTGCTTCTGAGTGATTTCCACATGCTCTTTCATGAACTTGCCTTAGAACATAGTTTGACTCGTCCGGAGCCAAGCACCTTAGGTAAGGTTAAGAAAAGCCTTGCTTGTAAAGGACTTCGTTTATGAGGACATACTTTGCTGCTCTGACCCTTAGCTTCCTAGCTTTGTCCTTATCTTCTAGAAGCCTTCCTTCTTTAAGATAAATTATTATTGGATTCATCCAATTTTCTCCCCCTCTTATTTGCTGTATATCTGGCAGGTCTATGCTTGGCATGTACTAGATTCTGTCGTATGCGTCCATTATTTCTCCTCCCGAAACTGCTTTCGCCAAGGCATCCGCTTCTATATTTTCCTCCCTTGGGAGTTGAACAAAACTCACTTCTGTGAATTTTTGGACAAGCCGTCTCACTTTGCTAAGATATTTCTTCATTCTATCTTCCTTTGCATCACACATTTCATTCACTTGATTGATGACGAGTTGAGAATCCCCTTTGACTATTATTGATTCTGCCCCTAAGGACTTAGCCAATTCTAGTCCTTTAAGTAGAGCTTCATACTCTACTTTGTTGTTGGTGGTTTGGTACTGCAAATGGGCTGCGTACTTCAATTTGTCACCGTTCGGGGATTTTAGCATGACTCCAATCCCTCCTGCATATAATGTGGACGACCCGTCTACATTAATAACCCACCTTTCATCTCCTTCGTCTTTGTCCAGCTCGTCCTGGCTAGGAGTGAACTTCGCAATAAAATCTTCCAACGCCTGTGCCTTGATCACGCTCCTTGGAAGATATTTGACATTAAACTCATTAAGTTCCACCGCCCACTGGATTAATCATCCTGTAGCTTCCAATTTGTTCATTGCCTTCTTTACGGGGTGATCTGTCAGGACGTTGATAATATGAGCTTGGAAATAATGCCTATAATCAAGGCAAAGACTAGCTTCTCTATCATCAGGTATCGTCCTTCCGCTCCTCTCAACGCACGGCTTGTGTAATAAACTGGTTTCTGGATCCTCCCTTCTTCCCTGACCAACGCAGAGCTTACTGCGTGTGGGGACACCACCAAATACAAATATAGTTCCTCTCTAGGTACAGATGGACTTAGCAATGGCGCTGTCATGAGGTAAGTCTTCAGGTCTTGGAAGACCCTTTGACACTCGTCCGTCCACTCAAATGCCTTCCTGAAGACTTTAAAGAATGGCAAACACTTGTTAGTAGCTTTCGAAACAAACCTGTTGAGGGCGGCAACTCGTCCGGTAAGAGACTAGACTTCTTTGATGTTCTTCGGTGGTTCCATATTTAGTATCGCTTGGATTTTGTCCGAATTTGCCTCAATTCCCCTGTGCGAAACCATAAACCCCAAGAACTTCCCCGACGAAACTCCGAAAGCACACTTGCTTTGATTTAATTTCATATTATACCGCCGAAGTGTATCAAAGGTCTCTTGAAGGTCATCTAGATGCTTTCCCTCGTCCAAGCTCTTTACCAGCATATCATCCACATAAACCTCCACATTTCGCCCGATTTGAGGACGGAACATGTGGTTAACCAGTCTTTGGTAAGTCGCCCCTGCGTTCTTCAGACCGAAGGGCATTACCTTGTAGCAAAATAACTCTTGGCTAGTAATGAATGAGGTCTTTTCTTGATCTGCCTTGTCCATCTTTATCTGGTTGTAGCCTAAGAAGGCGTCCATGAAGCTCAGCAACCTATGCCCTTCCGTTGAGTCTACCAGCTGGTCAATACGTGGCAATGGATAACTGTCCTTGGGGCAAGCCTTGTTTAAGTTAGTGAAATCCACGCATATTCGCCACTTGCCGTTGGCCTTCTTTACCATGACTACGTTCGCCAACCAGTCCGGATAATAAACTTCTTGGATGAACTTCGCGGTAATCAACTTTTGGACTTCTTCTTTGATGGCATTGTCTCGCTTAGGAGCAAAAACCCTCTTCTTCTAACGCACTGGTTTGGAGTAGGGACATGCAATCAGACGGTGAGTAATGACACTCGGATCAATACTCGACATGTCTTCATGACTCCATGCAAAGACATCAAGGCTTTTCTTCAAAAACTGGACCAAAGTATGCTTTGCCTCTTCTTCCATGTTCGCTCCAATTCTAGTGAACTTCTCGGGCCTACTCTCGCCCAAGGAACATCTTCTAACACCTCAGTGGGTTCGGCTGCGATCCTTCTCTCGTCTATGCTCATTGTCTGTACAAGCTCGTCCATCGACAGCATGGTTAGGTAACACTCTCTGGCGGCCAATTGATCTCCTTGTACATGGCCTACCCTATGCTCGGTTAGGAATTTGACAGACAAATGATAGGTAGAGGTCACAGCTTTCCAACTATTCAAGGTTGGCCTTCCAATAATAACATTATATGATGATGCACAATCGACAACAAGGAAGTAAACCTCTTTGGCTATTTGTTGTGGATACGCTCCAACCACCACTGGTAATGTGATGGTGCCCATGGGCTGTACCTTCATACCTCCAAATCCCACCAAGGGTGAATTCACTAGTCGAAGTTGATCTCGTCCTAGCCTCATTTGTTGAAAGGCGGGGTAATACAGAATGTCCGCCGAACTGCCATTGTCTACCAACACCCTTCTGGTCATATAATTAGCAATGAGTAGGGTAATGACTATCGCGTCATTGTGTGGGTGGTGAACTCTCCATCATCCTCGTCCGTAAACATGATGGCTTGCTCGTCTGTTTCCCTCGTCCTGGGAGATCATCCAGACAGCTGGACATTCTGCACCACCTTCAGATTTGTCTTCCTCGATTTGGACGACTGAGCTACTGAGGTTCCTCCTATAATGACCCTTATCTCTCCCAACGAGGGTCATGATGGCTCCTCTATTTTGGCCTTCAGTTTCTTGTCCTTGTGGTCTCGTCCAAGGAAACTCCTCAATTTTCCTTGCTTGATAAGATTCTCTATCTGCTGCTTTAGATCAAAACACTCGTCCGTGTCGGGCCCATGGTCTTTGTGAAAAGCGACAATACTTGTTCTTATTACGCTTGTTGGGATCACCTTTCAGTTTCTTTGGCCATTTCAAGGACGGATCGTCCTTGATTTTCATAAGTACTTGCTCTAGTGGCGTATTCAAAGGAGTGTATTGTTGGTTTCTCACTGAAGAACTGACCTTCTTACTGTCCCCATCCCTTTTCTCTTCTGTCCGAGCCTTCTTGGGACGAGGACCTTGATCAGGATAATGCGGGTGGCCCACTTCCGAACGCTTTGCTCTCTTCCTCTTGTTGGCTATGATTGTGTCCTTAGCATTCATAAAATTTCGGGCCGAATGGACGAGTTTGGCCATAGTTTGTGGTTCTTGCTCGTAGAGCTTATGGATGAACAAGTCAGAGTTGACCTCATTATGGAAGGCGGCCAATAACAACTTGTGATCCATTTCGTCCACCGTCAAGGCTTCTCTATTAAAGCAGGTAATGAAGGACCGCAAACTCTCATTCTCCATTTGTTCAATAGTTAGCAAACTAGAAGAGGAACGCTTGTGACGTTGTCATCCAATGAAATTATTGACAAACATCTTACTTAACTCTTCAAATGATCCCACCGAGTTTGGGGGTATTTTGCTGAACCACACCCGCTCTGGTCCCTTAAGTGTGGTAGGGAATGCTCTGCACATAATCTTGTTTGGGACCCCTTGAAGATGCATGGTGGTCTTAAAGGTAGCGATGTGATCACACGGATCTCGGTTTCCATCAAACGAATCCAAGGAAGGCATTTTGAATTTCGGAGGTAGGGGTAACTGTTGATGGAAGCCGTGAAAGGGGAGTCCGTTCGGTGAACTAAATCATCCACAGGGTTCACCCGCCTCATGTTTTCCTTCATCTCATCCATGGCTTTTCTCATCTGGTCCATCTCCCTCTCCAAGTGTGGCACTCTTTTTGAAGCAGTATCCCTTGTCTGATTTTTAGACTCAACATTTTCTTCTCCACCTTCCTGACTCTAGGCTTGTCCTTCCGCGTGCCCATCATGACGTTGCCTCCTCAAATTGATCTCCCTGTTCAACTCTTGATTCTGACGAGTCAATTCCGCCATAGCGGCAGCCATAAACTGTATATGTTGAACAGAAGGTGGTTACATGACAAGCGCTGACTGACAATCGCGGAGGGGATTACTAGAAGCATCCCTACTCTCCTGGTGGCCTGGGCTGGTAGCCCTTGATCTTGTTCGAACCATTCAGCCTTTTGTCTAGGAAAGGCTAATCGTTGAAAACAATCAATCGAACGAAAAGAAAACACTTTCCCATAGACGGCGCCAACTGATGATGCGAAGAAACCAGTAGGCTGGATGCTCTGGACTTGAAAGGACTACTTGCTGTCTTGGTGGTTTGAAAAAGAAAGAAAGACAATCAAAGGTGACCAGGGTTGCTGGTTAGAAACCCTCCGATGGCAAAGTTAGTTTTCTCTCTATAATTTCGGAGTTCCAACTTTTTGGGAAATGTAAAAACGTACCTTTGTTTGGTCTGAATGGGCGTTTATATAGTATCCTAAAGACAGTTATCAAATTTGTAACTTCCCCTGGATTTGAGGAGGTGTGAGGGTTCAAGGATCACTTCTCCAACTGTTTAGGAATTACATTTTTCCTAACAAAACGGTTACTGGAAGTTATGCGTGTGATACAGAGCTGTTATATTCACTTAGGAATTTTTCTCATGTGTCAAGGGCTCGTCCAGGGATCCTCGTCCGGGGAACCTCCAGTTAGGTGCATCTTGCTCCCAATGCAAGGTCGATCCCTTCTGGACGATCCCCTAAGACAAGGTTGATGGTTTTCTTTGGACGACATGGCATGGTTATAGGACTGTCCATGCAAAGCCCCGTCTGCGCACCTTACTGTGTGGGCGACCTTATCCTGGACGAGGTTCTTGCAACCTTTGCCTACTTGGTTTTGTCTAGGACGACCTCCATGAACGAAGCTGGAGTTGTATTTTTTATACCCATCAGTTTTTATACTATTTTGAAAGAAAAAAAAACAAAAATCCTCCTACCAATCAAGCCCTAAATCTCCCTATTTTTAAGTATAATTGTATTTTTATTAATTTTAACAAATAAACAAATAATCTTTGAATAAAAAGCTAAGCTAAACGTGCAATAAATGCTTGAGGGAAAGAAAGGAACGTTTAAGGTTATTTAAAATACTAAATCCATTTATAATATCAATATTTATTGCTCGGAAATCTTATTTAAGATGTTTTTTAATTTTTTTTTATTGCAACTTAAGTTGAAATTGATGGGATGAGATTAGGGAAGATTTTAAATTTGAATACTACCAAACAAAACAAAGTTTTTTTTTAGTTTGCTAAAATTGTAATTTGAGCTAAAAACATATCTTTTTTTTTTTTTTCCCTCCTAAGTCCTAACACACTTGTCAATATAAAAAAACTTAGCTCCAATTAGGCAATTACAATTAGCCCAAAATGAACATTTAAATAATTATGTATTTACCCATTTTGACTTTTCAAAAAAAAAAAAAAAAACCCATTTTGACTTCAGATTTATTTTTGGTTGCATTTGAAGCAAGCAAAATCATTGTTTATTGCTTGCAATGATTCTTGAGCTATGTATTTGAAGGCTTCAACTTTCTTCCGTGATCTTCAGATCTGCATATTAGAAAATACTAGTACTCTGAAGTGAGATCTGGTGGTTTGTATTTTATAGCTGTTTTTCCTGGTAAACGGTGTAAATTTCAAGTTGGGCTCACTGGGCCCACCCACTAAAATTTCAAGTTCGGTACATCTTAAAAAAAAAAGAAAAAAGAGAAGAAAAAGAGTTCCGTCCACGAACAAGTGCGTATATTTTTCTTTTTTCAACTTCCATCCAATAAGCTTTAAAAGAAATGCGAATTTTCCGATTCTAATGGCAGATGCATGTTTTAGCATTGCCTAGAAAAAACTGAAACCAAAATGCACACACTCTCACACACACACAGAGTTAGTTACGCAAGCATATAAATTTGAAAGAGTCTGTTTTCAGATCTGAGAGGAAATTCCGATCCCCGATCAAAGCACAAAAAAGAAAAAATATCAATTTCTGTTTGTTTCCCGGGAAAATTTAGAACCATGGAGAAGTTTATAGAGAACTTGCCCCCCATGGATCTGATGCGCTCCGAGAAGATGACCCTTGTCCAGCTCATCATCCCCGCCGAGTCCTCTCACCGAGCCGTCTCTTACCTCGGCGAACTCGGCCTCCTCCAATTCCGTGATGTAAGTTTTTTTTCTTTTTGACTCAGATCCGACTCGGTCTCTTTCCGAATTTGTGTTTTTGCATTGGCATTTTTTCGTTTTGGTTGCCGAGGGAATGAGAAATGGCTATGAAAGTTTAATTTTTTGAGGATTTAGGTTTGGTAGAATTAGCAGAATCGGAACTTTCAATTGCTTTGCTTCGCTTCGTTTTCTTAGTAATCGAACAGAGGATTTTTGAATTTGGAGTTGAATTGTGTATTTGTTTAGGCATATGTAGTGATTGAACTTGGATTTGTTGTCAAGAAGTGGATGTCAGTAACATTGATTGTATTGGTTGGCAATTTTTGAAGGTAAAGTTAATTCCCTAGGAATTTCATAATATGTTGGATCTAGTTCTGGTATCAGAGGCATGAATTCTCAGTATTAATTTCGAATTGCATGGAATGGAATTGTCCATGATTGAGTGAATTCAAGCTCAATCTTCGTGAAAGTACCTTTTGATTGGAATAAATGCTCCATCAGATATTCAGGTATGGAAGTTGAGAAGTTCTGTCCTTCATCATGGGAACATTGGTACAGAAGAGCAGATTCTAGAAAGGATAGAGAGAAACGTGAGGATTAGAATTGAGCATAATGGAAAATTTTTGGATTCTGACATCTCTGCAACAATTGGAGAATTGCCTCCTCTGTTTTGCAGTAGCAGTAGTTGTTAGATCTGAGGTTCTTGGTTGTTATGATTAGCTACTGATCTGCATGTACAGTTGGCTTTGTATTTGTGTATGGTTGGGATACTAGCTTTCCTTGATCCTGATGTGTCTATAGGAGTTGTGTAGTGCTGGTTTACTGCCCATGGATACGTTCTTGTAGTTTGCTTGCTGTTGAGTCTCCCAGCTTGTTTTAAACTTTTAATAAAAATTTCTTACTTAACCCCCCCCCCCTCCCCCCCAAAAAAAAGGCTCTATGAGATATTAGAAAACAAAATGTTACAAGCAATTGGTTTTCTTCTTGTAACTTTTTGTTTCCTGCTGTATTTAGTTTTGCAGAATCAGTTTTGGGCCTTTTGAAGATCATTTGTGGTTGTATTGAATGGATTTTATGCTCTATTCATGTAATTGTTAATCACATGCACTAATGCTCGTATTACTTTTTTTGGCAGTTAAATGCTGATAAAAGCCCTTTCCAACGAACATTTGCTAATCAGGTACCTACTTACCACTTGTTAAAGTTACTATTGCAATTTGCATGTTTTAGACTGCAAAGTGTTTCTTATGGTTAATCTTGGTAACTCAAATGTGCGAAACATTAGTTGTCACATTAGTAGGTCTTCTAGAGATGTTTGCTGCAGGAGGTGGTATTATGTGTAACTGATGCATGAAACATCCCTGCTGCAGCCAGTTCTTATTGTAAGTGTGTTGTATGTACAGGTTGGTAGTTTTAGTAAATAGGTTAAGAAACATGTGCTAGTTTTTACATGCTTGTTGTGTTATAGTAGTGAATTGGTAAGCATAAACATTTTAACGTTAAGCTTTGATTTTATGTCTTTTAGTAACAGTTTCCATAAGATAAAATCCTTAAAATTTGTATTTGAAAAGAAATTTTATTAGTATTCTTTTTTCTCTGGAATCTATACCTCCTAAACTTATGTCTTACAACTGAATGGTGATTTGTTGAAATCATTGATCATCTAGGTATTATTTCTAGTTCTATTTTTTTATAGTTTAGAATGGTCCTAACTTCAATTGAGAGCTTTTCACAGGTGAAGAGATGTGCAGAGATGTCAAGAAAGCTACGGTTCATTAAAGATCAAATTAGTAAAGCCAATCTACTATCTTCTGTGCGTCCTGTTATGCAACCCGATATTGAGCTGGAAGAATTAGAGGTTATTTTCACTAAAAACTGGTCTTATTAAACTGGGAGGGAGATTATTTATTTATTTTAATTTATTTATAAAAGGCTTTGCCTTCAATTTTTTGTGGTGTCAGTCAAAGCATGAAGCTTTTAACTTATTGTAGGGAACACACTTTGTTGGAATCTAATAATGTGTATTATATGCGCGTTTTCATAATTCCAGATACAGCTTGCTGAGCACGAGCATGAGCTAATTGAAATGAACTCTAATAGTGAGAAACTTCGACAATCATATAATGAGCTCCTGGAGTTCAAGATAGTTTTGCAAAAGGTGATTTCTTGGCATATGCATATACAAGTGCATGCACACAATCACATGTAGACACATGTAAATACTTGGTAATAGTTTCGTGCTAGGAGCATCTTATCCACTATGTTTCTTGCCTTTTTTATTTTATTTTTTTAATTTTTAGTTTCTTTTAATTTTATTTTTAATTTGGGGGTGGGGTGGGGTTATGTTAGCTATAATGTGTCTATGACATTCTATCTCCAACCCCCATTTTTCTTACTTAGACTGATGAAATTGAAAACCCAATCCTTTTACATCATCTGTTGGGTGCAAAAATATTACTAGGCTACACGGCTGGTGGCTTATCCTGTTGCTATAATCTTAAAAAAAATATTTTCCTTTCACAAAGGATATTTATAGTTCAGAGAAATACTGCCATTATATATTGTCTTTTTTTGGTGCAATGGCTAATGTTTGGATTAGATCTTCACATGATGCACTAGTGCTAAGCATTTTTCTTAAGACGGGATTAGCTTTGCATTCAATTTTTTTTTTTCTATTGATTGTACTAGTGCCTATAATTTAGCATCTGCACTTTCTATATTCTGTCCAGTATTCTATATTGTTTACTGGTTTATGTAACTTTTCCCTTCAAGACTTCTATTTTTTTTTTTTGGGGGGGGGGGGGGGGGGGGGGTGGGTATAATTTATAACTTTTGCATTTTTGAATTCTAATGTTGAATGCTTTTTTTTCCACCCCTTTTCAAAAATGGATTTTTGGGGGCAATTTTAGGCAGGAGAATTTCTTGTATCAAGTGGTAGTCATGCAGTTTCAGAACGAGAATTAGATGAGAATGTATACTCAAACAATGACTATGTTGAGGCATCATCATTAATTGAGCAGGTACTTATTCATTACACCTTATAATGCTTGCTCTGTTGTTTGGTGTACTTCTTTGTTTTTGTTTTTGTTTTTGTTTTTTTTTGTTTTGGGGGGGGGGGGGGGGGGGGGGGTAGAAGCTATTACCATGTTTGCGTATATCATAAATTCTACATTTTACAGGAGATGAGACCTGGAAGATCAGACCAATCCGGTTTGAGATTTATTAGTGGGATTATATGTAAATCCAAAGCTCTTAGATTTGAAAGGATGTTGTTTCGTGCGACGAGGGGCAATATGCTTTTTAATCATGCACCAGCAGATGAAGATATTGTGGATCCTGTATCACGTGAAATGGTTTTCTTCCTTCTCATTACCATTGAGTTTTCTGATAATTTTTTTTGTCCTGTTTTGAACTTTATATCTTCTTAGTACTTGGCTTTCTCCATCCGTGTTCCTTCTTGTACTGAACTTGTTGTTCTTGTTTCTTTAAAGAAACAAGTAATTGAATTATCTTGTTCAGTCTTACTGATTCCAGTGAGTTGGACCTTTGCAGGTTGAGAAAACAGTATTTGTAGTCTTTTTTTCAGGGGAGCAGGCAAGAACAAAGATTCTTAAAATTTGTGAAGCATTTGGGGCAAACTGTTATCCTGTTCCTGAAGATATTACTAAGCAGAGGCAAATAACTAGAGAAGTAAGTACTCAGATGTGGACTCTTTATCTTTCCATATATTGGAATAAAGTTAAAGCTCACAGTGACATTATGGTTTCTTCACTAGTGGTGACTTATCATTCTGCTGCAGTTTCGTTTTGGTATACACTAGCATTGTAAATGATTTGGTTTTTATACTTTCAGGATATCCAGAGTCATGAGTCTTTATTCAATAATAATAGTAATAATATGCTGGAGTGTTTAGAAGTTAATAACTTGAATTAATTTCAAGTTTGCCTTTCCCCAACTATCACCTAATTTTGCCTTTCCCCAACTATCACCTAATTTTGCTTAATTGGTAGTTATTGAATATAATAATAATGACCACTCTATTGTTTTGGATATAAGTTTGGGTTTTTGGTTGCAGGTTTCATTACGTCTTGCTGATTTGGAGACCACTTTGGATGCTGGGATCCGTCATCGAAATAAGGCCCTTACTTCCATAGGCATGCACCTGGTGAAATGGATGAACATGGTAAGATTCAGGTGTTTAGCAATTGTTTTTCTTCTTTACTGTCATTGGTGATTCTATGGAATTTCTGAACTTCATTGCAATGGTTGCTTGAGAGTAATTTAGCATTATCTTGATATTGATAACTACTTCATGCTTCCCATCCTTTCCCAGGTAAGAAGGGAGAAAGCTGTATATGATACGTTGAATATGCTAAATTTTGATGTGACAAAAAAATGTCTTGTTGGAGAGGGCTGGTGTCCTATATTTGCAAAGTCTCAGGTAACTTGTTTTGCTTTCTCGTTAGTATTGATTTTGTTTTGTTTTAAAATATGCTCCACAGTTAAGGCAAGTTTTTACTTGTAGAGGTCCTTTGCAAATTAATAGGTTTACTTTTATTTTTTTAATGACTCAACAGATTCAGGCTGCACTGCAACGTGCGACATTTGATAGCAGTTCACAAGTGGGCATTATATTTCACACAATGGATGCTGTAGAATCACCTCCCACATATTTCAGAACGAACAAATTCACAAATGCATTTCAGGAAATTGTTGATGCATATGGGTGAGTCAAATATGCTGCTCATCATGGGGAAAAAGGGTTGGAATGTGCCTCTATCATTTAATACTGGACAGGCCTTCTCCTTTTTTATCAAAGAACTAATAAAGAAATTTTTTGGCAGTGTTGCAGGATATCAAGAAGCAAATCCTGCAGTTTACACTGTTATTACATTTCCGTTTCTTTTTGCTGTGATGTTTGGGGATTGGGGTCATGGAATATGCTTGTTGCTGGGAGCATTAGTTCTTTTAGCCCGTGAAAGTAAGCTTAGTACACAGGTATGTTTTTTTGGAGTTTAAACAGGTGTTCTTTCAGAAGAAGCTACTGATGTGATTTAGGTTCCTACTTTAGTAAAAAGGAAAGTTAGTCATGATATCTTGTGTGTTATAAACTTATACTTTTTCCTTATCACAAATAATTGATTACTAGAGGCTGGTACAAATATAATACGTATTCTTTTTATAGGTAATAATTTTATTGAGTATATATGTCATTATTTGATTCAGAAGCATCATTAATAATGATCAAAGAGTGCTAGAACCCCAACTATGACAGTCATAGCAACCACTAAACTATCATTATGACCGTTCTCCACATTTTTGATGGCAGTCAATAGTATTGTTTCTACTTCAATTAGTAGGAGGTTACGTAATAATAGCAACAACATGCATATGGGTATTAATAAGCAGCACAGAGATGATGGCTTTGACGTCTTTTTTTTGAGAGGAACACCAGAAAAAGAATATGCTGCTGAACCATTTTTTAAACAGATAAGGAGACAAGGCTTTGGAGAAGGGTTGTAGCTCTAAAGTTTGTGGTAGAATGGGGGGGGGGGGGGATGGACCTCCAAGCTAGATAGAGGGGTTCATGGGTGCGGTTTGTGGAGAAGTATACGTATGGATTGGGAGGAATTTAGCAAAAATATTCGGTTTGAGGCAGGGGCGGGAGATAGAGTTAAGTTTTGGACAGATTAATGCTGTGGGGATTCTCCACTTCATTTGATTTTTCTGAGTGTGTATGGGATTGCCTCCAATAAAGAGGCATCGGTGGCCTCTTCTCTTGATCGATTGGGGATAGAGGAATGGAGAAACTGGGGTGTTCAGTTTATTCGGAGACCAAATGATTGGGAAATGGGTGGAGTGGAGGAATTTCTCCGTACATTGGCTTCATATTTACCTCCCAATGAGAATGGTGATCATTTGCGATGGAAGCTGACAAAGAATGAGGATTTTGATGTCCGATCGTTTTATAATAAATTACGAAGTCCCTTACCCGTAATTTTTCCTTGGAAAGGAGTCTGGAAGGTTAAGGCTCCTCGGCGTGTCTCCTTCTTTGTGTGGACTGCTGTATGGGATAAGATCCTTACAAGTGACAATTTGAGGGGTAGAGGGATAAATTTTGTTGACTAGTGCATTATGTGCCGTTGTAATAGGGAGACGGTGGATCATTTGCTACTTCATTGTGGTAAGGCTTATCGGTTGTGGAGTTTGGTCTTTAGATTGTTTGGGATTTCTTGGGTCTTGCCAAGATTGGTTGCGGATACGCTCTTTGGCTGGCGGAATTGGCTTGGAAAGCATTTGTCTAGCATTTGGAATTTATCTCCGTTGTGTTTAATGTGGTGTCTTTGGAGGAAGCGAAATAGGAGGACGTTTGAGAACATGGAAAGTTCGGATGACCAGTTATTGACTTCTTTTAGTGGCTCTTTGTTTGATTGGTCTAGGGCTTGGGGACTCACCTCTAGTGATTCTCTCCCCATGTTCCTTAGCTCTCTCCTTTGTAATTAGTTTCTTCTCCTTCTCTTTTCCTCTATTGTGTTTCTTATCTTTATGTAATTTTCTCTCTGCCTTATGTTTTTCTGCATAAGGTAGTGTTTTTGAATATACTTTTTTATTACTTATCAAAAAAAAAAAAAAAAAAAAGGATGACATTGATGATCACTACTTATGTGGTGATTTTTCTTACTTAAATACCTGAAGTAAATATGTTATCTAAAAGTATAGTCATTAATGTTTTATGCTCTGGAATTGCATTTGAAAAAGGGGATAATGTGTTAACCATGTGAATCTTATTACCTTTTTGATATATGCTTCCTGCAGAAACTTGGAAGCTTTATGGAGATGCTATTTGGTGGGCGTTATGTACTTCTTTTGATGTCACTATTTTCAATTTACTGTGGGTTGATATACAATGAATTCTTCTCGGTTCCTTATCACATATTTGGTGGGTCTGCTTACAAATGCCGGGATACTACATGCAAGTATGTTTTATCTATTCCTTTCTCAAATTTTTGCATAAACTAAAACTAATGGTTTTAGTTGCAAACATTCTTGTTCAACATATATTATTTGAAGAAAATTTTTTATATTCGCATCTTGTCTATGCCTTTGGATCATTTTAGTGGAGATATATGTTGAATCACTCATATATTGTAGCAATTCTCAGGCAGAAATCTTTAGTTTTTTTTTTTAAAATAATTTTTTTTAATTATAATGTTGTTGCTATGCGTCTCAATTTTGAAATAAACATGTGCCTATAGGAATTTTTTTTTCTTTGTTGATGTGCTTGTAGGTGTTAGTATTTACAATTCTAATCATTTATGGATAAAGTCAAATCAGTGATTTGGGACTTGGGATGCTGTTGTCATAAATCCCATCCCAATAAAAGTGAATATAGGCATATTTAAAGCAGTGGAGAACTTTCTAAGTCGCACATATATGCTTGATGAGTGGTTGTGATTAAATCATTGTAAGTTTGAGCTTTCATTAGATAGCATGTTGGTTCTTTCCATGGTGAATTAGGGGTTTTGCTATTGCTGCAATACTAGGAATCTTAAACTGCACTGCTATTTAACCCTCAACAAGGCTCTTTTAAATATCATTAAGTTTGGCATTAAGTTATAACTTCTTTTGAGTTTGATAGTTTTTCAGAATGATTTTTTATTTATTTGTCATCCAATTTTTTTCATATTCTTTATCTGTTCTGAAACTTTCTTATCAGTTTTTAGGCATATCCTGACGCAGGACAACCAGAACAAAAATTGAAACAACAAAAAAATAAATGGATATGACCTAAGAGTCAGCACTTAGGCCTTGCTTGGAGTCAGCACCAAACATGGAAACCACTAGGAGTCAGCACCTAGGGTAGACCTGAGTCACACTGACCGATCAAAGAAAGACTAAACGACCATTGTTTTTATTTATCAAAATATCAACTAGCTCCTCAAGGAGTACAATAAGTTGCTTATAAAGGATTGCTAAACCCTAGTTCTAATTGGCTAGGAAACCCTAATTGCCTTATTACAGAAATAACCCTGCTTCCAAATTAAAATACTAATAGCCCAATAAACTAATAGAACCTAAAACATAAAAATACAAATGACTTGCAAACATAAATAATATTAAATAATAATTTTCTTGCATATCCTGCATCATTCTCCTCTGGTTGGAGAAAACTCGTTCTAAAGCATTGAAGGATTAGGATGCTGACAAGTAACACTTGCTTCCAGTCTGGAATCACTTTAGGTAGCATAGAGAAAAGAAAAACCTTGAATTCCATCATGTCAAACTCTTCTGGAATAACAAAATCAATGTGTGGAATCAACATAATCTTATCTTGAACCCGTGGAAGCACTATGTTATCCACTTTCTCCACTTTGGCAAACTGTTTTTCTTCATGCACCATGGAAGGCTGATCAAAAGCAGATTCATTAGCTTCCAATATCACATCATGGGCACCCTCTAACATAATACTCTCTTTAGAAACCATATCTTTACCTTGCTGCACTTCAATAGATTCATTTCCTTGCACACATGTGAGAGCAATACTTGTCGAGGCATGAATGTTTGTGTCAACATTAGGCTTTGGTGTTGCTTGAGGATCTTCCACAACCAAGATATCATCATCAATGTTGTCTTTTATGGGGGCAGCAATAAGTTCATTATGATGAATTATTATTGGTTTCCCAAATGAATTGGTTTGAGTCTTCATTTGCTTCATTTGAGCAATTATGTCTTGAACATTTTTCTTGATCTTTTCAGATAACTCCTTTAATTCCTTGGTAGATTGTTCAAAAGTGCATTGAGGACATGAAATGGAATGAAAATTCATCGTATTTGCTTCAACTTGAAAAGTACCACATTGAGATTGGGGTAGATATTTAGCTCGATAGTATGGTGACAAATACTCATCACAAAGCTTTTCCTTCATATCTTCCCACACACTAATGGCAGGTTCATTGTTTAGATAGCGGAAATATTCAAGCTTTTCCCAAAATTTTTGTGCTTTACCTCTTAATTTCAACTTGGCATACCTAACCTTTTTGTTGTTTGCAAAATTTGCTTGCTCAAAGAATTGCTCCATCCCATTCGTCCAGTTGACAAAATCTCGTGGATAAGTTTCATAACCATCAAAATAGGGTGCTTCTGATATTATCATAATTCTCTAAAATAGTGCTTCAATAAATAGTTGGAAGTTGGAACAAAAACCTGGATTGTTGTGATGTTCTCTGGACAGGTCTTTGGAATAGGCTCCGAAGACTATTCTCTCAAATAGTTGCTGGACTAGGCTGGTTGACAAGTTTGGATTTTGTGGGCTGGGCCTTTCTTCTTCTTCTTCTTCTTTTTTTATTTTTTATTTTTTTTTTAATAATAAAATACACTGTTGGACCTTTTTTTTTATTTTTTATGTGACATTGTTGGACTTAAGAAACTACAAACAAAAGAAGTGCAAACTACAGACTAAAAAGAAAGACCACGAAACTAGAAGAGAAAAGGGGCGGCAGAGCAAGCACGAGGTGGCGCTGGAGTTAACGGCGGCGGGGGCTCACCGGCATCACGGTCAGCGGTGGCCGATGGTGCAGATCGGAGCTCGCTCGTCGGACCACGGTGATAAAACCGGCGAAGCATGAGGCGGCACGGTTGAGCGGTGTGGACGGCGAGTTGGCGTAGGTGGTTCTCGGCGGCACGAGCCCGGTATTTACGTCGGCGGCTCTCGTTGGTTTTCAACTCCTCTGTCTTGGATCTGGTGGCTGGCGGCTGTGGTAGCTGTTGGGCTTCGCGGCGGCTGGTGGTTGTTGGGCTTCGCGGTAGTGGGTGTTGGCGGCTGGGTTCGTGGGTCTCTGCTTCTTCTTTTTTTGGGTCAAAGGGCTTTGGTTGTCTTCTGGTGGCTTGGTACGTGTGGGTATTGAGAGATGGTTTTCTGTTGTTGGTTTGGCAGAGATGTTGTGAAGAAATTTTGAAGGTGGTGTGGTGGCTGAATTTTTGGTGGTGGTAGAGCTGTTACTTGCGGTGGTTGTTTATGGTGTGCGGGTTACTGTGGTTTGATGGGATGAGATACACTGTTGGAATTTTTTTTTTTTTTTGGGTGATATTTTCTGGTTCTTTCCTGCGGTGATACTACAACAGATTGAAGTTTGCTCTGATACCAAAATTGACGCAGGACAACCAGAACAAAAATTGAAACAACAAAAAAGTAAATGGATATGACCTAAGAGTCAGCACTTAGGCCTTGCTTGGAGTCAGCACCAAACATGGAAACCACTAGGAGTCAGCACCTAGGGTAGACCTGGAGTCAGCACCAGATCAAAGAAAGACTAAACGACCATTGTTTTTATTTATCAAAATATCAACTAGCTTCTCAAGGAGTACAATAAGTTGTTTATAAAGGATTGCTAAACCCTAGTTCTAATTGGCTAGGAAACCCTAATTGCCTTATTACAGAAATAACCCTGCTTCCAAATTAAAATACTAATAGCCCAATAAACTAATAGAACCTAAAACATAAAAATACAAATGACTTGCAAACATAAATAATATTAAATAATAATTTTCTTGCATCTCCTGCATCATATCCTGCTTTCTTTTGCATTACCTTTTTCTCCAGTATCCACCCTTTGTATTTATATAGGCTCTTAGTTTTTTATGCTATCCATAATCTGTTGGGATATTTTTTTAATTAAGAGGAATTTAGCTGTGCAATTATCTGATTCTATAATCTACTTTTGTTTTTCTGGTCAGGGATGCATACACTGTTGGCTTAGTCAAATACCAAGATGCATACCCATTTGGTGTGGATCCCAGTTGGCGTGGAAGCCGTTCGGAGCTGCCTTTTTTGAATTCTCTGAAAATGAAGATGTCTATATTGTTGGGCGTGGTCCAGATGAACTTAGGAATTATATTAAGTTACTTCAATGCACGTTTTTTTAGCAGCTCACTGGACATAAGGTTTGTCTCCTCCATCTTCCCTCTATTTCTCTCTTTCCTACATCCTTGGAAAGTTGAGTGTCAAACTTATTCTGCATCTTGTTGGTAGGTACCAGTTTGTGCCACAGGTGATCTTTCTTAACAGCCTTTTCGGGTATCTTTCGCTTCTTATCATCATAAAGTGGTGCACCGGTTCTCAGGCAGACCTCTATCATGTAATGATATACATGTTTTTGAGTCCCACTGACAATCTTGGTGAGAATCAGTTATTTTGGGGCCAAAGACCGCTTCAGGTATAATCTGCGCTCTTCTGAGTCTCACTCTGTATACTGAATTATATTTACTAGTCTTCTAGACGATAACTAAAGCTCAACTTTTGCAGATTATTTTGTTGCTTTTAGCTCTTATTGCAGTTCCATGGATGCTTTTTCCAAAACCTTTTATTTTAAAGAGGCTTCACACGGAGGTACTGTCATTTATTTGCTTGCCTTATCTATTTTCCTGTTCAAAATGATAGCCTTATCCACAGGCCCCTTTTTTAAAGTTTTATTTCTTATTTTATTCCTTTGGATATCTTGAACTTTATAATATTGAAAAAAAATTTATATTATGATTATCACAAGCATCTTTCTTCCTCAAAAGTGGACAGTTTTGGCCTGATTTTTTTTGTTGTAATACCAGAACATTCCCACTGCTTAACTGAATACATATCTTTAAAATCTCTATTATCTGCAATTGTTTAGCTCATTTTAAAATTATGCTTATAATTGTTTCTTAACACACTTGTTTAGTACTGGATTTTTTAGTTTACATGCTGGGCCATTAATTGAACATAATAGTAGTTTGTAAATGTGTGTGCCCTTGTATGACTCATTATAAGTTTCCTCCGATGCAAAAGAAAACGTTCTTAATTTCTCAAAGTATTGGACCCACTTTTGGATTAGGTAGCTATGTCATGCTCATCATGTGCACCTACTATTACATGGATGATGGATGGGATATCAATAGTCATTTGTCCATCAACTCATACACTATGAAAATTACAATGGAAATTTGACTTTAGAGCTCATTAATGGATGGGCCAGTGATTCCTGCTTGATGATAATAGTCCACGATGATGATGCCTCTTTTCCTCAGATTATCCATAGTCAAGGTCTTTCCTAACGTCACACACCATGAGAAGAAGACACCAAAGGAATACATATAGGGATTATGAACATGAGCAGGAAAACTTTAGGCTTCACCACCTAGAGTTTACCTGGCATCAACCAAGCTATGGATAATTTCTGAAACATGTCCATTCATCAATATCAACACATCGACAATGTTTCGACAGGGGCTTACATCAAACAAGGACGGAAGATCAAATCATAACTATCTCTTAAACCATCAAAATAAAATAAACTTCAAATCATTTAAATCCCATAATTGGGACCAATGAAATCAGTCTGCTTTAATTTGGTGTCTGCACCATTGTTTAATCATATGATTGATAGAGACTAGTTTTCTCATGTTTTCGGACGCATCTGAAACTTCCTGTGGGAGAGTAAGAAATGTATGAATAAAGATTTGGTTTGAGCTTCTCCTTACATAACTTTAAACCTTTACAAGCTCTTCTTAAGTGTCACTGGTATTTAAAGAATCCTTCATAGTTAGGAAAGAAATGAATTTATTCAGGAAATATGATTTGCTTGTCACTTTTCTTCATGAATTGTTAATTTCAATCCATATGAGCCTCGGTCTGTGGACCTAGAATCTCCACTCATCTAGTATATTACTCATATGAGTCAAGGAGACAAAATTTAGGGGCTTGGGAAGATCTGAGACTGAAGCTGATTTTTTCTTGATGATATTGCCAGAGATTCCAAGGTCGCGCCTACGGCATTCTTGGTACCTCTGAGATGGATCTTGATGTGGAACCTGATTCTGCAAGGCAACATCATGAGGAGTTTAATTTTAGTGAGGTCTTTGTGCACCAAATGATTCACTCCATAGAGTTTGTTCTTGGTGCTGTTTCAAATACGGCATCATATCTTCGACTGTGGGCTTTAAGGTGCAGCCAGGATTTTACTCTCGTCTTCATTAACTTCTTTCTTTGATATTTACTATAATTATCTAATTGGTGTCTGTTACTGCTATTACAGCTTAGCCCACTCAGAATTGTCGACTGTTTTCTATGAGAAAGTCCTCCTCCTTGCCTGGGGGTGAGTTTTTAGTTCTATACTGCTGCATAAGAAACTATCTTTTTTTGCTTCATTCTCCTTTCTCTCTCTTTTTTTTTTTTTTTTTTTGGATAAGTAATAAGTTTTATTGATATAAAAAAAGGAACACCCTAGTACACAGGGAGTGTACAAGGGTCAACAAATCAAGCATAAAAATTACAAGAATAAAGAAAAGAAGAGAATGATTGGTTTCGCAAAGCAGGTAACCAATCCAATAAAGTTCTAAAGAAAAATAACTTGAGGTTTGGTATGGATCTCTCATTATCTTTAAAACACCTACTATTTTCTTTCCCTCCAAAGACACCACATTAAATAATGAGCAACAATTATCCATATATGACCATTTTGATGACAACCAAGCCAGCCTTGCCAGCAAGCTAGGAGACCCACAACTGATTGCGGCATAACTCAATTTACTCCAAACAAACCCAAAATCATAGAGCACAAATCCATAGCAACTGGACAATGAAGGAAGAGATAGTCAATTGATTCACCATTACACTTGCACATATAATACCAATCCAATATCCAAACCTTCCTTTTTTGTAAATTGTCAATTGTTAAGCATTTTCTTAACGTAGTAGTCCAAAAAAAGAGCCACTTGAGAAGGGATCTTCTGCTTCCAAATGCTTTTCCAAGGAATACAATAATCATTAGAGCCCACTAGAAGACTATAATAATCATTAACCATGAACCCCTATCTATATCTGATTTCTAGCTCATTTTATCCTCTAAACTCCCTTACTAAGAGCCATATTTGGTATCCATGAAGCTCGACACAGCCTCTAATTTCTGAACATAAAAACCCCTATAAAGAAACTCACATCCCAAAAAAGGACCCCATTACAGGCAGATTCTTCATTGGACTCATGACATATAAGACTGAAAACCCACCAAAGTTTTGGGGAGAGGAGAGAGAGAAAAGCTTTAGAACCTTCCTCCTCTAAATCCAAAAAAAAAAAAGATGCTCCCCACATTTTGTACGTTGCTCCGCTCCCAATTTCACTCCTGTAGGGATTAACTTTATCCATTCTGCTATTGCATGATTTGGAGCAACTCATCCACACGGTTTGCACAGGCCATACAGGCCATACGTAAAACATTGAAATATGGTTTAGATAAAGAGTGGTAGCCCGAATCCAGGTTTGATTTCCTTGTAGGACTGATTGAATCACTTTGATCAGGATCTTGTTTTGGTCTAAAATTGTTCATGAGATTAATATTGGTTTTGGATTTGATGATTTGTCTGTCTCTTCGTTCAAATTAATACAGTTCCAAAAAACTCTGGTACAACTTACTACTTGGTATAGTTGATTGACAACATTTTCATGTCTATGCTTTTTAAACCATTCTGTGTGTAACTTGTATAGTACTCTATACTACACTCAGCATTTAATGTTGCTTGTTCTTTCCTCAGTATTTGATATTATTAAGGATGGTTATGACAGGTATGACAACATTGTCATCCGGTTAGTGGGGCTAGCTGTTTTTGCCTTTGCGACTGCTTTTATTCTACTCATGATGGAGACTCTTAGTGCTTTTCTTCATGCCCTGCGTCTTCATTGGGTGGAATTTCAAAACAAGTTTTATCATGGTGATGGCTACAAGTTCAGACCTTTCTCTTTTGCCTCGTTAACTGAGGATGAGGATTAATTCACCCATCCATAAATCCTTTTGCTTTTAGTTTCTGGAAAGAAATATAGTATAGAGAGGCGGGAGCATCTACGACAATAGAAGAAGCCTAATTGGACAGTGGTCCTGTTTTGGCTGGCAATGAATTGGCACTGCTTTGCCAACACTGCTTGATTTTGACTAAGTAAAATCGTGGCTCATATTCTTTGGATTTATTGCATAAAAAGGTTCTGCTTAACCTTCCTTTGAGAGATCGTTCTCTTCTCTTTCAGATGAAAAGAAATATTTTTTTGGGGGGTTGAAGGGTTAGATTCGCTTTTTGTAAAGAGGAGTTGGAGAATACATGTAGCATTTCTGGATTTTGGGTCTTTGGGGATATGCAGGTTTACAAAATTTTGTATACACACACAAAAGCTGGATTCTGTTAGGATTCTTTGTAATTTTTCAATGTACTGGTTAATCACACAGTTCTACTAAGCCCCATTTTTGTAAGGATCTATTATTTAGAGAATCCAAGTTAATTCCATCTGCCTACAACCGGCTTGAGATCCATTTATAATGTCATACTCACCATCATTATAAAGGATAAATGATTTTTTTTTTAATGATCCATAAATGATAAATGATGATGTCAAAAAAGAAATGAGATGACGAAAATTTTACAGTTGTCATGACTAGTTGAGTCTTGCTACGATATTGTGAAGCTTTGCAGACTGCCATGTAGCGCAGTCACTAGTTGTAGCATGCTTTTATACTTGCCAATATGACATCACATAAGTAGGGTATTTAATTTATAGAAGGTGCCCGTGAAGAAACAACATGTCAATGAAGTCAATTTTTCGTAAGATTTTTGACCAATTTTATAGGACGTAGAGTTAATAAAGTCAATTTTTTGAGTTTTACTTGTTAATTTAGTATTATTATTAATTATTTTATCAATTTATACTAACTTTTTATTAGGTAGATTTTACAATATATTATCTTTAATGGACACTTTGTAGTGTCCGTTAATATTTTCCTTGTTTTATTTAATTTATTTGGCATAAAATTTAGGAATGACCACGAGATGTTGATGTGACATTTTGTAATTGACTTAGGATTTTTCTTTCTTACAAATTTAATTTTTAAAACTTTTTTTTAGAAGAATTATTTTTTAAAACTTTTTTTTTTTGGAGAAAAATTATTTTTTAGAACTTAAATCTTAAGTTTTAAAATATTTCATTTAAACTTCAGAATTTATGAAACGTATCATTTAAACCTCCATAATTTTCTAATATCATTATTAAAGCATCACAGGTTTAACTGATAAAAATACTTAGTATTATAAATAAATAAAAAACTGTTTAATATGTGGTTCAAATGAAATTTTAGTGAAAATTATCAAGAGTTTAAGGTTTTATTATCTATACTACTATTGAATGAGCTCTTGTTTAGAGCAAAAGAAACAGCTCTTCATGCTCTATGGGAATGCAGTGTGGCTCAGGGAGTTTGGGCGGAGAGTATAAGGAAATTGCAGAAAGGTGTTGGTGGACAATCTGATGTATTGCAGCTTGCAGAGGAGTTACTGAACAAGCTAACGCAGGGAGAGTTTGAATTATTCCTTGTCCAAGTTTGGTTGCTCTGGAACCAAAGAAATTCTATCACACATGGAGGAGGTGCGCAGGAACCGACTCCGCTGGTGAGAAGGGCAGTGGAATTTTTAGAAGAATTTAAGGAGGCACAACAGCATTTGGTGGTTCACTCGACTGTAATGAGAAGTGCAACATGGACTGCTCCACTGGAGAATTGTTTCAAGCTCAACTTCGATGCGGCGATATTCAAGGATATTAACGCCTCTGGCTTTGGCGTGGTAATCCGCAATGAGATGGGAGAAGTGATGGCTGCATTAGCTAGGAAGGGTCCACTGGTGCATGACAGTGAGGAGGCTGAAGTTTTAGCATGTCGAAAAGCGCTAGAGTTTGTAGTTGACACGGGCTTCGTGGAGCTGATCTTGGAAGGGGACAATGTAACAGTTATGCAGACATTAGAAGCCTCAAGGAGTACTCTGTCATGTCTGGGCCACCTGGCTGTATGGAGATTTCCAATGTCTCAGATCGGGTTTACATGTCATATCTGTTAGTTGTGTGAGTAGATCAGCCAATTCCGTGGCTCATCCTTGGCCAGATTTGCTAAAGGAGTTGAGGAGGAAATTGTTTGGTTGGAGGAATCTCCCCCGCCAGCGTTGGAAGCTCTGTACTGTGATTCATTATAATTGAATAACAATGATTTCACCTTCAAAAAAATGAGCTCTTGTCTAGATTCCTCAATTTTGATGCTTAAAATACCTTTAAATTTACCGGCTAAACTAATAGAGTTATACATGTAAAATTACTAATTTAAAAACTTCTAAATTTTAGTTAAATTTTTTTTGAAATTTCATTTATCTCTAATTTGAAAAAAAAAAAAAAAAAAAACTATCCCAGGATCTATGATTCTATCCAAAAAAAAACTTACCCAGGCCACCTTTTTTTTTTTTTTTTTTTTTTTTTTTCAATTTTGTGGATAACTACACCTTTAAAAACTAAAGTTTTTTTTTTTTGGGGTTCCCTTTAAAAACTCAAGTAAAATACTAATGTTCAGATAAAAGTAAAACTACCACTCTCCAACAATCACAAGTTATTTAATTAATAATTCAATAAAAAAAAAAACCTGCTCCAAGTTAACTTTTTATGTTCACGTTTCTCCTCCCTCACCCTCAAAAATAAGTTCCACAACTATTTGCAATGCCAAAAATTTCATAAAAGACAATTTTGATCTTTGATGAGTCTCCACTCTCAACTTCCCACTACCAAAAAAAGAAAAAAGAAGAAGAAGAAAACACTACTGTAAGTTCCCTTTTAGATATACACCACTGTAAGTTTCTTTAAAAAACTTTCTCCCCTTTCCCCATGGTGAAATTATACAGTACTCTGGTGGACCACATCACTTGTCTACTATTATACAAAAAGACTCACACTTGTTTAAAATTACTGAGTTAGTAATCAGTTTTTGTTTTAAAAATCTTTTAGTGGAATGGTGGACCACATCACTTGTCCACCACGTGGACCTTATAATTTCTCCTCCCCATGTGTGTGTGTTAAAAATATTTAGTATTCTCAAAAGAAAAAACAGTGAATTAATCTCGCATTGAAAAATGAGTGTGAGTTAAAGAGGTTTAAAGCTTATGCTGTGTATCCAAGAGTTAAGCTCTTTTGGATATACACCACTGTAATTTCTTAAAAAAACTCTCTCCTCTCCCCATGTGTGTGTGTTAAAAATATTTAGTATTCTCAAAAAAAAAAAAAAAAAAAACTTCCCACTACAAATAATCCTAAAATGTAGCTTACCTCTTTAATTTTTAAAAATTAAAATACTCACTTCTACCTAAATAAAAACTTCTCACCACCAAGTAGTTATTACTATGTATTATTCTCTATATATTAAGAGGATTTTTAGAGTTAGTTATTGCCTTTTGTACTGTCAAAATTACCCTTCTTATAATAACACTACAAAATATACATACTACACTTAAAATATATATATATATATATATATATAAGGGCTCTTCAAAAAAAAAAAACCTAAGGGCATATAAGGAAATTTGAATATTTATTTTAGTAGAAATTGATCATATCCAAAAGAAATCCAAAAAATTTCAAATACCACATTCAAACCCACGTTCAACTTTTCCCTAAAAAAGAAACCACTTTCAAATTTATCCAAAGAAAACCCCTACTTTCAAATCTTTAACAAAACTTTCGGATAGCTACAGCTAAAATAAACTAAAGTTAAAAACAAATCCATAAAATTTTAAATACCTCTACCAACCCACCCACGTTCATACACACAAGTGACGATACAACATGAGTATACAAAATAAATATATCCATGAATTAGAATACAGGTGCTGGAATACAAAAGAAATCTGCAACTCCTTAAACAAGATAAGCATACTAGAGCAACCTAGATACGTTACATGAATTGTGTATGGATAATTTTAATGATATGTATATGGTGCCCACAATTAATCGCCATTGAGCTTCAATTATTCCAAGAAAGCAAAAAATGACATCAAGTTTGTTGACTACATAACAATCAAAATATAACATGAATTCAATTATATCATAACCCAATCGAGTTCTATGCCACGATAGCTTGCGATAGAACATGGTAGGAACTTTGAAATGCTACAATCTTCTAGGTCAAAAATATAGAGAAATCGATCATCACTCTTGGTAAAGTAGATTGAGTTTCGGTTAACTCCTTGCTCTGTTGCAATACAAGAGATACCACTATCGTTGGAAAGAAAAATAGTCCTCTCTCCAATACTCTTCACTTGCATCCACATCTTTTCTATAGGATCCGCTCGAAAAATAAAAAAACCGTAAACCCTGTGAACTGGAATGAACATCTTGTGAACATATAAGAGCTCTCCACAAGATTCAATTAAATATGTTTTAAAATGGAATATCTCTGGAGGTGATGGCTTAGCTATTTGCCCTCCTGTGAACTCCATAAATCGAAGCTCTGACCCTACAAATTCAGCAGTGAATAATGCATCTTCGAACAAAAGGAAAACAAGTTTTCCTTCAAACATTGTTGCATACGTTATGTAGTAGCTATCATCAACATGACGAAATTCTCTTTTATCAAATTTGTCCTCACCAGGCTGACAAAAGTAAAATATGCGCTTATCAGCATCAATGAAGAATACATGACAAGGATTGTTAGGGTCACTTGGTGGTGAAGACAAAATGCAAATACTCCAATCAGTAATAGTTTCCAATCGAGGGAGTTGCATCACTTCCTTAGATGAAAGATTCAAAAGGCATAAATCCAGAGACTCAACATCCTTCAACACCAACCATCCATTAGTGTGAGTGCATATCTCTTTGTTGTACATCTCCGGAATGGACTTTTTGTAAAATCGATTTTCAGATATGCTGAAAAATAATTGTCTTTCTAGATATTTTCCATCACGAACCAGAAACCAGGGATATGATTGATGGATATTAGGAGGAGAGGATCGATTGAGTTCTTCCTTTTCATTTGCTACTTGCATAAAAGGTTTCTTTTCGATTGTAGCTTCTGTCATCCTAAACTGTAAAAATAAAAAACATATAAGCCCCTACAAATTTTCAAATATAAAATGAATAGAAGTTGTACAATTTCAATAAATTCAAATTGAAGCTATTTTATTGTAAATCAGCTAAGAAAAATCTTATGAAATATCTTGTAGTATACTAATTGCATCTATTATATAAAGAAAATAATCCAATAACGAGCAACTACATCAAAATTAAGCACACTAGGCAATTAATCGTATATAGTCAAGACCAATCAGAAGCTTATTGTGATGTAGAACACCTATTTCAAAGCATGCAGTTGAATTTGATATCAAAGTTCATCAAGAAATATTCACGATGCTCATCAATCATATCTATGAAAACAATGGGTCCAAATTTTGTTTGAAGTAAGTTAGAATGGTAAGGACTTAACTGTCTTAACTTGTAACCTATATTAGGTTTTCTGGCTTGTTTTTGAGGTAACTCGCTAGGAATAAACTATATATGATTCACACATAGTTCGTAACAAAGAGTGGCAATTTTTGTTTGCGTGTGGGATTTTGTGTCATGCCGATTATTGAGTATTTCACTATATAAGTCAATATTAACACAACAAGTTTATTACACGAACCAAGATTCTTTAACATTGACATAACATGTTTATTAAACAGGTTAATTGTTTTGAGTTGTTTATCAAATTCTATCAAATTATTAACCAACTATATTACAAATATCTCAATATCACAAATAATCAATCACAATAAATATATATAAATATATATATATATATATATATATATATATATATATATATATAACACGGACCCACCTCAATCCATAACACTACAATTTATAAACATGGGTAACATAGTCCTCCACGAACTTTATTAAAAAAAATTAAAATCCAACATAATGTTGAACAGTTGCTAATAACTATATATCATCCATAGACAAAGATGAACACTCCCAAGTCCTAAATCCTAATACAAAACAGAATTAAGAGTTTAAATCATCGAGTCCAACAGGTTTGACTAGTGCTAATTCTGGGCCCAAATGGCATGTACAAATAATTTTAAAAAAAAAATACATAGACAAAAATATTTGAAGCATTCAATTCAGAGTAAAAACTGCAATTTTAGGATTAGAAACATCCCATATATATATATATATATAAAGTTCTTTTTGCAGTTCAATGTTGGTGGAGAAAAAAACATATTATCCAGAAAAAAAAAAAGTACAAACCAATTGAACCTGTTCTTTTTCCAAAACCGATGGAGTAATATTGTTGGCAGCCATGAAACCTTCGAAATAGCGAAGCGAAAGAGAGAGTTACGGAGGTTTGAGGGTTCAATCTATATTACCTCTGACTCTGTTAAATTTTTTCCGTGGGCTAATTATTGTGTGGGTACATATATATGTACGATGAATAGTTTTCCAATTCGAGAAGAACTAGTAATCCTTGACCTAGGAGACTTGAGCATCACGTGAGTCCCCATCTAATATCGGAATTTTTTTAGAAGAGCATGTTATTAATTTAATATCGTCCTTTGAGGTCACGTCCGATTAAATTGGAACTGTACTTAATTTACTTCTGCTAGGACTAGGAGTCTAGGAATCTGAAAAACGGACTATCTAATTTTATTTTTTAAGTAAAACCGACATAACTATTTAGTACTTAAGACTTGGCATTGGGAGCCTCTCGCTCCAAATTGAAGTCCCACGTCCCACTACACTAATTCATCTGACTCTTCTTCTTCTTTCTCCAACAACACCACCGACGGTAGCAGTATCACTCCTTCCCAAACAAAAGGTAAAACCAATGCTATGTTGAATTTTTTTCCTTATATTTGTTCAACTCCACTTTTGCTATTCATATTTCTTGGTTTAATAAGTATATATATATATATATATATTTTTTTTTTCTGAGATAGATTGAAATTACATCTGGTGTACAAATAGTGTAACTTGAACCTGTCTCTCTTTTTCTTATGGTCAAATTTCTTTACTTTGCGTTTGTTTGTTTGTTTTTTTGTTGTAAAACCTTCTTCCTATAAATGTAAAAAGCACAAAATTTAGCTACAAAATTGATTTAGTCTTAGGTTACAACTTTACTCAATATCTTTTTATTAGAGGTGAATTTTGACAAATTTACCATTGGATTACATATTCTTCTTAAATTCTCCATGCTTGCAAAAAATTTTGAAAATTATAAATCAATAGCTATGTCATCAATAAATTGTTTAAATTGCAATTTTTTGTAGTTTAAAATTCTGTATAAAGTATAAGAATATTGATCATATAGTAAATAATATCTTATTGATACAAAATTTGACGTGTATTAAAAGTATAAATAACATACAATTCAAATATGTAGTAATACTTGTTTTATTGAGTAAGGTTGTAGTTTTAGATTACAACTAATTTTGTAACTAAACTTTGTCCAAATGAAAATATGTTATCATGAACATTCAAATTTTATCTCTCTTCTCTCAACTATCAAATCCTAAAAAAAAAAAAAAAAGTAAAACAAGATATATATATATATAGACACACACACATTTATTGATACAATGAAGGAGAGATATTTAAACCTTTGATATTTATGTTAAAAACACTCGAAAGTAGTAATTATTTAAATATAAGGTTCTTAACATCTTTATAATTTTAGACTATAGAGTTGAGGGGTTCTCTATCATAGTTTCATAGACTATAAAAGTTCATCTAAAAAAACTTCTACTAATGTGCCCTTCATATAATTTATTTATTTATTTTTTTCAGTCACGTACAAAAGATAAAAAGGGAAACTGAAGGACGCATCTTCTGACTTTATATGGCTGAAGAAATTGTCCAAATTAACCGGGAGAAAGACCAAGAGAAGAAAGAATTTGATAAATCTTGGGCTAAGCTTCTACCAGAACTTCTTCAATTAGTGTCAGCACATCTTTTTGTCACGGACTATAGTACTTTTCGTGCCATTTGCAAATCATGGCGATTAAGCACTCCTATTAGTAAGCCGCTTCTACCGTTATTGGACTCCCCACATTCACAGTCTCCATGTTTAATGTCTGTGGGCAACTACAAATGCAGTTTTTTTCACCCAATATATAACAGCACATATCATATGGAGATTCCAGAATTGTTGGGTGCAATGATTAGGTATTCAAAGTATGGTTGGTTACTCTTATCTCGAGCTGACTGCAGCGTCTTTTTCTTTCATCCTTTTAGTAAGATTAAGATAAAACTTCCAAGTTATCATCATGAGTATGCATTTGAAACGATGTGTTTTTCCTCACCTCCAACTTCTGGAGATTGTGTTGTTATTGGAGTAACATTTGCAGGAATGCAAGTTGGCTTTATTAGGCGTGGTGAGTTGGATTGGACGATTTGCCAATTTAAAAGGGACTCTTGTTCTGAGCTATCTGGATGCACTCCCGTATTATACAAAGGGAAGTTCTATTGTTTGTATAAGCTAGGAAGGCTGGCAGTATTTGATCTTAATGAGTACTTAGGAGCCCCTAACCAATACTCATGTAGTTGGACTGTTTTTTCTACTGGCCTTCCAGAGCATATATGTGATTCATATGAACTAAGTTACCTGGTAGAAGATAATGGGAAGCTTTTTGCAGTTTTTGAGATGCATGATTGTGAGCCATCTGTTTACATTTTCTCATTGAACCTCTCCCCAAGAGGTTCACGGTCACGGATGACTTGGTCACACATGAAATGGCATGAAGTAAGGAATTTGAGAAATAAAACGCTCTATGTTAGTCCCGGAGGTTCATTCTTGGAATTAGCTGCAGTGAAAGGAATGAGGAACAAAATTTACTTGCCAAAAGTTCAGGACAATAGCAATGTATTCTACTCTCTCAAAACTAAGAATTACCACTCATTTTTCAGTGATTATTCAACCAGAATTTCATCTTATGGAAGAGAACTAAACAACAGCTCTTGGATTATTCCCATGTTGACAACAGCGGAGGAGGAGTTTAGTTGGTGATATCAACTGAATTGGCTGGATGAACTTTAAATATTTAACGTCTTAAGTTTTTTTCGTCTTTTTTTTTTATCTGTATTTTTTTATTATATTTTTTTAATTAGTTGTATTGTGATAATCCAGGTCTCGAACCGTAGACCATGCTCATCCCTAGCCCCTGGGTAAGGGAGGTGCCATTAGATCACTAGGTTATTGTCAAGACTATATTATTAAGAGTTCTTGATTTTTCTCCTTTTGTTTTTGATCCAGATAAAATATTAATACAATGTTATATTTTCTTCTGAATTTTGAAATATTTGACTTAAATCATTGCACTAGGCTAAGCATTCTTTTTAAGATAAGGGTGTTAGTTTTGCATTAATTTTATTGTTCTGTTGGTTATGTACTAAGTGACTATAAATTAGCATCTGTACTTTCTATATTTCATCTAGTATTCTATAATGTTAACTGGTTTCTGAATTCTTTCCCATTTACTAATTTTTTTTCATAAAAAAAAAAAAATTGGGAGGGGAGGTACTATTTGCAACATTTTTTGGGTAAAGTTACGGAACTAGAGTATCCAACTTTAAACTTAAAACCCTAAAATAATTTTAGACAAAGTTAGCAGTGTAAATTACAATTTTTCCAAAATTTTCCTAGCTTTGTTCATTTTGATAGATATTATATATCATATATTGTCTTTTATTTTTCTATTTTTTAAAGTATTTGCTTTTGTTATGAGCGGTGACACTTTGGCTATGATTTCATTTCATTCAAAATGTTGTTTCCATAAGCATTGTAATTATAAGATGAATTTCTATGGCTATTATTTCATTCCATTCCAAATAATAATCAGATACTCAAAAAATGTTTAAATACTTTCGTTTCAAATAATAATAATAATAATAATAATAATGTTATAATATCAAAATCATTGTTATTATTAACTGGACTTTGTTAGAAGGTCGCAAGTTTTATTGTAATTGCCAAAAGATCTAAGATTTTAAGGGTAATTCTACCGTGATCTCTTTCAAACACTTTGACAAAAGAAGAACCCGTATGTTTTGTTTTGTTTTTTTGGGTTTTATACAAAACCTAAATGATCAGTAGCAAGTATCTTAATAAAATTAAATAAACGGACCAGATTAAAACAAGCAAGATCTATGGCTAAGATTTAAGTGGGTAATGTACCCCCCTCAAAAAATAGGGGTACATTAGATTTAAATAAGGTGGGTAATTCTATCGTACCCCCCAAAAAAGAGGGGGGGGGGGACGATACCTACTAATAGGAAGCTTGCTATACCAGGTTACCAAATCCTCATATTTGACGGTTCTATCCTCATATTGTGCAGTTCCAACATTACATATGACAGTTCTTTTGTCACATTTGGTGGTTCCCTTAATTTTTTCTCACATTTGACGGTTCCATCATCACATTATGTAGTTTCAACATCAAATGTGACAATTATTTTGTCACATTTGGTGGTTCTCTTACTTTTTTCTCACATTTGACAGTTCTATCATCACATTGTGCAGTTCTAACATCACATGTGACAGTTCTTTTGTTACATTTGGTGGTTCCCTTACTTTTTTATCATATTTGACGGTTCTATTATCACATTGTGCAATTTCTAAAGGAAATATGGATGTGCGCAGTGGAAAACAAACGGATCTACTTCATTCATAAAAGTTAACATGTACTATAAAAGTTTCAGAATTAGAGAACAAGAGAGTGTACCTTGAAGCGCTTGGGAACACTTTCAATCTTCACTCCAATTCCACTAATGCCCAAGATGTGTGGTCTCTCAATCAGTTCCAAAAGGAGAATGTCAAGGAGTGTCTAACACTTCTTACACCACTTCACAATAGTGTTCTTACAATTCTCTACAAAAAATTCTGTATGTTTCTCCCTTTGTGTCTAACCGATTATCTAATTGGGCTGGCCTTTTGGGTCTTTCCAATTGGACTTAAGTGTGTGGCTTGAAGTGGAACCAAAAGAGACCAATAAGACACTAGCTCCAATGGACCTTGGACTTTTCTGTCAACTCTTGACAAGTCCAAAGTTACCATTAATTATATTTAATACCACTATATAAATATAGTTGCACTCTAGGCCTTATTTATAAATTATATCCAAGACTTTATTGTACATACAATCCATTCATAAAATATTCGTAGTAAAATAAAGTCATGAATGTAGACTGCCACTTTGTAAATTACTACATCTTATCATTGAATACCCGGTTTAATCCTTTAAAGTTATTCATTATATATTTATGAAATCAAATTCCATAAATATATATACTTTAGTAACTCCTTACTAAAGTGGTTAGGCCTAACTTTCTGAATAACAATCTCATTAAACTTATCTCAAGGGAATATTTTGTATCTCCGTTAAGAGACTATGAATTCCATCTTAAGAATATATGTTCCATCAACACTAAATGTGGCTGTCCAACATATTGAGGTTTTGACCGTTACTCTAGATCTCACTCTTGATACATCAAAGTAACCTACACTTCATGATCAGGTCCATTATTCTCTCAGGATTAAGAGTTCATGCAAATATAAGTCGTGAATTTATTATTCATTTGACAGTTGTTGGAAGAATAATAAATCTCACACGGTCCAGTTCAATATGTTTTAACTCTTAAAACATATCAACATACTAACTAGAAATTTTCATTTCTACGATCAAGACAAATCATCTTAGTTGATATGTTATAGTCTTCGCAGATGAAATGTCCAATTTTCATCACCGACTACGAACTACATTTTGAGTTTACAAGGAACTTGCGATTTACATCTTCTGTGACTAAATCACATAAATCACATACAATGCATCTCATGGACTATATGATAATGTCTCAATATTCATGCTACCATTATTTTTAGATAAAAACAAAACAACTTTATTAAACACAACATTAAGTAATACATAATAAAATACATAGTATCATACAATAGGATTTAAGGGCACACATCCTAACAATTTCAACATCACATAAGACTGTTTTTTTGTCACATTTGGTGGTTCCCTTATCTTTTCTCACATTTGATAGTTCCATTGTCACATTCAACAGTATTAATATCACATTTGACAGTACTTTTGTCACATTTGGTGGTTCCCTTATTTTTTTTTCTCACATTTGATGTTTCCATGCTCACATTGTATAGTACCAACATCACATGTGACTATACTTTTGTCACATTCGATGGTTCTTTTATTTGTTTTCTCACATTTGATGGTTCCATTTCACATTAGGTAGTACCGACATCACATCTTATTATACTTTTATCACATTTGGTGGTACCCTATTCTTTTTTTCACATTTGACAATTTCATTATCACATTGGGCAGTACTAACATCGCTTTTAGCCGCACTTTTCTCACATTGGTGGTACAATTATTTTTTCTCACATTGGACAATTCCATCGTCACACTGGGTAATACCAATATCACATTTGACCATCCTTTTGTCACATTCGGTGAGACTATTGGTTTCCTTTGTTACATTTGATAGTTTCATCGTCACATTAGGCAGTACCAATATCATATGTGACTACAATGACCTTGTAACCTAAAAAGTGACTGAAATACCCTTATAACCTAAAAAACGACCATAATGCACTTGAAACCTAAAAAATGTCAAAAATACCCATAGAACCTTAAAAATTATCGAAATGACTCTAAAACCTAAAAAATGACTGAAACACTCTTAGAATCTAAAAAATCACCCTGAAACCTAAAAAATGACTTGGCCGTAGTAATGCCCCCAAAACCTAAAAAATTACTAAAATACCCCTGAAACCTTAAAAATGACCAAATTACATTTAGAATCGCAAAAATAACCAAAAGACCCTTAAAATCTAACAAATGACCAAAATACACCCCAAAACCTTTATTTGCAAGACCGAAATGACAATAAAATTTTATAACTACTCTACTTGCTTTTCCCTCCCTAAAAATCTCAGTGGAACTTATAAAATTTTCTTTTGTTATTAAGTTGTTGTATTTTGATGTATACTTATTGGAATTTAAAATATGATTAGTTATCTAAAAAAAAACTATCTAGTACACACACACACACATGCATGCATGCATGTATTTATGCATGTCTGTGGGAGGTTTGTCTTAACTAATATATTTAGTATTTGTACCACAATTTAGTGACCTATTATTGACCTAAACCTTATGATTTTGTAACCTAAATGACCCTGAAACCAAAAGATGACCGAAATGATCTTGTAACCTAAAAAATATCTGAAATACCCTTAGAACCTAAAAAATGACAATAATGCCCTTGAAACCTAAAAAAATTACCAAAATACCCATAGAATCTTGAAATGACCGAAATGACCCTGAAACCTAAAAATTGACTGAAATACTCGTAAAACATAAAAAATGACCAAAATGAGACCTAAAAATGACTAAAATGACCTTGTAACCTAAAAAGTGACTGAAATACCCTTAGGACTAAAAAATGACCTTAATGCACTTGAAACCTAAAAAATTACTGAAATACCCTCAAAACCTATAAAATGACCAAAATACCCCTAAAACCCTCTAAAATTACCGAAATACCCGTTGAACCTAAAAAATGATCAAAATACACTTGAAACCTAAAAAATGACCAAAATGGCTCTAAAATCTAAAAAATGAGTGAAATACCCCTTAAATCTAAAAAATGACCAAAATACCTTTAAAATCTAAAAAATGACTGTAATGCATTTGAAAAAAATAAAATAAAAACACCGAAATACCCATATAACCTAAAAATTACCAAAATGACCTCGAAACCTAAAAATTGACCTAAATACCCCAAAAACCCTTTAAAATTACCGAAATATCCTTAGAACCTAAAAGCTTATCAAAATACCCTTAGAACCTAAAAAAGACCAAATGACCCTAAATCCTAAAAAATAACCGGAATACTCAATTGTGATGAGTTATGCTCAGGTGATTCACAAATGAATTTTTATCTTTTTCTTAGAGATGGAGAATTGGAGATACAAAAATAAGGTGGTTTCGTTTCCACCTCTTATAGTCTTCCTTGTTAGATCACTTATTGAATAAATTTACATAATAGAGCATTAGTATTGATGGAGGCAAATTTCTAAAATGCTAAATTTACTAACCAAACATAACAAAATGCTAATGCATTAGTGGAGGCAAACCCAATTTTTTCGGCTTTTGAGCTACGGTGCACTGTAGCTCAGATGCTTAAAAAAACAATATTTTTATTAAAAGATATATTATTTTATTGTGTTATTGGTGGTGGTTGTTGTTTATTGTAGTTGATATATTATTTTATTGTGTTAAATACTAAAATAAAACCACTGATGTTGGGTTCTTTGTAAAATGAGATGGTAAAATAGAAAAAGTCGCTTTTTGTAATGCCAAATTGCTAAATTTTTTACTCCACTAATGTTGATGCTAAGGGCATCTTTTACATAAGTATTGTTGCAGCACAAAGGTGGAAAGAGCTTTATAATTAGTCATTTTTCATATCAAAATTCAAGGCAATTTCTTTTTCTCAATCTTTTAGTTCTCCACATTATATTAGAGTAATTTGCATTTTGCATTACCACCCTGGCGTATCAAATTAACTGAAAATTTTGCTGAAATGCCTTATTAGCCTTAGCATTTACAGAAATCTAAAAACACCTCAACTTAGTTCAAGACATCTACCCTATTGGTCAAAAGAAGAAAATTAACTATTTTATAGTTGAAACTAACTAGATAAAGCTTCTAATTGCAAGACAATAACTTCTTAACAAATATATCACTCCAGAGCCGCTTGACTCCCTGAGTCATTGCATGTGTGATCGATCTTCTGTGATTTTCTCTTGACAATTTTTATATTAGGATAAAACTTACCTAAATCCTTACTTCAAATCCAAGAAAGTAGGAAAACATTGGACAAAAAATTGAAAAGAGACATCTAAGAATGCTAGGAATAACTGAACTCATGCAAAATTGATGCATACCCCAAATGCAAAGAAGTGTCTGAATGTTCATTTTCCTCAGATGCAGAGGTAGAAACAACTTTGAACCTGAGAGTAAAAACTTCCTCTCCAAACGGTTGAATTCGAGGAAAGGTGACTTTCAGGTTCACCGTATTTCATCAAGCTTTTTATGATTTGAACATGAAAAATGAAGGCCATAGATTTTTGTTGTATGCAAAAATTATTGTATAGAAGAAATGGTTTTGATCTCACCTATTTGCTCAGAGCCTCATTCTCTAGCAGGGCCTTTTGTTGCTGAAGGTAAATAAAGCCAAAAAGAAAATAAAAGACATACCAAAGTTATTTATTCAAAAATGGAATGGTAATCCAATGAAGCATGCTCATTGGGTGCTACACTACTATTTTCATTAGCCTGAGTTTGTTTCTTGCTTTCTATGATAATACAACCATGGACACTTTAGCAGAAGATATCATTTAATTACTAATTCCCTAGTAAATGCTATGCCAAATTGCCCCCCCACCCCCTAGAAAAACGTATGAATTCTTTAAAAAAAATTTCATCTTTCCAACTTTGGTCAAATTATTTCAAACCGAAATTACATATTTTCTTTTATGTGATTTCAGTTGAGCCTATATGTTGACCATCACCACAAGGGAGCAAACTGTAAGTGTGCTTAGGTGGAACCAATACAGAAGCTATACTAATTACTATTCCTGAATCCCAATTGAGTTCTCAAACACCAAAAGAATGATTTTTAAAAATAAATCTCCAAATTGATATATGACATAACCAAAAAACAGATCTTACTAAAGAGGTTATAAATTTATTTTACTTTTTCATACCAAAGGGAAACATTCAAAGGCACCCTCTTTTTGGACCTTTGCTGGTTGGACCATGTTAGTGACCTACCAAGTTAATAGATGAAAACTTTCTGTTCTATAACTCAAAGCGTCAATCATAAACAACCTTTTGTAGAAAGAAATGCCTTCTGACTGTTGAGACCCTTTTTTTTATTGATACTAATCAAGATGCTCGTTCATAAAAGCAGCCAAAAGAAAAAAAATTAAAGAGAATATTTAGTTTACCTGTATTTTGGACTTCTTAAGTTGCTCCAAAAGAACTTCCTCCTACAATATTAAAATTTAAATTCAATCTTGTGGAAGAAGCCACATAATCACCAAGCTTTATTAAATTGAAAATTGGTTGCCATTTTGCTAATAATTGAGGGACTAATTACAACTTGGGTGATCGCCTATATGAAAGAAAGCAGATCTTCTATATATACATGTAACACAATGCAGATTTTTCTTAGAAATTGGTAGAAATTTCCACAGTTTTGGTCTCTAAAACTTTCGGTTTGCACTTTCTTACCCAAAAAAAAAAAGGTTTGTATTGTAACGTTTGGACTAAAAATAAGAAAGAAAGGAAAAAGATTGACGTTTTCCAGAAATCCAAATCTTCCATTATGAGTAATATGACTAGGGGTGGCAATTTTTATCCATATCCATGAACTCACCCATTACACACCTAATTTGGATAGGTCTTAACTCAACCTATTTGAATATTTGGGTTAAATAGGTAAATACCCATTAGTTTATTTAATTATATGGGTCTTAATGTATAAACCCACTAATACCCTCTAAAACTTATCTAAAATTTAAATAAACAATATAAAATCTAAATTTCTAGAAAATGACTAAAATACCCCTAAAACCTAAAAAATAACCAAAATACTCCCAAAACCCAAAAAATTACCAAAATACCCTCGAAACCTAAAAAATAACGAAAATACCCCCAAAACCTAAAAATTACCAAAATACCCCCAAAACCAAAAAAAGGACCAAAATACCCCCCTAAAACCCAAAAAATGACCAAAATACCCCAAAAACCCAACAAATGACCAAAATACCACTGAAACCTAAAAATGACCAAAATACCCCCAAAACCTAAAAAATCAAGATTTTAAAACCCGAACCGTTTATTGAACCGTAAAAATGAGAGGTTTAAGAATTTTGAAGTCGAACCGAGGTTGAACTAGAGTCGAACTGTGATGATGTTATAATTAATTTAATAATTAATTAAAGCCTAAATATAGATATTAAATTAATAAAACTTGCAAAATTGACTAATATATCTATATATGTGAGAAAAATTTAATGATTTTCAAGCATATATTTAATAAATAAATAATAAAATAATAAAATAAAATAATAACCATGAAAACATTAAAATTTATGATTAATTTTTGAAGTAAAGTTGAATATCTTTGAAGGATTTTAATTATAATTTTTTTTATTCCTTGTAAGAGATGGATAATTTAATTAAGTAGAATAAAATGTTGTTAAGTTGTTTTTATAAAAAAAAATTGCTAAGGGGTTGGACCGCACGGTTCTTGACCGATTCATGCAGTCCAACCCCGGTTTTAGGGGTTCACGGAATTAACTAAAAATACGGTTCTTTATACTTAAAAAACCGATTTTCATCTCGGTTCGTCCGGTCTAGTTCTGAAAACAGTGCTAAAAATCACCAAAATACCCCTAAACCTAAAAAATGACCAAAATGCCCCCCAAACCCAAAAAATTACCAAAATACCACCAAAAACCTAAGAATGACCAAAATACCCCCGAAACCTAAAAAATGACCAAAATACCCCTGAAACCTAAAAATGACCAAAAATACCCCCAAACCCATAAAATGACCAAAATACCTCCAAAATCTCTAAAATGAGCAAAATACCTCCCCCCTCCCCCCAAACCTCTAAAATGTCCAAAATATCCCCAAAACCCAAAAAATTACCAAAATACTCTCAAAACCCCAAAAAAATGACCAAAGTACTCCCTAAACCTAAAAAATGACCGAAATACCCCCTAAACCTTAAAAATGACTGAAATACCTTTGAAAGCTTAAAATTACCAAAAATACCCCAGAAACCTAAAAAATGACCAAAAGACCTCCGAAACTTATAAAATGATCAAAATACCACTGAAACCTAAAAACAATTACATGTATCACAATGCAAATTTTTCTTAGAAATCGGTAGAAATTTCCACAGTTTTGGTCTCTAAAACTTCCAGTTTGCACTTTCTTACCCAAAAAGAAAAAAAGTTTTTCTTGTAACGTTTGGACCAAAAATAAGAAAGAAAAGAAAATGATTGACTTTTCCAGAAATCCAAATCTTCCATTATAAGTAATATGACCCACAAAAACCAAGTTTGTTCACAATTAATATAAACCAAATTGTGCCACTTTACAAATAACAGATTAGGGAAGAGTAAAAAACAAACCCAAACATTAAATTAAAATGATTAAGTAAAAGAAAAACTATCTAACCATTCTTCACGACTCGATGAAGGTCATGTAGGTGTAGGATTTGATCTTGATCAATAGAAAGGAAAATGATTAAAAATCAAAATCCTGATTTGAATACCAAACACAAAAGTAGAACACAGAAGCCATGATGGTTTGAGAGAGGCGGCTAGACAGAAGAACCCGTGATCTATCTCAAACGCTTTGACAAAAGAAGAACCCGTATGTTTTGTTTTGTTTTTTTGGGTTTTATACAAAACCTAGATGATCGATAGCAAGTATCTTAATAAAATTAAATAAATGAACCAGATTAAAACAAGAAAGATCTATGGCTAAGATTTAAGTGGATACTGTACCCCTAAAAAACATTGGGGGTACAGTAGATCTAAATAAGGTATTTTCGACCAACGTCTATTATCTTATTTTTAAGATTTGATCTTGGTTTTTAAAATAGTTGAATTCTGTTAAATTTGCACGCCTATTCCATATTTAGGAAAGAATTGATTTAATTAGCTTTAAAACTTCTTTGAATATGTATTTAATTCATTTTCGTTGGAGTCGAGTAACTATAAGCGGATGAAATATCTGGCTCAGTACATCAATACTCAAGCTACCTAGGTCCCAATTTATTACTAGCCTTGTGGATATTCTAGTGGTCTAAGATGCAATTGGTTCGAGTCGATGATGAAAATCATGACTGTTGGGTTAAGTATCTAGTTGTGACCTTTTTATTACTGTAGTCCAGTGTTATTAAACTCGATCCAGCCTGGCCGGTCAGACTTGTGATCTGGCGCATTGACCAGGCCAAGTGATCAATTGGATCGGAAAAGTATGGACTTGGTCAAAACCAATGGAACCCGGTGGGTTTTAAGTAACTCGTATGACCCGGTTGGGTTTTATTATTCTGGTCGGGTTTGTGAATTGTGTAAAATTACATTAATAGATCCACTTTATTAACACTTTTATTATTTAAATGTGTGATAATATGGTAATTTAAATAAGAGAAAACCAAAAAAATCCAAAAAACGCATTGTTCCTAATGCTGCCTTGCGAATTCACACTTTGTACTAGGGGTATTCACGGTGCGGTGCGGTGCGATTTTGGACCATTTTTAGCACCGCACTTTGCGGTGCGGTTTAGCTAAAACCATAATTGCACCGCACCTTATTTTTGTGGTCATATTTGCGGTGTGGTGCGGTTTAGAGTTTAGCTAAAACCATAACCGCAATGCATCTCTTTTTTGGGATCGTATGTGCGGTGTTATGTATAAGATGCGATTTGATTTCGGTATATTTTTCAAATTTTGGGCTTTTCCTACCTAGCCAAAAACTAATTTTTCTCTTTTTTTGGGCCAAGTTTTAAATTATTGAGTTAGTTTTTCTTTATTTTGGGTTGACTAGAAATAGTCAACCTTTGCTAAGACTATCAAACTTTTAATTTTTTGAAAACTAGGAATATTAAACTATTAATAATATATTTAACGTTAAAAATAAATAAATATATTAATATATAGAGAGGGTGCGGTGCGGTTTATGCGGTTTTCTTATTATAAAACCGCAAACCGCATTGCACCATGCGGTGTGGTGCAGTGCGATGCATTGTTACTTGTGGTGCGGTGCAGTTATGCCATTTTGCGCGCAGTTTTGGTACAGTTTTTGATGTTTGTTCTGTTTATGCGGTTTGGTGAACACCCCTACTTTGTACTTTGTATTTTGTACATGTACCATCACTTTTCAATTTTCACGATTCTCAAAACCTACTGCTACAGGCTGCTACTATGCATAAATTTTTTGATGCTTTGAAGTCTAAACAGATGTACTTGGCCAACAATTAGCATGTAAGTATGACCATATAACTCTATGCCACCAACTATCTTCTTTTGTTTAGGTTTTTTTTTTTATACTTTATTTCTTGATTGCTTTTTAGTTTAAGCATCTTTGGTTTTTTTTTTTTTTTTTTGTCGTGTACAGTGTGAGTGTGTTTTAGCTAACCTTAACTTTATTGACAAATATAAATTATTATTATTATTTTTTGTTTCTTCTAATGCTATTGCTTATGAAATATTGATTTTGAATTATAATAGTGAGTTTAATTTAGGCATATGCCTTTTTTTTTTTAATTTACATATTCAAGTTATGATTTCTCAAACTTAATTTTATATATATTTAATTTTTTAAATTCCTTTATTTGACCCTGCTATTCGATTGATGACCCTCTGGTTGAACCTGTGACCCAGCTCATAGACTAGGTCAACGTCCGGTCCGGATTTAATAACTATGTTGTAGCCTATTCTACATTTCAGTGGGCCAACAACCAAGCTTCGTAGGTGTTCTAGTGGGCTTAAAGATGCAAATGATTGATTTGGCTTTTTTTTTTTTTTTTTTTTTTGTAAACACAGAAATATTTGATTGAATATTAACCATATGTTACAAACGTGCTCAGCCTTATCAAAGGGCTAGCAAATGTTCCATCATATCTAAAGGTTAATCAAAAGATACATAAGAAGATAATAACGTAGTTCCCAGATTAGCAAGCATATTTGCGCATTAATTAGCTTCGCAACATGCATGCTTAATTTGCATGTTGGGGATGACTTGGAATAGGTTCTTGTAATCAGTCAATAAGGGTTCCATAAGAACCTTGGATGAGGAATTAAGCATGAGTTTAACCACTGATAAGGAAAATTTTGTAATTAGCCTATGATGAAACAAAGAGCGACGAATATAATAAGGTCGTCAGCTTCACTCAAATGAAACTACCTTCTTGCAAAGTCTACAGCTTCACCTCATGCCTGACAGCTGCATCTTGAGCACAGTAAGCTTACGACAGTAAGCTGAAGACAGTAAGCTGAAGGGATAAGCTGAAGACAGCAAGCTGAAGGTAGTAAGCTGAAGACAGTACGCTGAAGGGATAAGCTGAAGATAGTAAGCTGAAGGTAGTAAGTTGACAGAAGTAAGCTGATGGAAGTAAGCTGACGGAAGTAAGCTGAAGCTAGTAAGCTGAAAGGGATACACGAATCTTCGATGAGTCTGGCATCGAGCCCAATGATTCCGTTGGGCTTGCTTGTCGCGAGGGACTGCATCTCAAAGTTTACAGCTTCATAACAGAGCTGACGACTTTAATGATAAGCTGACAACCCTGAAAAGGGACGATGCTGTAGGCTGACGGGAATAAGCTGAAAAGGTCAATTAAACCTCCATCCATAACTTTACTTGATCTCCATGCATATGTGTATAAGGAGAGTTCTTGCGCCACATGCTTAACCCTAATTAAGAAAACTCCTATAAGGAAAAGAACTCTAGGAGATATGCAAAATCCACAAGCTACTCTCGTAGAAGGAAAGAACTTCTTGACCAAGGCATAAATTTCGGCCCTACGCTACTATAAATACCCCAAAACCCTCACAAAGCAAGGTACGCATTATTCACCCCAGCTCTGGCATTCTAGAGTTGCGAACAAAAGATTTCTCTAACTTGATCATCAGAGGGTATTTGGCCGGTACCACACCAGTACCTCTCTTAAGGTCTTCAGCTTTTGTGTTGTGTAGGTATTTCATCGAGAGCATGTAAGGACCATGTGGCTTACTGACGATTTTCGACATTATCAACCACAAAGCTAGAATCAAGCTCAACAATTAAGTTAACAATTCCAAGATCTATGGCAAGAAGAAGGCCACCTCCGAGGGCCCATGTTTAAACCTTCAGGCTGTTAGTGAATCCCATGTTCCTTGCATACCCCATAACCCACAGCTTGTTATAGTCTCTAATAAGACCTCCACTGCCAAGGGAAGCCCCGTTGATGTTGAGCTTACACCATCCCTTAGGGGGTTTACGCCAAGAAACAGGAATGGTTGTGTTGTTGATGAGAGGTTTTGGGTTAACTCCAATAGCAAAAAATTTAGCACTCTGTTTAACATAGTTTTCATGAATTTTCAAATCAATTCTCCCCAAATCTAAATATGAAATTTTTTTTATGGCTCGGAACTTTTGAAACAGCTGAAGACGTTGCCCTGGCTTACGACCAAGCCGCTTACAGGATGCGCGGCTCACGCGCCTTGCTCAATTTCCCACTCCGGGTCAATTCGGGCGAGCCCAACCCGGTGAGGGTTACATCAAAGCGGTCATCGCCCAAACCCACTTCCTTGATTTCATCGACCGATAGCGAGTCGCCGAAGCGGCGGAGGAAGGCTGACGGCACGGTGGCTTAGAAAGTGGATCAGGCTCAGGCTCAGGCTCAGGCTCAGGCTCAGGCTCAAGCTCAAGCTGGATTGAGAATGGGAAGTGGAGTTGAGAACTTGCAAGTGGCACAACAAGTGGCACCATGTACACGTGGCGAACAAGTATTGGTTAGCTCATTTTGACAGTGGAAGGAAGTACTCTACTTTCCTAGAATTATTGAGGGACCTTGTAATTATTATATGAGCCTCCGAGATATTAAAAAATTCCTAGTATGTCTTTGCAATTGCAGATTGCAATTTCAGTTTTGGGGTGGTCCCATCATTTTGATATATGTTAGGGGAAAAAAATGAAAATATTCGAAAAGACATATAATAATAAGTAAGATTGAGAGATAAGGTGTTGTTTGAGTTTTGTGAATACAAGATTTGTTGTTTTTTTTTTTTTTTTTTGCTGAATACAAGATTTGTTGTTAGTGTTTGGTGAACTTTATCAGAAATGGAAAAAATTTGTATTCTTTGCAAGCAACATGTTGATAAGGTAGATATGTATTATTGGCTCTTTTGGGTGTCAGCAATTGCCTGCATTTTTTTTTTGGTAAAATTTGATATCATCTGTGATGTACTTTTTCCTCTTTTAATATCCAAGAATGCCCAAATTAAATTTCTCACATTCCCAATTTGGCACTGATTTAGAAAAAAAAAAAAAAAAAAAAACAGGGCTTCCACCGATTAATGTTCTCTGGTTTGAAAGGCACTTCAGGTTTCGAAGCCAACAAATAAGAGTAAAGTTAATTTTTCCTGTTAAACATCTGTTTCTCGATTCGGTTAGATGGCATCTTCTCTGTGGATCCTTCATAGCAAATACCTCTGTATAGAAAGATCTATATGAACTTATGAAGCATTGTAATGGTTGTTTATGTGATTTCGCATATCAGTGCAGGTCCTTGTAAAGCAAATAAATCTTTATTGCAAGTTAAGTGGTCATGAAGGTTGTGTAAATGACGTGGATTTCAGCTCTACTGGTGATCTCCTTGTATCAGGTTCTGATGACAAACAAGTTATATTTTGGAATTGGGAAACTAAAACTAAACAGTTCTCATATCCTTCTGGCCACTTGGACAACATATTCCAGACCAGAATTATACCATTCACTGATGATCGGAAAATAGTGACTTCTTCCTCTGATGGCCAGGTGAATTTATAACTAAATTCTTCTCTTCCCTTTTCATATTCATTTTTGCTTTTGGTGAAATGCACGAACTGATTATCCATTTAACCATTTTGGCCTCTTTATTGAATTTTCTTTTTCATTGGAAAAACAATTTGACTGTTGACCTTTTTCATTATTTTATAGTTTTGTATTTTGATGTGCTATAATCACTTTGTCCAGAGAAGCCTCAAATGTTATAGGCTGTTATTTGGAAAAAAGATTTTGAAGAAAATGAACCATAAAATGTGGAAGTTGTTTGCCTGCAGAAGATTTTGTTCATTCTGTCCATTTTGTCCACTGTGCTGCCTGAAAATTATAAGAATTTTAGTAATTTCCATCCTAACAGTCTGGGTAAACTGTTCTATCTTTACCCGCTTGCTTAGATTTTGGCTTATTTTCTAACCATTCTGAACGTGTTGTTCCCCTTGCAGGTAAGGCTTGGCCAGGTCCTGGAGGATGGCAGAGTTGATACAAAAATGTTGGGGATGCACCAAGGCCGTGTGCAGAAGCTTGCTCTGGAGCGAGGAAGTCCACACATATTGTATAGCTGTGGTGAAGACAGTTTTGTTCGACATGTGGGTTTAATTTATGATATGCTGGTTATTGATGCTCTTGTTTCTCCCTTCTATTTTAAGATTTAGTTATTTCCTTTTCCCTTTCAGTTTGATTTGCGAAGTACATCTGCTACAAAACTTTTCTGTTGCTCCTCATTGACAGAAAATAGTAAGCGGCCTCCAAAGAACATAAGGTTGAATGCCATTGTAATTGACCCAGGAAATCCGAATTACATTGCTGTCGGAGGATCTGATGAATATGCATGTGTTTATGACTTCTGAAATTGCCAATTGAATGCATCAAGTAATCTAGATAGACCTGTGAACGCATTGCGACCAACAACTTTCACATCACAGGGTTGTCTTACTCTAATACAAGTGAACATCTTGTCACGTACAACGACGAACTCATTTATCTATTTCAAAAGTACATGGGGTTGGGCCACCCATCATCATCTGCCCCAACTGAAGATCTTTTGAAAAATGAAGAGCCACAGGCTTACTTGGGCCATAGAAATTCGAAGACAGTTAAGAGTAGTGAGTTTCTTTGGCCCCAATGATGAATATGTCTTGAGTGGGTCTGATTGTGGCCATATATTTATTTGGAAGAAGGGAGCTGAATTAGTGCATTTAATGGTAGGTGATCGCCATGTTATAAATCATCTTGCGCCCCATCCCCATATTCCTATTCTTGCTACTTGTGGGATAGAAAAGAATGTAAAGCTCTGGGCTCCTATGGCAAGTGATGCTCCACCAATGCCTGCCAACGCTGAACAGTTACTATCTTTAGCCTCCTTCACCCACCCCCAGGTCTTCTCCTTCTATTGTTTTGGTAGGGACGCGGACTTATTTATTGCAAGTAATTTTCTGATACTTAATATCTGTGAATAGATTACGGAGTCTAATAGACAAGGCAGGGAAGACCATGCAAGGGTAACTCTTGCCCCTGATGTTATCATGCATGTCCTGTGCCTGCAAAGATGACAAACAACGGCATACACTGAAAGGAGATACAGCAGAGCTGATATTGAGAGTGATGAAGAAGATGGAGGATATGGATTGTCAGATGGTGATACATCTTTGCGGAGAAGGTTTTATAGGAAATTCCACTGAGTGCAACGTTGGCTAGAAGTTTGTAACTTATAAAGTAAGCCAATTTGGGTTCTATTTTTCTCCTATCCTTACATTATGTTAATTCTAATATGCTGGATATTCGTCTAGTATTTATAATCTGTGATATGGGATGCCTATCTTTATTTGGTGGGGGTGTTAAATAAGGATTTGGATGATGTATTATCTTCTTCAGAGCTAATGGTAACGCCCTTACTTTTGATTCTTGATGTCCAACTTAGTGACGGGAAGTCTAGTAGCATTGTCAGATGTACATGGAGTGCAGAAGCTAAACAGGTACTATCTTTGCAGGAGTTTGGAGTTTTTTGTTTGGTTGCTAGACTTGAGAGGTTTCATGTGTATAAATAGGTGGGCGCTAACAAATGAAGGTAAAGCTTGCTTGCTAATTTTGGGGCCCTAGTTTGTTAGAGCATGGTAAACTCCTAATTTGGTTTGTACAAAGAGGTGTCACATTTTTTTTTTAAATTTTATTTATGTGATTATCCAATTAGGAACTAAAAATTTTAGATGCCTTGATTTTTTTTTGTTAAAAAATAATAGAATACTCAATTTACAAGTTTGTTTTGGTTGGTGTTAATATCGAGTTGAATTGGACATACGCTCTTAAATTCGGATTCTGCAACAGTAAATACTGACCAAACTAGAAATATTACATGTCACACGTACAATAACATAAGTACTAAAATGTGTTTGGATAAATTTTATGATCAGTAAGTTGTACCTCGATTATTGTTCGAGCATACACCATACCTAGTTGATTTGATCTTCAACTTTATTTCTTTTATTTGTTTCTACATATATTCATGAATCATGATTATTTTGTTGTACACATGCGGTCAAAAGTTAAATCATCTTCAAGCTTCAATTATATTTCAGCTGAGGTTATGAATTGATTTTCAACGACAACGACAAAAAAAAAAAGAAAAAGAAAAAGAAAGTTTCAATTGAGGTTATTGGTAATTTCAAATTTGAAAAATATAACATAACCCAATCAAACATATTATAACATAACCCAATCAATGTTTATCCCATAATAGCTTACAATAGGGCACGGTAGTGATTTTGATATGCCACAAACTTCCAAGTCAAAAACATAGAGAAATCGATCACGATGCTTTGTAAAGTAGATTGAATTTTGCTTGACCCCCCTTTCTCTTGCAATACAAGACATACCCTTGTTGTTGGCAAGAAAAATAGTCCGCTCGCCTATGCTTTTCACTCGGATCCATTTCTTTTCCGTATGATCCATTTGAAAAATTAAGAAACCATAAACCATGTGAGCTGGAAAGAATACCATTTGAACATACAGTAGCTCACCACAAGATTCAATCAAATATGTGCAGAAACGTACTATCATTGGAGGTGTGGTAGCTTAGTTAACTCCATTCCTGACCCTACAAATTCAGCCGTAAACAATTCTTGGAAAGTCAAAATGTAAAGTTTTCCCCCATACATTGTTGCATCCAATATTCCTCTATCTTCAAATTCTTGTTGACCAAATTTGTTATCACCGGGCTGGCAAAAGTAAAATATGGGTCTTTTACTATTGAAGAAGATTATGTGACAGTGATCATTTGGGTCACTTGGCGAGGACAAAATGCAAATACGACAATCATCAATGGTTTCCAATCGTGGGAGCTGCACAACCTCCTTAGATATAGGATTCAAGACACACAAATCTAAAGAGTCCACATCCTTCAACACTAACCAACCGTTAGTATTAGGGTATATCATTTTATTGCGCATCTCTGGGATTGACTTTGTGGAAAAACGATTTTCTGATATGCTAAAAAAATTTGTATGTCTTGATATTTTCCATCAGAAATTACAAACCAAGGATATGATTGAGGGATAGTTGGTGCACAAAGCTTTTCCTCTTCCTTTTGAGATGCTACTTGCAAGAATAGTTCTGTTTCTTCCGACACTTCCATCCTCTTAATAAACCGAAAGAATTTGGAAAAAATAAAAGTGGAAAAAGAATGAGTACCATTATAATAAAGTCAAATTTAACCTACTTCAAAATAATAAATAATGGAGTGAATGACCTATGTTTAGGGATTGAATCATAGTTATTAAACCTGATCTGAATCTCCTAATTGTTCCATAGCATCTAGAAAGAGATTCTTTAACTCGGCCAGTTGGATTAGAAACCTAGTTACCCAATACCTAGATTTATTCGGGTATCTGGGTGTTTAAATGGACCATTTGTGCACAAACCCTAGTCAAACCTATACGTGTGACAACCTATGTAACTCGATTGGACAGTTGGGTTTGTGAAATTTGTAAATTTACATTTATAAATCCATTTTATTGACTTATCTACTATTTAATATGTTATAATATGGTAATTTAAAGAGGTGAGAACCTAAATTTTTTTTATAAAAAAAATGCACTTCTTTATTTGTCTGCCTACTTCCAAGACTCTCATCTTATTAAAGACTATTCTATTATGTGAAACCTTGATTTTGAATGATAATTACTAGTTTAATTTTGGCATATACCTTTTTTTAATTTAAATATTTATGTTATGATCTCTCAACATATATATATATATATATATATATATATATATATATAAATATTAAAAAAAAATTATTTGACCTTACAATTCAACCAATAGCCCTCTGGTCAATGTCCAGACTTGGTTTATTGTAAAAAATTTATGAAATATCTATTTGTGCAAATAAATTTTAATCCTACCCAACCATGACCTCAATATTATCTAGACTCTAGACCTATTAAAAGTTTTTATGCGATAGAATATTAATCTATAAAGTCAATTTCATAATAATTACTCTTTATTATAAGGCCAACACACTAAGGTATTGGTGGGGTTTAAACTTTGAACCCCAGCTTATTAAAAGTTAGAACCTAACTGTGATGAAAAACTTTATTTGATTAAAAGAACTATAAATAAAAAATTTCATGAAAGAAATTATCCCAACATCAATCAATTATATCAATGAAAGCACGCAACCCACCCAAAATTTACCAGTAGCATAACTTAATTAAAATTCACCTAACTGTGTAAACCTAGATTCACACAGTTTCCTAACCAGGACATCACATGCAATATAGTAATAATTTGATTCGATTCATCAACATATCAAAATTTACTTTAGTTCTTGGGAAAAATGCTTGAATCAAATTGGCACGCACAAATGAAAAACAACCCCCCCCCCCCCCCCCCTCCCCCAAAAAAAAAAAAACCTTGAACACATAAATATTTTAAGCATTCAATTAAAAAGAGACCCCCCACCCAATTGGGACAAATCAGTCTTTGAAATTTATTTTCGCAGTTCAAGATTGGAGAAGCAAAAATACCATCAGCGAAAACAAAATTTACACACCTGTTCTTTCTCCAAAGCCGAAGGAGCATTGATGTTGGCAGCCATTAGCCTAGCGTGAAACAACTGAAGTTTAAAGTTTCAAAGTGTTGTATGTATCTCTGTTTTTTTTTTCTTTGTTGATGTCTCTATATATATAATCCGTTATTACCATTCCCAAAAGGTTGTGTTTGGATGACAACATTTGGATTTGGATTTGAATTTGAAATCCATTAATTTGAAATCTTGCCATCTATTAACAACTGAAATGTTTTATATCAACTAGAGAGGACACCCAAATGCATGTTTTTTTTTTTCACAACATTCAAAATCTCAAACTGAGAGAGACAGAGAAAGAGAGATGCAAGTTGAGAGAGAAATAGAGAACAAACGTGCATGAGAGAATTCCAAATTCCACCATATAAGAGGTTATTTGAAATCCATAGATTTGGGGCTTATTAAATTCTGATTGGATTTGGGGCAAAATCCAAATTCATTCTTTGAACTTACACAAACAAAGAATTTGGATTTGGACCCCCTTAAATCCAAATCCAAATCCAAATCCAAATCAATGATATCCAAACAGACCAGAATTGGTAATTTTACAAAATAATAACTCTTCATATATTATTTATTTATTTATAATAATTGGTCCGTAAATACTACTACTCCTACTTGTTTAGGATTACATCAAAATTCTGCTAGGGCTAGGAAATCTAAATTACCATTTAAGACTAAAAATATCACATTATTTAGTCGCTCCCACAACCACAATCAGCTGCGGCTACTTCCGGTTTCTCAACAAACAAAAAAAAAACTGCATCTACTTCCCACATTGTATGTATCTGATTTTTTTAAAAATATATATTTTTTAATGTTTGTTGTGACTAGGATTTTTTGTTATGTTTGTTTAGTTATGACTTATGAGAGACTAACTAATCTATTGAGATTTATAACCGAGATTCAACCTTTCTTCTTGTTGTTGTTCTTATTACTATTATTTTGATAATTTGATACTTGAAAATGAAGGATTTGAAACCTGAATTTTGTTCTTGACTTTGTTGTTGTTGTTGTTGTTGTTAACTTTGTTTAGTTTTGAGGATTTTTAGGTGGGTTTAAAATTTATTAGTGATTTTTTATGTGGATTGTTGGGGATTGATGGATTGTGTTGGCTTAGCGAGGGAAAACAGTAATGGATTGATGGATTGTGTTGGATTGTGTTGGCTAGTCGAAGTAAGTACATCTAGATCGAGTCAAACCCCCGTATTCCTGGCTGTGAAAATGGTGAGATAGCTCTCCTCAAGTGGCCACCAGTGTGGTGCTTGCCACAGCGCCTCCGATGCCAAAGTCAGTATATGGAAATAAATTAATACAGTATCAATAAGTATTTTTGGGTTTTTTTTGTACCTCATGCTGTTGCTGGGAGGGTTGTATGTATACATTCCCGTAGCTCCTAGCCGTTGTGACTGTTATGGTGGTTTAATGTTTCTTTAGGTAACGCCTCACGGTCAATGATGTGAGCTTTGATGGGCTTCCAACGGTTCGTACAGTTGTCCCTGTAACCGTCCGAGGCATTTATTTTGTCCGCATTAAATGGCTTATTTTCCTTCGTCAGTAATGTGGCTTATATCGTCAGAGGCACCTGGTTAGTCCGTCTATCAATGCTGCCTCGTTGGCTTGGATGAGGTCGTTCAAAGAAGTTGAGTTCGTCAATCCCATCAGCTGCCCTCGGACTTTGTGGTTGTCATGACGTGTCAATGACGGTCACAGAAGTTGAAAGGTCTATGGGCTATATATGACTTTTGGGATTTCGATCCGCATTAACTGCATAGTGGCGGTGCCACACGCGTCGTGGCCACATGGCACACTCTGACTAGTGGAGTTAATGCTCCAATTGCAACCCTTGGGTTTCCCGTTGAATTTCAGTTTTTTTGAGCTTTGGTTTTTAAACTTCTCCTCTCGTCATTTTTCCCTTTCACATTTTCAAACTCCCAATCATTGCTCTGAGCATTCTCTCCTCCGATCTCTTTCTGTGATTCTTCTCCAAACTGGTGCGTGGCAGAGCTTTCTACATTTTCTGTTGAGGTATGTCTTTCTTCTCACCTTCTGTTTCTTTTCTCTTATCGGCATAGACATACACTATGGTGAATTTCTGATTTTCTCTCCCTCTTCTTTTGTGTTTGTTTATGGGTTTCGGGGTTTTAGGATTTATCATTTTTCCTTGGTTTTTTGGTTTTTCCATGGTTAGTGGCTCTGAGGTTAGGATAGCTTGCCCCTCAATTTCTTTTCTTTTTGCGCATTTAGGGGAGGGTCTTTAGGGGTTTTCCCACACCTTGAGAATTTCGTTTTTGAGGGTAATAGTCTGAGCGTTGCCTTGGCCGATTTGTTGCCTTTGCTTCGTCAATTAATTGATTGGTTAGAGAATTTGGTGATAGAGTGGGAGATAATGTCTGAGGTTAGGTCTAGTGAACTCGAAACTAGGTTATCGTCTAGTGGCGACCCAGTGGAGGGAGATACAGCCATCTCTACCCTTTGAGAAGTTAGGGCTTTTCATGCCCTCGAGGAGGTGTGTGGGCTGGATGCTGATACATTGGGTAGGCTTAAGGATAGGTTTCAATTCCCAGAGCGAGTTAGGGTTCGTCTGCCCAATGAAGAGGATTGGGCATGTCACTTCTTCCTTAGGGAGGTATGCTTTTACGAATCTGCTTTCGTTTGTAGGTTGAGGTTTCCTGTCCACCCATTCCTCATGGAGCTATTAGACCGTTTTGGTATTGCTCCAAGGCAAATTATGCCCAATTCATAGAGGATAGTGGTCAGTTGTATGGGGATATGGCTGGGCGCTACTGATGGAGGCATGCTTAAAATAGACGAGCTCGTCTACTTGTACTACTTGAAAGAGTCCAAGGAGTACGGGTACTATGAATTGGTGCCTTGGGAGAGGAGGACCAGGATCGTCAGGGGTCTACCTTCGTCTTTCAGGTATTGGAAGTCTAGGTTTTTCTTTGTGTTTGGGGACGACTTTGAGACTTCCTCTTGCAAGGTTTAGGGTGATCTCCCGAGGTTACTTCGTTGGTGGGGAACCCCAACCTTAGGTGCATCATTATTTCCTTTCGTCGTTTGGGTTTTGTTGCTTTTACTTTTACCGCCTATAACTCCTTCGTTCCTTGTCTTGCGCAGTTAAGAAACGACCCACGCTTAAGAGCAGGTATAAAGAGCGGGTGGAGAAGGCAATTGAATACGCGAAGATGATTGAGGATTGTGACGATCTGGTGGACCTAAGGACTTTCTCCTTTTATTGTCTTGGTCTAGAGCCTTCTGCTTTCGTCCTGCGCAACATTGACATTGAGGGAAAAAAAAGTAAGTGTTTGGTTTATCAGTATTGGTTCTCTTGTATATACTTGTTTTTTTTTTAACAAGTGTTTTCCTCTTTGTAGAAATGACGACCAAGTTCAACAAGGATATGTATGCGAAGATGAGGTCAAAGAGGGACGAACCATTGTCCAACATCCAGAAGAGGGCGGTGCGCGTCATAGGGAAGAGTTCCTCCGTCACTCCCATTGTCTCTAGCACTGAGACGACGAGGACGGCCTCTCCTGCCACTTCGATTGAAGAGATCCCTTTTCCCGCCTTTAAAAGGCTGCGCTTGTCTAACAAAGAGAAGGAGAAGGCTGATTCTCGTTCATCTACCGTCTGGGACGACGAGAGACTGGCGGTGGAAAGGGCACACGGGTTCGTAACTACTGAGGACTTGAAGGTCTTTTCAGGCGTGCCCTTCAACGAGGTTGCGACTCGCCACGTCCACAAACTTGTTTAGGTAAAATGTTCATGCAACTTTTAGTCTCTTTCTTTTTCTTGCTCATTGTACTAACAGCTTCAATTTTCTATTCAAGTGTTGGGGGAGAGTCTTTATATTACTTCTGAGTACCTCACTCAGGAGGCCAATGTGGTGTCTCTAGCATCCAGGATGGAGGCTTTGGAGGTGAAGAATTCTATGTTGAAGAAGAAACTCATTGACTTTATGGGCGAGGCCACCACCCTAAAGGAAAAAGTCAAGACCTTGAGTAACGACCTCAGAGCTGAGCGTCAGCTGACACTGGAGAAAGACGAATAACTCCTGGGTGCCAAGGAGAGGCTCAAAACCATTGCTGCTAATGCTGTTAAGGCTTTCCAGCAGACTGGCGAGTTCAACACTGTCCTCTTCAGCTAGTACTTCAAGGGTTTTGAGCTTCTGAGAAGGTACCTTGTCAATCATCCCACCAGAGTGGATCTGGAGAACTTAGATTTGGAAGAGGTGGACAAGGAGATGGCAGTTGATGAAGCTGCTCAGTCCTCGGCTCTAGAAGGTGATGCTCCTAAGAGTGTCCCCACTAGAGATGACGCCGCCGCTGATTCCTGAACTTATCACTTACCAAAAAATTCCTTTCTTTTTTTTTTTTTTTTGGTTAGGTGCCTGCTATGTTTTGGGCCTTTTGTAAGCCTACTTTGAGAACAATATCTTCGGCCCAGTATTTATGGGCCTTTGGTTTCTGTGTAAAAACAATGATAACTGCCCGTTGTTTTTGGGCTTAAATTAAATTGGCAATTGCATACTTACTTGCTTGTGATTTATGTTACTGTAGTTTTCCTTTCTGCGTCAATGCTTAGCAAAGAATTTTTAGTTGTGACCTTTCCTTTTCTTCGTTAACAATTTGCTCTCGTCTACGCGGGTTTTGTTATTTAGTTGATTCCTTGTGACTCATACCTTCTCAAGGGTTCTTGTCGAGGGTTTTGGTGAACTGGTTGAGAGCTTAGATTTAGCTTGAGCCCCCTTTTTTTTTTTTTCAAAAAGATGCTTTCTCTTGAACATGTTTGTTGCAAGGTTCTTGTCTTTTTGTTTTATCAGTAACTTACATCCGTCTAGGTGGAATATTGTTACTTAACCACTTTTTCTTTTCTTTATGTGACTTACACCCTCTTAGGGATCTTCTCAATCTTTTGGCTTCGTCAGTAACCTACATCCGTCTAGGCGGAATCTTGTTACTTAGCCATTTTTGGGTTTTGTTGTGACTTACACCCTTTTAGGGATCTTGTCAATCTTTTGAGTTCGTTAGTAACTTACATTCGTCTAGGTGGAATCTTGTTACTTAGCCATTTTTTGGGTGACTTTCATATTACAAAATCTGCACTCATTAAAACATTGGATGGATAGTTCTTTTTATTGCTTTTGAGAATGAGTACAATCGTTTGTTATCTCTATTGGTGGTATTTCTTCAAGTGCTCAATGTTCCATGGTCGCGGGAGTCTTTGCCCGTCTAGGGTCTCTAGGTGGTAGTTGCCTTGTCTGGAGTAATGGACAACCTGGTAGGGTCCTTCCCATGTGGAGTCGAGTTTTCCCTAGGCAGATTCTCAGGTTGCTGGGGTGACCTTGCTCAGGACGAGGTCTCCTATGTCAAGTCGTCTGAGCTTCAATCTCTTGTTGTAGTACTCGGCCATCTACTGCTGATACTTCGTCATCTTGTCGGAGGCTTTTTCTCTCACTTCGTCTAGACAATCCAGGTTGACTCGTAGCTGGTTGTCATTACTCTCCTCGTGGAATATCTCTCGCCTGATGCTAGTTATTCCCACCTCGACCGGGATTACTGCCTCGGTGCCATAGGTGAGTTTGAAGGGGGTTTCTCCTGTTAGGGTTTTTGCCGTGGTCCTGTAAGCCTACAAGACGTTGGTTAATTCTTCCGGCCAAATGCCCTTTGCATCGTCTAATTTGGCCTTAATAATCTTGAGTAGTGTCCAATTCGTCACCTCCGTCTATCCGTTTGCCTGTGGATGTCTCGGGGATGAGAACTGGTTCTTGATCCCTAGGCCTAAGCGGAAGTCCCTGAAGCTTTGGTTATTGAACTGTCGCCCATTATCTGATATGATTGTCCGTGGGATCCCGAACCTGCAAATTATGTTCTTCCATACGAAGTTTTGGATTCTGGCTTCGGTGATGGTTGCTAGTGCCTCTGCTTCGACCCACTTTGTGAAGTAATTAATGGCGACTAGTAGGAATTTTACCTGTCCTTTACCTTGAGGCAACGGGCCGACAATATCGACTCCCCATTGTGCAAAGGGCCAGGGGGAGGATATTGTCGTCAGTCTCTTTGCTGGAAGGTGTTGGACATTCCCAAACCTTTGGCACTTGTCGTACTTCTTGACGAGCTCCCTTTCATCTACCTGTATTGTAGGCCAGACATAACCTGTTGTGATAACTTTACTTACTAATGATCTGGGGCCTGCATGGTCTCCACAAACTCCTTTATGGATCTCCTCTAGAATATATTTGGCTTCTTCTTCATCCATGCACATTAGGTAAGGCATGGAAAAGCCCTTCTTGTATAGTGCGTCGTTCAGGATCGTGAACCTGACTGCTCTCTTCCTGACCTTCCTGGCTTCCTCGATGTCTTGAGGGAGGTGCCCATCCTGGAGAAAGGATATGATTGGTGTTATCCAGCTACCTGTGCTCTAGATTGTGAATGTGGAGATTTCCTCGATGCTGGGGCGTTTCTGGACTTCCATCACCATGCCCATGCTTGGTGCTCCCTCTTCCGACGATACCAGCCTCTCGACTTCGTCTGCTAAAATGTTCTGGTTTTTGGGGATCTGCTCAAATTCCACTTTATCAAATTCCTAAGTTAGATGCTTCGCCAGCCTGAGGTATTTCTACATTCTTTCCTCCTTTGCTTCATATTCTTCCTTAATCTGCCCTATCACCAGCTTTGAATCACTCTGGACTAGCAGGTTCTTAGCTCCAAGTGCCTTCTCGAGTCTCAATCTTGTTAGTATTTCTTCGTACTTGGCTTCATTATTGGTGGCTGGGAATTTCAGTTGAACTCTGTATTTGAGCATTTCTCCATCAGGGGCGGTTATGACAACCCCTACTCCTCCCCTTTGTTGGGCTGGCGAACCATCGGTCTGCACTGTCCACCATTCTGTCTCGTTGGCGAGGTGGTCCTCCTCTAGGAGGGTGAACTTGGCGATGAAATCCGCTAGGGCTTGTGCCTTAATGGCTGTCTTGGGGTGATACCCAATGTCGAATTGACTGAGTTCGATTGCCCACTAGACCATTTTCCTCGCTGCTTTAGGCTTGTTCATGGACTTCTTGATGGGTTGGTCCATCATCACCAGGATGGGGTTTGCTTGAAAGTACGGTCGCAGTTTGTGTGAGGCTACTATTAACGCGAATTCAATCTTCTTGATCTTGGGTACTTGGTCTCTACACCTTGGACGGCTTGACTAATGTAGTAAACTAGGAGCTACGTCTTGCCCTCTTTTCGAATTAGGGTTGCGCTCACGGCCGTGGCTGATACTGCCAAATATAAATATAAGTTTTCCCTATGCTTAGGTGGACTCAGGAGGGGTGGATTGCTTAAGTAACGTTTGAATTCCTGAAACGCTGCCTCGCATTTGTCAGTCCAGGCAAAAGCCTACTTCAATGTCTTGAAGAAGGGTAAGCAATTGTTCGTTGCCTTAGAGACGAACCTATTGAGTGTCGCAATCCTCCCTGTGAGCTTTTGAATTTCTTTGACAGTCTTTGGCGATGTCATGTTGAGTATGGCTTGTACTTTCTTCGGGTTTGCTTTTATCCCCCTTTGGGACACCATGAATCCTAAGAACTTCCCTGAGGCTACACCGAAGGCACACTTGCTAGGATTCAACTTCATTTGGTATTCTCTAAGGGATGCAAATGTCTCCTTTAGGTTGTCCAGATGGGCAAGTTCTTCTCTACTCTTGACGAGCATGTCATCCACGTACACCTCCATATTCCTGCCAATCTGCTTGCTAAACATCTTGTTCACTAACCACTAGTAGGTTGCTCCTGTCTTCTTCAGCCCGAAGGGCGTCACCTTATAGCAATTGAGCCTTTAACTTGTAATGAAAGGAGTTTTTTCTTGATCTTATTCAACCATTTTTATCTGGTTGTACCTTGAGAAATCATCCATGAACGTCAGCAACTTATGCCCGATCGTAGAGTCCACTAGCTGGTCTATCCTTGGTAGTGGGAAACTATCTTTCGGGCAAGTTTTGTTCAGGTCTGTGAAGTCCACGCACATCCTCTATTTCCCATTTGCTTTCTTCACTAGTACGATGTTGGCGAGCCAATCAAGATAGTAAACCTCCCGGATAAAGCCTGCTGACAACAGTTTGTTAACCTCGTTTGTAATTGCCTGAGTTGGTTCTGGGGCGAAGACTCGCCGTCTTTGCTGGACTGGCTTTTTCTTGAGGTCCACATTCAGCTTATGCTGGATGACTTTTGGGGATATGCTAGGCATGTCCTCGTGACTCCATGCGAAGACGTCCAAGTTTTCTCTAAGGAATTGGACGAGCCTTGTTCTCATCTCGGGACTTAATGTCATCCCTATTCTTGTCGTCCTGGTTACTTCTCCTTCGACCAGTTCCATTGTCTCCAAGGCTTCTACTTTATCTTCTTCTTTCTTCTCGATCATCCATGTATGGTTCTCCTTCACAGCCAACATGGCTTGGTAGCATTCCCTGGCTAGGACCTAATCTCCTTTTATCTCACCAACACCATTCTCAATTGGGAACTTTACCTTTAGGCAATAAGTAGATGTGGCTAACTTCCATTGGTTAAGTGTGGGCCTCTCAATAATCACATTGTAAGATGAGGGGTAGTCTACCACCAAGAAATCTAATTGACGGGTTAACTGCCTAGGGTAGGTCCCCACTGTTATTGTTAATGTCACTATGCCCTTGGGATATACTTTGTCTCCACTGAAACTGATGAGGGGGGAGTCAAATGGGCGTAGTCTTCCTGGATCTAGCTTCAGCTGTTGGAAAGCAGTAAGGTAGATGATGTCTGCAGAAATTCCATTGTCCACGAGGATTCTCTTGGTATTGAATCCTTCTATCGTGAGCATTATGACTAAGGGGTCGTTATGAGGCTGCTTCACTCCCCTTGCATCTTCCTCCTTGAAAGACATGTCTTGGTCCGTCCGTCTCTGCTTAAACAGGGGTATCATATGGACGTTGGTCACTTGCCTCTGATATGCTTTCTAGAGGGATTTGAATGACCCGCCAGTGAATGGTCCTCCTGCGATCATCTTTATCTCCCTAATCACATTTTGCGGAGGTTAGGACGTGTTATCTTCGTCTTTGGGCGAGGACTCGCATTGGTTTTCGCTACTGTCCCTAAACCTGCTAGACTCCCCTTTCTTCACATACTTTTGCAGTTTTCCTTTCCGTATCAACTCCTCTATCTGCTCTTTTAGGTCCCAACAATCTTCTGTGTAAAGGCTATGATCTTTGTGAAACTAGCAATACTTCTTCTTGTCACGGACGTTAGGGGATGAATGTAATGGCCTTGGCCACTTGAGGTAGTGCTCATCCTTAATCTGAGTCAAAATTTTGTCAACAAGTATAACTAGAAGGGTGAATTTTACTGTTCGAGGAGTTTTCTCATCTTTCCTTTTGCCTCCGTCATTGATCCGACGATCTGGACGCTCCTTTTTCTGTCCTCTACGATCGTCCTCCTTCCTTCCCTTGTCTTCCCGCTTTTCTACATCCCTTATGGCTGCTAATGCATCTTTAGTATTCATGTACTTTTATGCCTTCAGGAGCATTTCTGTCATCGTCTTAGGAGGATTCTTTGCAAGTGAAACCACGAATTCTCTAGACTTCAGTCTTGCTTTCAAGGTCCTCAACTGCACTTTGTTGTCAGCATCATCTACCTCCAAGGTTTCTCGAGTAAAGCGTTTCATGTATGACCGCAGGGTTTCCTTCTCCCTTTGTCTAATAGTGAGTAAATGGTCTGCTGGCCTCTTAGGACGTTGTCCTCCAACGAAGTGGCGCAAAAAGGCACTGCTCAACTGCTCGAAGTTGTCAATGGACGAAGTTGGCAACTTTGTGAACCACTCCCTTACAGCTCCTTTAAGAGTGGTAGGGAAAGAACGACACAATATTTCGTCAGGAGGCTGTTGGAGGCTTAGCGTCATCTTGAAGGTGTTGAGGTGGTCCTAGGGGTCCTTAAGTCCGTCAAACGGTTCAAGCTGAGGCAACCAAAATTTTGACGGCACTGGGCATTCCAAGACTGTCGTAGTGAAGGGAGAGTCTGTTGCCCTGACCATTCTATCTAGGCTCTGATCCATTTTCTCCTTGATGGCATTCCTCAGCTCGTCCATCTCCTTCCTTATCTCTCGAAGAAGATCTGAGTTCTGTTCATCTGGGGTAGTAGGCCCTCGTCGATCACTTCTTCCATGGCTATCTCCCTCATCCTCCTGGTTGGCTTTGGAGTGATTCTCCTCCTGTTGAAGCCGTAGTCTCATTTCCTGATTTTGCCTGGTGAGCTCTTCAACGGCGGCTGCAAGAGCTTGGACTTGCTGAGCTAAGGCTGTTGAATCCTAGTTAGACTCCATCTGAATATAGAAGTTGATAAAAACTATGTTTTCGAATCTGAGTACAAAAATGTCGTCCCCACAGACGGCGCGAAACTGATGAAGTGTAAATTCACCAGTCGAAGTAAGTATGTCCAGATCGAGTCAAACCCTCGTATTCCTAGTTGTGAAAATGGTGAGATAGCTCTCCTCAAGTGGTCACCGGTGTGGTGCTTGCCACAACGCCTCTGATGCCAAAGTCAGTATATGGAAACAAATTAATATAGTATCAATAAGTATTTCTGGGTTTTTTTCGTACCTCATGCTGTTGCTGGGAGGGTTGTATATATACATTCCCATAGCTCCTAGCTGTTGTGACTGTTATGGTGGTTTAATGCTTCTTTAGGTAACGCCTCATGGTCAATGATGTGAGTTTTGATGAGCTTCCAACGGTCCGTACAGCTATCCCTATAACCGTCCGAGACATTTATTTTGTCCGCATTGAATGACTTCTTTTCCTTTGTCAGTAATATGGCTTATATCGTCAAAGGCACCTAGTTAGTCCGTTTGTCAATGCTGCCTCGTTGGCTTGGATGAGGTCGTCCTAAGAAGTTGAGTTCGTCAATCCCATCAATAATATATATATATATATATATATATATATATATATATATGTGGTTTTGTTAGTGTCAATGTCTAGAGAATAAAGTACATCGTAAAAACCAATATCATATGGATTATTAGTCTTTACTACAATTTTTTTTTTTGAAAATTTTCTAGTAAAATTTCGAAGAATACATAATATTTTTTCTGACTTGAAAGCATTAAATAAGGATTTATTGCGTGCACACATGATCTTGATAAATAAGGATTTAATGAAATTCTAATAAGTAAGGGTCGAATCAAATTGTATTCCACTTCAAATGAGAAGATTATTACTTTCATCGGGTTCTAATATTGGTTCTACTGCACGTTTTATGGTTTAATTAGTTTATGCAAAAATTTTCTTTTTCTTATTTTACGATTTAAAACAAAAACCACAAATTCACTTTCTAAAGTGCCTTTGATATTAACTTTTTTCAGTAACATACCTCAACAAAAAGTTATAAAGGACTATATTTGGAGGCACCTTACTGAGTATATGGCTAAAGAAATTGTCCAAATTAATTCTGAGAAGGACCAAGAGAAGAAAGAACTAAATGAATCTTGTTCTCAACTTCTACTAGAACTTCTGCAATTAGTGTCAGCACATATTTTTTGCGGGGACTTCACTACTTTTCGTGCAATATGCAAATCATGGCGATCAAGCAGTGTTATTAGTCGGCCACCCCTGCCCTTATTGGATTCCCCACAATCTCAATCTCGATGTTTATGTCCGTGGTTGGCTGCTCTTATCTCGGGATGATTGCAGCGTCTTTTTCTTTCATCCTTTTAATAAGATTAAGATTGAACTTCCTAGTTGTCGTCCATTTGAAACAATGTGTTTTTCATCTCCACCAACTTCTACAGATTGTTTTGTTATTGGATTAACATTTGCAGCTATAGAAGTTTCCTTGATTAGGCGTGGTGAAGTGGATTGGACTATTAGAAGAGTTAAGGGGGGGTTCTGCACTATCCGGATGTAATCCTGTATTACACAAAGGGAAGTGTTATTGCTTGTTTAGGTCAGGAGATGTGGGAGTATTTGATCTCAACGAGTACTTAAGAGAAGTTAACCAACACTCATTACATTGGATTTTATTTTCTACCGGCCTTCCAGAGCATTTACTTGATTCACATGAACAAAGTTACTTGAAAGAAAATGGAAAGCTTTTAGCAGTTTTTGAGGCCCATGATTGTTAGCAATGTGTTTACGTTTTCTCATTGAACTTCTTCACAAGGAGAACATGGATGATATGGTATAAAGTAAGTAATTTGGGAAATAAAATATTCTATACTAGTCTCAGGGGTTCATTCTCAGAATCAGCTGCAGTGAAAGGAATGGATAACAAGATTTACTTGCCATATAAGTACCACTCGTTTTTCAGTAATTATTCAACCAAAATTTCATATCATGGAAAAGCACTATACAACAGCACTTGGATTATACCCATGTTGACAACAGTGGATCAGGAGTTAAATTGGTGTACTGAATGGTAGGAAGAACTTCACATATTTGAAGTTTAAATTCAATTAAAATTTTATTTTTATTTTTAAGAGTTTTTATTCATTATGGTGAAATTTAGAGAGTGAGTTTTGCATTTTAGCCAAAAAATTAAAATAAGGCTAGTAAAATAAACTAATAGTTTTGGTATATCAAGTTGGGTTAGATGGATCGAAAAACTATCAATGCGAACTTGACTCAATCTAAGGCTCAAAATAAAAGCTCTACTCAATCCAACCCATCAACCCAAAAAAAATCAACTCAAGATGTCAAGTTGGCTGGAGTTGGTTTTGTTGGGTTGGTGGATTGGGAGCAAATCCCCATTAGAGACAATATGCATTAAAAATTTAAAATCAAAATGTTTTGCAGATTGTAACTATTTTAATAGAAATGAGAAATAAAATGAAAAATGAGAATCATCATAGTTGGATTTCAATTTTTTACTTCACAAAAAAAAAAAAAGAGAAATGGAACATGCATTCTCAATAGAAATGCATTTCACAAATCCCAAATGGCTAATTAAACATGCAAATTTTATTTTTATTTATTTTTGACAAAATACTTTTTTTTTTTTTTAATTTCCTATCGTGTTTTCTCAAAATTTTCAATCAAAGACTAATCGCTAATCGTGATGGGTGAGCCCATAGTGGGATAAATCGCTGGCCTAAAGAATTTTTTCAAAATCCTAACCTTGATTTGAATAAAATACATTATTGTAACTTGGTAAGTCATGCTAATTTTTTTAAAGAAAAAGGGATCAAATTATACTTCGAATAACACACTTTCTTCCCATAACGGAAAAAAAAAAAACACACACATTTTCTTAAAAGACATAATTGTGTCAAAGAAAATAAATTGGAACAATAATAAAAATTTAACAGTGAGATAGAAAAATTGTATAGTGATAGAAAAAAGTTGTATACTCTGTCGTGTCTTTACTCTCTCTCTGCTGATAGCAAAAAAAATAAAGATCAGAACGCAGTGCGAAAATGAAGGTTCGTTATGGTGGAATTCAAGGTGGGTTTGCAGAGATTTGCAGGAGAGAGATGGGCTTCACTAAGCCCAGATGCTTCGCTCGCAGATTCTGTGCTTCTGAGGTTTCCAATTCTTGCTCCCCTCCTCCTTTTCTTCATGATTTACCGCGTTTCTTATCAAACGCCTTACATTTACTGCTTTTTATATATTGATGAAACCCAATTAGTCTACTTGACAACTCCGTGCCCAACCTGATTTATTTATAGTTAGATTGGTTACTGAGGCATACGAGAAAAAAGAGTACAAATCCAAATTGTTTTGTTTTATATATATTACCTTTATTGTTTTGTATTAAATGTGGTTCCATAGCGAATATGATCTTTTTTTTTTGGATGAATCAAAATTTTATTCAATCCAAATGATAGTAGCGTGGTTGTGTACAAATCACTCAATCATAATCTATCAACTCCTATCAAACATATAATGGAGCTGCCCAAGCTACTTTACAAATCATAGGTGTCATTGTTTTGCCTTTCAAGCTAATAACTACACAATTCAGCATTCCAGCCTTCAATTGGCCTTGTAATGAGACATTTACTGAGAACAGTAAAAAACACATGATCTCTCAACTCTGCCGTTTTTTTCTATAAAAAACATGTAACATATCCCCTCTGTAGACTTATTTGCGAGACTGTCTCTTGTTGACCTGTTTTGTCACTGAGCCAACAAATAGAAACATGCTTTTGGCATTGATTTTTTTTAAAAAAAAAGGGCTTCCACCGATTAATGTTCTCTGGTTTGAAAGGCACTTCAGGTTTCGAAGCCAACAAATAAGAGTAAAGTTAATTTTTCCTGTTAAACATCTGTTTCTCGATTTGGTTAGATGGCATCTTCTTTGTGGATCCTTCATAGCAAATACCTCTGTATAGAAAGATCTATATGAACTTATGAAGCATTGTAATGGTTGATTATGTGATTTCGCATATCAGTGCAGGTCCTTGTAAAGCAAATAAATCTTTACTGCAAGTTAAGTGGTCATGAAGGTTGTGTAAATGACGTGGATTTCAGCTCTACTGGTGATCTCCTTGTATCGGGTTCTGATGACAAACAAGTTATATTTTGGAATTGGGAAACTAAAACTAAACAGTTTTCATATCCTTCTGGCCACTTGGACAACATATTCCAGACCAGAATTATACCATTCACTGATGATCGGAAAATAGTGACTTCTTCCTCTGATGGCCAGGTGAATTTATAACTAAATTCTTCTCTTCCCTTTTCATATTCATTTTTGTTTTTGGTGAAATGCACTTGCCAATGAACTGATTATCCATTTAACCATTTTGGCCTCTTTATTGAATTTTCTTTTTCATTGGAAAAACAATTTGACTGTTGACCTTTTTCATTATTTTATAGTTTTGTATTTTGATGTGCTATAATCACTTTGTCCAGAGAAGCCTCAAATGTTATAGGCTGTTATTTGGAAAAAAGATTTTGAAGAAAATAAACCATAAAATATGGAAGTTGTTTGCCTGCAGAAGATTTTGTTCATTCTGTCCATTGTGTCCACTGTGCTGCCTGAAAATTATAAGAATTTTAGTAATTTCCATCCTAACAGTCTGGGTAAACTGTTCTATCTTTACCCACTTGCTTAGATTTTGGCTTATTTTCTAACCATTCTGAACGTGTTGTTCCCCTTGCAGGTAAGGCTTGGCCAGGTCTTGGAGGATGGCCGGGTTGATACGAAAATGTTGGGAATGCACCAAGGCCGTGTGCACAAGCTTGCTCTGGAGCCTGGAAGTCCACACATATTATATAGCTGTGGTGAAGACAGTTTTGTTCAACATGTGGGTTTAATTTATGATTTGCTGGTTATTGATGGTCTTGTTTCTCCCCTCTATTTTGAGATTTAGTTATTTCCTTTTCCCTTTCAGTTTGATTTGCGAAGTAGTTCTGCTACAAAACTTTTCTGTTGCTCCTCATTGACAGAAAATAGTAAGCGGCCTCCAAAGAACATAAAGTTGAATGCCATTGTAATTGACCCAAGAAATTCGAATTACATTGCTGTTGGAGGATCTGATGAATATGCACGTGTTTATGACTTGAGAAAATGCCAATTGAATGCATCAAGTAATCTAGATAGACCTGTGAACAAATTTTGCCCCCGTCACCTGATTGCGACCAACAACTTTCACATCACAGGGTTGTCTTATTCTAATACAAGTGAACTTCTTGTCTCGTACAATGATGAACTCATTTATCTATTTCAAAAGTACATGGGGTTGGGCCCCTCATCATCGTCTGCCCCAACTGAAGATCTATTGAAAAATGAAGAGCCACAGGTTTACTTGGGCCATAGAAATTCGAAGACAGTTAAAGGAGTGAGTTTTTTTGGCCCCAATGATGAATATGTCTTGAGTGGGTCTGATTGTGGCCATATATTTATTTGGAAGAAGAAGGGAGCTAAATTAGTGCGTTTAATGGTAGGTGATCGCCATGTTGTAAATCATCTTGCGCCCCATCCCCATATTCCTATTCTTGCTACTTGTGGGATAGAAAAGAGTGTAAAGCTCTGGGCTCCTATATCAAGTGATGCTCCTCCAATGCCTGCCAATGCTGAAGAGGTACTATCTTTAGCCTCCTTTACCCTCCCCCAGGTCTTCGCCTTCTTTTGTTTTGGTGGCGAGGGGGTTCAAATAAGGCAATTGGAGACAAAATATGACTTATTTATTGCATGTAATTTTCTGATAATCTGTGAATAGATTATGGAGTCTAATAGACAAGGCAGGGAAGACCATGCAAGGGTAACTCTTACCCCAGATGTTATCATGCATGTCTTGCGCCTGCAGAGGCGACAGACGATGGCATACACTGAAAGGAGATACAGCAGAGCTGATATTGAGAGTGATGAAGAAGATGAAGGATATGGATTCTCAGATGGTGATACATCTTCTGGAGAGGGTTCAATAGGAAATTCCCCTGAGTGCAAGATTAGCTAGAAGTTTGTAACTTATAAAGTAAGCCAATTTGGGTTCTATTTTTCTCCTATCCTTCCATTATGTTAATTTTAATATGCTGGATATTCGTCTAGTATTTATAATCTGTGATATGGGATGCCTATCTTTATTTGGTGGGGGTGTTAAATAAGGATTTGGATTCTTCAGGGCAAATGGTAACGCCTTTACTGCCTATTCTTGATGTCCAACTTGGTGCTGACATTATGTGTTTTGGTTTTGTGACAGGAAGTATAGTAGCATTGTCAGAAGTACATGAAGTGCAGGAGCTAAATTTTGCTACATGGATGAGCTTAAAGTTGTACATATTTCTTATGCCAACAATCGTTTTCTACTTTCAGAATGCCCTATTTTTGAAGCAAGAGCAGAACTCCTGGAGTGTGTGATGTAATATAATTTTTGGTCCAAATGTACTGAATATGTAGGCTAATTGTATTCTAGATAGAATAACATTGGGTCACGATATTTCACTGTGTTTGTGCAATGTAGTGCAAGTTTGCCAATGTGGTAGTTGTCTATTTGATTTGATTTGATTTGATTTATATATATATATATATATATATATATATATAGATTAAGAGTGAATGTAAAGATAATTTTGAATAATTTGGGGGGCAGCCTAAAGATTTCTATTGAATGATTGGACTGGAAGCAAAATATCACTAATTTCTTCAATTGGGTTTGAAAGACTACTAATCCATTATTCAACTTAAATTTGTGCTCCATTTTCATTAAAGATTGCCATTTTTCATTCTAATTTGTGCACTGTTTTGATGCGATTCCCAACATGGCTTCATGATGGTTTCTTAGTTTTTACCATAGACCGATTAAAGTGGGATTAAGGGTCTGTTTGAATACAACTGAAAATTAAAAAAACTGTAGCAAAATAATTTTTAAATATGTGAATAGTACTGCAAGACCAATTTTTAATAAAAAGTTGTTGAAAAGTACGTGCACAGTACCCGCACAGTACATGCACAGTGCGCGCACAATACGCACGCGGATTTATTTTTTCAAGTTCTTTAATTTGACTCATCTATATTTTGTCGGGTTGGTTAAGAGTGCCGAAATGTGCATTAGATATGGTTGAATTTTATATTTTTTTATGAGATATGTGAGGGATATTACAAGTTTACAACTATTACTATATGAAGCTTACGAATTGATTTGCTACCAATCATCAAAACACATTTATTTGAAGCTTATTAATCATATACATTGTCACATCAATCTGTAAGTTTTATATTTTTTATGTAGTAAAACTTATAATAACTTTAGCATTTTCCATTTTTTATATTGTGATTGACTAACTTTTTTTTTTTTTTTTAGAATACCATAAAAAAAAACCTTTTTTTTTTATATAGAAATTGAGCAAATTTAAGTTAAAATTGTATGTATTAATTAACTTTTATTATTTTCCAATAGCAAAGTTTGGTGTGATTCCTCCTTAATTAAATCCTATCATGTTTAATATAGATCGTTCATTTTTTTTTGAGAGAGTTTCAACGTATGACGTCCGCTCCTAAAAACAGCTTTTTATCATCAGACCAAGACAGTAATCAGTTTTTGGTGTAGGCGGGGAATTGAACCCCAGATCTCTTATACAATCATTAGAGACTTTATTAGTTGATTTAATTCTAAAAATAATATTTAAAGGGTTTTCGCTAAAATTGTCTTCAATAATTTTGTAGACCGAAATAGATGTATCTTTACCATCTTCTAGTAACAGGGCCTTGGATGCATGCCATGTCATAGAAATTCTTGATCTAACGGTTCAGATGGCTTACATATATTATCTCGTGACAACCCCTTGTATAGTCTGGGATGGGCCTGTAGTATTAGGTTATATATTCTCAGCCTGGCCCATGCTACACCAAAAGCAATGCAAGTCAGAGCCGAAAACTCAAAAGCATCGTATCGTTGACCATGACCTTGAGGACTGGTTCGTAAATATGAGACTATGACAAGGCCACTCTTGTAACTAACTCAACACGTGGTCATTCTCATTCATTATGGACAAAATTAAACACTTCCCGCTTACCAATCCTTTCAAAAATTTACACAAACACACGCACATACACACCAAAACTCGTAGATCCAAACCAACCGTTTAAACTTCCTTCTTAGACCCTCACTTTTTTCACTGATACTTCATCATTCTTGGATTCTTCTAGAGCACAAATTCAGAGAGAGAGAGAGAGAGAGAGAGAGAGAGATGGAGTCGGATCTCTCGCTCTTGGAGATCTCCGGCGAAGACGATTCTCTACTGCTAGAGTTACCAAACGACGACGCTTCGAAGCTTAACAGCAACAACTATTTCTTATGCTCGCCTCTCCAAATCCATGGATCTAAGCCTCCTCGTCCTCTTCGCTCCGCAATTGGTTAGGGTTTTCACTCTCTCTTCAAATTTGCTTCAACCATTCAATTTTTCGCTCTGAATTTTCTTTAAGTTTCATTTGCATTTTCGCTTTCTAGGGTATTATTTCTGTTTGGTTTCGATGTTTCAATTAATAATGTCACTCACATTATGCTCTATTGATGAAGCTTTTTGTTACTCGCATTTTGATTTATTGTAATTTTACTCAGAATGTACTTACTTTAATCTCTTCCTTTTACTTCAAAATCTGCTATGCAATTAGCAATTTTGTTTATAGTGCTCTTAATTCATCATATTTGAGAAAATTTTCTGGCTTTAATGGTGTAATCGCTGGGATGATCATGAAAGTAATCAATATGTTGAACCACAGTGGTTGAGCATTTTTTTTTTGTTACTGATTCATTTGATAGTATAGTTTGTAATAGACGGCTTGTGTTACAGCAAAGGGTAAAGTAGGCAATGTGGGTACCGAAAAACCAAGCCTTTCATTGCAGACAGATAGTATTAGCAAAGAGAACATTAACGCGAACAAAGTAGAAATCCCGAAACTCAACATGGAGCCACAGCAAATGAAGAGGAAGAAAAAGGGTGGAGGATACAATTTGCGGAAAAGTTTAGCATGGGATCGGGCCTTTTTTACTGAAGAAGGTTTACCTAATTTCTTTGTTCAGACATGTTGATTTTTTTACCTCATTTTCTTGGGGAGATTGGAGCTAGGATTCTAGTTGATGAACTCATTCGTTGCTCAATGTCCAGGTGTTTTGAATCCGTCAGAGCTATCTATGATTAGTGGAAGTTTTAGTAAGGTTGGTGGGGGGATGTTGTCAATTATCCCCGAAGAAGGGAGAGAATCGTTGTGTAGTGCATCAGATGGCACCCATAATGCAGCAGATTTGCAATCACTGGAAGTAGATTTATTCAAGGAATTGCCAACTTCTGTGAAGAAAGATGGAAAGAGTGGTTCTCGCTTGTTGCCGAAGCATGGTTCACCAGCTAGAGATAATGTGGCCCCAGCTTCTGCGGTTAGTTTTTCTCAAGTTTGAACATATGCGTTGTTTTTTTACTTTTTATGCAAGTCTTGATTAATAGCGTAGGCTTCCCAATTTTGGGTATTTCACATATTCTATTGGATGGAACGTGGGTGGTATATAACTTACTGCAGTTATGTTAAATATGTGATCCTCAGGCCAAGAGAAAGGTTCTTGCAACCAACGATGTAAATAGAAGTGGGTCTAAACGCGGTGGATGCCCACGACCAGTGGCTGCATCTTCATATCCTTGCTAATAGAAGATTTGATGGTTTTCAGTGGTTTAATTGAATATATATGTGTGTATCTATTTGCGTTTTTAGTACAGTTGCCCTTAACTTATTTGAACTCTGAAAAGGCCTGCAAACGTGCACACAACCAAAGCTGAAACGAAAGCATCAAAGGTTTCTAAATTACCTGTTTCAAAGCTAGATTCCTCTGTGTTTTCTAGGACTACAAAGGGTGCTACCACAGGTGCAAATGATTCAAGGCGCAACCAGATTGCTCAACCAGGTAGTTTTGTACATGTGTTTTTATAATGATTGTATGATTAAGTTTCTCATGCTTTTCAGATAAATTTGTTGTGTTCAAAGTATTTATCGAACTAAATAAAATGGTTATGTTAAATGACTGTATTTTGTTTTTCCTTTCTCTAATCTTGCAGTTAGTGTACAGAGGAAGACTGGACCAAAGGCCTCATCAGACAGTGCCAAAATTGTACAAAATAATCCAAAATCTGGTCCTGCTATCAAATCTTTAACAGCTGGTACCTCTGTTAGACAAGCTAGACGAAAAGCGGTGAGAACTTGAAGCTGTTGAAAGCAGAAGGATTTGTTATTTAACATTGTAGAAACTTGTGTGACTAGGCTATTAATTTCTTGTACTTCATCAGCTTCTCCTTATTAACTAGGAAGCATATGTCCCTTTTATTGATTTATTTGATTTAAATAAGTGCAGGTCATTTCAGCATCAGAAAAACATCCATCAACCAATTTGCAGCATCCGCCTGTTACTGAGGCAAATAACAGCTCAGATATCATACCAGCAACATTGCTTCCCTCTACTAGTCATACACCAGACAGCCATGATGGTGGAGGCAAAAAATTTGCTGTTACTCTTCCTCAAAATGATTGCATAACTGGTGGACAGATGCAACATGCACAACTCCAAAAAGCAAAACCATCAGGTTTGCGGATGCCATCACCATCGCTGGGATTTTTTGGTCAGGTGTGCCACTTATATTTCCCAGAATTGGTTAATCAGATGTGTATAAGCCTATAAAGGAATGACTTTTGAGTGTTTCATTTAAATTATCCTGTCATTTGTTTGATTACTTTGCAGCCAAAGTCTTCTTTGCATAGCCCATTACAAAGAACTTCTAGACCATACAATCTACCGGTGTCTAATACTTCTAATTTGAGAAAACCTAGTGCCACAAACCACATTCATGATCTGAGGCCCCCACTTCACCCAGGAAAAATTTCCAATGTGACAACAATTGGAAATATGAAGGTCTTAGACTCGAGTTTGGGATGCTCAGTTCCATCTACTGTTAACCCTGCTTCACATAATAAGCAAGATGAAAAGATGAAATCTGTCTTGCAGATGAATAATAGGCAGGTGGAAGTGAAGGTGCCATATGACAATAAGTGCTATGAAGCAATAAAGAATCAGAATCAGCTTGATAGCATTCTTGATGATGTTAACCAACAAGTTCTGGAAAGTGCAGAACCCTTAAAAACTGAAGTGATTGCTCATAGAGAGGAGTCAGAACTACAGAGGGCATACTGTGGACAGTTGGAGAAGTCTGATGACAACAACAAGGTCGCATATGTTTGCCTGAGAAATAGAGATTTGAGTGGGACTGAATTGGAAAATCCCCCTTCAATTTCTTCTCTTAGTTGTGTGGTGCAAGATAATGGTGTTTCTGAGACCAAGGACTTGATTGATCACCAAAGTGTAGAAGACAAACCATATAGTTTGGCAACTAAGAATGATGGTGCCTTTCCAGGGTCAAACTCTGGAGATGTCAGTGGTAGTAGTACAACAAATATTTCAAAAGCAAATGATGACTGGTTAAGCAGTGTGCATGATGTCAGGGAACAATCTGAGCTGATGAAGTCTTCCACCTGTGAAGATGGTAAAATTTCTAGTGAGAGCCAGAGGCTATGGGCAAAAAAGGGTAGTTTCCTCAAGGATAATGGAGCTTCTAAAGAGTTTCTGAAATTCAATTATTTGGCAGATGTCAGCCCAAAAATCCAAGGTTGTAGTGAGATTGCATTGCAAAGCTCTCATGGCCAATCTTGCTTTGTGTACATGGAGCAGGCAAAAGATGATGCTGGTAAAGATGATAAAATGAGTAGTAATTCACTTGTGGGAGATGAACAAGCACAGTTATTAGAGGTTGATATGTTAGATGCTACAGTAAAAAGTAGCCCGAGCACTTCAACAGTGGATAGTCAATATTTCATGGTCGTTGATGATGTAAATGAAAGAATTGGAGAACAACTGGAGCTCTGTCAGACTGTTGAGTCTGCTATACTGGAAGCAAATGGTGTTTGTGAATGTAAATCAAATAGTTCAAATACTCATTGTCTGGTATCACCTGCAATGCAAGACTGTAGCTGTGGGGTGGCTAAGACCATGGCGTGCCAACATGTCAAGGATGCTCCATCTGGCTCTGTAAACAACAAGCCAGTGGTTGAAAATTACAACTCTTCTATTGATACACAGTTTATACATAATGTGGAACTCCATGGTCAATTTAGCCAAATGGAAATGGAAATGAGGGGTGAAGATCATATGACTGGTACTGGTTGTCCAAAAAGTGGAGATTTTAGTTGGAATGAATTGGAAAACCCTCATCCAGCATGCCGTCTAAGCCCTACAGTGCAAGTTAATGGTGGTTCTGGGATAGATGATGTGATTCAGCTAGAAGATGTGGAAGAGGAAAAATGCAATTTGTTAACAAAAATTTCCAGTGCTACCTCTGAGTCACAGCCTGGCGATGACATTGGTGATAGCCATTGCGATACTCCAATAGTGCCCATTGATCTTCTGAGTGATATGCACGTTGTCAATGAACACTTTGTGGAACAAACAAAACTGAGTATGCTTTGCCCTGTTGAAGCTGATTATGAGGAGAATCAGAGTCCGGAAACATATAACCTTTTGTCTGCAAAGAGTCAGTCTTCTGAAGGGTCTATGAGATTCAATATCAGGACTGCTGCTGATAATTCAAAAGTCAAAATCTCTGGTGAAAGTGGATATATGACTGGTACTGGCTGTCCAAAAGGTGGCGATTTTAGTGGGAATGAATTGGAAAACCCTCATCCAGCATGCTGTCTAAGCCCTACAGTTCAAGTTAATGGTGGTTCTGGGATAGATGATGTGATTCAGCAAGAAGGCGTGGAAGAGAAAAAATGCAATTTGTTAATAAAAATTCCCAGTGCCACCTCTGAGTCACAGCCTGGCGATGACATTGGTGGTAGCCATTGCAATACTTCAATAGTGCCCATTCATCTGCTGAGTGATATGCACGTTGTCAATGAACCCTCTGTGGAACAAACAAAACTGAGTATGCTTTGCCCTGTTGAAGATGATTATGAGGAGAGTCATAGTCCGGAAACATATCATAGCCTTTTGTCTGCAAAGAGTCTGTCTTCTGAAGGGTCCCTGAGATTCAATAGCAGGACTGCTGCTGATAATTCAAGAGTCAAAAGTTCTGGTGGAAGTGGATATATGACTGGTACTGGTTGTCCAAAAAGTGGAGATTTTAGTGGGTATGAATTGGAAAACCCTCATCCAGCATGCCATCTAAGCCCTTCAGTGCAAGTTAATGGTGGTTTTGGGATAGATGATGTGACTCAGCAAGAAGATGTGGAAGAGAAAAAATGCCATTTGTTAATAAAAATTCCCAGTGCCACCTCTGAGTCACAGCCTGGCGATGACATTGGTGGCTGCCATTGCGATACTTCAATAGTACCCATTGATCTGTTGAGAGATATGCACGTGGTCAATGAACACTCTTTGGAACAAACAAAACCGAGTATGCCTTGCTCTGTTGAAGCTGATTATGAGGAGAATCAGAGTCCAGAAACATATCATAGCCTTTTGTTTGCAAAGAGTCAGTCTTCTCAAGGGTCCATGAGATTCAATAGGAGGGCTGATGCTGATAGTTCAGAAGCCAAAGGCTCTGGTAGAAGTGGATTGGAAAGTCCTCATGTTGATCAGCGAAGTAAAGATATTGATGGATTTAATGACATGTATAAGGAATCAAATATCGTGCAATCCTCAAATGGTAAAATATTAGTTGGAAGTTTCAACAGTAATGTGAATATTTTGGCTGCGAGTAATCAGTATCTAATGGTGGTTGATGATGTAAATGACCAATCTGGACATCCTGAGCTTCAAAATTCTGTCGTCATAGTAGAGCAAGTTTTGCTAGATAATAGCCATGGGTTGTGTTTAAATGATGACTTTTTGCTTGCAAACACCACTTCCGAGGAACTTAAGAAGGAAAGTGCTATGTCAGGATATGATGTTTATGGAAGTAAACCAGAAAGTTCCATGCTGTTTTCTGAGGTAACCCCTGCTTTGCAAGAGGATGGTGTTGATGCAGATCAAAAGGCTGAACACTTGCACATGGAGGATGCAGTGACGGGTTCTGTTAACATTGTGCCATTGGCTGAAAATCTTGAATGTTGTACTGATTCAAAGTTCAGGCATGACAATGGTCTCAGTGATCAAGCATCTCTAAAATTTGATTCTTCTGCAAAAATGAGCACAGATAAAATTTCAGGGGCAGTGAGGACTCATAGTTCTAAGGGCTTTTGTTCCTTGAGCGAAGAATCAGGATTATCTATCTTAACTGATCAGTCATCAGAAAGTCACAATGTGTTGAAGAGTGGAAGTTTGTCAGGGGAAGCTGAAACTGACATCTCTCAGATCTGTGAAATGCAGCAAGAGTTGGATGGGGTTGTGCATGCCACAGATGCTAAGGATGCTACAATGCAGCTGTAAGTCTGTTGTCTTGTGTTTTCTCTTTTCCTTGTTTCCTTTGACTCCGTCATTCCATATATATTAGTTTTAGATTGCACAGAAATTCAGAGAGAAGCTTAAACAGTTTAATCTGACAGTTCTGATGGCAGGAGGAACCCTGAGGATGATAACCTTGAGAATGATAAGAAGCAAGATGCTCTTGTAATAAAACCTCCACCTCATGCTGCTCCGTTCTCTGATGAGTGGTTAGCTGCATTTGAATCTGCTGGGGAGGTATATTTGTTCTCTTCCACATACATGTATAGACAAACCATGTTTAGTTGGGACATGATTATTTTATTTTGAGTATGTTGTTAGCAGTTGTATCTTGTATGGGTGCAATCTCTTATGTGCATTTCTCGAAACTGATGAATATCTAGAGTTGAAACTGGGTTTGGTGGATCAGTTGAATGTAATGATAGGGGGATGCACTAGCATCAAAGTGATATTCCTTTATTAAATGGGATGGCATAAAGATTATCCTTAATCCTTAAACCCCATGCATGGACAGCCCTCAATCAAAATTGGACCTACATAGTTTGATTGCTTCCACTATATTTCATGTTGATTCATAATTTGATCCAGCTGATGTGCCAACTCAAGAGTTCTCCCCAGATTGTGCCAGTGAGTTCTAGAATCTAGCTCAAACATCTTCCATAAAAAGGGGTGGAGGTTCAGGTCATAGGTTTAAAATCCAATAGTGGTTCATGCTTTGGAGTAGTATTAGTCAAGCTACCCTGTTTAAAACCTTCGAAACCTTATATGCTTGAGCAATGGATGTAGTTGAAGAATTTCAATCCTTTGAAAATTTATAATAGGGGATATTACAGTTTATCCTATGGTTTGGCCCTATTACTATTTAGTTTACAAACTTTCAATTATTATGCTGTATCTCCTAAAGTTTGCACTTAATTGAAATCGTTAGGGTTCCATCCAAAGATCCCTAGATGGTTTTATTTATGCCAAACTTCAGGGGTTGAAAATGTAGCAATTGAAAATTTTGTGAGACTATATCATGATACAGCCAAGCCATAAGGGGGTAAGTTGAAATTAAAAGTTTGTCCACAAAATGCAAATCTATTCATCCAGATGGAACCTTAATGAGTTTATTTTAAAAATTCACACTTAAAGAGGTCAATTGTAATAATTAAAAGTTTGTAGACTAAATTGTGATAGGACCAAACCTCATGGGGTAAATTGTAATTTTTCCTACATAATATTCACTGCTTTTGATTTTATCCATGATTTCGTTATTGATGGTTGCTTAAATTCAGCATTGGTCATCTCCTGCAGAGAGCTTCTAATTATGGAAATAGTTGAAGAATTTTAATAATCATATAATGTCTTGCTTCTTATCTCATTCATGACTCATTATTATCAGTTTAAATTCTGCTTTGGTCATCTCATACAGAATTATCTGCAGGAAATTCTGACCATGAAAAGTGGAGCTGTACAACATTCACCTCCTGATAAATCTCAACCTGAACCTGGTCCTTGGTCCCCGGTATGACCCAATTTCCTTGACACTAGTTTTTTTTCTGACATGGATTTAGTCAATGCATAACATGTGAATATATTGTTAAGTTGGAAAAATATAGAAAATCTTTTGATAACAGACTCAGATTACTTTCAAATATCATACAATAAGAAAAAATAAATATGGACATGATTTGAGTTAGAAATTATGGGAGTAGTTTTAGATACAAGAGAAATTACAAATGTTGTGATTGTATACAGTGGTCACTATGCTTAACTAGCTGAATTACCTTGTATGCTATGTTGCATGGAGTGCAAAACAATGAGCTCCACATTACTCATGTTTTGATGTTTGCATGGTATCCAATGATTGACAATCACAGAAAAAAGTCAGTTACTACTGGTATACCATATTACTGCTGTGATTAAAGCTACAATTACTTTTGGACTCTGCACTATCTGAAGTGCATGTTTTCATAATACTTTTCCTTACTCAAAGAATTCTCCTTACATTTTTGTAGCATATTACAAAGAAAGCAAGATGTTTAACTATATAAGAATCTTGACCTGATATATGCTTCTCAATTAAGCATTCCACGATCCTATTTATATTTTGATAAGTCAAGAAAGCATTTTACCTTGCATTGTTGTATTGATTTACAAAGAAGAGGAAATCTATGTTCTATTGGAATTATTTGTTTAACGTATATCATTCTTGTTGGCTGTTTTCAGGTGAGAAGAAAAAATAATCAAGAGATCGGACCATTTGACTGTACTAAATATACCAACATCCCACCTTCCAGTTCCCAATAACCATACGAGGAGTTCGGTGGTTTACTAACACAACTTGATTGATTCAAAATCACATCATATAATTTTGTGCAAATATTATTGCCTCCAGTTAACCCCTTGCTCTGCAAAAATGCCTCATTTTTTTTTCTTTGTTCTTTCTGCAACAATCAATGAACTGTAATATAGTAAGATATTATCTGTAGCTCATTCTTCAATGGTATTAGTCTAGAAAATTTGATATATTGAATTCAATAAATGAGATATTAGTGTACATGATTTATATTTAGACTTTGGATAAATGGTACAAGGAATTTTCTTGGAAAAGGGTCTCCAATTCTCTCATTTTTAGCATTTTTTTTTAGAGAAACAAACACACACAATGGCGAGGGAAATGAGTTCTAATATAAATGTACACCACAACTCTACTCAAAAGCCATAGTAACTTTTAAGGGAGGATGAGGCAAGTATTTTGGGGAGGGACTCTTATTTTTGTAGATTAAATTTTGAAAAGATTAAAATAATTGTATATATATTTAAAAAAATTTCAAAATTTTGGAGCCATGGCCCCCCCACCCTTGTACATACCTCCGCCCCTAACTGGAATGTAATATGATATGATGGGTTGAACCAAACACTTTTAGATAGATAGTTCACCACTCTAAGGAATATATAAACACTACCCAAAGAGATATAGAATTAGAACTTGCTACCTAAGGAGTCCACCAATGGGATAAGAGTTTAAAAGAAGAAATCCATCTTTTGAAGCACAATGCCTTTTTAATTTGAAAATACACTTTGATCTTATTTAAAGAGAAATTATATTTTACTGTTCTAAACTATACTCTAAATTATGCTTTGCATTGTACACTATTTGAATGCATATTTTACACTCTAAACTATTACTTTTGTTATATTTTGCACCCAACAATGATTAAGTGGCATAAAGTTAAAAGACCAAAAGCCCCTCTTTCTAATCAATTAAAAACAAAAACTTATTTCTTTATCTATATTACTATTTAACGGGCTTGCCCTGTTTGGACTAGTTTTTTTTGTTCAAAAATACTCCTATGCTCATAGAGACAAAATTAAAGGACAATTCGGTAAAAATATATCTCTAACTTTCACTAAAACATTGCCTACAAATAAGGACCATTCTCCTATTGGTTTTTTATTTTTTTATTTTTATATGAAATCTCCCGTTGGCTTTCAAATTGCTTTATCCACTTATAAATTAGATTAAAAAAAAAGAGTTATATAAAAATTCAAATGGTTTACGTCTTTGTAAAAAAAAAAAAAAGTATTTCTTATAAAACAGGCCAATTTATAGCCCTCTATTTGTGTCTTTGTGCCTTAACCGTTGGGACCATTACCTCTTTAAGAGTCTGTTTTTGATACGCCTAGGCTCTGGCTCCCTTGTCTACCTCTCTGCCTTCCTTGAATACCTTGTTGCTGAGGTTCGTTAAAATATAAATAGAGAGTTAGGGTTTTGTTCCATATTAGAGAGGGGGGCATATATAATTAAAGGGCAAAACTTAGATACAGTACCTTAGGTACAGTACCTCAGGTACCCCTTCTAAAATTAAAACACCTGGACACTCACTTAATGATGTTACTGCCGTTACTTTCTCCGTTTATTTCTTTTTTTTTCTTTTCTTTTTTCCCTGTTTCAGACCCAAGCACTCCCACAAGAAAACTCCAAACCCCAAAACCCCAAGCTCCCACCGTTCTCTCTCTCCCTCTCTGTTCTTCTCTTTCTCTCTTCCAAGCTCCCACCGTTCTCTCTCTCCCTCTCTGTTCTTCTGTTTCTTTCCTTCGCTCTCAGTCAGAATTAGATGAAATAGAAGAACCCAGTGCAGGCAGCAGCTATCTAGTGCAGAAATCCAGCAGTACCTAGTGCAGAGAAACCAGTGCACAGTGCAGAAATCCAGCAGTGCAGAAATCCAGTGCAGAGTGCAGAAATATGGTAGTGCTTGAAGCATGGGCAAAAACAGTTCAAGTTTGAGATGATTGTAATAAATAAAGTAAGGCAAAAATAGTTCAAATAATCAAAAGGCCAGTAGTGAATCTGGACCAGAAAAAGTATCCAATATTAAAGAAACAGAGCGAAGGAAAGAAACAGAAGAACAGAGCGAAGGAAAGAAACAGAAGAACAGAGAGGGAGAGAGAGAACGGTGGGAGCTTGGAAGAGAGAAAGAGAAGAACAGAGAGGGAGAGAGAGAACGGTGGGAGCTTGGGGTTTTGGGGTTCTGACTGAGAGCGAAGGAAAGAAACAGAAGAACAGAGAGGGAGAGAGAGAACGGTGGGAGCTTGGAAGAGAGAAAGAGAAGAACAGAGAGGGAGAGAGAGAATGGTGGGAGCTTGGGGTTTTGGGGTTTGGAGTTTTCTCGTGGGAGTGCTTGGGTCTGAAACAGGGGAAAAAGAAAAGAAAAAAAAAAGAAATAAACGGAGAAAGTAACGGCAGTAACATCATTAAGTGAGTGTCCAGGTGTTTTAATTTTAGAAGGGGTACCTGAGGTACTGTACCTAAGGTACTGTATCTAAGTTTTGCCCATAATTAAAATATATATTAAATATATATGAGTTTTGTTCGATTAAGTGGATATATGATGAATTTACATACCTACTTCCAACTCAACTTGGAGCCCAAAAATATCCATTACAACCCATTAACTCTTAAAAACTAACCCAACCCACCTAATTAGGTTCGAATGGGTCCGTTTTGGTGGCACATTCTAATTAGTAATTACACTGTTGCTTTTATTTCTAGTCTATTCTTTTCTTGTTTGACAAGTAAGCGGCGTATTTTCTCTTATATAAAGCGCAAGTGAAGGACCTTTTCCCTTATTTCATTAAGGTCACTCAAGCCACAAACCACTATTCCGCTTTCCAAAGATCCATATTCAAGTCCCCAAGAGTCAAACACCTTCGCCGCTACCAAAATCCCTACCTCCCCAAAGAAAACGTGAAGAACCTTCAGGGCACAATGCATTGGTGGTATACCCTTGACCAATTTAAAGCTTTCCACAATATTGATATCAAGATATATAAGCGGTTAGTGATTGACCTGCGTTTAGACCCTAACCAATCCAAGAAAGTTGTAGCCTTTTGGAATTGTCTTGAAAGAATAGGCTATGCCAACTTTGTCAGTGTGATCCAACCTTTACCAGATGAACTGCTCCGTGCATTAGCCAACGAGACAATCACGTGCCTAATCTTGTTGGACCAAGGGTTTCAATTTTATGACGTCGATAAAGATTTGCCGTTAATGCTTAGTCTTACTAATAAGCCAGCTTTTTCTTTTTGGTTTCTATATCAGAATAGGCAAAAGGTGATAAGCAAGATTAATGCATTCATCACGAATGTGTGTGATGTAGCGTTTAGCGATATAGTTCCTCCGCAACCAGTACAATCTTTGCAGCCTCAAATTGGATTCATTCAACCCCACCAGTTCTCAAATAGGCATGAAGGTTTCCCTTCATATACGGTTCTTGAAGCCCCTACAGTTTCTTTCCCACCAAATTCCACCAACTCGGTTCAACAATTGGTACCACCAGCTACTAGTAGTGCTAGACCGTCTCCTTTAGTGCCTAGTTTTCACGCTAAAGGTAGAACTTTGTTCGTGACCTTCTCTAAGGGTCATCATGTTTCGAAAGAAGAACTTCGAGACTACATTACAAGGTACTAACAAACACACAGACATGCAATAATAAGTACTACAAATTACAACCTTTTGTAACTTTTATTGATTCCCTTTCTGTTTTCTTGAATGTAGGAGATTTGGGAACTGTATAGAGTCCATCTATATGAAAGCTCAGCCAGAGATGGGGTTCCCACAGTTTGCAAATGTGTTCGTTCGCTCTTCTTCAGATATTGAGCGTATTCTTGGAGGTAAAGAAACAGTTGATTTCTTAGTTAATGGAAAACAAGTTCGGGGGAGACTCTCTGGCTTGAAAAAACAGTAGTTAAGTTGTACTATAGGCAGAGCAGGTCTATTCATTAAAATTCCTCCAATTATAGAGATTCAAATATCATATGCACAGGGTAGTTTTGTTTTAGCTTTCTTGGACACAATTCAAATTCTTTTTTCTGCTGTATTGAGTCTATTGATGAAATAGTGGAGAAAAGAAGTTGACAGAAATAGTGAATTTTACAATTTTCTTCCATTAATTTTCTTTGAGACAAGTACATTGAAAATCATGTCTAACAAGCAATTAATTAGTGCTTCTTTTGTTTGGTAGCATTAGAAAAAATGAGCCAAAGGAAATTCATTAGCTACTTTTGCACTCACCGTTACCCTCACTTATGAGTAAGACCTATCACAGCATTGCTCATATAGCATGCAATTCCAATAATCGTTGCATGCATTGCAAAGTTGATGTGCTTCGGAGTGATGTAGGAAATTCTTGGTAATAGTGTGACTTGTCCTGGATAATGGAATTATTCTCTAATGCCTACGACAGCCATATGCAAGGGGGTTTGTTTTAGTTATTTTAAGCCATTAATTTTGACTCAAGGAGCGCTGCCACAATCATGCGTAAGGCATTGAACTCGTGGTCAAGTGCTTTCCGTTGGAGAGGCGTAGGAGACTGATGAGACAGCTTCTGCCAAATATTATCGAGGATCCGGTTGATGAGAGTGAGAGATGGCTGTGGAGGCTAGTATAAAGACTATCATGAATCTTGCTGGGATTTTGAATTGTGGTCCAATGTGGCGATCTATGGTTAGAGGACTTTGAACCTCATCAGGACCTCTATAGAGTTACTCGAAAAAATGCTACTTGATAGTATTGGGCATATTCTAATTAAAGATTTGAGGTCCTCAACTTGTTGCACCGAGCACAGCCTCCATGGTTTAGCAATGGAGCTGTCTGAGTTGGTGTCTCCTTTGGTTTTCAATTCTGTGCGATTCAGGAACCTGCTTTGAGTAATGGCATTATCGAGTTTGCTTAGCTCATAATAATTAATCAAATTAAACTTTTCCAGCTTCTCTGAAAAAGCAAATAGTAAAATTATACTTGCGTATTTAGTTTTACTACATGATTTGTTTCTTTTTCTATCGGTACATTCTTTTCTAATAATGCTCTAACTTTTTCACCTTTTTAGCTACCAATCGTACTTGATCCTGTTTAAGGTTCAGAGTGGAATTATATATATATATATATATATATATATATATATATATATATATATATATGTATGTATGTATGTATGTATGTATGTATATGTGTTGTTGCCTGCCTTTTCTTTTTCTTTTTCGATTTCCAATTTTATTTGGATGTTCAATATTTGGAATGGCAAGCTAGAATTTAATAAAAAAAGATTTACTTGGCAAATGGGTTTTAGTATTATGCATATGTGTGTGTTTAGTGAGCGCCAGGCTAACTTTTCAGTTTCTGTTTTATTTGTGATCTCTTACAATGATTTCTAACTTAGAAAGTTTGAGAATTTCTGTCATCAAAATTTTGCCTGAAACTTTTAGTGGGCAATGTAATCACCTTCTCTATTTTCCCAACTTGCTCACTGTAGTAATCCTCACTTTTAGATGAAATTGAGATCATTCTCTTCCTAATGGCAGCAATGATAACACGATATAAGCTTGTAAAGGGGCTTCCTTGAGGCTTAATATGCCGATAGTAACGATTTCCCAACAGGAAAATGGCTAAGCCTATGAGAATAACCACAACACATATGCCGAACCCCACGGCCCAACTAAAACTGTCCTCAGACGATTACTGTTGCACCTACCATGGCAGAGGCATATAAAATATTAAAATGACCACACACCAGTTAAAGAAAATTGTTTGATCTTTTGCTTTGTCATATTGATTTGCTCGCATTGCAGCTATAGTAAAGCGTGTAACACCTAGCCAATTGATGCCAGAACTAGACCCATATATAGGACAGCAAATTGGATTTTTGTTGGCATTGGGCACAAGTTTGGTCCATTTACACATGTTTGTGGCCTCAAGGATTTGAGCGCTGCTGTCAAGGCTAAAAGTAATATGCCCTGCAAGTGTCGGTAGTGTCAGCTTTAGTTACGTATTACTTCAGAATATACTTGGTTAAAAAGTAAATAATTTCCGAGTAAGGCTACCATGATGAGGTGGCTAGGATTATCTGATTCCCATGTAAGCATAGATGCTTTAACTATCCAATCTTCTAGTCAAAACATTATAACTAAATTTTAGTAGTCTAGAAATGAATGATAACAAATCAAATGAAAGGTAGCACTGGAATCATGAACAATCAAAAGGGAGTATGTACGGATTGTGCAATAGTGAGTGTAATAAGATTTTCCGATAGCAAAACAGATTAAGAACATTACCAGAAAAGAGGAAAAAGATGAAATCCGGATGACAGAGTAACAGCCTAACAAGGAGTCTGCAATGATTGCTGCGAGGACTGGAAGTAGACAGGTGGAACCATTAACAATGTTTCCTTTTTAAGCAGCAACGATGCTCTTGAAATGGAACTTTTCAATCAGATATACAACCAATTTCGTTCCCTATCCTCCAGCAGTATGTGTCAAGCCAATCAGTGTCCCTGGATTTTTTTTTTTGCAATAAGTTGTGTTGGTACGTACCACATGATTGTGAGTGTAAGAGTGTGAGATCATGGCGTATTTGGTTCTGTTCTCAAATGTTCTATGAAATATACAAGACAAGAAAAACGTTTACCTCATATAAATTGAGCTGAACATAGGAAAACAGATATCAGGAAGATCAACATTTTGCAAATGTTGTTTATAATGCATTTCTCAGCTATTTTCATGGCAAACATGATACACATTTTTTAGCTATAAAGTTGTGAATGAGAGACAGACCAGTGATCCAGTGATGAAGGGGAAGGTGATCCAACCCCCACGTTTGCTGTGAATATCTGACATTTGTGCTTTATCATTGGAGGAGTACTGTCTCCCTTCTTTGGCGTAGCTGAACTCCTGGAATTCAAATGCTGCCATTGTGACAGATTTTAACTAGTATTATATCCTGCTGTCTGAGTTCAGTAGGCATATGGAGATAACAGAACTTGATTGCTGCAATAATCCAAATCAATGGCAACGCAAAAAGGAGAGAGTGATAATATCATACAAATAGGGGGGGGGGGGGTTTGCGGTGAAGCTGAGGGCATTGTACTTCAATAGATCAGTCATTGTATGGTGCGATGTGGTTTTGTCAGTTTTCATATATATATATATATATATTAAATATATACTAAATATATTTAATATATGTTAAATATGTAGTAAATATATTTAATATATACTAAATATCTATTTATAATGTAATTAAATATTTATAAAATCAATATTAAATATAAAATAAAATTTATATATTAACAGGTGCAATGCGGAAATTTTAATATAAATATGTGTGTGTGTAGAGGGTAGAAATTTCCAACAATAAGCCTGGCCCAATGATTTGAGGGCCTTGTTAGAAGAGTAAGCCTAATACAACTAATTTAGAAGAGGTGGATGGTTAGGGTCAACAGCCTAAGTAGAGATATCTTAGCAAGACCAATGAAACTATAAGTATGACCAAGAATATATTTGAATAAAAAGCTAAGGAATGAATCTTTTATATTGAAAGATCTTCCTTTGTCAATCTAAGGAGCCCAAATTATAACACAAATGTCCAATAATTACAGTACTCATCGCTCTATCTCTCTATGAACTTCCTCTCAAATGTTTTTCTCTCCCCCTCTTTCATGGGGAACTTGCTTCTTTATATATAGTAGGAGGAAGGGCATCCTGGCCATCCACTTAGAGGTCTCTCAAATTTGGCTTTAGATACTTGTCCTATCACTACCTTGTTGGTGGTGATAGAGCAAGTTGTGAAAGCTGTGCAGGTGTTCTGAAAGCTGTGCAGGTACTGTTCAAGGGTCGCTCTCCATTTAATCCGGTAGGGTGGTTTGGCAAGGAGTATTGAATGTGGAGGTGATGGGTGCTTCTCTAGGAAGGTACCTCCTACTTTCACTTGCTCCGCCTTACTTCCTTCCTTGTTGATTGTTTTAGGGGCTTTGAAGCTAGACCTCGATCTCCCGAGTAGGGTGTGCTCCTAGGGCTCCTTGGGCGAACCATTCCTTACTTGGTTCCTGGTTGTTGGCTATCACACCTTGATTGGGCCCAAATTGACGAATAGTAGGGCCCATCTAACTTTTTGGGTGGCCAATCCATTATGTCCTTCTGCCTTCAGGTTACTTCCTCCCGCAATATGTATGTATGTATGTATGTATGTATGTTTGTATGTATGTATGTTTGTATGTATGTATGTATTTAATCAGTTTGAAACGCAAAGTTCATATATATATATGAAATGGGTGTGGTGTGGTACAATTTTGTGCAATTTTTTTTAATTATGAATTGCAAATTGCTCCACATTTTGCAATTACTTCATTTTGTGGGCGGCTTAGGTATAGTCATGCTATCCAAGCAGCTTCGTGAAACACCCCTACATACAACTTGATATAAGTTATAACTTGTAAAAATCATATTGACTTGGTCTGTGTGTGTATATATATTTTGTTGAAATGATTTATTTTGACGAATGTATAATAATTGTGAACAATGTTGAGTGCACATGAAAAATAATGTTATTTTAATCATAATTAATGAATGAGTGGAAAAAGTTATTCTATAGCATTGTAATATTTTAGATTATCAATAACCACTAATCACATCTAAAGTTTGTAAAATAATTTGTAACTACAATGAAAAATCGTAAGTTTGGTTGAATTTTTATTTATTTATTTTTATATAAAGTACTGAATTGAAACTGGAAAAATAATAAATATATATAAGGAGTTAGAGTTTTGTTTTATACTAAGGAGAGAGGCAAATTTAACCCAAAAAAAAAAAAAAAATTAAACATAGCTGGTTTGAGTTGAATTATCTGAATGTGTTTATCAATGCCCACGCCCGAACCAATGCGCAGCAAAATGAAAGAAATTAGCAAATCCAAGTTCCAAACCAGCACACCGAATTGGGCCCCTAATTACACTATTGTTTTAAATTTTTTTTTTTTTGAGGTAAAAACTGTTGTTTTTAATTTCTGGTCTTTATCTTTTCTTCGTTTGACAAGTAGTTCTTTCTCTTTCTAAGAGAGTATGTAAAGCGCAAGAGAAGGCCTTGTCCCTCACTCAGACCATTATTCCATTATTCAAGTCCCCCAAGATTCAAGAATCAAACAAACTTCTTCCCCCTGCCCCTCCAAAACCCTTCAACCACAATGGCTTCTCCCCGACCCCGCGGGTATACCCTTGAAGAATTTAAAGCTTTTCACAATATTGATCGCCAAATATATGCTCGGTTAGTGGCTTTCCTGCGTATGGACCGTGACACATCCAAGAAAATTGTGGCCTTTTGGCATTATCTTAAAGAAATAGGCTATGGAGACTTTATCAGCACGGCGTTACCTTTATCAGATCAAATGCTCGCTGTATTAGCCATGGAGGCAATGACGTGCCTAATCTACTTGTTAGACGTAGAAGGGTGTCAACCACCTTCTTATGACGTTGATAAAGATTTGCCGTTGATGATTAGTCTTCTTGAGCCAAAATTTTCCTTTCAGCCTCTTTATACGGAAAGGAAAAACGTGATGACCAAGATTAAGGAATTCGTCAGGAATGTGTGTGATTTTGCGTTTAGTGTTACAGTTCCAACAACAATTCTATTTTTGAAGCCCCAAAGTGCATTCATTCAACCCCAGTACCACGACCAAGCATGAAGGTTCTTCTGCATATCAGGTTCTTGAAGGCCCTCCTTCAGTTTCAGTCCCACCAAATTTCGCAAGCTCGGTTCAAGTTCAACCTTTGGTGCCACAAGCTACTAGTAGTACTAGTCAGTCTACTTTAGAGCCTAACTTTCACGCTAAAGATAGATCTTTGTTCGTGAATATCTTTAAGGGTTATCATGTTACAAGCGAAGAACTTCAAGAATACATTACAAGGTACCGAAAAACACACAGACATGCAATAAATTGCAATCTTTTGAAACTTTTATTGATTCCCTTTCTGTTTTCTTGAATAATATAATGTAGGAGATTTGGGAACTGTATAGAGTCCATTTATATGAAAGCTGATCCAAGGCTGTTTGCAAATGAGGTCTTTCACTCTTCTTCAGATATTGAGCGTATTCTTGGAGGTAAGGAAAAGGTGGAATACTCAGTTAATGGAAAACAAGTTCGGGCGAGACGCTTGAATTGAAAAAACGTTAGTTAAGTTGTATCATAAGCAGGACAGTTCTATTCATTAAAATTCTTCCTATTGTAATTGTAGAGATTCAAATACCATATGCACACTGTAGTTTTGTTTTTAGCTTTCTGGAACACACAATTTAAATTCTTTTTTCTTGCTGTATTGAGGAAATAGTGGAGAAAAGAAGTGACCATATATTTTACATGTTGATATAGATAGTGAATTTTACAATTGTCTTCCATTAATTTTTTTTGAGACAAGCACATTGAAAATCATGTCTAACAGGTAATCAATTAAGTGTTAAGTCCTTTTTATGCCAGGGCAGTTCTGTCTCTGTTTTACGTTTGGGACTTACAACTTGCAAATGGCATTACAGATTCTTGTGGGAATTGTAGTGTTGTCTTAAAAGTTGTTTTTTAATGCTTTGTTTTACCAATTTGATTTATTATTTGATTTATTTTTTTTGTTGATAAATCTGGTTTCAAACTAAGCTGAACTTTCAGTTGTAAACAATCCTATATATGGAGATTGGAGAGCAGATCAAATAGAGGTGTGACATAAATCATGTTTGTTTCTTATATGTCACCGTTCATTGAAATAACTAGCCGAGTACACACTGCAGCAGGTGTTGTGCGTGTCCAGTTATATTTATCTATAGCCATAGAGACATGAAGTTTATCTCTCTGCTATTCTCTCTACAAAATAGAATTTGAGATCTAGGAAAGGAAAAATGTAAAACTGACAACCCAATTATTTGTTTTACAGAACTGGAATGTAAATTTTTTCTAGAAACTTCATCACGGATACAATAGAAATGCGTAACAATTATTGCACTCACAGTTACCCTCACTTATCGATTGGAGATATAATTCTCATTCTCCTTTCCCATATTCTTAAGCATGTAAAACCTAGCACAGAATAATAAATGTTGATAATCCCTACCAGAAGATCCAATGAAGTCTAGCCTTCTATTATTTATATTATCTGGTAACCATCCTGTAGTCCTCTGAGTTAGACCTATCAGAATATTGCTTATATCATATGCAATTCCCATAATCATTGCATACATTGCAGTTGATGTGCTTCGAAGTGATGTTGGAAATTCTTGGTAGTAGTTTTGACTTGTCTTGGATAATGAAACGCTTCTCCAATCCTACCACAGCTAACGGTCACACCAGCCACGATACTGTCATGGGACGAATGGTGGAATTTGTTTCATCTGTAAGTTCGTGTGTTTTAGTTATTTTAAGAAGCCTAGACTCAACGAGTGCTGCCACAACAATGCCTAAGGCATTGAACACGTGGCTAAGTGCTATTGTTGGAGAGGCCTAGGAGACCAATGAGACTGCTTCTGCCAAATATATAGGATAGATGATCTGGTCGATGTGAGTGAGAGATATGGCTGTGGAGACTAATGTAAAGACTATCATGCATGGTTCCTGCTGGGATTTTGAAATGTGGTCCAAGGTGGTTGACGATGCCGAAAAAATCACCAGTGAGTTGCAAGCACCCCTCAAGCCGAAGCAACACCTGCAAAAAGAAAAGAATGGACCTAGAGAGAGCACTGGTGTGGTGCCGGCCAAAAACCCTCCGAAGGTCAAGTTAGAATTTTGTTCCTTTAACCCTAGAGTGCCAGAGTTAAGAATATTATGCGTACCTTCATATTTAGGGTTTCTGGGGTATTTATATTGGATGAAATTACCTTTCTTTTAGGATACAACTTCCTTCTCAAGTTCCTTTCCATATAGGAGTCTTCTCAAACGTGTGTAGCAAGAAGTCCAAGCGTGCACGTTTGCGTGGGGATAAAGCGAAAGTTCATCTGAAGCATATCAAATTGCATGCCACCTGGAATCTACAATTAATTCATACATGACGGATACTCAGCAAAAGTTAACCGTCATAGTCGCGTCCCTTCAAGTTTTAACCGTCTTCATGATCTCCGTCCCTTCAAGTTTTATGGGAATATTCATCTTCTATTTTTATCCCCTTCAGTTGCCCCCTTCAGTCCTTGGATCCATCTTTTGAACTTGACGGATTCATGGAATGATTCAAAGCAAAGTATTGAGATGGGACGGTCATAGTGTACCATGACGGAAGATACGTGGCCTGTACTTTTGACGAAGGACACGTGGTTGTTACAGATTGGCAGTTCCCCCAAAACGAGGCGACGCTTCGTATTCCGTGCCCATCACTCTATAAAAACTTGCCATTTCTCCCTTCATTCTCTCCTCTTATCAAAAGTTTGTGAGCAGAACGCTACCGTCATCTTGCATCGGGAGTCATCTCAATCCGGTATGTACTCCAGATCCTTCTCCCGTCATTTTTGTTTATCTTACGGTTTTTGTTATATATACGTACACTTTAGACCCGTCAGTGTCTTAGGTTATACCGTCACAAATGTAGGTCATGTCTAGTGCGTCGAGTAATCAATCGTTTGTCCGCGACGGGGCGGGCTACGATGAAAGATTACCATCAGGTCCAAGAGATCCTGACGTCTCAAGCGAAGAAAGGAGTCCGTCCAGTACCTTTTCTTCCCAAGACGAAGGTCTGGAGACGGATAGCTCAGAGTCATCGAGTAGTGATTTAGACGGTGTGGATCCCCCCGTTCAATCTACGATTGGACCGGACGGTCTGAGAGAGTTCGTTATGCTGCCCCTTTGGACGGTAAACGACTTTAGGTCCACAATCACTGAATCCCATCTCAGAACACTTAGAAACAAGTACCAAATACCAGAAAACATCCGTCTACGCCTTCCCCAACCGTCAGAAAAATGTTACTACAAGGGAGTCAACGGTGTTGGGATCTATGAGCAAGCCTTAAAGGCGGGGCTTAGATTTCCCTTAAGTTCTCTCCACCGTCGTCTTCTTCAGTACCTTGGCCTATCCGTCACTCAAATCTCCGCAAACGCCTGGAGGGTGTTCATTGGGGTAGAAATTTTATACGGAGCAATGTCTGACGGTGGAAGAATTCTTCCACTGTTATCGTCCAACAGAGATCGTTAAGTCAAAAGGTATGTACAGTTTTGCTGCTAGAAGCAAATTGTTGAGGCTCTTCAGTGACACACCGGACTCAAATAAAGACTGGAAGAGTCGGTATTTCTTTTTAGAGGGGGACGAATGGATGTGTCGTCCAAGGGGTAGAACACATTTGCCCATCGACACTACATGGGGCATAATGCCTCCGTTGGGTATGTCATTTCTTTGTTTCCGTCAGCTAAATCTTTGAAAACTTTTTATGTTCTAAGGTGTAACCGTCTTTCTCACAGCTCAAGACCGTCCACAAGTTAACCTAGAACAGTGGAGTTTTCTAGAAAAAATTTTCAACAAGACTAAACTACAAGAGAGGACGTGGGCACAGCTCGTCACCCTTGACACGCTACACTGGTATTGTGACGGACCCGAACCTTCATCTTCCGCCCGTCACTACGATAACAGAATACGAAAACGTAAGTCCGTCGCGACCATCTCCATCTTTTTGAAGTGTTTTTACCTTTGGCTTTCTCATTCGTATTTGATTTACAGAGATGGACGCTGCCAAGAGAAGGGCCTTCATCAAACAACAAGCTGCGAAGAAAAACGGGGAGGGGGCCAAGCAAAGGAGACGGCCCAAATCATTCCGTCAAAGCGGAATCAACCAGAAAAAATTGATCGTCCTCCAAAGAAACAAAAGGCCACACCAGAGCCCGTCGTGGCATTGGGAGCCGAGAAAATACCCGTCAAGCATGGAAAAGGCAAAGGCTTGATGAAGGGTCCCGTCCCTACTGCTGAGAAACCACCCGTTCTCTTTCGGGAAGACTCCAGCTATGCCCTTGAAAAGATATCGTCCATGTGGACATCTAACGATTACGCGGACCTCGGCAACCACACAACGGAGGCGATGGGTGAGATGGGCCTTTTCACCCTTGGACAGGTAACTTTGAATCCGTCTACTAGTTTTGCTTAGTTCTTTTCTACCCGTCATTACCATAACATTGCATTTTACTTCCAGGCCATGTTGATGATGAAAGGCTTATCTGGCCGTTGTCTCAATCATGAGACAACCATGGACCGTCTTAGAAAGAAGAACCAGACGGTGGAGGATGAGCTGCACGAGCTGAAGACCTACAAGATCAATGTGGACAGAAAGCTCAAATACTCGGAGCAAGTTAGAGGGGAGGTGGAAAAGGAGAATGGGCATCTGCGAGAAATTCTGAAGGACAAGGAGAAGCAGTTGACGGAGACAATGTCCAAACTTGACAACGTAAAAGAGATAGCCATTCGGGAATATCGTGATTCTGAACTCCTTCTGACGGAGCTTGGGAGTTCTTTCGCTGACGGATTCGACGATGCCATCCGTCAGGTTAAGTCGTCGTATCCTGATTTGGACGTTTCCCATGTTTCAATCGATGCTCAAGGGCAAACACTTGTGCAATCCGTCAGGTCAGAGAGTACTGATGAAGTGTTGCCCGTCACGGCTCCAGTTGATGAAGGTCAAGCCCATCCTCCAAGTCAGCCAGACGACAGTCAAATTGATAACTTGCAAAAGAATGCGTAGTACTTGTAAAACTTCTTACCGTTGTAAACAATCATGTTGAACCGTCGCTTGTAATTGTTATATTTTGACTTATGGAATCCTCTATTGCCTGTTTGCTTTGATTATTATCCGTCGCATGTTTATCTTATTTTGGTAACATGTCTCCAGTGAAAAGTTTTGGACGTCCGTCCTTTGTTTGGACTTTCAGATATAGTTTTGCTACCCGTCCACTTTGTGAACTAGGTTTTTCTAATCTTTTATATTGTCCGTCTACTTTGTGGAGTTAGGTTTTCATCCTTTAGATGATCCGTCCACCACGTGGATCGGTAGAATTTCATCCTTGGGATGATCCGTCCCCTTTGTGGACTTAGACTTTCACCTTCTGGGTGATCCGTCTACTTTGTGGACTTGTAGATTTTTCATCCTTTGGATGATCTGTCCACTTTGTGGACTTGTAGGTTTTTCATCATTTGGATGATCCGTCCATTTTGTGGACTTGTAAATTCTTTTTGGGCGATCCGTCCACTCTATGGACTTGTAGATTTTTCATCCTTTGGATGATCCGTCCACTTTGTGGACTTGTAGATTTTTCATCCTTTGGATGATCCGTCCACTTTGTGGACTTGTAGGTTTTTTATCCTTTGGATGATCCGTCCACTTTGTGGACTTGTAGGTTTTTCATCCTTTGGATGATCCGTCCATTTTGTGGACTTGTAAATTCTTTTTGGGCGATCCGTCCACTCTATGGACTTGTAGATTTTCATCAGCATGCATTTCGTATTTTCTAAATTAAAATTCCTTTAATAAGTTCAACAAACCAAATTGTTAATGGAAAAGAAAACTTGAGTTCTAAAAAGTAAAAGCTAAATGACTGTCTAAAATTAAACTGAAAAATAAGGCAGTAGGTATCGTCTTGTGACTGCTGCACTACTGGTAGTACTTCTTCAAGTGCTCCGTGTTCCAGGGATGGCCCAACTTCCTTCCGTCTAATGTCTCCAAGTAGTACGTTCCTTTCCTGCGCCATGAGATGATTCTGTACGGGCCTTCCCAGTTAGGACCCAAGTTTCCTAGGGACGCATCCTTCGTAGCGCCAAGCACTTTTCGTAACACGAGATCCCCAACCTTGAAGTCCCGGTGCCGAACCTTGGAGTTGTAATGTTTTGCCATCATGTCTTGGTACCGCGCCAGTCTTTGGGCTGCTGTTGCCCTGATTTCGTCTACAAGATCAAGCCCTAGACGTAATGCTTCAACATTCTTGCTCTCGTCATAGTTTTCCACGCGGTAGCTCGTCAATCCCATTTCTGCCGGTATGAGGGCCTCAGAACCGAACGCCAATCGGAACGGTGTCTCTCTTGTTGGTGTTCTTGCCGTTGTTCTGTACGCCCATAGCACACTTGGTAGTTCGTCTGGCCATATACCTTTTGCCCCCTCGAGCCGGGTCTTGATGATCTTTAACAAGGACCGGTTCGTGACTTCAACTTGTCCGTTGGCCTATGGATGAGCAGGCGACGAGTAGTGATTCTTGATTCCCAGCTGTGAACAAAAGTCTCGGAACGCATCGTTGTCGAATTGCTTCCCGTTGTCCGACACGAGCACTCTCGGGATCCCATATCGGCAAATAATACTTCTCCATACAAAGTTGCGAATGTTTTTCTCCGTGATAGTAGCAAGAGCTTCTGCTTCCACCCACTTGGTGAAGTAGTCGATACCAACCACCAAGAACTTCAATTGTCTTGCCGCTATTGGAAATGGACCCATGATGTCTAACCCCCATTGTGCGAACGGCCATGGGGCCGTCATGGGTGTAAGTTCCTCCGTTGGCTGTCTTATAAGATTACCAAACCGCTGACACTTATCGCAGGCTCTAACGTACATGTGGGCATCCTTCTGCATTGTCGGCCAATAGTACCCTGCTCGGAGTAGCTTGTGCACCAGAGACCTTGATCTGGAGTAGTTTCCACAAATTCCTTCATGAACTTCCCTCATTACATAGTCTGCTTCGTCATGGCCAAGGCATCTCAGATATGGTCGGGAGAATCCTCTTTTGTAGAGAACGCCTTTTATCAATGTGAATCTGGCAGCCCTGACCTTTAATTTCCTTGCGTCTTCCTTCCCGTCCGGTAGCTTGCCGTCCTTGAGGTACGCCACAATTGGAACCGTCCAATCGTCTTTAGTGGTTAATTCCTGCACTTGAAAGTTATCTAGCAGCGATGAATGTTGGACAAAGGACAGTACCTGCTCTGGGACGATCATAGGTTCGGCCGAAGCAGCCTTGGCGAGTCGATCCGCTTCTTGATTCTCTTCTCTTGGGATTTGAGCTATCGTGAATTGGAGGTCACTCGTTAGACCCTTCACTTCTCCGAGGTACCTTCTCATTCGCTCATTCCTGCAATCATAGCTCCCATTAACTTGGCTGGCTACGATTTGAGAATCGGAGTAGACTACTGCCTTCCTAGCCCCAGCCGCTATCGCAAGTTCCAATCCTGCCACCAGGGCTTCATACTCCGCTTCGTTATTTGTAGTGGGGAACTCCAGACGGATCATGCATTTAACCTTATCTCCTTCCGGGGTGTGGAGTACAACTCCGACTCCTCTTGCATGCTTATTGGAGGATCCGTCTATGTGAATTCTCCATGTGGGCGTCTCTTTTGCCCCCTGCCCGTCAGGTGTAGTGAATTCCGCGATGAAGTCTGCCAGTATTTGTCCTTTCACAGCTGTTCGTGGCTGGTATTGGATATCGTACTCACTTAGCTCGATAGCCCACAAAGCCATCCGTCCGGCAGTTTCAGGATTGTTCATTGCTCTCCGCAAGGGCTGATCCGTTATGACTATTATTGTATGTGCTTGGAAATAGGGCTTCAGTTTTTGAGCTGCAGTTAAGAGTGCGAAGGCGAGTTTCTCCATCCGTGGGTATCTCTCCTCTGCGCCTCTTAGCGCCCGGCTTACAAAGTATACGGGCTTTTGTATCTTCCCTTCCTCTCGGATGAGAGCTGCACTTACCGCTGCTGATGAGACGGCAAGGTACAGGAACAATTCCTCCCTCGGCGTAGACGGACTAAGCAACGGCGGGGCAGAGAGATAAGCTTTCAACTCCTCAAATGCCCTTTGGCATTCGTCCGTCCACTCGAAAGATCTTTTTAGTGTTCTGAAGAAAGGTAGACACTTGTCCGTTGCTCTTGATACGAATCTGTTTAGGGTTGCTATCTTCCCTGTCAAGCTTTGTACTTCCTTCACCGTCCTTGGAGGAGATAGCTCCACAATTGCTTTCACTTTCTCGGGGTTGACTTCAATGCCCCGATGGGACACCATGAATCCAAGGAATTTTCCAGCGGTTACTCCGAATGCGCATTTGCTTGGATTAAGCTTCATTTTGTACATTCGAAGAGTGTTGAAAGTCTCCTGGAGGTCCCTCAGATGGTCCGACACCTTTACGCTTTTCACCAACATGTCATTTACGTAGACTTGGACGTTCCGGCCAATTTGGTGCGCGAACATTTTGTTCATTAATCGTTGGTATGTGGCTCCTGCATTCTTGAGCCCGAATGGCATCACCTTGTAGCAAAAAAGCCCTTGGCTCGTCACAAATGATGTCTTCTCTTGATACGTTTCTCTCAACTTAATCGATTATACCCGAGAAGGCGTCCATGAAGCTCAATAACTCGTATGTCTTGCCGATGGAGTCCCTTAATGCGTCAATGCGCGGGAGCGGGTAGCCGTCTTTAGGGCACGCTTTATTCGAGGTCCGTGAAGTCAACGCACATTCTCCACTTCCCATTTGACTTTTTGACCATTACCACATTTGCCGGCCCAGCCCGTGTAGTACACCTCTCGTATGAAGTTCGCTTCTCGTAGCCTGCACTTCCCCGCTGCGGCTTGATCCCGCTCGAGGGCAAACACACGCTTCTTTTGTCGACTTGGAGGGAAGGAAGGTGATACGTTCGGTTATGAACTATGATGCGGATCTATTCCCGGCATGTCGTCATGGCTCCATGCAAACACGTCTTGGTTCTCTTTAAGGAATAGTAGGAGCGCATGTCGAACCGTTTGTTCGACCGAGGTCCCTATCCTGGTGGTCCGGTCAGGCCTCGAATCATCTAGTTGTACCTCTTCCAATTTCTCCACGGGTTCTGCCACTGTTCTCGGTTCTTCGATGTTCATTGCCTGTACATGGTCATCCATCTCCATCATGGCCACGTAACATTCCCGTGCAGTCACCTGGTTTCCGCGCAGCTCTCCAACTCCGTGTTCCGTGGGAAACTTGATCATCAGATGGTAGGTTGAGGTGATGGCCTTCCATGCGTTGAGAGTGGGTCGTTCGAGTATGGCATTATACGCTGAGGAGCAATCAACCACTAGAAAGGAAACATCCTTGGTTATTTGTTGTGGGTAGTCTCCTACTGTCACCGCCAATTTGACGGATCCTAAAGGATGGACTCGGGTTCCCCCAAAGCCAACGAGGGGCGTGCATGCCGGGATCAAGCGCTCTTTTGCAATCCCCATTTGCTGGAACGCGGGGTAGTAAAGGATGTCTGCTGAGCTCCCGTTGTCCACTAGAACTCGGTGGACGTTGAAGTCTCCTACCTGTATACTAACCACGAGCGCGTCGTCATGGGGGTGGTGAAGACGGCGGGCCTCTTCTTCAGAAAACTCGATACTGGAGCCGCTCCGTCGTATTCTTTCTAGAGAAGAGCCCGTTGACTGGACACTTTGTACCGTCCGTAAATAGGTCTTTCTGGCCTTTTTTGACGACATCGTTGAAGTACTGCCCCCTATTATCATCCGTATGTCTGCTACCGGTGGTCTGGGACGTTCATTTTCCCGTCTAGGATTCTGCTCCTGGGTTTGATCTGTTCTCTCCTTCCTCACAAACCTCTGCAACCTTCCTTGTCTGATAAGGGCTTCGATCTGTTGCTTCAGGTCATAACAGTCCGTTGTATCATGGCCGTGGTCACGATGAAAACAGCAATATCTATCTCTTGGCTTCTTGTTTGGATATCCCTTCAGCTTGCCCGGGAACGTCAAGCTTCCTTCATCTTTGATTTGCATTAACACTTGGTCGATTGGTGCTGTGAGAGGGGTGAAACTTGTAAACCTCCTCGAAGGTGGTTTGGATCCCCGGCCTTCTCGCCGATCTCTGGTTTTCGCCATTTTTCGACCATTATCTGGTTTCATATCTTCCTGTCTTTCCCTTTTCCTTGGCTTATAGTCGTCTCTGGCCAGCAAAGCATCCTCCGTGTTCATATACTTCGTCGCCCTGTAATATACATCGGACATAGTCTTTGGGTCATTCTTGCAGAGAGAAAACAAGAACTTACCCTCTTGTAACCCATTCGTGAATGCTGCCACAAGTATCTTGTCATCTGCCTCGTCAATTAAGAGAGATTCCTTGTTGAAGCGGGCTATATAAGACCTCAATGTCTCGTCTTCGCGTTGTTTAATACCCAGTATACATGCAATAGACCTCTTGTGTCGATGACTTCCAATAAAATGCGATACAAACAGTGCGCCTAGTTCCTTAAAAGTGCTAATGGAATTAGGCGTCAACCTACTGTACCAATCCCTTGCAGGCCCTTTTAAGGTGGTGAGGAAAGCCCTGCACATGATCTCGTTTGGTACACCCTGAAGATGCATTAGGGTTCTGAAAGACTCCAGGTGATCCAACGGGTCTTTGGATCCGTCATAGTTTTCCACATGGGGCATGCGAAACTTTGCAGGAATGGGGCATGAATTCACCAACGCCGTGAATGGTGAATCCGTTCTATGGACTAGGTTGTCCAAGTTGCTGGATACCCGTCCTCTAAGGGCGTTCATCATCACATCCATGCGTTCCCTCATCTCTTGCATCTCGGTGGCTATGTGAGTCGGCACAGCGTCTAAGGCAAGTGGTTGATTGGTTTCTTGTCGCTCGGGTCTAGTCGGAGCGTTGCTGCCCTCAGGTCTTTCCGCGTTCCTTCCTTCCGGACTAGAGCCCTCCTGGTCTTCCTGGGGTGCACTCGGGTGTGCGGTCCTTTGCCGCAACTGTTCTTCCAAATCATGATTCTGCTTAGTTAGGCGCTCAACCGTCGCCGCAAGCGTTTGGACCTGCCTTTCCAGAGCGGTGGTGCGCAGTTCGTCGCCTTGATTGTTGTTCGTTGCCATCGATCGGGTGAGTGCCATGCAACTCTTTGTCTCAGGAATAGAGCGAGGCTAAATTAATCAGAAGATTTTCTTCCTCGGTCTTTCCCACAGACAGCGCCAACTGATGATGCCAAAAAAATCACCAGTGAGTTGCAAGCACCCCTCAAGCCGAAGCAACACCTGCAAAAAGAAAAGAATGGACCTAGAGAGAGCACTGGTGTGGTGCCGGCCAAAAACCCTCCGAAGGTCAAGTTAGAATTTTGTTCCTTTAACCCTAGAGTGCCAGAGTTAAGAATATTATGCGTACCTTCATATTTAGGGTTTATGGGGTATTTATATTGGATGGAATTACCTTTCTTTTAGGATACAACTTCCTTCTCAAGTTCCTTTCCATATAGGAGTCTTCTCAAACATGTGTCGCAAGAAGTCCAAGCGTGCACGTTTGCGTGGGGATAAAGCGAAAGTTCATCTGAAGCATATCAAATTGCATGCCACCTGGAATCTACAATTAATTCATACATGACAGATACTCAGCAAAAGTTAACCGTCATAGTCGCGTCCCTTCAAGTTTTAACCGTCTTCATGATCTCCGTCCCTTCAAGTTTTATGGGAATATTCATCTTCTATTTTTTATCCCCTTCAGTGGTGATCTATGGTTAGAGCTTGTAACCTTGTTAAGCTCATTAGGACCCCTTATAGAAATGCTAAAGAAAATGCTACTTGATGGTATTGGGAATATTCTAATCAAAGATTTTAGGTCCTCAGGCTCAGCTTGTTGCGCTGGGCACAGACTCCATGGTTTGAGAATTTGTCACCAAAATGTTTACATGAAACTTAATTTTAGTAGGCACTGCAGCTACCTTCTCCATTTTCCCAATGTGCTGACTGTAGTATTCCTCACTTTTAGCTGATATTGGGATCTTTCTCTTCCTAATGGCAGCAATGATAACACGAGCTAAGCTTGTAAATTAAAGTGCCGATACTAACGATTTCCCATAGGAAAATGACTAAGCCTATGGCTATGAGAGTAACCACAAAACATATGCTGAAACCCCAGGCCCAACTAAAACTGTCCTCAATATAGAAAGATTACTGTTGCACCAACCAAACTGTCCTCAAACGGCGGAAATGTTTCTAAGAAAAATACAAGACAATAAATTGGAGACATATTTTTCTCATATAAATTAACTGAACATGGGAAACAGATACCCAGGATAATCAACATTTTGCAAATGTTGTTCCAAATGTTGTTCCAAATACATTTCTCTGCTGTTTTCATCACAAACATGCAACACATATTTGAGCAACAGCGTTGTGCGTGCGATACAGACCAGTGATGAAGGGGTAAGGTGATCCAAATACCACGTTTTGCTGTGAGTATCGACACTTTGATTCTATTTATTTTTTTTTCCTTTGATTTTATTTTTATTTTTTATAATTAATTGAGTAATGCCATATCTACCGTACTTTTTACAAAAAGTTTCACAACAAATCTTAGGTGGTAATCTATTATTGTTTTTAATTTGGACACACCACTGATATCACTTTTTACTTATCAGTAATACATCGTTATCAAGAATTTTTTGTGAAAATTTTGTGGACATAACATAACTCTAAACAATTTCTTTTGAGTAATGTTAGAAAAACAAAAATTTCACAACATTTCTAAAGTAGCATAGCAAAAAAAATTTAAATTAAAGACTATGGTGAGCGGTGAGCCCACGTTGAGTTGACATTTTAATTTAGGAATGTTGTGAAATTATTGTAATATTTTGTTGTGTTTATTGCATTACTAATTTTTTTTAAAATCTATTGACAAATATTTGGAGCCTAACTAGTATTGTTACAGGTATAGAAATATAGGGGTTTTATTTCACTTGGGGGCCTTAAGAGGCTACTAATTGGCCTAGTGGTAGAACTGGCTGGATTTCACTAGGCGCATGGAAATAACAAAACTTAATTGTTGCAACAGTCCAAATCAATGGTAACGCAAAAAGAAGAGAATGGTAATATCATACAACTTGATATAATTTATAACTTGTCAAAATCAAATTGATTTTGTTCTATACTTTTACCTCTATATATATATATATTGATTTTTTTTATATAGTTGTTGTATGATATGTTTTGATTAATATATAATAATTCTGATGAGTTTCATGAAAACTAATATTATTCTAAGGATAAAATCCAAAACTGACCCTTTAAGTTTTTTTAGATTTCATTTCAGTCCTCTTATTTTACTTTTGTTCATTTTAGTCCTCTAACTTTTAAGTTTATTCAATTAAGGGTTTTGCATCAACTTTTGTTATATGTTATAGTTAATTTTTCAATTTTATAAATTTTTCTTCAAATTTTTTAAATTAAAAAAATTCAATTAATCATTGAAAAATATTTTCCAGATTTTTTTTTCCAAAATTTTTTAACAAAAGTTAATGGAAAAACCTTTATTGAATAAATCATCTAAATCTTAGAGGACTGAAATGAATGAAAGTAAAGTTAGAGGATTGAAATGAAATCTAAAGAAAGTTAGAGGGCCAGTTTTACATTTTAACCTTATTCTAATCATAATTAATTAGCGAATGGAAAACGTTAACTTATATAATTGCACTATTATGCCCATCAAAAAACCAGAAAGAGAAAAGCAAAATATTGCACTCAAAGGTTTGCAAAGGTAGAGTTGGGTTGAGAGGTTTTTTTTCAATCTAATTCACCATGGGCTGTGTGGGGATTCAAGGATCGAGGAAGACTAAGAATGCTACGACCATTATTCGTACATTAGGTGAAAGCACCTTAAACTCGAGGAGTGGGTTTGCCCGCAAAGAAGGTGGAAAGGGACGAAGTATCTCCTGGAAGCTCAAGTGGAGAAAATAGCATTCAAGGAGAAGGACAAGATATTTGAAAGAAGTTTCCTGTAAAAGCTCACATACTACCTCCGCATTAAATGTCTTGCAACAGCTTTATTAGCTGCATTGATGAGGAAATTACACTTGAATAGTGGATTCACAGCAAAACAGCTCCTTCTATCACCTTCAACATGAGTCTAATGGGATAGGTTTCCTAAGGGGAACCTAGAGGGATGTAGATGGAGGGTTAAGATGCAAGAAGTATAGGAGTATATAAAGGAAAGAGAACTTCCTGATGAAAGGATTCGGAAAAAATCAAGGAAAAGAGATTAGAACAAGAGCAATAGAAAGAAAGAAAGAAAAAGGAATATATATCCTAGTGTAAGAAATTGTCCTCGGGCAAACTTGAGAAAAACCATCAATACTATCTGTTTTTCAATTCCTTTTATTCCATTCTTACTTGAACCTGGCTTGTTTTCCCCACCTCTCTTAACAAATTTTATCTGTCTGGGCGTAATTTGGTGGTGTAGGCCTTACTATTCTAAGTGGGTTTGGGCCTTAAACTTTTGAGTCCTTAAAGGTGTCAAGAAGAAATCTCAACCCAACCTATTACAGGGTTCAACCTAACCTAATCTAACCCACATGGGTTGGGTTTGATTGGGTTGAACTTTTTATTTTATTTTATTTTATTTTTTATTTTTATTTTTATTTTTTTAACTTTAACTTTGAGCATTAGAACAGCAACAAACAATAGTATTAGAAGTGTTTGTTTCTCCTATAGTCTTCTAAAAATTCTAAGCATAACACCGCAGACAAATTATTAAACCAACACAAATAATCATACAAAATAGTATTATCCCAACGTAGTTAAGAAACAAAATAGAATAGCAACATTATTACAACTATTTGCTATCCTCTGCCATTTCAAAATTTTAATCAGTGAAGTAAGAGAATGAATTGCAACTTTTTAATTTTTTATATAAAGTATTGAGTTTTTTTTTTTTTTGGAGAAAAATATAAAGTACTGAGTTGAAACCAAAAAGAGAAAATATATATAGGGAATTAGAGTTTTGTTTTATATTAGGGAGAGGAGCAAAAGAATAACTAACAAAAACGAAATAGATGGATTAGATTAAACGAACTTATGAATCTACTAAACTAAACCCAATCCAATTCGCAACACAAAAAATAAAAAATAAAAAACAATTTATTTACTTTAATGTTTTTATTTATGGTCTTATCTTTTCTTCGTTTGACAAGTAGGCGGTGTCTTCTCTCTCTTTCTAAGAGAAGTACATAAAGCCGCAAGAGAAGGCATTCTTCCTCACTCAGATCATTATTTCATTTTCCAAAGGTCCATATTCAAGTCCCCAAGAATCAAACAACCTTCTTGCCCCCCAAGAAAAAGTGAAAAAACCATTCCACCACAATGTCTTCTCCCTGTAATACCATTGACGAACTTAAAGCTTTTCACGATATTGATCGCCGAATATATGCTCGGTTAGTGATTGACCTGCGTTTAGAACCTAACCAATCCAAGAAAGTTGTGGCCTTTTGGATTCGTCTTGAAATACAAGGCGTTAAAGACTTTGTCTTTATGATCCTACCTTTACCAGATCAAAAGCTCCATGCATTAGCACACGAGACAATGACGTTCCTACTCTACTTGTCTCAAGCACCTTCTTATGATGTTGATAAAGATTTGCCGTTGATGCTTAGTCTTGTTAAGCCAAGATTTTCCTTTCAGGATTTTTATCCGGTGAGGGAAACATTGATAAGCGAGATTGAGGAAATCAAAACGTATATGTGTGATATAGCCTTTAGCGATATAGTTCCGACAATGGTGCAATCTTCGTGGCCTCAAAGTGGATTCATTCAACCCCAGTTCTCAAACAGGCGTAAAGGTTTCCCTTCATATCAGGTTCTTGAAGGCCCTTCAGTTTCAGTCGCACCAAATTTCACAAACTCGGTTCAAGTTCAACCATCAGTGCCTCAAGCTGCTACTAGTAGTACTAGTCTGTCTCCTGTAGTGCCTAGTTTTCACACTTAGGGTAGATTTTTGTTAATGAACTTCTCTAGGGGTCACTATGTTACAAGTGAAGAACTTCAAGAATACATTACAAGGTACTAACAAACACACAGACATGCAATAATAAGTACTATTTATTGCAACCTTTTGTAACTTTTATTGATTCCCTTTCTGTTTTCTTGAATGTAGGAGATTTGGGAACTGTATAGAGTCCATCTTAATGAAACCTCAGCCAAATATGGCGCCGCCGCTGTTTGCAAATGTGGTCGTTCGCTCTTCTTCAGATATTCAGCGTATTCTTGGAGGTAAAGAAACAGCTTTATTCACAGTTAATGGAAAACAAATTCGGGCAAGACGCTTGGATTGAAAAAACGATAGTTAAGTTATACGATAAGCAGAGCAGTTCTATTCATTAAAATTCTTCCTATCGTAGAGATTCAAATACCATATGCACACGGTAGTTTTGTTTTTAGCTTTCTTGAACACAATTCAAATTCTTTTTTCTGCTGTATTGAGGAGATAGTGGAAAATAAGTGTCCATATATTTTACATGTTGATATAAATAGTGAATTTTACGATTGTGTTTCTTTAATTTTCATTGAGACAAGAACATTGAAAATCATGTCTAGCAAGCAATTACATAAGTGTTAAGTCCTTTTTATGTCGGGGGCAGTCCTGTCTCTGTGGTTTTAGATATGGGATTTGTAACTTGCAAATGGTATTACAGATTCTTGTGAAATTTATCCAGTGGGAATTGTAGTGGTTCATTTTTAAGTCCTTTGTTTTACCAATTTGATTTTCTGTCTTCAAACTAACCTGAATTTTCAATAGGATATATGCCCTTAGTTGTAAATAATCCTATGGAGAACAGATCAAATATATGTATGTGACATAAACCATGTTCTTCCCTTACAAGTCGGGTACACATTCTGTAGCAGGTGTTGTTTGTGTCTAGTTATAATTATCATAGGCAGAGACATGACGTTTTTCTCCCTGCTATTCTCTGTTACTGACAAAATAGAATTTGAGATCTAGGAAAGGAAAAATGTAAAAATGACAACCCAATTATTTGTTTTACAGAATTGTATATTAACATAAAAACCATCATGAATACAATAGAAATACATAATAATTATGGCACACTAGTTATTGCACTCACAGTTACCCTCACTTATCGATTGGAGATATAATTCTCATTCTCCTTTCTCACATTCTGATATCTGTAAAACCTAGCACGGATTAGATAATAACCAAAGTTGATAACCCCTACCACAAGGAACATCCAATACACATTGTCTAGCCTTCCATTATTTATATTATCTGGTAACCATCCTGTAGTCCTCTGAGTTAGGCCTATCACACCATTACTCATATAGCATGCAATTCCCATAATCATTGCATACATTGCAATTGATGTACTTCAGAATGATGTTGGAAATTCTTGGTAGTAGAGTGTGACTTGTCTTGGATAATGGAATGCTTCTCCTATGCCTACCACAGCCATCTGTGGCACCAACCCCAATACTGACATGGGAATGGTGGAATTTGTTTCATTTGTAAGGTGGTGTGTTTTAGTTATTTTAAGCCGCTTAGACTCAACAAGTGCTGCCACGATCATGCCTATGGCATTGAACACGTGACCAAGTGCTATCCATTGGAGAGGCGTAGGAGACTGATGAGAAAACTTTTGCCAAATAGGATAGAGGATCCGGTCGATGAGAGTAAGAGAGATGGTTGTAGAGGCTAGTATAAACACTATCATGGATCCTGCTGGGATTTTGAAATGTGGTCCAAGGTGGCGATCCATAGTTAGAGCTTGTAGGACTGTCAAGCTCATTAGGACCCTATAAGGGTGCTCAAGAAAATGCCATTTGACAGTATTGGGCATATTCTAATCAAAGATTTGAGGTCCTCAGCTTGTTGTACTAAGCATAGCCTCCATGGTTTTGCAATGCAATTGTCTGAGTTGGTGTCTCCTTCAGTTTTCAATGCTGAGCGGTTTAGGCCTGCTTTGAGTAATGGCATTATCAAGTTTTCTTAGCTCAAAATAATTAATCAAAATAAAATTTTTCCAGTTTTTCTTAAAAAGCAATTAGTATGATTCTTGTGTTGGAGTGTGTGTGTGTTTCAACTTTCAAATACTAAGGGGGTGTTTGGTAAGGTGAACTGAGAGTATTTGTGTAAATTACATCATTCAGCATATTTTCCTTTCAATTTTCCTCCCAAATTGGGAGGATAAAAAATGTGGGCCTGAAGGCGAAGGGATTATTTTCCTCCATATTTTTTGTCTCTCTTGTTTTCTCGCCTGAACCAAACGATGAAAAATGCCATTTTTCACTTTCTATTTTCCATCTTCCCTATTTTCACCCCAACCAAACATATCCTAAGTGTTGTGGAAATATGTGTGAGTGAAAAAGTGTTGTAGAAATACGTGTTGTAGTGTTTAAACAACATTACCAAACATACTCTAATTCCCCCATCCTATAATTCACAAGTACACCTACAAAAAGACTTCACAACATTTTTTTTACAATAGTTATGTTAGCAAGTTTTTATTAGTTTTTATTTTGATTCACTACTAATATCACTTTTTTACTTATCACTTGCTATCTGCATGTAAACATTTTTTTTTGGGTCAAATTTGTTATGTGCATAAACTTTCTCATAATTCACCCTAACAACACTGATAGTACAAGGGTAAATTATGAAATTTTGTTTTTTGGATTAAGATAATGAGCCCAGTGACTTAATTACTCCAATTTCATGTGAAGTTCAATTACAATGTGATGGGAATAACCGTACTGCAAAAACTAAGTGCAATGAAAATTAAATTTAACATAACGATATAGTTATGATGGGGAAACTCCTCATAGGTAAAATCCCATTGAGTGATAATATAGGTCACCACTTCTAAAGAATCCACTAATAAAAAATAGAGGTTGGAAGTACAAGAGATTACCCAATCTCAAATTCTTACAAATCTAACTTACTAACACTAGTTTAACTCCAATCCTGAATCCTTGATGGACTTTGACTGAGAATCGATTTCTTTTATTAGCTTGGGTCTCCTATAAACGTAGCTAACAATTGTACAAATCTTTTATCAACGTGACTGCCTTCCTACAACAACTTATAATTGACTTAGATTGTTGGTGCAAAGTTCTTCACATCAACACACTTCAATGGATGAACCAAAAGTAGCTTGATTGCACTCCCTTAGCTGCTACGAGCAATCAATCAAGAGAAAAATTGTAACACTGAATTGAGCAGTTCTTGAGCTTGTTTTGATTTGTCTCTAATTGACACCACTCGAATACTTTAGAGACATTCTAAACTAAGATTCAATTACATCATAAATGCGTTTTAACTCAGATGTTCCAACATATACAAAATATGACTCTAACAACTTTAAATTGTTGTCGAGCATAATGTCATTAATTAATATCATACAACATCAAATTTTAATGGTAATAAAATGTAACTTAAAAATAGAGTTAGATGAATACAATTGTAAATTATTAAATGTAATTGGTTCCTCAAAAAAAATATTGGCAATTGATTAGGGTCATAACACCATTGGTTTAAACCCTAAAAAAAGGATGTAGCATAATGCATGTATAAATCAAATGCATAATTAGGTATTTTCCAATTATTTAGTAAATTATTTATTTTCAAAATTTGATAATTTAACCACTGCATACTTTTAGTGCAATGGTCACTCTATAAGTATAAGTGCTTGTAGGATGTAGGAGGACAAAAGCTGGGGTTCAAGTTTCTAGGAAGGAGTTTCACACACATATACACCTAGATTAGACTAAAATAGAATTCTACCTTGTATCAAAATTTTTTTTTTGATAATTTATTAAAATTTAAAAAGAGTTTAACACTCATAATTATCCCTTAAAATAATTAGAAATCAAAGCAAAATCAGATTGAGTAAAAATACTAATCGACACTTTAAGTTCTGGTCACTCTAAACCCTTATAAAAATATGAGTCGTTAAAGGCGTGTTAATTTAGTATCATGCTTATATGTTGCTCTTATATCAATTGTGACTGGAAGTAGGGAATAAAACTAAGGTAAATAAAATAAAGAACATGGCTACTAAGAAATAAGAATAAGCCAAGGAAGAAATGCAAAAACATAGACTTAGGCGTTGGGGTTTTTGGAAAATTGGACTCGACATCGAGGTGATATCTCGAGGGGTCCTAATAAGTATCCTTTTTAAAGTAGGGAATCGAGTCCATCCATTTTATAGGAACCTGACATTTGATGGGCTGAATTAAATGTACATGACTTGATAGTCGATACTAATAAAGTGAGAGAAATATATTCTTAAAAAATAAACTTTTTCGGAGATTATCGTTTTTTATTTTATTTTAATAACAAATAATTGTTTAAATATTTAGATATATGATCCCAAGTCTTTTTTTTTTTTGAAACCATATATGATCCCAAGTCAATAAAATATCAATCCACAGACAATCAACCCAATAGCAAAATGGAAAAATGAGGATGCCGGGTCAATGAACCATGCATCAAAGCAAATTTCAAAACTGAGTTTGTCACGCTGCATAATTTGATCCGCTATTCCACCCAGTGGCATTTCGATTCGATCTTTTTCGGATTCCTAGGAATCTAACTCAAGAAATGGGTGCATAAAACAAGCCAGATTTTCTTTCACCCTGTAGCAATTGTCAATATACTGCATTGCGGATATATTTTGATGCCAACAAACGACAATGATATGTGACCAAAGTATATTATAAATCTTTTTTATTTTATTTTATTAGAATTATAGGTTTTCTAGAACAGATTAACCACATAACGATGATAACCTCTATAAGCAGAGTGAGGGTTAATGGGTGTTTTAACTTAAAACACACCATTATCAGACCAGCCACATCATGCAAAATTTCCCAAAATTGCCAACCAAACCAAGCATATATTGCAAATTCGGCACTTGAAGTATATAATTTTATTTGTATTCAGTACTCCGACTCAACACTAATCTGCAAACTCCTAAATAACTTCAAAGTGTCCAAAAACATAAAAATTAAAAATACCAATTTACTGTCAATTCACCCAACCTTTTGAAAAATACTGTAATTAAAACTTAAAACTACCAAATAAAATAATCCCCAATTAAAAGTGCAACAAGAGGGTACAGTGTGTTATGCTAATTAGCGGCCACCTTATAATTTTTATAGCACAAGCTTTGGCTGTTTGGCATCCACTATTTTGATAGAGGTGTAAAGAGATGAGGAAGCCCAGCCGCCTAGGTCCTGAAAGTAATTTTTAGGATCAGTATCCACCTTTTCATTCAAGAATATAGGATGATTTGGACAATACTTGAAGGTTTTATTTTATCTCCCTATTACTTTTCTTCATTTATGCAGTTGATAATTTTTTTTTGGGTAAAAAAATTGAAGACAAAATATCAATACAATCTCCATTATTGTTCCAACGAAAACTTGACATAAAGCGGCTACAGAAATACATTCAAGCCTCTAGCATTGTTCACCATGAGGATCACTTATTAGTACCAGAATTACCATCTTCACTCTTTTCAACGTTTTGATACTTATACAAAGAAGCGCAAACCTAGTAACCAAAGTTGATCACTCCCACCACAAGTAACAACCAATACATATTATCTAGCCTCCCATTATTTATATTATTTGGGAACCATCCAGTGACCCTTTGGACAACATCAATCAATATGCGGTGCTAATATAAAAAGAAATCCCGATAATTATTTCAATCATCGCAGTTGCTGTGCTTTTTAGTGTGGTAGGAAATTCTTGATAATATAATGCAACTTGTCTTTGGAAATGAAATGCTTCTCCAATGCCAAGCACAACTAGTTGTGGAATTAGCCACAAGGCTAGCATGGGCACAATGGACCCGAGCTGGCCTTGGAGATGGTGGGCATGAGCTATTTTGAGCCGCTTCGATCCCACTAGTGCTGAAATTGCCATACTTAGAATGTTTAGCACGTGGTGTAATCCTATATGTTGGAGGGGTGTAGGAGATTTATGAGTCAACTTTTGCCACATGACATAAGAATCGATCAATAATGGTAATAAAAATGGCTGTGGTGATTAGACATACGACTAGGATAAATCCAGCAGGAATTTCGAAATGAGGTCCATGGTGGCGGTCCATGGTTAAAGCTTGGTGTATTGTCAAACTAGACAAGACTCCTATTGGGGTACCTAAGAAAATATTTGATGACCATAATGGGTAAATCCTAATAAGGGTTTTGAGATCTTCTACTTGTACTGTGCATATCCTCCAAGGTTTTGCGATCAAACCATCAGATCCAACATCTCCTTCTGTTTTAAGTGCAACACGATTGAGGAACCTACATTAAGAGGGCATTTGGATAGCACAGTTGCGTCCACGTTTGGCCATTTTTTTTTTTTCCATGCGCATGTGTCACTGTTCATTGGCCATGAACAGTGATTTTAGGCCAATAAACAGTACTTTTTGGGATGAACAATAATTTTTACACATTAAAAAATTATTTTTGTACAGTGTTTTCAGTTTTCAGTTTTCAGTTTTCAGCAATAAGTTCTATCCAAACGGACTCTAAGAGCGTGTTTGAGTAGTGATGTTTGTCAAATAAAGTTTTGGCTTAGAAGATGTCTGTCATACCATTATTATGTCAAATCAATTATGAAACTTTGAGAATTCAAATGATCTCCATATGCTTACAATTGTATGTTTATAACTATTAATGGTCATCATCTATTTCAAGATATTAATGATTGTCATTAAAAAAAACAAAAAGAAAAGAGAGAGAGAGAGAGAGAGAGAGAGAGAGAGAGTTCATTACAAATAGAACACTAAATGGACATATTGTTCAATACTAAGAACACTAAATTTCATTCAAAATTCCTATGTTGCAATAATTATACGTATTCAATAGATGCATCCTCCATATCACAGTATATGAATTCTATAATCATGTGAGTTTCACAAACTATCAAAAACAAATGTATATATTAGATGCATGAAATACATTCTCCTAAGATGGTAGATGTCAAGTATTTGTGGTAGTTTTATGTAATATTGATGATCGTAAACTATATTAATTGGGAATTGTAGTGCTGTCTTAACAAGTTCATTTTTAAGTCCTTTGTTTTACCAATTTGATTTTCTGGCTTCAAACTAACCTGGATTTTCAATAGGATATACGCCCTTAGTTGTAAATAGTCCTATGGAGAACATATCAAATATATGTATGTGACATAAATCACGTTCCTCTCTTACAAGTTAGGTACACATGCTGCAGCAGGTGTTCTGTGTGTCCAGTTATAATTATCATAGCCAGAGGCATGAAGTTTTTCTCTTTGCTATTCTCTGTTACTGACAAAATAGAATTTGAGATCTATGAAAGGAAAAATATATAAATGACAACCCAACTATTTGTTTTACAGAATTGTAATGTAGATTTTTACCTAAAAACCATCATGGATATAATAGAAATACATAATAATTATGGCACGCTAGTTATTGTACTCACAGTTACCATCACTTATTGATCAGAGATATAACTCTTATTCTCCTTTCCCACATTCTGATATCTATAAAACCTAGCACATATTAGATAATAACCAAAGTTGATAACCCCTACCACAAGTAACATCCAATACACATTGTCTAGCCTTCCATTATTTATATTATCTGGTAACCATCCTGTAGTCCTCTGAGTTAGACCTATCACAGCATTACTCATATAGTATGCAATTCCTATAATCATTGCACACATTGCAGTTGATGTACTTCGGAGTGATGTTGGAAATTCTTGGTAGTAGAGGGTGACCTGTCCTGGATAATGGAATGCTTCTCCTATGCCTACCACAGCCATCTGTGGCACCAACCACAATACTGACATGGGAATGGTGGAATTTGTTTCATTTGTAAGGTGGTGTGTTTTAGTTATTTTAAGCCGCTTAGATTCAACAAGTGCTGCCACAATCATGCCTAAGGCATTGAACACGTGACCAAGTGCTATCCGTTGGAGAGGCATAGGAGACTGATGAGACAACTTCTGCCAAATAGGATAGAGGATCCGGTCGATGAGAGTGAGAGAGATGGCTGTGGAGGCTAGTGTAAACACTACCATGGTTCCTGCTGGGATTTTAAAATGTGGTCCAAGGTGGCGATCCACAGTTAGAGCTTGTAGGACTGTCAAGCTCGTTAGGACCCCTATAGGGGTGCTCAAGAAAATGCCACTTGACAGTATTGGGCATATTCTAATCAAAGATTTGAGGTCCTCAGCTTGTTGTACTAAGCACAGCCTCCATGGTTTTGCAATGGAGTTGGTGTCTCCTTCGGTTTTCAATGCTGCGCGGTTTAGGAACCTGCTTTGGGTAATGGCATTATCAAGTTTTCTTAGGTCATAATAATTAATCAAAATAAAAAATTTCCAATTTTTCATAAAAAGCAATTAGTATGATTCTTGTATTGGAGTGTGTGTTTCAACTTTCAAACACTAAACCGTCGCTTTGTGTCTCACATTGGTTAGAAATGAGTTTTGTTTGTTTATAAACCATAGCACAACTTAAGTGATTACCTGAAAGATAATGGGTTGGGTGTTTGTGTTGGGCTTGGATTGGGTCAGGTGTAGGTTTGTTTGTATCTCTTTTGGGCTGTATCTTTTTTTCCCTTTCTTTCCATCTAGTCCAATTTTGTTCAGCCTGTTGGGGGCATTTAATGTGCTGCCCATTGGGCATGCACAATGACTATTGGAGCAACCCGTAAGTCCTCTCCAACTTGAAGAAATTGTTATATTGCTATAGTTTAATTCAATCTTTTTTACTCTATCTATTTATTTTTTCATTACTAATTTTTAGGGTTTATATCTTCTCTCCCAAAAAAAAAAAAAATTTAAGGTTTATATTGTTAAACAAAAACTTGTTTTTCATAGCTATATTTCCAACATCTTGTGACTTTTTAAATTTTTTTTTATTTTTTTTATGGGGTTCTAAGTTTAAATTTTAGATATGTGTATTTAGTGGGCGCCAAGCTAATTTTTCTGTTTTTGTTTTATTTGTGATCTCTTACAACGGTTTTTAACTTAGGAAGTTTGAGATTTATGTAATTACAATTTTTACCTGAAACTTTCGGAGGGCACTGCAACCACCTTCTCCACTTTCCCAAGTTGCTCACTGTAGTAATCCCCACTTTTTGATGAAATTGGGATCTTTCTTTTCCTAGTCGCAGCAACAATAACACGAGCTAAGCTTGTAAAGGGGCTTCCTTGAGGCTTAATATGTCGATAGTAACGATTTCCCAACAGGAAAATGGCTAAGCCTATGCGAGTAACCACAACACATATGCCGAACCCCAAGGCCCAACTAAAACTGTCCTCAATATAGACGATTACTGTTGAACCTAACACGGCAGAGGCATACAATATGACCACATACCAGTTAAAGAATATCGCTTGATCTTTTGTATTGTCAAATTGGTTTGCTCCCATTGCAGCTATATTAAAGCGTGTGCCACCTTGCCCAATTGATGCTAGAACTATACCCATATATAGAACAGCAAATTGGATTTTTGTTGGCATTGGGCACAAGCTTGGTCCATTTACACATGTTTGTGGCCTCAAGGATTTGAGCGCTGCTGTCAAGGCTAAAAGCTGTATGCCCTGCAAGTGTCGGTAGTGTCAACTTTAATTAGGAATAACTTCAGAACATTCTTGGTTATTTGAGAATTGAGGATAAGGCTAACATGATGAGGTGGCTGGAATTATTTGTTTCCCATGTAAGCATAGATGCATTTTAACTAATCTTCTAGTCAAAACATTATGATTATATATTAGTAGTCTAGAAATGAATGATAACAAATCAAATAAAAGGTAGTGCTGGAATCATGAAAATTCAACAAATATTTTTTTAGTGCATACACTGTTTACTAGGCTACTACAATAGTGCTTGTTTCGTAATCCGTTTTTCAATTGAAATAAATTTCACGAGGCACCCAGTGAGTTTGTATTTTGTGTATAAGTAGTATCTAACAGTCACACGCTTTTAAATGGGAGTATATACAGAGTGTGCAATAATGAGTGTAATACGATTTTTCGATACCTTTTATAGCAAAATAGATTAAGAACATTCTTGGTTATTTGAGAATTGAGGATAAGGCTAACATGATGAGGTGGCTGGAATTATTTGTTTCCCATGTAAGCATAGATGCATTTTAACTAATCTTCTAGTCAAAACATTATGAGTATATGTTAGTAGTCTAGAAATGAATGATAACAAATCAAATAAAAGGTAGTGCTGGAATCATGAAAATTCAACAAATATTTTTTTAGTGCACACACTGTTTACTAGGCTACTTTAATAGTGCTTGTTTCGTAATCCATTTTTCAATTAAAATAAATTTCACGAGGCACCCAGTGAGTTTGTACTTTGTGTATAATTAGTATCTAACAGTCACACGCTCTTAAATGGGAGTATATACAGAGTGTGCAATAATGAGTGTAATACGATTTTCTGATACCTTTAATAGCAAAACAGATTAAAAACATTCTTGGTTATTTGAGAATTGAGGATAAGGCTAACATGATGAGGTGGCTGGAATTATTTGTTTCCCATGTAAGCATAGATGCATTTTAACTAATCTTCTAGTCAAAACATTATGATTATATGTTAGTAGTCTAGAAATGAATGATTATAAATCAAATAAAAGGTTGTGCTGGAATCATGAAAATTCAACAAATATTTTTTTAGTGCACACACTGTTTACTAGGCTACTACAATAGTGCTTGTTTCGTAATCCGTTTTTCAATTAAAATAAATTTCACGAGGCACCCAGTGAGTTTGTACTTTGTGTATAAGTAGTATCTAACAGTCACACGCTCTTAAATGGGAGTATATACAGAGTGTGCAATAATGAGTGTAATACAATTTTTCGATACCTTTAATAGCAAAATAGATTAAGAACATTCTTGGTTATTTGAGAATTGAGGATAAGGCTAACATGATGAGGTGGCTGGAATTATTTGTTTCCCATGTAAGCATAGATGCATTTTAACTAATCTTCTAGTCAAAACATTATGATTATATATTAGTAGTCTAGAAATGAATGATAACAAATCAAATAAAAGGTAGTGCTGGAATCATGAAAATTCAACAAATATTTTTTTAGTGCACACACTATTTACTAGGCTACTACAATAGTGTTTGTTTCGTAATCTGTTTTTCAATTAAAATAAATTTCACGAGGCACCCAGTGAGTTTGTACTTTGTGTATAAGTAGTATCTAACAGTCACACGCTCTTAAATGGGAGTATATACAGAGTGTGCAATAATGAGTGTAATGCGATTTTCCAATACCTTTAATATCAAAACAGAATAAGAACATTCTTGGTTATTTGAGAATTGAGGATAAGGCTAACATGATGAGGTGGTTGGAATTATTTGTTTCCCATGTAAGCATATATGCATTTTAACTAATCTTCTAGTCAAAACATTATGATTATATATTAGTAGTCTAGAAATGAATGATAACAAATCAAATAAAAGGTAGTGCTGGAATCATGAAAATTCAACAAATATTTTTTTAGTGCACACACTGTTTACTAGACTACTACAATAGTGTTTGTTTTGTAATCCGTTTTTCAATTAAAATAAATTTCACGAGGCATCCAGTGAGTTTGTACTTTGTGTATAAGTAGTATCTAATAGTCACACGCTCTTAAATGGGAGTATATATAGAGTGTGCAATAATGAGTGTAATACGATTTTCCGATACTTTTAATAGCAAAATAGATTAAGAACATTACCAGGAAAGAGAAAGAAGAAGAAATCCAGATGACAGAGTAACAGCCTAACATGGAGTCTGCAATGATTGCTGCTAGGACTGGAAGTAGACTGGTGGAGCCATTAACAATGTTTCCTATTTGAGTAGCGACTATGCTCTTGAAATGGAATTTTTCAATCAGATATACAATGAAGTTCGTTCCCCATCCTCCGGCGGCAAGTGTCAAGCCAGTCAGTGTCCCTGGATTTTGGCATATGTGGTTCTGTTCTTAAATGTTCTAAGAAAAATACAAGACCAGAAATTGGAGACATGTTTGTCTCATATAAATTGAACTGAACATGGGAAACAGATACTAGGAAGATCAACATTTTGCAAATGTTGTTCCAAATACATTTCTCAGCTATTTAAAGACAAACATGCAAACACATTTTTGAGCAATAAAGTTGTGACTGAGAGACAGACCAGTGATGAAGGAGAAGGTGATCCAACCACCACGTTTGCTGTGAGTATCTGACATTTGTCCTTTTTCATTGGAGGAGTGTCTCCCTTCTATGGCGTAGCTGGACTCTTGGATTCATTTGCTGCCATTGTGATACTAAATGTTGCACATAACAACTTGCTTAGAAGCTTAGATATAATGTCAAAAAGTAGGTCCATATGGGTCCCCACCACTCAACATGTGGCTTGGTTTTGTTGATTAAGAATATGTGACACAGAAATTTTAACTAGTATTATATCCTGCTGTTGAGTTCAGTAGGCATGCGGTGATAGCAGAGCTTGATTGCTGCAATAGTCCAAATCAATGGCGAAGCAAAAAAGGAGAGAGTGATAATATCATACAACTCGATGTATCAAAAAAGTCAAAACCAGTTAATATCGGTGATAGGTCAGTTGTTGTGAGAATCTGATGCTGATTAAAGAAAGGCTAAAAATTTATTATTAGTTGTCCATAGTATCTTTCAATCACTCAAATCAGAAAAACATCGTTGCTGGATGGAAGACATCTGCTTCACTAAATTTATTCCAGAGGGAACAGCCTCTATTAAATTTGTATTGAATTGAAGTGACCTTGCCTTAATGGACAACGATAATTGAAGTGGCAAGCCATGCTGCTTTCGGGAGGTTTATTTTTTATTGTATAATAATTTAATTATGAAAATAAGTAAGAGAGAGGATTTGTTCCTTAATTTTAATCGGATAATGCCAATGAGTTTGTATTTACTATGCGTTGATTGGTTTTAGGAGTTTCACTAGAAAGTATGGTTGTATAACATATACTACCCATTCACCTGTATTCAATGGTGACGTGGAATGAAGGTTGGTGAGTGCAGAATTGGGCTTAGTTTTTACTTTTTTTTTTGCCTGATGATCAGATGATGTGGAATGACAGTTGGTGAGCGAGCTGAATTCAGCTTTGTTTTTACCCATTCAATAAAAAAAAAAAAGCTTTGTTTTTACCTTTTGTTGCACCAGCTGCCGACAACCTGCATTAAAATTGATGCAGCAACGACCACTTTAATTCTCCCCTCTATAATTCACAAGTAATTATACACTAACGAGAAAACTTCGTAACATTTTTTTACAATAATTATGTTAGCAAGTTTTTACTAATTTTTATTTTAATTCACCACTAATATCATTATTTTACTTACCATTTATTATCTGCTTGTAAATATATTTGTCAATTTTGTTGTGTATATAAACTTTCTAATAATTCACCCTAACATAACTAATAGTACAAGGGTAAATTATGTCCTTTTATTTTTGGATTAAGAAATGAGCCTAGTGAATTAATTACTCCAAATTTCATGTGAAGTTCAATTACAATGTGATGGGAATAACCATACTGCAAAAACTATATGCAACGAAAATTAAATTTAGGCGAAAAACCCATTTTAGTCCCTGCATTTTCATGCGATTCCCATTTTGGTCCATAACTTTTTTTTCCTACCGATTTTAGTCCCTATCCTGGAAAACGCATCTCGTTTTAGTCTTTGCCACGGAAATTGCACACCTGGTAAACAGAAAAAATTAAAAATATTAAAATAATACCCACAAATGCCACGACATTTTTTAAAAACAAAAAATTAATTTATAAATTTTAACTAAATGAAAAAAAGGAAAAAATTGAAATAAAAATAAAAAACTTAAACACACAGATCTAACCCACTTCTTCATCGTCAAACCCAGATCTAACACACTTCTTCAACATCTACATCCACGCCGACCCTTCCACCACAATAACTCCCCCCATCAGCGTTTTCGAAAACAAGTTCATCCCCGAGGCCAAGAAAACTTCACGCGCGTCGCCACCTTCACTCATCTCCGCCGCGCGTAGGCTCATCGCCAAGGCCCTCCTTTACGACCCTTTGAACCTTTACTTCACACTTGTCTCACATTGGGTAAAGAGCTGACGAGGCTTGACGATTCCACCGAAAACGAACTGGAAGAGGTTCGAGAACGGGTTGCGAGACTTGTCAGAGGAAGAGGAGATAGCCGGGGCGGAAAGAGAAGAAGACGAAGAGTCGTCGTCGGAGATAACACAGTCGACCCGAGGGACGAGGGAGTGGAAGCGGCACGAAAGAACGCAACACCAACCCAAGGACTTGACATCGCCGATCCTGTTGAAGATCGAGAGGAGGATAGAGTCGGGAAGATGGTCGAAGTGATCGATGTGGGATTGCGGCTCCGAAAACGTCAGATCTGACATTACGAAAAAACGTAGGTTGGTTTGTGATCTGAATTCGTTAGGAGTAGAAGTGGGTTTGGTGTAGATTTGGAAAATTATAAGCCATGTGTTTCTGTTTCTGATTCTGCCTTTTTGTTTAATAAAATTGGTTTGGTTGCTTCTTGGAGTTGGGAAGAACATGAAGAAAATTTCTTGTTAGTATTTAATTTAATTTTTTCTTCTTGTTTTTGTTTGCGTTCTTCTGATATGGGTTTGGGTTGGTGTTTGGTTGCTGGGTTTGGTCTGTGAAGAACATGAAGAGCAAGTTGAAAGAACATGAATATTAAGAAAAGAAAATTTTAAATTAATTAGATTTAAGGTTTTTCTTAAAATTTAAATTTCTGGGTTTGGGTGTGGGTTTGGGTGTGGTTGTTTTAGATTCAAATTTCTGGGTTTGGGTGTGGTTGTTTTGATTGGGTGTGATGTAGCCGTGGGTATGGTGGATTCTGGAGTGTTTTGGTGGTGTGGGGTTTGAATCTGGGTTTGAATTTAATTTTTTGGGTTTTGAATTTGTTGTTCTTGTTCTTGAATTTAATTTTTTGGTTTTAATTTTTTTATTTAGTTAAAACTAATAAATTAATTTTTTTTTTTTTTAATTTAGAGGCTTGGAAAGCCACGTCGACACAATGGACATTATTTTAATATTTTTAATTTTTTTCCGTTTGTTAGCTGTGTAATTTTTGTCTCTGATGTAACGTCAGGGACTAAAATGAGACACGTTTTCCAGGGTAGGGACTAAAATCGATGAAAAAAAAATTTAAGGACCAAAGTGGAAATCGCGTGAAAATGTAGGGACTAAAATAGATTTTTCGCCTTAAATTCAACATAACGATATAGTTATGATGGGGAAACTCCTCACAGGCAAAACCCTAGTTAGTGATAATATAGGTCACTACTTTTGAAGAATCCACTAATAAAAAATAGAGGTTTGAAGTGCAAGAGACTATCCAATCCCAAATTTATTTCAGTAAAACTTACTGACACTAGTTCAACTCCAATCCTGAATCCCTGATGGAATTTGAATGAGAATCGTTTTCTTTGATTATCTTGGATCTCCTATAAACGTAGCTAACAATTGTACAAATCTTTTATCAACGTGATTGACTTTACAACAACTTATTATTGACTTAGATTGTTGGTGCAAAGTTCTTAACGGCAACACACTTCAATGGATGAACCAAAAGTAGCTTAGTACAAAAACCTAGGAGCACAAAGGTCACAAAAACTTCTCAATGATGTGTGTCTATGTTGTGTATGATGTCGACTTTGAAAAATAGGATTTAAGTCATCTTGGAATTCTACTTAATCGAAGCTTGATTGATTAGTTGCTATTGAGCTTGTTGTTGATGTTTAAGTAACCTTGATAGATTGGCTATTACTAGGGCTGTTTATGGGTTGGGTTGGAGGGGTTTTTTCAACCCAACCCACCATGGTAGGTTAATAAAAACAAATTCAACCCAACCCACCACCACACGTGGATTGGGTTGGACTATTTTTTTTCATTACTATTATTATTAAATTGGGCATTAAAACAACACCACCACAAATAAGAACAAAATTACAACCAACTAATCATGAGCATAATACCAAATCAACACAAACCATATGAGGAGAACTTAGGTTTTGGATTTTATTAATTTAGGGCTTAGAATAGGAGTGAGAGTGGCGGCAAAGAGAGAAACATGAGATAAGAAGGAGATTGAAATGAGGAGAACTTAGGGTTTGGGTTTTATTTAGGAAGAAGGGAAAAAAAGGTAAATAACAAAATTGTATAATATATTTTTAAATATATATTAAATATAGGTGAGTCAGGTTTTGTTAGGCAGATTTGTGAATTTTATTACCTAAACCCAACCCAACCCACAGTAAAAAAAATAAAAAATAAAAAATTCACACCCTAACCTAACCTACCAAGCCCTAAAAACCGATCCACCCCAGTGGGTTGGGTTTGATCAGATCGGTTTTTGCAAGTTGACTACATACCTCTAGCTACTGCAAGAAATCACTCGAGATAAAAATTGTAACACTAAATTGAGCAACTCTTGAGCGAGTTCTGATTTGTCTCTAATTGACACCACTTGATTACTTTAGAGACATTCTAAACTATGATTCAATTACATCAAAAGTGCATTTTAACTCAAATATTCCAATATATACAAAATATGACTCTAACAACTTTTAATTATTGTCGAGCATAATGTCGTTAGTTAAGATCATACAACATCAAATTTTAATGGTAATAAAATGTAACTTGTATTAGAGTTAAACGTAAATTAGAGTTATTACGTAAGTTATATTAGTATAAATTAGCTTCTTAACTGAATTTATAATTGAATTAAGAGAGTTAAAACGAAAATTAGAGTTATTATGTAAGTTACAAAAACTTATCAGTATAAATTATAATTTGTAAAAATTATATCAGCACAAAAACGTAAATTATATAAAAAAAATAACTGATATAATTTGTAAAATATTTTCCATGGGACTAAAATCCTTTACAAAAATTTTGTACAATGTTTTATCACATCTTTAAATATAAAACATTTTACAATTTTTTTTGAGAGAGTTTCAACCTATGACGTCCACTTCTTTATCATCAGACCAAGACACCAATAAGTTTTTGGTGTAGACTGGGATTGAACTCCAGATCTCTTATACAACCATCAGAGACTTTACCAGTTGAGTTTGTTGAAAAATACAGGAAAATACTTGTTTGTATCTCATACAAAATATGCGCAGTGGAAAATTAACGGATCTACTTCACTCGCAATTGATAACATGTACTATGTAAGTTTCAGAATTAGAGAACAAGAAAGCGTACCTTGGTGCGGTGAAATTCAAAACCGAAGATCAGAAGTACTTGGGAATACTTTTAATCTTCACTCCAATTCCACTTAATGCCCAAGATGTGTGGTCTCTCAATCAGTTTTCATCAAAGAGAGAATAGGAGAGTGTCCAACACTCACATACAAACCATTTCATTCCTTGTATGAAAACACTTATGAAAAGGTCTTATGAAAACCCTCATTGAAAAACTAAATGAAAATTCTGTATGTTTCTCTCCTTATATATATATATATATATATATATATATATATATATATATATATATATATATATAACTGTTTATCTAATTGGGCTAGCATTTTGGACCATTCCAATTGGACTTAGGTGTATGGCTTGGAGTAGGACCAAAAGGGACCAATAAGACACTAGCTCCAATGGGCTTTGGGCTTTTCTGTCAACTCTTGACAAGTCCAAAGTTACCATTAACTATATTTAATACCACTATATAAATATAGTTGCACTCTAGGTCTTATCTATAAAATATATCCTAAGACTTTATTGTACATGCAACTCCTTCATTAAAATATTCGTAGTACTACAAAGTCATGAATGTAGACTGCTACTTTGTAAATTGCTACATCTTATCCTTGAGTACCTGGTTTAATCATTTATGTTATTCATTATATATTTATGAAATCCAATTCCATAAATATATACTTTAGTAACTCTTTACTAAAGTGGTTGGGCCCAACTCTCTGAATAACCAAACCCATTAAACTTATCTCAATGGAATATTTTGTATCTCCATTAAAAGACTATGAATTCCATCTTGAGAATACATGTTCCATCAACACTAAATGTTGTTGCCCAACATACTAAGGTTTTGACCGTAACTTATAGATCTCACTCTTGATATATCAAAGCAACATACATCTCATGATCAGGTCCATTATTCTCTCAAGATTTACACCTTATAAAATAGTGAATGAGTGTGTTTTATCAATATCCAAGCTTGTTTAGCTAGCATAGCTAAATTGAAAGCATGGATATCTCTAAAACCCATCCCACCGTTGTTCTTTGACCTGCAAAGTTTATTCCAATTGATCCAATGAATATTTTTCTCATCCTTTGTCTACCCCCACCAGTATTTTGCAAGAGTTGAATTAATATCATCACACAAGGATTTTGGGAGTTTAAAGATGCCCATAGTATATGTAGGGATTGCCTGCGCCATTGTTTTAATCAGTATTTCTTGTAATTGGTTCCTAAAAAAAATATTGGCAATTGATTGGGGTCATAACACCATTGGTTTAAACCCTAAAAAAAGGATGTACCATAATGCATGTATAAATCAAATGCATAATTAGGTATTTTCTAGTTATTCAGTAATTTATCTATTTTCAAAATTTGATAATTAATTAAAATTTAAAAAGAGTTTAAAACTCATAATTGTCCCTTAAAAAAAAATTAGAAATCAAAGCAAAGTCAGGTTGAGTCAAAATACTAATCGAGACTTTGACCAGAACTTAAAGTTAAGGGCACTCTAAACCCTTGTAAAAATATGAGTCGTTAAAGGCGTCTTAATTTAGTATCATGCTTATATGTTGCACTTATATCAATTGTGACTAGAAGTAGGGAATAAAACTTAAGTAAATAAGATAAACAACATGGCTACTAAGAAATAAGAATAAGCCAAGAAATGCAAGAACATAGACTTAGGCGTTGGGGTTTTTTGGAAAATTGGACTTGACATTGAGGTGATATCTCGAAGGGTCCTAATAAGTATCCTTTTTCAAGCAGGGAATCGAGTCCATCCATTTTATAGGAACCTGACATTTGATGGGTTGAATTAAATGTACATGACTCGATACTAATAAAGTGAGAGAACTATATTTCTAAAAAATAAATTTTTTTTTCGGAGATTTAGGTACTGTAATGTTGTTTTAGTAACATTGTTTAAATGTTGTGGAAATACATGTGGGTGAAAAAGTGTTATGGAAATATGTGTTATGTTATTTAAACAACATAACCAAACACCGCCTTTTTTTTTTTTTTTAATAACAAATAATAGTTTAAATATTTAGATATATGATCCCAAGTCAATACAATATCAATCCACGGACAATCAACCCAATAGCAAAATGGAAAAATGAGGATGCAGGATCAATGAACTATGCATCGAAGCAAATTCAAAACTGAGTTTGTCACGCTACATAATTTGATCCGCTATTCCACCCAGAGGCATTTCGATTCGATCTTTTTCGGATTCCTAGGAATCTAACTCAAGAAATGGGTGCATAAAACAAGCCTGATTTTCTCTCACCCAGTAGCAATTGTCAATATACTGCATTGCGGATATATTTTGATGCCAACACATGACAATGATATGTGACCAAAGTATCTTATAAATCTTTTTTTTTTTTTTTAATTACAATTATAGGTTTTCTAGAACAGATTAACCACAAAACGAGGATAACCTCTATAAGCAGAGTGAGGGTTAATGGGTGTTTTAACTTAAAGCACACCATTATCTAGACCAGCCACATCATGCAAAATTTCCCAAACTTGCCAACCAAGCATATATTGCAAATTCGGCACTTGGAGTACAGAATTTTATTTGAACTCAGTACTCTAAATATCAGACTCAACACTAATCTGCAAACTCCTAAATAACTTCAAGGTGTTGAAAAACACAAAAATTAAAAATACCAATTTAGGGTGTGTTTGGACACCGCTTATTGCTAAAAACTGAAAATTTTGTAGCAAAATAATTTTTAAATGCGTGAATAGTGCCATGAAACCCAGTTTTAAAGTTGTTTTTTGAAAAAAAAAAAAAAAGTAGTTTGCGGGTCTTGTGAACAGTGTACAGGACCCACACAAAACGCACGGGGCGCAAACATGGAGGAATAAACCTATATCCAAACATACACTTATTGTCAATTCACCCAACCTTTTGAAAAATACTGTAATTAAAAGTTAAAACTCACAAATAAAATAATCCCCAATTAAAAGTGCAACAAGAGGGCACCGTGTGTTATGCTAATTAGCGGCCACCTTATAATTTTTATAGCACAAGCTTTGGCTGTTTGGCATGCACTATTTTGATAGAGGTGAGGATGCCCAGGTCCTGAAAGTAATTTGTAGGATCAGTATCCACCTTTTCATTCAAGAACATAGGATGATTTGGACAATACTTGGAAGGTTTTATTTTCTCTCCCTATTACTTTTCTTCATTTATGCAGTTGATAATTTTTTTTCAGTCAACAAATTGAAGACAAAAGATCAATACAATCTCCATTATTGTTCAAACGAAAACTTGACATAAAGCGGCAACAGAAATACATTCCAGCCTCTAGCATTGTTCACCACAAGGATCACTTATTAGTACCATAATTACTATCTTCACCCTTTGCAACGTTTTGATATTTACACAAAGAAGCGCAAACCAAGTAGCAACCGAAGTTGATTACTCCCACCACAACTAACAACCAATACATATTATCTAGCCTCCCATTATTTATATCATTTGGTAACCATCCAGTGACCCTTCGGACAACATCAGTCAAAGCGGTGCTCATATAAAAAGAAATCCCGACAATAATTGCAATCATCGCAGTTGCTGTGCTTTTTAGTGAGGTAGGAAATTCTTGATAATATAATGCCACTTGTCTTTGGAAATGAAACGCTTCTCCAATGCCAAGCACAACTAGTTGTGGAATTAACCACAAGGTTAGCATGGGCACTATGGACCCGAGCTGGCCTTGGAGACGGTGGGCATGAGTTATTTTGAGCCGCTTTGATTCCATTAGTGCTGAAATTGTCATACTTAGAATGTTTAGCACGTGGCCTAATCCTATTTGTTGGAGGGGTGTAGGAGACTTATGAGTCAACTTTTGAGACATTGGACATAAGAATCGATCAATAATGGTAATAAAAATGGCTGTGGTGATTAGACATGCGACTAGGGTAGACCCAGCAGGAATGAGGTCCAAGGTGGCGGTCCATGGTTAAAGCTTGGAGTATTGTCAAACTAGTTAAGACTCCTATTGGGGTATCTAAGAATATATTTGATGACCATAATGGAAAAATCTTAATAAGGGTTTTGAGATCTTCTACTTGTTGTACAGTGCATATCCTCAAAGGTTTTGTGATCAAACCATCAGATCCAACATCTCCTCCTGTTTTAAGTGCAGCGCGATTAAGGAACCTACGTTAAGAGCGTGTTTGAGTAGTGATGTTAGTCATATAAAGTTTTGCCTTAGAAAATGTCTGTCATACTATTATTATGTCAAATCAATTATGAATGGCTTAGAAAACAAAAAAATTTATTGGACTTAGAGATCAAGGGTTAATTGGATTAAACATGGTGATAAAAACTCAAAATTTTTTAATCTAAAGGCATCCCAACACAGGCAGAGAAACCTTATCCAAGGAATTATGGACCCACAGGGTTGTTGGGTAGAGGATATGGAAGAGGTGGCAAGTGTGGCAATATAGTACTTCAACAATATATTCTCCATGGGCCAATGTACAAGAATTGAGGAGTGCCTTGAAGCTGTATCACATAAGGTGACATTAGATATGCAACAAACTTTGACCAATGAGTTCAATGTAGATGAAATAAAAGCAGCTTTATTCCAAATGAGACTCGCAAAGGTGTCTGGACTTGATGGTATGAATGCCATTTTTTACCAGAAATTTTGGCATATTGTTGGTGATACTGTTGTGTTTGCTATCCTTGAGTTTCTTAATAATGGTCATATGTTGCCTGCAATAAATCATACCCATATTGTACTCATCCCAAAAATTAAAAATCCTGTTAAGATGTTGGATTTTAGACCCATTAGCCTCTGTAATGTTATCTATAAAATTATTGTAATGGTTTTAGCAAACAAGTTGAAACAGATCTTACCTCAAATTATTGCCCCAATACAGAGTGCCTTTGTTCCAGGGAGATTGATCATAGACAATGTTCTTATATCCTATGAAGCTTTACATATGATGCATGGCCGGAAAAAAGGTAAAACATGGACTTTAGCTTTAAAGTTGGATGTCAGCAAAGCTTATAACAGGGTAGAATAGAGTATTTTAAGGCGAATTATGCTGAAGTTGGGTTCCCTAGGAGTTTGGGTTGACAGAGTGATGAGTTGTATTTCCTCAACTTCTTTTTCAGCTTTAATTAATGGCAAACCATGTGGTATGATTACCCCCACTAGAGGTCTCCGGCAGGGAGATCTTTTGTCACCTTATCTATTTCTTTTATGTGTTGAAGGTTTCACATCTCTTTTGCAGAAAGCAGAAATGGAGGGACATATCCATGGTGCTTCTATTTGTAGGAGAGCCCCGAAAACCTCACACCTCCTGTTTGCTAATGACTCACTTTTATTTTGCCAAGCCTCTAAAAAAGAGACACAGGAAGCCTTGGAGATTCTGAAATTATATGCGGAAGCATCCGTTCAATGCATAAATATGGAGAAATCTTCAGTGTATTTCAGTAGCAATACATCACCCCAGAAAAGGGAGATAATCAAAGCCATGCTTGGAGTGAGTGAAGTGGAGAGGTTTGAGTCCTATCTAGGGTTGCCAACTTTGGTGGGGCAGAGTAAATATCATACCTTTTCTTTTCTCAAAGATAGAGTGTGGAAAAAGCTACAAGGGTGGAAAGGAAAAATTCTCTTAAGGGTAGGAAAGGAGATTCTAATCAAAGCAATGGCACAATCGATTCCCACGTACACTATGGCTGTATTCAGTTGCTTGTTAAATTATAAGAGGAACTTCAATCCATGTGTGCTCGATTTTAGTGGGGGCAGGTTGGAAATGAGAGGAACATTCATTGGCTAGGCTGGGATAAACTAACTAGACCAAAACTAGAAGGAGGGATGAGTTTCAAGGATCTACATCAATTCAATTTAGCAATTCTTGCAAAATAGGGATGGAGGTTGATGCAAGACCAGGAATCACTGCTTTCCAATGCCTGAAAACTTGGTATTTTCTGCGAAGCCATTTTTTGGAGGCCTCTGATTCGCCTAATAGTTCCTACACGTGGAAGATCATTATGGCAGCCAAACCTATTTTGCAAAGGTCATGCTGGAAGGTAGGCAATGGAAGATACATACGGGTTGTTAATAATGCTTGGATCCCTAACCACCCTACAAACAGAGTACTTCATTCAGCACTAAACATATAAGAAGATATGACGGTTTCTGAGTTGATAGACTAGGATTCAAGAGGCTAGGATCGAGAATTTATTTGGTGGAATTTTTATCGTGTTGATGCTGAAGCCATATTGTGTGTACCTTTGAGCTACAGAGTTATATTTGATACAGTGGTCTGGATTGGTGAGAAATTGGGTGAGTATTCTGTGAGGTTTGGGTATTGTGAGGCAAGAAAGGCATGTAGGAAATTTGATTGGACTGAAAGCTCCAGGGGAGTTGTGGAATGAGGGGTGTGGAAAACTCTGTGGAAGCTAAAGGTGCCAAACAAGATTAAGTTTTTTGGCTAGCGGGCTTGTCATAACATTTTGCCAACACGGGTAAATCTGTCTAAGAAGTGGAATATTGCTGACAACAGGTGTGAAGCTTGTAAGACGGATCCGGAAACTAAAATCCACGCATTTCGAAACTGTGGTGTGGCGCAAGACATTTGGGCTGGTTGCTCGGCTAGATTGCAGAAGTGCCATGTGGGCTAGGATGATATGCTACAATTATGGAATGAGTTGATTGCTAGGCTCACCATTGATAAGTTAGAATTGTTTCTAATTCAGGCTTGGATAATATGGAACCAAATAAATGCTATGATCCATGGAAAGCATTTGCATGCATGGAGGAATTTAGGAGTGCTCAATCCCGCCTAGTCACAAGACCCCCAAACTTGAACCTGATCAGTTGGAGACCACCACCCTTGAACCGGTTCAAACTAAACTTCGATGCTACGATATTCAAGGATGAAGAAGCCTCTAGGTTTGGTGCAATAATTTGGAATGAACGTGGAGAAGTTATGGCTGCTTTTTCAAGAAAAGGACCACTGATGTATTGAAGCGAGGAAGCAAAAATTATTGTGTGTCGGCAAGCGGTGGAGTTTGCGTTGGAGTGTGGCTTTATGGAGATGGTGGTTGAAGGAGACAATCAATCAGTCATGGCTGCTTTGGAGCTGAAGAGAAGTCTATCATCTCGAGTAGGCCATATTATTCAAGACATGCTCTGTCTGCTTAATGAGTTTAGATGGTCACAAGTGCATTTTGCTAAAAGGAGCGCCAATACAGTAGCCCACATGTTAGCTAGGCATGCCAAGAATGTGTCACATGATGTTATCTGGATGGGAATCCCCTCCACTTGTAGTGCAAGTTTTGTATATTGACTCTATTTCCATTTAATGAATTATGAGCATGTTTTCCTCTTCCAAAAAAAAAAAAAAAGATCTCCATATGCTTACAATTGTATGTTTCAAACTATTAATGGTCATTATCTATTTCAAGATATTAATGATTGTCATTAAAAAAAGAAAAAAGAAAATAGAGAGAGTTCATTTAAAAAAAGAACACTAAATGGACATAGTGTTCAATACAAAGAACACTAAATTTCATTCAAAATTCCCATGTTGCAATAATTATGTCTTATGTATTCAATAGTTGCATCTTCCATTTCATAGTATGTATATATTAGAAACTATTAGAAATCGATGTATATATTAGATGCATGAAATACATTCTCCTAAACCCAAGGGAGTTGGCTGAGTTGGTTGGGCTCTCATTCTCAAGGTGCTTGTACTGGGCTCGACTGGGTGTGCTCCTTAGATTGAGTCCTGCTACCTGCACTTTGAAAAGAATTTCCTGAGCTAGCGCTTTACCCCTCCGTGGGCCTATCCGGCGCGAACAGTGATTAGTTTCTAGTTGAAAACTTTGAGGAAACACTGTGGGAAACCAAAAAAAAAGAAAAAAAGAAAAAAGAAATACATTCTCCTAAGATGGCACATGTCAAGTATTGGTGGTAGTTTTATGTAATATATATTGATGATCGTAAACTGACCAAGTTTGCAAATGTTAATAACTCAATTTCAATTAATCCCAGAAATCAAAGAAAGACTCAACTTCCTACATAAAACTCTTTTTAGGTGTTGCAATTGCAGTTGCAGCTATTTTTGAGATTCCATCATGTCTGTAGTAGTAATCTTCGATTTTGGATGAGTGGGGCACCTTCCATTTCTGGATTGTGGCAACAATGACACGAACTATAATTGTGAATGGGCTCCCTTGTGACTTGTCATGAAGGTAGAAACGGTTTCCCAATAAGATAAAGACCAAGCCAATGAAGTTAGCAATCATACACAGGCCAAATCCCAATTTCCAACTTACGTTACCCTAAATGTAGATAATGGCCGTGCTGCTTACCACAGCGGCAATATAGAAAGTGAAGAAAAACCAGTTAAATAAAATCCCTTGATCCTTGGGATTATTAAATTGATTTGCTCCCATAGTTGCTATGGTAAATCGTGTACCTACGGATCCAATACATGCTAGGGCTAAACTTGTGTATAGGATCGCATATTGGAGTTTTGAGGGTGGTGTGCACAAGCTTGATCCATTATCGCATGGCTGAGGTCTCAAATGATCAAGTGTTGCAGTCAAGGTTAAGAGAATTATGCCCTACAAAGGAAAATGGTTTGGATGTTACTGATGTAGGTTCCTTTGGACATAGGTTTTATTTTATTTATTTTTATTTTTATTTTTTGCTTAAACTTATTTGTTTATTTGTTGAAAATGGATAAAAAATAGTTGAATTATATTTAGATAAGATGAGCAATTAAGAAGCTATTTATAAACAAATTAGGTAAAAATATAAAAGAAAATTTTATTGCCAAACAAAACACTCCACCTTACAAATTGAGTAGATAATTGTAGAGACTTTTGCAATAATGAAATGAAGCAATAAGATCGCATTCTTCAATATTGTTTTAGGAAATTAAAAAAATATTAAAGTTCAATCATGAAAACTCAATTAGTGTGGAACATTAATGCTTGTTTAGACTCCTAATATTAAATTATAGCTTAATTGCTTTTACTCTAACTTATCTAAATGCGGAACAAGAATAAATGAAGCATAATAAACCAGAACTACTCTAGTACATAAACATGAACAATAAACAATAAATGTAAAGCACAAAGAGTAAGGGAAGAGAGATACAAACACAAGATAACACCAAAATGTGTTATCGAAGAGAAAACCGAAGAACTCAACAAAAACCCTCTGCGACCCTCAAAGTCCAAATCGATCTACTAGTGAATAAGTTGGAGTACACAGATATAAAAAAAAAACCCTCCAAGAATTATCTATCCAATGTACTTGAGCCTTCCAAGCTCCTGCTACTAACGGACTTTTCAGAATCTTGTTTTTACTAATTTTTTGGATCCTGCAATATCGCCCAATTGCATCTGCCAAACCTTATCGGCTTCTTTTGACCAGTTTTCAAAACTTCCCAAGCTCCAAAACACTCTCTACACTCTAAATAGGTAAGAGTTGTGTTTGGGTACAAATCTTCTCTCAAGGTATAACAATGGGAGAGGGAAAGGAAAATAGACTACAAAGGAATTCTCACTTAAGGATGAGTAGCTCCCTCTCTAAAAGGTGAGTGTGTTGTGTTGTAGAAACCTATCTAGGGTTTTCTCTTTGAATTGCTTCTTTTACTTTTGTGGGTAATGAGGCTATATGTAGTATGAATGAAGGATAAGAAAGTCACACTTGAAATCCTCCAGGTAGAAAGTTTCTCAGGTAGCTCGTGAGATGGTCTTTCTCGTGAAGTACTTGTGAAATGCAACTTAACACCTAACTTTTCAGCTTCTAGCATGTGCTTTTCATGTGGCCTTTTAGCAGGAACCTTTACTTGCGAGATTCTTGCAAGTTAGTCGCGAAACTGCACTGATCTTCATTGCATGCTCAATTCTTCACCAAGTTAGTACTATACCCAATGCAATAAAATCCCACAAAATACAAAGAAATAATATATTGCAATTACAACACCTTTTATCATGGAATAAAGCCAACATAAAACATAGTTGTAAATCACCACTTTACAAATCACTTCCTCATTACTTGGAAAAGATAGAAGGGGATGAATTTTTACATCTACCCAATTTAGAACTCATTTGTCAGAGTAACAATAGGCTTGCAAAAACACATAAAGCATATAATCTAACCACAGTCGAGAGAATAATATCTATCAATTAATTATATTAAAAAATTAAATATAACCTGAGATAGACACACAGTAGAGAGTCTAGCAAGCAAACTATACACACACCAAACATGCATCTTGCAAGTTGCAACAAAGTAAAGACTATTACCAGCAAAGAGATACAGGCAGAAATTGCAGCAACAGAGAAAGAACCTAGGAAAGAGTTAGCAACAATTGCTCCAATGACCGGAAGCAAATTGGTGCAAACATTCACTATATTTGAAATCTGAGCAGCATTTATGTTTTTCACATTGAACACCTGAATCAGATATACGGTCAGGTTCGATATCCATCCCCCGCCTCTAAGTGTGAAGCTTGTCACCACCCCTGCTTGATATAAATAGAAATAAGAAGCATATTGATCCAACAAATTCTGTGTATGTTAGAGAGAGAGAGAGACCTATGATGAAGGGGAAGGTGATCCAACCACCGTGTTTGGAAGCAGAGCTCAATAATTGGGCTTCTCTACCATCCATATTGCAGGTTAACTTTTGGTTCCAAGTGATGGTCGTTTTATGCTACATGTGAATGTTATATGCTAATTTAAAAAACCGTGTGAATAATTTTCAGATTCCTCTAGGACTAACCTACCGTGGATTTCATAGACTTGGAAAATCTAGAGTGATTATCAGTGTCTTGGAATTTAGTATTCCAGTGTACATACTAACCATATATTCTTGCCACTTAACTTCACATGAATTGAAAGGCACTTATAGTTTATCGGTGCAAATGAAGCACGCTTGCCTTTAATAGAATTTGATTTGGCCTCGATATTGTTAAATATATTCTCTCACTCAAAAAAGAAACAAACTCTAACTGCTCAGTTTATTGAATATTAACGAAATGAGTGTAACCAATAATTACAACTTACTCTAGTATTTATATCTAGAACCGAGCATAACCGTTTAATCTAGCAAAAACAGAATTTTAACTTGACCAATTATATACACATACACGTGAAGAAAGTTTGTTACAAGATAAAATAAAAAAATCGTGTGCAATTTATGTGCATTAAAAAAAAAACCAAACGACAACTTAAATTATTTTAAGTTTGACGACGTCGTGTCATGTAGCTATGGATCATTATTGATGTAGAACAGACGGAACATGCCTTCCTGGAGCAACATGGGCATAGGAAGTGAAAACCCAAGATCAAAGGGGGTGGTAGTAGAGCTCATTGGGGTGACAGTGTTGGAATTGCATAAAATTTAGTAGGTTGAAGAGTGTTAGAAATACTGAATTGAATAGTATTGTATTTCTCACTGAAAGAATATACATGAGTGCCTTTATATAGGAGGCATATGAGTGCAGTACAAGTAAATATGAGTGTAATACAAGTAAGAGTGCTATACAAGTAAGAGTGCTAAACAAGTAAACTAGTTGGGCCTAAAGCCCACAACACTATATATGTTAACAGCCCCCCTCAAACTCAAGGTGGATGTGAGACCAACTTGAGGTTGTCAACCAAAGTACGAAGGCGTCCCTTAGGATGTGACTTGGTGAAGATATTTGCAAGTTGATCTGTAGAGGAGACTGAGATTAGCTTGAGAGCACCATGGACAAGATGATAACGGATAAAATGACAATCGATCTTGATGTGTTTAGTTCGTTCATGGAAGACATCATTGTGAGCAATATGAATGGCACTTTTGTTGTCACAATAAAGAGGAGTAGCAAAGGATGTCGACACACCTAAGTCTTTGAGAAGTCATCGTAGCCAAAGAAGCTCAGATGTGGTATCAACAAGGGCACGATATTCTGCTTCAGTACTAGAACGGGCCACATAAGTTTGTTTCTTGCTTCGCCAAGAAATCAGAGAAGAACCAAGAAGAAAGCAATAACCAGTGGTGGACACACGCGATCGGTGGGATCTCTCGCCTAATCAGCATTAGAAAATGCACGGAGAACAGAGGAGACCGAGCGAGTAGAAAAGACCATGGAAGAGAGTGCCCTTTAGGTACCGAAGAATGCGTAGAACAACGGCGGCATAGTGAGTCGATCGTGAAGCAGACGGATATTGGCTCACACAGTGAACGGCATAGGAAATGTCCTGGACGAGTAACGATTGAGATAAACTAGTCGCCAACTAAGCGTACGTAAAGAGAGGGATTAGACAATGATTTCCTCTCCGAGGGAGTCGGATGCGCATTAAGCTCGACCGGAGTGTCCAACGATCTTGCTATCGATGAGTCCAGCTCTAGACAAGAGTTCAGAGGCATACTTGGCTTGAGTAATGTAAAGTCCATCTGTAGAATGAGTGATTTCAAGACCCAAGAAGTAGCTGAGATGTCCAAGATCTTTCATCTCAAACTGCTGACTGAGAAAATCTTTGAGTTCTTGAATGCCACTGAGGTCATCACCAGTTATGATCATATCATCCACATACAGGAGAAGTAAAATAATGCTTTTGTCAGTGCGACGAAGAAATAAGGCAGAATCATAATGACTGGCCATGTAACCCAAACGAGAGATGGTAGAGCTGAACTTGGCAAACCAAGCACGTGGAGCTTGTTTAAGGCCATAAAGTGCATGTCGAAGGTGACAAACCTTGTTTGATTCAACAGAGAGACCAGGAGGAAGTTGCATATAAACTTCTTCACTCAAATACCCATTAAAGAATGCATTTTTGACATCCATCTGGAAAAGATCCCATTTACTGGCAGCAGCAACAGCTAAGAGGGCACGAACAGATGAGATACGAGCAACCGGAGCAAAGGTCTCTTCATAATCAATCACATACTCCTGTGTAAAACCTTTTGCAACAAGACGAGCTTTGTAGCGCTCAATGGACCCATCAGAGCGAGTCTTAATCTTGTAGATCCACTTACAACCAACCACAGATTTCCCAGGGGGGAGAGTGACCAAGTCCCAAGTATGGTTTTTAGATAATGCATCAAGTTCCTCTTTCATTGCAATCTACCATAAAGGGTCAGTGGAAGCCTCACGATAGGTGTGAGGCTCGTGCAATGTAGCAAGGGCAGTGTAACAATGATAGTCAAGTAAATGTCCAGGAATGGACCTTACCCAAGTTGAGTGACGAGGTGGAATGTCTTGTACATGATCTTCAGGCGGAGCAGGAGCAGGGGAACCAGGATCAAGGTTGGGTAACTCGTCTTCGACCTGTTCATCTTCCACTTGTTCATTAAAAGGGGAACTAGGAAAGGGATCAAGGATTTCTGGTGGTTGAACAGAGAAGTTAATAGGAGAATCAGGAGCAGCTACAAGAGGATCAGGATCAGCTATAGGAGGGTCAGGAGCAGCTACAGAAGGAATTTGCGTCTCATCTGGAAATAGATCTAAGACAGAAGAGGAAGAAAAAGAAGCACGGAAGTGAGAGAGCTCGACAAAGAGGCGATGTTCCCAAAAGACAACATTGTGGGAGACACGAAGACGATGAGAAATAGGATCATAACACCGATACCCCTTTTGAGTTTCGCCATAACCAAGAAAACAACAAAGTCTTGACCTAGGCTCAAGTTTGTTATGCTCATGTGGGCGAAGAAGAACGAAACAAGCGAGCCGAATGAGTGTAGGTGGTGATAGTTTGGAGGTGACCCAAAATGCGCTCATATGGAGTTTGATTTTGGATGACGGAGATCGGAATGCGATTAATAGTATGAACGAGCATGAAGAGCGAACTTCGCCCAAAAAGGAGCAGGGAACTTTGGCGAGAGAAGAAGAGCACGAACCAGTGTCAAGAATATGACGAAGTTTTCGTTTCGGCTCTACCATTTCTTGAGAGGTACACGGACAAGTTAGTTGATGAACGATTGCCATAGGAATGCAAAACGGCTTGGAAAGCATATTGAGTGTACTTAAGAGCATTATCGGATCGAAAAATTTTGATACGTTTAGAAAATTGAGTTTCAACCATTTTTGCAAAATTAGAATACACTTGCAATAATTCGAACAATGTTTCATATTAAAGATCCGGCTATAGCGAGAGTAATCATCAACAAAGACAACAAAATATCGAGATCCACCAATACTAGAGACGAGAGGAAGGTCCCCAAACATCGAATGAATAAGGTCGAAGATATCGGTGGATATAGATTCACTAGAATTGAAAGGCAAAGCTGGTTGTTTTCCTAATTGACATGAAACACAATCAAAATTTTACATAGACACCGAACCTAGCAAACCTGCGGAAGCCAATTGTTGTACACGGGGAAGAAGATGTGTGACCAAGTCGAGCATGCCAAAGAGCAAGAGAAGGAATAGAGGAAGCTGCAGCCGCGGCAATAGAAACGAGGAGCAACAAGTGGAAGACGAAGGTTGTCCATGGGAAACATACGCCCGACTGCGGGACCGGTCCCTAGCTCCTGTCCCGTTCCTTGGATCTGCACAATACACCCGGGAATAATCAAATATGATTCGATAACCCAACTCAGCTAATTGTCCCACAGAAAACAAATTGTAAGAAAGGTCAGGAACATTAAAGACCCTAGAAACGGAGAAGGTGGAGGTTGAAACGGAACCTATATTATGACTAGACATTGTGGAACCATTTGCTGTGCGAATAGTAAGAGGATGTGGTGCAGGTTTAAGTTCAGAAAATAAGGACGAGTGAGGTGTCATGTGATTGCAACAAGCAGAATCCATAAGCCAAGAGGAAGGAGACATACCGGACAAAGCTGAGAGAGAAGAGGAATAAGATGCATTACCAACCATACGAATGACATTGGCGATGATGTTTTTAAGGTCATCTGTGGTCATGGTGAAAGTGCGACCTAAAGACTTAGACTGTGCAAAGACGGGAGCCATTGGTTGGACACTCTCAATGTTAGCAATAGTGGCAGAAGAACCTGAAACAGCTGATTTATTGCGCTGAAAGCAAGTCTCAATATTATGGCCAAAACGTTTGCAAAAATTGCAAAAGCGTTTACTAGATTGTCTGCGACGATTGTTGCAAAAGGAAGAAGACCTGTCCTTATTCTTCATTTAGAAGCAAAATATGCAAAAATGGATTGCAAAAATGAAATCTACGCGAAAAACTGAGTAAGGAGAACCTGGGCCACAAAAAGTCAACTCCAGGAAAAAAGTCAACGGTCAACGATCAAAGGTGACGTCAGTGATGACGTGGCAGGCTGACGTGGCAAGATGACGTGGCAGGCTGACGTGGCTAGGGCTGACGTCAGCAGGATCAATCTGGCGCGTGGCGGCGCGTGGAGGCGCGTGGTGGCTCGGTTCGGCGCGTGGGCGAGTGACCTGCAGTGCAGAAACTTTGGGCGGCGCGTGAGGGCGCGTGGAGACTCCGATGACTGTGAGGTTTTCACGAACAGGTAGATCTGAGCAAGACGATCTTCTTGGTACCTTCGGAAAATTTTTCGGAGCAATATTCACGGCGGTGCCGGAAAAGGCAGTGGTCTTTGCAGTGTTCGAACTCCCCAACGGCGGCTACGGTCGGAACCGAGGACGATGTACGGAAGACTCGAAGGTTCAACGGCGAAAAGGCCGATTGTTGTGACGACAATGAAGCAATATTAAGAATGGAGTTACACCAATAAAGACAAGATCGCTGAAGAAAAGGTCAGAGCAGTGGCTCTGATACCATGTTAGAAATACTGAATTGAATAGTATTGTATTTCTCACTGAAAGAATATACATGAGTGCCTTTATATAGGAGGCATATGAGTGCAGTACAAGTAAATAAGAGTGTAGTACAAGTAAATAAGAGTGTAGTACAAGTAAGAGTGCTATACAAGTAAGAGTGCTAAACAAGTAAACTAGTTGGGCCTAAAGCCCACAACACTATATATGTTAACAAAGAGAAACGGCGTTCTAATCCAGAATCATGACAATCATGAATGTCGCCAACATAGTGTTTTTGTTATTTATAGTAATATTTGTTTTTCCTTAATAACTTTTAGTTTAAAAGTCAGAATAAGGTCCCGTCTGTTTTGAGATGACCCTTAAAATTAGTAGTTTATAATTTTGCATTTAACTCAATTTTTCCATTTTTGGTAAATTTCGGTATTTTGTCACTTAATAGCTTAATTAGTGCGAATTAAGGTTTTTAGATGTTTCAGTATTTATATATTTTGTAGCCGTCAAAGGCAAATTAGACTATTATCAATAAATAAAGACTTTTTGTCAAATTTTCTTATGGTAGATTCCAGTTTTTATATCTTTGTGGATTCAAGGAAAACTCCTTGTGGATTCGAGGTTTATTACCAAGAATTAACAATTTAGTTTCCGTTCCTTCAAGAGAGCATCGTGTATGCTTTTCTCAGACTTCTGTGACATCACTAATCATAGAATGACAACGTTTTTGTATATTTTTTGTTCTTTCCTTCTGAACTTCAAGCCCGATATCTGCACTGTTCATGGCAAGTTTCAACAAAATTCAAACGTAGAGACAGAGAGATGCCAAGTATCCTCCAAGGTTTTGCAATTGAACCATCCAATCCATCATCTCCTTTTGTTTTAAGTGCAGCATAATTGAGGAACCTTCATCAATTGAGTGTGTTTGTGTAGCTTCTGTTAATTGAATAACATTTTGGCATATAAAATGTCTATCGACCTGGGCAAATGCATATTTTTAGACCAAATTAAAATGTGAAAAAACAAATGCTTGGCGGGACTTTATAAGAAGTTGCGTTTTAAAAATCAAGCAAAACTAATGTTTTAAAATTGAAAGAAGTACCTATTTTTCTTGAACACCATTTTTAAACGCTGAAACACAACATTTTATTGAATGCACATTTTTGCAAAAACCTATCCAAATGGGTTCATTGTATCAAATGAATTTTGAAACTAACAATTCAAATGATCTCCATAAGCTTCTGATTGCATATTTCAAAATATTAATGGTTATTTTATGAAAATATAAAACAGAAATTTCATTAAAAAATAAATCACTAAATAGACATAATGCTGGTCCATTTAGTGTTCTACTTCTAAGATCAAGAAATTTCGCTCAAAATTCTCATGATGCAATAATTATATTTTATATATTCAATATATGTGTTTTCTATTTTATCAGTGATAGTTGATTTATAGAACTTATTAATGATATATGCCCACAAAATCATATGAATAATTTTCAGATTCCTGTTGTACTTAACCTTCAATCCTCGAAGAAAATTGATTATCAGTATCTTTTAATTTAATGTACCAATCTAAATACTAATTATATTCTTGTCAATCAACCTCACATGAACAGAAAGACACTATAGTTTATCCGAGCAAGTGAAGCACGCTTGCCCGTATCGAATTTGATGAGGACACGGCAGGGGCGGAGCCAAAGGGGGGGGGGGGCAAGTCCCCCCTTGGCTTCTCAAAAAATGACTTTTAAATGAAACAACTTTAATTCTTTAAGGTCTTGTCCCTCCTGACATGAGAAAAGAAAAGAACAAAGAAGCATTGCCACAATAACCAATCTGTACCACTCACATAAGGAAAAAGCCAAAAACCTATACTACTTAATCAATAAGGCTCTCACCTAAGAAAAAGACACCAGCTTTCACTTCTTGAAAGCCACTATCACACATGATTTCACCACACCACACCATTCCCACTGCTCTTTTATATTTTCTCCCCAATCCTTTTTTTTTTCCCTTTCATATCAGCCACAACAACTTAATCAATGGGCCCCATATTAATATTATACAGAATATAATATAATAATTGTGGGGAGTAAAAGGACCCAAGCGGGCATCTGGGCTTTTGGGCTCTAACAAGGAGGGCCGATCTGTTCTTGAACTAAGAATTTGTTAGTACTGCGAATTGGCCCACATGCCGAGAGTCCGAGGGTGCAGCCGAGGGTAAGTTTCTCCTCGGACAGATCCAAAAGAACTCGGAGATTCACTACAAGAGTCAAGGCAGAATTCTGGAAAGACTGTTGGTTAAGAGGGGGAAACCCTGAACCTTCTAGATACATCGGTGTTAGAAAAATATTATGAGCAAAGGCTGCCACCTCCACATTAAAGACTCTGTACCTACCTCCCTGACCGCATTAATGGGGAAGTGACCCCTGAACAGTAGAACTGAAACTTCTGGTCACTATTCAAAGGCACTAGGAGAAGAAATATCTAAGGAGGAGGGGGTTTGAGCAACACGTGGATAAAGCATCAGGAAAAGAAGTATTTAAGGGGGATGAACGCCAAGGAAAAGGGAGGCGGTCTGTAACGAAGAAAGAAATTAAGAATTCTAATCTTTAAGAAAGAAAGAGAAATAATACAGAAATAATCCTCGGCTCACGCTCGAGGAGGTCCACCTGCAATTATCATTCATTGTTTACAAGTGTTTGCACCCTATAGCCCGTTATCAAGTTCTCAGTATCTTTAATCTAGATTTCAAGCCCACACTCTACAAATTTCATTGTTTAAGGCTCATTGGGCCTGAGCCCATAATAATCTTTGGGTCCAGGTGCAATTGTGCACTTACAATAATAATAAGTAATGTTAGAGACACAACAAAATGTTATAATAGTTATAGTTGTTTACAGCTGTTTATTTATTTATTATTAATATTGATTGATTTTCTTTAGGCTTTTTTTTATTGTTTTTTAATTTTGCCCCCCTAAATTGATATCCTAACTTTGCCACTAGGACACGGTATTGTTAAATGAATATTTTTTATTTTTTTATTTTTTTTTTAATTTTGATGAACGAATATATTGTATAATTATGAAGGGGGAGAATGATAATTTAATATGGGCATAGTCACCAAATCCAAAAACGGCGAGACAGAGAGATGCTATTTTTGACTTTGCATTTTGCAGTCAAGGTACTTTTTTATTTATTTATTATTTATTTATGTTTTTTGAGAAGCAGTCAAGGTATTATTGATTGTGAGCATCCGCAACGGATGCTGTATATGGGATATTTAAGCCCATTTTACAATTGAAGCCCAAAAGAGCCACTCCAGTAGAACTTGTAAAGTGAGAGTATTACAAAAAAATTTGCAATTGTGCTACAATGTGATTCTAAATGTAGAATCACACTGTAGCTCAATTGTAAAAAATATATTAATATTTTATTTGTAAATATCAGCCCTTCTCTCCACGGTCTCTCATCTCTCTCCATCGCTGAAACTCAAACTCACACCAAGCCTTTCTCTTCTCTCTCATCCCCTCTCTCTCTCGCCATCGCTGCCGATTCACCCACCCATCTCCAAATCCCTTAAATCTCAGGCTTTTCTCTCTCAGTCGATCTCTTATTTATGGGTATTTTTTGTGGTTTCTGGCGGTGGAGATCGGCGAGTGAGTTGGGTTTCTAGTAGTGGAGATCGGTGAGTTGTGTGGTTTTCTGGCGGTGGTGGGTTTGTGACTGATGTGGCCGTGGGTCAAGTGGTGCGGGGCGGCAGTGGTGGCAATGGCGGCATGGGTCAGTGGTGGGTTTCTGGTTTTGATTTTGGGATTTTGATTTTGATTTGGATCGGTGATCGTCGAGTGATTTTGATTTTGATTTTGGATTTTGGGTTCTCTGGAGATCGGAGTTTTGATCGGCGTATATGGAGATCGGGTTTTGATTGCGTGGGTTTCGTTCCAATGGGCTTTTGATAGAGTGAATTTTTCCAGTGGGTGTGTGGCGTGGTGGTGGTGATTGGTGGTTTGTTAGGGTTCGGCAGCAGTGGCAAGTCCGATCACTTTAAAGATCGGCATGGATTGCTGATGGTGGGTTTTTCTTCAAATTTTTGTTTTGGGATTGTTGTTGTGATTTGCTGGGGTGGCTGGTGGTGATTTTTTGTTGTGATTTTGGTATGGATTTATAGATTTATTGTGATTTTTTGTTCAAATTTTGCTAGGGTGGCAGGTGGATTTTTGGTACTTGTTTGATTTGGGTGATTTTTTGTTGTGATTTTGCTGGGTATGGGTTTGCTAAAGGTTAAGGCCAATGCTAGAGGTTGAGGGAGAAAGAGAGGAAAAGGAGGAGAAAAAGAAAAATAGTAAAAAAAGGATTAAAAAAGAATATTTAAATAAAATGGGAAAAAAATAAAGTTTTGAAATGTTGGGTGTATTGTAAAATGCTATGGTATAATTGATAAAATAGTTTTTTAGATGGTAAAATAAGATAGAATTAGAAAAAACCAATGCTGATGCTCTTACTTATCCAGTCATCAAAGAAAGCAACTGAACAGTAATTAAAGTTACTTCGACATTAAGGGTGCAAACATCAGATATTCAGATATGTCAATTGGATCCAATTGACGTTGATTAAGTTCATTGGACCTTCTCTAAGTAGCCATCTTATATAGCACAAGCTTTTACATTATCCCATAAAATAAAATTAAAAAAAAGTTTTTAAATGTGCTTCTTTTTTTCTTTTCTTTTTTTGTTACAGGGGTAAGTAGATGAATAGTGCTCAAAGTAATTTGCTGGTTTAGAATCCTCCGTTCAATCAAGAATTCTTTTGTTTAGATAGTGGGATGATTTGGACAATACTGGGGGGTTTTGTTTTGTTTTACTTTTTTTTTTTCATTTATTTTAGTTGCAAAAATTCTCCCCCAAAAAAAGTAAAATACAATCATGTTTCCTTTATTACAATAAAACCGGACATTCAACTATCATAAAACGAGAGTAATGATAGAAACTACATCACTTTTATCTTGGTTCGTCATTGATCTTACTTTTTTCCTGCATCAATCAAAATAGTTCATGTTAACATTTGTCAAAAATACTATACCCAAGGCCTACTATTATAGAAGTACATGTGAGCATTTATCATTGGTCACCATGAGAATCACTTATTAGTGTCAGAATTGCTCTCTTCTCCCTTTCAACATTTTGATACTCGTATAAGGAAGCACACACCAAGTAATAACCGAAGTTGACCACTACCCCCACAACTAACAACCAATACATATTATCTAGCCTCCCATTATTTATATTATTTGGCAACCATCCAGAGATCCTTTGGACAAGATCAATCAAAACCGTGCTCATATAAAAAGAAATCCCTATAATCATTGCAATCATCGCAGTTGATGTACTTTTAAGTGAAGTAGGAAATTCTTGATAAGATAATGCAGCTTGTCTTGGGAAATGAAATGCTCCTCCAATGCCAACCTAAACTAGTTGTGGAATTAGCCACGAGGCCAACATGGGCACCATGGCCCCAGACTGGCCTTGGAGATGGTGGGCTCGGGCTATTTTGAGCCGCTTCGATTCCACTAGTGCTGAAGTAGCCATACTTAGAATGTTTAGCACATGGCCTAGTCCTATTTATTGGATGGGAGTAGGAGATCTACGAGTTTGCTTTTGCCACATTGGAGATAAAAATCGATCAATGATTGTCAGAAAAATGGCTGTGGAGATTAGGCTTATGACTAGGATAAACCCAGCAGGAATTTGGAAATGAGGCCCAAGGTGTCGGTCCATGGTTAAAGCTTGGATTACTATCAAACTGGCTTGAACTCCTATTGGGGTACCTAGAAATATACTTGATGACCAAAATGGGAAAGAAAATCCTAAAAAGGGATTTGAGATCTTCTACTTGCTGTACTGTGCATATTTTCCAAGGTTTTGCTATTAAACCATCCGATCCAATATCTCCATCTGTTTTAAGTGCGGCACGATTAAGGAACCTGCATCAAAAGTTTGTTTAAGTAGTTTTGTTAGTTGAATAAAATTTTGGCTTATAAAATGTTTGTCAGACTATCATTATCTGAAATGAATTATCATACGTGAGAATTCAATGATCTCCATATGGATACAAATTTATATTTCAAAATACAAGTGGTCATCATAAGAAGATTAAGAAAAAAATAGAGTTCATTAAAAATAGAACACTAATGGATATGGTGTTCAATACTAAGAATACTAAATTTCGTTCAAAATTTTCATGTTGCAATAATTATATGTCTTATGCATTCAATTCAATAGATGCATCTTCCATTTCAGAGTATATGAACCCTATATTCACGTGAGATCTATAAACTATTAGACTTGGATGTATACATACATGAACAAGATTCTTTCCCCCTATTGCACATGTCAAGTATTAGAGGTAGTTATATGTAATGTCAATGATTGTAAAGTGACCAAGTTTTCAAATAACAATAAGTAAATTTCAATTCATCCCAAAAAAATATGGAACGAATCAACTTCCTACCTCAAGCTTTTTTCGGGTGCTGCAGTCGCAGTTATTTATATGATTCTGGTATGTCTGTAGTAGTCAGGGATGGACCCAGGTGGGGGCCTAAGGGGGGCAGGCCCCCTAGGCCCCCAAAAAAAAAAATTTAGCAGCTTAAATTTTTCGAAAAAAAAAAAGAAGCTTGGCCCCCTTAGTTGTTAGCTCAGGCCCCCTAATGAATTCCTAGCCCAACCGGCCCCCCTCATGAAGTATATTTACAGCCCATATATTTACACATATGTTGAAAATTGAGCCCATGACCCATGTAAATAAAAAAAATAAAAAAATAAAAGAAAGGAAACTTAGGAGAGGTGAGACAGAGTCACAGAGAGATAGAGAGGCCGAGGCGAGACCGCTACTACTAATGCTTCATCTTCTTTTTCTTCTTCTTCTTCTTCTTCTTCTTCTTCTTTCTTTTCCTCCGCTGGTCCTTCTTCAATTCTATTTTGAATTTTCATTGTCTTGTTTTGTATTTTCTTTCTTGTTTTGTGAACCTAGCACGTGACTAGGTGTTGGAAATGACAAAGAGACTTGACAAAAAGTTGTAGGCTTTGTTTATGTGGGTCCACACGTAATATATAAATAATAAAACTATTTTAATATTTAACTTGAGCTTTTATATTTTGGTTTTTTAATAGTAATTATTTTAGAATATTTTAATAGTAAAATTATTTTAATATATATATATATATATATTTTTTTTTTTGAGAATCAATAAGATTATTATAATTATTGGGTAGAGTTTTAGACTTGAAATTGATATATTAGCTAAAATATGGACTTATAGTTTTAAGACTCAATAAATTATATGGATTTTGACCAATAATATATAAGGAAAAGGAAATATAAGTACATAAAATTATAAATTAAAAAAAAGTACAAAAAAGGTAACTCCGAAACAGTTTGCTGAGACAACCCAGTACCAATCTGATACTGAAATATTCCATTTCAATAGACAAACCGAAATGAGCACCGAAATGAACATTAGTCAAAACTAACCTTCAAAACAAACTGTAAAATGATTTTTTGACGAACTCTTTAATATTATACATTGAAAATGATATAACTTCGACATTTAGTTTGAATTCAATCGTAGATGATTTTAAAGATTTGAAAGAGTATCGAGTTCCCTTTTTATAGATGATTGTATTAAGGAACAATAGTGTTTTGTGTCTTTTATTTTTATTGGTAGATAATTGTATCTTAATATATTAAGAAACAATGATTTTTGGGTATTTATTTGGTTGATAGTTTATTAATACTATATGGATGCGTATTTGAAATATTTTTTTGCTTATCTCCGGCCTCCCTAACTTGAAATCCTGGGTCCGTCCCTGGTAATAGTAATCTTCGATTTTGGATAAGTGCTGCACCGTCCATTTCTAAATACTGGCAACAATAACACGAACTATGCCTGTGAATGGGCTCCCTTGTGGCTTATCATGAATGTAGAAACGGTTTCCCAATAAGAGAAAGGCCAAGCCAATGAAGTTAATAATTGCACCTAGGCCAAATCCTCATTTCCAACTTACATTATCTTGAAAAAATAAATACTCTATAGTATAAAATAATTTACAAATTGATGAAATAATTTACAAATTTAAAAAGTTATGTCTGAACAAATAAATAAAAAATATCGATGAAATATTTTTGCTGAAAAAACACTCTATAGTATAAAATAATTTACAAATTGAGTAGTTAATCGTAAATGGAAAGGAAACTAAAGACTTTTACAACAAGCACTCCAATCCTATCAATTAGTATAACACCATCATCATTGTCTCAAGCGGGCCTTTAGCCACAAGGCCCACAATTCTACACACCACCTGCAACACCTCCATCATCACCGCCTCTAGGTACTCCACACCACACCACAATCACCAACATCATCACACCACCTACACCACTATCGCCACCACCATCACCTACACCACATCACTAATGCCCTCATTAGTGCAACCGTTACTATTTTGTCTGTGGGCAACCTGAGGTTTAAAGTTATCACTTTGCCCACTTTAGATTTACTCTGTTAAACTTCCATAATCTATCTTTGTACTTTCACCGTTAAAAAAACAAAAACCATAACAAAAACATAAAAATCTAAATCTAAAAATCAAGATCTAGCAACATTTATGTTTCTCAAATTGAACACCTGAATTAGATATACAATCAGGTTCGATATCAGGAGGGAGAGAGAGTGCGAGAGAGAGGTTGACCAATGATGAATGGAAAGGTGATCCAACCACTACGTTTGTTACCGGAGCTCGATAATTGGGTTTCTCTACCATGACCATCCATATTGCTGACTAACTTTTGGTTCCAAGTGATGGTCGATTTATGCTACTTGTGAATGTTATATGTAATTAACAAAACTGCATTAATAATTTTCAGATTTCTCTAGTACTAACCTACCGTGGACTTCTTAAACTGGGAAAATCAGGAGTGATTATCAATGTCTTGGAATCTTATAGTTTATCGGTGCAAATGAAGCACGCTTGCCCTTGATAGAATTTGATTTGGCCATGATATTGTTAAATATACTCTCTCACTCAAAAATAAACAAACTATAACTGCTCAGTATAATGAATATTAACAAAATGGGAATGCACTGCTATTTATATCTAGAACAGAGCATATCCGCCTAATCCAGCAAAACTAGAATTTTAACTTGACCAATTATATAAATACAGGTGGAGAAAGTTTGTTACAAAATAAAATAAAATAAATCGTGAGCAACCTATGTGCTTCGAAAAGAACCAAAACGACAACGTTTTCTCTTCAACACGTGCTTCACTTAAATTCATTTTAGTCAGACGACGTCGTGTAATGTAGCTTTGGATCCTTATCATAGAACGACATCGTTTTTGTGTCTTCTTCATTCTTCTTTCCTTTTGAACTACAAGCCCGATATCCGCACTGTTCTTGGCAATTTTCAACAAAATCCAAACGGAGAGGCAGAGAGATGCCAAGTATCCTCCAAGGTTTTACGATTGAACCATCTAATCCAGCATCTCCTTTTGTTTTAAGTGCGGCATGATTGAGGAACCTGCGTCAATTGAGAGTGTTTGTGTAGCTTTCGTTAATCGAATAAAGTTTTAGCATATAAAATGTCTACTGTACTATTAGAACATTCATATTGGTATTGCACATGTTATATATAAGAGAATTTTAGTATTAATGCACCAAACAAGCCTAGCATCCGAACTTGTAAAACTAAACTATTGCAAAAAAAATTGCAATAATGCTACAGTGTAATTCCTCTCTCTCTCTCTCTCAAGAGCTTTTGGGGCTTTTTTTTATTTGGATTTTGAGATATATTATTTTATTGTGTAGAAATATTATTTTAATGTGTTGTATTGTAAAATAAAAGTTGGGATACTGAGAGTATTGTAAAATGGTATGGTGTAATTGATAAAGTAGTTTTTTGGAATGGTAACATAGGATGTGATAGAATTTTGGAATGTGAATACTCTTAGTGAACCCGTTTGGTTGGGTGTTTGAGCTGGGCAAATGCATATTTTTAGACCCAAAAAAAAAAAAAAAAAAACATATATTCGGCCGGACCGTTTTTAAGAAGTTGCGTTTTAAAAAAATTTAAAATTGAAAGATGTACCCATTTTCCTTGAACACCATTGTTGCAACAACCTATCCAAAATGGGTTCATTACATCAAATAAATTATGAAACTTGAGAATTCAAGGGCCCATTTAGTTAAAAATTTCTAATATCATTGTTTAAGCGTTATGGAAATACAAGTGGGTTAGTGGTTATCTTATTAAAAAAATAGAGTTCATTTAATAATAAAACGCTATATGGACATAGCGATGATCCATTTAGTGTACTATTTCTTAAAACAAAAAAATTCGTTCAAAATTCTCATGATGCAATAATTATATATCTTATGAATTCAATATATGCATCTTCTATTTCACCAATGATAGTTGACTTATGCAACTTAATGATATATGCCAACAAAACCATATGAATAATTTTCAGATTCCTGTAGTACTAAACCTTCATTCCTTGTCAAAAAAAATCATTTAAAAAAATCCAAGCATGGCTTAGAGCATTTGTATCTAGGACGTTGAAACTCCAAATATGCTAAATTTTAGCATCAAACCACTAAATGGATGCATTACCCAAGAGGCTAATTGCAAAGAAAAAAAAAATTTACAACTTAGCGATAATGCCATCCTAAATTTAGAACATATTGTAGCAACGTTCCAAACATAAAATAATATTTTTCATTCCCATCCTCCTAAAATATCTACCTCTTTCTCTCTCTTTAGTTTCTCATCTCCTCTCTCTCAACAAAACTCACCAAGCTACTCTCTCTTTTTCTCTTATACCTCTGTTAATCACTCTCGCTCTCCATGCCACTCAACCCAGCACTTTATCACACTATCCCTCTACTCATTTTCTCTTCACTCTATCGCTCTATAACTCTCTCTTAAGACTGAAGATTCAAGGATTTTAGTTTTGGGTTAAGGTTTCATTTGATTGCTCTCTCTTTGGACAGAAGATTCAAGGGTTTTTGGGTTTGAGTCAAGGTTTCATTTGGGTCATCACAAACCGAAACTCCATCGGTGTTAGGGGTTTTGTTTAGGTCCTCTTGGTGATGTGACTGTCTTTCACCGTTACGGTCATCAATCATTTGGGTCAGTGGGGTTATGTATTTCAACTTCATCACAGTGGGTTGTCACTCTCTGTCACGAGATTGGACGCTTCGAGTGGTCACCAATTATTTGATTTAGAAAGTTTGTCCACATATTCATCTTCAATTACCATTAGTATCTCTATCCATAACTTTTAGTTGATTGATACTGTATTTAGGATTGTGGGTCTATTAGACTAATTGTAGGAGCATTGGTTTTCATGAAGGGGCTTGTAGTAGTGGGGTTAATTTTATTCCTATTTGTATGGGATAGGTAGAATTAATGTTTAGCCAGAATTTGTGTTATTGAAATTCATTGTAATTGCATAGATTTGTTTAGCATCAATCCGAATGTTTAGTTTTAAACCATTTGTGCCGTTTGGTACAGGGTAATGTTTTAGGATTCCTAGGAATGTTTAAAGATTCTCATGTTTTGTTGCAAATTACGCTAGGGAATCAGATACCAGGGGAATCTAGATTCCCCCCTTAAACCCCTCTCAGTATGAATGTGGATTCCCTTTAAAACAGGTAGGAATCCAGATTTCCAAGCTTAAAAGAAATTGTATTTTTTATAAATTGACAATTTTAACCCTTTTTTCCTTATCATTTAAGCAATTAAGATAAAATATAAAATAAATTATCAATATCTTCTCTCTTGTCTTTATCTTTTCCCGCCAAAACAATATAAACAGATAAACAACTCTGTTAATATATTTTTTAACAAAGTTTTATTTAGATATTACGTGTGGAAAAAAAAGTTCGAAGGAGACTGTTAATAGTTTATATTTTGTTTTTCATTATTTATTTAGAGGAAGATGTTTTTTTTAAAGGACTAATTAATAGTTTATACTGTATTTTTTCCATTATTTATTTAGAGAAAGATTTTTTTTTAAAGGACTTGGTAGTTCACATTCAAATTTAAGGATATAATGGGAAAAATAAATAATTCATTTAAAATTCCTAGAAATACACCAAAAATTATTATCTCACATTCTTAGGAATCTCTCAATGAAACCAAACATAGGAATAGCTATATTCCGAGGAATGTGATTCCTAAGAATCACATTTCTAGGAATCTGGATGCCAAGAGTAATGTGAATTCTCCCGTACCAAACGCTACATTACCGAATTCCCTTAATTGATCTAAAACCTGTAGCTAAGACAAAATCGAATACGACAAAATCAGGTTGCAAAATAATCATGACCCATTTGGCCAAGGATACGTGGGACCTAATTCTGTAATGATTAACACACTAAGTTTCTATTTTTCGCTAAATATACCTTTTGAGAGAGAGATCATATAGACTTGAACCTTGATTTTCACACTTTATCTAGTTCTAGTTCTTATTAGCCTACCAGAACATTTACATTGCTTTCACACACTCCCCCCATTATCAATCTTTAAAGTTTTCAAGCTATAATTTGAATACCAAATCTTAAGAATGACAGCACTACAGTAAGATTTTTCTTTTACCCCACAAGGTCGGCTTAAAACATAGGAAAGCTTGCAACTCAGTAAATGGGAAGTTAATTAGAGCTCGTGATGTTAACATAGCTCTTTTTAAGAATGCTATCTTAAACATGGCCTCTTGTTGTTTACGGGGGATTCTTGAATCTAGTTTTGTTAAAACTCCATACACCATTGATAAACTCCATTCTCTATGTATTTCTTCCAAGTTCCAATTGTATTGTGACCTCTTCGCTTTTGGTTGTCTTATTTACATTTGGGAATTGTGGGAGAAACTCTAAATGCTCGATTAAGTTGGTTCTCTTATTTTATCATCTTATATTCTTGGTGATTTGGGTGCTTTGTAGAGTGTCTTTAAGTAGGTTGTGTTATTATTTACGTTGCCTATTTAAAAGGGATGGATTCACAAGAAGACACATCACTATTTGCTAATATCTTATAAGGGGATTCCAATTTCGTGGCACCATTTTTAAGTGGGTCTCAAAATACTTCAATGCCCATCCAAGATTCTTTACCGAAAGTACAAAACGAGGTGGCAACTTTAGTGTAGCTGAAGACAACCTCCTTGTCTTTGCATGGCTTACCACTAGCATGGATGCCATGCATGGCAATGAGCAAAAGTAAGAGATATTTCATGAGAAAGTTTAGCAATACTTTTGCAAGGAAAATACCTTCGAAACCATACATTCTTTTTCCTCCCTATCAAGTCAATGGGGAACAATTAATAGGGAGACAAGTAAATTTGCTAGGTTCATGGCTAAAGTTGAAGCCCAAAATCAAAGTGGTGCGACTAACCAAACGAAGGTATAAATTATATTGCAATGGTGTCACAATATTAATTTAGCAATAGTTTGAAGATACTAATTATGTTCTTTTTTTTTTTTTTAAATAGTTGGACGAAGCAAAGGCTTTATATAAAGCATCATCCAAAAAATGTAGTTTTACCATTTGAATATTGTTAGCCTGTGTTGAAGAACCAACCAAAGTGGAGTATGCCTAAGGAAAGATTAAAAGGGTTACCTCAAACTTTGAGTTCAATAGATTAAGTTAGTAGTAATGATGATGACACAATGGTGCTTGAGAGACTAATTGGTAGAAAAGCCGAAAAGGCTAATCAAAAGAGAAACAATGTTCAGAAAGATTTTAGGGAATATTTGACGAAGAAATTGCAATATATTCAGGAATCACATGAACAAGAAAAAGAGGCTCTTAATATCAAAGCGGAAAATGTTCGAGTGGTTGAGCAAAGAATTAATATTGAAAAGGAAAGGCTTCATCTTAAAATTACTAAAGAGGATGAAAGAATAATGATGGGATTCAAGTTGCATGTCTGAAAAACAAAGATTTTTTTTTTTTTTTTTTGAAAATCTCTGGGATCAAATCCTTGCAAGACAAAAATTATAGTAAATAGTTAGATTTGGCACGTGGAGATGATATCTTGTTTGTACCTTATTTTGGTAATAACTTATTTTAAGCTTGGGGTTTGCCATATATAGATGATATCTTGTTTTGACCTTATTTTGGTAGTGGCTTATTTTAGGCTTAGGTTTGGCACATGTAAATGATGTATTGTTCCAACCTTATTTTGGCAGTAGGTCATGGCAATAATTTGTTATTTTGTTATCTTATGGCACTTATATAATCACAATATTTTAGCTTATATAAAATACTTGGGTATTTCCTATGTTTGATATCATATCTTCTACATTTATGTCTTGTTTTGAACTTATTTTACTTATGTTCCTTTCATCTACAGTGATAATTTCTTAACAATGTTTTCTTCAAGGTTGTCTCATATTTTATATAGTAATTTGTTTCTTTGCCCCCTAAACATATATTACAGAATTAGTTTTGCTTATGTTGCTTTTATCTATAGTGATAATTTCCTAACAATGTTGTCTTCAAGGTTGTCCCCAAGGGTCACTCTCTTTTTCATAAATTGCTTTTGATGACTCATATAAGGATGAGATAATGAGGCAACTTCTTACGGGTTCAACATCACAACATAAATGTCATCGGTATATTACTATATTAGATGTAATCATTTGGCAAGTCATAAAAGACTTTATCTCAACTATTTTGCCAACTCACCTATTGATCCTCCCAATTTATTTTGGAGGAGATTTTCGACGAATCGTTCTCTTTTTCTTTCTATCCAATTTAAGGTAGAAGCTTATGAACCCTACTTTAATAAAAAAAAAAAAAAAAAATCCTAAAGACTTGGTTTATCTTCCCTTCAAAAGATGATAACTACACTTAGGAGTGTCTAAATCTTCTGTCTCACTCACCCTACTCCACTCTGTGCTTCACAAATAATAATTTGATACATGTCCACCTATTTAATTAGATGCCAATTTTTTTTCCTTTTCTTGTTTCCAAAAATAAATAAATAACTTAAACCCGCCACCACCGGTCTACCACCAAACAACCACACAAAAAGTATTAGATTGAAAAGCCAATGACTTTAGCAGATCTATAAAGTTCCATTGTGAGAGAATCCTAATTGGTATGCCTGGGTTCAGGTTTGTTCAGTGGACAATAACGGATTAGAGAAGATGTGAGTGATGTATTGGTAGATAATGGGCTGGCTTTAAATGGTGTGACCACACTGAGACCTCCGAAAAAGTTTTCATTTTGATGAATGTCATTGGTAGCTCATTGGGCTTCGACGAAGGCAATCAAGGCTACATTTAATGAACATTTTGGGGTTGAGTATCTGGTAAATTTTTTATGGTTTGTTTAGTGGTGGTGATTGATGAAGATGTGTTGGGTTTGGTTTTTTGGCAACTGGCTAGCCCACTGAGGTGTGGATGTGGCGGTGATTGTGGATGGCTAATGGTGGCTGATGAACATGTGTTGGTTTTTTATTTTATCTTTTTTAGGAAACTGAATGTTTGGAATACAAAAAAGCAAAAAATTAGCATATAATTAAATAGGTAGACATGTGTCAAAATATTATTTATGGAGTAGTGGAGCAAGGAGAGTGGAACAAAAATTTTGACTACTTAAGATGCTTGCGTATGGAGTAATAGCTGATTTTATGGACGAATGTGTGCAGATTGGAGAAACCACTACAATAATTTTTTTTTTTTTTAATTTGTTGTAACAATGGTTGATATTTTCTCTAATGAATAGTTGAGGTCCCCAAACAACCAAGACATTGCTAAATTGTTAGCCCATGGTCAAAGACGTAGATTTCCAAGGATGCTAGGGAGCATTGATTGCATGAATTGGAAATGGAAAAATTGTTCAGCTACATGGAAATGTCATTATTGTGATCATATTCGTGAACGAACTATTATTTAGAAAGCAATGGCATCATATGATATTTAGATATGACATGCGTTTTTTGGGTTACCTGGGTCAAATAGTATCATTAATTTATTACAGCAATCTCCTATGTTTTCTGAGCTTGCATAAGGACATGCTCCTGTAATTAATTACTCAATCAATAGTAATGACTATACAATGGGACACAAAGACAAAAAAGACAATTATTTGCAAAAACCCAAGAGGTGAATAGGAAGGATGTAGAGCGTACATTTGGAGTGCTTCAAGCAAGATTCACAATTGTACTTGGATTTGTAAGATTTTTCTATCCTAAAACACTCCAAGACATCATGAAAGCATGCATAATTCTCTATAACATGATCATTGAAAATGAGCAAGATGAAAATGAAGTGACAGAGTTTGATTATGAACAAATCAATGAAAATCCTCCTATACAAGACACATTGTGAGAGACCGTGCCCCCGGCCCTTTTTTTGTGTTGGGCTAAACCTAAGTGAATGGGTGGAGTCGTGTTATTACCTCTCAAAATGGAGGTTCAACTGATTATATTTTCTCCTTTAGATTAAGGGTTTTACAATGGAGTCGTCACTTATTTAATTATTAGAAAAAATAAGAAAATCATAATTGAAGAATTCATCATTTTATTAATTTGAAATTGAATTTACATTGATCATAGAAAATTACATGGTTTTGGTCCTAAATACAATCTAAGATAAAGTACATGACTTTGTTTCCTAGTTATAATCTAGAAATTGAAAATTACAAAGATAAGCATTGATCTATCAACCCTTAATCTAAGCTCAGAGGCTATGTTACGAGGTGGAAAGGTGATAGGCACCCACCTTGCCTGGTGAAACCGGCCTTCTAAACTATGATGGGCAACATTCATATCACACAATCCAATATGTTATCAATCAATTTGCATGTTGAATTTAATGTGTGTGCATGTGATAAACCCTAATCCAATTTATTAAGCATTTCATTTGGATTGAAAAATAAATTCTAGTGAATGTGTGTGGATGGTGATATCCTAGATTCAAGGATTTGAAAGAATTATTAAACAAACTTTTTTTTAATGTTTTTTATGTGAATTTAAGATCAAAATTAGTGTTATTCATGAACATGTGATGAACAACCAAGAATATGTGAAGAACACATAAGAACATTTAAGAATATTCAAACATATTCAAGGAATTTAAATAAACACTAGCATGCTCTAATCTTAAATTACCATTATAGCAACATGAAAAACGAGTTAAGGATAGAGATTATACTTGCATGCAAGATCCAAACGGAGGAGAAGGAGGCTCTTGATGGAAGTCCTAAGGGTGGAGGAGAAAAGAAGAACTAGGAGAGGGAGAGTGAATCTTACTCAATACCTTGAGTCTCAAGAAGACCAAGATATGACAAGACTACTCTACTTCACTAGAACTCGAGAGGGGAGAAGAGAGGGGGGTTTTGTGTGCTTTGGAATGGAGGGGATGAAAGGTTTATATAGTAGTAGTGGAGAAAATATGAATAGAAGATCATTAAATGAGGGTTGACAAAGGATAAAAAAGAATCATGAACCTAAACCTTATTTTTAGACTTTGGAAAAATCTAGTGCATTAAATGTAGAGATTGGTAGGAGTGAGGAGCAAGCAAAATTTGATTTTTCCGTAAATACTGTAATAGCCTACGGAGCCAAATTAAAAAAAAAAAATCATATTTTACTCAATTCTGATCGAAATTGTCTCGTTCTTATACTCAAGTTGAAGCCCTAGCTATCTAGTTCTGGGAAAATTAACCTCATTCACATATTCGAAATATTCTGAGAGATATCAACAAAATAGTAAGCAGAGGTCATTTGTTAGAAAATAATTTTAGCACAACTAATATTAATATTGTGGGGAGTAAAAGGGTCCAAGTGGGCATATAGGCCTTTGGGCTGTAACATGGAGGGCTGACTTGCTCCAGGATCAAACTCTATGAGTCGGCCCATACGCCGAGGGTCCGGGGATACAGCCGAGGGAGAGTTTCACCTCGGACAGATCCAAGAGAACTCAAAATTTTATTATGAAGGTCAAAGTACAACTCTGGAGAGACCAGTGGTTAAACGGGGACATCCTGAATCTTCTAGATGCACCAGTATTAAAGAAAATATCAAGAATAAAGGCTGCCACCTCCGCATTAAAGGCTCTGCACCTACCTCCCTGGCCGCATTAATGGGGAGGTGACCCCTGAACAGTGAGGTGGAAACTTCTAGTCACTGTTCAAAAAGTATCAGGGAAGGCAGTATAAAAGGGGGGTAAAGGCCAAAGAAAAGGGGGATCGGAAAACTAAGAAAGAAATTAAGAACTTGTAATTTTGAAGGAAGAAAGAGAAATAATAAAGAAATAGTTCTCGGCTTGAGTCCGAGGAGACCCATTTGTCATTATCGTTCTTTATTTACTTGCGTTTGCTTATAAAAGCCTGTTATCAAGATCACAGCATTTCTAACATAGGTTTAAAGCCCACACTCTACAAATCTTATTTTTTAAGGCTCATTGGACCTGAGCCCCTGATTGTCTTTGGGTCTAGGTGCAATTGTGTACTTACAATTGGCGCCGTCTGTGGGGAATCTAGTCTAGAAGAGGTAGGGATACTATGGCAGGCTTAGGTGCTCACCATGCAGAGTCACAGGGATCACAGCCGGAAGATCATTTCGAACGTCTTGAACATCGAAGGGATCGTGAGGGAAGTGTCCATACAGAATACCCAGGGGCTAGCCATATTCAGGAGGGGGGTAGCACCACCCACGATGAGGGTTCTAAATCCATGCAGAAGGAAATCAATCGTTTGAAGAGAAGGTTACGCCGTGCTAAGCGTAGGTTTTCACCGTCCTCATCTAATTCTTCCTCAGAGGAGGATAGGGGAGGTGGCTACAGCTCAAGGTCGTGCTCTCCCACCAGTGCAACATCCTCCGGTGAGAAGGACCACTAGCCAACTCGCAGGCGTAAGAAGCCTCATTCTAGGGGCTTAGGCAACGATGCTATGAGTAGGGCGTTACACCAACTCTCCAAATCTCCATTTACACGGAGGATTGAGAAAGGAAGGCTTCCCAGAAGGTTTACCCAGCCCACTTTCACCATCTATAATGGCCGGACTGATCCGGTGGAGCATGTGAGTCACTTTAACCAGAGGATGGCGATGCACTCTCACAACGAGACTCTGATGTGTAAAGTTTTCCCCTCTAGCCTGGGACCTGTCGCTATGAGGTGGTTCAATGGCCTTAAATCGGGGTCCATAAGTTCGTTTGGGGAGCTTACTAGAGCATTCGCTTCGCGGTTCATTACGTGTGGCAGAGTACCTCGGCCATTGGACTCGCTGTTATCCATGACCATGAGGGAAGGGGAGACGTTGAAAGCATACTCCGACCGTTACTGGGAGATGTTTAATGAAATAGATGGCGACTTTGATGAGGTGGTGCTTAATACCTTTAAGGTAGGCCTCCCTACTGATCACGACCTGAGAAAGTCTTTGACTAAAAAGCCTGTTCGCGAGTGTACGTCGCCTCATGGACCGTATTGACGAGTATAAGAGAGTGGAGGAAGACCAACAAGGAAAGGGAAAGGAGAAGGTTATCCTGGGGAGAGAAGGGATTTCGGGTCGGACGGATACACAATAACGCAGGCCGAGGAGAGATTACGTCGGACGGTCGCCTCGGCAACACCTCGAGCCGTGAACAACGTATTCGGGAACCACATCAGGCGGAGAAAGTTCGTAAGGAACCCTTCTTTAAATGGCACGATAAGATGGCGGGAGACCTGCGAAGAGGAATCGAGAACCTCTTTTGCCGTGCCACCGGGATGTGGGCCATACTGCGAGAAGTCGGACCACTTTGGAACCACTTGGAGCGGCTTGTCGATTGAAGGAAAGCTGTGGCAGCACAGTGCCAACCTAGCGGGCGGGCGGTCAATGCGGTTCAAATAATCGGAGGAATAATTCATCTCGGCCGGCTTTAGGAACAATTAATGTTATTTTTGCTGCACACAGCGGGACCGGTTCGGCTCCCGCTAGGGTGATGGCGAGTTTCTCATTCTCGGGTCGAGGATACGGCTGCAGGCCGAAGAGGTTGAAGCTCGATTTGCCGTCTTGGGATTTTCGAGGAGGATAAAACGGGGACTATCCAGCCCCGGCGATGCCCTTGTAGTTACGCTTAGGATAGGGAATTATGATGTGAAGAAGGTGATGATAGATCAGGGCAGCGGTGCAGATATCATGTACCCTGATCTATTTAAGGGTTTAAGGTTGAAGTTAGAAGATCTTACTCCTTATGAATCGCCTCTACTAATCTTTGAGGTGAGAGCCGTTCTGCCGAAGGGACACATCAGATTGCCCGATCAATCCGGCTCAGACACGGTTGAGGTCGATTTTATTGTGGTTGACGCGTACTCTCCATATACGGCCATCCTCGCAGAGCCTTGCTTGCACGCGCTTGAAGCCGTCTCCTTTACCTTACATGTTAAAGTTAAATTCCCCTCGGGGAAATGTGTTGAGGAAATCCTCGGTAGCCGGGCCGGTGCATACTCGCATCGACGGAAGTCGAGTCTTCGGCTTTAATCACCAAAGACTTATAGCAGTTAACGGCTCCTGGTTCATCGGGATGGTGACGGGGAGAGGAGACACATTGCGAGGAGTTAGAGAAGTTTCCGAGTAGCCATAATCCGAGAGAGGTTCTTCCAGTTGGCATACTTTTGCCACACCAAGAAGAAGATCGAATTGTTAGAATTTACGAAGGACAATATTGATGTTTTTGCGTGGGATCCTTACGAAGCTCCGGGCGTCGATCCGAGCTTCATTTGTCATCATTTAAATGTCAACCCGGCTATTGTTCCAAGAAGGCAGCCACCTCGGCGCTCTTCCGAGAGAACATTCCGAGGCTGTGAAGGGAAGAGGTGCTTAAACTCAGAGGAGCTATCAAAGAAGTTTTCTACCCGAGTGGTTGGCCCAATACGATCGTTGTTAAAAGAAGAATGGAACGTGGAGGGTATGTGTGACTTTGCGATCTGGAACAAGGCTGTCCCAAAGATTCGTTCCCGATGCGTATTGATCAGCGGTGGATGCCAGCATCGGACATCCTCGGATGAGTTTTTTGGACACTTTCCAAGGTTACCACCAGATTCCCTTGGCATGGGAGGACCAAGAGAAGACTGCTTTCATTACTCCAACCGAGAACTATCATTATAAAGTTATGCCATTTGGTTTGAAAAAATGCGGAGACTCTTACCAAAGAATGATGACCGGGATGTTCGAACAGCGGTTGGGGAAGACTATTGAGGTGTATGTAGACGATATGGTGGTAAAGAGCAAAACGATACCTTCGCACGTGAGAGACAACCTCGACACCTTTCGGGTGTTAAGAAAGCACAAGCTGCGCCTTAATGCCTCAAAATGCTCTTTCGGCGTTGGGTCTCGGAAAGTTTTGGGGTACATGATCACTTAGAGGCATAGAGGTAAACGGCATAGGTGAAAGCTATTCGGGACTTGCAGCCTCCTCGCAACCCAAAAGAAGTCCGAAATTGACGGGATGATTGCCGCATTGAATAGGTTTATCTCTCGGTCAGGCGGACCGATGTCGTCCCTTTCTTCCAATTGTTGAATAAGTGGAAAGGGTTTCAATGGACCGAGAATTTGCGTGTTAGCTTTCCGGCGGCTTAAACAATATCTTTCTCGGCCACCTATTTTATCTCGCCCAAGGCGGACGAGGTCTTGTTTGCTTATCCAGCGGTGGCCGTGCACGCGGTCGGCCGGTCCTTATCGGGGAATGAAAGTGGGGTGCAAAGACCGGTCTATTACGTTAGCAAGTCTTTGAATGAGGCCGAGGTGCGCTACTTGCTCTTGGAGAAAGCGCTTCGGCCATAGTTCATGCCACGCGAAGCTCCCTCATTATTTTCGAGTCTCATCTTGTGGTGGTTCGACCCGATTGCCTCTCGGCGGTGTTACGCGGCGCCGACTACACTCGGTAGGGTAGCAAGTGGGGAACCATTTTAGGAGCTTTTGACGTTAAATACAAACCTCGCACCTCGGTGAAGGGCCGGGTCCTCGGCTGACTTGGTGGCGAGTTTCTTGAACCATTGGCGAAGAGACTCAAAAGAAGCACGCATGGATGGAAAATCGATTGGTGTGATCACGGCCGCGGGGCCTTCGCCTTGGAAAAATGTATGTGGATGGGGCGGCTAATCGGAGAGGTCTGTGGGACTTGTTCTGATATCCCTGGATGGAATTATCTTTGAAAAATCTCTAAGGTTATCATTCTCGGCCACTAATAATGAAGTCGAATACGAAGCAGTTCTAGTAGGCATGAACATGTTACATAAGATGGGTGGAAAGGAAGTCCATGCGTTCTCGAACTCTCAGTTAGTGGTCGGCCAGGTCATGGGGACTATGGAGGCCAAGGATACAAGAATGCAAGAATATCTGGCCCAGGTCAAGCGTCAGCAAGCAGAGTTTGACTCCTTTGTCTTGGCTCATATCCCTAGGAGTGGGAACACTCATGCCGATTCCTTGGCTACGTTAGCAACGTCCTCGGCTCAGGACTTGCCCAGGATTATCCTTGTGGAGGATCTGCTGGAGCCAACTCTTGTCCCCGCCAGGGCGGCTCACGTCCATCTAATAAGGTTTGGACCTAGTTGGATGGACCCAGTCGTATCTTTTCTTAAGAACGACATCCTCCCTGAGGACAAGTCTGAAGCAGAGAAGGTGCGTCGAAAGGCGCCACGTTTTTGGCTATCCGAGGATCAGAAGCTGTATAAACGATCCTTTTCAGGACCGTACTTATTGTGTGTGCACCCTGAATCAACGGAAGCGTTACTGGAGGAATTGCATGAGGGAATTTGTGGGAGCCACACTGGGGGAAGATCCTTAGCCCATAGAGCTCTAACTCAGGGTTATTGGTGGCCCAACATGCAGAGAGAGGCCCAAGACTATGCCAGGAAATGTGATCAATGCCAGAGGTTCGCCCCTAATATTCATCAACCTGGTGGGGTTCTTAACCCTCTCTCCAGTTCTTGGCCTTTTACGAAATGGGGATTGGACATAGTGGGGCCATTTTCGAGAGCATTAGGAAATAAAAGATGGCTTCTTGTGGGAACAGACTATTTCACCAAATGGGTTGAGGTCGAGCCCTTAGCAAATATCAGGGATATTGATTCCAAGAAGTTTGTCTGGAAAAATATTGTCACTAGATTCGGTATACCACACACACTTATCTCCAACAGTGGCGTTCAATTTGATAGCAAGGCCTTTAGGCAATATTGTGGTGACATGGGTATCATAAACAGATACTCCACCCCAGCTTATCCTCAGGAAAATGGGCAAGCCGAGGCTGTTAACAAGGTCATAGTCAGTGGGCTTAAGAAAAGGTTGGACGATGCGAAGGGCAGGTGGGTAGAAGAGCTCCCTCATGTTCTATGGACGTATCGGACCACACCGCGCAGGTCCATGGGAGAAACGCCATTCTCTATGACTTATGGAGCTGAGGCGGTGATACCTCTGGAATCTGGTTTTCCCACCCTAAAGACGAGCTCCTTTAGCCCGGAGAATAACAATGGACTCTTGGAGAAAGGTCTTGATTTACTCGAGGAACGACGCGAAGCAGCTATGGTCCAAATGGCTTATTATCAACAGAAGCTAAAACGAGGATATGATGCCCACGTGAAGCTAAGGCCACTTGCACCTGGTGATCTTGTGCTAAGAAAAGTTGTGGGCACCTCTAAGAACCCAGCTTGGGGTAAACTAGGACCCAACTGGGAAGGCCCCTATCGCATTGTTTCAGTAGCAGGCATAGGGTCATATCGGCTAACCGACCTAGATGAAAGAATTGTACCACGCCCATGGAATGTAAATAATCTTAAAAGGTATTATTATTAATAAAATGTACTTTCGTCAGTTAACATTTCAAAGTTATGAGTACCTCTTACGCATGCAGTTACAATCCTTAAGAATCAAACAGAAACTTGGTTAAGTGTCGTCCTCGGACCATAAACCTTGTGGAAATTGATATCTTGTCATTTGTTAAACAGAACCTTAGTTATGCCGGGTCCTCGGACCTCCTACTTTGGGGAAATTAACATTTGAGGCTATTGTTCTTAAGAATCAAACAGAAACTTGGTTAAGTGTCGTCCTCGGACCACAAACCTTGTGGAAATTGATATCTTGTCATTTGTTAAACAGAACCTTAGTTATGCCAGGTTCTCGGACCTCCTACTTTGGGGAAATTAACATTTGAGGCTATTGTTCTTAAGAATCAAACAGAAACTTGGTTAAGTGTCGTCCTCGGACCATAAACCTTGTGGAAATTGATATCTTGTCACTTGTTAAACAGAACCTTAGTTATGCCGGGTCCTCGGACCTCCTACTTTGGGGAAATTAACATTTGAGGCTACTGTTCTTAAGAATCAAACAGAAACTTGGTTAAGTGCTGTTCTCGGACCACAAACCTTGTGGAAATTGATATCTTGTCATTTGTTAAACAGAACCTTAGTTATGCCGGGTCCTCGGACCTCCTACTTTGGGGAAATTAACATTTGAGGCTATTGTTCTTAAGAATCAAACAGAAACTTGGTTAAGTGTCGTCCTCGGACCACAAACCTTGTGGAAATTGATATCTTGTCATTTGTTAAACAGAACCTTAGTTATGCCAGGTCCTCGGACCTCCTACTTTGGGAAAATTAACATTTGAGGCTATTGTTCTTAAGAATCAAACAGAAACTTGGTTAAGTGTCGTCCTCGGACCATAAACCTTGTGGAAATTGATATCTTGTTACTTGTTAAACAGAACCTTAGTTGTGCCAGGTCCTCGGACCTCCTACTTTGGGGAAATTAACATTTGAGGCTACTGTTCTTAAGAATCAAACAGAAACTTGGTTAAGTGTTGTCCTCGGACAACAAACCTTGTGGAAATTGATATCTTGTCATTTGTTAAACAGAACCTTAGTTATGCCGGGTCCTCGGACCTCCTACTTTGGGGAAATTAACATTTGAGGCTATTGTTCTTAAGAATCAAACAGAAACTTGGTTAAGTGTCATCCTCGGACCACAAACCTTGTGGAAATTGATATCTTGTCATTTGTTAAACAGAACCTTAGTTATGTCGGGTCCTCGGACCTCCTACTTTGGGGAAATTAACATTTGAGGCTATTGTTCTTAAGAATCAAACAGAAACTTGGTTAAGTGTCGTCCTCGGACCACAAACCTTGTGGAAATTGATATCTTGTCATTTGTTAAACAGAGTCTTAGTTATGTCAGGTCCTCGGACCTCCTACTTTGGGGAAATTAACATTTGAAGCTATTGTTCTTAAGAATCAAACAGAAATTTGGTTAAGTGTCGTCCTCGGACCATAAACCTTGTGAAAATTGATATCTTGTCACTTGTTAAACAGAACCTTAGTTATGACGGGTCCTCGGACCTCCTACTTTGGGGAAATTAACATTTGAGGCTACTGTTCTTAAGAATCAAACAGAAACTTGGTTAAGTGTTGTTCTCGGACCACAAACCTTGTGGAAATTGATATCTTGTCATTTGTTAAACAGAACCTTAGTTATGCCGGGTCCTCGGACCTCCTACTTTGGGGAAATTAACATTTGAGGCTATTGTTCTTAAGAATCAAACAGAAACTTGGTTAAGTGTCGTCCTCGGACCACAAACCTTGTGGAAATTGATATCTTGTCATTTGTTAAACAGAACCTTAGTTATGCCGGGTCCTCGGACCTCCTACTTTGGGAAAATTAACATTTGAGGCTATTGTTCTTAAGAATCAAACAGAAACTTGGTTAAGTGTCGTCCTCGGACCATAAACCTTGTGGAAATTGATATCTTGTCACTTGTTAAACAGAACCTTAGTTATGCTGGGTCCTCGGACCTCCTACTTTGGGGAAATTAACATTTGAGGCTACTGTTCTTAAGAATCAAACAGAAACTTGGTTAAGTGTTGTCCTCGGACCACAAACCTTGTGAAAATTGATATCTTGTCATTTTTTAAACAGAACCTTAGTTATGCCGGGTCCTCGGACCTCCTACTTTGGGGAAATTAACATTTGAGGCTATTGTTCTTAAGAATCAAACAGAAACTTGGTTAAGTGTCATCCTCAAACCACAAACCTTGTGGAAATTGATATCTTGTCATTTGTTAAACAGAACCTTAGTTATGCCGGGTCCTCGGACCTCCTACTTTGGGGAAATTAACATTTGAGGCTATTGTTCTTAAGAATCAAACAGAAACTTGGTTAAGTGTCGTCCTCGAACCATAAACCTTGTGGAAATTGATATCTTGTCACTTGTTAAACAGAACCTTAGTTATGCCGGGTCCTCGGACCTCCTATTTTGGGGAAATTAACATTTGAGGCTATTGTTCTTAAGAATCAAACAGAAACTTGGTTAAGTGTCGTCCTCGGACTACAAACCTTGTGGAAATTGATGTCTTGTCAGTTGTTAAACATAACCTTAGTTATGCCGGGTCCTCGGACCTCCTATTTTGGGAAAATTGACATTTGAACTTATTGATCTTAAGAATCAAATGGGAAATTGGTTAAGTCTTGTCCTCGGACCACAAACTTGATTAAAGTTAATTTCTTATTGCGCCTGGAAATTAGTGCCTTACTGGTCATTAATTCGGATCTTAAGTTCTATATCTTTAAGCGTTAAGCAAATTTATATAAGGAATGGTCCTCGGATCTTACATCCTACTGAAAACAATACCACACATTATAAGGGTTTAATCGTTATATGAGGTCTTCTCTTTTTTAACCAAGGCATGGTTTAAAATATCTCAACCATGTCATCTGCTGTTAAGTTTTTAATACTAAAACATGCGCATGACTGTGTGGAGGTTATGATTGTGCAATCCTTAGAGTTAGATTTGTTTACTCTGACTCTTTTTTTTTTATCTATGTACTAATGGGAAACCTTTGCGACAAGTACAAAAAGAATAAAGTAAAAACAGATACAACACGAAGAAAAATTAAATGAATTTGTTCTTCATTAATCATTCAAATATACATTACATATTTAATTCAAATATGGAAAAAGAGAAGTCCTAAGCTAGGTCCTAAGCTAGGTCCTAAGCTTTTGGAGGGGGGTCTTGCTGAGAAGTGCTGGTGGCCTCGGTCTTTCTCAACTCCAGCTCAAAGGAAGACAGCACTTGCTTTCCTTTGTCTGCTGCCTTTGTTGGAGGGACGTTGGACTCCACATTCTGGCTCAGGTCCTTCTCGGCATCCCCGTCTCCTTCCTTTTCTTTATTGGAACCCGAAGGTTCTGTAGGATCTGGAATTAGCTTTGGGACCATGGGAGGAAGAGCAGGAAGAGTTGTTTCAGGGGTAGGAGTAGCAACAGGAGCCTCTTCAATCTCCTGTATCTCCAGGGGAAGCTGAATATTCTCGGACTTCCTCGGATCAGGATAGAGGAACTCTGCTACATTCGAAAGCTTCCCCCGGACCTTTTGACAATACTCCCGCACAAGGCCGCAAAGGCTTCTGTTAGTTGCTCCTCGTGTGACCAGCTACCCTTCCTCATAACTCGCCTGCTTGGCGGCTTCTAGAGAACGATGGAATGCGCCGGCTTCCTCCTTCATTCGCGCAAGTTCCTTCTCCAAATCCGAGCGCTCCCTTTGGACTTGGGAGAGCTCGTCATCTTTTTCACGAAGAAGCTTGCGCTACCCTTCTATCTGGGTCTTCATGGTCTTCAGGTTCGCCTCGGCCCCATTTTTCTCTCTCTTTAGCTCAATCACCTCCGAGGAAAGCTTCTCATTTTCAGCAAGGGCTGTGCCCAAGGACTTCTCAGTGTCCAGCCTGATTTCAAGCTCAGTTCTGGCCTTCTTCCGAGTGTCTTTTATAAATTTCTCGGCTACGAAGACTTCCTGAATGGCCTGCAATAAAGTGCGAGGAAGTCAGATATAGCAAGACACTTATGAATAATCTGATATTGTTAAAAGTGGAATCTTCCTAAAAGGGTTAAACTTACCAATGCTAAATCCCTTTTTAAAGAGAGGAATAGTTGTGGCTGGCTCATTTTTTCCAAGGTTTCCATGTCCTTGGGTAGCGAGAGGCGCTCCAACACTCGGCCAAGTGGTGGGCATGGCCTTGTTGAACGCCCTTATCTTGGATTGGCGGGGAGATGGGTGCACCATCCAATCTTAAGTCGGGGGACCGGGTGGCCGTGCTCGGTGCACTTCGGCCTCGTCCCCCGATCTCCCGCTTTCACGAGCGGGCCCTACGTGCCTTTATCCCGGCTTTGCTGAACCGGTGGGGGTTGTTGTCGTGGTTTCTTGGGGTCCTTGCTGCTCGTCCCCTCGGCCTCCCCCTTTCTTTTCTTTTTGGGATCCTCGGCTGGAAGTTTTGGCTCAGCTGGAGGAGGGGGAGGTGGCAAAGATGGAAGAGCTTAGGACCCCCCCGTTTTTCTCTCAACAACCTTCGCGGCTCTATTGGTTAGGAGACCCTTCATCCTGTCCATATCCTCTTCGGATTCATCCTCTGGTTGGGCAATGACTAACCCTACAATTCCAGAAGCCTCAGTGGCTTCTTTTTCCTCGTCAGAGAGTACGACGAACTGGTTCCCTCGAGGTCTCTCGGTGTCTTCAAGTTGGAACTGTTCTATCTCCTCGTCTAGCGTGTGTGAAGAAGACACCTGCTCTTCTGGAACAACGGTTGCCTGAGAGTGCACGGCGAGGGGGATTGCCGCTATGGGCTGTCCGTATAAAACGGTGTGAGGGGCGTCAGGGAGATCGTGGTAGTCCAAAAAGTGGGGCCGGGCTACGTTTATCTTCCTTCGCCTTCGGTCACCGGCGACTATGGCGTTTTCTATCTCCTGGAAGTCCGAAGAAATGGGAGTGTACCCTAGAATCAGATGAGCAGCCCTGAGTTGTAGGTCCTCGCTGACAAACACCTCGGAGCGCAGTACTCGGTTGAGATCTGCAACGTTGCAGTGGCTTAAGCGTGGGCGCACGTGTCGCTTATCTGCGAAGGAAGACACCAAATCAAACGAACATGGTCAGATTCACACAACATATAATAAACCTAAATAAACGTGAATACATGTGAATGCGTATTTTTGTGAGTATTAGAGGAGTTTGTGCGGGGGGGGAGGCTAATCCTAAGGTGTCGCACCTGGATCTCCCCACTCAACTGGGCAGTGGAGGTCGTTGTGCCAGTTCCCAGAGACGATCAGGTAGTCATCCTTCATGCCTTTGTTGGATTTGGGCAGACAGGAGATTAGCCTAACGACGCTGGAGCAGGATTTAATGTAGTAACCTACGTTGGAGAGTTTATGGGACTCGTACAGAAAGACGACATCGTGCCAGGTGAGGTTTAGACCCATTTTCTCGTTTAGAGCATCGACGCTACCCAAAACTCTAAAAATGTTTGGGAGGCACTGATCGGGACACAACCGGTGGTTGCGAAGGTACTCCCTAGTTACAGGCTTTATTGGGAGGGTCATCCCACCCTCTACAAAGGCTATTATTGGGATGATAACCTCTCCCTCCTTTCTAGAGCCGGCCACGGCTTCCGCCGGGCAATATTTTAAACCTACATCGCCGGGAATGTGATACTTGGCTCTGAAGCCTTCCATTCCAGCGGCGGTATCAACTAGACATTTAAATCTTCCCATCAGAAAGGGGCGAAAGACTAAACTCTAAAAGGGAAAAAATCTACAAGTATAGCCGAGGACAAGATCCGAGGAGAAAAGGTTAAGAAAAGGAGAACCAAAAACTTACGAATCTCAAGTTGTGCAGAGTTCCACGGTTTTCTGCGGGTAAAGTATGTTTACTAATGTTTTGATGGGATTAGTCCCTGATGAATTAAATGAAGGCGCGAGTGTTCCGAAGCGTCACGACGTGCGAGAAGCGGCCTCGAAATTATATTTGTCCCGCCCAAATTTTCATGGAATGATAAGGACCGTTGGATGTTCATCTCATCGTTGAACGTGGGGGACAAGGTGTAACTTACAGTAATAAATGCGCGCGTTTTTGAAAATAAAACCGCCAAGTGTCACCCTCCGGAACGCGAAACGGTTTTCACGCGTGTGGTTATTTGCAGAAAGTGTAGAGGAGGTGTTCGTTGGATCAAAACCCTATTTTTCTCCTCGGATGATGAAAAATAGAGTTTTGAGGGGCTATTGTGGGGAGTAAAAGGGCCCAAGTGGGCATATGGGCCTTTGGGCTGTAACATGGAGGGCGACACCTCTCCAGGATCAAACTCTATGAGTTGGCCCATACGCAGGGGTCGGGGATACGGCGGGGAGAGTTTCACCTCGGACGGATCCAAGAGAACTCAAAATTTTATTATGAAGGTCAAAGTACAACTCCGGAAGACCGATGGTTAAACGGGGACATCTGAATCTTAGATGCACCCGGTATTAAAGAAAATATCAAGAATAAAAGGCTGCCACCTGCGCATTAAAGGCTCTGCACCTACCTCCTGGCCGCGATTAATGGGGAGGTGACCCTGAACAGAGGTGGAAACTTCTAGTCAACCGTTTAAAAAGTATCAGGGGAAGGCGATATAAAAGAGGTAAAGGCCAAAGAAAAGGGGGATCGGAAAACTAAGAAAGAAATTAAGAACTTGTAATTTTGAAGGAAGAAAGAGAAATAATAAAGAAATAGTTCTCGGCTTGAGTCCGAGGAGACCCATTTGTCATTATCGTTCTTTATTTACTTGCGTTTGCTTATAAAAGCCTGTTATCAAGATCCCAGCATTTCTAACATAGGTTTAAAGCCCACACTCTACAAATCTTATTGTTTAAGGCTTATTGGGCCTGAGCCCGTGATTGTCTTTGGGTCCAGGTGCAATTGTGCACTTACAAATATGTGCCAATTTAGTTTCCAATTAACATTAATAGGCTCCAATCACTTCCATTTTAGACTTTATTATTTCCAAATTTACCCTAATGAAAAAGATAATTTCACAAATTACTCATTGAATAATTAATGTTTGACTATCTAATTAATTAAGTGTGTGCAACCTTACCATAAAAAATAGTCCTAGCCAATCAAATTATGACAAGTCATTAATCTCAAATTGATTATAATTATAATCAATTGGAATCAATTTTTCATAATCACATATAGTTGGACTTAATTTGTGATAGTACATCCCAACCATTAAAACTTGATTTGATGAAAACTTTCAATCTGATGGTTTGATTAGAGCTTATGACCAGTTGATTTGATCGTTATAACATCAAGATCATTTTGGTGAAGTGAGATTAAGGATTTAATTGCTAGAATTAAGATGCAAAGGTGAAATTACCCTTTTACCCTCAACGTGAGGTTAAATGCAAGTTGCAAAATGGGGCGTCAACATACATGAATTTACGATGTTCATTGAAAGTCATCAACACATTTGAGATTATGAAATTCATTTTCAACTCCAATTGGACCTCATTGGTTATTTATGGCAATTACAAGGCGAGTTGTAGGAACTTGAGTGTGTGAGTTATGTATGTGGAATTTTATTGTAATTTGATATGATATGTATGAGTTTTCTATAGACTATATTGGTAGTTTAGTTCAACCGAAACTACTTCTACTTGGCAAGTTAATTTTTATATTGCATTTAAAAATATGTTTCCAGTTGTTGATATGAGTTTTGACGGGTTCATAGTATAGTTTATATTTTTGCGTAAATAAATTTTGATAGGTTGATAGTTTAAATCAATTGGAGCAAAAATAAGTTTCCATTTTCACTCTTCATAGATAGTTTATGTTTTGCGTAAATGAATTTTGATTGGTTGATGATTTATGTTTTGTGTAAATGGATTTTGACACGTTTATAGTTTATATTTTGTGTAAATGGATTTTAATAGGTTGATAGTTTAAATCAATTGGAGGAAAAATGAGTTTCCATTTTCATTGTTCAAAGATAGCTTATGTTTTACTTAAGTGAATTTTGACAAGTTGATAGTTTATGCTTTTGAATAAATGGATTTTGACAGGTTGGTATTTTATATTTTGTGTAAATGGATTTTGACAGGTTGAAAGTTTAAATCAATTGGAGCAAAAATGAGTTTCCATTGCCACTCTTCAAAGATAGTTTATGTTTTGCGTAAATAAATTTTGACAGGTTGATAGTTATGTTTTGCGTAAATGGATTTTAACAAGTTGATAATTTATATTTTGTGTAAATGGATTTTGACAAGTTGATAGTTTAATTCAATTGAAGCAAAGATGAATTTCCATTGTCACTCTTCAAAGATAGTTTATGTTTTGCATAAATGAATTTCGACAAGTTGATAGTTTATGTTTTGCGTAAATGGATTTTGACATATTGATAGTTTAATTCAGTTGGAGCAAAAATAAGTTTCCATTGTCACTCTTCAAAGAACTTATTTGATCGAAAAAGGAAAAAAAATCCAAAAAAACTTATTTTCATGAAAAGACAAATTTCCAAAAATATGACTGTGGGGTGCAAAAGCTTCAGTAAGGTAATTGCGCCATGTGTCATGCCTATGGCTGAGAAGAACTATTATCCTGCCGAGGAGGCCACGCCCTCAGATTATAGGATCACATCAGTAGCACGTCACCAAAGGAGGTCGTACCATACAGAAAGAGCTTTGAGGAGGGGGCTAACACTGACGTGTTTGAAAGGTTGGTGGCTGCCACCACATTTAATGCATCCCACCAAATCTCCTGACTACATTTATGTGAAGAAGACCCCTGAATAGTACTACCTTGGTTGCCGCAACTCACTGGAGGGCTGGGAAAGTTTCTGATGGGACGGGCACTCAAGTATTGGCCTGGATGGACAATAAATGGAGGGCCAAGATCATCTAAGGGGAACTATATAATGTAAGGAACCCTCTAGAGAGTATGGGATCAGAGGAGAGAGAGAAATACTATAGCATCAGGAGCAAGACTTGTAACCAAAAATCAAAAGAAGCGTAAATATGATATTTAGTCTTCTCGGATTGTGCTAAGGACGATTTACTTTGTGCAAAACAATTTTATTCTTATTTTTCTTTTCATCTGGGCTCACTATAATTATTATCTAATTCACTAGAGCTTAGTTTTTCAGTCCATTCTCTATAATTTCATTGTATTGGGCTCTTTGGGCAAAGATCTTATTTCCCTTTAGGCTTGGGAACCAAATCCAGTCCTTACAATTGGTAGCATCTGTGGGAATTACTTGAGCTTTAGTGAAAACGACATAGAGTTATGGAAGGCTCAGGGCTAAACTAGGAGGAATCTGTGGGGTACCAACATCAAGATGAGCGGGCAAGGGACCGAGAGGTTAGTGTTTATACCACACATACCAACAAGAGCAAGTCCAAGAGTGGGTGCCACATCTCTCCTGAGGCAACTACCAAAATCATGCAATTAGAAATTGATCGCTTGAAAAGAAAGTTGCGCTAAGAACAACATAGAGGAACTCCTTCGAGTTCTGATCACTCCTCTGATGGTAATAATGATAGTAGCTATCGACACAGGTCAAAGACTCCTCCTAGTGAGTCTTTTTTGCACGACAAGGAGTGTCGTGCCAAGCGGGGGAGGAGAAGCCCACCACGAAAAGGCTTGGGCAACAATGCCATGAGTAGGACTCTAAGTCAGATCTCTAAGTCACCCTTTACCCAAAGAGTTGAGGAAGGAAGGCTCCTCCAACGGTTTACTCAGCCAGCGTTTACCATCTACAATGGTAGGATGGACCCTGTAGAGCACGTGAGCCATTTCAACCAGAGGATGGATGTGCATTCCAAAAACGAAACTTTGATATGCAAAGTGTTTCCATCTAGCTTAGGGCTTGTGGCAATGAGGTGGTTTAATGGCCTAAAGGAAGGTTCCATCGGCTCTTTTAAGGAGCTTATGAGGGCCTTTGGCTTTCAGTTTATAACCTATAGTACGATTCCTCGACCTTTGGATTCCTTATTGTCCATGGCCATGCGAGAAAGGGGAAACTTTAAAAACGTACTCTGACCGATACTGGAAATGTTTAATGAAATTGATGGGGATTTTGATGATGTAGCTATAAGGACGTTTAAAGTTGGTTTGCTTGTCGAGCACGATTTAAGGAAATCATTAATGGGGAAGCTAGTTAGTAATGTGTATTAGCTCATGGATCGCATTGATAAGTATAAGGGGGTTGAAAAGGACCAATAACTAGGCAAAGGCAAGGCTAAGGTGGTCCCTCAGGATAGGGGGACTTTAGGTCGGACAAGTACAACATTAATTGTCCGTAGAGGGATTTTTCTGGGCCATTTGGGGTTGCTGCCGCTCAAATAGTTAACACGGTGTTCCGAGAACCAGTGCACCAATCTTGGAGAAAATTAAGAACAAACAATATTTTCAATGGCCAAACAAGATGGGAGGAAACCCCGTAAGGCACAACTAAAGCCTACATTGCCAATACCACCAGGAGCGAGGGCATACTACGGAGGACTGTAGAACCTTGTGGAATCACCTAGAGTAGCTAGTCTGAGGTGGTAAGTTAAAATAGTTTTTATACCACCCCAACACACAGGGAGGTCAGGCAGGGAGCAGGTCACAGAAAGATGCTCATTCAGAGCTACCTCTAGGTACAATCAACGTTATTCTTGCCGCACTGAGAAGGATTGATTCTCACCCTTCTAGGGTGTTATCAATAGCATATCCACACCTAGAAGACTACTCTCCTGAGCCTAAGAGAAGTAAGGTGGGAGTCTGACTAGTGCTGAATTTCTCTGTTGAGGACAAGGTTGGCACCTTGCAGCCACACGACGATGTGTTGGTGGTTACCCTCAAGATAGGGGGTATGATGTGAAGCGAGTATTGGTTGGCCAGGGTAATGGGGCAGAGATTATGTACCCTGATTTGTATGAGAGGCTAAAGCTGAAACTAAAAGATTTGACCGTTTATGGTTCAACCTTGGTGGGTTTTGATGGGAAGGTAGTTATACCGAAGGGCCAGATCAGACTACCAGTGCAGGTAGGGTCAGAGCTAGTAAAAGTGAAGTTCATCGTAGTGGATGCTTACTCCCCCTATATTGCCATCGTGGCAAGGCCTTGGCTACATGCCATGGGGGTCGCCTCTTCCACCTTATACTTGAAGGTGAAATACCCATCCAACAACCAGGTTGAAGAATTGGTTGGAAGCCAATCTATGGCTAAGCAGTATTTGGTTTCAGCTATTAGGCACCAGGCTGAGGAAGATCCCTCGACTTCTGCCGAGAAAGCCTTATAACAATTAAAGGAACCAACTTTATTTACATATATGGTAGAAGGGACGAGGTGTGAGGAATTGGAAAAGATTGCTATAAGTGATGATGGGGAGAAGTTCTTCCAGGTCGGGGCTTAGCTGCCTCATTAGGAGAAGGAAGAGCTATTAGCATTTCTTAGAGAGAATATTGATGTGTTTGCATGGAGTGCTTACGAGGCTTCTAGGATGGATCTGAACTTCATTTTCCACCATTTGAATGTTAGTCCGACCATCATCCCCAAAAAGCAACCACCTCAGCACTGGTCTAAGGAGCATTCCGATGCTGTCAAGGACGAGGTGATCAAGCTTAAATAGGCTAGGGATATTAAAGAGGTTTTTTACCCCGATTGGCTAGCCAACACAATGGTAGTAAAGAAGAAGAGTGAAAAATGGTGGGTGTGTGTAGATTTTATGGATTTGAATAAGGCATGCCCCAAGGACCCTTTTCCCATGTCTCAGATAAATCAATTGGTGGATGCCACAGTAGGACATCCTCAGATGAGCTTTTTAGACACTTTCTAAGGGTATCATCAAATAGCCTTACCTATAGATGATCAAGAGAAGTCAAATTTTGTTACTCCTACTGGGAATTGCCATTACAAGGTGATGCCCTTCAGTTTAAAGAACGCAGGATCCACCTATCAGAGGATGATGACCAAGATGTTTGAACCACAACTAGGGAATAGTATTGAGATCTATATAGATGACATGGTGGTGAAGAGCAAGTTAGAATCTGAGCATGTTAGTGCCTTTAGAAATATCTTTGAAATATTGAGGAAATACAAGCTATGCCTTAATACTTCTAAGTGCTCTTTCGGTGTTGGTTCAGGAAAGTTCTTGGGATATGTGTTAATTCATCACGGAATTGAGGTTAATCTTGATCAGATTAGAGCAATTAACAGTCTACAGCATCCTCAGAATCCTAAGGAAGTCCAGAATTAACGGGGATGACTGCTGCCTTGAACCGATTTATCTCTCAATCAGCAGATAGGTGTAGACCTTTCTTTCAATTGTTGAATAAGTGGAAAGGGTTTGAGTGGATCGAGGAGTGTGCCTAAGCCTTTTAGTAGTTGAAGGAATACCTTTCTCGGCCACCCATCATGTCCAAAACTGAGAAAGATGAGATCCTGTTTGCTTACATTGTTGTAGCTCCTCATGTTGCTAGCTTGGTATTGATATGGGTTGATGATGGGGTCTAAAGGCTAGTCTATTATGTGAGCAAATCCTTACATGAAGTAGAACTCCAGTACCTACCACTCGAAAATGCCGTATTACCAGTAGTGCATGTTATACGTAAGCTTCCCCATTATTTTCAAGCTCACACGGTGGTGGTGTTAACTCAACTTCCTCTTAAGTCCCTACTTCAAAGAGCTGACTACACGGGGAGGATTGCAAAATGGGGTACGATTTTAAGGGCCTTTGATATCAAGTATATGCCTCGCACCTCTGTTAAGGGCAAAGTTCTTGCTAACCTGGTGGCTGGGTTTGCTGAACCTTCAATAGAAGAAGAGGAAGAAAAGCAGAACATGGATGGAAAGTTAGTTGGAGTGGTCTCCTTACAAGAAACTCTATCCTAGAGGGTATATGTTGATAGCGCTACTAATCAAAGAGGATCCGGAATGGGGCTTGTTATGGTATCTCCTGAGGGTATTGTTTTTTCAAAATTGTTGAGGTTGGGTTTCTCGGCCACGAATAATGAGGCTGAGTACGAGGCCGTGTTAGTGGGAATAGCCATGGTTCAAAAGATGGAAGGAAAGGGGCTAAAAATGTTTTCTGATTCTAGGCTGGTCATTAGGTAGGTAGAGGGTGAATTAGAAGCCAAGGATCCGAGGATGCTGGATTACTTGAGACAAGTAAGATATTTACGATTGGGATTCAAGTCCTTCATTCTGTAGCAAATCCCGAAGCAGAAATACTCATGCAGATTCCCCTACCACGCTTGCAACCTCCTCGGTTCAAGGGTTACCTCGGGTCATCCTAGTTAAAGATTTATGTAAACCTGCCGAGGTAAAGAAGGACGCAGTTCAGGTTCATCAGATTAGGGTGGGACCTAGTTGGATGGATCCTATAGTTATGTTCTTCAAATATGACATCTTGACTGGAGAAAAAGGAGAGACTGATAAGGTGTGAAGAAAAACTCCTCGTTTTTGGTTATTCGAGAACCAAAAATTATATAAACGCTCTTTCTCTGGGCCTTACTTGCTGTGTGTACATCCTGAGGCAGTAGAACCCTTCTAGAAGAGCTACACGAAGGGATTTGTGGGAGTCAGATAGGTGGCAGGTCTCTATCTCACTAGGCCTTCACTCAAGGGTACTAGTGGCCAGGTATGCAAAAGGAAGCACAAAAATATATGAAGAAGTGTGACCAATGTCAAAGATTTGCCCCAAACATTCACCATCCTAGAAGTGTTCTCAATCCTCTTTCTAGTCCTTGGCCCTTTGCACAATGGGCCTTGGATATTATTGGACCTTTCCCTAAAGCAGCAGGGAACAGGAAATGACTTTTGGTTGGCACTGATTATTTCACTAAATGGTTTGAAGTTGAGCCTTTGGCAAATATTAGGGTTGTGGATGCTAAGAGATACGTATGAAAAAATATTGTTACTCGGTTTAAGATTCCCCATACTCTCATCTCAGATAATGGGCTTCAGTTTGATAGCAAAACTTTTAGGAGATACTGTTGCGACATAGGCATCAAAAATAGATATTCAACTCTTGCTTATTCCCAGGGAAATGGGCAGGCCGAGGCTGTGAATAAAGTCATAGTGAATGGGCTCAAAAAGAGGTTGGATGATGCCAAGTGCAAATAGATGGAAGAGCTGCCCCACGTACTTTGGACATATAAAACCACCCCCCGTAGGTTCATAGGTGAGACTCCTTTTTCCCTGACTTATGGGGTCGAGGCTGTGATTCCCCTAGAGACTAGATTCTTAACGCTAAGGACAAGTTTGTTTACTCTGGATAACAATGAGGGGTTACTAGAAAAAATCTTGGACCTGATCGAAGAGCAAAGAGAAAATGCCATGGTTCAGTTGGCATATTATCAGCAAAAGCTTAAGTAAGGGTATGACTCAAATGTGAAGTTAAGGCCACTAGCCCCTGGAGATTTGGTGTTGCGGAAGGATTTAGGGACTGCAAAGAACCCAGCATGGGTGAAGTTATGACCCAATTGGGAAGGGTCATACCGCATTACCTCCATAGTTGGGATAGGAGCGTATTTCTTAAAAGATGTAGACGAAAAAATTGTACCGCGCCCCTAGAATGTAAATAACCTGTGAAGGTATTACTATTAATAAAAAGCATTTCTATCATGTATTATTTATGACATTATTTGTTGTACCCATTATTTCTCTAAGTATTAAACAGAACATTGGTCATGCCTAGCTCCTCGAACCACATACCTTGATTAAATTAATACTCTCCATTATTTCTCTAAGTATTAAATAGAACATTGATCATGTCTGGCTCTTTGGACCACATACCTTGGGTAAATTAATGTTCTCCATTATTTCTATAAGTATTACATAGAACCTTGGTCATGCTTGGCTCCTTGGTCCACATACCTTGGCTAAATTAATGCTCTCCACTATTTCTCTAAGTATTAAACAAAATCTTGGTTATGTCTAATTCCTCGGACCACATACCTTGAGTAAATTAATACTCTCTATTATTTCTCTAAGTATTAAACAGAATCTTGGTCATGCCTAGCTCCTTAGACCACATACCTTGGGTAAATTAATAATTTCCATTATATTTCTAAGTGTAAGGTAGAACTTGGGTCATGTCTGGTCCCTTAGACCACATGCCTTGGATAAATTAAAACTCTCCACTACTTATGTGAACCTTCAGACCACCTGCCTTGGGGAAAACAAAGGCTCACTCTGAGCCTTGGTAAAGGTATTCTAAGGGTACTCCAAGATACTCTTAAAATAAGGTACTACTTTCCTACTAAGTACTTTGCTTGCTTCTAAGGACCCAGGCCTCCCCTGTTAGTTACACAGTTTTTAGTACTAATGCTTAGTTATTTTTTCTCATCGTTTACATGTTTTTACTCTACTCGAGTAACAACAAATCATCACTATTAGCTTTTGTTAAAGTAAAGGCGTTTACTCATAGAAGCATCATTGACTTGAAAGCGTCAACAAAAGGGTGAAGCAAGGAATGTAGCTCACCAAATATAAATGTCACAAACAAAGAGAGAAGTTCATAAGAATGAAAGTTAAAGCATTTTCATTAAATAAAAGGAGTAATTACATTATGAACGGAGGCAAACTGCCATGAAGAAGGAAAATTGCAAAAAAGAAAATAAAACAAGATAACACTATTATAATAGAAAAAGAAGAAAAGAAAGAGATCCTAAGCTATGCCTTGACTTTAGGAGGAGGGTCTTGGATTTGGCCTCCGCGTCTTTTACTTTGGGATCAACCCTTTTTGATTTGGCCTCAACCTCCTTCGCCTTGGAAGCGACCTCCTTGGGCTTGATGGCAGCATCTGGACCTTTGGCCTTTGACAAGGGCTCAACCTCCTTGCCTTTACCCTTCTCCTCTGCCTGAAGACCACCCTTGCCAGCCCCCTCGCTCTAGGCCACCTCAATTCCCTGGTCTTGGTCACTAGCTTGTTCAAGCCTTGTAGAGACCTTGGGAGGAGGAAGAGAGGTTTGGGTGACAAAGGGCTACGCAGAGGGAATATGCACGATGACAGTGGGAGGTGGGAGTGCAACTCAAACTTCATGGATATCTGGAGGATAGTACACGTTCTCAACCTTCCTCCACTTTGAGGTAGCAGGGACTCCTACCACATTGAGGGCTTTTGTCCATACCATTTGGCAATAGTCCTTGTAGACCTTAGCGAGCTCCTCTGCTAAGCGGACCTTGGTCTCTTCCACCCTAAGATTGTAGGAGGCTTATGCTGAGGCCCTTGTAATTTCCTTGATTGTTCGACGGCTTCCTTGGCCAGCTTCACCTTCAATTTCAGGACTTCTTGTTAGGTTGTGGCTCGCTCTATTTCAACATAGTGGAGCTTATTGTGTTACTTATTAGCCTGATCTTTGGCGTTCTTGAGCCCAACCTCAGCATTCCTCCTCTCCCTCTCATTTACCGTCAGCTTTGCAGCGAGCTCCTTGTTTTTTTTGTTCAGCTACGCCTAAGGCCTTATCAGCATTGGCTCGAAGGTTGGCCTTTACTATGGCCTGTTCCGAGCCTCCTTCACCCATTCCTCTACAGTAAACACCTCCTGGATGGCCCGCACAAAAGCGACGAATGGGAAGAGATAATTAAACTAGGTGTCTGTAATATTGGTCGAGGAATTTACCAAGGCTAGATCCCTCTTTAGGGATAGAAAGAGGTCTGACAGCCTTATCTTCTTTAATGCAGCCATATCCTTAGGCAAAAGGATAGGCTGCTCTAGGGCGTCGGCTAAATAATGGGCGTTCCCTTCTTGGAACTCTTTGATGGTGGAGTTTTGAGGAATGACTGCTTGTCCAATTCCAGTTGAGGTGCCCAAGCGGGGTTTTGGTGGCGCACCTCAACCACATCCTGGTCCTTCCTACTCTCAACTAAGAAGCCCGCACCTAGCCCTTGGCTCTTTTTTGTTGTTTTGGCTTTCTTTGGTGGACCACCTCCTTTTCCTTGGCTTTGTCATTCTCTTTCCCCTTCTTCTTTAGGTTAGGTATAAGGGGCAGGCTACATGCGAGAGGAGGAGGAGGGGGGAGAGTAAGAAGGGGCTGAGACCTCGAAGCATCTTTTGACTTTTTTCCCTTAGCCCTATTCGCAAGGAGATCTCTTAAGCCTTTCCTCATGTTCAGGGCCATCTCTTCTTCTTTTTCTTCTTCTTTTGTGCTGATGTCTATGCGTGCAACTATGAGGCTGGGGGTGCGAAACTTGAGGCTTTGTCAAATTCATCCTCAGTGTTCAAAATGTGGATGACAGGATCTCCCTACTCCTCCCTCTCTTCCTCAAGTTGGAATTGGTCAATTTCTTCCTCGAGTGATAGTCGTGAGGAAGCAGTCTCTTCCCTCGAAACCGTTGTTTCTGAAGGAACGCGTTGGGAAGGCTGGTCCATTTGCACGATGTCTTCTTGGGCTAAAAAACCAGGCATCGAGACGACTATACGGGCTAGCTGAGGGTCGCCTGCTCAGATTGCATCGCCTGCTTGGATTGTGTTGCCAACCTCTTGAAAATTATCGAATAAGGGCTTGAAGTCAAGGATGAGGTGGATAGCCCTTAGTTGCTTGTCTTCACTTATGAACACCTCGGCTCTAAGCACCTTGTGAAGATCGTCGACGTTGAAAAATCTAATGTTAGGAGCTATATATCTTTTATCTGCAAACACATCCTAGAGGAAAAATCACGGTTAGAAGTATGAACACTTAGTCAAAAAAGAAAAAAAAAAGAAGGAGAATCATCAAACTAAGTCCCACAACGAAGGACTTAAACCTAGGGCACCTTACCTGGCTCCCCTTCTTGGGTTGGGCAATAAAGAATGTTATGTCATTCCCCTGAGGCGATTAAATAGTCGTTCTTCATGCCTTTGTTGGACTTGGGAAGACACAAGACAAGCCTAATGGTTGAGGACATAAACTTGAGGTAACACCCTGAGTCACCAAGTGAATGGCACTTGTACGTCCAAACGACGTCGTGTCAGGTGAGGTTTAAGCCCATGTGCACATTAAGGGCATCTACACTACCTAGGACCCTGAATAGGTTAGGCGCACATTGGTGGGGGCACAACCTATAGGCGAATAGGTAATCACTATTTACGCTACCCATGGAGAGTGTTATTCCCCCTTCTATGAAGACGATCATGGGAATGACGACCTCTCCCTCTTTCCTATCGGTATGCCATTGTCTTGGAGCACAGTATTGTAGGGAAACTCCTGGGGGATATGGTATTTGGCCTTAAATCCCTCCATATCGGTGGGAGAATCTACGATGTGAACGAATCTACCCATTTAAGCAGACTAGATAGGGGTGAAAGAGATATTTGAGAAAAAGATGTAGATGGGAGAATGGCCGAGGAGAAAATAACCTAAAAAAAAAAGAACTTACAAGAATAAGGATGAGGGACATGTTAGGAGCTTCTCGAGAAATGGAAGAGTTGGGAAATCTTGGGAGCTTAGGAGCGTGGGAAATCTGGAGAGTTCGAAGATTTGTAAAGTAGAAAAAATGAACTCTCCAAGCGCTTTATATAGGAGGCAGATTTAGGTGGGAGTCATCCCGCCTAAAATTCGAGGAGAAATGTCAGCTATAGGATCTCCATATCACCACTAGATGTGGGGGACAAAGTGTTGCTTAGAGCATTTAATGAAGCGTTACGGACTCCGAAGCATCCGGTACAGTTAGAGGACACACAAAGTTACATTCTCATGTATGGGAGTCAGAGAAACATGTGAAATTAATTACAATTGGGGTGAAAACCCCATTTCTCTCCTTAGATAGGAGGAAACAAATTGAGGTTTTGAGGAGCTATTGTAGGGTGCAAAAGCTTCAGTAAGGTAATTGCGCCATGTGTCATGCCCATGGCCAAGAAGAACGATTATCCTATCAAGGAGGCCACACCCTCGGATTGTAGGATTACGTCAGTAACACGTCATCAAAGGAGGTCATATCATACAGAAAGAGCTTTGGGAAGGGGGCTAACGTTGACGTGACTGAAAGGTTGGTGGATGCCACCGCATTTGATACATCCCACCAAACTTCCTAGCTGCATTTATGTGGAGAAGACCCTTGAACAGTGCTACCTTGGCTACCGCAACTCATAGAAAGGTTGGGAAGGTGTTTGATGGGACGGGCACTCAAGTAGCGGCCTGGATGGATAGCAAATGGAGGTCTAAGATCATCTAAGGGGAACTATATAATGTAAGGAACCCTCCAGAGAGTAAGGGATCAGAGGAGAGAAAGAATACTGTAACATCAGGAGCAAAACTTGTAACTAAAAATCAAAAGAGGCATAGATATAAGATTTAATCTCCTCGAACTATGCTGAGGACGATTTACTTTGTGCAAATCCAAATCCAGTCCTTACAATGACCATTAGGGGAAAAAAAAAAAACTAACCGTTAAGAAAAGTCGAGTTTAAAAAAATATGACTGTTATAATTACATGATTATTTAAAAAATGACTATTGGAAACAAATAATAATAAAATATTAAAAAATAATTTTAAATAAAGTTGTAAAAGAATATAGTTTGGGATGTTAAGGCCCCGTCTGTTTGGAGTGAAAATAGGGAAGATGGAAAACTAAGGGAAGAAAATAGGCATTTTTCACTGTTCGTTTGGAGAGAAAAGAAAGGGAGGACGGAAAACTGGGAGGAAAATTTTCCTCCTGTGCCCACAAAAATTTTCCTCCCAAATTTGGGAGGAAAATGGTGGGGAGAAAACATTGGTAAAAGCCCCCATCCCACCTGACGTGATCTTTTTTTTCTTTTTTTTTTTCAAACTGAGAACGTTTTTTTTTTTTTTTTTCAAACTGAGAATGTTCTTTTTTTCTTTTCTTTTCTTTTTTCAACATTACTGAGAATTTTTTTTTCTTTTTTTTTCAACATTACTGTTTGAAAGTTTTTTTTTTTTTTTTTAACATCTGAACGTTTTTTTTCAACATCTAAACGTTTTTTTTTCAACATCTTACATATAATAAGGGTTTAATAATCAATTTATATAAATTACACTTTCCATCCTCTCACTTTTTCACCCCTCCAACCAAACACACAAGAGAGAAAACTAAATATTTCCATCTTCCCACTTTTCTATCCTCTCACAATTTTCCATTATCCCACTTTTCCACTCCTCCAACTGAACAGACCCTAAATGTGTTGTAAAGTGGTATGCTATAATAGATAAGGACGAAACCTAGGTGCAGTACATTGAGTGTTATTTTTTATGTTCTGCTTTTATGATTTAGTCATATGGCTACTTAACTAAAAAATATAGTTTCATTATATAAAAAAAAATTCACATGACAGAATTTTAAGAGGAGAATCTAAAAAACAGTACCTAAGTATTATACTTAAGTCCTATACCTAAGTCTTGTTCGATAAATAAAGTAACTTTTAAAATAATAAAATGAAATATTTTTTAAAAACCATGCATTGCCTTTACTGTAGTTTTCTAAAACTAGGAAAATTGATTATCAGTATCTTGTAATTTAATGTACCAGTCTAGGAAAATTGAGGACACGTTATTGTTAAATATAAATATGTTGGAAAATTATGATGGGGGAGTATGATAATTTAATATGGGCATAGTCGCCAAATCCAAAAACGGCGAGACGGAGAGATGCTTTTTTTGACTTTGGAGTTTGCAGTCAAGGACGCACGGTACTTTTTTTTTTTTTTTTTGAGAAGCAGTCAAGGTATAATGATCGTAACGTATCCATTATCAAAGAAAGCAATTGAACAGTTTAGTAAAGTTACTTCAACGTTAATGGTGCAAACATCAGATAAGTCAAGTCAACTGGATCCAATTGACGTTGATTAAATTCATTGGACCTACTCTAAGTAACCATCTTCTATAGCACAAGCTTTTACATTAACCCATAAAAGAAAAGAAAAGAAAAGAAAATAAGCTTTTAAATGTGCTTTAAAAAAAAAAAAAAAAATTTAGAGGGGTAAGTAGATGAATAGTGCTGGTTTAGATTCGTCCGTTCAATCAAGAATTATTTTGTTTAGATAATGGGATGATTTGGACAATACTTAGGGGTTTTGTTTTCTTGTTACTTTTATTCATTTATTTAGTCACAAATTTTTTTCCCCAAAAAAATAAAAATAAAAACATCGATACAATCTCCTTTATTATAATAAAAATAGACATACAACTATCATAAAACAAGAGTAATGATAGAAATATAACATTTTTTTACAATCATTGGCATAATCTATTATAATTAAAACAACATTACTTTTTGTATTGGTTCTTCATTGATCTCACTTTTAATATGCATCAATCAAAATAGTCAAGATAAACCATTGTAATTTATATATTAAAGGCCTATTATTATAGAAATACATGTGAGCCTTTATCATTGTTCACTATGAGAATCAATTATTAGTGCCAGAATTGCTCTCTTCTCCCTTTTCAACATTTTGATACTTGTACAAGGAAGCACACACCAAGTAATAACCAAAGTTGACCACTCCTCCCACAACTAACAACCAATACATATTATCTAACCTCCCATTATTTATATTGTTTGGTAACCATCCAGTGATCCTTTGGACAAGATCAATCAAAACCGTGCTCATATAAAAAGAAATCCCTATAATCAATGCAATCATCGCAGTTGATGTACTTTTAAGTGAAGTAGGAAATTCTTGATAATATAATGCAACTTGTCCTGGGAAATGAAATGCTTCTCCAATGCCAACCAAAACTAGTTGTGGAATTAGCCACAAGGCCAACATGGGCACTATGGCCCCAGGCTGGCCTTGGAGATGGTGGGCTCGGGCTATTTTGAGCCGCTTCGATTCCACTAGTGCCGAAGTAGCCATACTTAGAATGTTTAGCACATGTCCTAGTCCTATCTGTTGGAGGGGCGTAGGAGACCTACGAGTCAGCCTTTTCCACATTGGAGATAGGAATCGATCAATGATTGTAAGAAAAGTGGCTGTGGAGATTAGGCTTATGACTAGGATAGACCCAGCAGGAATTTGGAAATGAGGCCCAAGGTGTCGGTCCATGGTTAAAGCTTGGATTACTGTCAAGCTGGCTTGGACTCCTATTGGGGTACCTAAAAATATACTTGATGACCATAATGGGAAAATCCTAAAAAGGGTTTTGAGATCTTCTACTTGTTGTACTGTGCATATTTTCCAAGGTTTTGCAATTAAACCATCCGATCCAACATCTCCATCTGTTTTAAGTGCGGCACGATTAAGGAACCTGCATCATAAGTGTGTTTAAGTAGTTTTGTTAGTTGAATAAAGTTTTGGCTTATAAAATTTTGTCAGACTATAGTATCATTATGTCAAATGAATTATCAAAAGTGAGAATTCAAATGATCTTCGTATGCTTACAAATTTATATTTCAAAATACTAATGGTCATCATAAGTAGATAATATATATATATATAGTTCATTAAAAATTGAACACTAAATGGACATGGTGTTCAACACTAAGAATACTAAATTTCATTCAAAATTCTCATGTTGTAATAATTATATGTCTTATGCATTCAATTCAATGGATACATCTTATATTTTACGATATATGAACTCTATAATCATGTGAGATCTACAAACTATTAGAAATGGACGCATATATTAGATGCACATGATACTTTTCCCTTAGGGCACATGTCAAATACTAGAGGTAGTTATAGGTAATATTGATGATTGTAAAGTGGCCAAGTTTTCAAATAATAATAACTAAATTTCAATTCATCCCAAAAAATAAAGAACGACTCAACTTCCAACCTGAAGCTCTTTTTGGGTGGTGCAGTTGGAGCTATTTCTGTGATTCCATCATGTCCGTAGTAGTAATCCTCGATTCTGGATGAGAGCTGCACCTTCCATTTTTGAATAGTCGCAACAATAACACGAACTATGCCTGTGAATGGGCTCCCTTGTGGCTTATCATGAAAGTAGAAACGGTTTCCCAATAAGAGAAAGGCCAAGCCAATGAAGTTAGCAATCGCACATAGGCCAAATCCCCATTTCCAACTTACGTTACCTTGAATGTAGACAATTGCCGTGCCGCTTACCACAGAGCCAATATAGAAAGTGAAGAAAAACCAATTAAAAAAAATCCCTTGAGCCTTGGGATTATTAAATTGATTTGCTCCCATAGTTGCTATGGTAAACCGTGTACCTCCAGATCCAATACACGCTAGGGCTAAACTTGTGTATAGGATCGCATATTGGAGTTTTGAGGGTGGTGTGCATAAGCTTGATCCATTATCACATGGCTGAGGTTTCAAAGAATCAAGTGCTGAAGTCAAGGTTAAGAGAGCTATACCCTGCAAAGGTAAATGGTTTAGATGTTAAGGATACGGGTTCCTTTGGACGTTGTTGTTGTTGTTGTTGTTTTTTTTTTCTTGGTTAAATTAAATTGTTGAAAATTGATTAAAAAATAATTTATTTATATATAGTTAAATTGAGCTTTTAAAAAGCTATGTATGAATAAATAAATAAACAATCCAAATGAAAATGTTTTGCCAAAAAAACACTCAAATTTACAAATTGAGTACTAGTTAATCGTAAATGGAAAGGAAACTAAAGACTTTTACAACAACCACTCCAATCCTACTAATTATTATAACCCCCTGTCATTGACTCCAGCGGGCCTATAGCCACAACTCTACTACACCATCTGCAACAACTCTATCATCACCGCCTCTAAGGACACCACACCACAATCACCAACGTTATCCCTCATCACCGCCACTACCACGTACACCACACCACCTATGCGACTATCACCACCACCATCACTTACACCACATCGATCAGTATTGCCCTCATTACTACAACCGTCATTATTATGTCTACATAAAATATTAATAATTTTTATGCGAGTAAAACAATATAAATTATTTTTGGAGTTGCAACCAAATCCATCATTTAAAAAAAAAAAAAAATCTTTTGCCAATAGAAACAAAGCAATAAGTTCGTGTTCTTCCATATTTTTTTAGGAAAGTAAATGAATCTGAAGTTCAATCACTTTTTCATTACTTGGAAAAGATATAGAAGTGGATCAATTTTTACATCTACCAAATAATGAAATCATCTGTGATCTGTCAAAGTAACCATAGGCTTGCAAACACACAAAGAACATAAGCTAATCACAGTCGAGAGAAAAATATCTATCAATCAATTATATTGAAAAATTAAATATTACTCGAGATAAACACACAACAGATAGTCTAGCAAGCAAACTACACACACCCAACAGACATGCATGCATCTTACAAGTTGCAACACAGTAAAGAGTATTACCAGCAAAGAGATACAGGCAGAAACTGCGGCAACAGAGAAAGTACCAAAGAAAGAGTCAGCAACAATTGCTCCAATGACAGGAAACAAATTGGTGCAACCATTCGATATGTTATAAATCTGAGCTGCGTTTATGTTTTTCACATTGAACACCTGAATCAGATATACGATCAGATTTGATATCCATCCTACGCCTCCAAGTGTGAATCCCGCCGTCGCCCCTGGTTGATATAAATATTAGAAGAAATAAGAAACATGTTGAAACGACAAATTCTATATGTTTTAGGGAGAAAGAGAGAGAGAGAGAGAGACCAATGATGAAGGGGAAGGTGATCCAACCACCACGTTTGCTACCGGAGCTGGATATTTGGGCTACTCTACCTTCCATATTGCAAGTTAACTGTTAATTGCAAATGCTAGATGGTCGTTTTTGGCTACCTTGTTATATGCTAAAAAAACAGTACGAATAATGTTCAGTTTTCGATCTGTTGGACAAACCTTCACTCCTTTGTCACAAAATATATATATATATATATTTTAAATCCATGCGTGGCCTACCACGGTTTTCTAAGACCAGGAAAATGTGAAATGATTGTCAGTATCTTTTACTATAATGTTCCAGTCAAACTGCAAATTACATTCTTGCCACTCAGAAAGGCACACTAGTTTATCGGTGCAAATTAAGCACGCTTGCCGTAAGAGATATTAACGAGGACACGATATATTGCTTAATATATTGGCAAATTATAATTTAATAAGGGTATATATAGAGTCCGTTTGGATAGAACTTATTGCTGAAAACTGAAAACTGAAAACTGAAAATACTGTACAAAAATAATTTTTTAATGTGTAAAAATTACTGTTCATCCCAAAAAGATCTTCATCGTTTAAAATCACTGTACATGGCAAATGAACAGTGACACATGCGCGTGGAAAAAAAAAAAAAAAAAAAAAAACTGCCCAGACGTGGACGCAGCCTCCTATCCAAACGCATTCATAGTCACCAAATTCAAATGAAGAGAAAGGGAGATGCCAGCCAAGTCCACCGTTGACTTTGCAGTGATCATGGTACTATTGACTGTTAGTTATCCATTCATCACGAAAGTAATTGAATAGTTAGTAAATTTACTTCGACAATTATGTTGCAAACATCAGATTTGTCAACTGGATCATCCAGTTGAAGTTGATTAATTCCATTGAACCTGCTCGTAGTAACCATCCTAAATAGCACAATTTCTTGTGTGCCCGCATAAAAAAAATGTAAAAATTAAAAAATAAATTAAAAGGTGTCCAAAAAAATTCTATATAAATGAAAATAAATTTTAGCAAGCACAACAAAAACACAACCACATAAGAGCACAAAATTTATGAAAAATCCTTTCTTCCAAAAAGAAAAAACCATGGAACAACTTTAAATAATTTCATTATATTAATTATTAAATAGAGATTACAAAGGTATAACTTGAGTAAAAAAACACCACCGAGGTGGTGTGGTCCAATGGTTCTAAGTGATGAACAAAGATCTTCGCCAAGGTGAGGTCCCATGTTCGAGTTTGAATATGAACTTGTGTGGGATTTACCTTCCTTGACAGCCTAGGTCATTGGTGCCCCTCGTGGGGCTGGGGAAGCTATGGCTCACCGGTCCCCCTGCACCCCAGTAGGACCCGAACCTTGGCGGGTAAGGTGCTACTATGGTCACGTCCAGATAAAATTGCCATATTGGTCACCCTCTACCCATTTTTCATTCAAAAAAAAAAAAAAAACTTGAGTAAAAAACAATTCTCTCTTTCTTTGCACTCACTTCGTATATCTTTCACTCATAACTTTCTCTTACTCTCTGTTTTTTTCTCTTTTGCTTGCTCTCTCTCATTTAGTTCTTCAAAACTGCACATTGTCCTCACTCTCAATGGACTTCACAGTACTCACCCAAATGGCCGAATGACTTCACTTAATATTTCTTCAGCTTTTTCTTTATTCTCTAGCTTGTAGGACACGCACAAGACAACGCACGCCTCTTCATAAATGTTGCTTGACTTTTGTGCATAATAATAGACAAAAAAGATGACTTCAATTCTTCTTTTTGGCAAGCTTCTCCGGCAGGCTGACAAGAGTGTGGGCTACCGCTGGACCCACGCTGCAGTGCACCCATCAAAAAGTAGACGAGGAGTGCTGAAAGTAATTTGCTGGTTTAGAATCCTCCGTTCAATCAAGAATTCTTTTGTTTTGATAAAGGGATAATTTGGATAATGCCTAAAGCATCAATGTAAGTGCACAATTACATCTGGACTCAAAAACAATCACGGGCTCAGGCCCAACGAGCCTTAAACAATAAAATTTGTAGAGTGTGGCCTTGAAACCTAAGTTAGAAGTACTGGGAGCTTGATCACAGGTTTTTAGAAACAAATATAGGTAAATAACAAATGACGATTGTAAAAGGATCTCCTCGGACTCGAGCCGAGGACTGCTTCTTTATTATTCCTCTTTCTTCCTTAAAGATTTACAATTTCTTAATTTTCTTTCTTCTTTTTCGATCCCCCTTCTCTTTGGCCTTTACCCCCCTTTTATACTTCCTTCCCTGATACTTTTTGAACAGTGACTAGAAGTTTCCACCTCACTGTTCAGGGGTCACCTCCCCATTAATGCGGCCAGGGAGGTAGGTGCAGAGCCTTTAATGCGGAGGTGGCAGCTTTTACTCTTGATATTTTCTTTAATACTGGTGCATCTAGAAGATTCAGGATGTCCCCTTTTAACCACTAGTCTTTCCAGAGTTGTGCCTTGACCTTTATAATGAAATCTTGAGTTCTCTTGGATCTGTCCGAGGTGAAACTCTCCCTCGGCTGTATCCTCGGACCCTCGGCGTATGGGCCAACTCATAGAGTTTAACCCTAGAGCAGGTCGACCCTCCATGTTACAGCCCAAAGGCCCATATGCCCACTTGGGTCCTTTTACTCCCCACAATAGCCCCTCAAAACTCTATTTTTCATCATCCGAGGAGAAAAATAGGGTTTTGATCCAACGAACACCTCCTCCACACTTTCTGCAAATAACCACACGTGTGAAAACCGTTTCGCGTTCCGGAGGGTGACACTTGGCGGTTTTATTTTCAAAAACGCGTGCATTTATTACCGTAAGTTATATCTTGTCCCCCACGTTCAACGGTGAGATGAACATCCAACGGTCCTTATCATTCCATGAAAATTTGGGCAGGACAAATATAATTTCGAGGCTGCTTCTCGCACGTCGTGACGCTTCGGGAACCTGCACCTTCATTTATTTCTCCAGAGACTAATCCCATCAAAATATCAGCAATCACCTTTTGTCTACACAACTCCGTGGAAACTCGCACAACTTCAAGTCTGTAAGTTCTTATTCCTTTTTTCTCTTAACCCTTTCTCCTCGGACACTGTCCTCGGCTCTCCTTATAATCATCCCCCTTTTAGAATTTAACCTTTCGTTCACATTTGATGGGAAAGTTCAAGTGTCTAGTTGATACCGCCGCTGGAATGGAAGGCTTCAGAGCCAAGTATCACATTCCCGGCGATGTAGGTTTAAAATATTGCCCGGCGGAAGCCGTGGCCGGCTCTAGATAGGAGGGAGAGGTTATCATCCCAATGGTAGCCTTTGTAGAGGGTGGGATGACCCTCCCAATGAAGCCTGTAACTAGGGAGTACCTCCGCAACCACCGGTTGTGTCCCGATCAGTGCACCTCAAACGTTTTTAGAGTTTTGGGTAGCGTCGATGCTCTAAACGAGCAAATGGGTCTAAACCTCACCTGACACGATGTCGTCTTTCTGTACGAGTGCCATAAACTTACCAATGTAGGTTACTACATTAAATCCCGCTCTAGTGTCGTTAGGCTAATCTCCTGTCTGGCCAAATCCAACAAAGGCATGAAGGACGACTACCTGATCGTCTCTGGGAACTGGCACGACGGCCTCCACTGCCCAGTTGAGTGGGGAGATCCAGGTGCGACACCTTAGGATTAACCCCCCCCACCGCACAACTTCCTCTAACACTCACAAAACTGCGTATTCATATGTATTGATGTTTATTTAGGTTTATTATATGTTGTGTGAATCTAACCATGTTTGTTTGCTTTGATGTCTTTCTTTGCAGATAAGCAACACGTGCGCCCACGCTTGAGCCACTGCAACGTTGCAGATCTAAACCAGGTACTGCGCTCCGAGGTGTTTGTCAGCGAGGACCTACAACTCAGGGCTGCTCACTTGATTCTAGGGTACGACCCTGTATCCTCGGACTTCCAGGCAATAGAGAACGCCATTATTGCAGGTGACCGGCGGCGTAGGAAGATCAACGTAGCCAGACCTCACTTCCTGGACGATTGCGACCTCCCTGACAGCCCTAACACCATACTGTATTTACAACCGATTGCTGCGGTCCCTCTAGCTACACACTCCCAGGCAACAGTTGTCCCAGAGGAGCAAGTATCTTCTTCAAACACTTTGGATGAGGAGATAGACCAGTTTCGGCACGAGGATTCCCCACGACCTCGCGGAAACTCATTTGTCATCCTTTCCAACGAGGAAGAAAAAGAAGCCGAGGCCTCTGGGATCACGGGTCTAGTGATAGCGCGTTCAGACGATAGTTCAATCGAAGAAGAAATGGACACGCTTAAGGATCTCATGACCGATAGAGGTGCCCGTGTGGCAAAGAAGGGAGCAAGAAAGTCCCAAGTTCCCCCTGCCTTGCCACCACCTCCTCCTCCTCCAGCCGACCCTAAGCCTCCAGCCGAAGACCCTAAAAAGAAAAGGAAAGCAGAGGTCGAGGGGGCTGGAGGAGAAAAACAAAAGAAGATGAAACAGCCTGCGCCGACCCAGCAGCAGAAGTTGGACAAGGGCAAAGGGCGCGCCCGCTCAGTTGAAAGCGGGGAGATCAGAGACGTAGCCGAGGTGCGCCGAGCACCAGCTACCTGGTCTCCTGACTTGAGACTAGACGGCGCTCCCGTTCCCTGCCATTCCAGTATCAGGGCAGTCCAGCAAGGCCATGCTCACCATCTAGCCGAGGTGTTGGAGCGCCCTCTTCCGCTTCCTAAGGACATGGAAACCTTGGAGAAAATGGGCCAGCCGCAGCTGTTCCTCTCGTTGAAGAGGGGTTTAGCTCTGGTAAGTTCCATCGTACACTAACATTCTATACTGGTTTGTAAACACTTCACTGTATTTAACCTCCTATCCTTTTTACAGTCCATCCAAGAGATTTTCGCTGCCGAGAAGTTCGTGGACGACTCTCGGAAGCGCGCTGGGATGGAGCAGGAGCTAAGGCAAGAGGCAGAAAGATCTCTAAGCCAGGCCCTAGCAGAGAATGGGAAAATCACGTCGCAGCTGGCCGACTTGAAAAGAGAAAGAGATGGTGATAAGGCCAGCTTGAAGACGATGACAACCCAAGTGGAGGGGCAGCGTAAGCTCCTTCGTCAAAAGGATGACGAGCTCGCCCAAGTCCAACAGGCACGCTCTGACTTGGAAAAAGAGCTTACGCGGGCTAAGGAGGAGGCTCGCGCCCACCAGCACGCACTGGAGGCTGCGAAGAAGGCCAGTTATCAGGAGGGGTGACCGGAACGCAAGAAGAGCTGACAGAAGCTTTCGCGGCCTTGTGCCGAGAGTACTGTCAGCAGGTCTGGGGAGAGGCCATGAATGCGGTAGGGGTTCCTCAAGCTTCCGAGCTGAGGAAGCCCGAGAACATCTGGCTTCCCCTAGACATACAGGAAATTGAAGACCCTCATGTTGCTGCCTCTCCTGCCCTTCCTCTTGTAGTGGAAGAGCTCGTTCCTGCTCCTATAGAACCTGAAGGTTCCCACAAAGAGAAGGACGAGTGTGGTGGTGCCGAGAAGGAGCAGATCCAAAGTGTGGAGCCCCCCATGCCTTCAACAGACAAAGGGAAACAAGTCTTGTCCACCTTTGAGCTGGAATTGAAGAGTACTGAGGCAGGCAGCAGCTCCCTTCAAGACCCCCCTTCCCTAGTTTAAGGCCTAGTATAGGAATTTTCTGTACTCCCCTTCTTTGTATATAATTAATGAAGAAGATTTTTATTCAATTTTTGTTCACATTGTCTTTATTCAATTTTTATTCTTTTTGTGCTTGCCATGAGAGCTTTTAATAACAAACAGTTAAAGGCGAAGCAGAATAAATAAGTACAACTCCACCATGCAATTAACTATGACTTCAAAACTGCCGCATAACTTAATTTAGACATCAAATAATACCAAAGTTAGACAACTCATATGACAGTTAAACTTTTGTAATCTGATATATTGCTTTCAGCAGGATGTAAGGTTAGAAGACCATTCCTTGCAAAAATTTTGCTAAACACTTAAAAATGAAGAACTTGAGATCCAAATTAATAAATGATGAGATAATGATTTCCATAAAAAGGGTGATAAGAATAAGAACAGTGACAAAATATTAAGAATAGTGACAAGGTTTGGTCCGAGGACTATACTTAACCAAGTTTCTGTTTGATTCTTAAGAACAATAGCTTCAAATGTTAATTTCCCCAAAGTAGGAGGTCCGAGGACCCGGCATAACTAAGGTTCTGTTTAACAAATGATAAGACGTCAATTTTCACAAGTTTTGTGGTCCGAGGACTGCACTTAACCAAGTTTCTGTTTGATTCTTAAGAACAATAGCTTCAAATGTTAATTTCCCCAAAGTAGGAGGTCCGAGGACCCGACATAACTAAGGTTCTGTTCAGCAAATGACAAGACATCAATTTCCACAAGGTTTGTGGTCCGAGGACTGCACTTAACCAAGTTTCTGTTTGATTCTTAAGAAAAGTAGCTTCAAATGTTAATTTCCCCAAAGTAGGAGGTCCGAGGACCCGGCATAACTAAGGTTCTGTTTAACAAATGACAAGACATCAATTTCCACAAGGTTTGTGGTCCGAGGACTGCACTTAACCAAGTTTCTGTTTGATTCTTAAGAACAATAGCTTCAAATGTTAATTTCCCCAAAGTAGGAGGTCCGAGGACCCGACATAACTAAGGTTCTATTCAACAAATGACAAGACATCAATTTTCACAAGGTTTGTGGTCCGAGGACTGCACTTAACCAAGTTTCTGTTTGATTCTTAAGAACAGTAGCTTCAAATGTTAATTTTCCCAAAGTAGGAGGTTCGAGGATCCGGCATAACTAAGGTTCTGTTTAACAAATGATAAGACATCAATTTCCACAAGGTTTGTAGTCCGAGGACTGCACTTAACCAAGTTTCTGTTTGATTCTTAAGAACAATAGCTGCAAGGGTCAGAGGCACTCATAACTTTGAAATATTAACTGACAAAAGCCCATTTTATTAATAATAATACCTTCTAAGATTATTTACATTCCATGGGCGTGGTACAATTCTTTCATCTAGGTCAGCTAGTCGATATGATCCTATGCCTGCTACAGAAACAATGCGATAGGGGCCTTCCCAGTTGGGTCCTAGCTTACCCCAAGCTGGGTTCTTGGAAGTGCCTACAACTTTCCTTAGTACAAGATCACCAGGTGCAAGTGGCCTTAGCTTCACGTGGGCATCATACCCCCGTTTTAGCTTCTGTTGATAATAAGCCATTTGGACCATGGCTGCCTCGCGTCGTTCCTCGAGTAAATCAAGACCTTTCTCTAGGAGTCCATTATTATTCTCCAGGCTAAAAGAACTTGTCTTTAGGGTGGGAAAACCAGATTCCAGAGGTATCACCGCATCGGCTTCATATGTCATAGAGAATGGCGTTTCTCCCGTGGACCTACGCGGGGTGGTCCGATACGTCCACAAAACATGAGGGAGTTCTTCTACCCATCTGCCTTTCGCATCGTCCAACATTTTCTTAAGCCCACTGACTATGACCTTGTTAACGGCCTCGGCTTGCCCATTTCCCTGAGGATAAGCTGGGGTGGAGTATCTATTTATGATACCCATGTCACCACAATATTGCCTAAAGGCCTTGCTGTCAAATTGAACGCCATTGTCTGAGACAAGTGTATGTGGTATACCGAATCTAGTGACAATATTTTTCCAGATAAATTTCTTGGAATCAACATCTCTAATATTGGCTAAGGGCTCGGCCTCAACCCATTTAGTGAAATAGTCTGTTCCCACAAGAAGCCATCTTTTGTTTCCGGCAGCTCTCGGAAATGGCCCCACTATATCCACTCCCCATTGGGCAAAAGGCCAAGGACTAGAGAGAGGGTTAAGAACCCCACCAGGCTGATGAATATTAGGGGCGAACCTCTGGCATTGATCACATTTTCTGGCATAATCCTGAGCCTCTCTCTGCATATTGGGCCACCAATAACCCTAAGTCAGGGCCCTATGGGCTAAGGACCTTCCCCTAGTGTGACTTCCACAAATCCCTTCATGCAGTTCCTCCAGAAGTGCTTCCGTTGATTCAGGGTGCACACACAACAAGTACGGTCCTGAGAAGGATCGTTTGTACAGTTTCTGGTCCTCGGACAACCAGAAACGTGGCGCCTTTCGACGTATCTTATCTGCTTCAGATTTGTCCTCAGGAAGGATATCATTCCTAAGAAAAGATATGACCGGGTCGATCCAACTAGGTCCAGGCCTTATTAGATGGATGTGAACTGTGCTGACGACAGTAAGAGTTGGCTTCAACAAATCCTCCACGAGGATAACCCTAGGCAAGTCCTGAACCGAGGAAGTCGCCAACGTAGCCAAAGAATCTGCATGAGTGTTTGCACTCCTAGAAATATGAGCTAAGACGAAGGAGTCAAATTCAGCTTGCTGACGCTTGACCTGGACCAAGTATTCTTGCATTCTGGGGTCTCTAGCCTCCATGGTCCCCATCACTTGGCCGACCACTAACTGAGAGTCCGAGAACACATGGACTTCCTTTCCACCCATCTTACGTACCATCTACATGCCTACCAAGACTGCTTCATATTCAGCCTCATTGTTAGTAGCCGAGAACGCCAATCTCAAAGATTTTTCGAAGACAATTCCCTCAGGGGACGTTAGAACAAGTCCAACACCAGACCCTCTCTGATTAGCCGCCCCATCCACATACACTTTCCAAATCGGAGGCATTGCAGCTGTAATCACACCAACTGATTTTTCATCCATGTGTGCTTCTTTTAGAGTTTCTTCTAGCAATGGTTCGGTAAACTCTGCCACCAAGTCAGCGAGGACCTGGCCCTTCACCGAGGTGCGAGGCTTATACTTAACATCAAAGGCTCCCAAAATGGTTCCCCATTTTGCCACCCTGCCAGAGTAATCAGCACTGCGTAACACCGCCTTGAGAGGCAATTGGGTCAGAACAACCACAGTATGAGACTGGAAATAATGAGGAAGTTTGCGCGTGGCGTGGACTACGGCCAGAAGCGCTTTTTCCAAGGGCAGATAGCGCACCTCGGCCTCATTCAAAGACTTACTAACATAGTAGACCGGTCTTTGCACCCCGCTTTCATTCCTTATAAGGACTAGGCTCACCGCGTGGACAGCCACTGCCAGATAAGCGAACAAAACCTCGTCCACCCCAGGGCGAGACAAAATGGGTGGCCGAGATAGATATTGCTTAAGCTGTTGGAAAGCTAACTCGCAGTCTTCGGTCCATTGAAACCCTTTCCATTTGTTCAACAACTGAAAGAAGGGACGACATCGGTCAGCCGACCGAGATATAAATCTGTTCAAGGCGGCAATCATTCCGGTTAATTTTTGGATTTCTTTTGGGTTCCGAGGAGGCTGCAAGTCCTGAATAGCCTTAACCTGTGCTGGGTTTACCTCTATACCTCTATGAGTGATCATGTACCCCAAAAACTTTCCAAACCCAACGCCGAAAGAGCATTTTGAGGCGTTAAGGCGCAGCTTGTACTTTCTTAACACCTGAAAGGTGTCAGCCAGGTCTCTCACGTGTGAGGGTATTGTTTTGCTCTTAATCACCATATCATCCACATATACTTCAACGGTCTTCCCCAGTTGCTGTTCGAACATTCTAGTCATCATCCTTTGGTAGGTAGCCCCAGCATTCTTCAAACCAAATGGCATGACCTTATAATGATAATTCCCCGTCGGAGTAATGAAGGCAGTCTTCTCTTGATCCTCCAACGCCAAGGGAATTTGGTGGTAACCCTGAAAGGCGTCCAAAAAACTCATCCGAGGATGTCCGACAGTGGCATCCACCAGTTGATCAATACGCAGCATTGGGAACGAATCTTTGGGACAGGCCTTATTCAGATCAGTAAAGTCCACACACACCCTCCACGTTCCGTTCTTCTTTTTAACAACAACTGTATGGGCCAACCATTCGGGGTAGAAAACTTCTTTGATAGCCCCAGCCCTCTTGAGTTTAAGCACCTCTTCCTTCACAGCCTCAGAATGTTCCCTGGAAGAACGCCGAGGTGGCTGCCTTCTCGGAACAATAGCTGGGTTGACATTTAAATGATGACAAATGAAGCTCGGATCGACGCCTGGAGCTTCGTAAGGATCCCACGCAAAAACATCAATATTGTCCTTCAGAAATTCTAACAATTCGATCTTCTCTTGGTGTGGCAAAAGTATGCCGACTTGGAAGAACCTCTCTGGGTCATCGGCTACTGGAAACTTCTCTAACTCTTCACAATGTGTCTCCTCTCCCGTCACCATTCCAGATGAATCAGGAGTTATTAACTGCTATAAGTCTTTGGTGATTAAAGCCGAAGACTCGGCTTCTGTCTGATGCAGTACTGCAGCCGATATGCACTGCCTGGCCACCGATTGGCTGCCGAGGATTTCCTCAACACATTCCCCCGAGGGGAATTTAACTTTAACGTGCAAGGTTGAGGAGACAGCTCCCAGAGCATGTAGCCATGGCCTGGCGAGGATGGCTGTATATGGGGAGTACGCGTCGACCACAATGAAATCCACCTCAACCATTTCTGAGCTAGATTGGACGGGCAAACGAATCTGTCCCTTCGGCACAACGGCCCTTCCTTCGAAGCTTATGAGTGGCGAGTCATAAGGAGTAAGGTCATCCAACGTCAGCCTTAGCCCCTTGAATAAATCAGGGTACATGATATCTGCACCGCTGCCCTGATCAATCATCACTCTCTTCACATCATAACTTCCTATTCTAAGAGTGACCACAAGAGCATCGTCATGGGGTTGAATGGTACCAACCTTATCTTCCTCCGAAAATCCCAAGATGGGTAAGGTCACTTTCAACCTCTTCGGCCTGTAGCCTGGTTCCTCGGCCTAAGGATGTGAAACTGCCATCACCCTGGTGGGACCCGAGCCGGTCCTGCCAGGTGCAGCAAAAATAACATTTATTGTTCCTAACGCCGGCCGAGATGAACCGTTCCTCTGATTATTCGAACCAGATTGACCGCCCTGTCCACCAGGTTGACACAAGTGCTGCTTCAATTTTCCTTCACTAACAAGCTGCTCCAAGTGGTTCCAAAGAGTCCGACAATTCTCGATAGTGTGGCCCGCATCCTGATGGTACTGGCAAAAGAGGTTCTGATTCCTCTTCGCAGGGTCCCCTGACATCTTACCAGGCCATTTAAAGAAGGGCTCCTTACGAAATTTCTCCAGCAACTGATGTACTGGTTCTCGGAACACAGTGCTCACGGCCTGAGGTGCTGCCGAGCCGGACTGCCCAACGTAATCTCTCCTCGGCTTGTTATTGTGGTACCTGTCCGACCTGAAATCCCTTCTCTCCTGCGGGATAACCTTCTCCTTACCCTTTCCTTGCTGCTGGTCTTCCTCCACCCTCTTGTACTCGTCAATACGATCCATGAGACGACGTACGCTGCGAACGGGCTTTTTGGTCAAAGACTTTCTCAAGTCATGATCAGTAGGAAGACCCACCTTAAAGGTATTGAGCGCAACCTCATCAAAGTCGCCATCTATTTCATTAAACATCTCCCAATAACGGTCGGAGTATGCTTTCAACGTCTCCCCTTCCCTCATGGACATGGATAACAGCGAATCCAATGGCCGAGGTACTCTGCTACACGTAATGAACCGCGAAGCGAATGCTCTAGTAAGCTCCCCAAACGAACCTATAGACCCCGATTTAAGGCCGTTGAACCACCTCATAGCCACAGGTCCCAGGCCAGAGGGGAAAACTTTACACATCAGGGTCTCGTTGTGAGAGTGCACCGCCATCCTCTGGTTAAAGTGACTCACGTGCTCCACCGGATCAGTCCGGCCATTATAGATGGTAAAAGTGGGCTGGGTAAACCTCCTGGGAAGCCTTCCTTTCTCAATCCTCCGTGTAAATGGAGATTTGGAGAGTTGGTGCAACGCCCTACTCATAGCATCGTTGCCTAAGCCCCTAGAATGAAGCTTCTTACGTCTGCGAGTTGGCTGGTCGTCCTCCTCACCGGAGGATGTTGCACTGGTGGGAGAGCGCGACCTTGAGCTGTAGTCACCTCCCCTATCCTCCTCTGAGGAAGAATTAGATGAGGACGGTGAAAACCTACGCTTAGCACGGCGTAACTTTATCTTCAAACGATTGATTTCCTTCTGCATGGATTTAGAACCCTCATCGTGGGTGGTGCTACCCCCCTCATGAATATGGCTAGCGCCTAGGTATTCTGTATGGACACTTCCCTCACGATCCCTTCGACGTTCAAGACGTTCGAAATGATCTTCCGGTTGTGATCCTTGTGATTCTGCATGGTGAGAGCCTAAGCCTGCCATCCTACCCCCACCTCTTCTAGACTAGGTTCCCACAGACGGCGCCAATTGTAAGTGCACAATTGCACCTGGACCCAAAGACAATCACGGGCTCAGGCCCAACGAGCCTTAAACAATAAAATTTGTAGAGTGTGGGCTTGAAACCTAGGTTAGAAGTACTGGGAGCTTGATCACAGGTTTTTAGAAACAAATATAGGTAAATAACAAATGACGATTGTAAAAGGATCTCCTCGGACTCGAGCCGAGGACTGCTTCTTTATTATTCCTCTTTCTTCCTTAAAGATTTACAATTTCTTAATTTTCTTTCTTCGTTTTCGATCCCCCTTCTCCTTGGCCTTTACCCCCCTTTTATACTTCCTTCACTGATACTTTTTGAACAGTGACTAGAAGTTTCCACCTCACTGTTCAGGGGTCACCTCCCCATTAATGCGGCCAGGGAGGTAGGTGCAGAGCCTTTAATGCGGAGGTGGCAGCTTTTACTCTTGATATTTTCTTTAATACTGGTGCATCTAGAAGATTCAGGATGTCCCCTTTTAACCACTAGTCTTTCCAGAGTTGTGCCTTGACCTTTATAATGAAATCTTGAGTTCTCTTGGATCTGTCCGAGGTGAAACTCTCCCTCGACTGTATCCTCGGACCCTCGACGTATGGGCCAACTCATAGAGTTTAACCCTGGAGCAGGTCGGCCCTCCATGTTACAGCCCAAAGGCCCATATGCCCACTTGGTTCCTTTTACTCCCCACAATCAACATTCGTTATTTTAATTTTATTATTTAAAAAATTACTTTATCAATTATATAATATTATTTTTTAATACACTTAATATCTTAATTTTTATTTTTCTATTTTACTCATTAAAATAATATATCTTCACAATAAAATATATTTTTACTTTTTTTTTTTCCCAAATTTATCCTCCACATGTATAGCTTCCAAACTCCTCCTCCATCATCCATATCAACTCAACTCCTCCATCATTCATATCAACCTAGATCGGCGAAACTAAAAAAAAAAAAAAATCACGCCGATCACAATGCCACAGCCACCACAACGCCGATCACATATACCAGCAAACCAAAAAAAAAAAAACATTAACACCCACGCCGATCACCCCACAGCCACCACAATTCCACCGATCTCCACCACGCCAATCTCCACCGTTGTCAACACCCACGCCGATCTCATCAAAACCCATGCCGATCTCCACTGTTGTCAAAACCCACGACCCACCGTCGTCAACAAAAGATCTAGGTCTGTGATGAAACCAAATCACAACAAAAAATCCATAACAAAAACCAGATCGCAACCTAAACCTCTTCGACATCTGCGACGAAATCTTCAAGCTCCTTGACACCAAACTCATCCCTTCTGCTGCCACCGGCGACTCCAAGGTCTTTTACCTCAAGCCCTAGCACTGGTGCAAGCTTTGAACATGGAGAGAGAGAGAGAGAGAGAGAGAGAGAGAGAGAGAGAGAGAGAGAGATGAAGTGAGAGTCAGAATGATAGAGAGAGATGAGAGACCGTGGAGAGAGAAAATACATAAAATATTAATATATTTTTACCATTGAGCTACAATGCAATTCTAAGTTTAGAATCGCACTGTAGCATAATTGTATTTTTTTTTTTGTTGTTGCAATAGTGCTTGTTTACATCTAATGGAGGGTACATTTTGGGCCTCAATTGTAAAAGAAGCCTACATTTGGGATATGCCCAATCCGTTGGTGATGCTCTTAGGGGTTTTGTTTTCTTATTACATTTTTCATTTATTTAGTTGCTATTCTTTCCCCAAAAAAATAAATAAAATACCAACATCCACACAATCTCTTTTACTATTCGCAATAAAACTTGATATACAGTTGACATTATTTGTTATGACTGGAACAACATTACTTTTATCTTGACCCACTACTAATCCCACTTTTATTATAAACTAATCACAACGATCCATGTCAACAATTGTGAAAAATATTTTTCCTTAGGCCTATTATTGAACAAATACATGTGAGCCTCTAGCATTGTTCACTATGAGAATCACTTATTAGTGCCAGAATTGCCATCTTCTCCCTTTTCAACATTTTGATACTTGTATAAGGAAGCGCACACCAAGTAATAACCAAAGTTGAGCACTCCCCCCACAACTAGCAACCAATACATATTATCTAGCCTCCCATTATTTATATTATTTGGTAACCATCCAGTGATCCTCTGGACAAGATCAATCAAAGCCGTGCTCAAATAAAAAGAAATCCCTATAAGCATTGCAATCATCGCAGTTGATGTACTTTTAAGTGACATAGGGAATTCCTGATAATATAATGCAACTTGTCCTGGGAAATGAAATGCTTCTCCAATGCCAACCACGACCAGTTGTGGAATTAGCCACAAGGCCAACATGGGCACTATGGACCCGGGCTGGCCTTGGAGATGGTGGGCTTGGGCTATTTTGAGCCGCTTCGATTCCACTAGTGCTGAAATTGCCATACTTAGAATGTTTAGCACGTGGCCTAATCCTATTTGTTGGAGGGGCGTAGGAGACCTATGAGTCAGCTTTTGCCACATTGGACATAGGAATCGATCAATAATTGTAACGAAAATGGCTGTGGTGATTAGGCATAAGACTAGGATAGACCCAGCAGGGATTTCAAAATGTGGTCCAAGGTGGCGGTCCATGGTTAAAGCTTGGAGTATTGTCAAACTGGCTTGGACTCCTATTGGGGTACCTAAGAATATACTTGATGACCATAATGGGAAAATCCTAAAAAGGGTTTTGAGATCTTCTACTTGTTGTACTGTGCATATCCTCCAAGGTTTTGCGATTAAACCATCCAATCCAACATCTCCTTCTGTTATAAGTGCGGCACGATTGAGGAACCTGCATCAAGAGTGTGTTTGTATAGTTTTTGTTAATACAATTAAATTTTGGCTTATAAAATGTCTATCAAACTATTATTATGTCAAATGAATTAATTATGAAACTTAAGAATTCAAATGATCTCCATAAACTTGCGATTGTACATGTCAAAGTATTAATGGTTATCCTGAAAAAAAAAAGAAAAAAAGAAAAAAGAGTTCATTAAAAATAGAACACTAAATGGACATTGTGTTCAATACTAAGAACACTAAATTTCGTTTAAAATTTCATGATATAATAATTATTTATATTATGTATTCAATAGATGTATCTTCTATTTTCATAGTATATAAACTCTATAATTATGTGAGATCCAGACAGCATTAGGAATTGATGTATATAGTAGATGCATAACATACTCTCTCCTTAAGATGGCACTTGTGTAGTATTTTTGGTATTTATATGTAATATTGATGATTATAAAGTGACCAAGTTTGCAAATATTCATAATTGAATTTCAATTCATCCCAGAAAACAAAGGACTCAACTTCCTACCTGAAGCTCTTTTTAGGTGTTGCAGCTATTTCTGTGATTCCATCATGCTTGTGGTAGTAATCCTCGATTTTGGATGAAGGCTGCACCTTCCATTTCTGAATAGTGGCAACAATAACACGAACTAAACAAGTGAATGGACTCCCTTTTGGCTTATCATGAAGGTAGAAGCAGTTTCCCAATAAGAGAAAAGCCAAGCCAATGAAGTTAGTAATTGCACATAAGCCAAATCCCAATCTCCAACTTACGTTATCCTCAATGTAGACAATGGCTGTGTTGCTTACAGCATTGGAAATATATATAGTGAAGAAAAACCAGTTAAAGAAAATCCCTTGATCCTTAGGATTATTAAATTGATTTGCTCCCATTGTTGCCATAGTAAATCGAGTACCTCCAGACCCAATACATGACAGAGCTAAACTTGTGTATAGGACCACGTATTGGAGTTTTGAGGGTGGTATGCACAGGCTTGATCCATTATCACATGGCTGAGGTGTCAAAGGATCAAGTGTTGCAGTTAAGGTCAAGAGAATTATGCCCTGCAAAGGTAAATGATCTTGATTATAAGGATATATGCATGGTACCTTTGGGCGTAGTTTTTAACTTTTTTTTTTTTTTTTTTGCTTAAACTTATTTTTTATTTGTTAAAAATTGATTAAAATAGTTAATCTATACAGGGCCGGCCCAAGGCTTAGGCCTAAGGCCCCACTAAAAAGAAAAAAAAAAAAAAATTCCCTTAGAAAAAATGCCCTACTTCCAATGATTAAAGTCCCAAATTATATAAAATTATATATTTTTTAAAGCTTGTGTATTTTTTTTATTAGTGATGTTAAGGATACTACAAATTTTACTATTGACTTACATATTACTATGTTACTAGTCACAAAAAAGTAATTTAAACATTCATTAGTTAGATTCATAAATTTCATCAATGAGAGTAAATGTCCCATCATATTGTGAACATTTTATAGTACTTTAAGCACATCTTTCCTTTTCATTTCTATTAAGACTCTTTAGACCAATAGAACCTTAACCCATTTGAAACTCTAAAATGTTTCAAAAAAATATTGCAAATGTGTTAAATCACCAATTATAGATTAATCTCTCATAATAGTTTGAAACTTTAATTTTTGTAAATTGATATCCTATAAAGCCACACACCAAATAATATCTATCTCCCTCTCTTAAGAACAAGATATAAAATTAAAAATTAGATTTCAACTTTACTTAACTATGTATCGTTGTATATCCAAAATAAAGTTTTTTTTTTAATCATAATATACTTTTGTTTCTTTTATTAATATTTATAGTTCAACTATGATATTCAATTTTCTATATGAAATTAACATTAGTTTAGTTGGTATTATTCATCAAATTATATATTTAATGTATCAAATTAACCTTGATTTGATTAGTATTAAATAATTTTATTTAATTAATATTTACATATTAAAAGTCTCGCATAAACTTTTCACCTTAAGCCCCAAATAATGTTGGGCCGCCGTTGAATCTATATTTAGATAAAATGAGTCTTTTAAATAGTTTTGCATAAACAAATAAACAAAAACTCTAATAAAAACACACTCAAAGTTACAGATTAAGTAGTTAATTGTAAATGGAAAGAAACTAGCCACTCCAATACTACTAATCATTATAGTACCACCATTGTTGTCTCAAGCAACCCTGTTGCCACGACTACCTCACCATCTATAATGCCACCATCCATCACTGCCTCAACTGTCACCCACCATACATTCACCACCACTATCACCTCATCATTACCACTACCACACCACCTCTGCTACTTGTAGACGCCCCATTTTGTACCCCGTTAATAAATTTTGGTCCCTGGCCCCAATGATGAGTGTGACATATGTCAACCAAGGGTAGTTAAAAAGTTCAAAATAGTTTGGAAGTAATCACAATTCACAGTACTCAAATCGCTTTGAAATTGATATTGAAAAATGACCTTTACTCATTGTTCTGACCATAACTGTTGATCTAGAACTAAAGTTTGAGTGAAATTTGTTTCATTGGAAAGTAGACATCTTGGGCTTCAATTTGAATATAAATTGTTTCTAATTTGGCTTTATATTGAGTGAGTTATGACCGTTTGAAGTTAGGCCATTAGAGTTGTCAAATTAGGGTTTTGGAGGACGCATGCGTACGCATGCCCCAACCATATGTATGCAGGGTCATTTCCAAAAGCTCTCAAATTGATGCAGGGTCATTTCCAAAAGCTCTCAAATTCAATTTTAGGGGCCCAAAATATCATTCTTTGATAAGGGCTGACTCCTAGACCCTTGGGAATGTCTAAAAACCATTAAAAAGCCCCAAAAACTTTAATTTTAACTTATAAATACTCATCTTATGTCTCCAATCAAAACCCTAGCTAGAGAGAGTTATTTTTTAGTCTCCATCTTCTCTAAAACCCTATTTTCTCTTTTCAAAACCCTAGGGCAACAACTAGCACTTTTTTTTACAAAGATTCAAAACCTTTTTCTAGCACCAAAAAAAAAAAAAAAAAAAGGCAAAAACTTGTTCTTAATTGGATTTCTCAAAACTTGTTCAAACCTTTTGTTCTTGAGTTGTGATTACTAACTATTGTTGTGTTCTTTAATTATTATTTTTCTCTCAATCTAATCTTTGTGTTGTAGGCAATGAGGGTTTATTTAAACAATCTTAAATTTGTGATTCTAAAGCAAGATGAGCCTCTTTCCCATGATTTTTCACTTTGTTACAAAGGATTCACATTAGTTTCTTAACATAGTTTTTATAATTGTTTTATTTGTTTTGTTTGTTGATCTTAATTCTTTTGATATGTGTTAATATGATTTTGGGCTGATTATAATATGTTTTTGTTATTCTTGTTTTATTATTTTGGTTTTAAGTAAATTTTAACATGTTTATTTATTTTATGTTAGTTTAGTATACTTATTGATTTGTTTCTTGATTATTTGTTTATATTGCTTTGTTTTGTTTCCTTTATGTTAGTTTAGTGTTTAGGGTTTTAACATGCTTGTTTGATTTCTATTTTAATATCTTTGTTTGATTAAATCTATAAAAATGTGATTTTATACAGATTTGTGTTAGAGGATGTGTACACATCATCGAGTATGCGTGCGCATGGTTTCAACTTATGCATATGCACCCCAAACCCGTATTAGGATAAAATCTTGTTTTTGTAATTTTAATCATTTTTCACATGTTCTTTGATTCTATTTGACACTATTTAGGTTAATTAATTATGTTTAATCCTTTTTCCATGTTTGTTGGAGTCTTTTTGCCATGTTTCATTTATTTGTGATATTTTTCCTTTTGTGCTTATTTCATTGTCAACTTTACATATTTAATATATTTGTTTGATTGTGTTTAATTTGTTTCCTTTTTATATTGTGATGTGATATTTAACATGTGTGTGTTATTTTATTTAAGTACATTATGTATGTTTAGGCTAAGGATTAGGGCTCTTTTAATAATCTCTTTATCTAAATGTGGCATAGCAACATATAATAGAAGCCGGCTCACAAGCCTAGCAGTCTTAAGTGCCTAACACTTTCTTAAGCCTTACCCAAACTCCAGACCCCTAATCTGATATGCAGACTTATGCATGTAAGTGATTGGCCCAAAACACCCAATATGATTCCTAAACTTAATCTAGGTGGCGACTCCATTTTTCACCCTCTGTCAAGGTCCACTCCAAAGGCCAAGGCGTACTCCCTTGCGCCCACACTACTATCGCCACCATGATCACCTCCACAACATAACTACAACCATCACCGCTACAACCATCATTACTATGCCTATATAAAATATATATTTTGTTAACAAATGCCTTAAGGGTTATGGTTAAGATGCATTTAATATTTTATTAGATAATGGTTTTATACATATATATCCCAAAAAACACACAAAGGCTTCCACCACGGTCCACTCCAAAGGCCAAGGCATATTCCCTTGCGCCCACACTACTATCGCCACCACAATCACCTCCACAACATCACTACCGCCATCACCACTACAAACATAATTATTATGGCTATATAAAATATGGATTTGTTAACAAATGTCCTAAGGGTTATGGTTAAGATGCATTTGATATTTTATTAGATAATAGTTTTATACATATATATCCCAAAAAACACATAAAACTACAATGAATTTGTGAATGTTAATTAATGAAAATCATTATCATTATATTTTATTTTTTAAAATATGTGCATTACAGCTCATAATTAGAATTTATGAATTTTTAATGTGTCCTTATAGGGTACTCTTTATATATATATATATATATATGGGCTGGGTTCAAGTAACACCTGGTGTAACTCTAAACAATGTTCACCATCTAATAATTTGTTATAAAATTTATATTTTGAAAATCTCACTGTTGAATTATGTGTTTTATATGTTGTTAACATTCATGCTAATTTTTGTCAACTAGATGTTATTTATCATTCGATTTATAAACTCATCTTTTATGCATTATTTTAAATTACAAAAATTTGAATTTAAACAATTAATTGATGACAAAACTATTAATTTTTTATCACTTTAAAATTTTGCAAGTATGCAGAATATACAAAGATGATATAATTTAATAGTAGATTTGTCAAAATTTGCATCTAATTAAAAATAAATTAAGTGATATAATATTATTTTGAATTATACCAAGTGTAACTTGAACTCAACTATATATACACGTGTGGTTAATACCGTAGACTTGCAAACACACGTAAAGAACATACGCTAACCATAATCGAAAGAATAATATCGATCAATTATATCCAAAAATTAAATATAACCCGAGACAGACACAGAACAGAGTGTCTAGCAAGCAAACCACACACACAACAGACATGCATCTTGCAAGCTCCAACAGAGTACGACTATTACCAGCATAGAGATAGAGGCAGAAATTGCGGCAACAAAGAACGAACCAAAGAAAGAATCAGCAACAGTTGCTCCAATGACAGGAAACAGATTGGAGCAGCCATTCGTTATGTTTGAAATCTGAGCAGCATCTATGCTTTTCAAATTGAACACCTGAATCAGATATACGATCAGGTTTGCCGTCCATCCTCCGCTTCCAAGTGCTAAGCCAGCCACGGCCCCTGCTTGATATAAATAGAAATAAGAAACAGTCTGTGCATGATGTATGTGTGTGTGTGTGTTAGAGAGAGAGAGAGACCAGTGATGAAGGGGAAGGTGATCCAACCACCACGTTTGCTACCGGAGCTCGATATTTGGGCTTCTCTACCTTCCATATTGAAGGTCAATTTTTGGTTCCAAGTGATGGTCGTTTTATGCTACTTGTCAATGTTATATACTAGCAAAATCAAATGAAAGATTTTGAGATTCCTGTAGGACTAACCTTCACTCAATTTCAAAGAAAAACATTTTAAAAAAATCCATGCATGGCCACCGTGGTTTTCTTAAACTGGGAATATCTGGCATGATTATCAGTGTCTTGCAATTTAGTGCTCCGGTCTACCTACTAATAATGTTCTTGCCACTCAAACTGAACTTCACATGAACAGATTGAAGGCACTATAGTATAGTTCATCCGTGCAAATGAAGCACTTATGCAGTTATGCCCATAATAGAAATTGACAAGACCGCAATATCTTTATTTATATTTGAGTAAAATACTATTTTAATTTCTAAATTTTACTAAAAATTTGTTTTTCATTTTTAAAGTTTAAAAGTTCATTTTTCGTCTCTAAATTATTGAAAATATTTTATTTTTGTCCTTAAACTTTAGAAAAGATTTTTTTTTATCCCTAAACTATGGGAAAAAGTTATTTTTTTCATCCATATTTTTTGTCCTTAAACTATTGAAAAAATTATTTACAAAGTTTAGGAATGAAAAGAGAAATTTTTAAAGTTTAGTGATGAAAAACAAACTTTTAATAAAAATTTAGAGACCATAATAGTATTTTACATTTTTATAGTTACATTGCTCATAATAAAATAATAGTTTAATTAATATGGGCATAGTCACCAAATCAAAATGGAGAAAGAGAGTTGCCAGTCCACTTTAGTGTTTTTTTTTTTTTTTAATTTAATAGTTAATTATAAGAAGGGGGAATTTAAACTCTTGACATTTCTGGTAGAAGCACCAAAAAATGCCAGATGATAATTTGATAATATTTTGCAGTCGCTTAGAAATTAGAAATGTTCGTTACTTATCCATTCATCAAGAAACATTAAAAGTGTTGCTCAAGTTGCTTTGTCAATATAATGGTGCAGACATTAGATATGTCAATTGCATCCAATTGTTGTTGATTAATTCCATTACCGGATTGGTTGTAATTAATAGTAGTAGTCTAGTAGAGGTTAAAGTATTTTAGATTTAAAAAAAAAAAAAACATTTGGCTACAATTAATTTCCCTTCTTTACTTTGTTACGAAGTAATTTACTTTCATTTCCTCATTTAACCTGGGAATCCTATATAAAGGTCTCATATAAATATTGTTATTATAGATAGTTGATCATGGATTTAATAAAAATTGGTTGGGAATTTCCTTTCAATGCTTTGTGCTAAGCCAACATTTGAAACTCTATTTCTCTACTTAGTGTTGAGTCCAAGATTTTTTTTTTTTCAATTTGTTTTGGTGTCTGGCTCCTAGATTTTATTTTTATATTTTCTACCATATTTTTTTTTTTTTTTTTTTTTTGCAAAACTATAGTGTTAACTTTAAGTAACCCTAAGTAAGGAGGAAGAATACCCTGTTATAGGTGTATACTTCCTTGCACTCATAGCTGTGTGGGTCCCACAGCTGGTGGGTCCCGCCAGCTATGAGTGTGAGGAAATATACACCCGTAACAGGGTGTATTTTTCCCTAAGTAAGGGTTTTTTCAAATCAAACCTCACTGATCTGTTGATCCACTGCCGCACTGATCGAATTGCAACACAAGGATTTCGATTGGGTCAGCACTGATGGTCTGTGCAAAGGTGTCATTTCCAACATCTTACAACAATGTCATCAATGGATGTCTCACGATTCTGATGATGCCACACCGCACTTACTATATTAAAGGTGGCTCAACAGTATAGGTGAATGAGGCGGTCGTCTAAGGTTTCCAAGTAGAAAAAAGGCCTTCAAATTTTAACTAATAGAGTTATTTTTTCATTGTAATAGTATTAATTAAGCCCAAATATTAGCCAATAAATAAAATAATATTTTTTTATCAAATGAAAAACATGAAGAGAGAGAGAGAGAGAGAGAGAGAGAGAGAGAGAGAGAGAGAGAAATGCTGATCCAATGCCGCATTGATCTAATTGCTGCACAGGGATTTCGATTGGGTCAGCGCTGGTGGTCGAAGCAAAGGTGTCATTTCCAACATCTTATAGCATAGTCATCAATGGATGTCTCACAATTCTGATGACTCCACACCACACTTACTATATTAAAGGCGATTCAACAGTATATATGAATGAGGTGGCCGTCTAAGGTCCCCAAGTAGAAAAAAGGCATTCAAATTTTAACTAATAGAGTTTTTTTTCATTATAATAGTATTAATTAAGCCCAAATATTAGCCAATAAATCAAATAATATTTTTTATCAAATAAAAAACAAGAAGAGAGAGAGAGAGAGAGAGAGAGAGAGAGAGAGAGAGAGAAATGCTACGTTTACAACATTTTTCACAATAAATCCTAAATAGCAAGTTGTTACTAGCTATTATTAATAGACAAAAAAGTAATTTTAGTGGTGAGTTCAAATTAGAACTAGTAACAACTTAACAACTAAGATTTGTTGTAAAAATATTATGAATGTAGTACTTCTAAAAAAAAAAAGCAACACACAAATCTTAAGTGGCAGATTGTTATTGGTTGTCATTGGTGGGTAAAAAATTAATTTTAACAATAGCTTCAAATAGGCACGGCAATTGTGACTTGACCCCTGAGTACTTGACCCGACCCACAAAACAGTAGGGTCAGGTCTGGATTTTTAAAATAAAACTCGAAGCAGGTTCGGGTTTTAGTGATACATGCCCCGAACCAGGACCCGGACCCAGACCCGACCCGTTAAACTAAAATTACCAAAAAAAACCTAATATATATATATATATATATATAAACTTATTCAGAAAACCCTAATCCTATCTGATTCTCTCAATCTCATATGAGTTGCCATCGACCCTCTCTTAAACTCCAGTCACACTTAGCCACACAACCTCACCACCGCCCCCCTTAACTCCTCCAGCCGTCACTCTCACCCACCCACACAGCCACACTCATGGCCTCACGGCCTCACTGCCACCACCCTCAATCGCTTCCACTCTCCCTTCTCCCTACGCCTTCACTTCACCGTCAACGCCAACTCCCCCTCTATCACCGACTCACTGTAACTCACTCTTAATGATTTGGATTCGTTCTCCACTATTTTTTTTTTTGGGTTCGTTGCCATTCTTGTTTCTCAATGATATGTTCTTCTCTTCTTCTTCTTCTTTTTTTTTTTTTTTTTGTGATTTATGTGTTTTTATTTGTGTTAGGATTTGTGTTTGTAATTTTGAAAGGAAAAATCATAAATCTAAAATTTTTGTGTTTATGATTTCTATGTTTGTGTTTGTGTTAGGATTTTTATGTCTATGTTTGTGTTTGTGATTTTGAAAGGGAAAATTATAAATCTTAAATTTTTGTTTTTGATTTATGGGTTTATGTTTGTGTAAGAGTTTGTGTTTGTGATTTTGGGCCGGGCATGATGGGACTGGGCCCACAGGGGCTCAATGGGGCGGGTTTGGGTGTCGAAGGAAAACCCGTTTATTAAATGGGGCAAGTTCGAGTAACAGGGTTGGACCTGCGGGTCAAGTTTGGGCATAAAGAAACCCACCCCAAACCTGAACTGTTGTCATTCTTAGTTGTAAATTAGAACTAGTAACAACTTAATGCCTAGGATTTGTTATGAAAATGTTGTGAATATAGCACTTTTATAAAAGAGAGCAATACAACAAAATTTTACAACATTTTTCATAGCAGTTGAGTTGGAAAACTTTTATTAGTTCTCATCTAGATCCACAACTAACATCATATTTTTACTTACCACTATCAATCTGTCACATCAACAGATGTGAAAAGTTTTTTCAAATTTTTTGTTTCTATAGACTTTCTCAAAAAAAAAATTATACATGGTTAATTAATAATTTCGCATCTAAACAAGATAATAGAATTCAAGTAATATTTAACTTTTTTTTAAATTCATATTTTCAATTAACTATATAAAAAGAGCCAATAGGCTCATGAACAGTTTTTTTCGGTTTATTTAATTAGAGAGCAGCCCTTTTTCTTTTTCTTTTTTCCTTTTTTTTTCCTTCCAAGTATGTCAATTTTTGATACACCGAGTATGTCAGTTTGGTTAGAGCCTTATTTTTGTTTTTTTTTTTTTTTAAAGGTTCTTTATATGTTTACTTTGTACCTGCACTGCAAACTTATATTTTAGACACACAAATCGTGGCAAATATTATACACATTTGAAAAAAAAAATGGTAAATATTGCACAAATTTTGCAAATGTGTACAAAATTTGCCAATTTGTATATGTTTACAATATAAATTTACATTGTAAGAACAACGTATACAGAGATATTGTGAAAATGTTGTGAAGCAAGTGTCAATTCCTTATTGGTCAAAATAAAATAAAATAATAAAATATCATACCGAGATCTAGCACAACTAAAAATAAAGGTATTGTATTGTGAAAATGTCGTGACATTTTGTTGTTATCATAATATTTTCACAACTGCTGAGGTGTAAGTTCCTTATAGGTCAAAATAAAATAATAAAAATATTATACTGAGATCCACCACAGTTGAAAATAAAGATATTGCGAAAATGTTATGATATTTTGTTGTATTCCTAAACCCTTTTTTTTTTTTTTTTGTTTAGTCAAATTTGGTAAGCCAAAATTCTTTTTTTTCACGCATAGATTTCATGAGCGGGTTTTTACTTTTGTCTATTTTTTTCTATTTTTTTACTCACTATTAATATTTAAAGTAAAAAAGAAAGTTTTACACCAAAAGTAAAAAATTATAATTGGGCCCTTTTAAGTTTGGGGTAGTTTCATTCCTCTCTAAACTTTAAAACCAAGCAAATACCCCCAACAAGTACTCTCTCATTTAAACCTTTTTTAAATCTTATAATTCCTAAAATGTTCCACTGTAAAATTTTTAAAATAACCTCACTAAATTTTAATATCCCAAAAATTTTCTTCGTGTATTTTGAATTTGGGCAAAACTTAGGTTCAGTATTTAGGTATTGTTCTTTAGATTTCCTTTTTAAAATTCAGTCATGTGGCTACTTAACTAAAAATACACTTCTATCCTATAAAAAAAAGTCACATGGCTGAATTTTAAGAAAAGAACCTAAAGAACAATACTTAATGTACTATACTCTGTACCTAAGTATTGTCCTTTGAGTTTTTATGTAGCAGTTATACTTGAAAAGTTGGATGGTGATATAGGGTGTTCTATTTGTTAACAAGGGGACGTTGATTTTCCTAGGTTTAAATATTCTAGATTTGAAATTTTATCTAATGGAAACTTCAATGACACATGCCTTTTGTTATCCTCTTTTTTTTCTTTTTTCTTTTTCTTTTCTTACTTAAAAGGGTGTTCATTAAAAACAAAGTAAACTAAACATCATGGCTAGATTCATAAAATGCAAGATAATAAAAAAAATGAAGTATGAATAACAAAATCTTTATTGTGGCTAATTGCAAGTATTTAAGGAACGCTTTCAATTTTAGTATATGACATGATTCATTGCGAAAACTTAAATATTGTGACAATATCTTAGCAAAACTCAATAGTTTATTGTTGGAAGAAGATAATTCGTTATCATTCTTAAAAGCTTTTATAAAGTGGATATTGCCTTTAGCAAATAGGTTCTAAGGAACTATAGAAAGCTCGAATTTGTGTTAAAAACATAAAAGCTGTTTAGACCCCAAATTAAAAGATTACAGCTCAGTTGATTTTACTCTAACTTAAACTAAGTGTGGAATAAAGTAAATGCGAGCGAACAAACATAAGATAACACGCCGATGTGTTATCGAAGAGGAAACCGAAGAACTCGACGAAAAACCTCTCTACTGCCCTCCAAGCAGTAAATCAATCCACGAAACAATAAGTTGGGATACACGAATAGCAAGAGACCCTCCAAGTCTAATCTACCCAGTGCACCTAAGCCCTCCAAGCTCCTATTCCAACAAGGCTTCTCGGAGCCGTGTCTTGTCTAGCTTTTCGAATCCTGCAATGCGCCCGGTTGCATCCGCCAAAGCTTGGCTTTTTCCAATACTTCCCAGTAGCAACAAAACCTCACTTGACACTCAGATTGAGTGTGGTAAGTGTTTAGGCTATCAACCTCTCAAGGATATGGATATGGAGAGGTAGGAGTATGAGAAAAACCACAAAGGATTGTGTAGATGATTATGGGTATACAATCTCTAACTCTCAAGTGTGTATGCTAGGGTTTTCACTCTGAAAAGCACTCCTTCTAATATGTGGGTAATGTGGGTAAATATAGTGTGGGTGAAGACATGGTGGAGCAGGTAAGCCAAAATAGCAAACCAGAATGTTTCGTGAGTATTTCTCGGGAAGACCTTACCCGCGAGCTATTCGCGAAAACCAGCTATCACCAGATTGTCATGACTCTTCGCATTCCAGTCATGTGCTTTTCACATGGCTTACTTCGCGGGAAGTTTACTCGCGAGATACCCGCGGAAACCACTTCTTCAATGCAAGCTTAAGTCTTCACACTCTCTCTCACACACAACCCATACAATGAAATCCCACATAAAATACAGAGTAAACATGATTGAACAAAATTACAATCAAATTTGACACAGAATTAAAGCCAACACAAAATAGTTGTAAATAACAACTTTACAACTATAATGACAAATAAATACTTATGTATTAAATATTTACTCTAAGTTTAAGTACATACTTATATAATGACAAATAAATCTTAATTTTCTTGCTCAAGGAGGAACCACATGCCTTGCACGTGCCACCCAAACTAGTAATATATAAAAAGCTCAATTTAGCTTTCGCCTAAGGCACTCAAATGCATCTAGTCTCCCCTTTTATATATATATATATAGAGCGAGAGAGACACACACACACACACACAAGTGAAAGGCTTGACTTTTGTGGACCACTTCTCATTATGCCATGTAGCCACACAAATTTATGCCACGTATACATTTAAAAACACCGAACAGTTGTGCCCTTTTTTTTACCTTTAAGTTTCAGTATCTACTCACCATTTCACATAAGATGTATATATTAAATCAAAAAACTGTCATTGAGAAGAAAAGTATCGGTAAGGTGTAAGGAAGAGAATGAGAAATTTGAGAAGAATAGCATTCGTAAGGCATGTAAAGAAATCATCTACTATTATTGTTGCTACAGTTAGTGTGACTTGATTTTTGGACATTTTCACTATTTAACAAAAAATAAACAATTACAAATACCAATTTTGGAGAAGACCCATAGGTTTCTTGTGTTTCTAGGAAAAATGAAAAGGAAGTAGTTAAGAAGAAGTTACCAAATAAAGAAATCGTTCAGTATTATTTTACTTATGCTACCATTTATAGGCAAACTTATTATCAGTGTTCAACACCCAAACCACAACTTGCATGAATTACACAATTTAGCCACCCATTATTTATTTTTAACGGGTAATGATCCTGTAACTCTCCAAATTAGGAGGTGTGATTTTGTGGAATGGATGTTGTGGACCCCTAAAAATTTCAAAATTTTAGCTCCTCTTTAGGTGTCTTTAGGGTGGTTGCACATTGGGATCTTAGCGACGTGACTCTTTGTGTGTTTGTGATTTTAGGTGGGGTGTGTGTGTGAGTCCCTTTTTCTTATTTTTATTTTAGGAGTCACCACCAACTATTGGTTTTATATTAGGTGTGAAGAAATAGAATATTTGACATTTTTATTTTTGAAAAGGTTTTGCAAACAATATATACATATATTCTCTCCCAAAAAAAAAAAAAAATATATATATATATACATATATTCATGTGAGTAATTATTTACTTATAATATAACATGTGAATATTAGCTCCAATGAAGATTTACAAATAAGGCATGTGAGGGAGCGTACAAGCATGTGAGTAGGTTATTTAATAGATAGATATATAGCATGTGAATACTAAACTAATATATACAAATAAACTACAACACAAATAATAATAATAATAATAATAATAATAATTATTATTATTATTATTATTATTATTATAAATAAAAGAGTTAGAAGGGCAGCACCTTGTTGTCATCCACAAGTTTCTTATTTTCATCATGCAAGAAAGATGACAAATAGAACATGTTAGTGCCAAAAAAAATTGGGAGGGGCAATGTGAGCTTGATTGGTGTCCATGGGTTCAAGGAAATGAACCGTAGACACAAATTCTTTACAATATCATTCTAAGGAAAAGTTTTAAATTACAATGTATGAACAATTTTACAACATTTGTATTTTTGAAAAGAACATTTGGAAAGACATATTTTTTAGTATTTCAACATTTTTTAAAAAAGAAAAGTCCCTTTTGAACAAGCAAAGTTGCAAAGGCAAAACAAGTTTTCATTTTTTAGAAAAAGGGTTTTTGGAAAGATGCCATGATTTTTGAGAAAAAAAGGTTTGAAGAGAAAGAGAAGAGTATTATTTAAGTTAAAAAGATTTCTAAAAAAAGTTTATGGATTTTTATTATTAGAAAAAAGATTTCTAAAAGATTTCAAAAGACTTGTTCAAAAGATCTTTTTTTTTTTTTATAAGAAATTCCAACGTGGTAAAACATTTTTGAAAACAATTTTTTTGATTTGGAAACAAAAGAACAAATATTGTTTTGAAAGCATTTTCCAACGTGGTAAAAGTATTATTTTTGAAGAAAGCTTTTTTTTTTACTATTTTCTGATTCTTTAAAAAAAATGAGAAAACATATTGTTTTGAAAGCTTTTTTTTATTATTTTTTAGAAACAGACATTTTTTTGGAAAAAAAAAAGGCATTTTTTGAAAGAAAGTTTTAAAAGAAAACTCTTTTTCTTTTTTTTTAAGGATTTTGTTTTAAAAATAACATTTTTCTTAGAAAAAAGGGAGGAAGAAGAAACTTTATTTTGAAAATCATTTCCTTAGAAAAATATATAAAGGATTTGTTTTTACCCAAGCAACTTTTAATTAATGTTAACATTATTGAGAAAAATAAAGAACAACAATATAGAGTGCTATGTATTTAAAAGCAAGTAAAATGCTGAAAAATAAATTGGGCAAATTACAACTTACCCACCTGTGGTTTGATTGAAATTTAAGTTAACTACCTATAATTTGAAATTTGACATTTTACCCACATGAGGTTACCTTAATTAGAGTTCCGTAACTCATCTTTGTTAGAAAAAGAGTTAAATATATAATTTTGCTCCACTTTTATGTCTCTCTCCGCCAAAAATTAAAAAAACAAAAAAAAAATGATCAAATAAGATAAAAAGAATCTATCAGAACACTTGCATCGTGAGATTTCAAACCATAAGTAGATAGACAACTTAAATTTCAGTTAAACTTTAGGTAGGTAAAGTATTAAATTTCAAACCATATGTGGGCAACTTAAATTCTAGCCAAACCACATATGGGTAAGTTGTAATTTACCCAAATAGATAACAAGTAAAGTAAAGAGATAAAATTTAAATGACTTTAAAGTGAAGAGCTGAAAAATAAAGTGCAGAAATATTGTAAAGATTCATTGGAAAACGATTTTTTTCTCTCTCTCTTAAATAGATTTTAATCTCTTTCAAGACTTATGGATGCTTCATCTTAAAGAAATGGGAGTTCTAAGCCATTAACCATTCTTATAAAACATACCCATATTGTGCTTTACTTGAGGTTTAAAAACCATTTAGGAGGGATGAATATAAAATCTTTTTATTTAGGTGTCTAGATAGTAGTGTGTGTGTGTGTGTGTGTAAGTGCAATAAAGTAAAGGGGAGGGGGATTGTGCAAGAAATTAAAGGGATGACATAAAAATAAAGGGGAAGGGATTACTTGAAATTAATTAAAATGAATGACATAAAAATAAAGTAAGAATAATAGAAATACCTAGATGCCCGATGAAATGAGATTTCTTCCCCCTAAGAGTACTTCCCATATAGAGTCTAGGAGATGGTTTAATATCTATCTAGGGAAACAATCACAATATCACAAACAAACAATAACTATATAGACATAAAGATAAAGAGATATATACACAACAATATAGCAAGTAAAATAAAGAGACAATATAAAGAGAAGAACTTCATATATAGATAGATGATGTTTACATGAGAGAATAAAGAGAATGGGATGGGTGTAGTTGTATGAAAACTACCCCATCCCTACAAGCTTGCCCAACAAATTACATAAAAAATAAACAAGGAAGAGGCTTTTTTTTTTTGTAAAGGGTTTCCTAGAGTGAGAGAGGAGAGAGAAAAGTTTTTAAAAATATTTAAAGATTTTACAAAAATTTTCTACTCTATTTCTCTATTTTCCCCTTATATTTTGTTAACCAAAAATTCCTCTATTTTTTACAAAAAAAAAAGAAAAAAAATGAGGGGTTATTTATAGAAGGAATGAGGAAAATGGGGGCTACGTGAAGTGTATCAGGATAAACTCACCTAGCAGCCCAAGGCAGGGGGGGCTAGGTGAAGTGTATCCTCATCAAGCTATTTTGTTACTTTCTCGAATTCTGGTCCAATTTTTGTGTAGCTTTTTGGGGGCCCTTTTGAGCTCCGTTTTCTCCAAAATTTATATTCATGGAAAGCTCTAGATGTCTAGTTTCCAATGGTCCTAGTGTTGCAAGATTTGGAGCTACGGTCATTGAGATATGGCATTCAAAAGGAAGATGACACAGTGTGGAAAAATTATGTAACATTTTTCCTTAAAAAATTTGTATCTTCCAATCTGGGGTAGATATCATTGAGCACTTTTTATGAGAGGTAATTAAGACCTCATTCTTAAGTTGTTTTAGCCAAATTGCATCAATTCCTGCCCAAACGGTATAATTTATTGCGCGATTTTATAAGGGTTTTTGATATTTTGGTGAAATCTCATCCATTTCAACTTCGATTTTGGCTCGTAAAATATCTTTTTGAAGGGAAAAATATGCCCTACAAAACGGCCCAAAATTCAACTTGATCCGACGGTTGAATAAAAAAGTCAACTTTTTTTATCATACCCAATTAGGGTTTTCGCCTCAATTGCTATCAAAAGGGATTTTAAATGTTATGATCCTTTGATCCACTATCCGATCATGTTTTATTTATTTTTTTTACCCTTTTGGCTTTGAAAGTTGTAATTTTGCTCTCTTTTTAAATTTTTTTTTATTTTGGCATTTCTTTTACACGTGAATCGGGGCCAGACAAAATACGGTATCGATAGATGTATGTATTTATCTCACATATATGTGTGATTGATGCATATATGGATCTCACATACATACATACATACATACATACATACATACACACACACACACACACACATATATATATATATATATATATATATATATATATATATATATATATATGAGATAGATTCAAGTTACACCTTTTTTAAACCATTGGATTTAAGTAGATTCAACGGTAAAAAAAAAGACTCTCATTAATGCTAATATTCTAATTAGAATCTCATTAATTATCCCTCATTTATTATAGTTTATATCTATCTCTAAACCCAAAAAAAGTGTTATATTTGACTCTCTCTCTCCTCTATTATTGTTCCACCTCCATGGATAGATTGTCGGCAGAAGAAGGAAAAATAATAATAAAAAAATAACTGCGAAACACTGACATTAGAGGTTTGTGAGAAGGAAAACAAAATTGAAAACGAAGAGAAAGAGATAGAGAAGGAAAACAAGTAAATGCAAACAGAAAGCAAGAACTTGCATTAATCAATAGAAAAGTTTCAACAGATAATGACAAATGCATAACTTTTCATGATTTTTCCCTTGGAACCTTTGAAGATTCCTTGTATTTTCGTGCCCAAAATGTTGCCAAACAGTTCTTCAACACAAGCATGTTCTCTCCTGTAATATGTGCACAATGTGCGGCATTATTTAAAAACTCCATTTTTTTAAAAGCTGAAAAATAAGCTGTACCAAGCAAACAGGTGCAGTATGACCCATCTTGTCTTGTGTTGAAAGTGTTTTATGTTTTGTCATGAATCATGATAAGCAGGGAAAAAAAGAAGAAATTTGAAAGAAAATTTTTGTTTTTAGCTACTGATGATATTGATGGCTAAAATTTGAAATATATGAGTTTTTATTTTTATTTTTATGGTCTCTCTGCCAGCCGGCCTACCTTGTCCCACCCTACTTTGTGCTATGAAGTTGTTTTACGGAAAAATGTCATGCCTGTTTATACTGTTTAACATTTGGTTTAGGATTTGATTTTTTTTTTCTTTCAAGATTTGGTAATATTCATGATCTATTAGCTGATGCCCTGATGGGTTTCTACAATCAAGACCCCTTTCTTTTGTGTGTTAAAGAGAATTGGAAGATGGATCTTACTGAAGTTGTCGGAAGGGTTTGATTTTGAGGATTCCAGGGAGGCCAAGATGAAGTCATGGGAGTTATTGCTTCTTGGTTCATCATGGCATAATTGTTTCTGTTTGTGCATATATTACAGGAGAGGTTTTCATAAATTCTATGGAACACACCTAAACAGTTAAAATTAGAAAAGTTTGTACCGTGTACCATAAAATTCTCCAATTTAGGCTGCGGGTGAAAACATTTTCAGGAAATTATTTTACACCCTTTTGTGTGTTTGGTAGCTACAGAAAATTCGGTCAAATGGAAATTCAAATACACGTTAACTGTAAAATAACCATTTTCACCCGTAAAACCATTTCCATTCTTATTTTACCTTCAATGAATTGTCGGAAAATACACACCCAAAGAGAGAGAGTGAGAGAGAGCTCAAGCACACTCCACCTGAAGAACCCAAGCACATCCTTGCCGGTCAGATCACCGTCCTTTTTCAAACCCATCCTCGCCAGTGATGCCCAGAACCACCCCTCGACACACGGCCCCGCCATCACATGCAAGCCACTCTGCCGACCCATCCCTCATCCTCGTCTTCACTGACCCACCTCCATCGACCCATCCCTTGTTCGAACCAACCCATACCTTCAAATCAAGTTTTATGGATTGAAACCAGACACGAGAGAGAGAGAGCTTGAATGCAAAGTGAAACTGAAGAGAGAGTGAGCTTGAACCTGGGAGAATCTCATCGCCGCCACTGGCTCATAGTCGCCGCCTGAAGCTCGTTGTCACCACCAAACACAAATCAAAGCCTTGTCATCTTGTTCTCATCGCCTTTGAAGCTCGTCGTCAACGCCAAACACAGATTGGATCCTTGACCCGATTTCAACCTCTCTCAATCTACCACTCTCTTTCCCTCAATCTCTCACTCTTTCTTCCTCCCCCTCTCTGTTTGACCGAGTTTGAAAGTTTAATGGTTTTATTTTGATTTTTGTTTCTTTAAAAAGTTTATATCTTGCAATTTTCTATTATAAATTTGTTTGGAAGCTAAGAAAATGTGATAAACAAGTAAAAAATTTGTATTTTTCAGAATGTTACCAAACACTTGAAAATATTTTCTAATACAATTTTCAAAATGCAACCAAACACTAAAAAAATATTTTCATTTCCGAAAAATATTTTCACCTACAATTATTTTACGCTCGGAAATTCATTTCCATGGAGCCAAATGTAGCCTTACATACAGTAAACACGCATGTTCTCAACTGTCACGGCCTAGGATATTGATAAAAACAAGTGAATGTTCCTTTCAATTTCAGTGTTTCGTTGTTTTTTTTTTTCCCCTACCAGCAACCTATCCGTAGAGGTGGAACCACGGTGGAGGAGAAAGAGATAGTGAACACTTTTTTTGGGTTTAAAGATAGGTATAAATTATAATAAATGAAGGATAATTAATAAGATCTTAATCAAAATATTAGCATTAATGAGAGTCTTTTTTGACTATTGGAGTTAATTGTTGGGTCTTGTGATTAAGTTATCTACTGAAAAGAGCCCAGGGATAAGAGTTTATCTTAGATTGTAAAAGTTTGATTCTATTCGTGAATTTCTTGTTGGGATAAGGGTACTCCAGTGATGATCTTTCATTTCGTCACCAATTCGGGTTCATGCGTATTAATTTATTTATTGCCTTATTGGCGACTTACTGGCTTGTGACATTTAACAAGTTAAAACCTTGATTACAAAACTAGTAATTAACATAAGTTGATTAATTGAGATACATAATCAATTTAGGAGACAAAACAGTCATTTTCAATACTCAATGCATAAGATATTTTCTATTACTTTAGTTCAATCAAAGCCACGTCCACTAGAGAGCGATCCCAATTAGTATCCCATTGCGGATGCCTTGCGTCGCAGTGACATAAGAAATTCTTGAAAGTATAATGCTAGTTGGAAAATGAAATATTTCTACCATACCAACCAAAATTGAATGGTTTAAACATCCTTCACAATGAAATTGAATGGTTTAAACAAAATTTCATCATGAAGCAATGAAATGAGTTCTTGCTTTGAAAATGTTGATAGAACTTACTCTACGTTGTTTCATTGTATTATGTTTTCAATTGTTTGATGTGATAAAAAAATTTTCAAGCACAAATAATCAAGACCGATGCTTCCTAACTACCGGAGTGACAGTCCCAACTCCCATTCACCTGGTGACCCAACTAATAGCTAGGGAGAAAGTTACTGTGTTTATGTAAAATATTTTGTTAATTTTTTTTTATTAATAAAATTTTACAAATGATATTTTGGTCAAAAATTTTTTTTTGGATCTGACCAAATTTTACGATAAAACAAATACAATAAATTCGGACCACCTATATGCTACTACAAGTGCACACAACTATACCACACCACCTATTTGACTGTTTATTCTATCCAAAACGCAATCATTACCGTGGCTAAATGTTCGTACCACTATCCATTAATGTGGTCACCTCTCATAATTTTTTGCACTGTCCCCTGAAATCTAAAACTAAAAGATCAGGACTCAAATTTCGTATTTTGGAAAGAAAAAAAAGAAAAAAGAAAAAAAGGAAAGATCAAGACTAAAGTAGTTGAAAGTGGAGGGTAGAAGAACTACAGCCTACAGGAAAAGCTTTTTCAATTGATTTTTTTTTTTTTTTTTGAGATCAAGCTTTTTCAATTGATTATGGTAACACGAGAGGTCCCATTTTAATAGCCAAGCTTTTTCAAATTCCACGATCAGAAATTTAGTAACTTTAGGAACATACTTTTACCATACCACTATTCATAGCTATTTTATGTGTTTGATTGTCATTAATCATTTATTATTTTCACATGAAACATAATTTTTCGCCATCATTCATTGCTTACCATGTTAAAATTGTGGCCAAAAAAAAAAAAAAAACATTATCTTATAAATTTTTTCTCAAAAGTTAACCTTGTGGATTTTTTTTTTTTGGGTGGGGCCTTCAAAATTTATATTTAATTATTAACTTTTTTTTTAAGAGAGTTTCAATTTATAGCATTCTACTCTTGATAATAACTCTTCAAGTAGACTTAACCACTCGCTTTGGACAAATATTCTAACCCTTAGAGCAATATAATGCAAATTGTCCTATGCTGTATTCTTATAAACTGTCAAAAAATCATATCATTGAGGATTTTTTTTTTTAATTATAAAACATTAAGACCCAAAGATACAAGTCAAGGGTTCTTTATTGGAGCAGCATTTATGCTTTTAACATCAAACCCTGACTGGCTTAGGATCAAAGTTGTAAGGTTACTTGTACATCACATATTATTTACTTATATATAAAATAGACCCGTATACTTTATTACATGCAATTCAATATATAGTCTTTCAAACTTTAACAAAACACCTGAATCAGATATAAAAACATACATTTTATTGCCTACTGTGGTTTTCTAAAACTAGGAAATATGGCATGATTATCAATATATTGTATTATAATGTTCCAGTCTACCTCCTAATCATTTTCGTGCTAGAATAAAACAAAAAGGAAGCCGCGGGTTCAAGAATTCGAAACATACCAAGTTCGACCGATTGAGAAGAAGGCTCAACCAATCGAGATGCAAATTTTTCAGATTTTAATTCTGGCCCAACTGCTCATTAATTCCATTAAGTGATTAGAGTTTTAGATCTATTTCGCATAATATTTAAAGGAAACCCTAAGGCACATTTTGTTATAACTTTAGTAGTGTGTTCTTTTGAAATCTAAAAAGTACTATGCCTTATTCTTTCAAAGTCATTGCCGGAATTCCATTTACACATTATGAGAACCAGTAAATCTGAAATTGTTACAACAAGATCATACATAGCTGATGACCTGAAACCTTTGAGTGAAATTTCAGAGTCACAAACATGGATGTTTGTGTGCGACAAATTCAGATAGAAAAGTCTGTGGATTCGGAGCTGCACTTGATCGTGTAAGTAAGTACTACAAAAAGTATCTTTAGATTTAGAGTTTAAATCTATTGTAAAACTTTCATTCTATCATAGTAAATTTTTTACCTTCAGGGTAAATTAGGTTAAATCCTCCTCGGGTTTTAATCTTAAAACTGGACGGTTTTATTAGTATTTCTAGGTCATCATATTACTGTCTTATTTACTTTTTCGCCCTTAGTGATATGATTGTTTGTGTTTAATCTAGTTCTGAATAATAAATGTTAGTATCAACTTGGTTAGTTAATTAGATTAAACAATTTGAGTGTACAATGGTTTAAACAAACAAACAGAATCGAATAGTAAATAACATCCGCCACAGCCACAACCACAACCACATTCTACTCTTTTTTTATCATTTTTTTTTTAACATCCGATTGACACGAAATTTGGTATATGTGTTAAGAATATAAAAAATGTATAATTTAATAATTAGATTTTCAAAATATATAATTATATTAATTTTTTAGTGGCCACCAAGTTTGTAGTCAAATTTTGGCCTAATGTTAAATATATATATATTTGCAAATTATGAAAGAGGGAGAGAGGGGGTGGGGGGTGAATAAGAGACAGAGAGATGTCATCCACTATTGACATTGTAGTCACTTGGTACCATTGATTGTAAATTATCCACTCATCAAGAACGTGATGGAACAGTTACTAAAGTTACTTTGGCAATTATGGTGCAGACATCAAATATGATGTTTATTCCGTTGGACCTACTCAAAAAAGTAGATGTGGAGTGCCCAACTCCTACGTGATGAAAGTAATTTGCTGGTTCAGAATCCACATTTCAATCAAGAATTTTTTAGATGTGGGCTGATTCGGACAAATACTTCCACCGCCCGCCCCCGCGCGCGCGGGGTGGTTCTTATTACCTTTTCATTTATTAAATTGCTTCTTCTTCTTTTTTCCTTGTAAAATGATAAAATACAAACATCAATATAGTCTCTTTTATAGTTCACAATAAAATCGCACATACAGTGACCATAAAATTAGAAATATTGCCGACATAATAAATTGTGTTATCATTTCACCTTGGTCTAGCACCAATTCTACTTTTATTATACACCAATTATAATAGTCCATATCAACAATTGTGAAAATATTAAACATGTACCCTAAGCCTATTAATAGAGAAATACAAGTGAGCTTCTTGCATTGTTCACCATGAGCATCACCTATTAGTGCCAGAATTACTATCTTCTTCTTCCTTTTCAACATTTTGATACTTGTATAAAAAAGCGCACACCAAGTAATAACCAAAGTTAAGTACTCCCACCACAACTAACAACCAATACACATTATCTAGCCTCCCATTATTTATATTATTTGGTAACCATCCAGTAACTCTTCGGACAAGATCAATCAAAGCCGTGCTCAAATAATAGGCAATCCCTATAATCATTGCAATCATTGCAGTTGATGTACTTCTAAGTTCCATAGGAAATTCTTGATAATATAATGCAATTTGTCCTGGGAAATGAAATGCTTCTCCAATGCCAACCAAAATTAATTGTGGAAATAGCCACAAGGCCAACATGGGCACTATGGCCCCAGGCTGGCCTTGGAGATGGTGGGCTTGGGCTATTTTGAGTCGCTTCGATTCCACTAGTGCTGAAATTGCCATACTTAGAATGTTTAGCACATGTCCTAATCCTATTCGTTGGAGGGATGTGGGAGACCTACGAGTTAGCTTCTGCCACAAAGGACATAGAAAGTGATCAATAATTGCAAGAAATACAGATGTGGAGATCATGCATAAAACTAGGATAGACCCAGCAGGGATTTGAAAATGAGGCCCAAGGTGGCGATCCATGGTTAAAGCTTGGAGTATTGTCAAACTGCCTTGGACTCCTATTGGGGTACTTAAGAATATACCTGATAACCATAAAGGGAAAATCCTAATAAGGGTTTTGAGATCTTCTACTTGTTGTATTGTGCATATCCTCCAAGGTTTCGCAATTGAACCATCCGATCCAACATCTCCTTCTGTTTTAAATGCTGCACGATTGAGGAACCTGCATTAAGAGTGTGTGTTTAGCTTTTGTTTGTCAAATAAAGTATTGGCTTATAATGTTTATCATACTATTCTTATGTCAAAATGAATCATGAAACTTGAGAATTAAAATGATCTCCATATGATTTTGGTTGCATATTTCAAAACGTTAATGGCCATCATCTATGTTCTTTTTTCCATTAGAGCTTATGTGTTAAGTTGATTTCTGGGAGTAACCTCAAAGGTAAGTTGATTTGGTAAACTGAACTTAGAACAACCTTCTACTAGCTAGAGACTAATGTGAAAAATAGGCATTTCGATTTTCTCCAAGAACTTACCCGTATATACCCCAGACAACCCCCTTTAAAGAAGGTGTGATTAGTCAATATTTTAAGTAAGAAAATTTTATTCAAATTCAATTCTTTGTAGTGCTCAAACCACCACCACCATAAGCAGCAGTTCTATCATGTTGACCACGGATTGTGGAGTTCCAATGTATTAGTGTTCCACAATGACATAGGCATGAATGAAGATAAGCAGAAGCTATATGTTGCATCCAGAATGTTGCTATATATACCAGATAATTAAGTGGTTAAGGGAGGGTGACTACGAAGCTAGAATCATCTTTTTTTAGTTAGTCATGTAAACAACAAGACTGATTGTGATGATGATGCGGCAAAACACTTCTTGTGAATCTAAAAACCAAATGAAAAAGATAATTAAAATCATCAGGCAATAGCGCCAAAAACTTCACTTGGTACAAACCCTTGGCACACAGACATCACATCAAGATCTCCTTTTCAACGTGTGTTTGATCTACTTATGCTTATGATGACCTAATATGTCTTTAAATACGTTCTAGAACCCTAGTGCTTGGATCTCTAGTTCTCTATTCATCATGAACCGCAAACATAGAAAATATTTTGCCCGAGGCTTGACCAGTCAACTGGAATTGAGCTTTAATAAAGCTCAATTGGTTCAACGGCAATCAAGACCAGAGTCTTGACAGCTTTATAAGTAGTTTCTTGTGCCTTCAATGTAGTTCTTCTACCATTAATCTAGACACTAAAACTTGTACAACTCAATTAGTCAATTACATGTGAACAAGGTTTTAGAAACGGGTTTGCTAGCACAAAGTACATTTGACCCTAACAATATATATATATATATATAGGGTTTAGAAAATTTGCCGAAGAGAGTGAATTAGAAAAGCGGGCAAATTAAAGTAGAAAACTGATCTTTTAGATAAAATGTGGCTAGTTGAATGAGAATGCTGTAATATCCCATTATGTGCCATACTAGATGGACATAGTGCATTGGCATGTGCTTAAATGCAAATTCATCGGAAGTATGAGTTCTTTGATGAGCTCGAAAAGCATGATCTCTAAGAGTCTAACGGTAATTCAAAATGTATGTCCATAAAAATTTGTTGGGAATATTTGGATGCAAGTATAAAATAATAATGGTAACCAAAAAAGAAAAAGTACGATAATTATTTTCAATTTCAAAAGTGAATAATTTAATTTCCATAAGCAACAGTAATCATGCTGTTCAATACTAAGGACACAAACTTCAATTTCTTACCCTAGAACGTTGGCTAAAATTTCATTCAAAGTTCTAAAGATTGGCACCTGGAAAGTAATTGTAGCAGTTATCTGTAAAATCATGATTGTATAGAGACCAAGTTTACAAATATTAATAACTCAACTTCGTACCTGAAGCTCATTTTAGGTATTGTAACTGTTTCTGTGATTCCATCGTGCTTGTAGTAGTAATCCTCGATGTTGGATGAGAGTTTAATCTTCCATTTTTGAATAGTGGCAACAATAACACGAACTATACTTGTGAATGGGCTCCCTTGTGGCTTATCATAAAGGTAGAAGCGGTTTCCCAATAAAAGAAAGGCCAAGCCAATGAAGTTAGTAATTGCACATATGCCAAATCCCACTCTCCAACTTACATTATCCTCAATGTAGACAATAGCTGTGTTGCTTACCGCAGAGGCAAAATAGAAAGTAAAGAAATACCAGTTGAAGAAAATTTCTCTATCCTTTGGCTTATCAAATTGGTTTGCTCCCATTGTTGCAATAGTAAATCGTGTACCTCCCAACCCAAAACTTGCCATAGCTAAACCAGTGTATAGGACTGCATATTGGACATTCGAGGGTGGTGTGCACAAGCTTGATCCATTATTACATGACTGAGGTCTCAGGGGATCAAGTATTACAGTCAAGGTTATGAGAATTATGCCCTGCAAAGGTAAATAGTCTGGATTATAAGAATGCTACTTATGGCACCTGTTCAAGTTGTAGCTTTAGTATTGCCTTAGAGCATCCGCACTGGGCATTGTAAATGTCAATGCCAAGCCCATTTTACCATTTTCACCCAAAAAAGTGGCTTCATCTAGATTTCTAAAATGCTACAATTGTAAAAAAATTTACAATGTTACCACAGTGTCATTCTACATAGTGCTACAGTGCCATTCTACATGTAGAATGGCACTGTAGCACTATTGTATAAATTTTTTAATCACTTTTATTCTCTTTCTTTGTCCTTTGTCTTCTCTTTCTCTTTTCTCTGGGGCTGAGACGTCTTCTTTCTTTCTCAACTCTTTCTTTGTTTTCTCATCTACCCTCTCTCACTCTCTGACTCGTTGTTGGCCGAAGCAAGGTCCGACAAAGGCGTGGCGGTGATGGTGTGGCAGTGATGGTGTTTCTCATGGTGGCGATGGCGTGGGTTTCAAATCGGTGATAGCGTATTTTCGACGATGGCCTGGGTTTCAAATCGGCAGCGTGGGTTTCTGATCAGTGGCTTGGGTTTGCTGATTGGTGGCTTGGGGTTGCTGATCAGTGGCTTGTGGAGATCGGCGAGTTGGCGTGGTGGGTTTGAAGTGATTTCCTCGATCGTGGGTTTGAAGTGGTTTTTTCTATTAGTGTGTTTCTGGCAATTTCTTGTGTTTCTTGGCAATTTTTTTTTTGCAACTTCCTTGATCGGTGGTGGTGGTTTTTGGCAATTTTTTGTGTTTCTATTCCTCTTGGTGGTTGTTGTTGTTGGTGGTGAGTTTGGTTGTGGTGGTGGTTGCTGGCCGGTGGCGTGGTAGTGGCAAGGTGGGTTTTTGGGTTTTTCTTTTTTGGAACAAGGTTTCTGGGTTTTTCTTAGAGTACATTTTGTTGGTTATATATTTTAATGTGTAAATATATTATTTTAATGAGTAGAATAGGAAAATAAAAGTTAGGATGGTGAGAGTATTGAAAAATTGTATTGTATAATTGATAAAGTAACTTTTTGAGATGGTAAAATAGGATGAGATAAAATTCCTGACTGCGGATGCCCTTAGAATAGTAGAGGACAGAACCACAAAAAAATGCTAATTATCCGTTTGGCTAAGATGTATTAAAATCATACTTCCGCATTTGGTAAAATCTTTTAAAAAATGTTGTTTTTGTCAAGTACGCGTTTGGATAACAATGGTATAAAACCATTGTTGGGTGCAAATTACCAAAAAGAGCTTAACTATGTTGTTAGGTTATCCTATCATTTTTAATGCAATAAAACATTAAAATGCAACAACAACAATAATAATAATTCACAAAGAATTTTGAGAAATGTTATAGTCACGATAAAATCTCACATCATCTTGTAATAAATGAAAAACACCTCATGTCAACAAAAAAAATAAAGGAGCTCATTTATAATTGGACTTTTTGTATGAGGTTTTTGTCTCACAAGACCAATAATTATGATGACTACTTAAGTTAATACTCTAACTAGGACTTGGTCAAAATATCTTGATCAAATCATGTCACCGACAGAATAATATATACTTAATTCAGCAAAAAAAAAATAGAATAATATACTTAAAAATCTAGATTCTAATAATAATTATCTCAAGTACCTGCCGCCCTGCTTTTCAACTTTTTTTAACTAAAACAAAAAAGAAAAAGTTTTCAACTTTAGTCATTCACTACGCAACTGGCTACTTCTAGAAGAATCACTCTACGTGTACTTTTGAAATACCATAAATATATATTTTTTCTTCTTACATAAATGGTGAGTCTTACTAATTAAATTCATGATAAAACTCACTATTTATGTGAGAAGGACTACACATTTATGGTATTCCAAAAGTACCTAATAATTTTCTCCTAAAAAAACCTAGATACTTGCTTATTGTCTTCACGGTCACTATTCACTACTAGAGGTGGCAATTCGTGTTCGCGTGTCGGGTTCGTGTCGTTTCAAGTCATGAGTATTCGACTACATAGGTCAACACTAACCCGACATGTTTATTAAACGGGTCAAGATTCCTCAACCCTAACACGACCCATTTATTTAACGGGTCAGTCGTGTCGACCTGTTTATCAGATTTTATCAAAATAAAAAATAAAAATTAATGAAAAAACAAACAAATAAATATTTTTAATATAAAATTCAAAACTAACGAAAGAATCGCATCACAAATAATCATTCAAAATTAAAGCATATCCCAATATCACAAATAATCAATCACAATATGTCAAAGAATATAAATCACAACAACTAATAAGTTCATATACCTAGAGTTTGAAGGGTATATTGGTAAAATATCATTTAATTAAACGGGTCAGACGAGTCAAACGGGTTCTATGTGTTCAACACTAACCCAACCCATTTATTAAACGGGTTAACCGTGTCAACCCGAATATGACACGAACCCGTTAAGCCTCAACTCATAACCTGCTAATTTCGTGTCGTGTCGTGTCGGGTTCGCGGGTCGTGTCAAATTTTGCCACCCCTATTCACTACCCACTAATCACCAACCAACTTTGCTATTATTGCCACTACCACCACTTCCACAACCACCAGTAAGGCTCACTATGCTTATATAAAACAAGAATTTATTATTGTGTGCTCTTAAGGTATACATTAATAAACTATTTTATTAAACTTTTTATAGAAAAATAAAAAAATAATCAACTGTTTAAACATTTTTTTAATATCTCATAAAAATATTCTCAAAATGGATAATTAATGTATAAGTCATATGCTAATCGGACCCAAACAAAATATTAATAACTTTCCCATGCGAGCCAAACAAAATAATATTTTTAATTGGGAGTCTTTTTCCAGAGATGTAGTTCAACACACACTGTTATCATAAAATTAAAAAAAATTAAAAAAAGAAAAAAAGAAAAAAGAGTCACACACACCCACATAAAAATAATATATAAAAAAAGTTTGTGTTCTTCCATATTGTTTGTGGAAGGTGAGAGAGTGTTTTCTTTCCGATAGAAAAGGTTTAATCTCTTCCTGATTAGCTTGGAAAAGATATATAGGATGATTAATTGCTACATCTAGCCAAAAATGAACTCATCTATCAAAGAAACCATCTGCTTGCAAACACTCATAAAGAACATAATAAGCTGAGTTCGTTACAGTCGAGAGAATCTATCAATTGCAACAGAGTGTAGCAAGCATAGCAACAGTCACACACACAACAGAAATGCATCTTGCAGCAAGTTGCAACAGAGTAAGAGTATTACCAGCAAAGAGATAGAGGCAGAAATTGCGGCAACAGCGAAAGAACCAAGGAAAGAGTCAGCAACTATTGCTCCAATGATTGGAAAAAAATTGGTGGAACCATTCGCTATGTTATAAATCTGAGCTGCGTTTATGCTTTTCACATTGAACACCTGAATCAGAAAAACGATCAGGTTTGCCAACCATCCTACGCCTCCAAGTGTGAAGCCCGCCGCCGCTCCTGGTTGACATAAATAGAAATAAGACACATATTGGTCCAACACATTCTGTGCATGTATGTGTGTGTGTGTGTGTTTTAGAGAGAGAGAGAGAGAGACCAGTGATGAAGGGGAAGGTGATCCAACCACCACGTTTGGCACCGGAGCTCGATCTTTGGACTTCTCTACCTTCCATATTGCAGGTCAACTAGTGCTAATTCCAAGTGAGATGGAAGCTTTTTGCTTCTTGTTATATGCTAATCAAGTCGTATGATTTGTCAGATTCCTGTGGTATCTTCACTCCTTGTCAGAGAAAATATTATGATTAGTCCATTCTTGGCCTACCGTTGTTGTATATGAATTTAAAAAGTGAATAAATGTGTACGCCAAAAGACAAAATCTATTACATATTACTATATAGTTTTTTTTTTTTTGGGTGAATACATATTACTAAATAGTCAAACTCCCGATTTATAAAATAATCTGTCTTACACCAAAAGATGCTCACAAAACTGTGGATATCCTTTATTTCTTTTTTAATGAATAGATATAGTCCTAAACGTGTACATAAAAAGATACTTGTAAATTGAGTTATAAGGTTTTTACCACTGTTAATTGTCTGCACATATTGATGGTTATTTATCCATTCTCTAAGAACGCATTAGAATATTTACTGAAGTTTGTCAATCATGGTGCAGTCATCAGATATGTCAATTGGATCCAATTATTGACGTTGATTAATTCAATTAATGGACCTGATTGAGAGTAAATTATAGTGGTAGCTGTTGAGATTTTTTAGAATTTAGATTTATTTGGGATTCGTTTATTTTGTTGAAATTGAAAACTTTCTATTAAAAAAACGGTAGATAAATGTTAAAATTAGCTGAAATAGTACAATAAGACCCATAAATAGTACCAAAAAGTGCAATGAGACTCATGAATAGTAGCAAAAATAAGCTGAATAATAAAATAAGCTGAATAATAAAATAAGTTGGCTTTTTAAGCTGGAGTCAAACGCACACTTAATTGAATTTTTTACAAGTTACTCCCTTTCCTTACTTTATGAAGTAATTTCCTATCATTTTCTTATGTAACCAAAGAACCTTAAAAAAACTATCTAAAATTTTTTTTTTTTTAGAATAGGTTGTTTATTAGGCAAGACACTAATTAGTGTTTAATGTGAATAAAAATTGAACTCTGAATCTCTTATTCAAAGATAAAAACCTTTATTAAAAAAGTTAAGCTAACTGAATAAAGGTCTCATATGTAGATAATTAATCATGAATCTATAAGTTGGGAATTTCCTTCCTATGCATGGTGCTAAACCAACAATATTTGCATCTCTCTTTCTCTACTTAATGTTAAAACTCAGACATTTTTATCTCTTTTCACTCCTGGGTCCTAGTTCCTAAATTTTATTTTTATCTTTTTTGTCCAGTGTATGGTGTTGACTTTACATCTTAATTTCTCAAAAGCATGTTTTGTTCATCTTGCGTCATATTATGTTTAAGATAATGGCTTGCACCAATTGCCCTCATCTCTAGTGGCACCTCTAGGAATTGTTCCTAAGGTGATGGATAAGAAACCTAAATAATACAAAATCTATAAAAAGAAAACTTGAATATTGGCATTATAGAAATAAAAGCCTGCAAATGCATGAAATTTTATAATTTCATTCTACTAAAAAAAATGAAAAAGCAAATAAGGACTAATGAAAGACAAAGTGGGAACTAAAAATGCTAAAATAAAAATAATAAAGTGGGAGAGAGACTGAAATGATGATAGAAAGAGAAAAGTGGAGAGAGAGAGAGAGAGAGAGAGAGAGAGAGAGAGAGAGAGAGAGAATGGATACGATATTTGTTACAATTACAAGTCGAGCTATTGAAGAGAGTAAAGTTAGTGTGATTGCAAAGCCGAGGAGAGCAAAGATATTGGCACTGCCGAGGAGAGCTCACGGCAATAATATCTCCCTTAATACAATTATTAAGGAAAAATGAAATTAGAGATTATTTTTATGGAATGGTTTGAATGAGTTGCAAATTTAAATGATTAAATGTTTTGATTTTTTTTTTTTTTTGAATGGCCTTTTTTTGAATATTTTGTTTAGTTGTTATTGTTTGGCATAATCATGTTGTTGCTTAGGCTATTTTTTTTTTTTTTATGTTATTTGAGCTAATTTTTAGAGCTATACGAGGGATACAACATATTGCCACAACAATTGAGGTATTAGTCTCTCATAGGTCAAAATAAATAATAATAATAATAATAATAATAATAATAATAATAATAATAATATATTAGACTGGGACGATCACAATTAAAAACAATGGTGTTGTGAAAGTATTTTGAGATTTTGTTGTATTCACAAAATTTCTCTAATTTTTTTTGTTGTTATATGGGCTCCTTTTTTTTAAGAGGTTAAGAATAATGTTTGGGGAATCAAAAAAAATTTTTTAAACCAAAATTATTTGGATTCTCAAGTCATGGTATTTAATTTTTTTAGGGGAACAAAACATGTTAGTTAAAAAAAAAATTATGTATATAAAAAAAAATTTATAAGTGTAATTTTTTTTTTTTTGCAAGTCAGCTCCCTAGTTTACATGCAAAGCTACCACTACTCATCTCAACTTAGCGGATGACAAGACTAATAATTTTATTAAAATTGATAAATTATCATTTTTTTCAAATTGTCAAAATGTTAAGAATGGTGAATTTTATCATTTGATTAATATTCTAACACTAATGTTGATAATCTTCTCTACCACGATTAAGTATCTGATGATGCTCAAAATTGTCAGTAGGTCTATCGCCCAAATTTGTAGTCTTCAGTGAAAAGTGAATAGTAGTGAACTTGCAAAAAACAGAAACACCTTCAAAAAGCACCAGTGTGGTACAGGCCCTTTGAAGGTCAAGTTAGAAACCGATAGTGAATTTTTTGGAGAGGAGTTTTTGAAAAGTATTTATTGCGTACCTTGAGCTTAGAGCATCTCAATGTTTATATAGGAGTCTGTGAATGATCATCATAGCTGAATTGTAGGGATATGAGGTTATCCCGCAGCTAACGTGTAGGAGTTGGGAACTATACCATAGTTAATCCATGGGGAGTGAGGAGTTATCCCATTACTGGCAGCCATGTGTATGTAGGAGAGTCTTAGGTGACTTTGGAGTTGCAACATGAGTTTAGTGTGTTTGGTCTCACTCGTCAACTTTTGGTCAGGATGTATGCCGGCGCTAGCAGTGTCTGGTCCTCCATCAATATATATTGTCTAAAATTATTAAACTATGGAGTTAGTCAAAATATTCACCATCAATATATATTGTCTAAAATTATTAAACTATTAGAAAAAAGTGACAATCTTCTTATTAAAAACTTAAAATGTCTAGCCATGCTAGGTTTTAGAGTTTTAACCAGACAAAACTTCTATGATATTACTTCTTTTGGAAAAAAATTGAAGTATTAAACTCCTGATAGAGAAGTTTCTCAAAAATTAAACAAAACAAAAACCTCCCAACAGAGGAAGCAGGAAAGACTGCACGGTTGAAGTATCTTTCTCATGTGACACAAGTCATTAAATGCTGGTGCCCCCTCCCTACCTTTGCTTTAGAGCATAGGCAATAAACCCACTATTTTTTTTTCTCACTTCTATTCTTTTTATTTTTATTTTTCAGTTCACATGTTGTTATTAGAAGGTAAAAGCTACATATACAAACTTCTAGTTTGGTGGTTCATTAGAGAATGTAAAGTTGAATTTATTCAGCTGTGTGTTAGTTTTATTTCGTGCCAAATTTGCTTGTAATTCAGCATTTAGAATCTCTGTATTTAGGTGAAAATAATGTAAGGGTTGTGTGTGAGAGAGTGTGAAGATTTGATCAAGTGTGTGCAACAAGGAGCAACTGGCGACTGGAACTCGCAACTAACTCGCAAGTGGCAACCCACCAATATGTGGCATACGTGTGAAGCATGTAGGAAGTTAAAGGGTCAGGACTGGATCACTACAGGACAAAAAGTTCAGTATGGCCAGTCTGGTAACTGGAGACTGGAACTCACAACTCATCTCAATCGTGAGTTGAGTTGCTAGTGCACCCTGTTTTGCTGAAAACTAACTTTTCACATTCCATCTCATACCCTACTATAAATAGCCTTATACCCACGAAATGTAGAGTAGAGAAAAGAGCTTCCAAAAATAATTTTGAGAGAGAAACCCTAGAGAAAAACAAGATTGATTCATCCACAATCTTATACATTTGATTCTCCAAATTTCTCTACTCTCACCCCCTCCATTATCATACCCATGAGAGGATTATAAACCAAATCCTTTCCTCACCAAATTCAGTGTAGTGAGAAGGTTCTTGGTGTTTGGGAAGCAATTCAAGAGAGAACCAATTCATTTTGGTTGATACAATGGGCTAATTGCGTGATCCGGTAAGTTAGAGAAAACACAATTCGGCATAATCTTGTTGGAGTAAGAAGCTTCAAGGTCTTAGGTGCATCAAGTAGATTAGGCTTGAAGGTTTTATTGTTATTCATGTATCCCAACTGACTTTCTAGTGGATCATTTACCGCTTGGAAGGCGGCGGAAAGGTTTTTCGCCGAATTCTTCGATTTCCTTTTCGATAACATGTGCCGATATTATCTTGTATTTGCATCTCTCTTTCCTTTTACTCTTTACTTTTAATTACTACTGAGTTGTGATTAAAATATGGCTTAAAGTAGTTTGATAATTTGGGTAATGCTTATATTTCATATTCCGCACATATATTGTTTAAATATAAGCTTGCTTTGAAAATTTGTATTTGGGGGTCTAAACATTTACAAGCGTTTTATACACTAAGTGAGCTTTCAATTTGTATCAGAGCAGGTACACTTTGACAGATTTCTATATCCCTAGTATGATCCTTGACCCCTAGGATGGATAGGTCTCAATCCCTTAATGCATCTCCCTTCTTTGATGGGAGTAATTACACATTTTGGAAAGTGCGTACGCGTACATATTTGTACTCCATTGATAAGAGTGTATGGGATGCTGTAGAAATTGGTTAGACAAGGCTAGAGGATGCCAAATCTACTTGGGATAAGGCAGCTCTCGCAGTGGCTAATGCTAATAGCAAAGCATTTAATGCTATTTTTTGTGGTGTCTCACCGGATGAATTTCACAGGATATCTCATGTGTCAATTGCCAAGGAGGCATGGAAAATTTTGGAGACTACCTACGAAGGCACCAAGAAGGTGAAGGATACCAAGCTTCAAATGCTTACCTCTTGGTTTGAAGAATTGAAGATAAGCGAAAATGAATCATTCGACTCATTCTATGGAAAGTTAAATGAAATGGTAATCGGGAAATTGAACTTGGTTGAGAAGACGAAAGACTCCAAAGTAGTAAGAAAGATTCTCATATCATTGCCAGAAAGCTTCTGAGCCAAGGTGATCGTCATTGAGGAGAGTAAGGATCATGATGAGATAAAGGTCCAAGAACTTATCGGCTCTTTTCAAACATATGAGTTATCTCTACCATCTCAAATGAAGAGCAAATCCCTTGCTCTTAAAACAATCAATGAGAGAATTGAAGCTCAAGATTCCTCGAATGAGGTTAAGGTTGAAAAAGAGGTGGCGTACCTTGGAAAGAACTTTCGCAAGTTCTTGAAATTTAAAAAGGATAGGAAGTCCTTTGAGAAAGGAAAATTCTCCAATTTTAAGAAAGACAAGAAGGACTATAAAAGGAGGATTCCAAAGACTTTTCTTCTTCTCAAGTAGTCACTTGTTATGAGTGCAATGGGCATGGCCATTTGAAGAAAGAATGCCCCACCTATTTGAAGGCAAATGGTAGAGCTCTTGCTACACCCCTTAGTGATTCGGATAGCTCAAACTCTAATTCTAAAAAAAGCTGTGATGGGGAAGGAAACTACTCCGCTTTCATGGGCATTGCTCCTGTAGATTCTTCGAAAGATTTAAGCAATCTAGTTGAAGAGCTTGGTGAGCATACCGAAGTGGAATCTATTGGTGTTGGAGATGAACCCCATGATGATGAAGAAGAGTGCGTCTATGAAGGAACAAATAGATTGCAAGAATCCTACAATGCACTTCTTGAAAAGAGCAAAGAATATGCAAGAGTGGCTAAGGCAGCAATTAGAAAGATGAAGAAAGCCGAAGAGGATTATAAAAGCATCCTCGTGCGGTACAAAGAGACCAAGTGTGAAGTTGAAGGGTTAAATGAAGAACTAATCAATGCCTATTCTAGGATAAAGTTTCTTGAGCTTGAAGTTGTTCAAGTAAACGCCAAAGTGGAATGTGTTGCTTTCAAGAAATTTGATGAAGTGCTTGCCTATCGAAAGCCCTCTTCGAATAGAAGTGGCTTAGGGTATACCGGGGAAAGTAGCTCAAGCTCTAAAGTGTCTAAGAAAATGAAGTTTGTCAAGGCTAAAGAACCATCAACTCCTCTTGTTGATAATGTAAAATTTGAAAAGAAGCTAAATATGGTGAATCAAATGGTTTTGACAAAGCCTCCAAATTCAATTGTCACTAAGCTTAAGGCAAGAGGAAAGTCTCTCCCTAAGACACAAAGAGGTCCACAAAAACCACTATTGCCATCATTGTGGTATCCAAGGGCACACTAAACCAAATTGCTACAAGCTCCAAGTATTGAAGAATGCGGATCGACAAAAGCCAAGAAAACAACGAAATGGCAATGGGAAACCCAAGCAACCTAAAGGGCAAGAAGAAAAACTCGTTATGAGTGATGTAATGAAGATGATTGACACCATCACCTCATGTTTGGCAAACTTTACCTTGAGGTTTAAGAGTCATGGCTCAAGTACCCAATCCTCAAAGGATATCACCCCAAACACACGTGCCATGTGGGTGAAGAAGGGTACTCATGCATAAGCATTATAACATGTCCATGCATTAATTCTTTCTATATAATGTGACATTGTTGGTTGTTTGCTTATTTTATATTCTAGAATTGTCTGTTGCTAGAGAACAAACTAATAGGTCTGCTAGTTCTAAATTTAATCACATGTTAAGTGTTCAAAAGTCTCCTTTAGACAAAGCTGGTCTAGGTTTTGTAGAAAGCATCTCTTTGTCTGAAACTCATTCCAAAAATTTTGTTCCTTCTTCTGAGCCTCCCGTGAGTGAGATTGTCAAACCAGTAGAAGTTACACCCCTTAGGAAGATTAGGGTTGATCTCAAAGAGTCTAAGCCTAAGACTCCTAACCCTCCTAAGGATAAGTTGCATGATAGACCTATTTGGGTTTGTCATTTTTGTGGAAAGTCTGGGCACATTCGTCCAAACCATTTCAAGTTGCAAGTTGCTAAGCGAGCAAATAAGTCAAAAGTACATGTACTTCAAGCACAAGATCCTATGGTACTTATTGGTGAGTTGGTAAAGGCTTTGAACCTTTATTCCAATCCTGGAGTTGCTCATCATTCTAATCAGAATAATAACTCCAATGCTAGCGCTGCATCTAAGAGGTTTTGGATGTAAAAGACTCAATCTAATTGAGTCTTTCTAACATGGTCTTTATGCTTCATCTCTCTATTCTTTGTGACCATTCTTCATTTGTTGTTTTGGTTTCTTTTTGTTTTAAGGATTTACATTGCATAACATTCATGCATTTCATGTTAGGTTTTTTTTTTTTTTTTTTTTTTGTGATAAAAAAAGAAAGAAAGAGGAAAACGTAGGAAAAATGGGTTTTGCATTATTTTTCTTGGACTTGAAATCAAGGCTGGCCATATTATTTTTACATAACATGTTTATGTCCTTTGTTTAGCTTGGATGAGCTTATTTTATCGCACTTTACTAGTTTCAGCTATGTTGTGCATGTTGTGTGAGAGTTTTTTATAGTTTTTAATCACATGATCTTAATTTTGAAGTCACATAATTTTGATTGTAAGGACTAAAAAATCCTAAGAAAAATGCATAAATAATCATCTCACCACTGTTTATTGGCCAATCATGAACACCTTAGTGCATATCATATGATTTTGTGTTCGAGAAAGTGTAGCACATGTACAAAAAGAATATAAGGTGTAGCCTCGGTTTAAATAATAAAATTAGTGTGTACATTATTAGACTATAATAAATTCAAATTGAAATAAAAATTGGTGTGTACATTATGAGACAAATCAAGAAACTTACATGATTGCAAGGTTGTTTTCTAGGAGATGTGGGAGTTATATGATATAACTCTTTAGGTGATAGTCACTTTCAAATTCATGTGATGAATTTTGTAGAAAATGTGATTGATTTCTATTTACTTATCACATCTCATGTATCTCATGTTTTTGCTAGTTGCACACAGTACACAAGTTACTCTTTGCTAAACTTAGTACATAATATTGTGTGTGATCTTGTTATGGTCATACTAAATTAAATGTGTCCGGATTCTAATGCAAAATATGTTTTACTGTTTGAACTTTGAAGACAAATTGATTGAAAATCTTGTTTTTGGAAGATCTGGGTTGAATCCAAGGGTTTTTGAAAAACTTTTCATCTCATACTCATGTATTTCATTCATAAAACAATGTGCTTTGAGGAGTTTCTACATTAAAATGCTCTGTTTTTCAAAAAACAAAATTGTTTTTTTCTAGATTTTCGATCGATCGAACCTGTTGCTCAACCGATCGAAAATGCGATAAAAATTTTGGTTACAATCTGCCTGGCTCAATTGGTGCTCGATCAATCGAAGATGCTCTTCAATCGATCGAATCTATTTTTTCAACCGATCGAAAATCGGTCAAAGAGTTTTTAAAAAGGCTTTTCTCACGTGTTCATCACACTATTCATACTTTTTCAAAAAGCTTTTTCTCTCTTCTTCTTCAACTGATCCACTTCAAGTCAAATTTTTGTCATCTTCTTCCTAATTTTTCTCAAGGATTTTTTGTCTTCAGGTGCCGGTAAGACCTTTTTAACTTTCTTTTTCATTTTATTTACATTTTTCATGCATTTTAGGTGTAATTTTCGAACATATAGGAATTTGGGATTTTTGATTTTTGAGTTGGTTTCTTTCAAAAATAATCATTGGGTTTTTGTTCTTAGATGCTATAAACATGTTTCTCATGCATTAATTTGATTAAGTTGGTGGTTTGAGAACAATTTGAAATTCCAGGGCTTGAAACTACATGAAATTAGGGATTTTGTTCAATTGGGTTGTAATTGGTAAAATTGACTTGTGTAATTGATAGATTAATTCATTATATGATGTTTCCTAATTAGTATGATGATTAATTACTCAATTTGGGTTACTTTTTAAAATTGGGTTCTTAAAAATTTGGGGTTTTTGTACTAAAACTCTATGTTCAAGTCAATTGTTGGTTTCTAAAGTATAATTGAACCGTTTTAAATGCATTAGATCATGCATCATTTGTTCATTCAGTTCATGCATCATATAGAATGATATTTTCTATTGTTGTTTTCTCTCTAACCCTCTCTGATGCAATCTGCCCATGGTTTTCTTTGTTTTCTTTCTTTGGTTTCTGTTTGGTTTTTCCTTTCCTTCAATTAGCATCATGGTTAAGAAGACTAGAGCCAATAAGAAAACCTCCTCCTCCTCTACCCCTGTTTTCTAGAGTGATAGGTTTCTTAGCCCGAAAAATTAGGAAACCTTTGAGACGCTGAATGTATATAGGAAAGTGTGGGCTGAGAGGAAAGTGATTTTAGATGAGGTTGATCCTGAGATTCGTAGGAGTTTTGATCGTAGGGGTTGGTTACCTCTTTTAGATGTAGATCATCCTCCTCTGGCTGTTCTGATCAGAGAGTTCTATTCGAATCTCTCTGTTCACTCCACTTCATCCACCATTCAGTTTGTGAAGAGTTGGATAAGTGGAGAAGAGTATGTCATTACTCCTTAGGTACTGGCCTCTGCTCTTGGTGTACCTTTGGTACAACAACCTGTTTATCCTTATGATGAGTCCCTTCCCCTAGACGACATCATGTCCCTTATCACTGGTACTACCATTCTGTGGGGTACTGATTCTCGTATCATCTCACATGAGCTTACTGAGATTCATTACTTCTTGTTTCGGATTTCTTGTCATTCTATCTAGCCTACGTCTCACTTACACACCATACCTCTTGAGCGTTGTGCATTTTTGTATACCCTTGTGACTGATGCTCCTATGTGTTTTCCGTATCTTTTCATTCGTTCATTGGTTGAGGTTCATAGGAGTAGTTCTAGGTCACATGGTCTTTTCTTTTCAGTTTTCATTCATAGGATTTTGTTAGATTTGGGTTTAGAGGATTTTCCTGCATCCAAGCCTATTCATATCATCACCCCCATAGGTGCCACCTTTCTTAGGCAAAGAGCAACTCAGATGAAAGTTAGCTTTAAACGCCCTCGTGTAGAGTCTTTTACAGGTGATGCATCTCGGCCTCCTCCATCTGGTGATCCATCTGCTGAGGAGTTTGTCAATCCCACCGCTGCAGTTGATCCTCCTCCTGCTTTGGATGATTCCAGCTTTCGGGGTATGTTAGAGACTATCATGACCATTCAGGTGATGCATGGACAAATTTTGGTGGATGTGCTGGCTAAGCTTCAGGCTTTACGTGCAGATTTGGTGAGTATTTGACATTCTTCCGCGCCTCCACCTTTTGATAATGAGTCTTGATTGCCCTTTGGCAATTCGTCACAAAAGGGGGGGGTGGTATTTATACATGTTGATGGGGAGATTTTGTGCTTTTGTTGATAAAGGGAGCTTTAGATTGTATTTAGGAGATTCATGATGTATTTGTTTTTATAGGATGTATATGTTAGGGGGGATATTATGTTTTTTATCTCTTTTATTGCTTCTTGTTTCACAGGTGCTACATTGATTATTGATTTATTTTATGAGATTATTCATGATTTATATCTTTTCTTTTCTGTTTTGTGAAATCAAGAATTTATTTTGTTTTTTACTTGTATTTTTCACACATGCGTTTATGTGTTTGTTGAGTGTTACAGGAATATACAGATTGATTCAGTTGTGCTTCTATCTATACTGACAACTAATAGATAGTAGTTAGGTTGAATTGTTTTTGGGCATTTTGTTATAATGGGCTGTTTTGTAACTTTGAGCATTTTTATTTTTGTATGTGTTTTGTCACGGATTACTAAAGAAGGAGTTTGTTAGGCTCTAAAAAATTAGGAACTAATATATTGGAACTTCAATATGTATATGTTAGCAAACCATAATCAAAACGTTTAGTCTAAATTTAAGCTACTCAAAGTATGTGTTTGTGTAAAGTTGGAATCAAGTAACTGCAAGAAATTATTATTCAATTTCTGCAACGCTCAACCGATAGAAAATTAGACTCGATCGATCGAAGCTCGTGCAGAGTATTTTTTTGCAGAATTTTCCAACTCAGCCCAAACCCATTTGACATGTAGGGTTTTATGCTTTATGTCTCATATAAAAAGAAAAACCCCAGTCACATTTTAGAGGTTGTTGATATGCCATGTGTGTGAATCTCTTGTGAGATCTAAAGATGTTTACCTTCATATACACTTAGGGTTATCAAGATCAAGATTGATATAGAGAGCTTGGTGATCATTTCAGTCGCTGTTTCAAGAGTTTAAAGAAAAACACAAGTGGGTGTACTTGTGGATGCTGTGGATCTGAGAAAGAAGTAGTTCATGGACTCGGAGCTGTCACGTGGTTGTAGTAATAAATTTTCTACTCGAGGTATCAATAGAATGTTAGTGGTCTAAGTTGCTATTGTAAAACTTCAATTCTTTCATAGTAGATTTTGTTTTATCTTGAGGATAGTTAGATTAAATCTTCCTAAGTTATCATATCGTTGTGTTCTTTATTTTCCACATTGTTTACTTGATATGATTTGCTTGTGTTAAACTAAATTTGAATAATTTACCTAAATAATCACTTGGCTAAATAACTAAATTAAATAACTAGTATTTTAATGGCTCTAAAAACGTACAATAGCATTATTACAAATATATTTTAAATGAATTTCAACTTTATTCCTCGGGAATTTCATTTTTGAAGGGATCATCATGACGAAGGTTCTACGTCATCATCTTTTTAATGGGAGTGCGCTCAAATACAAACCTGTCTGCATCACCAAGTCACAAATATCTTGAAAATTTTGTTTTGGCCAATTTCCCAAATCACCACCAAGCAAATGAATTGAATGATGAGATGCTACATATCCTACCGTCTTAAACTTCAGAAAATGATAAAAGTATTACAAAATTTACTATAGAAAATTTACAAATTAATTTGGCAAAAATTTGATCACTTTTTTTTTTTTTTTTTTTAGTTTCAATTGGGGGAGACTCTAGCTAGATATCTCCCTTAGAAACACCAAAAGATACCAATGAGTTAAGTTACAATTTGTAATATTTTATATAAAAACATGATGGTAAATTTTTTTTTTGTAGGTGTGATTGATACCACTTGAATAATATAATAAATAAATGTTTAAATTAATTTTTGATTATGATTAATACTTGAATTTGTAATGCTTATTTTTCTCCACACAAAAAAAACAAAAAAACAAACAAACAAACAAAGTATATTTAATAAAATTTGTATTATACCTAACATCACTCTTCAAACTTTTTTTTTTTTTATGAACATTTATATTAAAATCATAATATATGACATTTTTATTCCAACCATCATGGACCATAAACTTGCTCTCCTTATGGATTTTTTCTACAATGTAGAGTATTTTATATAAAAATAAGGATAAAGTTTATTTATAAAATTGGTTGTAGTTTTATGCTACAATCCACCATTGGATTACATCTTCTTTTTATATCCTTCATGTTTGCAAAATTTCTAGAAAATGAAAGATCAATAGTTATGTCATCAATAAATTGTCTAAATTACAAGTTTTTATAATTTAAAATTATGCATAAAATATAAGTTTATAGGTCATATAATAAATAATATTTGATTGACATAAAATTTGACATATATATTAAGAGCATAAAGAATATGCAATTCAACGGTTAGATTTTCAAAATATATAGTGATATTTATTTAATTGAGTAAAGTTATAGTCTTAGATTACAATCAATTTTGTAACTAAATTTTTTCCTTAAATATAAAATAAAGAAGGTTAAAATCTAAATTATACCCTTTTTCTTTTTTTTGCTGAATCTAAATTATACCCTTTTAACGCAATAAAGAATTTCTCAGCAACCCATAACCCATCATAAAAATCCACCCCATTAACACTGTCTTGTCATGTTAGGCCTGTCAGCCATATTTTTTTACCAACCGCAACCACCTCAGCCGCCCAATTAAAACCTTACATCTCCATCTTCACTCACAACAGAAACAATCACATCTGAGCTAATCAACAACAAAATTAACAAGGTTATGCAAGGCCAAAAACTCATCAATTTCGTACAAACATCCCACCAGCACCATTCAGCCATTACCGGCTAATAACCCAGAAAACCAATATGCCAATACCCAAATTGGCCACAACTACAAATTGTCAAGCTAGAATTAATGGAAGTAAATCGAAGAGGTCAAGTTGACCAATTGTAATACCTCAAGGGTTTAAATATTTAAAATAATAGTATATTGTAGGGTGTTTGAAAATGATCCAAAGCCCATAGGCGGGGAATGACTAGTGCACTCAACTAAGTGGACACATAGTACACACCACTATAATTTATAAGGAAACTCTGGACTTTCAGTCATGATTTCGAGTTCATAAAATTTATAAAAAAAAAAAAAGAGGTCATGATTTCAAACTTCAAATCATGACTTAAAGTAGCGAGTTCCCTTTTAAATAGCAACTTGTGTGTATTATACATGTGTATGTTAAGGTATGTATAATAGACACTACTCTGTAACTTGGCCACATTTAAATTTTATCTTCGAAATGTTAAAGAAGAACTTTGTGTTCTACTCATAGTTCTTGTTCAGAAAAGATTATAGGATGGCAAGCCAACAAGCAAAGGAGCCATAATCATCTACAACTTCACTGTCGAGGTTAGTCCCTTGCATTAAAATGTGGTGTGGGCCTTATTTTAATATTATATGGTAAGTTTCTTGCTTGTACAGATTTTGCTTTATCACTGTCATTCTTGTTGGGTTTCTGTGATTGTAAGATATAAAATTTCATTTTTTAACATGGGTATTCTTTTTCCCAGTCTTTGAATTTCGCGAGGGCCATTGAGTTTACAATGGTTCATTTATCATGTACATAGTACTGAAGTAATCAAAAAGATATATATATATATATATATATATATATATATATATATATATAAAATATCTTATTCTTCTTCTTTGGGGAAGATGACCAGTGTTTACGAAATTGCAACATGAGTGGTCCCTTTACACTTTAAAAAGATCAACTGGTCTCTAAGGCATTATATAAATGTTAAAAGCTACCGACCCATATAAGAATTTTGGATATTGAGTATTTTGTTATAGCATGAGTACCATAAGCTTCTGAAAATTTTGCTTTAGTCCAGAGTTAGCAATCAAATGGATAGTGCAACCAAAGTCAAGATCGATTCAAGTATGTCACCACAATCGATATTACAATAAAAAGCGCAAATAGATTTTTTTTTTTTTTTTTTTGTTGATACAAGAGTCCGAACTTCATATGGTTAAATCAAAAGACATGGATGTGAATGTGTATATTCATGTTCAAGTTATTAGAGAAATGAGGTTCATTTGATATCATCCCCACGCTTGCAGAGGACAAACAGTCAAACAGTGAAAAGGTTCTATAAGGCGATTTGGACAATTGCTTGGGATTGCCAAATGGAAGTTTTACACTTTTACGGACCCTTATTCAGGAGGATAATCTCTCAAACATTATATAGAAGATGGGATTGGTACTTATTTTTGGCAAGATATAGACAATTGGGGTGATGTTGTTTGGGGAAGTATATATATGTATCAATGGTCTTGCAATTTTCATATGTGACGTGTTCTTTTCTCTTGGGTCTTGATTTTTTTTTTTTTTTTTTTAATGTCTTTACTCCATTACTCTCTGTTTGTGTGTGTGTGTTTTTAATGAGGTTTCTAGAAAATGGAGAATTTGATTCAAATAATAAAAATTAAAATCTTGATAAATAAAAAACTAACCTCAAATGATAGTTTTTAACCTTTATTAGGTGTGCTCACTACTATTGTGATTGGTATTATGGTTGAAACTCCTCAGTGGAGTGCTTATCGTTGAAACTCCTTAGTGCAGTAGCCAAACCTCCTCTTTGTAAAACACATACACAAATATCTAAAATAATGATGACACAAAAGTCATGGATTCAATTTCAAGAAAATAAGAATGAATCTCAGTCTTATTGTAAGGTTTTGAGTTTGTAATGTTGACAAACCATGACAAAAACTAAGTCTCATTGGTTTAGAATGGTCTACATTGAAGTCCAAGACAAAAAACTCAAGTTCAAGATGAAAAAAAATGAGTTACAATTTGTTTCGTTCGATTGGTACTCGATAGATCGAAAATTGCATATCAACAAAAAATCAGCAAATGTAAAAAGCCTGTAACTTGACCTTTTGAAGCCTAAATCGCAAACTGTTTTTTCCAGTATTTAAAGGACGTTATAAGCTAACCTTAGAGAGGGTTTTCAAAGTTTTTTAGAGAGATTAGATTGCATCTTGTGCCTCTTTTGTAGATCTAGGGTTTTGTACCCAAAAACTCTCTAAAGTCTTTTACCGGTGTTATTCCTTGAAGAATCTCAAGATCCACTATTGTAGAAGTTGTTGCATACAAGATCAACGTCTAAGGAGATCCAAAACCTTTGAGTGGAGTCTAAAAGTTACAAGTGTGGGTGTTTGTGTTGCAAATGCCTAATAGAGAAGGAGTTTGTGAATTCGGAACTTGCACGTGGTCGTGTCAGTAAGTTCTACATGTGATAGCAATAAGATGTTAGTGGTCTAAGTCTTATTATAAACTTTGATTCTCTATAGTGGATTTACTTTTTACCTTGAGAATAGCTAGGTTAAATCCTCCTTAAGTTTTTTACTGGTTAGATTTTCCTGGGTTATCATATCGTTGTATTATTTATTTTTTCGCATTATTTACATGATATGATAATATTGTGTTAACCTAGATCTGAATAATTTATCTAAGTAATCACTTAGCTAAATAACTAAGTTAAACAACTTGTGTTAAGGGGTCTAAAAACGGACACTTAATATCCGTTTGGATATTGAGTTTTACGTCTGTATTTTACGTTTTGGCGTTTTTCAATTTTTTTTTAAAAGCGTGTTTCTGTCTATTCTAGTGGGTCTCGTACACTGTTTATGAGACTCACAAACCTCTTTTTTCACCAAAACTTTCATTAAAAATGGGTTCACGATACTATTTACACATTTAAAAATATTTTGCTACAATATTTTCAGTTTTCAATTTTCAGCAAAATAAGCAGTATCCAAACACATCCTTATTATTTTGAACCAAAGTTTATTGAATAGATTAAAACCAATGGATCATTCCCAATTTTCTGTCAGATCTGTAGAAGTCATTATTTTTTGCAACTTTTGACCAAGTGAAACCCAAAGGTTCTTGAAAGTAAGAAGTGTTAAGAGTCTCCCAAATTGCTACCTTTTTTTAATTGTAGAGTAAGGTTGCATTTGGAATAGCTTATATTAGACAGTTTTTTATTTATTTATTTTTTATACTATTTAGCTTATTTTTGCTACTATTCATAAATTTTATTACACTTTTTTGTATTACTTATGGGTCTCACTGTACTATTCAACTAATTTTTAGCTTTATCTATAGTATTTTCAATAAAAAAAATTTAGTTTAGTTAAAAAATTGTTCCCAAAGGGACCTAAGTAAATACCATTCGAATGCCACTACTATTCTTGTCCTATATATGAAATGGTCATGTACTTCTATTCTTTTCCTATAGATGGATTGGTCATTACGAAAAATTGAAAAGTTCTTCATTTATTTTAATATTACAAGAAGTATTGTGTGTCCAATTAACTTAATTGATAAAAAAAATTTATCGTTGAATAAAATATCTAGGCATAAAACCTATTTACAATCTATTACTTGATATGTGCATGCACGTATTATTACAATTTATGATTCACCTTTTTGGAAAAAAAAAAATTTATTTGTAGTGTACTAGGAGGAAAGCTAGTGCACTAAAGCACTAAGAGAAGGGCAAGTGAATTGATATTTGTCTTGATATTTGTGTCTAATTAGTGATTTACATTATCAATATTAATGCAATACCATCTTATGACTGATATCTTATTAGGAAATTCAATCTGTAGAAGCCAAATGAGCATGCAAATTTACATTGCTTTGATTATAACAAGAGTGGTCCACTTTTGAGTTTGTACAAATAGGCAAAATCATTTTAATAAGTTTTGTTGCTCTTTCAAAATCTATAATTACGGAATTTGGTCCAACATGGGTTCTTGTAAGGCAAATATTTTGTAAAAAGGGTTATGATGTAGATAGAGAGACAAGTGAAAAATGTAAGTTTCACCTTTCTTGTTTATGCTGCAATTTTCTCAAACTGATTAGCATGCTAGTGCTAGAGTCTGATGTATCATAGACTTTAAAATTTTTTGGATGCCTTTAGTACATCAAATTGTTGGAGCATGATTGAAATTTTTGACGGTATCAATGGCAACTTTTGATGAGAAAGTTTTATTATTATGATGTGTAACATATATTAATGACACTTTTTGTGACACTTATCAAATATATATATATATATATATATATATATATATATATGAAGTTTTAATGTGTAACATATATTATGATGTGTAACATATATTAATGAAACTTTTTGTGACACTTATCAAAATATATATATATATATATGTGTGTGTGTGTGTAACCTATATTAATGAAACTTTTTGTGACACTTATTAATATATATATATATATATATATATATATATATATATATATATATATATATATGAAAATTGTGAACTTATTGCAGCAATTCATAATAATAGACCATACTAAATTAGCTTTTTTTTTTTTTTTTTCATGGGGTGAGGGGGGAGGAGGAATTGGAATGGGACTTGGGTCTCTAGGGTCAACAGGTGAGTCTAGTATAACATGTACAAACTTAAGCACACCAATAGAACTCACGGTTAGAGAGTTAGACGTAAGTGTGTATTACATAATACTTGAAAATATATTTTTGTTTTATACAACTTAGCTTTTTTGAGTTGTGGTTATTTAAATGCAATGATGACATAATACTCCTAACACATTGCTAAAATTGTTTCTTATATTACTAATATAATTATTATTTTTGCTTGACAGTATTGATCTATTTTCCTCTATCCTTGTGCATATACGAAATTGGTGGCAAAAAGACATTTTTTTTTGTGGCACTACTTGATCTCAATTTTATTTTTGTAATGTATGGAAGACAAGACATCATTCATCTATATATTGTTGTAATTGCTTTGTGAACAACTTAATTCAATGGTTTTTATAGTATAATGGTTTTTTTTTTTTTACTTTTTAGATTGTATGAATGGTTTGTTCATGAATGTAGTTGGAAATGAATGGATGAGTTGTTTATTAATGCGGTTGGAAATAAACAAGTTAATGTAATGTAATGGCAAGTTAATGTAAAGAATAATAATAAATTATATGACAATTTTTTTCACCAATAGGTTGAACTCTGAATATAAGTATAAATTAGTGACAAAATAATTCATCGCTTAATCTATTGAAATTGGAAAATTAAAAAGGAAATACAATCAATGACGAAATATATTTGTAGCCTAATATTGTCAAATTAAAAAAAAAAACAAATTAAAAATCATTGGTGACAAATTTATTTCGTCTTTAAATATAATGTTTAGTGACGAAAAATTTTTGTAACCTATAATGTTTTTTATTAAAAAAATTAAATAAGTTACTGACGAAAATTTTCATCACTAGGATTGTCACGCCTCAAACCCAAAAGGGTCCAAAGCATGAGAGAAGAACCATTATGAACAAAGACATAGGAGTTTTTCTTTCCTTCTTTCTTCTCCTTTACACATGATAAGAATAAATAAACATACTAAAATCTACACATTACAAGTCAAAGCTCTATAACACATTTACAAACAATAACTAAAATCATATGCCTCCAAACAATACATGAATATATTTCAAAACTCCAAATGGATAACACAAAACCACAATCCTTTCTAGAATACGCAACCTCAACATTCAATCTAAGCCTGCCATGCACAATAATAACTAGCCTCAAGAGCCCAATCTCCAATAGAATTAACTACGGCCTCGATAAATTTAGTAAGTTGAGTCACAAACCAATTATAGCATAAATCTATTAATTAGCATAATACTCCAACCACCACCACCAATAAAACAAACTCCATATCTGAGGTATAGCAAATTGATTTGAAAAACTATTGGAGAGTGGGATGAACCAAATCCCAGTAAGTAGCATAATTAATCGAGGTGAAGAAAATGCAAGTTTCATGATAATGAACATTTGGGAATTTCCATGAAAACCCAACAAATTCATTTTCATTGGTGAAACGATAAGAACGATTGAAACGATGCAGCATAAAGCTTTCTCAAAATATCCCAACATGAAACTGCATACTATATATTGTGAGCTATCAAAAAATTATTCCAAAAACCTAAAAATCCAACCCAAGGCCACATGACAAGCCATCATAAACAGGGATGAACCCAAGATTTTAAGCTAGTAGGAGCTAGAGTATAAAGAAAAAAAAAAAAACTACAAATAAGCATCCATATAGTATTAAAAAAATTCTAAATACACAAAATCATTATTTTTAAATACATTAAGATGCAATCACCTACCAACAAAAACAAAAACAAAATAATGTTTTTTTTTTAATACTAGGCTAGCTAGGATTTTTTTTTTTTTTTTTTTGTGGAAGTTAAAGCATTCACATTGGTAGTGCTAAAAATTTTAGCTTTTAGCACCTCACTTTACAATACACCTAATATCAAATGTTCTATTTTTTTATCACTTCATTTAAAATAATATAAACAACTCATTAAAACAGTAAAGGAAGAAAGAATTTGAGTTTTTTAATTGAAGAAAGAGATATAATCTTAATAAAATATTGTATTTTTTTTAACAACTAGCTACAATCAACTAGTATTTATACCAGTTTATTGTAGTAGCAACAAATTTAGCTTTAGCTTCTCCTAGAACACATGATTTTTTGGTTCTTTGGTAGTAAAAATATATTTTTTTGCTAAAATACAATCACCATTATGAGTGCTTTTATTGTTTTTGTTAAGTTTTTGGGTTGAATAGTTGCTATTTAGGCTAAACTAGCTTGGCTGATTGGGGAAAAGGGGGCCTAAGGTTTTGAAAGGGAGGCACAACTACATAAATGAAATATATAATAACTATATATAATAAATAAATAAATTGGACCCGGGGGGGCCTAGGCCCCCACCTGGGTCTGTCCCTAGGCACAAAGACATAATTTCATCAATTATGCCACGAAGACATCAAGTTATGCCACGAAGACATCAAATATGCCACAAAGACATCAAGTTATGCCACAAAGACGTCAATCCACCACAAAGACAAGATGCCAAGATACCAATGTCACAAAGACTGCGGCATCTGGATGGGTAAGCACACCTGTCACGGCACAAGGGTAAAAACAACATAAAGCTTTTAGTTAAATGAAATTGAAACTTGTAGTTTGTTTCCAAGTAGTTTCATAAAACCTTCTAATATCCAAGCATTTCACAAAGTTCTCAAATTATCCAAAATCATTTCTTGTCAATAAGATTTTCTATCAATTTCCAAAATATCATGAGTCAAGATAAAACATCTTTAGAATTTGCAAATAATTTCAAGAAATCCATAAAATCCATTACCAAGAAACATATCAAAGATGCTTATCTTTTCCATGCTAATAAATCATGCATTTCACCATATGCATTGACAATTATGATGCACCTTCAGGCTTCATGCATTTTTTGATGTAGAATAGATAGCACATGCCTTCTTAGAGCAGCAGGGGCGCAAAAAGTCACAACGCAAGATCAAAGAGGGTGCCAGTAGAGGCCATCAGGGTGACAGTGTCAGAATTATATGAAATTTGCCAGGTTGAAGGAAAACGGCGTTCTGATCTAGAATCATGACAGACCATAAATGTCGCCAAAATTTAGGTGAATTCTTTCATTAAGACCTTAAAAATAGTGTTTTTGTTATTTATAGTAATATTTGTTTTTCCTTAATAACTTTTAGTTTAAAAGTCAAAATAAGGTCTTGTCTATTTTGGGATGACCCTTAAGGTCAGCGGTTTATGACTCTGCATTTAACTTAATTTTTCCATTTTTGGTAAATTTCAGTATTTTGTCACTTAATCGCATAATTAGTGTGAATTAGGGTTATAGACATTTTTCTCAGTATTTATATGTTTTGTAACCGTCAAAAGCAAATCAGACTATTATCAATAATCACATACTTTTGTCAAATTATTTCTCCGATAGATTCCAATTTTCTTCTCCTTGTGGATTCAGGGATACCCCTCATGGATTTGAGATTTACTACCTAGGAACTAATAATTTAGTTTTTGTCCATCAAAGAGAGCATCGCATGTGCTTTTTTCAGGCTTCTGCAACATCAGTTGGTATCTGAGTCTTGACTTACCCTGGTCTGATGGCTAACCAGCGAGATGACAACCACCACAACAATGATGGCGGTGACAATGTCAACAACCTAGTCCTCACTAGGGCTGAGTTCCTTGATTTTCGTGATGAAAATCAACAGTTTCGTGATTCAACCCAACAAACTCTAGACCAGATTCAAGAAGCACTTGCCACCTTGCTTAACTAAAATCTTAATCGTGATGACGAAGAGTGACATGATAATCGATTGCGTGGCCCTCCCCATCGTGGTCCAAACTGAAACAAGCAGCAAGACTACAACGAAGAGAACAGTGAGGATGAGAAGTATACAGAAAGAGTCCTTGGGAATCATCGTGGTCCTGTGAGGGATAATGGCCGAGATTATCAAGAACAGAGGGACTATCGGATGAAAGTAGAGTTACTGTCCTTTAATGGTAATGTCTCTATTGAAGAGTATCTGGATTAGATTAGTAAGGTGGAAAATTTGTTCAATTATATGGGTACTGTAAATGACAAACAAGTGTGTTTGGTGACCTACAAATTGAAAGGAGGAGCATCTGCCTGGTGGGATCGTGTTCAATTAAACCGTACCTATGAACAAAAACTTCCAATACGATCATGGAGGAGAATGAAGAGATTAATGACAGATTGGTTCTTACCACCAGATTACCAGCAAGAGTTGTTTAGACAGTACCAGGATTGCAGGCAGGGTATTCGAACCGTTAATGAGTACTTGGAAGAATTTGACAAACTGGCGAATCGCAAAGATTTGGAGGAATTGTAAACGGGTTGCGAGTTTCCATCTGAGATTAGGTATCCTTACAAACCATATATACTTTAAATATGGCCATAACCCTATCCAAGAAAATAGAATATCAGCATCTCAGGGTAGGTTTGAAATTTTCCAACCTCCAATTCCACTGCCAACAAAGGTAAACAACCCATGTTTGCGCCACGATCACAACCCGTAGTTAGGGAGAACAGTGGTGTCAACCAATCCACAATGGTAATAGCAGGTTCCACAGCCTAGCAGATAGCGAATGCCAATCCCTATGCTAGGCCAACTGGGAATAAGTGCTACAGGTGTGGAGAACCAAGACATCAATCTAGTACTTGCCTTAAGCGAGCCGCAGTGAATTTGGTGGTGGTAGAAGAAGGCAAGGCAGAAGGTGAACAGGACGGTTAAGAGGTGTATAATGATGTTGATCCATATGCCTATGATCCCAATGAGATCTAAGAAGGTGAGGAAGGCATGCCATTAGGGAGGTATTTGGTGATTCAGAGGTTGTTGCTCACACTGAGGGCAGAATACAGTGATCAGTGGAATGAGATCTTCCGAGCACGATGCAACATCAGCTGAGGATCTTTGATTTGATCATTGATAGTGGCAGTGTAGAGAACATCGTGTCAAAGATTTTGGTTACCAAGCTGAGACTAAAAATAGAAAAGTATCCTTCTCCGTATAAGATAGGTTGGATCAAGAAAGGTACAGAAACTTTTGTTACTCAACAAAGTCGTGTTACTTTTTCTATGGGTAAATATAATGTAGATGAAGTAGTTTGTGATGTTGTTGAAATGGATTAATGTCATTTAATATTGGGTAGACATTGGCAGTATCATGTAGATGCTACTCATAGGTGTAAGAATAATGTGTATGTGTTCTTTAAGAATGGCAAAAAAATTGTCCTTGGTCCTATTAAGGAAGGTAGTGTACCCAAAGCTTCTAAAGTGGGGGGGAAGCCATCACTTCTCAAAGTTAACAATAAGGATGAGTTTGACAGAGAGTGTAAGGACTTGAAACAGGTATATGCTATAGTGGTGACAAATGGCGAGTCAAAGAAGGTTGCTGAGATACCTGACGCAATTCAACCATTGATCAAGGAGTTTGAAGAGCTTTTTCCAAAAGAGTTGCCTGCAGGTTTACCACCAATGCGCAACATCCAACATTTTATTGATTTAGCTCCTGGAGCTAGTCGACCAAACCTACCACATTACAGGATGAATCCTTAGGAGGGTCAAATTCTACAGGGGTAGGTGGATAAGCTTTCGAGCAAGGGGCAGATCAGAGAGAGTATGAGACCATGTGCAATTCCGACATTATTAATACCTAAGGAGGATGGGAGCTAGAATATGTGTGTTGATAGTCGAGCCATCAACAAGATCACACTCAAGTATCGATTTTCTATTCCCCGACTAGATGACATGTTTGATATGCTAAGTGGGTCCAAGTGTTACACCAAGCTGGATCTCAAGAGTGGGTATCACCAAATTCGGATCCGACCTAGAGATGAGTGGAAGACAGCTTTTAAGACAAATGAGGGGTTGTATGAGTGGATGATGATGCCTTTCGGATTGTCCAATGCTCCCATGATTTTCATGTGGCTTATGAATCAGGTATTGAAATAAATTATTGGAAAGTTTGTGGTAGTTTATTTTGACGATATTCTGATTTACAATAAGACAGAAGTAGCTCACTATGATCATGTGGAAGAAGTATTGGCAATGCTGCAGGCCAATAAGTGGTATATCAACTTGAAGAAGTGCAGCTTCTTGATTGATAAGTTACCGTTCTTAGGGTATGTGGTCAGTGTGGATGGGATTCATGTTAATGAGGACAAAGTCCATGCAGTCAGAGAATGGCCAACCCCAAAGATAGTGAGTGATGTGTGAAGTTTCCATGGGCTAGCTACCTTCTATCGAAGGTTTGTTCGAGATTTTAGTAGCATAGTAACCCCTATCACTAAGTGTCTGAAGAAGGGGTGGTTCTCATGGGGAAAGGAGGCAGAACAAAGCTTTGCCTTGATCAAGGCGAAGTTAAGCATAGCCCCAGTTTTGGCATTGCCTAACTTCAATAAAGTGTTTCAGGTGGAGTGTGATGCATCTGTAGTCGGGATAGGCGTTGTTCTTTCACAAGACAATAGACCAATAGCATTCTTCAGTGAGAAAGTTTATGAAGCTCAAAGTAAATGGTCGGCCTATGAACTAGAGTTCTTTGCTGTAGTACGGACTCTAAAGCATTGGAAGCACAACCTGATTCAGAGGGAGTTTGTATTATATACAGATCATCAGGCATTGAAGCACATCAATAGTCAAGTTAACATTAACAGGATGCATGCTCGATGGGTAGTATATACATTAAAGCACAAGTCTAGCATCACTAATAAGGTGGCAAATGCGCTTAGTAGGCAAGCATCTTTGTTGACCACCCTACGTCTTGAAGTTGTAGGGTTTCATTGCCTCAAGGAGCTATATGAGAATGATGAGGATTTTGGTGATATTTGGGGTAAGTGTCAACAGATTTATACTATTGTCAATGGTATGTGCATCCAAGATGGTTTCCTCTTTTAGAGTAATCAATTATGCATCCCTAAAAGTTCATTGAAGGAGTAGATTATTAGGGAGCTGCATAATGGAGGTTTAAGTGGACATATGGGCAGAGATAAGACTATAGCATCGATGGAGGAGAGGTATTATTGACCATAACTCAAGAGGGATGTTGTCAATCATGTGAGGAAATGTCCAATCTACCAAATTGTCAAGGGTCAATCTCAGAATACTGGTTTATACATGCCTTTGCCAGTTCCATAAGTCCCGTGGGAGGATCTGTCTATGGACTTTATACTGGGTCTTCCTTGAACCCAGCGAGGTATGGATTCCATTTTTGTTGTGGTTGACAAGTACTCAAAGATGTCCCATTTCATAGCATGCAAGAAGACTTCAAATGCTACTTGAGTGGCCAATCTGTTCTTTAAAGAAGTTGTACATTTGCATGGAGTGCCAAAGTCCATCACCTTTGATCGGGATACCAAGTTCATTAGTCACTTCTGGTGGACTTTGTGGACGCGTTTTGACAGTTCCTTGAATTATAGTATCACTTGTCATCCTTAGATTGATGACCAGATAGAAGTGGTTAATCGCACTTTGGGGAATTTGATCCAATGTATCTCAGGCAAGAAGCCCAAGCAGTGGGATCTTGCATTGTCCCAGGCAGAGTTTGCTTACAAAAACTTAATTAGCAGAAGCACTGGTAAGTCTCCAATTGTCATCGTCTACTGCGAGCCCCCAAAACACACTTTGGACTTGGTACCTTTACCTAAGCTTCCAGGAGTGAGTCAAGCAGCAGAGAATATGGTTGACCATATTTAGGCCATGCAAGAGGAGGTGAGGCAGAAACTTGAAGCTACAAATGTCAAGTACAAGGAAACTTCTAATAAGAAGAGGCATGAGAAGATCTTCAATGTTGGGGATTTAGTGCTAGTCTATCTTCGAAAGGAGAGATTTCATGTTGGTACTTACAACAAATTGAAGCACAAGAAGTATGGGTCATTTCAAATTACTAAGAAGATCAACAACAATGCTTATGTGGTTGCTCTTCCTCTAGGCAGGAGCATTTATTCTACCTTCAATGTTGTTGACTTATATGATTATCATCCTCCTGATGACCCAGATAGTGGGAACTCGAGGTCGAGTTCTTTTCAAGTGGGGGAGATTGATGTTGAATAGACAACACATGCCTTCCTAGAGTAGTAGGGGCGTAGGAAGTCACAACGCAAGATCAAATGGGGATGCCAATAGAGGCCATCAGGGTGACAGTGCCGGAATTGCATGAAATTTGGCAGGTTGAAGGGAAACAGCATTCTGATGCAAATTCATGATGAGTTCCATGAACATCACCAAAATTTAGGCGAATTCCTTCATTAAGGCTCTGAAAATAGTTTTTTTTTTCTTCTATTTATAGTAATTTTTTTCCTTAATAACTTTTAGTTTAAAAGCCAGAATAAGGTCCCGTCTATTTTGGGATGACTCTTAAGGTCAGTAATTTATGATTCTGCATTTATCTCAATTTGGGCATTTTTGGTAAATTTCAGTATTTTGTCACCTAATCGCGTAATTAGTGCGAATTAGGATTTTAGACGTTTTTTTTAGTATTTATATGTTTTGTAGCCGTTAAAGGCAAACCAAATTATTATCAATAAACACGAATCTTTGTCAAATTATTTCTCTGGTGGATTCCAGCTTTCTTCTCCTTATGAATTTAGGGAAACCCCTCGTGGATTCAAAGTCTACTACCCAGGAACTAACAATTTAGTTTCCATCCATCAAAGAAAGTATCACATATGCTTTCTTCAAGCTTCAGTGACATCATTTTCCATCATTTCTTTACTAACAATAATAGTACACATAGTCTGCTTTAGGAAAACCATGATTAATGTTTCAAAATGGGTTTAACCATAAAAAATGTTTGAGTGCAATAATGATTCTCTTTTTTTCAAGAAAATCTCATTAAGAAGCCACTTACTTCAGAAGTCCAATCCAATTTTACCTCAATTGGGTATCATAAAATCAATCAATCTAGTCACTAGGTCCATTACCAAGAATCTCGGAACCTAGAAACTCAATGACCAAGTCTATCAATAATAAGGTCTATCATAAAGTACAATCAAACTTGTCTCCATAGATCAAGAATGGTCCCTTAAAATCAAATCGAGGGACTAAAGCCTAACTTGACTATCCCAAGGGATATCAAACAAGCATACAAGTGATCCAAAGGACCATAACACAACCAAAGCATTTCAATTCTCTACTTCAAGCAAAAGTGCACAAGTAAGTATAGCATAAAACACATCTCAAAATAGAGGTAGCATATCTCATGAATTTCCTTTTGGGTACCAAGTGATTAAATCAAACCATTATTAAAATTATCTAAGTAAAACACATGTCAAAGAAAAGCCAATCCACTCAACAAAAGTTTCAAGTAAATTTCGCAAAATCCCAACATACTCGTCATATTTTCAGATTCACTACACAACAGGTCAACCCTTTTGTAAAAATCGTTTGGTCCATGAATGGTTATCTGATTAACTTGAAATTAAATAAGGATAAACTCTTTTATTTTTAGTATATACCATAAAAATTTCAGCTCAAAATAATTTTTCCATAATTTATCAAAAATCACGTGTTGTAGCTAACTCAAATCTATCCTTGACAGCTTTAGAATCCAAAAGGATATTGCTATATCTTTAATACTAGCCGAAATTCTTTGAGACTTTATTCACATTAAAATCACATGTGTAAATGCATATTAAAAACAAGGACGAAGGCCATAATCTCATATAAAAAATCACCACAACCAAGAAATCAAGAAACCAAAACTCATAACTTGATAGAGACAATTTATCAAACACTTGTTATACAAAAAGCACATGTTCATATTACTTGCACAAATTAATAGTTAACATTACACTCACACCCACGTCAAAATATTATCCCCACCCAAGAGATTGACTTTACACAAGTGTTAGACCATAACCAAAACAATAAGGAAGTGGATCCAAGAAAATTTAACCTTTACACTATCGTTTTAGCAACTTAAGGAGAAAACACTTGCTCCATTAAAATGGCATGGTGCCGGCATGGTTTAGGTTGCTTTAAGTAGTGATAATGGGTAGTTGTAAGTAGAGGAGGCTTGCAATGGGTCGGCCATGAGGTGGAGAAAACAAGAATAGAAGAATAAGCAAGAGAAGAACATAAGAAGAGGGAGAGAACCATATGGATCCAAGGAGGGGGCTATGCTAATTCTAGACCACTAATTACAAATATCTTGAGAAGACATTTACCACTTTATCCTTAAGTTTCTTCACTTCCTTAATTTTCACTTAGCCCATAACCAAAAATCGCATAAATGCCATAACATGCTTTAGATATTCTAAAGACCTTTATCCCAACACACCCTTAGTGTGATAGTCACTCTACAAGTATAAGTGCTTATGGGATATACAGGGCAAGAACATGTGATAAATGACGATTTAAGGATATTTTGTGATTAAAAGTATTTGTCACCATAATCTTGTTTGTTGTAGTGAAATTAGGTCAATGCTATATCTAGAGCTGACATAACCCAAAAAAAAAATAAAAAGTGACTGTCCTTATATACACAAATTTTAATCATGGCTCATAGAGAAAGTACATTGAGTTTATGCACAAAGTGATGGGAAATCATCCAAACCTGGAATCATTTATCGAAGCCAAAACTGTCATCCACGCCCTTTTATCAACGGAAAATTATATTGTGAGACCATTTCATGCGCCCTCTCTCTCACCCACATGTGAGAGAGAGGTTTCATGGGATACCTTCTCCTCATCAACAGTCTGATAATTGTACAACTAGGTACACACTAAATAATAACCAAAGTTCAGCACCCCAACTACAGCTTGCATCCAGTACACATTATCTGGCCTCCCTTTATTTATATCATCCGGTAACCATCCTGTAACCCTCTTAACTAGATCAACCATTGCTGTGCTTAAATAGTAAGCAATCCCAATTGACACCGAAGCTATTTTAGTTGCTGTGCTTCGCAGTGAAACTGGAAATTCTTGATACTAGAACGTAATTTGCCCAGGAAAATGAAATGCTTCTGCAATATTGCCTCCTAAAACCAGCGGAGAAATTAGCCAAAAGACCAACATGGGCACTGTTGAATCGGGCTGGTGTTTGAGGTGGTGAGCTATTTTAAGCCGCTTAGACTCCACTATTGCTGACACAGTCATGCTAAGAATGTTTAGGATATGGCCTACTCCTACTCGTTCAAGAGGTGTTAGAGACTGACGGGTCAGTTTCAGCCACAAGGGACAAAGGAAGCGATCGATTAGAGTAAGAGAGATGACAGCAGATACGGTGGGTATGACTACTATAGACCCAGCTGGAATTTTGAAATATGGCCCAAGATGATGGGCCAAGGTTAGAGCTTGGAGGATTGTCATGCTGCCTTGGATTGCTACTGGAATACTTAAAATTATGCCAGTTGACCATATGGGGAAAATTCTGATCAGGCTTTAGAGATCTTCTACTTGTTTTACTGTGCATAACCTCCATGATTTGCAATTGAGCCATCTGAAAAGCCTGTAAAAATACTTATAACTTTATTACTCAAATGAAGTTCACTTGGCCTATAATGTGTTTATCATTGTCTACTTAACTTGGTGAAACTTTGGTAAAAGAAAAAAAAGTATATGGAGATCCATTGTGCATAGAACGGTGTACAAATACCACATGTTAACCTGAAGTTTCAGTATCCATCTTGTTAAACTTGGCATACAATTAGGGTCTGTTCGGTTGGAGGAGTGGAAAAGTGAGAGGATGGAAAATATTTAATTTTCCTTCTTGTGTGTTCGGTTGAAGGGGTGAAAAAGTGGAAGGATGGAAAATGTAATTTATATAAATTGACTATTATACCCTTATTATATAATATGTAAGATGTTGAGAAAAAAAAAAACGTTCAGATGTTGAAAAAAAAAACTTTCAGACAGTAACGTTGAAAAGAAAAGAAAAAAAAAAGAACGTTCAGACAGTAACGTTGAAAAGAAAAGAAAAAAAAAACGTTCTCAATAACGTTGAAAAAAAAAAAAAAAAACACGTTAGGTGGGATGGGGGCTTTTTAGTAAAAGCCCCTATCCCAATGTTTTCTCCCCACCATTTTCCTCCCAATTTGGGAGGAAAATTTTTGTGGGTCCGGGAGGAAAATTTTCCTCCCGATTTTCCATCCTCTCTTTCTTTTCTCTCCAAACGAACAGTGAAAAATGTCTATTTTCCTCCCTTAGTTTTCCATCCTCCTTATTTTCACTCCAAACAAACGGGGCCTTAGTGAACTCAGAAAGAGAATTCGACCAAAAGGATTGCGTAAGTGCATTGTCCCAATTTAAATTCATCAGAGCCTGGTTCATCACCTCTGTCTTGACATCAATTTGAGAGTGTGTAGCAGTCTTGTAATTCAACCTCATGTCAAATTTCTTCTATAAAGTGAGCTAAAAGTGAGCAAGAAATTTTGAATCATAGTCAAAATGCACGTGCAACATTGGAATTCTTACGACAGGGATAAATGCATCATCTTGGAGAACATATCAACAACAGCAAATACGGAGCCTACACCTCTTTTAAGTCGTTGGAAGTCTTAAGTCCTAACACAACGTCCATTGTCATGTACTCCCAAATATTCTTAAGAGAGGGTGAAGGCATATATAAACTAATATCTTCTGATTTTCAGGCACCTGACTTGACAAACAAGACACTGCCGGACAATACTTCCAACATCCATAATTAGAACACCACCAAAAGGTTAGAGCATCAGCAACTCGTTGGAAGCACAAGATTTAAATATAAATAATGTAGCTAATTTGCCCTAGATAAGAAGCCTTGCGTCTAGTTCAAGTGCCTTTTATCTTGAAATATTTCAATGAATTATAGTCAAACTAAATCATTAAGTCCTTCATAATTAAATAATGTTCCCAATGTTCCTAGGCTCAAATAATTGTGTATAGCTCTTGTTCATAAGTTGACCCCTTCTATTTTATCTCATTCAACTTCTCACCATCAAAACCAACCGTGCAACCCTCGAGTTATATATAACTCAAAAACACTATCAGAATTAAGGATCACCAAAACTGGTGTCGAAGTTAATTTTTCTTTAATTATTACAGCAAATATGGAGTCTACACTTCTTCACCACATTACAATTTTTTGTTCTTCAGATAATAAAAACAGTGTACCTCAGATTCTGTTCTTAAGGTTGGTACTCACTAGCTCACACTCTCTCTTCATCTACGTGAATGCCTTTAGCACTTATTGTGAATCCCAAGAAAATTAGCTGAATGATCAAAAGGCTGCACTTCTTCATATTAATTTACAACTTATTTCTTGTAACATTGTCAATACTTATAGCAGGTGTTGGACATGTTCTAGCTAGCAAGTATTCTCCACCTACAAATTATACTTTATACAGTCTGACAATCATTTCCTTCAATTACTTGTAGGTGGTTTGGGAAGTCCTAAAAATTTACTATTTTCTTATTATGTCCATTATTTAAATAATAAAAAAATTCCAAACAAAAATAAAACACAGCAAGAACAAAGGTTTATAACCTTTGCTCAGTCATATTAAGCAAATACTTCTTTTCTACATCAAGATTAAATAACTCCAGTCATATTAACCAAATACTTCTTTTCAACATCAAAATTAAATAACTTGTTGACAATTTAAATAAAACATATTGGTGATGCTTTTTGTCACGCTCCAAACCCGAAAGAGTTCAAAGCATGAGAAATACAACCCAATGGTACCTGTAATTTGTTTTTTTCCTTTTGACAATTCAATTCAAATAATTCATATCAAGTACTAACATCAAGAATTTTCATTAAAGATATTCTCAAAGTAAGTCAGAACTCTATGCAAAATAATTACAAGAGCTATTGGCCAAAAAAGAATAAAGGTCTGAATAAATACAAGTACATATCAGTTTTTCCCATTAGTGGAAATAAAGTCATAACCACAATTAGATACCAAAAAAGAAAGAAAAAAACAAAAACAAAAACAAAAAAACAAAAAAAGTCAAGCCTACTCTAGGATGTACATCATCTAAAGATCGCCATAACAAAAGTCAAGCCTCCATTAGTAGTTGGTATAACTACTACTAGCCACAAAAACCTGTCTCAAAAGGATCATTGCCTAATTTGAAAAAGTTTGTAAAAAAATGGAATAAGACAGAGCCCAATAAATAGCATAATTAATGGGGATGGGGTTCACACAGACGTGGCTGTCACACAAATGGGGTCATCACACAGATAAGTCGTCACAAAGACGAGGTAATTAGACCAATATCATGGCACAATGGCAAAACCACATCAAAAGCTCACAAGTTAATGCATTTGAAATACATAGCTCACTTCTAAGTAGTTTCATAAAGTATTTCAATAACCAAATATCCACAATATTCTCAAAGTCCTTAGAACCATTTCTTGTCATAAATATTTTGCATAAATTTCCCAAATAATACAAGCTAAAATAAAGAATCTTTAAAATTTGCAAATAATGCAATAAATTCATAAAATCCATTCTCAATAATTTTTAAAAAGATGCTTATCTTTTCTATGCTAACAAATCATGCATTTCCCTTGCATTACCAAATATGATGCACTTTTCATAAATAGTCATATATAATAGGGTCACAACACAATGCTTGTTAAGAAAACATAATCCCACAAATAATTTTCTGTTTGACCTAAAAACAACGTTTATGCAACATGGTTGTTTTCCAAAAATCCCATTAAAAAGCTACATACCTTTCAACCCACAAAAGCATAATTCTCCAAGCTTCAAGGGGATTAGCTAGAACCTAAAAAATACCAAGCAAACTAATCACAATAAGCATAAAGCTTAAAATTGAATTAGCTACAAATTAGGAATTGCAAATAAGCACTTAATTAGGCAAGCCTAGTATTTAACCTCACAAATAATGCATTCCACATCCAAAGTTTCTCAACAATATAAAATACACAGCATAGACTCCAATTTATACTCATAAATCATTCAAGGTATTATCTCTAACACTAAAAAATCAACACACTTAATAAGTTGTTCCCGTAAGATTTATATAATATTATCAAGAAATCCATGACACCAAAATCATAATATTCTCCAAGACTAACAATCAGAACTTTAACTAGCTCCAAATAACCATTTATTTCACATTAAAAAGTCATAACCCTCTCTTCAACACTTACATAGCCATCATCGTAAAAACTATAAACCCACTCATCAAATAATTCCACCAACACAAAAGCCATATATATAAACACATGAATATCACTTCCAAAGCTCATAAATCACACGTGTATCATTATCAAAGTTTAAATAAAGAAAACCTCTAGCAAAAGCATATAAACCCACAAAAAAGATTAGAAATTTCACCTCAAATGAAAGATATGAAGGTGCTTAGAGGTTCTTAAGGATTTTCCGGTGATCTTGTTAAAAAAATGATGGTGGAGATGGTGGTGAAGGAGGTACACTGGTAAGAGAGGATGAGAGAGAGAGAGAGGAGTGTTTGTTGTATTTATGAGAAAATGATTTAAAAAAAAAAAAGAGTAAATGAATGATATCCGTCCAAAGAGAGTGAGGGATATTTGTGAGAATGAGTGGTAGGGAATAGAGGGGTAGGTGGGGCACGTGGGACACCAAAAAATCTTACTTCCTTTTTTTCTTTTCTTTTCGACTCAAAGTGTTACATTCTTCCCCTCTTATAAAAATTTCGTCGTCGAAATTGTACATATTAAACTTAGGCCTCTTTCCTTTATGCACCTTATCCATATCAATTGAGAGTCACTGCCTTGCAACAATTTCATTCTCTTTACTAGAGTTGGTTGAACTCTCAACTATCCAAGTAGGTCTCTGAATGGCCTATATAACCTCAACTCCCAACATTTCTAAATCAAAAATGATTTTCCTCTAAGTGGCATGCAAAGCAGCTGAAAAACAACCGGAGACTTTCTACTAAGTGCACCAACAATGACATAGCTTTGCGGAGATGATTGTTAATAAATAAATCATAGTCCTTAAAGAATTAAAGTCATCACCGTTATCTCATATTTAGCTTATTCCGGTTAAAGAAATACTCTAAAACTTTATGAACCATAAAAATCTCACGTCTCTCTCGCACAAATAACGTCTCCAAATTTTCAATGCAACACAACTGTAGCCAACTCGAAGTCATGTGGGGTAATCTTTCTCATAATTCTTATATCCTTCCAAGATCCAATGTAATACCATCCTTAGCAATCACATAACCTAACAACACTATTTGATTCCACTAGAATTCACATGTCCTCAATTTAGCAAACAATTTATTTTCTCTTAGAATCTGTAAAACAATCCTCAAGTGTTCTTCCTACTTTTCGAGAAATTATAAAGTCCTCATTGTGGACAAGTGACGTGGTCCACCATTCCACCAAAAGAGTCCCACGTGTTTAAAACTGCTGAGATAGAAAAAAATTTAAAATAAAAACTGATTACTGACTCAGTAATTTTATACAAGTGGGAGTCTTTTAGTAGAATGGTGGACAAGTGACGTGGTCCACCAGAGAACTGTATAATTTCTCCTGCTTTCTTGGCTCTTAGAATAAATCAAAATATCATTAATGAACACAATGACAAAATGATCCAAGTAATCATGAAATGCCACATTCATCAAATCCATAAAGGTAGTAGGGGCATTAGCTAATCCAAGCAGCATCATTAAGAACTCATAATAACCATACCTAGTCCAAAAGGCTGCCTTTGGTATGCATGTCTTAAATTTTCAACTATTGGTAACCAAAACGAGATCAATTTTTTAAAATACTTGTTCTCTTTGCCATTACTCAAACAAGTCATCATTGCAAGGCAAAGGATATTTACTCTTAATGGTAATTCAATTTAGATCATAGTAGTTGGCACATAATCTCATAGATTCATCCTTCTTCCTAAAAATGCATACAAGCATGATAAGAAGCCAACCAATCCATGCCTAGGATAACATAAAAAATCATGCTTATCTAACAACACTATTTTAGCCAATAACTCTACCTTCGATAAAAAAGATACATGACTTGAGCACAAGATTATTCCATATAAATCACCAATTGGGGTAGAAGCTAATAACTTAAAATCAAGGAGTTCTAGGCTCTTATCACAATTTCTAGTAAGGTACTAGAAACAAAGAATGCGTAGAACCAAGATCAAAAGAACTCTAGCATGTGTGGAGAACAAAGAAACTATACCTATCACCACGGTGTCTATGGCCTCAACATCTTGAGCAGCCAATGCATACATTCTACCTTGCACCTTCTTCCCATTGTTATTACCCTTAACGGTCTGAGGCAAAGAAAAGGAACCCGAGCTCTTAGCAATTGGGCATTCTTTAGCAAAGTGACCAAGTTGCTTACAATTGTAGCACAACCTAAGTCCACCACAAGCACGACCATTATAAAATCTATCACAATGGGAGCAAAGCTTCTTTTCACTTGATTGAGGCGAGGCACCCTTGTCTTGCCCATAAGAATGATCCCCGTTACTAGTCTTCTTAAGGAACCCCCTCTTGAAGTTTTGCCCCTAACCCTCTCCATGCTGAAAACCAAAGGGTTCTTGCTTCTTATCATCCTCCCTGGAACCGAGGTTGCACTTAAAGTCCTCTTCAAGACTTATTGCCCGCTTCACAGTCTCAGTAAAAGTATCCACTCCAGAGGCTATAATGTAGGGGCGAATCTTATCATTAAGACCTTTCTGAAACTTGATTACTTTCTTAGGCTCATTCAGAATTAAATAGGGAGCAAAGCAGGAGAGCTCAACAAACTTTGCAGCATATTCTTCCACAGTCATAGTCCCTTTAACCAAATCAGAAAATTCTATCTCCTTTCGATCCCTAACTACATCAGGGAAATTAGTCTCATTAAAGTTCCTTAAATTTCTCCCAAGTAATAGGAGTGTCCTCTCCCAACTCCATCCTCAACAAGTGCTCAGTGCCCATCCACCATCTCTCAGCAGAATCCTAAAGAGCAAAAGTAGCATACACCACCTTTTGAGCATTAGTGCATTCAAGGGCTCTCAATAACTTTTCCATCTTTAGCAGCCAATTCTCTGCTACCATTGGATCAAGTTCACCATTAAAAGTTAGAGGGTTTTGCTTATGAAAATCTCCAAAATAGCAACCCTCCCTCCTACGCTCACCACCCTGAACCGCTCTAGCAATCCTCGCATAGATCCTATCTGCCACCTCATCAATCTCACCACCATCAAGAGTGATAATCTCTCACGCTTTTGGCATTGCCTAAGGCCATGTTCTAGAGCTGCAACCTCATTTACATACCTTACTTTGCATGCTTTCTTTTTAGGAGTCATAGTATACAAAGGTACTTATACCTATACTCATGAAACAAAGCAAATAAATCAAAAGGCAACATAGAAGGTTAGCATAGACAAGCTAGATAAGGATAAAAGAATAGCATGTGGAAGCTTCAACAAATGCACTAAACAAATGATTCATCAAACCCCCTAATGCTCTGACTTAGATCAAATGATTCATCAAACCCCCTAATACAACCCAAAGGTACCTGTAGATTTTTTTTTTCTTTAAACAATCAAATCCAAATAATTCATATTCAATACCAATATCAAGATTTTTTATAATAATTTCATTAAAGATACTTCCAAAATAAGTTAAAGCTCTAAGCAATAATTACAAGAACCATTGGCCACAAAAGAATGACGGTCTGAATATATACAATTACATAAAATTCATTATCAAGAATTTTAAAAAAGATGCTTATCTTTTCCATGCTAATAAATCATGCATTTCCCCATATGCATTACCAAATATGATGTACTTTTCAAAAATAATCATATATAATCTAGGTTGCACTGACACGCCACTTTTGGCGACGTGTTGGTGTCAGACACCGAAACCGGTACGACTCGCCGGACTCCTGTGTCCGGGCAGTGTCTTCTTCTTTTTTCGCTTCTCCGACACGGCACCGACACGTCCGATACGCCAGCAGAACAAAAAAAAAATCACAGACCTTTGCTGGCATCTCAAGTTCTCAACCTACCCTCCTTCTGAACTCTGCCCGCTGCCGCTGCCTTCTGTCCCTCGCCGGAGCTAGATCGGGGCGATCAGCAAGCTCAATAGACATCGACGCCGTGCCCTGTCCCTTCTGATCTCTCTGTCTCTCTCGGCGTGGACTGTCCAACCTCTTCTCTTCTCCCTCTCTGTTTTTTTTTTTTTCAGATATTTTGGTGAATGGGTATGGGTGTACTGTGTTACTTTAGTATAAGTTATAACGTTTTTTTTTTTTTACCCCACGCACACTGTCATAGTGTCATTGACACTGAGTTATACTTTTTAAAGTTTGGTTTCCTTTTATATTTTTAGTTTGACGTTGAATGTAGCACATTTAAACTCTTGGTTTGTACTCTAAACATTTTATGTGTGTTTTTGCACTACTTTGGAGGTTAGTTTACTTATTTGTAATTCTTATATAATTTAAATTCTAAACATAAACATATTTTATGTCTAAAAATATTTAAAAATATGCTTAAATATAAAATATAATTAATTATTTAATTACTATGTCCACGCCGTGTCGTGTCCTTATTTTTCAAAAATTGCCATATCGCCATGTCCGTGTCCGTGTCCGTGCATCATAGTATATAATAGGGTCACAACACAATACTCGTCAAGAAAACATATTCCAACAAATAATTTTCTGTTTGACCTAAAACAATGTTTATGGAACATGGTTATTTTCCAAAATTCTCATTAAAAACTACTTATCTTGCAACCCGCAAAAACCTAATTCTCCAAGCTCCAAAGAAGATTAGCTAGAACCTAAACATAAAGCTTGAAATTGTATCTAGCTACAAATTAAGAATTTCCAAATAAGCACTTAATTAGGCAAACCTAGTATTTAGCCTCACAAATAATGTATATCACATCCAAAGTTTCTCAACGATATAAAATTCACGGCATAGACTCCACTTTATACTCATAAATCATTCAAGGCATTATCTCTAACACCAAAACATCAACTCTTAATAAGTAGTTCCCAAACGATTTATGTAATATCATCAAGAAACCCATGACACCAAAATCATAATATTCTCCCAGACAAACAATTAGAATCTTTAACTAGCTCCAAATAATCAATAAAAATTAGTTTCAAAATCTATTTCACATTAAAAAGCCTAAACCCCTAAATCTTCACCAATTAGATAGCCACCATTGTAAAAACTATAAACCCACTCATCAAATAATTCTACCACCACAAAACTCATACATATAAACACATGAATATCACTTCCAAAACTCATAAATCATATGGGTATCATTATCAAAGCTTAGATAAAAATAAAAAAAAATTAAAAAAAATAAAATAAAAAAAACCTCTAGCAAAAGCATATAAACCCACAAAAAAGATTAAAAATTTACCTCAAATAAAATATATGAATGTTCTTAGAGTTTCTTTAAGATTTTCCGGTGATCTTACCAGGAAAATGAGGGTAGAGATGGTGGTGAAGGAGGTACACCGGTGGAAGAGGAAGAGAGAGTGAGAGAGGAGTGTATGTTGTGTTATTGAGAAAATGAAAAAGAAAAAGAGAGTAAATGGGCGATTTTTAAAAAATAACTATAAAATTCAAACAATATTATTAGTTAACCAATGTTTGAAACAATTTGGGTTTCTAACAAATCGAGTCCTTTGGACTCGATTTCTCCATTGCGCCAACAGCTGAGGTGGACAAAGTGTCCACCTGTATGTCCACCTGTAAATCGAGTTCATTGGACTCGTTTTTCAAAATCGAGTCCAAAGGACTCGAGTTTCTTGTGTCTGGTCCCACCACCTTAGGCTTTCACATGCCTAGTCACGTGGATTTTTTTAATAAAAATCGAGTCTAATAGACTCGATTTTTAGTCTGTTTGGCACCTGGACAAATCGAGTGAATTAGACTCGATTTTTCTTTACTGGAAGTCGACTCTACTAAACTCGATTTTCATGAATGGTCTCCAGCCCGTCCACGTGTCATGTGGGTCCCAAACTGGGACCTTTTTCCCCCCTTACCCGGCTCACACCCTCTCTTCTACTCTCACACCCTCTCTTCTGCTCTCCCAACTTTCCTTTCATCACTCACACAACTTGCCTCTCATCACTCACACAACACTCACACTCAACTTTCATCAACTCTCACCGGTAATGTTTTTACAATATTGATAATATTTTTTGTTAGTTATTATATTGTGGTTATTTGCTAGGTTATTTTTTTTTAAGAAACAATTAGAACATATTAGGAAAATTTTTATTTTTTAGTTTGAAATTTTTTTTTTGTTAGTGTAAATATTGTGATTAATTTATTTGTTAGTATATTGTGATTATTTGTTAGTATATTGTGATTGTTTGTTAGTTTTTTTAAAAATTATTATTATTATTATGATTAATTATTGGGAATACTTAGTGCTAAATATTGTGATTAATGTTATTAAAACATATTTGGAAATATTGTTTTTTTTCGTTAGTGTAAATATTGTGATTAAATTATTTGCTTAGTTTTTTTAAAAAAAATTAATATTGTGATCAATTATGTTATTACAACATATTGGGAATATTTGCTTATTTTTTGTTAGTGTAAATATTGTGATTAAATTATTTTCTAGGTTTTTTTTTAAATTAATATTGTGATTAATTATTGGGAATATTTAGTATTGGGGGAATATTTAGTACCAAATATTTGTGATTAATTTTGTTATTACAACATATTGGGAAATGTTTTTTTTGTTAGTGAAAATATTGTGATTAAAAAAATGCTAGGTTTAAAAAAATATATATTGTGATTAATTATTGGGCATATTTAGTACTAAATATTGTGATCAATTGTTAGGAATATTTTGTACTTTTAGGTCTTTATCATGGGGGTATGAAATGGACTATTAGTTTGATATCTAATCTAGTATTTGTAGTTTTTTTAGCATAAATTATTTCAAGATATATTTGTTTAAGATTTGTAACAGAGATTTCAATGGATAACTGGTTGGTATAATATTTAAGTTTGATACCTAGAATGATTTGGAATTTTAAAAGAATATGAAATTGGTAATGACTATTTTTGTATGTGACCTGAGGTGAGTATACGCAAAGTTTTGTGATTGATGTTGATTGAGAGTTATAAATTTGTCACTAATACAATTGCACTTGATGATCTATAGGTTGACAATGATCTATATAAATATATACTACGGTAGACCTCTTAGCAATACCAACCCTTATGACGGATTTCCATTTCAAGGTCCGGGTATCTAGTGCTGTTAGATGATAATACGCTGTAAATTAAAGACCCTGAGTGATTTGAAGATAAAAATTATGGAAGAGCTGCAACTAAACCCTGCTTTGCATGACATAAATATTACTTTCCGTTCTCCACATGAAGTCCTCAATCAATGCATTAATTACAAATATATGGCGATAACAAAAGACAAACATGTGAAGATCATGTTTAAGAAGATGCATCAATGGGAACAAGTAGCAAATTTTGAGTTATACGTCACTTTAGAGCCGCATGCGGAAGTCGGCGTAGAGGAAATTGTACAAACAACTACATCTCTACAATTTGCAGTCTTAGATGATCAATGCACCACATTGGGAGGCTATACACCCCCTTTTCAAGAGATACCAACAACAGTTGAGAGCGAACCTAGCAATAGATATGAAGATTAATTTTGTACACATCGAGGTGATTCCTCTACACTTCCAGTAGTTAAAGATAAAGACGAGTATTGTGTTGGGGAAGATCTTGACGATAGAGATGAGTACGAAGAGAGGATTGAGCGAGGCGACTTTGACAGGGGTGTTGATGACCATGAAATTACTCTTAATCCTCATGTTGATGATATGGATGAATGTGATGAAGATGATGTGGACACTAATGTTAGAGTTCAACATGTTACAAATACGACCCCTATTTATGAACCTCCCGCCTCATCATTTTATGCAAATATTTGGGAAAATATGGTTGATCCTAAAGTTGTTAAGTAAGCATTTGCTTCTTCTTGGAATGCAAACATGAATTTTTATACAGAGTTGATTTTTGCGAATAAAGATACGGTGAAACGTGCATTAACAATTTATACCGCAAAGTATAACAGAAATTTTATGACTAGTAGGTCGACCAAAAGTAGACTGTATGTGAAATGCATGGATGGGTCATGCAAGTGGTACGTTGGGGCAGTCATGAAGCCTAAACAGGGAATATGGAGGGTCACATCTTATGGGGGTCCTCACAGTTGTATGACCTTTGGCATGGCTTTTGATAGTAGAATGATGGATTGTAATTTTCTTGCAGCAAAATTTGTTCCAACGTTGCAAAAAAATCACATGGCAACAATTGATCACCTTAGAGATTACATCAAAGGGAAGTATTATGAACATAAGCTTTCTTACTATAAGATATGGGATGCGAAACAAAAGGCTATTTCAAAGATATTTGGCGATTGGGAAGAGTCTTCTGAAAGGTTGAAAAAGTTATTGTTGGCATACTTGGATCAAAAAGCTGGCACCCGGTACTGGTATCTCACTGAACCGAGGGAGGAAGGTGTTACAATATTGCGCTATGTATTTTGGGCTTTCGCTCCATGCATTGAAAGATTCAGACATTATAAGCCAGTGATTAGTATTGATGGGACTCATTTGTATGGTAAATATCGAGAGGTGTTGATGATTGCAATGGTCACCGATGCCAACAACAAGGTTTTGCCTCTCGCCTTTGCTGTTGTGGACAAAGAGTCAAGGCCTAGTTGGAGGTGGTTTTTAGATTGCTTCAGGATTGCACTGGGGGATGTGATAGCAAATAAGGACATCTGCGTAATTTCTGACCAACATAAAGGTATTCGAAACGCAATTGCAAACTGGCCTAGAGATGATGATGGACGAGTACGAGTATATCACAGATATTGCCTTCAACATGTTGCTAGCAACTTCAACACGCATTTTCAGGATGCCACTTTAAAGTCATTGGCCTTGAAAGCGGGGTATGCTACTCAGGAAGCTAAATTTGAGTTGTTCATGCAACCTATCAAGGAAGCCGAGATCGAGGCCCTTAGGAAGAAATCAGCCACCGAACAACAGGTAAGTGTACTCGACTCATCCATCATGCCATACACATATCTAATGAAAGAGGATATAGACAAGTGGACCCAGCTACATGATGGTGGATACCGTTATGGGGCTATGACAACCAATGTCTCGGAGTGCTTCAATGGAGTACTCAAAGGTGCCCGCGGCCTGCCTATTGCTGCAATGGTTGAATTCACTTGGAGCAAACTTGTCGCGTATTTCCATGATCGACACAAAAAAATTACTCATGATCTCTTGGAGGGCAAGGTGTGGAGTAAATATGCCTTATAAATCTATGGTGCAAATCTGGAAAAATCTAAAACACACCAAGTAAGGTCGTTTAATAATGTCTATGGTATATATCAAGTAATGACTACGTACAACATCCATAACTCTGGAGGGGGACAACATAGTCATAAAATAAACATTTTAGCCAGAACATGTGGTTGTGGAAAGTGGCAAAATCGAAAGATCCCTTGCTCACACGCAATTACAGTTCTTCAGTACTTGGGGCAAGATGCAAGTGCATATATTGACCCATGTTATAGTTTGGAGAACGCCATTCGCACCTACTCACACCAATTTGTGGTGCTAAAGTCAGAGTCATTGTGGAGGGATGTGGAAGGTCCAAAATGGGTGCCTGACCCAGACCTGCTGCAGGCCAAAGGTCGACTTGTGAAGTCTAGGATAGGGAATGAGATGGATGGGGTCTGGCAAAAACCGGGAAGCCGAAGGCCAGATTCTGACTTGAGGGAGATTCAACAAAAGCAGAGCTGTGGACTGTGTCATCAACATGGGCATAACCGTAGAAAATGTCCGCTTTCCTGTGGAGCTTCGACAAGCAGTAATGACCCAAACTAGGTAAGTGATGCTTTTATATAAAATGCCATGATTGTATCAATTAGCCAAGTTGCGTAGATTACTACCTTTGTTTTGGCTTTTGGTATCTAACGACAATATTTCAATTTTTGTCAGGTATGCAGATACTCGATTTTGGAATGGCATTGTAGATGTAAATTGTGGTTCTCTTTATTGTGTATTCGAACTTACTACTAGGTTGTATCGGTATAATTATAATTTTCTTTTACCACTGAATGCACTTGTAATCGAAGTATTCTGTATCCAATGTACCTGTTTCTATATTGTGATACTATGAATGTTTAATTTTATCTTTCAATTAGTTGTTAATTATTTCTATTAGCTGTTATACTCATCTGTGTTGGTGCTTCTTGTTGAGACTATAAGTCCTTTTTTTGTTTTCTTGATAAGTAACTATAAATCTTTTTTCATTAGCTGCTCTACTCATCTGCATTGGTGCTTCTTGTTAAGCCCTTCTCCATCTTAACTTTTTACTCATGAGCTTTCAACATTGGACTGGCATAGCATGGGCAAGTTACAATTAACTTGTCTGAGGTACAATCATTACAATATTATGACCAAATGGCTTTTCCAATCCTTTCCTTTTGCATTTTCTTCCTCATCTATATAGCTTTGGATTCTTTTACCACCTTCTTTTCATCAAGTCTTACCTTTTTTTTTTTACTCTGCATGACATTGTTCACTTACTTTTTATAGTTTTTAGTCTTGTTAAGCTGATGGTGGCATTATTTGTGAGGAAGAAAAAGAACCAATAAGGTGGTTTTCTAAAGGTTTTGCTTATGCTTCAGTTGACATACTGAATAGAGAGAAAAAAATATCTTGTGTTTCTGCACTACATTTAAAATAAAAAAATAAAAAAAATAAAACTCAACTTCAGAGTGATCGAGTTTGTCCCTGCTCTCTGCCTGAAAACTCGAATTGTGGGAAGTTGAGTACTAAATGTAGAACTCGAGTCCATAGGACTCGATTTATAAGTCCACAGAAATCGAGTTCTACAAACTCGAGTTACAGGTTTTTTTTGGTGGTTTCCTAGCCATCAGGCCCTTGTGTGATAGTGATACACCCATTGTAGTCTCCTGAGTTAGGCCACTCATATTTATAAGTTAGTAACACATACATACTAAGCAACCACACATACATACATGAATGGACGGCAAGGGTGTTGGTGGTGGTGGAGGTGGAGGTGTCAAAGGAGGAGGAAGTGATGGGGGCAAAGTTGGTGTCCAAAGTGGTGGTGATAACTCATCAAAGGGCAGTGTCAGTGATACTGGAAAGGCACCTGATTATTTAAGAACCAAATTCAACCAACCATAAATTGAAGGAACTAAAATTGAACCAAATTCCATTTTTTCAAATTTCACTGATCAAATCCGAACTGTTTAATTTGCGGGACCAAAATCAAATCTATATCAAATTCCAGTAACCGTAAGTGTAAGTTACCCTTTACTTACAATCCAATCTTCTAATGAATTTTAAACTGAATTATAAGTTTAACGCGTCTAGCTAATTTCTAATAAGTTCAACCATTCTAGTGGAAATGAAACTAACCTTCAATTAAAGTGGCAACATTGACAAGGAGATTAATAATAACAATCATGGCATCAACGATCATCATTAAGTAGTATATAGTCTTTCTCATTATCATTTTCCAATTCACATCAAAATGAGCATCGCACAACACTTATAATTTTGAAAGTGGTAAATACTTCATCTAAACAGAAAAGAAATACATAGCATTTCCTTTTATTGGATGGGGAAAAGTCTGGGACTGAAGTTACTAACCTACATAGTGCATGCATAGATATAAAGAGAAATACACCATCAAGTTGAAGACTCCTAAAACCAACACACTAACCAAAAATTGGTTCTAGGAAATATGTATCACCATTGTTTATTACTTGGCAGGAACTTCAGGGCGCTACCAATACTCAAAAACTGATAAACTTCTTTTCCTTCAAGCTTTCAACAGTTTCGTTGAGGCTCACCTCAAAAGGAATGTATACAATACCCAAGCTTCTTGTCCTTTCTTTGGACACCTGATATGTTGGCACAAATGGCTTATCATCTGCACACCTGTTAAATGTTATTTGGAAAAGGAAAAAGAAAATGTTAATGTTTATGTAGATAAACAACTAAAAATAATAAACAACATACTGTAAATAGTAGAATAGTTAGAATTTGGAAACAAGCCCAAATTTTGGTTTTATGAGTTATCTTCAAAGAGTTTGAATTCATGAAACCTATTGTCCAAATGCATACTAAAACTTGGCTAGTATTTAAATACATGTTTGGTTGGGTAAAGGAAGGGATTAAGATGGGTCTTTAGATAAATGCTCATCATTTTTGGTCAGATGGAAAGTAGTTTCACAGGACAATTTCTTTGTGAAATGTCATATAGTTTCTATCCCCATCTAGTGCAGTCTTCAATTAGTAATTTCAAACAAGTCGAATTCTCTCTCTCCATTTCTTTTATACTTTCCTGGAGCAGGATATACTAGTGTCTTTTAATTGTAATGCTCCTATATATTTAGTACTGGTATATTTATGAATTCACGAAACCATATGTCCAAATGCATACTAAAACTTGGCTAGTATTAAAATACACCAACAATCTTCATAAATATCCTGCTCCATCCTGCAACCCCTTTCCCCTCTTGTTATACTATCAAATGTGATTGTGTTCTTATTTTTGCAGTTGACAGAGTGAATGTAGAATGCAGATTGAGAATGTTCAAATAACATAATAACTTATAGAAAGTCAAACAAGTAACAATGTTCAATTAATCAATCTTGAGATGGGATGATATAATTAGGGTTGGTGATACAAAGTCAGATCATAGGTGCCCCCATCTCCGCCCCTTCCTTTCTTCAAAGTGGGGAAAACAAGCAAATTTCTTTTTTAAAGGGGGGGAGGGGGGGGGGAGAGGGAGAATTTTGGTTGGGTCGTCGCAGGAGGGAGACATTTTTTTTGCTAGTGGCAACACTGATGAGTGAGAGAGAAGGGGGAGGGGCAGCAATGAGAGTACTAAGAAAGAGAGGAGTGTTTTGGGTATGGTAATAGGATATGTGCATGTGTGTGTGTGTGTATCTGCAGGGTAGATGGGGCAAGGACATTTTGCCATCCCTAGATATAATTTAACTTTTTTTTGGTCCAACAAGACAAACAAAAAACACAACTAAGCAATATGTGGAATCACTGAAAGACAATACATAACAAGTCAATGTGTAAAATCATTGAACCACATCATACGAACAGATATGCACAGTTGGAGCACTTACTGCTAATGTTTTGTATTACTAAAATATTATATCTTGACAATAAAGGAAAATAAAGACTTACTTCTCTGGAAGTTGTAAAGAGGGATAAAGTTCACGTAAAACCCTCAAAACTTCAGTATGGTGTATAACTCTCTCAACCAAACAATATCTTCCACTAGCTGTAGGAATTTCATATGCTTGAATATGTGCATTGGCAACATCTTTGACATCAACCCATCCAAATGTTACGTTGGGAAATGTCTGAGCTCCTGCATCAAATAAAGAAATCTTTTTCCGATGAATAATAAAGTTTTATTAGGCAGAAAGAAAAAAAAAAAAAAAAAAGCTTCTAAATACACTAGGTGTCCTAGATGTGTACTAAGATAGCAACAACATAAGGAAAATGAATAACTATCATTGAAATCCAACAAAGTAGAGTAGGAATGGCTTTTGTACAAAAGATGAATGGGACAAAATTGGCTAGCATCAACTGCTTACTTAACATCCTTTTTCGGTAGAAGAGAGATCTGTTCACAATCTTAAATGAGTTATCAAATACAGTTTTGATTACCATTTTAAACCATCTTCCCAAAAAGTTGTTGGTCAAAATACTTATTGAGATAAATCAGAAACCAGGATCAGTACTGATAGGGGATAAAACCAACATGACGGTACCACCGCATATGGCTAAAATCGTTACGATAGGGTGACGGGTGATATGGCCTAGGAGGACGGATGCGTAGTGGACGGACGAGTAGAATGCATGCACATAATTTCTCCCGTCGTTCTTCGGGCTACCTCAAATCACACTAGATGATTGGGGCTGATGTGGCCTTGATTGTAATTCACACCAACGTATATATGAAGAATTCTTGCACTACACGTTAGCTTTGATTGAAGATTCATATAAGGAAAAGAACTCTAAGAGATACGAAATTCCACGAGTTACTTTCCTAGAAGGAAAGGACTTCTTGACCAAGGCGTGAATTTCGGCCTTATGCTACTATATATACTCCAAAACCCTCACAAAGCAAGGTACGCATAATTGACTCAACTCTGGCACTCTAGGGTTGCGAAGAAATACTAACTTGACCTTCGGAGGGTTTTTGGCCGGCACCACACCGGTGCTCTCTGTTAAGGTCTCTTTGTTTTCTTTTTGCAGGTGTTGACTCGAGTTGGAGAGTGCTTGCAACTTATTGGTGATTTTTTCGGCATCATCAGTTGGCGCCGTCTATGGGAAAACGAGAGCATAGGGAGGACTATCTAGCCTTTGCTCTATTCCTAAGACAAAAATTTGCATGGTACTCACCAGATCGATGGCGACAGTCAACAATCAAGACGAAGAACCGCATGCTACAGTGCTAGAAAGGCAAGTCCAAACGCTTGCTGCGGCTATTGAGTGCCTCACTAAGCAAAATCATGATTTAGAAGAGCAACTGCAGCAGAGGAATGCACACCAAAGTGCACCAGAGGAAGACCAGGAAGTAGCGAGCCCGGAGGGGAGGAACGCTGTCGGGCCTGAAGGTAGCACTGCACCGACTAGACCGGAGCGTCCGTAGACAAACTCGCCGTCCGTCACGGACTCCCTACCACCTCACATCGTAGCCGAGATGCAGCAGATGAGGGAACATATGGACGTAATGATGAGCGCCTTAAGGGGACGAATATCTAGTGACTTGGATGACCTAGTCCACATAACAGATTCGCCATTCACAACGCCCGTGACTTCGTGCCCCCTTCCTCCAAAATTTCACATGCCAAACATCGAGAACTATGATGGATCCAAGGGCCCTTTGGATCACTTGGAATCTTTCAAGGCCCTGATGCATCTTCAGCGTGTGCCAGACGAAGTCATGTGCAGGGCTTTCCTCACCACGTTGAAAGAACCCTGCAAGGGACTGGTACAGCAGGCTAGCGCCTAACTCCATCAACACTTTTAAGGAACTAGGCGCGCAGTTTGTATCCCACTTCATTGGGAGTCACCGGCATAAGAAATCCACTGCATGTTTGTTGAACATCAGGCACCGAGAAGGCGAGACCTTGAGATCATACCTCGACCGATTCAACAGAGAATCCCTTCAGATAGACGAGGCCGATGACAAGATACTCGTGGCAGCATTCACAAACAAGCTACGGAAGGGTAAGTTCCTGTTCTCTTTATACAAGAATGACCCAAAAACTATGTCCGACGTGTATTACAGGGCGACAAAGTATATGAACGCCGAGGACGCCTTGCTCTCTAGAGAAGACAAGCCCAAAAAGAGGGAAAGGCTGGAAGATATGCAACTAGACAAGGGGCACAAAAGGGCAAGAACCGTAGAACGACGGGAGGATCGGCGACACAAGCCGCCTACAGGAAGGTTTACAAACTTCACCCCCTCACCGCTCCAATTGACCAGGTGTTGATGCAGATTAAGGACGAAGGAACTTTGACGTTCCCTGGCAAGCTCAAGGGAGATCCTAATAAGAGGCCAAGGGACAAGTACTACCGCTTTTATGGCGATCATGGTCACGATACTGCGGACTGCTATGACTTGAAACAGCAAATTGAAGCCTTCATTAGGCAGGGTAGGTTGCAGAGGTTCGTCAGGAAGGAGAGAACGGATCAAAACCATGAACAAAATCCCCGACGGGAAAACGAACGTCCTAGACCACCGGTAGCAGACATACGGATGATAATAGGGGCAGTACTTCAGCAGGGTCGTCTAAAAAGGCCAAAAAGACCTATTTATGGACGGTACAAAGTGTCCAGCCGACGGGCTCCTCACCAGAAGGAACACGACAGAACAGCTTTAGCATCGAGTTTTCGGAAGAGGAGGCCCTGCGCCTTCACCACCCCCATGACGACGCGCTCGTGGTTAGCATACAGGCAGGGGACTTCAACATCCATTGAGTTTTGGTGGACAACGGGAGCTCAGTAGATATCCTTTACTACCCCGCGTTCTAGCAGATGGGGATTGCTAAAGAGCGCCTGATCCCGGCATGCGCGCCCCTCGTTGACTTTGAAGGAACCCGGGTCTATCCTTTAGGATCCGTCACGCTGGCGATGACAGTAGGAGACTATCTGCAGCAAATAATCAAGGATGTTTCCTTTCTCGTGGTTGATTGCTCCTCAGCATATAATGCCATACTCGGACGACCCACTCTCAATGCATGGAAGGCCGTCACCTCTACCTACCATCTGATGATCAAGTTTCCCACCGAATACGGAGTTGGAGAACTACGCGGAAATCAGGTGGCTGCGCGGGAATGTTACGTTGCCATGATGGAGATGGATGACCACGTGCAGGCAATGAACATCGAGGAACAGAGAACAGTAGCAGAGCCCGTGGAGGAATTGGAGGAGGTACAACTGGATGATTCGAGGCCCGACCGGACCACCAGGATCGGAACCTTAGTCGACCAAACGGTTCGACATGCGTTCCTGTTATTCCTCAAAGAGAACCAAGACGTGTTTACATGGAGCCATGACGACATGCCGGGAATAGATCCAACAGTCATAGTTCATAAATTGAACGTGTCACCTTCTTTCTCTCTAGTTCGACAGAAGAAGCGCGTGTTTGCCCCCGAACGGGATCGAGCCGTAGCAGAGGAGGTGCAGAAGCTATGAGAAGCAAACTTCATACGAGAGGTGTACTACCCTGATTGGCTGGCAAATGTGGTAATGGTCAAAAAGTCAAATGGGAAGTGGAGAATGTGTGTTGACTTCACGGATCTGAATAGAGCGTGCCCTAAAGACAGTTACCCGCTCCCACGCATTGACGCCTTAGTAGACTCCACCGCAAGACATGAATTGTTGAGCTTCATGGACGCCTTCTCGGGGTATAATCAAATTAAATTGGAAAAAACAGATCAAGAGAAAACATCATTTGTGACAAGCTAGGGGCTTTTTTGCTACAAGGTGATGCCGTTCGGGCTCAAGAACGCAGGTGCCACATATCAACGATTAATGAACAAAATGTTCGCGCACCAAATTGGCAGGAACATCCAGGTTTACGTAGATGATATGCTGGTGAAAAGCGCAAAGGTGTCTGATCATCTGAGGGACCTCCAGGAGACTTTCAACACTCTTCGGACGTATAAAATGAAGCTGAATCCAAGCAAATGCGCATTCGGAGTAACCGCTGGAAAATTCCTAGGATTCATGGTGTCCCAGCGGGGCATTGAAGTCAACCCAAAGAAAGTGAAGGCAATTATGGAGCTATCTCCTCCGAGGACGGTGAAGGAAGTGCAAAGCCTGACAGGGAAGATAGCAGCCTTAAATAGATTCGTGTCGAGAGCGACAGAAAAGTGTCTCCCCTTCTTCAGAACACTAAGGAGATCTTTCGAGTGGACAGACGAATGCCAAAGGGCATTTGAGGAGTTGAAGGCATATCTCTTTGCCCCGTCATTGCTTAGTCCGTCCACGTCGGGGGAGGAATTGTTCCTGTACCTTGCCATCTCATCAGCAGCGGTAAGCGCAGCTCTCATCAGAGAGGAAGGGAAGATACAAAAGCCCGTGTACTTTATCAGCCGGGCTCTAAGAGGCGCAGAGGAGAGATACCCACAGATGGAGAAACTCGCTTTCGCTCTTGTGACTGCAGCTCGAAAACTCAAGCCCTATTTTCAAGCACATACCATAAAAGTCCTGACAAATCAACCCTTGCAGAGAGCAATGCACAATCCTGAAATTGCAGGATGGATGGCTTTGTGGGCTATCGAGCTGAGTGAGTACGATATCCAAGACCAGCCACGAACGACGGTGAAAGGACAGATACTGGCAGACTTCATTGCGGAATTCACTACACCTGAGAAGCAGGGGGCAGAAGAGACGCCCACATGGAGAATTCACACAGACGGATCTTCCGACAAGCATGCGGGAGGAATCGGGGTTGTACTCCACACCCCGGAAGGAGATAAGATCGAATGCATGATTCGTCTGGAATTCACCACTACAAATAACGAAGCAAAATATGAGGCCCTGGTGGCAGAATTGGAGCTTGCGATAGCGGCTGGGGCTAGAAAGGTGGTGGTCTATTCTAATTCTCAAATCGTAGCCAGTCAAGTTGATGGGAGCTATGATTGTAGGAATGAACGAATGAGAAGGTACCTTGGGGAAATGAAGGGTCGAACGAGTGACCTCCAATTCACGATAGTTCAGATTCCAAGAGAAGAGAACCAAGAGGCGGATCGACTCGCAAAGGCTGCTTCGGCCGAACCTATGATCACCCTAGAACAGGTATTGTCCTTTATCCAAAATTCATCGCTACTAGATAACGTTCGAGTGCAGGAAGTAAGCACTAAAGACGATTGGACGGTTCCAATTGTGGCGTACCTCAAGGACGGCAAGCTGCCCGATAGCAAAGAAGACGAAAGGAAATTGAAGGTTAAGGCTGCCCGATTCATCCTAATTAAAGACGTCCTCTACAAAAGAGGATTCTCCCGACCATATCTAAGATGCCTTGGCCGTGAGGAAGCAAACTACGTGATGAGGGAAGTTCATGAAGGAATTTGTGGAAACCACTCTGGATCAAGGTCTCTGGTGCACAAGCTACTCCGAACAGGATACTATTGGCCGACAATGCAAAAGGATGCCCATATGTAGGTTAGAGCCTGCGATAAGTGTCAACGGTTTGGCAATCTCATTAGACGGCCAACAGAGGAACTCACACCTATGACGGCTCCATGGCTGTTCGCGCAATGGGGATTGGACATTATGGGTCCATTTCCAATAGCGGTAAGACAACTGAAGTTCTTGGTGGTTGGTATTGACTACTTCACCAAGTGGGTGGAAGCAGAAGCTCTTGCTACTATCACGGAGAAAAACATTCGCAACTTTGTATGGAGAAGTATTATTTGCCGATATGGGATTCCAAGAGTGCTCGTTTCAGACAATGGGAAGCAATTCGACAACGGGAAGCAATTCGACAACGATGCATTCCGAGACTTTTGCTCTCAGCTGGGAATCAAGAATCACTACTCGTCACCCGCCCACCCACAGGCCAACGGACAGGTTAAAGTCACGAACTGGTCCTTGTTAAAGATTATCAAGACCCGGTTCGAGGGGGCAAAGGGCATATGGCCGGACGAACTACCAAGTGTACTATGGGCGTACAGGACAACGGCAAGAACGCCAACAGGAGAGACACCGTTTCGATTGGCGTATGGTGTTGAGGCCCTCATATCTACGGAAGTGGGATTAACGAGCTACCGCATGGAAAGCTATGACGAGAGCAAGAATAATGAAGCATTGCGTCTAGAACTTGACCTTGTAGATGAGGTCAGGGCAGTAGCAGCACAGAGACTGGCGCGGTACCAAGACATGATGGCAAAACACTACAACTCCAAGGTCCGGCACCGGGACTTCAAGGTGGGAGATCTGGTATTACGAAGAGTGCTTGGCGCTACGAAGGATGCATCCCTGGGAAAGCTGGGTCCTAACTGGGAAGGCCCGTACAGAATTATCTCGTGGCATAGGAAAGGAACGTACTACTTGGAGACATTAGACGGAAGGAAGTTGGGCCATCCCTGGAACACGGAGCACCTGAAGAAGTACTACCAGTAGTGCGACAATCATAAGACAATGTCTAACGCCTTATTTTCAGTTTAATTTTAAACATTCATAGTTTTTACTTATTAGAACCCAAGTTTTCTTTTCCATAAACAATTTGGTATGTTGAACTGTTATAATGAGAGGAATTTTTATTTAGAAAATATGAAATGCATGGTGTTGAAATTCAAAGTCCGCAAAGTGGACGGATCATCCAAAGGATGAAAATTAGTCCACCAAGTATACGGATAACCCAAAGGGTGAAGAGTCTACGAAGTCCACAAAGTGGACGGATCATCCATAGGATGGAAATTCTACAAGTCCTCAAGGTGGACGGATCATCCATAGGACGAAGATTCTACGGATTCCACAAAGTGGACGAATCATCCAAAGGATGAAAATTCTACAAGTCCACAAGGTGGACGAATCATCCAAAGGATGAAGATTCTACCAGTCCACAAAGTGGACAGATCATCCATAGGATGGAAATTCTACAAGTCCACAAGGTGGACGGATCATCCATAGGACAAAGATTCTACGGATTCCACAAAGTGGACGGATCATCCAAAGGATGAAAATTCTACAAGTCCACAAGGTGGACGAATCATCCAAAGGATGAAGATTCTACCAGTCCACAAAGTGGACAGATCATCCATAGGATGGAAATTCTACAAGTCCACAAGGTGGACGGATCATCCATAGGACGAAGATTCTACGGATTCCACAAAGTAGACGGATCATCCAAAGGATGAAAATTCTACAAGTCCACAAGATGGACGGATCATCCAAAGGATGAAGATTCTACCAGTCCACAAAGTGGACGGATCATCCATAGGATGAAAATTCCACGAGTCCACAAAGTGGACGGATCATCTAGAGGATGAAAATTCCACGAGTCCACAAAGTGGACGGATCACCCCAAAGAATGAAAATTGTACAAACCCACAAAGTGGACGGATCATCCCAAAGGATGAAAATTTTACGAGTCCACAAAGTGGACGGATCAACCAAAGCAGATAGAAATGCGCCAAGTCCATACCATGGACGGATCAAAGAGCTACATAAATAGGCCGAATAAAAAAGCGAAATTCAATGAAAGTGGACGGATAGTCCGAAATATACTGAACGGATTATGCAAAGTACAAAAATTGTGGTCCAAATATGGACGGGTTACCCAAGGGGTTTAACTGATACAGTAGAGTTCAATAATAGAAAGTCTAATACTTAGCAAAAAGAGTTGAGTAAAAGACAAAAGATAAAATTGTTCCCTATCACTATAATTTACATCAGTCTTGAACTATGACGGTTTCTTCAAGGCCGTCAGGCAACGGCTGATGAGAATCAGCGACGGTTGTTTCTTTAGCGGCTTTAGCGACCCCGTGATCACCTAGAACCTCGCCAAAAAGTTCCTCCGTCCCTTCAAAGTCGACGGGATGAGCAGGGGTTTGGGCCTCGGCATCTATAGTTATGTGAGCTAAGTCCAGGTCAAGGAATGATGCCTTCACTTAACAGATGCAGTCATCGAACCCGTCGCTAAAAGAAGAACCAAGCTCCATCAGAAGAGCATCGGAGTCACGATACTCTCTGACGGCATCAACTTTAGCTTGACGGACATTGTCGTCATGAGCTTTCACCGTCTTCCTAAGCGGCTCAACCTCCTTTTCTAAGTTCTCCCGAGCCTACTCGGAGAGCGTCAGCTTCTGCTCATGATGAACCCTCCACAGCTTCAACTCGTCCAATTCTTCTGCCGTCGCCTTTGCCTTTGCACGTACTCGTTCAAGGGCTCTCTCTTGGGCCAAGCAACGGTCTGACAAGCCCTTGGCCATTAGCACGCCCTGCCACAGTTCGGGTAGAAATAAGTTCACGTATAGAGGAACGAGACGGAGTCAAAGTGACGGACACTAACCTGAGCTAAGCTGAACAGACATGTTTCACTCATGGCCTCGGTGGCATGATTTCCAAGGTCTTCGTAGTCGTCGTCAGTTATAATGGAACCAATACGACGGAGAGCGTATTGGGGGTCTTCATGAAGCAGGACGGGGGGCTTCTCCTTCACGGGGTCCGGGTTGGTCATCAAGCCCTTACCCTTGCTAATCCCAAGCTTGGGAGGCTGTTTCACCATGTCGGACCCTTGACCGGCAGGTAGACCCGTCACAAGTTTCTGCTTTTTGGCATGACGGTCCCATCTCTCAGAGGATGGCCTTTTAGGGGCCATCTGTGACGGTTCCATAGTCGAAGCGTCGCCCCCTTGTTTCTTTTTTGCCGCCCGCTGCTTAATGGGCCGTCTCCTAGCATTGTCCATTTCTACAAAAGAAGACGGTTTTAAATTTAAAAAAAGAAAAAAAAAGAAAAAGAAAGACTACATAGAGTACGGATATTGACAGAAGGATTCCAGAACTTACGTTTGCGTATAAAAGCGTCGTATCGGCGAGCGACGGATGTGGGTTCAGGACCGTCACAGTACCAGTGTAACGTATCCAATGTGACGAGCTTTGACCAGGTCCTTTCGGACAACTTAGTCTTTTGAAAAATTTTCTCCAGAAAGCTGAACTGTTCGGTTGAAATAGGTGGACGGTCCCTTGCTGTTAAAAAAAAAAAATTTTAAAAAAAGTGTTAAGAGTAAACCCCTAAAAAAGGGTGACGGTTGAAAAATAGAACGGACTCGTACCAGACGGGGGCATTATCCCCCACGTTTTGTCTACCGGCATGTAGTCGTCATCACCTGGACGACACATCCAATTATCCCCTCGAAGGAAGAAGTAACGACCCTTCCAGTTACGGTTGGAGTCAGGGGTCTCGGACACCAGTCTAAGTACCGGACTCCTCGGCACAAAGCTGTACATGCCCCTTGACTTCATAATTTCGGATGGACGGTAGCATTGGAAAAATTCCTCCACCGTTAACCGTCTAGCTCCGTCGGACATTACACCGTACAATACCTCGACGCTCAGGAAAACCCTCCATGCGTTCGGAGATATCTGGGTGACGGCCAAACCCAAGTACTAGAGGAGACGACGGTGCAAAGCACTCAGGGGAAAACAGAGACCAGCTTTTAGCATTTGCTCGTAGACTCCGACGTCTTCGAGACCGTAGTAATAGCATTTTTCTGATTTAAATGGTAGACGGATGGATATGGTGTCGGGTATTTGGTACTTTTGCCTCAGTGTGTTGAAGTGCGCTGACTTGATGGTTGACACAAAGTCGTTCACCGTCCACAGAGGGAGCAGGACGAACTCCCTGAAGCCGTCAGGACCTATGACGGATTGGACCGGTGGGTCGATACCATCTAAGTTGTCGGTCGAGTCATACTTTGACCCGTCCCCATTCTGCCCTTCATCTTCCTCATAGGAAGGAGAGCTAGCCGACGGTTCCCTCTCCCCGCTGGAGGTGTCTTGGTCTGCTTGACCTGACGGGAACACCTCTTCGTAACCCGCTCCCTCGCGGGCATAAGACTGACTACTTGACGCCTCACTAGACATCTGACACCCACATATGACGGGTAAAGGAAGCCTAAGGCTCTAGATTTATACCGACGACAGGACCAACAAGAAAAATAAGGAACAAAACATTGTATAAGAATAGCTTACAAGCAGACGGTAAGAAACGCACGACAGAGAATTTATCAGCACGTTGTCTCTTGGTTTCCCAAAGGAGACGGTTACTCTCTGAAGTAGGTTGACGGTTGCGCTCTGAACAACATAAAATTTTCTAAAAAGTTTAAAAGTGAATACGGTGGGTGGTATATATAGAGGGAACGGCGCGGTAAACAAAGGGACGCCTTGATCCCAACAAACAACCATTAAAATTCCCCCACGTGTCCCTGAGCATTTATGACAGCATTCCAGCGTGTCCATCAGAAACTCTAACCGTCATTCCATGAGACCGCTTGGGAGAGATGACGGTATCATGGAATGAGGGGGCAACTGATAGGGGATAAAACCAACATGACGGTACCACCGCATATGGCTAAAATCGTTACGATAGGGTGACGGGTGATGTGGCCTAGGAGGACGGATGCGTAATGGACGGACGAGTAGAATGCATGCACATAATTTCTCCCGTCGTTCTCCGAGCTACCTCAAATCACACTAGATGATTGGGGCTGACGTGGCCTTGATTGTAATTCACGCCAACATATATATGAAGAATTCTTGCACTACACGTTAGCCTTGATTGAAGATTCATATAAGGAAAAGAACTCTAAGAGATACGAAATTCCACGAGTTACTCTCCTAGAAGGAAAGGACTTCTTGACCAAGGCGTGAATTTCGGCCCTACGCTACTATATATACTCCAAAACCCTCACAAAGCAAGGTACGTACAATTGACTCAACTCTGGCACTCTAGGGTTGCGAAGAAATACTAACTTGACCTTCGGAGGGTTTTTGGCCGGCACCACACCAGTGCTCTCTGTTAAGGTCTCTTTGTTTTCTTTTTGCAGGTGTTGACTCGAGTTGGAGAGTGCTTGCAACTTATTGGTGATTTTTTCGGCATCATCAAGTACAAAACTTAGAGGGAAAAAAAAAAGTACCATTTATTTAGTTCAAAATCGCAGCAGCACTTGTGTTAAGCGTTGGCTGTAAGAGAGGACCAATCACCATTGCAGGGTTAATTGTAACTATGTCAATACCCTTCTCTTTTGCAAACTTCCAGGCATTTTCGTCAGCCAACGTCTTTGAAAGCATATACCATTGCTGGAAAACCATTCAACAGGATACCCAGAAACATTAATAGCCAATAGTAGTATGGTTCCCAGCCTTATAAGTTATCATAAATCTCTCATTAAGAGAACAAATTAACCACATGTTTGATGAGCTAAATCTGCTTAACAATGATGGATGCAGGATCACTTAAATTACATGGCGCTGGTCAAAATCACTTGGATGGACAAGGAAATCTTAAGTGTGATATTGCAATAAAACATTGAATGGACCAAATTACCCAAGTAATTATGTGGGAGCAGGAGCAATAGAGCATATCCTAAGTTTCAGATTAATTCTAGAGAGTGGGCTCATGCGTGTTTTTGAAAAATAAATACTTTCACACCTAATTGCAAAAGAATCTCTATATTATTAATTTTGTAAACCAATGTTCCATGTTTTCTTACAAAATATTCAAAAAGATCAGCTCTCAAGATAATGAGGTCATGAACAGAAGCAAGACTCAATATTTATAGATGTGGTCGCTAAGTATAGTTTTTAATGTAAAACCATTCGGCTTCAATCATAAAGTATCTCTTAACTCACTAGAAGGCTGTTATATAAAAACACTCTGTTCCAAATTTGTTTAACCATTATTCCATTTTGGGATGTCCCAAAACATTGTCCATTTTAAAAAAGCCAATGGACACAATTTAAAGAAATTTCCTAGTTTGACCTTAACTTCAAAACTCAACACCCATTTTAAATTGAATTTTTCTTTTTAGTTTAAAATTTTAAAAAGGAGGCTAATTACTAATTACTTTTTATTTCAAAGAAAATGTCATAAAAGATCATCCCTTAAATTTTGGATTTCTTACAGTAGACAAACATTTTGGTACACGGGATTATTGCTTTTGATGCTCCAAACCCTTTTGCAAAAATTGCTACAATTATAAGAAATGGTAGGATTCATGATGGACCATGGGCTGGAATTATGGTCGCTAATTATACTGACCTCACCCCCTCTCTCTTTTCTGTTAAAAAGAAATGACATATGTAAGTCGTGTAAAAGAAATAATATGAAGATTAATCTATGGCAAGCACTAATAGGCTGACAAGCTCTCGTTACTTTATGGCTCTAACTTAATAGAAGACAAGCTCCCATTACTTTATAATATTTTTAGTTTTTAAAAGTAGGAACCTCGCTAAAACTAAAAGTTCAAATTATCAGTCTCAATGTTCTCAACAATTATGGATTAGAAATAGTTGCACTCATCAATGTAACATGCACAGTCCCAAAGATGTTGATGCTTACTGGATGCATAAATTAGTACATAGTTTGTACATAGTACATAGTAAATAAATAACAAGGCAAATCACCATTGTTTTTAATCTATGAAAATTCCAAAAAGGGAATCTGAAAGGTAGTTCTAGTAACCTAGTTTGCACTGGAATCACTGCAATATTATGGGCCCTGATTTATACGTATCACCATCATTATATTCGAAAACGCATGAAGAGTAATGCCCCTACATACCTTTGCTTCCTTACAAACGTCTGGATCAGAAAACCAAGTCTCATCAACAGCTACATCAGGAGTTCGAGCTTTTTTATTGTATGAAACTGCAGCCATAGAGGATGTCACGACTACCCGCTTAACAGATGGAAATTTCGCACACGAATTAAGAACATTAAGTGTTCCCTTCACTGCAGGTTCAAGTAATTCTGCCTGAATGATGAGAGCAAAGTTAAGTCATATTCTTTTTCTTTTTGTGGGGGGGAGGGGGGAGCACCACTAACATTAGCTAAGGCAACAAAATCATAAGACCATCCACTGTTCATAAAAAACTATAAGTAATTTAGAATACTGATATAACATTCAAAGGCTAAGTAAAATACTACCATCATGTTTTTTAAGTACACCAACCTACAATTCCAGGCAGCGTTTTGATAGTGCTTATAGGAACAAGAAAACAATATTCAGGTAGCAATAGCAACACGGTTAACATTATTAAAATTAAAAATTGTGAAACAGGCAGTTACAAGCTGTGCTTCACAAGGTTATGACTTTGTCAATTGGAAATTATTGGGATTACTGTTTTTTTTTTTAAGATTTTGGTCCATTCTGGATAGATATTATATAACAAACTTCCCTCAATTATAATCTGTGGCCTGGCATCAACACAGATCAGGACTAGAAGGGCTTAAGGCATCAGATTCTTTTCTTTCAAAACCAATCTTATTCTAAAGAATATTGCCTTACGATCTCCAAAGAAATAACCACCATCATTATGGTCTCCAGAGGACCCACATCTATGATTTATCAAAAGAGACTCTTTAGTCATACTAACGCCATTTCATGAATTATGCCTCCACTTCTCAAAAGTTGAGTTTGGGGTAGATTCACACTTCACCAGGTTTTCTTAGCAGGTCCTGCATAAATCACTCCTGACAACATAGTTGGTGGTAAAGAAGGAAGAAAATGATAAGTCTAACAAAAAAATATTTATAAAATTGTAGTGTCTTTATGAAGGGGAATACATCACTTTTCAGAAGTGTACTACATATTTTCTACTCACCATCCTTATCCAGGCACCTTTAAAAGTGCACATAGAGGCTCAAGTAAAATATATTACAATTAAAGCTTAGGGGGAACATTACAAACACACCATAGTTATTGGGGGCAAAGTGCAATTTACCCTCATTTTTTTTCATCAGTAAGCCACATAACACCAGGTGGGTTTTAAACCCGTGACCTCACCCTACAGTTGAATTTAAAAGAAAAGGCAATAGGCTGCAATTTTAACTTTCAAGTCCAAAAAGGTCTGCTTAAGTAATTAACTTGGTTAGTTTAGTGTTGGCAATGGTGCAGGAAGCCACACTCAGAACAAAGAATAGCGTAAATCAACTCTGAGATTCCTATTATGTGCTTCTCATCTCTTGATAAATAGAGAAAAAGACCTATTGTGGAATTTTCTAAAAAGCTTGTTGAATTTTTCAGAAGAACAGTGTACGGATAAATTCTTTAACCAATTCCATCAATAAATCAAATTTAAACATTTACAATTACTAAACATTTAAAGAATAGTAAAATGGGATGAACCTCTGGGTCGTTGACGTTATGATAGAAGGGAGATGCAGTGTGGAAAATCCCATCACAGCCCTCAACAGCAGAATCAAAAGAACCTTCTTCCAGTAGATTTGCTTTGAATAGGTGAAGTCTCTCCTTGGCCCCATCAAGTACTTGTAAGTGGTTTGTTTTCTTTGGATCATCTGCAGGAGGTAGAAGTGAACTTGATTGGTATATCCATCCGAATCTTAACTATACAGTTGGAAAAGGGTAACAATCCCAATGACTCATTTATAGAAAATCAGAATGAAACGGAAGAGTCATCCGGTAACAATAAATAGACATGCAAAACTAAGCACAGAATAGCATTTTCATTTCTGTAATGTATGAGAGTGCAGTATGAAATTTAAGGGCAGTTTTTAGACAATCTAACATATAATCCAAATTAGTATACTCCTTTTTTATGAGCACATTGACAAAAAAAACAAAAACAGAGAAAAATAATATTACATAAGTTGGATAAATTTAAACCATCCAGTGGGGAAAACCTGAATACCTTCTGCTTCAGGGAAACTCTATCCAAGGTTATAATGCTTGTAAGGACAGCGTAAAATATGAAGGTGTCATAAGGGAAAAGTTCATAAGTTGTGAAGGTTGATATAGGACCCAAAAATAGACTGGCTGCCTTCTTGAAGTTTCGAGTGGACATGCAGTACAGGCCTTCATACACCTTCAAACGATTCTTCCTTTCCCAATCTCCTCCCTCTTCAAACAAGCTGGAATCATTGTACAAACAGTTATAATTGGATCAAACAAGCTGGAATCATTGTACAACAGTTCCAATGACTCGTGGGCCAACATTCAAAAAGACTGAAGCACAGAATGTTGTTGGGAATTTCATGGCATTGCTTACCTTTTTGCTTTATCAATGCTTTTGGAAATTAGATCAGTTAACGAATGTATTATGGGTTTGGCTCAATTAGGTTACTTACTTGTATAGCACACATTGTACTACTTGTACTGCACTCATATTTGCTTGTACTGCACTCATATACCTCCTATATAAAGGCACTCATGTATATTAGTTTAGAGAGAAATACAATACAATTATTCAATATTTTTTAACATAGTATCAGAGCCACTGCTCTGACCTTTTCTTAGCAGTATTGTCTTTATTGGTGTAACTTCATTCTTAATATTGCTTCCGCTGCCACAGAAACTATCACAGCCTTACGGCGTTGAACCTTCGAGTCTTCCAGACATCGTCCTCAGATTCCGGACCTATAGCAGCCGCCGTTGAGGAGTCCGAACACTGCAAAGACCACTGCCTTTTTCGGCACCGCTGTGAATATTGCTCCGATAAATTTTTCGAAGGTACCACGAAGATATTCTTGCTCCGATCTACCTGCTCGTGAAAACCTCACAATCATCGGAGCCTCCACACGCCCTCGCGCGCCGCCCAAAGCTTCTGGACTAAAGATCACACGCCCACGCGCCGCCACGCGCCAACCTGCTCCTGCTGACGTCTGCCCTAGGTGACGTCATCACTGCCACGTCATCGCTGACGTCATCATCCAGCGCGCTGCTGACGTCATCCGCCACGTCATCGTTGACCAGCCGTTGACCGTTGACTTTGACCAGCTGTTGACTTTTTTCCAACCCAGGTTCTCCTTACCCAATTTTTCGCGTAGATTTCATTTTTGCAATCCATTTTTGCATATTTTGCTTCTAAATGAAGAATAAGGACAGATCTTCTTCCTTTTACAACATTCGTCGCCGACAATCCAGCAAACGTTTTTGCAATTTTTGCAAACGTTTTGGCCATAATATTGAAACTTGCTATCAGCGCAATAAATCAATTGTTTCAATTTCTGCTACCACTATTGCTAACATTGAGAGTGTCCAACCAATGGCTCCTGTCTTTGCACAGTTTAAGTCTTCAGGACGCACTTTCACCATGTCCACAGATGACCTTAAAAACATCATCGCCAATGTCATTCGTATGGTTGGTAATGCATCTTATTCCTCTTCTCTCTCAGCTTTATCCGGTATGTCTCCTTCCTCTTGGCTTATGGATTCTGCTTGTTGCAATCACATGACACCTCACTCGTCCTTATTTTCTGAACTTAAACCTGTACCACACCCTCTTACTATTTGCATAGCAAATGGTTCCACAATGTCTTGTCATAATATAGGTTCCGTTTCAACCTCCAACCTCTCAGTTTCTGGGGTCTTTAATGTTCCTGACATTTCTTACAATTTGCTTCCTGTGGGACAATTAGCTGAGTTGGGTTATCGAATTATATTTGATTATTCTGGATGTATTGTGCGGGATCCAAGGACGGGGCAGGAGCTAGGGACCGGTCCCAGAGTTGGGTGTATGTTTCCCGTGGACAACCTTCGTCTTCCACTTATTGCTCCTGTTTCTATTGCCGCAGCTGCTGCAGTTTCTTCTATTCCTTCCTTTGCACTTTGGCATGCTCGTCTTGGTCACACATCTTCTTCTCGTGTACAAAAATTGGCTTCTAGAGGTTTGTTAGGTTCAATGTCTACAGAAAATTTTGATTGTGTTTCATGTCAGTTAGGAAAACAACCAGCTTTGCCTTTCAATACTAGTGAATCAATATCCACTGATATCTTTGACCTTATTCATTCTGATGTTTGGGGACCTTCCTCTGCCTCTAGTATTGGTGGATCTCGATATTTTGTTGTCTTTGTTGATGATTACTCTCGCTATAGCTGAATTTTTAATATGAAACATCGTTCTAAATTATTGCAAGTATATTCTAATTTTGCAAAAATGGTTGAAACTCAATTTTTAAAACGTATCAAAATTTTTCGATCTGATAATGCTCTTGAGTACACTCAATATGCTTTCCAAGCTGTTTTGCATTCTATGGCTTGTTCATCAACTAACTTGTCCGAGTACCTCTCGGCAAAATGGTAGAGCCGAACGAAAATTTCGTCATATTCTTGACACTGTTCATGCACTTCTTCTCTCACTTAAAGTTCTGCTCCTTTTTGGGCGAAAGGTACTCTTCATCTTCATTCATGCTATTAATCGCATTCCCAGTCCTGTCATCCAAAATCAAACTCCATATGAGCGCCTTTTTAGGTCACCTCAGACTATCACCACCTTCACTCATTCGGCTCTGCTTGTTTCATTCTTCTTCAGCCACATGCGCATAACAAACTTGAGCCTAGGTCAAGACTTTGTTGTTTTCTTGGCTGTGGCGAAACTCAAAAGGGGTATCGGTGTTATGATCCTATTTCTCATCGTCTTCGTATCTCCCGCAATGTTGTCTTTTGGGAACATTGCCTCTTTGTCGAGCTCTCTCACTTCCGTGCTTCTCTATCTTCCTCTTCTGTCTTAGATCTATTTCCATATGAGACACATATTCCTTATGTAGTTGCTTCTGACCCTCCTATGGCTGATCCTGATCCTCCTATAGCTGCTCCTGATTCTCCTATTGACTTCTCTATCCAACCACCAAATATCCTTGATCCCTTTCCTAGTTCCCCCTTTAATAAACAGGTTAAAGATGAGCTACCCAACCCTGATCTTAGGTCCCCTGCTCCTACTCCGCCTGAAGATCATGCACAAGACATTCCACCTCGTCACTTAACTCGGGTAAGGTCCATTCCTGCACATTTACTTGACTATCATTGTTACACTGCCCTTGCTACACTGCATGAGCCTCACACCTATCGTGAGGCTTCCACTGACCCTTTATGGCAGATTGCAATGAAAGAGGAACTTGATGCATTATCTAAAAACCATACTTGGGACTTGGTCACTCTCCCCCCCCCTCGGGAAATCTGTGGTTGGTTGTAAATGGATCTACCAGATTAAAACTCGCTCTGATGGGTCCATTGAACGCTACAATGCTCGTCTTGTTGCAAAAAGTTTTACACAGGAGTATAGGATTGATTATGAAGAAACCTTTGCTCTGGTTGCTCGTATCTCATCTGTTCGTGCCCTCTTAGCTGTTGCTGCTACCAGTAAATGGGATCTTTTCCAGATGGATGTCGAAAATGCATTCCTTAATGGAAATTTAAGTGAAGAAGTTTATATGCAACCTCCTCCTGGTCTCTCTGTTGAATCAAACAAGGTTTGTCACCTTCGACGTGCACTTTATGGCCTGAAACAAGCTCCACGAGCTTGGTTTGCCAAATTCAGCTCTACCATCTCTCACTTGTGTTACATGGCCAGTCATTATGATTCTACCTTATTTCTTCGTCTCACTGACAAAGGCACTATTTTACTTCTCCTGTATGTAGATGATATGATCATAATTGGTGATGACCTCAGTGGCATTCAAGAACTTAAGGATTTTCTCAGTCAGTAGTTTGAGATGAAAGATTTTGAACATCTCAGCTACTTCTTGGGTCTTGAAATCACTCATTCTACAGATGGACTTTACATTACTCAAGCCAAGTATGCCTCTAAACTCTTGTCTAGAGCTGGACTCACTGATAGCAAGATTGTTGACACTCCAGTTGAGCTTAATGCGCATCTGACTCCCTTAGGAGGGAAACCATTGTCTAATCCCTCTCTTTACAGACGCTTAGTTGGCAGTCTAGTTTATCTCACTATTACTCGTCCAGACATTTCCTATGCTGTTCACCAGGTGAGCCAATATCTGTCTGCTCCACGATCGACTCACTATGCTGCTGTTCTACGCATTCTTCGGTACCTAAAGGGTACTCTCTTCCATGGTCTTTTCTACTCTGCTCAGTCTCCTCTTGTTCTCCATGCATTTTCTGATGCTGATTGGGCAGGAGATCCCACTGATCGCAGGTCCACCACTGGTTATTGCCTTCTTCTTGGTTCTTCTCTGATTTCTTGGCGAAGCAAGAAACAAACTCATGTGGCCCGTTCCAGTACTGAAGCAGAATATCGTGCCCTTGCTGATACCACATTTGAGCTTCTTTGGCTACGATGGCTTCTCAAAGACTTAGGTGTGTCTACATCCTCTGCTACTCCTCTTTATTGTGACAACAAGAGTGCCATTCACATTGTTCACAATGATGTCTTCCATGAACGGACTAAACATATCGAGATTGATTGTCATTTCATTCGTTATCATCTTGTTCATGGTGCTCTCAAGCTCTTCTCCGTCTCCTCCAAAGATCAACTTGCAGACATCGTCACCAAGTCTCATCCAAAGGGACGCCTTCGTGATTTAGTTGACAACCTCAAACTGGTTTCCCATCCACCTTGAGGTTGAGGGGGGCTGTTAACGTGTGTATTATGGGCTTGGCCCAATTAGGTTACTTACTTGTATAGCACACATTGAACTACTTGTACAGCACTCATATTTGCTTGTACAGCACTCATATTTGCTTGTACAACACTCATATGCCTCCTATATAAAGGCACTCATGTATATTATTTTAGAGAGAAATACAATACAATTATTCAGTATTTTCTAACAAGATCAAAATCCATGTAGAAAAATCCAAGCTTTAGTGTATGGAACACCAAGTCCATCTTTTGCCCAACTGCAACTGTTTTGCTTTCTGTCACCTTGAGTTGTTCCAATGCTTTCTCCTGGGTTCATGGTAGGTCAGGAGGGGGAGTTAGATGTCAAATTCCATTGTAAGCAGACAATGGTCACAATACTTTCAATAGCAACAAGATATGAAACTTATGTACCATGTCACCAATTTGAATAAAATACAAGGCTTTTGCCAAATGGGCTTCTCGAACTTCAGTTTCACCCAAGTTTAGCTCAGCATCAGCACATATACATAAAGTACAACCAGATAGAATTGTGCTCGGTGAAAAAAATAAGGACCAATTGGTGATCATAATACTTTGAATACTAATAGAAAGAGGAATCCATTGCTGAAACTACTCAAAAAACTCAAAAAATATGCATTCCACACCCCTCCACCCCCCTTTCACGTTAAGGCATAAATTTTGTCACTGTCATCCATCTAAAAACTAGTTCCAGCAAAAATAAATGCATCTAAAAACTAGTTCCAACAAAAATAAATGCACCTCAAAACTAGAAACCCCAAATCTAAATAGCCGTGCAGCTCAATTGGCCAACAAAGACTTTTAGGCTTTAAATCTCCCATCTGCTCCCCCAACTATAAAATTATCCTTAGGTGTATTTCCATTTCTAGTTTCTTACAATCTGTTACTTTTAAGCTCTTGAGATTTTTGGATTTGTTTCATGTCCCGAGTGTTCATCATCATCATGAACACCAAAAAAGTAATTGAACACCATTTGTAGGCAGATGGGGTGCTGATGTAATGGGATGCTGACCCTATGGCACTTGACGCTTATGCTGTCTTGTATAGTGTCTGGTATGTGGGGGAGGGGGTACTGCATCTCCTTGGTTAGGCTCCTCGCGTTGCTGCAAAGACGAAGTTACAAAGAAACAATGGATCAAATGAATTCTAATACCAACCATAATAGCAGTCACGAAAGTATTCAAAACTAGTAAATGACCAATCATACTGTGGGGCCAGCCTTGTGTCCTGCTTTGTGACCACCTGTCCCACAAGGAGGTGTTTTTCTTGTGCGTTTAGGCCGACCTTGTGGGGGTGAGTGTAACCCAACTACTTGCTCATTCTCAACATGCACAGCTGGCTGATTTGCTTGACTCCCAACAACTGAAGATCCTACAACTGCGGGGGAGAATGGTGTAGCGGACGAAATGTGAGTGAGGCTCATAGTCATAGGAGCTGTATGCAGTCCAGGAGTGGGCATGAATGACATGGAGTCACTCTGGGGTGGTACATGGTGTATATGACCAATGTTGTATGAAGGAGATTGAGTGTGCATGACAGGAGGGGTGTCATTGAAATCAATGCCGAGATCAAAGGATGGTGGAGTAAGGGATAGATGAGTGCGGTCAAAAAATGTACATAGGGTGGGTGAAGGGATCTCGGGGTGAGAAGATGTATGTGCAGTGGGTACAGGGATGTGTAGGTCAGGAAATGCAGAAGCAGTACGAGGAGGGATCTTTGGGGAAGGAGATGCATGTGATGAAGGGAACTCTGGGGCAGGTGATGCATGTGGGGGTGGAGGGAACTCTAGGGCAGGAGAAGCATATGGGGGTGGAGGGGGATCCGGCCTTTGCCATTGATGGGGTGCAACACACTGGCCATGGCTATGGCTGGCAGGAGTTGAGCTCGTGCTTAGCCGTCCATTCTGTTCTGGCACTTCTGGATTTGCCCCATCGGCATCTTCCAAGGGAAGATGGGCAGCTAGACGGTGAAGGCAATCCACTTCCTTTAGCATAGCTGTAATCAGCTTGTGCTCAAGACTGCCTACTACATAACGCGTCAACATCTACTTGTGCATGGCGACCTGCAATTTTTGTAATACAATTAGTACACCTAACACAAAAATGGTAATACGCAACAAAATTTGAAAAGAAAGGTCAAAGCGATTACCGTAATAAGAAGTGAGGCGCTAATGTGGTCGACGAACCTCCAAGTGACTCTACCATACCAGCCGAAGTATGGATGAACACTCGACATAGCACCCTCTAGTCATGCTCCATTACATAGTTCATGTGCTCTCATATTTCATACTTGGATGTGGCCAAAATGTCTGACCCTCCAATCCACTTCAGTCTTCCCCCTCAAGTCTATCTTATGAAGGGCATCGTCTGTATACATCTTTGGGAATTTCTTGCACCATCCCAAACTAACGAAGAACACGATCTGATGTATGTTTCTCTACTAGCTAGAAACATACAAGCGGCACCCTCGCCGTCCACATGTCCCATCCTGCTAAACAGAACGCAGGCAGGTGGCCTAATTCGGCTTCATATGGTTGCCACACCACCTGATGTAGTCAAAAAAAAGTGCAGCACATTATGCAATGTTCCATTATTTTCAACTGACATATGTTACAGTATACAGTATTCATAAACATTACAAGAAACACAATTTGGGTACCTAGTTGGGATACATAGAATCTAGAAGCTGACGGTACCGAACCAAACAGATTTCAGCGGGGCTATTCTGCGTGCTCACGATCCAAACCAACCTACAATGAAGAAAGAGGGAATCAATATCTACCAATTATGCAATGTAATAAAAAAAGAAAAAGGATATGTATGCTGATGGAAGCTTAAAAAATCTATATTGTTTATTTTTCCTTGAAATACTACTACTACACTACATACGCATCCTTAGTTGTAGAATAATACTTGAATAATGCTAAGTTCAATTATTTTTTAATGCTAAGTTCAAAAACTTAAGTAGTTGAATAATGCTAAGTTCAATGTGTCATATCATTTAAAATTATGGATCCATTTCCAATAGAGAGAATCGGTCAAGGAAGAGACTTACTTAATAGACAATGGCAAAGATGGTAATGGTGGGCCATATGCACCATCTGGTGGGAGTCCATCCTTGGGCACAAAAAAAGGAATCTGAACCATGCCCAATACTGAACGAGTATCAAGGCCCCACCAATCTAACTAGCCTTTCTGTTGGTTTCCCTGCATAACTCTCTGTACAACCATGCAAGGCAAACGCTCCCCCAACTGTACCGAGGTGGATTGTGAAGGTCTCTCAACATCTACAACCACATCGTATGCACCCTATCGCCAGACTTGTCGGCAAAAATTGTGTCCCCTAGGAGTGCTAGAATATAACACCGTGCATACTGATGCACAGCAACCTCTTCTGCACCATCGGGCAACCTTTGGTCAATTTTTTCAAGTAGCTTCTTAATTTGGATCCTCTGTCCTTGGAGCACCACAGAATTAGTAACAATTCCAAGCATTTTCTGACATTCAACAGCCCACGTCAAGTCACAAGTTCCAACAATTGCCTCACCATCGATTGGAATCCCCAAAAGAACCTCCACGTCTTGTAATGTGATCGTCATCTCACCATGTGGAAGGTGGAAGGTGTGGGCTTCAAGCCGCCATCGCTCAACAAAGGCCGTTATCAAGTTATAATCAATCTCTCTAAATGGGGTCCTATACAGCCCCTCTAATCCAATTCTCTTGACAATGTCGAGGACACGATCATCCACCATCGGGCTTTGTTTTTGGAACTCCTCATTACGACCACAACATTTCAATACCCCCGGATCTTGCACATGATAGAACCATGGTGATGAGATGCAATATGCCATAACCTTTGTATAAACGATTGTAGCTATTGTTCACAAAATATCCCATAAACTTTAATTGGAATTTCCATGAGTTTATGACAACTTATTTAACGAAGCGTTTGTAGTCTCCTTATTTTTTTTATACAAAAACCAAAAATACAAAAGTTATATATCAAGATTAAGGTTATGCTCAAGAAGAATTACATCAACAAAATCAGGAGTATAGCCTAAAACGAAAATACTAGAGGTACATAATTATTAAGAGACCATTTTGCAAGAACATAAGCAATCTAACTCAATCCAACTAATGGGCATGAATATGCATTCAAAGCTAGTAATACCATTGACAAACTTAGAATTTTAGAAATGAAAAAAAAATCAACATAATATAAAAGGATAAGAAAAGAATATAGAAATTCAGCAGGTCGTCGGTTTTAATTTTATCTTGCCTTCCCAAACAGCGGACGATCGATGTTCTGTTAGAAACCTTAACACCGAACGAACCCTGGGACCAAGACCGAACTCATCAACCACCTAAGCAGCAACGGCAGCCATACTACACAAAGTTTAGGGAGTCAAGAGTAATATAAGCACATGTTCAAGATAAATTGACAAGGATTTCAATGTATAGCCTAATTTATTGCACAATTCTCCAAATACCACTATGCACACAAGCTCCATAAGAGATAATATTTATGTCAATAAGATAGAATCAAGTGAATAGAAAAACTAGCTAAATAGAAGACATCAACTTAAAACTACTAGGTAAGTTCGGGTCACATTGCAAGGAGAAAATTGGCATAAAAAGATAATTTTCAAACATATTTGTTAGTTAACATCGTTTTCAAACTAATTAGCAAACTAACATCTCAAGTTTCGTAATATATTAGTTAATATTGTTTTCAAACTAATAAACAAACTAACATCTCAAGTTTCTTAAACTCGATTTCACTATAGCAACTCGAGTATCAGAAACTTGAGTTCCACGTGAACTCGACTCTTTTAACACTCGATTTCCCTAAAACAAAAACAGAACCAAAAGGAGAAAATTGGCATAAGATACCCATTTTCAAACATATTCGTTAGTTAACATCGTTTTCAAACTAATTAGCAAACTAACATTTCGAGTTTCTTAGACTCGATTTCATTGTAGTAACTATCAAAACAGTAACACGAAGCAACTATCCATTAATATATTACCAATTGCACAGGTAGTACATTTAACTTTTTAAATTTGAGTTAAAGTGGAAACATGATTTAAATTTAGCACCACTTTTTATAACACCATGATAAATGATCATTTGTCCCAAAAACTTAACATGTTTTAATTTGTTGATGGCTTTTCAAATGTTGAATTTTCTTTTGTTCACAGAAAGGGTAATGTATCTACACATTTGCTCGCCCAATAGGCAACTCTTGTGAACTGGTCTGGGCTAGTTCCCATCTTCAATCTGCCTTCTCATGTATCTCAAGCTTTTGTTAGAGATGGATCCAGCCCGATCTTTTTGTTTCTCCCTGTTTTGGGTGGAGTTTTTTTAGCAATAAAGTATTTATTCAGCAAAAAAAAAAAGGATAAACCATAATTATAACAAAATGAAAGTGTTCTGCATGACAATTGTTCATTCCTTGATTGGTTGTGCTCTGCCTGATCGATACTAATTATACGACCCATGACAAAACCAACTAATTATATGCTCATTTAATTTTAACCATCTAGTAATATGACTATAGGAGTGTGGTCTGTGTATGATAAAGTTTATCACACACTTGCAGGATGATGTCCAGCTCATGGTGGACACAGGTTCAGAGGCCTATAGATTTACTATCTCATGGTCAAGACTTATTCCAAGTATGATTACAAATTTCTTTCATTAACCAAACAAGAAATGATTTAGTACTTTTTCTCATACTTAAGCTGCTTATTTTCTAATGTTTCAGATGGAAGAGGACATGTCAATCCAAAGGGTCTACAATATTACAACAATCTTATCAATGAACTATTCAGCAATGGTTATTGTCCATTCCAATTATAAATGATAATAGTACAAAAAAACTAAAAACAGCATGCATGATTACTTATTGTTTTATGCATCATCAGAGTTTTATAGAAAGCATTTTTTCCTTCAGCATTAAAATTTGCTATGGATCCAAGAACACAGTACAGGTAAGGCATTTTAAGGTATTAGAAGAATTTGCTAAGAAGCCTCCTGGGCATGAGGATAAGTACATTAATTTCAAGTTTCAAACTGATATATATATATATATATATATATATATATATATATAACAAAATCATTTCAAATTCAAAAAAATCAATTCGAATGAAATGCGAAAATTAAAAATTCTACCTAGTCTAAAAATTAAGACAAGCTTGTAAGTAAAGGGGCTCCCATTTGCGCTCATCAATTCTCATCTTCCACTGTTAAGTAAAGGTACAAGCATTAAACCCAAACCCTAAACAACTATAACAACAAAAACCTAACACACTCCAACTCGAATTCAACGACTCTAAACACTAAATTCCTATAACCTAACAACAACAAAACCCTAATTCAGTGAAACAGCGACCTAACTCTTCAAACAAAAAAAAATAAGGCAAAAAAAAAAATCCTCTTAAATTCCTTCAAATTCAAAAAACTCACTTGCACGAAATTCGAAATTCAAACCCTAAGACTCTAAAACAAAGACCAAAAGAAAAGGACTGGGAGAGGTGACCTCGACAGTCGAGGAAGAGCTTGATGAACTAGGCATGGAGGCGGACGCCATCAGAGGATTGGAGCCAGATGTCCTCGTAGGAGAGGCGGAGGCGAGCCGGAGTGATCTGGTAGGACTTGGTGAGACCAGGTAGCATCGGAACGTAGACTAGCGTTTCCTCAAACGCCACTAGCAATGGACTCGAGTTTGTATGGGTTTCAGTGGGTGTTTTGAGAGTGAGAGTGGGTGTTTTGACTGAGAGAGGCGGTGTGACTGAGAGAGACGGTGTGTTTGTGTGGGCATTTTGAGAGTGAGACTGAGAGACTGAGAGAGACGATGTGAGAGTGTTTGAAATTAAGGGATTTGGGAAAGTTATCTGGGATGTGGGTTTGACTGATTTGGGACACGTGGAGTGCTCAAACGAAATCAAGTCCAATGGACTCGAGTTCCTAATCCGAGTCCAATGGACTCGAGTTCCAGGTCTACGTGGACTCACTGTCCACTTCAGCTGGTGTCACGATAAAGAAATCGAGTATATTATACTCAATTTATAAGCCCAAAATCGAGTTCTCTGGACTCAATTTGTTAGAAACCAAATTTGTTTCAAACCTTCGCTTACTAATGATATAGTTTGGATTTTATAGTTATTTTTAAAAAAAAATCGAGGAAATGAGGGATTGCCAGCCAAACAGAGTGAGTGATATTTGTGAGAATGAGTGGTGGGGGGATAGAGGGGTAGGTGGGCACGTGGGACACCCAAAAAAAAAATCTGGCTTTTTTTTTTTTCCTTTTGACTGGGGCGTTAGCCGCGTTACACTTAATTTTAATAAAATTTTAAGAGATGCTTGAAATTACTAAACTGGAACAAGAACTGTATGATAGTAATGAGTTTATAAGAAGAGTGCATCATGTTAGTTGCTTCAGTTTTTTCCTTTGAATCATCTTCCATAATGATTATCACAAGATTAAAAAATTGAATTGACTTATCCCATGCCTAAACTCTTTCTAGGCATTGCAGCTGCTTTCATTGCCATTCCATCACACCTGTGGTAGTAATCCTCACTTTTGGATGAGAGTAGGACTTTCCTCTTCCGAATAGCAGCAACAAGAACGCTTGCTAAATCTGTGAACGGGCTCCCTTGCGGATTTTCATGACAATAAAAACGCTTTCCAAGAAAGAACATGGCTAACCCAATTATGATAGCAACAGCACATAACCCAAACCCCAATCCCCAACTTAAGCTATCCTCAATATAGACAATGGCTGTGGCACTTATTAAAGCAGTAATGTAGACAGCGAAGAAGTACCGGTTGAAGAAAATTCCTTGGTCCTCAGGTTTATCAAATTGGTTTGCCCCCATTGTTGCCACTGTATAGCATGTTCCTGCCACCCCTATAGATGTGATGTAGGACAAAAGTTATAATTTAATTTTTGTAATTATTTAATTTCTATATAATTTTCGTTATTTAAGGTTTAAGTTTATTATTTCCTTATTTTTATGTACTTTTAATATTTTTAAGTCAAATTTGGTTACTATTATAGTTAGTAATTAAAAAGGACTTATTTTAGAATATATTTTCGTGTCCATCAAGTTTTACGGAGCTCTTAAATAGGCCTTTAAGTTTATAATCATTTTTTTTCAATATTATTGATATTAATAAATATTCAAACCTTTGTTCATTATTTTCAGATGGATTATAGACCCCTTTCTTCTTATGGATTCAAGAACTCTCCTGGATTCAAGGTTATTTTACAAAATAAATGTATTTTGTTTCTTGTTTTCTAAAAGTAGACGTGTTCGACTTCTTGACGCTGCTGCATCTCGCATCAGTTGGTATCAGAACCTTTACTTATCCTAGTCTGGTTATTGCTAACGTATAAGAAGGTAGCAATTCCAATGACAAAAAACTTAGCAAATATTACATGACGTACAACTAGCACTAACAAATATCTTTGCTAGGATGCCATCGTTGGAACATGAAAACAATAGGGATAACTACCGCGGAAATGTAACTCACGAGCAACCTATTAGTAAGAAAATTTGATATTGGCCTTATAGAATAATAATAGTTATTTTTATAAAGAAGTTTTCTTTAGGAATGGCAACAGGTCAAGTTCGAGTCAGGTTTTTTCATAACCGGACCCGACCCACAGCTCTGCCCGAAAACCTGAACCCGGCCCGTTTATTAAACGGATTTTTTTCTTAACTCCAAACCCAGCCCGTCGAGCACCCACGGGCCTCGCCAGCCATGCCACGATTTGGGCCTCAACCATGGCCCAATCCCAAAAAAAAAAAAATTCCTAAAGCCTAAACAATACTACCATGGCCCAATAATTAAAAATAAAAAAAAAAATGTTTGGCTAGAATCATTATTTTTGAAGATGTGTTTGCTAGATTCTTATGTTTGCCCAGATTCAAGCCTTGATTTTTTTTTTTTTTTACTCTTTGATCAGTAGAGAAAATCAAAGAATGAAATTGAAAAATAAAAAGACGCATCAGGAAATCATGGATGAACAATGACCAAAGATTTATGATTTTCTCTTTCAAAGTCACAAAAACAAACACAAATCCTAACACAAACAAAAACACAAAAATTTCAAATTTATAATTTTCCCATTCAAAATCACAAACACGAATTTAGATTTATGATTTTCCCATTCAAAATCACAAACACAAACACAAACAAAAATTTCAAATTTATGATTTTCCCTTTCAAAATCACAAACACAAATCCTAACACAAACACAAACAACTCACATAATATAGACGAAATGAACCCAGGAAAAAAAAATAATGAAATGAACCCAAAAAAAAATGATAGAAAACGAGGTGGTCTAGTGGAGAAACATGGAGGAAGCAAGGCGGCTGAAGGTGCAAGTAATGGTTGGCGGTGAAGGGCTTCAAGCTAATAAGACCAGTGGTGACAGATGTTCAAGCTAACGATGACAGATCAGAGGTTGGGGGTGAGTGAGAGGGAGTGACTGAGTGAAAAGTGGGAGAGGAGAAGAGAGTAGGGAGGCGGCTGAGTTTGTAACACCCCGTTTTTTTTTTTTATACCAATTTAATTATTATACTTAAATTATTAAATAAATAAAAAATGCCTACAATTAAATGGATTAAATTGATTAGGGACTAAGATATTAAAAGTGAGATATATACTTTGGAATATGAAGCCCAAGTGAGGTGACATAAGTATATATATATATATGTGGGCCTTGTTAAGCCTTATAAAATAAATAAATAAATAAATAAAACCCTAGCTTTCTTTCTCTTTAGTCACACATGTATTTTGCTGATGGGGCATCCTTTTGCTTCAGCCGACTGTTGAGCTTTGCTTTTCTTCACTGTGGCCGTGAGATTGGAGTCTACAAGTATGGTTTGTTCCCACTCTTATAGGAGGCATCTCTTACTAGTGTACCTGATAGAATAATAGGCCTACTCTATGGTTATTTTAAAATTGTATATAGCCTTGTTAATTCCTCCACCATATGTCATGCACCTACACTCTTATCATTGTCCAATTTATACCCAGCAACGTCCTTCATGTCTTGCGGCATCAAGAGTTATGAGTTATTTATTAGATGAATTGAGATATGTAATATATGGCTAGAGAATCATCCCACGTTTTCAGGGAGGAATAGTGCTTGAAATTGCTTTAGTAGCTAATAGGACAATAGGCATGACTTCATAAAATCTAACCTATTAATATATTAAAGGAAAAAGGACTTTTAGGCATACGTTCTGATCTCATCAACCCCCATTCATCCTTATATCATGGGAAAGGATGTCCTATGATTATTATTATATTAGAATAGGAGTGATGGATATTGCTACATGACAAGAAAGGATGTGAATTGTAGATTAATGAGATTTCCCTTATTCGGTCATTTTGAAGTCTTGAATATCCATGATTATATGAATGAAAAAAAAAAAAAAAAAGTTTTGGCAGCAATATTTTTTAAGTGAATAAATGAAAATTTTTGGATATATTAGTATTGTCTAGGATAAAATTGTTTAAGCGTAAGAATAGGTTTTTGAGAAGGAAATTGTGTATTGATAGACCTATCTTTGGTGTTGCTAGGTTCTAATTCTACTGATCTATTGTGATTCAAGGGAGGTTGATTTCCTTTATTGAGCAACTAAGAGGTAAGTGGTGTTTGCTAATTTTGAGGGCTTTTCCAAAACAGTGTTTGATTATTAAACTATTCTATATTAAATATATATGTTGATATTATATATAAATTGATACTTTATAAATGCTTGATGTGTACGTTGAATATTCATTTTATGAAAAACATGTGGGACAATCTAAATTTATTTAAACTTGTATGTGTGAATATATATTCATATTTTGATAATTATGAATGAATTATTTATGTGAGTATCTTAAATATATTTTGAAAACCTATGGAAAGTCGTGGTTAAAAAGCTCAGTATTGTGTTAGTCCTTAGCAAGGGACAATCATACTGCAGCTAGTCCTTAGCAAGGGACGGTCTTAGAAAAGGGGACAGTGCACATTTGGTAGCTTCTCAACAAGGGAGTATACTATTGAGGATCCAAAAAGGAAGCTCCTTAGCAAGGGAGTGCATCTTTAGGTTCCAAAGGAACTATCCTTAAGAAAGGGAATGAAAATGAGGTTCTAGTTCCAAAAAGGAGATAGCACAACCTTGTCAACGGGGCGTAAACGTTGACCACGAGTAAAGCCTAGGAAATTGTGTTTGTGATGGTATTGATATATATATACACACTATGATGGCTCACCATATAAAGATTATTATTTCTTTTATATGAAATATTTGATGATAAAATATTGATGAGGCATGAGTAATAAATTGTTTGTAAGAATTATTTTTTTTAAGATTGTTCCCACACCCCAATGTTAGTGATTTCCACTTATTTAGTTATCTCACCCCCCTTTATTTCCCATTACAGATGCATTAGAGGGATTATTGGAGTAGAGATTACTAGGAGTCAACAGTTACGAAGTATTTGTGGGACTTATTTTTATTTTTATGGTATTAAACATTGTACTGGAGAATTATTTTGAGGATGTTTTTAATTTTTGGTGGATTTAGAGCTTTGACATTTGTGATGAAATCTTTAGGTTGCTGGATTCTTTTATTTAATATTATTATGGATTTTTCGAATTAAATAGAATTTTATTGCTTATGATTTTGGGGCGTTACAGAGTCAGAGTAAACTGATTGTGTAAAATGGGTATGGGATTAGGGTTTTTTTAAAACTTATATATATATATATATATATATGGGGGTATTTTAGTATTTTTCACTTATATATATAAACGGGTCAAGTCCGAGTCTAGGTTCAGGCTGGGTTTTTGCAAAAACCCATACGAGCTCTGACATTTGTGATGAAATCTTTAGGTTGCTAGATTCTTTTATTTAATATTATTATGGATTTTTTGGATTAAATAGAATTTTATTGCTTATGATTTTGGGGCGTTACAGAGTCAGAGTAAACTGATTGTGTAAAATGGGTATGGGATTAGGGTTTTTTTAAAACTTATATATATATATATGGGGGTATTTTAGTATTTTTCACTTATATATATAAACGGGTCAGGTCCAGGTCCAGGTTCGGGCCAGGTTTTTGCAAAAACCCATACCCGACCCAAACTTGCTTTGGTTTTTTTTTTAAACCCATACTCGACCCTATAATTTATCGGGCCAGGTAAAATCCAACCCATTAGGGTCGAGCCGGGCCGAGTATTCGCCGGTCAGATATAAATTGTCATCCCTAGTTTTCTTGATGGTTACTTGATCTAGTGGATTTATTTGACTTTGAGAATATTTGTTATGAGAAAAAAGTTAAACATACTTTGTATAAACTTAACGGGTATGCCTTACATTGGTGGGAACGAATACGGTCTAATAGGATTAGACAAGGTAAAGACAAAATTGATTCATGGCCAAAGATGAAAAAGATGCTTGCTATCAACTTTATCCTTTGGACTGTGAAGAACTTTTGTTGTATACAAAACAATATTATTACTAGCCAAGAAGTTCATACTTGAATTATTTTGAAGTGCAAAATATTCCACCATTAAAGGAAGAATTGCATGTTAAAGAAAATATTGTCCTTGAAGGTTATATAGAAGTCAAAGAAAAAAATATAGAGATTTTTGAAGAAATTAATGAAGGCCTTGTTATGGAAGAAGACCTTAAAATCAAGATTCTTGTGGAAGAGAATAATGAAGATCCTATTATAGAGAAAAATCTTGAAGTCGAGATGGTAGAGACCATTGAGGAAGAAATTAAAGAGGAAAGTTTCAAGGATCTCAATGAAATCAAATCATATGATTGTCAATCTCAAGACCCTCTTATTTTGGTGGTAAGTGATATACTGAAGTTTATTGATTTTATTGGGATTGATAGAATTGATTCAATTGTCAGTTCTTATTTGGTAAATCTCTACAATTACATGAAGACCAAGGAAAAAGAAATTCAAGTTGATTTGTTTATTCCATTGATGAGTTTCAAGATGGAAAGAAGATCAATAGACTTAAGCATTCAAAGTATTTGTTTATTTGGAAGGGAAGATTTCAAATTTCAAGTATGAACTCAAGGACTAGTTTGTTTCAAGTGGAGAGGTCTAATGTAGGAAAAGAGCTATTATTTAAATTTTGTAATTTACTAATTTTGGTATGTGATTTGTAATTTCCATTATTTTAGGTTTAGGTTTATTATTTCCTTATTTTTAGGTGTTTTTAATACTTTTTAGGTCAAATTTGGTTCCTATCATGGTTAGGTATTAATTAGGACTTATTTTAGAATATATTTTCTTATTTGTCAAGTTTTACGATGCCCTCAAATAGACCTTTAAATCTGTAAACGTTTTTTTTCAGTCTTATTAGTATTAATAAACATTCAGACTTTTGTTTATTATTTTTGGTGGATTCTACTCCCCTTTCTCCTTGTGAATTCAAGGACCTTGGTGGATTCAAGGAAACCTCCTGCATTCGAGATTATTTTCAAAAGCAAACGTATTTTGTTTCTTGCTCTCTAGAAGTAGACGTGTTATGCTTGTTAATGCTTCCGTATCCCGCATGAAAATGCTAGAGCTATACCTACATATAGGACTAAGTATTGGACTTTTGATGTGATTCTGCATAAGCTTGATCCAGTTTCACATAGTTGAGGCTTCAAGGAGTCGAACAATGCAATTAAGGCTAAAAACCTGTGCCCTGCAAGAGTAAATGGAGATTAAAAATTTTAGAAAATGATAACTTACTTGATCACTTTGAAGATTATGTATCAAGTGCTTCACCTCTCTCTCTCTCTCTCTCTCTCTCTCTCTCTCTCTCTCTCTCTCTCTCTCTCTCTCTCTCTCTCTCCATAGATTATCAAGTAACATAATATAATCCTAAAACAACTATTCCAGCCAAACAGATTATAGAATTCCAAATCTTCATTTCAAATTCCAAACTAATCTATCAACAGAAAACAAATGAAGTTGAGAAATAAAATAGAAAAGAACAACAAGAGTTCTACAATATGAAATTTTCTATATTCAATATTTCATTTTCTATGTATACCATACAAAGAGAATAACAAGGGAAAGTGATGATCTTGGAGCCATGATTCTATCTTATATCAAGGATAATTGATATTTCTTTTATTCAAATCATAATAACCCTAAACATATGGACATCATAATATTGATAGTGAGGGGGATTAGAAAACATATGAGGGCAGAAAGAGAATTACGCGGTCAAAATGAACTAGGGCCATGCACCGATCTTACTACCTCATTAGATGGGCCAATTTAAAAAAAAAAAAATCGCTCGAAAGGCAAACCGAAAGGTCAAAGTAGTCTCAATCATATCTCAATCATATTTATTGCTTACACAACCATCCACTTAGCATTATATGTGATGTGACATGTCCCCCTAACGAGAGTCTCAATCACCATCTAGAAACACATCCCAACCCAACTAGACAAGTAGAATCATGTCACATTTGCCAAAAGCATTAAGGGTAGGTAATGATGGGATAGGAAATCTAGAAGCATGCTAATTGCGGGTATACATACCTATTTTTTACATCAATAGGAAGGTATGAAATTCTTGCCATCAAAAAATTATTGTTAGAAAGCTTTTCTCTTCCATACTCACTAACTTTACCATTGGGGTGCTCATTGCCACTCTTTCAAGAGTTGTCATGCTCTTCATAGGCAAGTGTTTGCTAGAGTAACTTGCCTAAGTGAGAGCTTCCATCAACTACCCTGCTTAATCATATCCCATCTACATATAGATATGCTATAATACTTCCCCACCCCTTTATTCAAACTCAATGTAACCCTAAAATGGCCAATTTGAGTTTGAAAATAAGTTCCCAAATATGGTAGATAAATGAGATTTGTTAGACACATTAGCAAGTTGATCTTAAGATGAAACAAATTACAAATAAAGGCTACCCTATGGAAGATGATGACTGATAAAATGGCAATTATCTCAATATGTGGTATTTTCATGAAAAATATGGTTGTGAGCAATGTGGATATCACTCCAATTGTCATAGTTGATAGAAGAATTAGAGGTTTGAGGGGCACCCCATATCAGTTAAGAGTCATCCAAGGCATAGAAATCCTGAAAGAGTGTCTACAAGAGCTCAATACTTTGCATCTATGCTGGAATGGGCGATAATAGATTATTTCTTACTTTGTCCAGGAAATGAGAGAAGTTTCAACCAAGAAATAATTGCCAATAGTGGGAAATCTATGAGATCACTAATACAGTCTACATCAGAGTAATCACATGTAGTGTATTGAGAACACTATTCCTCAAGACATAATTCATAATTTCAACCAAAAAAAAAAACCAAAAATATCCCATTAAGATAGATTAAATGGGAATTGATTATTTAGAGTATTAGGCCTGATCATTTAAGTGATGAGTTACTAAAATTTATATTCGATGGAACTTAATTCTAGAAAAATATAAAAATAATTAAAAGATTAAATTTGGGATTCAATGACCTAAGATACAGTGCCAACAAAGTGGCAATAACCCAACTTTATTTCACTAAATATAATTTCAAGGAGGAGTTGAAAGTTTAATACAATTTTACGTCAATGAATTCCTCGTGTAATTAAATAGAACCTAGAGTGTAATTATATTTTTATAGTGTAATAAAATATAATTAATGTTAACTTTAGGCTGATTATGTGATAGCCGTAGCCCAAGACCCAATGAAGCTCAGCTTTAATTTTTCAGTCTCAACTCAAGTTACCTATATAAAACCCCTTAAGGGGCCAGCCACATTTATTCCAATAGTTAGAATACATGTTTGTTGTAGAGAGAAACCCTAATGAGAGTGGTGGCTAGCACTAGAGGAGGAGAAATTAGATACGCTAGGAGTGGCTAAAGAAGGACCACCTACGAAGCTGGCATCCCTAACAATGTCATATGAACACTCAGGAAAGAATGCAATAGAAGGATTAGTGAATATTAGTGTCAAATTGAAGGAAGTCGCGGAAAAGCATGAAATCCCAAAACTCCATAAGACAATCGACACAAAGAAGTTTGGTTTTGGGCTCATGATAATGATATCCCTTCTGAGTAATGCCATAATCAAGAACAATATAATCAAAAACGAGGCTCAAGATTGGTACTTCCGTACGTGTGGAGGAAGGGTGAGAAAAATAGTCAAGAACTCTACCATTTACAATTGCAAACGGGGTTTTTCTATGAACAGTAGTAAGGGAATGCAACTAATAATGTAACAACAGTAAGAGCAACATCACCTTAAAGTCAATCAGTAATAAAACCAAAGATGAGAAGGGCTTGTACACTATCTCAAATATATATGCCAGTGTTTTCATTTTGAATGTCCATTCTATTTGGAGGTGTAGGTGACAAGAACGGTGGAAAAGTTTGCCATTTTTGTTCAAAAAATTAATGAAAGTTTTGTTGTTATCTTTCATGGCATTGTTTGAACAAAAATATTTATGATCCAAGCAAATTGTGTTTAAAACATTTTGAATGCAAATGAGTTCACACAGATGCTGTAAAAGATACAACTAAGTATAACGCAAGTATCATCAACAAATATAATAAAATAGCATGATCCACCCTTAGAATCACTTTTATTCAAAGTTGAATGTGTTTGTTTGCCAAAGACAACATGGGATACAATCAAATTTTGAAAGAATATCGAACCTAGATGACCATAAGATGCTAAAAACTGAAGGTGAGGAATAAATGCACTACCCAAATGAGAATACTATAAGCTGGAGGCAATAGTGAGAGCAATAGTAGAGGCAGACAAGTGGGAATGAACCTACAGGGAAGACAGCTCAAATTGATGTCTAACCTTACAACTTGTCTGATATCTCAAGTAACCGACCCGTCCATGGATCATGCACATCACAACCTCAACTAAAAAAATGGAGCTCAAGATTGAGTTCTCAAAGTTGGCCAACTAAGAGAAGATTTAGAGACAACTTGGGAACAAGGTGTGCCATGAACAAATAAATTAGGAGAAAAAAAAAAATTTTGATCCTACTCATCAGATATATAGATAACAAGGTTGGGATATGCAAACTTATTAAGAGAAAGTAAATTTACTTGAAGTGATAGACAAGGTAGCAAAAGAGCAAGACAAAACTTGAACTAAGGTTTCGATGTCATCTGCAAGAAGTGTAATAAGTTGAGATGAATCATCATCAGAAGAGTCATAGTTAGAAGGAGAAGATGTAGCAACAGCAGCTGTTTTTGGTGGTAGGGAGCCGTAAATTGCAGGTTCTTGGACTAGCTTGCGACATTCATAACCAAGTAACAATCAAGACTATAGTGTCACCAAGGAAGATTTGGAGCAAATAAACTGGTTCTTCTAATTCTACTGATAATTTGGGCACCCTAAGGAAGATTTTGGTGAACTAAGAGAAGAAGCAACCGTGGCATCATCAAGAGATCACAGATGCGTAGTGGAATAATAGGTTTCCTTATAAATAAGTTCTATGACTACTGCATCTAGAGAAGAGTGGTACGATGCAAAAGATTTAGGCTTGTGTGGGCTTAAAGTCCTCCCGTAGAGCACGTTAAGCAAGTGGTCATGCATTACCAATGCATGAAATGTGTCCGTGGCGTCACTGGCGTGTGGAGGTATGGTATGTGACATGGCCGGCAGAGACTTGTGCTGGATTAATTCGCTAATGAAAAATCGATTCCTATGCTTAGTTTTAGCTAAATAAGACTGACTAGGGCTGTAACAGCACAGTAACAGAAAGAGCAAGGCCACAAAATCAAGGCCCTCATACTATGAAAAGTAAAAGAGGGAAAAACAAGAACAATACTTGAATATGAAAATCTCTAAATTCAGTTTGTCTTTGTCTGTGTAAATTAAGGACGTACGAGAGTGCATATACAATGTACAAAGAATCTAGCTAATTAGGAAAATGCTGACCTAATTAAAAGTTTTGATTATGTCTTAAATCAGGGTAAATTGAAACGTTTGATTCAAGCCATGATTCAATCCAAAACATATGGACAACATAATCATAATAATGACAAATAACCTAAGAAAATTATTGAGATTTGAAACAGTGACATCTATAGGGGTAATGTGAAGCCACTCACAAAGCTTTGACCGACAATTATTTCATGAGTGGTGGCTAATAGTAGAGGCAAAATTTCTTTCAAACGCCTCCGGTTATTCATGCATGTTTTTTACCACTAAATAAAAATCTTATCATCAGACAAGGAACAATTTACTCCTCTTCCTTCTTAACCTGAGAAGCAGAAAGCCTATAAACATAACAAAATTTCATAATATTTTCACAGCAAATTTGTTTTGAGTTGTTGTGAATCTAGTTATATTTTTTTTTTTTTTTTATTTGAACTTATAGTAGACTAACACCTCAACTTGTGAAAATATTATGAGATGTTGTTGTGTTTGTAGAAGAATTCATTGAGAAGTAAATTAAGCATTAGTGAACTCATTTAATTCTTAAGCATTATTGATCTATTTTCTGCAAGCCATTTGCCACCCCATAATTATGAGCTAAATTGCACCACAATCAAGTTAATAAGCCTATCATAGTGACATAGATAATAAATGCTAATGAACTTAAAAACGCAGATAAAGAATGAGCAGAAAAAATAGTGTGCATGTAGTAACAAATCAAGACTAGTACCAGCAAAGGGACAACAGAAGAAATCAATATGACAGAGAAGGAGCCTAAAAAAGAGTCAAATAATTGCCCCGATAACTGGAAGCAGACTGGTGCAACCGTTGACCACATTTGAAATCTGAGCAGTATCAATGCTCTTCACATTGAATTCCTCAATGAGATATACAATCAGGTTAATCAGCCATCCATCAGCACCAAGACTTAACCCAGTAACCAATCCCGGTCCAGGCAAAAGGCACCCATGTAATTGGGTGCAAGCTAGGCAGCTACATAGTGGCGTTTGAAAGAAATAGTGCATATATATATATATACACACACACATCAGCACAACATGATTGTATAGCTCAGAGAAAGACCTATATTATGAAGGGAAATGTGATCCAACCGCCTAGTCTACCACGAGAACTTGACATTTTTGCTTCAATGTCACTGGAGAGTAACTCATCCATGTTGCAACCCAACTGTTGTAATTCAGTATATGCCATTTGTGCTCTTGTCTTGTGTGTTTACAAATTATACAAGCAGTCCTTTAGTAATGTAGAGATGTTGCAGTTTTATTGTTGACTCAGGCCCCCAATACTACAGCTCAAGCTCTCTCCATGTCAGTAATTCAGAATAAGATTCTGGTGCTTTATCAATTACCGCAATCATGTCTAGGATCAGGACATCTCACCCAAATTTGAAAAAGAACCAGTGATGCTGTGTCTTTATTATATTTGAAGGCAATGTTGTGTCTTATTCTGGTATGGAAAACATGTTCTAGAAATCGTAATTAAGAGGGTGTTTGGTAGAGTAGTTTAAGATGGAATTTTTGTAGTTTTTTGAAATACGTGTGAGTGAAAAAATGTGTGTAATATTGTTTAAAATGTAAAAATGTGAGTTTGAACTTAAAGACTAAACAGACCCTAAATGTCCCAAATGGCCTCTTTTTTTTTTCCCCCAAATAGGTCATAACAATGGCCCCTTTTAATGATATTTTTATTTTGGCTTAAGCACAGTTACTTTCATTGATAGCTGCATCTTAGTAGCACAGGAAGTGCTGTCACATCTAGTGGTGCAATAACTCTCCCAGAACTATGACCTCTCAACCTAACCGCCAGATTTATCATTGTGAGACACAACCTTCAAATAATTCTAGAGATAGATTCAATGTAGACGTAAATGTACTTTTAGTCCTTATATTTTGACGTTTTTTCATTTTAGTTCCTACATTTTATTTTTACCACTTTTAGTCCCTAAACCAATTAATGCGTGTTATTTTAGTCCTTTCCGTTAGCCAACCGACGGAAATTGCTGAAGTGGCTGGCGAAGGAATTAAAATATTATAAAAAATGTCACATTACCATGACATATCAGCATATAAATTTAAAATATATATATTAATTTCAACAAAATTAAAAAACATAAAAAGAAAATTTAAAACATAAAAATACATCATATTTGAATAAAAATAACTAAGAAGATGATCCATATCACAGGAACACAAGAACATGAACCCAGATCATAAGAACACAAGAATATAAACCCAGTGCATAAGAACACAAACCCAGATAACAAGAACAATACTCAAAGAATTAAAAACTAAAAGTGGAAAGGAGAGTTTTCCGTCTGTTGCTCTTTTTTGCTGAACTAGATCTCATTTCACTTTTCTTCTATGGAAATTATTATAACACCATATCAGATATATTGAAGTAAACCCCAAATCATAAATTTACACCCACAGCAATGCAAACAACAAAATCTAAGAAAATTTCAAACCAAAATCCACCATACCCATTGATTCACATAATCCAAATACATTTGAAATCAAAATCCAGCATCAGATCTTAACAACCAAATCTAAATCCCCAAACCGAAGAGAAAAAAAAGAAGAAGAAGAAAGTGAATAAACCATAGAATAAAGAAGAAGAAGAAGAAGAAGAAGAATGTGATATCTCTGTTTCTTGTAGCTTGAACCAAACAGGGACTCAAGAGGCAAACCCATCACCCACAACCAACACCACCATGCCGATCCACGCCAAAACCCATCACCCACAACCCACCACCAATACACACCGATCTAGAAACCCAGAAACCCAACCGATCTCCACCGTCAGAAACCTACAAGAATGCACCGATCTCCATCACCTAAAACCCACAAGAACTCACCGATCTCCACCGCTAGAAACCCACGGCCCACCACGTCGATCCACCACAATCCCCAGCCCCAAACCCACCAAGCAAACCCACCAAAATCCGATTAGCAATCCTCAGCCCCTTGACCACAATGATCTCGCCTCCGTAATCGTCCCCACAGAACTCTCCTTCACCACGATGATCTCGCCTTCATAATCGTCCCCACAAAACTCTCCATCACCGCCGCTCCAACACCTGTTTTAGGTTTTGATTTTTGTGAAGAAAATGTGATATTCTCGCCTGGGTACACATTTTTATGTTTTAAATTTTCTTTTTATGTTTTTTAATTTTGTTGAAATTAATATATATTTTTTAAATTTATATGGTGATATGTCATAATGACGTGGCATTTTTTATAATATTTTAATTCCTCCGGCAACCATCTCAGCAATTTTCTTCGGTTGACTGACGGAAAGGACTAAAATAACACGTATTAATTGGTTTAGGAACTAAAAGTGGTAAAAATAAAATGTAGAGACTAAAATGAAAAAACGTCAAAATATAGAGACTAAAAGTGTATTTACGCCTTTAATGTATTCATAACTTTTTGACTTGTAAAATTGTGAGTAGGTGATATTTTCTGTTGACTGCAAACTTGTGCAACTTACCAATTTTAGTTGAATGCTAACAATTACACAAATTGGCAAATTGTGATATTCGTATGAAACGATTGCGTAATAGTATAGTTGCACAGCCTTCACACAAATTTGGGTCGTAGCTGGTAGCACCATGAGTCCAAGACTGCTAATTGGCTGTGAAACTCTTGAAGGGAAACATTCTAGCTATAGGGCTCATTAATTGTTATGACCCATATAAATTAATGTATAAAACATATCTCCATGTCACTGCATAGTAACAATTCTCAGTGAAACATTCTAGAATCTTGCCTAAAAAGTTCACGTGAATTATGCCGAGGCGTACTCCACGATGAGCTGAAAAGAAATTATCAATAGAAGAAGAAAATAGAAAGAATAGTATCACCTCTCTCTACTGATTTTTTTTTTTTTTAAATAAAATTATAAGGAGGTGCATTCCAGGTAGGACACGATTTGACAAGAAATGGTGAAGAGAAAGCCAAAAAAAATTTAGCTGTCGGGCTATATTTTTATTAAAAGTTATATTATTTTATTGTATTGGTAATAATGGTTGTTGTTTATTGTAGTATATATATTATTTTATTGTGTTATTTCTATTATTTTAATGTGTTGAATGCTAAAATAAAATTATTAATGTTGTGTATTTTGTAAAATGGGGTAGTAAAATAAATAAAATAACTTTTTGTGATATTAAATTGCTAAATTTTTTACACCCCAAATGCTCTAGATGACCATACATATATTGTTCTGAGTGAACCACGTTGAACTCCCGTCTATCTAGCCTTGTTTGATTAATATATTGACAACAGCAAATAACAACTATCTCTTCTGATAAAAGGCAGGGGGTGCCATTCGTTCCCAACAACAAATGGAAGGATTTAGGAATGTGGTAAATTTCTGTGGTTTCTTGGATTTGGCTACCAGGGAGCTGATTATACTTGGTGCAACATGCAAGATGGAGAGAACAGAATTCATTTGAGACTTGACAGAGCGTTTGCAAACACTGAGTGGATTGAGGAATTTGAAAGGGTGAGAGTCTACCACCTTGTGAACTCAACCTCCAATCATTGTGCTCTGCTTCTCACTAACTCTTCCCCTCAGCGTGCTTCCAACGTCAAGCGCTTCCACTTTGAAGCTTTATGGACAAAGAATGGGGATTGCAAAGAGATATTATTGAATCCACGTGGGGGATGGGGATGGACTTGAGCACACCATGAGGTCTAATGGAGAACCTACAACGTTGTGCATCAGAATTATCTAGCTGGAGCTCCTCAGTCTATGGCCATTTTCCCAAGAAAATTCAGTCAAAACGAAATGCGCTGAATGCCTTAATTCAGCAAGATAAAAGTGGGGAGCTGAGTGCCGAAATTAAAACTCTAAGAAGGGAGTTAAATGAGCTGTTAGAGGATGAAGAATTATATTGGGGCTAGAGAGCAAAAGCACATTGGCTAAAGGAGGGGGACAGGAACACAAAAATTTTTCACGCTCATGCCTCGGAAAGACGAAAACAGAGCACAATCATGGGATTATGGGATCAACAAGGCAGGTGGTGTGAGGAAAAGGATAGTATTGCCCAAGCTGCTATGGGCTACTTCGAAAGCATCAATTCCACTGCCCACCCCACTCGGGTTGAAGATGTCGTTGATGCCATTCCCACCAAGGTGTCCAAGGTTATGAATGAGAGCCTAACGCGAGCCTTCACTAGAGAAGAAGTAGCCACTGCCCTCAAGCAAATCCACCCTACAAAAGCCCCCCAAGCCTGACGGTATGTCTGCTATTTTTTATCAGAAATATTGGAGTATTGTAGGGAATAGTGTAACAAATATGGTCCTGAATGTCCTCAACAACAACCTGCCCATGACTGAAATCAATAAAACCAACATTTCCCTCATCCCAAAAACAAACAACCCAAAGAGAATGACTGAATTCAGACCCATAAGCTTATGCAACGTTATATACAAACTCATTTCCAAAATCCTTGCCAACAGACTAAAAAATCTGCTCCCTATCATCATCTCAGAAAACCAAAGTGCATTCACCCCAAACCGCCTTATCACAGACAATGTATTAGTGGCGTTTGAGCTTATGTACTTCCTAAATCACAAAACAGTGGGAAAAGAAGGCTTTATGGCAGTCAAGCTCAATATGAGTAAGGCTTTTGATAGAGTTGAATGGTGTTTTATTAAGAGGGTTATGGAAAAGCTCGTGTTTTGTTCAAAATGGGTAAGTCTCATTATGCAGTGCATCACTTCAGCCTCCTACTCAGTCCTTATAAATGGGGTGGATTATGGGAACATCATTCCATCTAGAGGCCGACGCCAAGGTGACCCCCTTTCACCTAGCCTTTTCCTCCTTTGTGTCGAAGGACTTTCGGCCATAATTCATGAGGCTGCAAGGAATCACCTCCTCACAAGTATTTCCATTTGTCGAAGTTGCCCTAACATCACCCACCTCTTCTTTGCAGATGATAGCATACTTTTCTATAAGGCAAAGCCTGAAGAGTGCCAAGAGCTCAGGCAAATTCTCCAGCGGTATGAGGATGCTTCTTGCCAGAAAAGAAACACTGATAAATCTTCAGTGTTTTTCAGCCCAAATTCACATCAGGATACCAAAAATGAAATATTTGCGATTTCAGGGCCGATGCAAGACTCTAGGCACTCTAAGTACCTGGGACTCTCGTCTTTCATTAGGAGATCAAAAATATAGGTCTTCTCTATCCTTAAGGAGAGGGTTGGGCAAAAGCTTGCCGGGTGGAAAGGCAAACTTCTTTCTATGGGAGGTAAGGAAGTCCTCATCAAGGCGGTGGCTCAAGCAATCCCCACCTACACCATGAGCTGTTTTAAGCTCCCACAGGGCCTATGTGAAGATCTTGAAAGCATGATGAGGAATTTTTGGTGGGGCCAAAAGCATCTAAAAACAAAAATGGCTTGGGTTGGCTGGAAACAAATGTGCTATCCTAAGGCAAAAGGGGGTTTAGGCTTCCAAAACCTACAAGCCTTCAATCTAGCCATGTTGGAAAAGCAAGCCTGGAGAATCCTTACAAATCCAGCATCCCTGATTGCCCGGGTCCTCAAAGCGAAATACTTTCCTACCGGTGACATCCTTAGTGCAACGCTTGGCTCTAATCCATCCTATTCTTGGAGGAGCATCTACAACAGTCTAGAGGTCATTAGAAAGGGGTCACAATGGAGAGTGGGCAATGGCAAACAAATTCACATTTGGGATGACAAATGGCTACCCACCCCAACCACGCACAAAGTCATTACCCCTCCTAATAATCACATAATCTACCCCATGGTCTCTTCCCTCATCGACCCGGCCACAAAATGGTGGAGAGCTGAAGTAATTAGAGCATCCTTCCTCCCATTCGAAGTTGAAACAATTCGATGAATCCCCCTCAGCCAAAGCTTGCCCGAAGACAAATTAATTTGGATGGGGAACAACCGGGGCAGTTTCACCGTGAAGAGTGCATATCATATTGCCCACTGCCTGGTTGGTGAAAAGGATGATGTTGGCAGCTCCAAAGGGGACCCATACAAGCCCCTTTGGAAGAATCTATGGCTCCTCAACCTCCCTGCTAAAATCAAAACCTTTGCTTGGAGGGCTTGTGTCAATGGGCTTCCCACAAAGGAAAAAATGCGTACCCGAGGCATCAATACCAGCAAAGAATGCCTAATCTACAACAAGGAGCTCGAAACTACTCATCATGCTTTGCTACATTGTGATTTTGCTATCCGAGTTTGGAATTTTTGGTCTGATGGGCCGCATTTGATTCATAGAAACAAGTGAACTTTCCATGACTCGGCCATGTACATCCTTGCTCACAAGTCTCATCAAGATTTAGAGTTGTTTTTTACTGCTGCCTGGGCTATTTGGTACAATAGAAATAGAATCACACATGAAGGTAAGGGCTCTTCCCCATCTCAGGTTTGGCAGATGGCTCAAAGCTCTATTGAAGATTTCTGTGTTGCCTCAACTATGGACCTATCCACTACTAGGCCGAACCATGTCTGCAACTGGTCCCCCCCACCTCCTGGTATTTTCAAGGTTAATGTGGATGGAGCTTCCTCAGACCTGGAGGAAACCTCTAGCATAGGAGTCATCATCAGAGATTACAAAGGTGAAACAGTCGCTGCCCTCTGCAAACCTCTTCAGGCCCACTACTCGGCTGAGCTTGTGGAAGTCCTAGCTATGGAGCAAGGAATTTTGCTTGCTCAAGAACTGCAGCTCCCCCGTGTGATGTTCGAGAGTGATGCTGCCACAGTGATCAATGCAATTCATGATTCTGCCTTTGGAACTCCTTTTGGGCATATCATTCAAGACATTTCCCAAGCCCAAGCATCCTTTGTTTTCTGCTCTTTTAGGCACCTCAACAAGGCTTTCAATTGTGCAGCCCATGAGCTTGCCCAGTTTGCTCGAAGGACCGGCTCATCTAATGTGTGGAAAGGGGTCACCCCCCCTTCTTAGAAAAAATTATACAAGCAGACATGCTACACTGAAATCCTGCTCAGCAGGTTCCTCTCATGTACTTCTTTTTCTGTTTGCAATGAAAATTTTACATTCCCTTTAAAAAAAAAAAAAAAAAAACTATCTCTTCTGATGAGAGAAATATAGTGGAGTCTGGCCAAAAAAGTCAATGTGAATTATGCAAGGGACAACTCCTTTGCTGAAAAGAAATGGTATGAGAAATAAAAATTAGAAAGAATAGTATCGCCCACTCTCTTTTGGCTTTCTATAAGCAGTTGTTTTTCGGGTGGGACATGAGTAACAATTTGAATTTCCACATTAATATGCTTTACAATTTAATATCTTGTGTGTCTATATATATATATATATATATATACTTGGTTATGTTTAATTTCTGCTTATACAAAAAATTGATTTGTGTCTTGGTCTGTTGATAAAGTCTTTGATGATTAAATAAGATATCTGGGGTTCAATTCTCACTTACATCAAAAATTTATTGGTGTCTTGATCTGATGATAAAAAACCATCAATATTACACCTCTCAATATTTATTTGATTTGTATTTTAACAAATCTATCATTAGATTATACTTTTTCCTTATACCTTTATACTTATAAAATTTCAGAATAATCACAAATTAATGTCTACCTCGTTTATAAAATTATTATACACAAAACTTGAGTATTGATCGAATAATAAGTAATATCTTATTAACACAAAATTTTCTGTGTGTATTAAGAATAATAAAAACGTGTAATCCAACAATAATATTTTTGAAATCTTAATTTTAATAGAAGTAATTGAGTGATGTAATATGAATAAAAGATTTTATATAGTGTTTGAAAACATTAAGACATTATCGAATATTGAAAATTTTCAAATTTGATTAATAATATCATTCATGATATTTTGGAAGTTTGTTGAAGCATTTTTTTAGTCTGAATGACATTACATTTCGTTTGTATTGTCCAAAAGGGAATATAAATGTTGTTTTGTATATATCATGTTCTATAATTTGAATTTGTCAAAAACAAATGTTATCCAGGCAAATTTCCTAATGAAATAATTAAAATAAATAAGAAATTTAATAAATTAAGCAAATAAAATAGATATATAAAGCATAAAATGTAAACTAGATCACGGTAATGAATTTAAAATTTGAAATAATATTGAATTAAAGTACTTACAACCTAACTTTTGAATGCAGTTTTGAGCTATTTAGAGCAATTATAGCAGTGGAGCTAAAAAGTTATATAGCTATTTTAGCTCCACCATCCAGCAGTGGAGCTATAGCTATTTTTTTTAGCTTCATTGCTACAATGCACATCTATCTATAGATGTGCATTGTAACTTAGAGCTAAAATAAAAAATAAAAAAACAATTTTTTATTCCTTGCCTGTTTGTGTGTGTGGCTGTAATGGTTGTGTGTAATAGATATATTATTTTATTATAGTAGATATCTTATTTTATTGTGATGTTTATATTATTTTATTGTGTTGAAAGTTAAAATAGATCCATTGCTGCAACATGTGTGTAGATAAAATAGATATAGTAACTTTTTGTGGTGCCAAATAGCTAAATTTTTAACTCCACTACTATGGATGCTCTTAAAATTGAAGGTTACAAGGAACTAAGAAAGAAAAAGAAAGAGGTAGAGTTCGAGAAAGAAGGCTACCGAAGATATAGGGTGGTGCCTTTTTATGAAGTGAAACTTCTTATAGACTCTTACAAATTTTGGTACTTTCTCTTTTAACCTCGTTTTCCCTATAATTGACTTGTTGACCTTTTTAGTCTTAAATGTCTCACTGATTTGCTTTTGATCTTCCATCTCATTATTAGTTTCTTCTTTCTTTTTCTTTTTTTTTTTTTGGTGAGAATATCAATATTAGATGAGTAATGGTACCCACACAAGAATTTTCATAACAAACTTCATACTTACAAATATTAGGCCCTTTTGTAATTGTACTCTAGTTATATAATGTATTATAAACCCGGTTTAAAACTGTTAATAATATAAAGTGAAAAGGAAAAACTGAATAGTCAGTATATATTATGTAAATAATATTGTACAATAAAGAACCTTATATAGGCTAGGTATGTGTGCAGTACAAGTAATATGAGTAAATTACAAGTACAATATATTGAACTAAGCCCAATGGGTTAATCTAGTCTAAGCTATATACTAACATCCTCCCTCAAACTCAAGGTGGTAAGGAGAAAGCCAACTGGAGTTTGGATATAAGATCTCAAAGACGACTAGGCGGGTGAGTCTTGATGAAGATATCAGCAAGCTGGTCAGTAGAGGAGATGGAGAACAACTTGAGATTGCCTTTCTTAAGATGCTGGTGAGTGATGTGGCAGTCGATCTCAATGTGTTTGGTACGTTCATGGAAGACACCATTATTAGTAATGTAGATATCACTACGATTGTCACAATAAAGAGGAATGGTAATGGGCTGTGGAGCATCCATGTCAGCCAAGAGCCAGCGAAGCTAGACAAGCTTGCAGGTGGTGTTGGCAAGGGCACGATACTCAGCATCAGTACTGGAACAGGAAACCACATCCTACTTCTTGGTATGCCACGAGACAAAAGAAATACCCAATAGAAAATAGAAACTTGTAATAGAGCATCGATCAATCGGATCACCTGCCCAGTCTGCATTTGAATAAGCACGAAGCTCGAGAGAAGACCGAGAGGAGTAGTGGAAACCATGATAAAGTGTGCCCTTGACATATCGAAGAATCCAAAGAAAGGAAGCATAGTGGACAGGACGAGGGGCATCCATGAACTTACTAATCATACCTACGGCATATGAAATATCCGGACGAGTAACAATGAGATAGATCAAACTACCAACCAACTGACGATAGCGAGTAACATCAGATATAGATTCATCATCCAAGGGTGTGAGCTTTGCATTATATTCCAAGGGAGTGGAAACAGTCTTATTGTCGGTGATACCAGCTTTGGAGAGAATATCAGAAGCATATTTAGCTTGGGAAAGATAGTATCCATCAGAGGATGAGATAACCTCAAGCCCAAGAAAATAGCTGAGAGTGCCCAGATCTTTCATCTCAAAATGCTAACCAAGGAAGTGCTTAAGAGAGCGGATACCTGCAGAATCATCTCTAGTAATAATCATATCATCAACATAAAGAAGAATAAGAGTGATACCAGCAGAGGATCTTCAGACAAAGAGAGCAGTGTCATAAGGACTCGAAGTGAAACCCTGCTAAGCAACAACTGAGCTAAAATTTCAAACCAAGCTCGAGAAGCTTGCTTGAGGCCATAAAGAGCACGACGAAGGCGACAAACTTGACTGCCTAATTGTGAATAGCCAGGGGGTGGTTGCATGTACACTTCTTCTTGGAGGTCTCCATTAAGGAAAGCACTCTTCACATCCATTTGATAAAGAGGCCAACAGCGAACAGCAGCCACAGCAATGAGATATCTGACAAATGTAAGGCAAGCAATAGGAGCAAATGTTTCCTCATAATCAATGCCATACTCCTAAGTAAAGCCCTTGGCAACTAGGTGAGTCTTGTATCGTTCAACAGATCCATTAGCCTTGGTCTTCATCTTGTAAACCCACCTACAACCTACTATAGACTGACCAGGAGGTAAATCAATCATATCCCAAGTGTGATTCTTATGAAGGGCATCTAGTTCTTCATTCATAGCTTGCTACCAAAGAGGGTCAGTATGGGCCTCACAATAGGTATGAGGTTCATAGAGAGTGGCATAAGCAAAAGAGTAGTGATAATCAGTGAGATAAGGGGGAGAAATGCTTACCCAGGTGGAACGACGAAGTTCAGGACCAACAAGAGACTCAAGAGAGGGTGGTGCCACAGGATCCAAGATAGGCAGGTCATATGCTGGGGACAGAACCGGAGATGAGTCGTCTGGAGAGGCAGCCGATGTCAAAGAATCCTCCACAAGTTCAGGATAGAGAGGGAGGAAAAGATCAGTAAAAATGGGAGACTTTGAGGAAGAGGATGCAAGAAACTGCTGAAAACTCGTGAAAGAAACTCAACATGACGGGAGACACAAAGGCGATGAGAAATGGGATTATAGCAGCGAAACCCCTTTTGAGATACACCATAACCAAGGAAACAACATAGACAAGCACGAGACTAGAGTTGTGTTCATTCATAAGGAGGAAAAGAGACAAAGCAAGCATAACCAAAAACCCGAATAGAGGAGTAGTCAAGGGTTTGACCATATAGAAGCTTGAATGGTAATTTGTTGTGTGTAATTGGTGAAGGAATACAACTAATGGTATACACAACAATGAGTGTTGTCTCACCCCGAAAGCGCTCAGGAAGAGAGACAAAAATGAGAAGGGTGCAGACAACATCAAGAATGTGACGATGTTTTCGTTCTGCACGACCATTTGTTGAGAGGTGTAAGGACAAGACCACTGAGGAAGGGTACCATGACTATCTAAAAAGAATAGGAAAGATTTATCATTATATTCTGATTGAAAGACTTTGACGGTGCGATTAAACTGTATTTCAATCATTTTATGAAATGTTTGGTAAATAGACACAAGTTCAGACCTATGGTGAAGAAGATAAATCAAAGTATATCGAGAAAAATCATCCACAAATATGACAAAATAGCTAGATCCCCCCTCAGTGGGAACCGGTGCAGGACCCCAAATATCATAATGTATAAGATCAAAAGGTGCAGAAGAAAATGAATCACTATTATTAAAAGGAAATTTTTTTTGTTTCCCAAAATGACAAAAAGTACAATCAAATTTTTGAAACTGAACTAAACCTAAATGACCTTGAGAAGCTAACAACTGAAGACAAGATAAGGATGGATGACCAAGATGAGCATGCCATATATCAAGTAAGGGGTGGCAGTGGTAGCAACTGCAGAAACAATTTGTGAAGGAATCTTCAAGTCATGAACCTTAAACATGCGACCAACCTTACGGCCTGTCCCAAGCACTTAACCCATCTGGGGATCCTGCACATCCACACCATGATTATTAAAAAGAAGATCTATACCTAATTCACAAAGTTGACCAACAGAACGAAAATTGAGGGATAACTTTGGGATATGAAAAGTGTCACTAAGGGATAAACAAGGAGAAAAGATTGTTCCTTTATGACTAACAGGCATAGGAGTTCCATCAGCAGTATAAATGGTGATGTGGTGTTCTAAGGGTACCTTATCAAAAAATTAGGATTTATCAGGAGTCATATGGTTACAACATGCAGAATCAAAAAACCAAGGTTGTTTACCTGAGGTGACAAAAGGGCAGTGGAAGTTCGGGATAAAACATGTTGAATTATTGCCTCAATATTAGCCGTAGTAAGTGAGGAAGCTAAAGATGGACCAGTAGGAACCGATGGATCTGAAGGACATACAGCAATTGTCCGAGGAAGAGAAGCTTTATTCTGCTCTTGCATAAATTTCTGCAGTTTGCGACAAACTGAGATATCATGGCCTTTGGCACGGAAAAACTCGCAGTGAGTACTTTTGGAAGACTGAGAGGTGGGACGCCCAGAGTTTATTCATGGAGGAGTAGTGAATGCAGCAATGGGAGGCTGTGGAGATGGTGTAGCTAATACATGATCAGATGATGACATGTGATGAGTAGGCCAACGGTTCTCCTCAGAAATGAGCTCCTTGATTGCAGCATCAAGAGAAGGAGTAGGAGACTGACTAAACAGAGAAGCCCTAGTAGGCTCAAAATCCTCACGTAAACCCATCATGAAGTGCATAAATTTACGACGATCCCGATATTTGACAAAGAGCTCAATGTCCTTAGAACACACTAGTGGAGGATCTGCAGCAGAGAGTTGTTCCAACATAGTAGAAGTTTGAGAATAAAAATCAGAAATAGATTGACATGTCTCTTGGCGCATTTGATAAAGCTTTGATTCAATGTGGAACTCCAGGCTTGAATCATTAGTGCAATTATAGCGATCGGCCAGAAATTTCCAAGCAGCCTCAGCAATCTCAAGACGAGGAAGAAGATTATGAATGGAGGGAATAGAGGTATTGATAAACCAAGACAAGATCTTACTCTGAATACTCTCCCATTCCTTTAGGCCTTCTTCATAATCATCCACTGTAACAGCAATCTTTGAGGCATCTTCAGTAGCTGTGGCTTTAGACGTAGGTTTTGGTACTAGCTTAGGAATTGAACCAGTCACATATCTCCACAGTTTACGACCCTTGAGAAAGACAATCATATTCCTAGACCATGAATGATTGCTAGTAGGACCATCCAACATAATAGTGATAGGACGTATGATATCTCATTCGTTTTGTTGAGCCATAATGAAGAAAATGACCAAAAAGAGGGATTTGGGGACCTCAAACAAAGAAACTAAACCCAAAAACGAAATCTACGCGAAAAACTGAGCAAGATAGGCCCCTTCAAAAAATTTTGACATCAATCAACGGCGACGACGGTTAACAACGGCAGTCAAAATCATCGAATGCTAACGTCACTAGGGCTGACGTGGCAAAACGGCAGTGAATGGTGCGTGGGCACATGAGATTGGGCAGTGGCGCGTGTAGGTGCGTGGGTGCATGTTACTGCAAGACCAAACCTTCTAGTGGCGCGTGGGAACGCGTGCAGTACCAGATGGAGTTGATTCGAGTTGGGTTTTTCTCGGAATTGTGCGTGCTCTCAGTTTGACAGGGTGATGGATAGAAAAACTGGATCCAAGAGTTTTTGGTGTTGTGGGCCTGACGGCAGTAACTTGCTTCTAACAGTGGGCACTGGACAAAGGCAAGAGCAGCGGAAAGATACCAGAGAAGACCACAGGTGCCAGAAAGTCAAAGTATTGGCTCTGATACCATGTTAATAATATAAAGTGAGAAAAAAAAACTGACCAGATGATAGCCAAATCCGGATAACCTCACTTGAGGAATACACTACTTCTTTCTTGATCAGGAGGGGAGCGGGCCGTTCTCGTACAATACTGTTATTTATATTTCTATTGCAGAATGGACCGCTACTCGTGATGGACTGAGACTCTTCTCTTGCCTTGAGCTTGAGGGCGGATACACAACTCATTCTGTAACGAAAGTGGTTGGTAGTAGAAGACTAATACTAGAGAGCATATGAGGCACATCCAGCTACAAGAGCTAAGAGAAAGGTAGAACCTTAGCCTAGCAACAGGAAGAACCATTAGCCTAGCATCCATATTCTATTCAGTTAGCTACTTAACTCAGGGTTATTCCATCCCGAACCATCCGTTGACGGCTGAAGATGTAATGTCTATTCAGGATAGCATCCTTAAGGGCACATACAAGCTGTCGCCGCTTCAGCTTAGCCCCATCAGGAATGTTCAAAAGTACAGGGATGTCGTACTCTTCCCTATTTTAGTTTGTATATTCTATGTAAATAATAATGTACAATAAAGAGCCTTATATAGGCTAGGTATGTGTACAGTACAAGTAATATGAGTAAATTACAAGTACAATATACTGGGCTAAGCCTAATGGGCTAATCTAGTCTAAGTTATACACTAACAAAAACACTATTATTATTTTTGTATGTTTTTAATAAGTATCACTGTTTACTAAAAAAAAAAAGGTTGTTTATCCCACATTAGTTGTGTGTGTCTAATGTCTGTTGTTTATAACCCCAGTTTACAACTACAAAAGGGCCTCTGGTTATGTAATGTATTATTTTAAAACACTATTATTATTTTCGTGTGTGTTCTAATAAGTATTACATAATGACTAATCACGGACAGGTATGAAATTTATTGTCAATTTTAGTGTTTCTATACATTTTCTTATTATATTTTTTTAATCTTAATGCGCATTTTTCTTTGCGTGTTTTGATTAGTTTTTTGTCTGAAATTGTCATATGTATTTATAACTCAAAATCAAATAAGGTGGTCATGTAATAAGAACAGCCTGGATTTGGCCTTCTTTTTTCCCCCTTTTTTTTATGAATAGCTATGAGCCTGGGATTTGCTCTTCCTACACTCTGTAAGCAGGAATTGGCTTAAAAATTACTTCTTCTAATCTGCCAAGTCATGGATTGAGTCATTGAGTGCCAAACAACAAAATATGGAGATACTGAGAAAATTTCCAATCTAACATGGATTCAGTAGCGAACCTCCCTTACGTGAATTTAAATATTCATTACCAAACATAACAGAAGGATTTCATAGTCAGCACTAAGCACTCAAGATCCTCACGTTGAAGACTCTCCGGCCATTTTTTGAACATTTTTACTTAGGTCAAATATACCTTTCCACCATGCCAAATCTAGAGCCTAACACCTCGAATATCTAGAAATGTTTGTTTTCCACCATTTCCCAATTCATCAAATGACATGCAATATCCAACTGCTACTAAATCTGAACTTCATATTTATTTCCGTCATTTTTTTAAGTCAGTGTATGAGATTCCTACTTCTACAGAAATATTTAGTTCTTATTTGATTAATGATAGATATACTTGACCAATTTTGTCCAATTTCTTCTAAGAACGAAACATATATACTTCTGGAAAAGATAAATAACATGAAAACTGATCAAATCAGAGTACAAATAAAGGAGGGAGACAAAGAAGAGAGGAGAGAGGGGAAAAAAGGTGACAATTTCAGGCCATGTATCATACATCAGATGGAAAATGTGAACTAGCACCATGATAATATTATTGTCCCTAGAATTATATTAGGAATTTGACTGTTGGCACCTTGATATGAAGAACAAAACAATAGGTAATTTTCATTAAATCCGACTTAGTTACAATTCAACCCGCTATACAAATACAGTTTTAGCATATCACAGATAGAATTAAGATACAGACACATCTAATAAGCAAATACAAGTGGTACAAAAAATAAATAAAAAGTGACCCCAAAATTAAATTCATAAGCCCAGTACAAATGATGGGCAGTCATTGGTGTAATGTAATATCAGTAGACCCACCAGAGAAATGGCACAGATGAAATAGGATCTCAGTTCTACAATCTGCGACCTATTAGATTTCTGGTTGCAATATTATCCCAGTCACTTACAGGCTTATCAAATTATGAGATAAAACTGAGAACAAATGTTGCTTTTATTTATGCATACTCTGGGTTGAGTGATAAGGCCTCCTGGTAAATCATATCCTTCATTTGCTCTTCTCCCAAGGGTTGTTGCTCAAAATCAAAGGAAAATGGCTTTGGGCAAACTGGTTCATCAGCTATGTCATGCAATCTTGCAAGGTAAGGATGGGCCAATGCTTCTTCAACTGTCCAGAGACAAAATGTTACCATTAAAGAGAGGTACAGTGAGGAAAATATGATATTTAAACTCAAATCTTTAACTTCAAAGCATGTCTTCTGCTTTACACCAATTCAATTTCATACATGTCAACATTATGACCACAGGCAATCTAAAGAATAATCCATCCATAATTAATCTATTGACTCTTACAAGAGTGTCACATAACAATATTCAGTTTCAAGCACTAATAATTTCCCAGATCTAGAGATGAAAGCATGGCTTTATATATGTAATTCTGAAAAGTTTCAAATACATGCATGCAAGTTCATGTTTTTGTGTGCATGTAGATAAACCTTGCAGAGTAAAAAATTGAAGAAGGGGATATTTCTAAGTGGGCTCCATAACTGAAAGATGCACATTTAAAGTAAACAAAATGTTCAATCTTTATCATTTGGACAATTCGGACATGCTAATTTTAGAGAGAGACAAAAGCCTGCATATCATAGCTGCCCGTACACTATAGCAGAGAAGCAACTTATAATTTCCATTTATCTACAAATTTTCTGGGTAAGATGATGAGTGGAAGGGGAACATGGGAAACTCAACTACAATGCATAATATTGCAAGAAGTACAAATCACATTTTCTTGACCAGATTCGTTGAAATAAGCCTTTTAACTTGTATCTTCAAATTCCCTAATTAATAGTGATCAATGCTGAAAATTAATTAACGTAGGGCCTACCTCTAATTAGATTATTCAAAAATAAAGAACAAAAAACAGATTCAAACTGCACTTGATGTATGAGTTACAATTCACCAGCCACCTAATTGATCTGCTTCTTGTTGACCCTACAGTGAGACATCTTTTGATTGCTCCACTTTGTCTTTTCCTTCACATCACTAACATATGATTTTATTATTCTACTCACAACAAGGGGGAAAAATTCTTTTGGTTGCCGCTTCTTTTGTTTATTGCTGTCATATCATTGACACATGTCAACTCATACTTATAATCCCCTTGACACTTCAAAGGGAATAAGATTCTATTCAATGAACATGGTATTATTATGCTCAAGCTATGAAACGCCTAAGCAAATATACAAAAAGAATATTTATGTCTTAGAATGGCTAACATGGCCTAGAAGCAGGTTTCAAATAACTAGGAACCACAGCATGGTGATGGCTTTCTTTTTCAAGGTGATTGGTGGAAAATTTCACATCAAAACCCATACAATAATTAACAATTAATAAATTTCACCAGTCCCCTAAAGCATAAAAATATGACTGACAGTAGCTTAGAAAATTACCAGTAATTCTTTTAGTAGGATCAAATGTGAACATTTTCTCTATGAGATCAATGGCCAATGGATGAACATGTGAAAAAACCGCAGCTAATGGCTGCCGAGGGTGTGAGGGGAGTTGGCGAATATATCTTCTTGCATCCTCATTTCGAACAAAACCAAGATCAGACTCAGTTGGTGTGCCTAGAAGCTATAAAAAATAAAAAATAAAAAAAGCATGAATAAGCATATATCCAGCAGAAATCCCTTTCAGAAAATAAAGTAATAATTCATTCCAATATACTTAATCAGCTTCAGAATTGTGAAGAGGGGACAGTTTACATAAATCTCTTTTTTTTTTTTTAATTAAAAATCAGCTCCATCAAACACCTTTATTGAATCAATAAAAACCAGAATAGAAAAGTTGTTACTTGTTACCATAAATACATTAAGTTATGTTATTTCTATTTCAGAACTTAAATCTAAAACTCTTTAGAAACATACCAAAGCTGTAAATGAGCTCTCTTAAAACTAAAATTGCTCTTAAATGTTTTTCTTACCTCTATCAATAAGCGCATCTGATGCACGTGATCTTTCCCTGGAAACAAAGGCTTTCTATTCATAAGCTCCATAAAGATGCAACCCACAGACCACACATCTATGGCAGCAGTATAATCTGAAGAATTCAACAGCAGCTCAGGTGCTCTGTACCATCTTGTGACAACATATTCAGTCATAAACTCGTTCTCTGCAGTCGGGCGAGCAAGACCAAAATCACATATCTTAAGATCACAATTTGCATTGAGTAGGAGGTTGCTGGGCTTTAAGTCTCTATGAATAACATTCGCCGAATGTATAAACTTTAGCCCCCGAAGAATCTGATACAAGAAATACTGCAGCACATTCCAATCATAAAAGTTAATCTCAGTTTTAATTTTGAATGTTGAGGTACTGTACAATTATGGGTCAAAACCAAAAAGACTAATACCTGACAGTGCTCCTCAGATAAGCTTTGATTGGAACGAATTATTTGGTGAAGATCAGTATCCATGAGTTCCGTGGCAATGTAAACATCAGTAAATTCTCTCCGTAAAGGTGGAGGAACCACATCTCTTAAAGCTACAACCTGTTTAACACGCACAATTATCCACCTTTCAAACTCCAGTACTAACAAAACCACAGTCTACTTTTCAAAACCTATTCATCTCATGATGCATAATCAAATAGCAAGAAAAGAATATTATAAAATTTTGTGAAAATCAATATGTCATGTGTACACTTAGATAATAAATAATGCAATACTCTTGTTCCCCAAAAATAATAATTACAATCAAGTTTCTGCAGTAGATGTCTGTTGAACACTACCAAAAATTGTTTCCTGTAATTTTAGTTCGATTCTATTCCATTATTAATATACTCATTCCATTTCATTATATTCCTTTATAATTTACTCATTCCATTCCTATAGGAAATCGCAATCGAAAGCTATAACTTGTTTGACATGCCCAATTATCCACCTTTAAAACAACTTTTTTCACAATTGTTGAGTTGGTCAACTAGCATATAGTTTAATTATCAAGCAAAGAATATACTCAAACAAAAAGCATTAATTGTTGAGTTAGTCAACTAGCATATATAGTTTAAATCTGAAAATTTCCGTCCAAAATAAAAAATAAAAATTTTGTTAATAAAATCTAAGTTTTATAGTTGATAATATAGGTTTAATCACAGACGATTAATAGTAACATCAAAAAATTAACTCACATTTTCATGATCGAAATGGCGAAGCAGCTTAATCTCCCTTAGCGTACGCTTCGCGTCCATGTGGTTATCAAAAGCGTTCGCAATTTTCTTCATCGCTACCAGCTCGTTCGTCTCCGAATTCAACACCGAGCTTCAAAATTCAAAATAATTAATTAACCACCACAAATTCAACTACAGCCGATCAAACAAAGCCACGATAGCTAACAAGAATTTTAAAAAGAAGAAAGAAATTGAGGAAAAAAACTAGTACCAAACGATACCGTACGCGCCGCGGCCGATCGGCATGATCGGAGGGCGGTACTTGGCCGTGACTTCGAAGAGGTTGCCGAAGATGTTGTATTGAATAAACTGGCTTCCGTGAGTCGGTACTGCCGGAAATTCGCCGTATTGACCGGTTCCCGCCATATTCTGCGTTATATCAGCCGTTTCCGAAGTCTCAATCTGTCTCTGTGAGAATTTCTTGGTATTGAGAGAGAGAGAGAGAGAGAGAGAGAATATGAAGAATTCAAATGGAGTGAGTGGGGTTTATAAATATGAAGTTTTGGTTTTGGTATTGAGAGAGAGAGAGAGACAGACAGACAGAGACTCAGAGAGTGCTCTGGTGACGTGGTGACTTCTGAGCAGATGCGAGGAAAGGGACACGAAAAAACGCGATAGAGAAAAGATGGAAAAAAAAAAAAAAGCTACTCGCAACGCGTTTGGAAGAGATGAACGGCTCTGATTACAGCCGCCTCTATCATCTACGGTTCAAACTTGTTCAATCTTGTCAACGTCCATTTCCTCTTTCACTACCATGAGGTAACTTTGGATAAGACTAGTGCTATTTAACTTCTTTTTTTTTTTTTTAATTTGAAAATGATAATGGTCAGAAATTATGTACGACTTCTAAATTTCTCGTATTGTTTGCTTGTATGGACGTGGGAAAAGAAAAATGGTCTTGGTCAATTTTGTGTTAATGTTTAAAATATTAAAGGATAATGTTTCGCTGCAAGTAATAACTACATATTGTAAATTTTAATGTTTGAATTTAATGTACATATTAATTAAATATTATTTATTACTCGTTTCTTAAACTTATTTTTTTATGGATAATTTTAAATTATAAAAGTTTAAAATTTAAATATTTAATTAATAATATAATTATTGATTTTTTTAAGTATTATAAGTATAAATAATATAAGAGGAAAATATTATTTAATGATGAATTTGTTAAAATTTAAATCTAATAAGAAGGTATTAAGTGAGATTAAATTAAGGAGATCAAAATAAAACTAAATAAGCCACTTGTAATTGAGATTAGCTATAATTGGATTAAGAGTGCTCAATTATTGGTACTTCTCCATTATGGGGGGTTGTTGCTAGTTAGACCGGTAGTTTTTTTGTATTTGGGTGCAACTCAGATATTTTATTAAATTATAACATAATATAATGTGCCTTAGCCAACAAAGTCCATTCTAGAGTAACGAGTTGAAAAGATGTTAAATTTTTAATCCGATCAATTATCTTAGGAATTAAAGTTGTGAAACACGTGTTTGACGAGCTTATTGATTTTACTGTTGGAGAAAACGTCATTTGAACTTTAACTAATTAAAAAAGCTTTACTTGCTCCAAGTGTTTGGAATTGAAGACTTCTCAATTAAATTGCTCACTCGTTTTGATCCTGACTCCTGTGTTGAGTGATAAGCACTTCAAATTATATTTTCTTTGCATTGACAATGAAGTATGGATGTTTTTTTTTTTTCTTCTTTATTCTAGTAGCTCACAAGAAAAAAAACGTACGCAATTGCATCATCTTTTGGGCAAGACCAGAAGAGCCACATCAAAATTTAGGTTGTTTTCTCAAGTCAATATGACTATACGAGGATTTCTATAGAGTGCGATTGGAAGCAAAGAAAAATGACTTTGTAAACCCTACAGAGCGGAATTTCAGAAGCAAACTATCTCAAAGAGATGACCAAAAGAAGAAGAATTTGTTGACTATTTCGTAGCCCTTTCCCAAAATATATATATATATGAATTATTCGAAATCCCTGAAGTCCTTTATCAATATAAGGGTGAAAAATTAGGCAATATCACTTTTTTTCTAAAGTTAAGCTTAAGCTAGCTCTCATGGTCCAAACTGATGGCACCTAACAGAGTTCCAACTTTTTGAATAGAAGTCCGAGTTTAGTTATTTATTTTACAAGATTTGGACCAATTATAGCGGAGCAATTAAGCAGCTAATTGATAACTTTGTGTTCAGTGAATGAAGTGTAATCCAACAAAAGACAAAGGTAGTCATCGTTTGCCATAATAACATTCTGTCTTGGTTAAGTACGTCTTGTTGAGAATAAATACACAAATTTTTTCACATATAAGGATACTTCAAAAAATGACAATAATCTTCTTAAAGATGCTAAGAACTAAAGTAAAGTGCTTGTATTGTATGGCAATTTGTAATTCTTTTTAATATGACAAATAATTCCCAAATACAGTCTAAATAATATGTAAACTTTTTTCGTGAAAATTTTTCTATTGGGAAGCCGATTGATTGCTCTTGCCAAGAATGATCTTCGTTATCTTATAAATGTGTTTTATTTGATAACCCACTGTTTTTTATGGAAAACTTATTGTCCCTTCAAAAATAAATCCAATTATTTATTTAAAAACTTTTTTTTTTTTTTGTTGAAATTCATGCCTAGTTCTGCTAAGTGCTAACATTTTAGATACAGTTCCTTTCAAGTACATTGCAAACACAATCCACTCCTAATCCCAAACTTAACTTCTCATTTTGGAATTTTTCCTCCCCCTGATCTTTAAGCCACCAACATGTTGACCATGGACTCTCTCTCTCTCTCTCTCTCTCTCTCTCTCTCTCTCTCTCTCTCTCTCTCTCTCTCTCTCTCTCTCTCTCTCTCTCTCTCTAGAGAGAGAGATCTCAATCTTCTTAATATCAGTTGAGACTCTAGGGATCTCAATCTCAACTATGTCAAGTTTGTAATTTTAGTTTAGATGTTTTTTTTTTTTAATTAAGGCCACATGAAAGCTTAGGTGGTATAAAAATAACATTTATAATATTATTATTGTTCACGATAGCTTTTCCCATTTAACACTTTATATCGGGATTATTTTAACATAATACCAAAATGTTAAAGACTAAATTAACACATTTAAAACATTAGAGATCATTTTGACACATGGGGCAAACATTAGGGATCATAATGATAATTAAACAAAAAAAAAAAAGATGTGTGGGCTTCTAAGTGTCATGGTCCAGTTTAAATACAAGTTCAAATAAGTTAAAAAATAATAAATAAATAAATAAATAAGCTAAAATAGGATGGGATTGTATAGTTGTATTATAATTTGGGGTATTGATAGTAGTATCTAAATTCTTTAATGATCCACTTACGCTCCAAGCATAGCCCAAAAACATTATTCACACCAAGCCCAAAAACATCTTTCATAGTTTGAAATTACTATTTTGGTATCTACAAGTTTCTTTCGCATGCAATAAAAAAGTGCAATGGCAGCCACCAATCGTCCTTGGATCAATGTGAATTTTGTGCTTGGCTCCCAACCCCAACTCTTCAGCAGTTAACATGTGATCACCACAAAAGGGATCCCAAGAAGCATTTCATCTGGCCCATCTTGGATTATATTTTTTAGAATATAAGCTTAATGGACTTTAAAATTTATTATAAAAATATTGTGAAAATGTTATGTACATATCATTTCTCATATATATGATTCATGGTATCAACGTAAATGGTAGACGGAACACAATAAACCGTATCCAAGAAAATCTTGGTTTTAAAATATGTACCAACGTCTTCATTTTCTCCCATTTGTATGTAACAGCACCATTCCTTCAAAAGCATTACACAGTAGCCAACATATTACAATTTCCATTATCAACCTCTAGCAAGACACGTATCTAAGACACAATCATGTCAAGCCCAACAATAATCGGCTAAGCCTGTGATGCATAGCAAGAAAGCCCGCGGTCCACAACTAGTGACATCTTCAATTTACTTTTATTTACTTTCTTTTTTTTTTTTTTAGAGAAAGATTTTCAACTTATGGCGTCCGCTCCTGATGATAGCTCTTTATCATCAAATCAAGACATCAATCAGTTTTTGGTGTAGGCGGAGATTGAACCCCAGATCTGTTATTCAACCATCAGAGACTTTACCAATTGAGTTAGTTGGAACCCACTTTTATTTACTTATTAAGTGTATATTTGGCATGGCTTAATTTTGCCAACTTATTTTACTTATCTATTAGTAATTTTAATCTAGCCTCTAAGGCCCTATTTGATTTGTCACTCACTCATATCCCAACAGTCATAACTCAAATCTCCTCACTCAAACTCATATCCCAATATTTCACAACTCTAACTCAATAAAACCCAAAACTCACTCATATGCTCGTTTGGCAACTTGTTCTCACAGTTATCTCAAATTTAAATCCCAACTTTCTGTCACTATCTAGGTCCCACATAGCATTGATTGCACTGTTGTGCTCTACAACGACCAAGCCCTACCCGCCTGTAATACCTCTCTCCTCTTCACACCCTTCCCATAAAAAATCTCATCAGCTTCTCTCTCCATTCTCTCTCCAACTCCTCTGTTATCTACACCTCTCAAACCCCAAAGCCAAAAGACCACCAATTATTCAACTCCTCTATCCTTGCCCACCTGCGCCGCCGCCATTCTCTCCCCAATGCATCATCCTCCTTCCTCATCCTTGAACCTGAGCACCGCCACAACTCGAAGAGGACGCTACAGTGTTGGAAAATCACGTGTTTGTATCGCATACAAAACATACGCAGCAGAAATTTAACGAATCTACTTCATACACAATCGATAACATGCACTATATAAGTTTTAGAATTAAGAACAAGAGAGTGTACCTTGGAGCGGTGAATTTCAAAACCGAAGATCAAAATAACTTGGGAACACTTTCAATCTTCACTCCAATTCCACTAACGCCCAAGATGTGTGGTCCCTCGATCAGTTCCAAAGGGAGAATGTCAAAGTGTCTAACACTTCTTACATCACTTCGCAGATAGTGTTCTTTCAATTCTCTCCACAGAAAATTCTGTATGTTTCTCCATTTGTATTTAACTGATTATCTAATTGGGCTGGCCTTTTGGGCCTTTCCAATTGGGCTTAAATGTGTGGCTTGGAATGGGACCAAAAGGGACCAATAAGACACTAGCTCCAATGAGCCTTGGGCTTTTCTGTCAACTCTTGATAAGTCCAAAGTTACCATTAACTATATTTAATACCACTATATAAATATAGTTGCACTCTAGGCCTTATTTATAAATTATATCCTAAGACTTTATTGTACATGCAACTCCTTCATAAAATATTTGTAGTAACACAAAGTCATGAATGTAACGCTAAATTATGGGCTTAATTTGTTAAACTTATTTTAGTCTTTTTAATTTTTGAAATGTGAAGCCTTGCATGTTGCTGTACGATTAGAAAAAAAATTAGATGATATTAAGAAATTGAATGAGCTTCATTAGTTTAAGAAATATGAACTTGAGATTTTATAAAGTAAGCTGGTATGCTATTGATTGACATGTAATATGATCTTTCAGATTTCATACTTCTTGAAATGATTTTCATGCCAATTTTTAAGAAATTGTAAGATTTTCTTTTGGTTGCATTCCCTATAAATTTAACTTGACTATATCTTTTCTATCAACCCTGTGTGACATGGTCTAAAAATTTTCATTTTTCAGGAAATTGCCAATGCCATTTGGGCCGAATGGCTTCTCAAACACCCATATAAGTATGGGTGGTGAGTGAGGTTGGGGATTCAAATCCCCTTGGGTACATGAGTAAATACCAAAAAAAAAAGTAATAGAAAATAAATGATAAATACATTATGGAAATTGTTATCTGGTTTTGACATTCCAAATTATGTTGAAATAGGTCTCAAACTTGTCTTGAAGCTGGCAGTTCCTAAGCCTTGGTATATTTCCTGGAATCAATTATGCGGTAGATGTATATTTAAATGGGCTAAAAAAAGTAATTCCAGAAGGGATATTTCAGGGGCATTTAGCTTACAACTCTTAAACTATGATCATGATTTTTTGAAGTAAATAAGCTGGGAACTTGTAGTTTAATCTTATATATTCTGGCTTTTAATGGGTTAATTCCCTGATTCTTTTTTTTTGGTCATTTCCTTGAAAGTATTTATCTTTTTGGTTCTTTCTTCTTCCCCTGTTTGAATTGTTAGGTTTGTAATTGTAAAAGTGAAAACCTTTGGAACTTTACATAAAATCCGAAGATGTTACCTTTTGATGTTTGTTGATGCCCATTTTTTGATATGTACCCAAAAGTCCATACGGAGGAAAGCCCAATGAAAAGCAAGGCCCACCAAGAAGACCAAAGAGCAATAAAGGTCCAAAGAAAGAAATGCAAGGGAAAATGATCTGCAGCACAATACAGCTTTATTGTAGAATACAGTTCTCTAGCAAAATGGCTTTGGCAGATGAAGATAAATTGGGCCCAAGACTCTTTTGATCCAATCAACATTATTTAGCCCACAAGGGCCCAAATCCTTTTGTATAAAAAAAATATAGGCGTGAAAACTGATAGAAAGAAGCACGATAAAAAGAAACAAGGAACAGCAAGAAGTGTCAACAGCAGGAATCACGTGAAGGAAAGAAAAGCCAAATCAAAGGAAATGACAAACGCAGCAGGAAACGCAAGAAGAAATAAGACATAAAACACGCATCAGAATGAAACAGAACTAATCTTCCACGGCAGAAACGGCGTGAGAACAAAAGAAGACAAAAACAGAAGATAGTGGAGCAAGCACAGAAGGGCCAGAGCACTGCCAACCTGTACCCAACCAATACAAGGGATGTAGGCCCATGGTCAAAGGAGTTCAGAAGGTATGGTTTGGTGGTGGGAAGAAAAGGGGTCTATATTTGGTTTCTAGCCGTGACTTCTTTTGGGAATATACCTTGTTGGGATGGTATCTTACCCAGAAAAAGTAATAGATGGTTGGGACCATCTGATGCATGTCATAGAGCTAGGTAGTAAGGTAACCCAATGGTAGTAGTCGGGGTAACCAATGGGTTGGTGGGTAGTAGGGATGTAAATGAGCCAAGCTCAAGCGAGTAGTGCCTGTTTGAGCTTGGCTCATCAGTAAAAATAAAATACTCAAGCTTGGCTCGAGCTTGAGACAAGCCTAAATATAATGTTTGAACTCGAGCTCATGGAAAAACCCAAAAGTTTGAGCTCAGCTTGGCTTGGCTTGATAAATTAATCAAGCCAAGCTCGAGCTTAACATCAAGCTCAAACTCAAGCTTTTTTGCTTGGGATCTAACAAAATTGCACTATCAAAGTGCTCAAATCTGCTCAAATCTCCAACAATCAAGTAAACAAAAATAAGAAAATAATACACTCATTTGTTCATGCTTCTAATTCCACTTGTGATTAGCAATTGCTCAAATTAAAGCTTTACATAATTAAATCAATCCATTCATACTTCCTTGTCTCTAGCTATAATATTTGTTCAAAATACAATTCACAAATATAATCTTCATACTTCCTTCACAAATATACTTGTCATATGTGCAGCTATATATAATCTTCAAACAAAAAAAAGACCCTCTTGACATGATATTTCAAAAGTATCCATATCACCCATATAAGCTATCATATGCAACATGCCATTAACAAAAAAAATATTTAGTTTTTTTAAAACAGAAGACCATCTATCATTCACAAATCTAAGTCTTTCACTTTTTGCACCAAATCAGAATATATTCCACCACAAGGTCTTTAATATGCACCAGATCAGAAAACCAACAACCTGCATACTAAACAACCAAAAATAATAAAAGGACATTTGAAATTATAGGGAAAGATGATAATTGTAGTCAATATTCAGAAAATTAAGAGAAAATCAACTTTACATTATTACAGTCATATTATCAATACGCACCATATCAACATAACATGCCCTTTGCAAATATAAGAAAATCATAGATATAAAAGACCATTATCAAATAACAAAGCACATACCTTACACCCTCTTGCAAACACAAAAAACTAACATCCACAACAAAAAATACTTCAACTCATTCTCCTTCCAATTGCATGTGAAAGAAAATATAAGCTTTCAAGAACATTATAAAAGAAAATAACTATAAAAAAACATTTAATGAAAAAAAAAAGACACAGACATACTAAACAATACACTTAACATAGCATCATTTTGGAAAAGGTATGGCTATCTCCGTGATGCTAGTAGACCCCAGTTCAACCTACAAAATAAAAATTAGAAGCTTTAGATTCCAAGTCTTTGTTACAATAGACAAAAATTAAAACAAATTTAAGTTGTTTTTGGGAAAAGAATTAATAAATGTGATGAACACTTACTTTTGATTGTTTCTTAGTTTTGTAAAGAGGTTGAACCCAATCACCGCCACAAAGTAAAGCTTGTACAGTTTTTGTTGATAAAGAAGCTCGATACACATCAATTACTCTACCTCCTGTAAAGAATGCCGATTCTGAAGCTACTGTGGTGATGGGAATGGAAAGTATGTCAGATGCCATTTTTGAGAGAATACGAAATTTTAGGTTGTTAGCCTTCCACCACTCCAAAGCATCAAAGTCTGAATCAGAATCATCCGAGCATAAAAAGACACCTTCTTCCAAGTACACATCCAAATTTGATTTTGCTGGTTGTATGTTATCAGCATTTCTAACAAACTGATCAAACTTCATTCTACCTCTAGTTTTAAACTTGGAATTATTGCCACCAAAACTACTACTACCTTCAGTGGATTTAGATGCACTTTGTCCAGCATTGCTTGAAGTATAGTCCATAACATATTCATTATAAAGTTGATATAAGGCATCATGAACACGATCAATGTTTCTAGCTACTTCAAACCCTTGATAGATCTTTGGAAATGAAAAGTTTATCAAAGTCATTTTGAACCGAGGATCTAACACAGCAGCTATGTCCATTACAAAATTGCATTCACCCCAATATTTGTCAAACTTTAACTTCATCTTACATGCCATAGCACTGATGTAGTCATTTTCATCAAGTGACTTCTCATTTGAAACTTCTTTTATCTTCCAAACCTCAGGAAGGAATAGATTTGCAATTGGATATTCACTTCCTGCTATGACATTTGTGACTTCTTCAAAAACATATAAAAAATTGCACACATGTTCTGTCCTATCCCAATCTTCATTACTAAGCAGCCAATTATACCCCGCATCTCTATCTTTGTACCTAGGGAACACCTCTCTAAACTCCAAGGCAGCAGCCAACATTGCATATGTTGCATTCCAACGTGTGGGACAATCTAAGATCAACTTCTTGGACGGTAATTGCAATTGCTCTGTAATCTCACCAAACTTTATAAGACGAGCTTCTAATGCAATTAGATACTTCACACTTTCATGAACATTTTCAATCACCATTTCAATCTCACTCAACCCATCTTGTACCAGCAAATTAATGACATGTGCACAATAACGCACATGAAAGATCTTGCCACCCAACATGAGCTTCCTTTTGATAGCATCTTTTAAAATTCTTAGAGCTGCATCATTGTTGTTAGCATTGTCCAAGGTTATTGTACACACCTTGTCTTCAAGCCCCCAATCAAGCAAAGACTTAAAAATAGCATCAGAAATTACAACTCCAGAATGTGGAGGTGGTACATCACAAAAATTTATAATTCGCTTTTGTAATTTCCAACTAGAGTCAACAAAATGACAGGTGAGACACATATACCCAATTTTTTGTCCAGATTTCCAAAAATCTGCAGTAAGGCTAACTCTATTGACACTACCAAGCATAGTCTTCAATTTTTTCTTCTCCAACTCAAAAGTAGAAATGCAATCATTCCTTGCAGTATTGCATGAAATTTTCTGGTAATATGGAGTAGCAGTTTTCATAAAAACATTAAAAACCTCATGCTCCACCATATTAAAAGGGTATCCATGCACAAGGATCATATGTGAAGCCTTTACCCTGACCTTGGCATGGTCATACTTAAAGTTTGCTATTGCCACCTCACTTTCCACCCCACCTTCATTTACAGCTAACAGTTTTTGCTTCTTATCAGCTAATTTACGACTTAGACAACCTTTCAAGTGCCTACGGTATTGTGTTGTTGCACCATTATTATTGTAGGCAAGTCTTTTAAGGCAGTGAATACATTGAACCTTTTTTGTTCCATCAGGAAGAATAATTTCATTAAAGTCATTCCAAATCACAGAAGTCCTTTTCCTTTTCTTTTGTTCAAATGGATTTTCTTCAAGTTTGACATCCTTATTTATTATAGATTCTTCATTCTCATCAATATTAATTACTGCATCTAGATTTTCAGTAGCAGCGAAGACATCCATTTGTTGACTCTCCACTTCACAAATCTAAATAAATTAACATTCCAAAACATATATGAATAAACAAGAAATCAAATTTAATATCCAAGAACACATAGCACATAGCACAAAATAAAGCTAAGTACAAAGAAACTATAACATTTTTAGTAGCTAACCACAGAGGACTCTGCACCTCAGGAAAAGAAAAGCACAGACCCATTCCAAACTACGTACCAGACTTTACAATCACAATCCACTAATTACAAAGTTAAGTTATTATCAAACGAATTCAACCAACAAGATTTTTCTAAGTTATATAGAAATTTCATAAACAACCATAACTTGAAAATCAAAACGATTTTGCAATATCAAAAAAACTACGGTGCAAACAACAAGAACAAACAAAAGGAAATTTTGTCGTGAAATGCGTAGTGGTGCACAAACATGTACTGAGCAATGGTAGTAGTCGGGGCAACCAATGGGTTGATGGGTAGTCCTAAAGCGATGCCCACAACAAACCAAAAACAGTTGGTGAAGCCCTATGGGTAAAAGGGAGAAATCTCATTGAATTAGCTCACTATAAAATGAGGAGGTAGCCATGGATGAAAGAGGGGACCGAATGGAGGAACACCTAAGGGGGGAGCCCTGGTAAGAGAGCAGTAAGCACCTAAGGGAGGCACCCAAGAAGAGGGGGATCCAAAAGGGAAAAAATCCAAGTGAGAAAAAAACCCACGGCAAGATAGTAGTTAGAAACTAAGAGTAAAAACAAGAACGCAGAGAAAGAAAGAAAGTGATAAAAAGAAGAGAGAAAATACGACAGGAATAGGGACATGCATCAATAGACCATCTTTTCCCTCCCTCTTAGCAAACCCACTCTTTGAAGTTTCCAAAAGTAATAGCTAGTAGCCATTTAGGTCTATTCTCCAAAATGCACAATTTTGATGGCAGAAGCCTATAACAAGGTTGTTCTAGTTGGGGTTTGGGTTCCTTCTTGGTTTACTTATTCTATGGGAAGATTCAATACTTGATTTCTATTGCAAATATATTTGATTTCTCTCATTATAACTTATATCTGTTGTATTTAGTCATTCTGTTGTAGCACGTTTTTATCACGTTTGCTGCATCAGTTGTCCTGCTATGGTGTCTTTACTTGCTGTACTAATTATTCTGTTGTAGCACATTTTCATTATATTTACCGTGTTAGCTATTATACTAGCTAAACCTTTTCTGCCGAAGCTTTCTTCTTTATTTTTTATTACGTGTTTTACTTTTGACACAAACTAATCATTACCCTGCCATAAGTATATATACACATATATCTTGTTTCTCATGTTTAGTAGAATATATTTTATAGATGTATATGTGAATACATATAAGTATATTTACGAATATGTGTATGTATATATTTGAGAATATGCTAACCCATGTAAGCTAACAATTGCTTGATTGGTATTTTCTTTGGGTTTTAGATTTGTTTATGTGCAGGATATAAAAAAGTATTTCTGCAGTAAAAAATGAAGAGTAGTCATTCACATTCTAGAAGGCTTTAATGCACAGCAGATTGCTTTACTGCACAGCAAAAAGCTTTACTGCACAGTAGAAAGTTTTACTGCACAACAGACGGTTTTACTGCACAGCAGAAAAGTCAAACCTATGGCGAAAACTGGAGAAAACTTCCTTCTGCGGCAAAAACAAAGGATAAGCCCACTTTGCAGCGTCTTCCCTTGGACTTGGACTCAAAGTTTGCGCACAAACTGGCAATGGCAAAATGGTACTTTGGAGCCCATTCCGTGGAGCGCCAGGCCCAACTTCCTTCTTAGAAAAAGCCTAGACTAAGCGTTGTCCAATAACATCAAAACACGTGTCTAAGGTACAAGAAACGTAAAAAGAACCCTCGACAATATTAAGCTAGGTTAAATTTTGAGAGTCAAGCCAGAGTATTATTAATGGTTCTGTTTTCGTTTTCTTTGCCTTATTTCTTTCTCATAACTTTTTTTTGCTATCGACCCAAAACAAATATTAGATTTTATTGTCAATTGAAAGAGTTTCCTTATGCATGATGGTTGGTAAAATCATCCCAATTTTTCAAGAATATGGGATTTACTAAGCCAAGGGTTAGTTAAGACTTTTGGCACAACATTATAAGATTTTATACACTAAGTAGCTAACATCTTTGATGATAGGATAAAGTTTTTGCAATTTTTGTCCAACTTTAGTTAAAAATTGAGGCTATCTTGACCATATTATATACATAGAGAAATTATAGACTTCTCTACATGCAAGAATACATTGTTTGTGCCGTGTAGTCATAGAAAACATGATATGCATGAATGTGGTTACCCACTGAATGTGGTATTTAACTATTAATAACAACTAAGTTTTATGACAATTTGGTTATACACTAGTGTCATATCTTACTGCATAAAACTTAATGAAAATTTTCATTATGGTTAGCTATGCACTATTGATAGTGAATATGCCTTGTAGGGGTGGGCGTTTCAAACAATGTCAGAGGCAAGTGCAAGTAGCTATAACTCCAACTATTGGGGGCATGTGCGTGACATGGATTAGTGCATGTTGCGGACATCTTTGCAGCTCCACAATTTCAGTAGAAGGTTTTATGGTTGTAGACATTGGAAGCCTGTAAGTATCAACTGCGCTTACTATCATCGTTCCTTCATGGTTAAAGTTGCTATGCTCCTCAGCTCATGTACTTACCAGATTTGTTTAATATACAAGGTAGCGACAAACATTGTAAGTCCTTTAAGTGGTTGGATGGCATCCCATGTAGGCATGGAGCTGAAACAGCACTGATTGTCATTGCGAAATTTACTAGGCTTGAAGCCAAGGCAGCTATGGCAAAAAAAAATGAGACGGAAGCCCATGCAATGGTAGCAGACCTACTCCACAAGGAAAGAGTAGCAAAGCGTAGTGCTGAAAAAGCAAGGGTTTCCCTTTGTATGGCCAATGCGCGAGCACATAAATATCAAAATGCTATACTTATCTCATGGTTGGCATTTGTGGTCTTGTTTATATTGGCACTTGGTAATAGGGAGGTTGGATTACGGCAAATGTGTCTGCCATGATTATGAATTTGGATTAGTGGTTTGCATAATGAAATTCTATTATGTGGTTGGACATGGAAATGTATTGTAGGTGTTGGGAGTGCCTTGTAGTGTAGGTGTTGGACCTGGCAACGTATGTATTGAATGACAGACTTATTGTAACCTTATATATAACATTGCTATTTTGTAATGACAGCATTCTTATTTTTTGTCATTCCTAATGTTTATAATTCAATTGTGTTGTTAGTGTATTTAAGCATCGATATGAATAATATGAGGCAAGCAGAATTGTATCCCAAATATCCTTTTCTCCCTTTATTACTAGGAGGGTAGTTGTCTCGAATACAACTAAATTATCTAACAAACTGCAGTTCACTGCACATAGTTTATAAAATCACGCTATACCATTACGAATCACCCATCATCACCAAAGTAAAAAGTAGGCAAAAGTTGGACTTGACAGAAACTTCAAATACCATTGACCCTATAATAATAGTGCATAATACAATGGTACAAATACTAAATACCGAATTTATGCGCATCATACATTTGTGGTTCCAAAATAACGCAATACTGTTATAAAAAAATACATAACATCTGCTGAACATGCACCTAGTAAATGCTTATCGCCTGGCCTATGCTACCAAGTCTATAAATATCAAAATGTAAGCATTTACAGTACAATTCATGTGCAAAATCAATGCCGACGGGCGACATAATCAACCCACATAGCATCGGTGATATCATCCCTAAAGTGGGTTATACGTCTCTTTGATGCTTCCGACATCTCCACAACATGCCTTTGGTTTGCGGTGTTGGTGGAAGCTCCATTGTTGCCACTACCGAGCGGAACAACATGATTTCCTTCATTCTTAATATTGTTCCATGTGTTAAATAATTTATCACTCTGGTTATTAATGCACATAAAATTGTGTAGACAACAACTTGCAGCAATCACATAGTGTTGCCTACTGCGCTTGAAATTTGGCATTAAATTAAGGATGGGAAAACAAGCCTTTAGCACCCCAAACAATCATTCAATGACCATCCGCAAGGAAGAGTATCGATAGTTGAACAACTCTTTCTTGGTTGTTGGATTCCTATTACTAGAATGAAATTCCTAGGCATGGTACCTGGTTGACTTGTGAGGCAGAAGGAAACTTGTGCCAATAGGCAGGCCTGAGTCTGCCAAGTAGTATGATCTTACATGTTTATGAAGCTAATGAAATTGGCTACAATAACCATAACAAAAACATGTAAAAATTGATAGCCTTTGAGATTAATTGTAGTACTTGTAGGTGGCCATGGAAATCCATGCTTTGGTCTCTAATCGCTTCCTCCAACACCCGTGAGTCATTAGCACTACCTTCCCACCCCGCATGAACATAAATAAATTGCATGTCCATGTTGCAAACGCACAAAACATTTGTGGTTACGGTAGCCTTCCGATACCTGTACGCTTGAGTCGTATGTTTAGGAGGCCGAACATTCACATGGGTGTCATCCATTGCCCTAGCACATTTCTGCACGTGACTAAGTATTGATGATGTATGTACCTGGTTAAACAGAATATGTTTACTATATAATTAAGTGTGTGAAGTTTGCCTCGAACCATGGCCAATATTTGTTCACCTGAAGATGTTTGGGAAGGCAAACTACATCTGAATCTGGCTTAATCAGATGTCTCACATACAAGTAAAAAGCTCGCAATACCCTGCAAAAATGGTGGGACACCGTATTAATTGAGTGCTAGAACATGTCTGCAATACATCTCATTCGGATATTGTGGCCAAGTATGTATAACAACATGGCGACCACCTGCGTGGCATCCACATCTCCTTGCCCTTCCATCAAGTATCCATGACCGACCAACTCATCCACTAAATGTAACAGATACAGGCATGTCATATGAAACATCTCAAAGCACTTATTAGGATTACTTTCAAGTTCATCCATGTATCCTTGCCCTATGAGGATACTATCACGCATGGGCTGTTTATCATAATGTCGCTGCATATAGGCAAACATCTCACCTACCAAAGGATTCACAAAGTCAAACTCTGCTTCATCTTCGCAATCACACTCTGAACCCCACCAGTCATCATCTTCAGTATTATGACCAGCGTCGTCGTCATCAACGTTGTTGAAGTATAATTTGTCAAAATCATAAGCTAGGAATGCATCTAACCATTCACTCATTGATGCCATTGTCACCTATACACCACAACGACATACTATTAATCTATATGATGTATACAATAAATCAATGCTAATAACAAGCACTCAACAATATACCAAGGCGAATACGGGAAATTATCATAAATATTCCGAATAATAACTCAAAATAGTTCAACATACAGGAATGCATCAAGTCTAGAAATAAAAAATGCAACCTGACAAACATCCATAGTAGAGAAAATAATAACCAACAAAACAAAGGTTTTTGTGACAGAATGTACAAGTACTACAATAACCATAACATAATACTACAATAGCCATAACATAATAAAATATACTCCATGTCTCAATCCTCCGGGTTAACAATATTCTCCATCCATGCCCGCCTCCTATGCTCCAGCATGCCCATGAACACCCTATTCTCCATAACATGGAGAGCTTTTGAGATCTTCAAATTTGCCTTATTTCCTAGATTCTCACACTGATTAAGCATGTCAATAGCTTTCCCTAGAGAACATGGATCACCTCTAGTTGCTGATTGGGCAAATTGCTTAGAAGTGCCACTTAACTTGCCCCTATTACCGCTAAACCTCTCCCTCATCATCGCTATGTACTCCTTCATGGCCACAGTCATCTCACTTACTTTATGGACTTTCTTCATCACTTTCTTACCCTTGGCACTTGCTTCTTGCATGGGACACTTGCCTGTAGCTTGGGTTTGGTAAACAACATCAATCTCCTCTGTAGTTCAAGGAATACTATCCAAGTTTGGGGTGTAACAATCATCATCAAGATGGATAGGAGCAGCATCAGCGGCAAGCTCCTCCTCTAGTGCACGCTCTTCAACGTTGTTCAATGGAGGTGTGTTTGATGAAATCTGAAGGTACCCATTTGTAGTACTGGGCAAACAACTGCCTCAACTTATCATAGTTGGGGCATCCCTTCTTTCGCAGGTTATTTGCGTTCCGATTAGCCTACAACAACACAAGCATAGGAACAATTGTTAGGCAGCAAAGTAATCACAACAATGCAAAGGCATACCATACTAACATAAAACTTGAAATACATAAAGTAACATACCGCCACCACATGCACCCAAACCTTGTCAGTGCATGTAACAGTTTGGGAGGCCTCATCCCACCCCAACCCCGTACGATTCAGCAATTGACTCCACTTGCGTTTTTTACCCCAAAGCCTATTGTGCTTTTGGAAGACTTTCTTAGTGATGAATTTTTTACCTGTCCTTTTATTAAGTTCTTGTGTCATTGTTTCCCACATAAGGCCCTTAAAAACACCATTCTCCATGTTACCCTTTATTTGTTCCTCCACCATAATCTTTATAAATATGTGTTCTATATGGGGAGGCCACATTTTGTCATACGCATCTTGGGATTCATGTGCCATCTAATTCAAATATCTCACATGGTAACTCTACATAAACAAGCGGTACATGTAAATAAAGATAACACCATACTGACATATACTCCACTTTATAGCTAAACATGTACATTGTGACCATGTAACATACAAAAAGTCAAAAGACTGAAGCATTGTTTTACTACAAAAGTGGTCACTAATAGCCATAGGATAGTGCATGTGAAAGTATATGCTAACAACACCATAGTAGTCTACAAACCATAGTGGGAACAAAATAAGTTCACAGAAACAAAATGGTTAGCTATGCACTACAATGCTTCTGAGTCCACCAATCGCCTCTTACTGAGACAAAACAACCCCCTCATCAGGACCCACCACTGGCCACCCACACCTTGGCCCATAACGAACTCCATTGGCCCTACAATACTCCCTCCGGACCATATTGAACCAACACAAAACCTGCCTCTTGTGGATATCCTTCCCAGTCCGAGCGTTAAGAGTGTTTGTGATCAAATCCCACAATGGCTCATAGGGAAGCCTTGCCGCAAAATTACCCAGCAGGAATTGGCCAAAGAAAATGTCACAAAGTTCATGGACATAGTCATCGTCTCACCTCCTTAAATCCTCAGCCATCTAACAACAACCTCTGATCATGTGACAATCACATGTAAACAATAAACATTTTCATATATTCAATCAAAGTCAGACAATAGTGTATAGGGGTATTATCTTAAGGTGCAATAGTTTTCACTTTATCCTCCCTTAAAAACCCACCATATTGTTTATGGATATGGATACAATTAGCTATGTTACATACTCTATTGATCTATTGCTGTATATTTTGTCAGTAGCTACATCTTATCAGTTAAACTAAGTAGTAACTAAAGTAACAATCACAATACAAAAAAAAATAGAGCAACTAAGGCACATCAATCTTTGATTCTAATATTTTTTTTGAAAATGCTACATCCATCTTCCATTATAAGAATATCACATGAACTATGTCAAAAAATAGTATAATCAATAGTATAATCAGTAAGCAAATAAGCAGGGGAACCCACAGCACGGATTAAGCAAAGAAAAAAAAAGATGATTAGTTTTCTTAAAAAATGTGCAAAGCAGACATTGTTCATAATACTAATATTTCTTTAGAGCAAAGCAGACATTGTATACATTATTCAAAAATGAGCAAAGCAGGGGAACCCACAACATAAGAGGGTGATGAGTTTTCTTAAAAAGTGATGATTAAAAAAACTAAATTTAAACCTTAAGGAATCTGTGACGGTGTTTTGGTAGAGTTTCGGTACAGATATTTTTTTTCCCCCCAGCCAATAACAGAGCAAAGCAGACATTATTCATAATACCATGGCTATAACAAAGGAACAAGACAGAGAAACTTCTAAAATAAAATAAACATAAAAACAAAACAAAACAAGAGGCATAAAAGCTATATTTGCGTAGAGAGTAAAAAAAGAGGCATAAAGAAACAAGCATTCACAGCCAAGTGAGCCAAGGTCTCAGTAAACACAATACAAAAAATGGGGGAACATGGAAAAAACAAAAAATATCAAAATAAAACCTAGCAGCTTCGGGCATGTAAACAGATGGAGGGGCTGAATTTGGGTCTCACCGGAAAAACAGAATCGGTGAACGGAGCTGACCTGGAGCTGGGCCTTGTGTTGATCGGCAAAATTGGAGCTTATTTCAGTTGTTGAAGAGTGTTTTGGGTTTAGGAGAAGGAAAAGGGAAAGTGATGAAGTGCAAGCTAGCATGGGTGGTTGGGAAAGTTATGTCCGTTGGAGCTTCAGCCTGCAGTGATGGGACTACACACTATTGTGAGACCCGATTGTGCTGAAAAATTACGAAAATTGCCACTAAGTTAACACAACCCATAACTTGAAAACACGGTAGAGCTGTTTCTGAATTTGTTAACCCATATCTCAAAAAAGTGAGTTTTTTTAACTAAGTGAACTGAGAGAAAATCATCCAAACAATGTCACTACCCGTGGGCCCCACAGATTTTGGGTTATGAGTTAACAAACCTCAGTTTTGTTAACTTAGTTCACCAAAATCCAAACAAGGCCTAAGTCACCCCCTTCGAGATCCGACTACAAAGCCGCAACTCATTTAATCCCATACTCAATGGGCTACGTCCGATTACTCGACGTAGTGGTTGGCTCTGATACCAAATGTTACAAACCCATGAGTAAAACTCACCCTTAAAAACCGGCTTGCAAGATGAGGGTGCCCAAGAACCTATAAACACATGGTTAAGTTTATACTTAATCCATGTGAGACACTAGGATCATAACAAAATTCTCTCTAGATTAGTTTTTTTTTTTTTTTTTGTGATCACTAAATATAGTAATGTATAAAAGAAAGAAAAACGTTATTCTATAAAATTTTGTTTTCATTTTAAATTTATAAGCAACAAGTTCTACACATTCATAGTATTTTCTAAGTTTAGATTAATAAATTAACATAGAAAGATATTTAACATAAAATTGTAGTGCAGTTGGAAGGATACTCCATACAAAATTAGAATGCATTTAAAATTAAAAGACATCTAATATCAAATTAGAGTACAATTAGAATAACACTTGACAAAAACTTGGAATTCAATTAAAATCCAATTTAGATTACTAATTAAACTATTAATTTAATAAATTAGAAAGATATGGATTAGAACTAAATTTGTAGTGAGCTCATATATGTTTATAAGATGTTGTTTCCAATTAACAAGTGTATTGTATTGCAGTAAAATAAGAAGCAAATGTAACTTAATCTATTTTATTAGAAGTTGTCTTCAATTTCTCTGCGTGATCTTTGACTTAGAAGATTGTAGCATTTCAAAGTTGCTACAGTATCCTATGGTAAGCTAAGCCATAGAAATTGTCAATTTTTTATTGGGTGATGATATATAATAGAATAGATTTTTTTTTTTTTTGGTTGAATATATTTTGATTGCTAAAGACAATTGAAGCTTGATACTAAGTTCTCACATATGTACATTTTAAAAAGAGGTGTGGAAAATTCACACTTTTTATACCCTAAACTTTTATCCTATTTGCAATGTCCCTCAAATTATCATTTTGCATGATTGACACTCAATTTGACATAGTTGTATCCATGTGCTCGCTACCATCCAAATTTGGAGTTCAATGAGATGAAAACTATAGAAAAATTGGGTGTATTTACAACAATACTTTCATTTACTTATCCAAAAAAAAAATACTCATTGGTGGTAAAGGAAAAACACAATTTTGATTTAATTTAACTCTCAATTTAGACAATAAATGGTATATTGATACAATTCTATGAAAATTGGACTGTTAATCAAGCAAATTGGAGAGAGATTGTAAATAAGGTAAAAGTATAGAGTGAAAAAAAAAAGGTGATTAACCGCCCACAAAAAAATAAAATAAAATAAAATAATTGAATGATCAAATAAGCCAGCCTGTGTATGATCGAATAGATTCCAATTGTATGATTGGCATTGAGAGTAAGGGGTGATAAGAAAACCATTAGATGCACTTCTTTTCTTTTCTTTTCTTTTTTTCTCTTCTTTTTTTGATAATTTGATAGTTAGAGAATAAGAAATCTGAACCTGGATATTGAAAACATTAGAAAGTACCAACCATAAGTTCAATTACAAAACTCTTAAAACCACTATTAGATACACACCCTTTCCTTTCACGTGTTTAGCATAGGATTTATGTGACAATGGTTAAGAAACCAAACTTTTGTGATTCCATTGGATGCTATCATCGCTTTGTTTTCTAAAAAATAAGTTATTTTCTAAAAGATATTTTTCTATAAAACTATCTTAATTTTCTATATTTGATAACAACCTTAAATGAGTTAAAATATAATTTTTTGACTTCTTACTATAAGATAGAGTAGTATTCTAAAAATAATTAATGAAAAACAACCTCTAAAAGTAAGTTATATTTTTCTGTTGACTAAAATATAATTTTTCTTTAGCTTATTTTTTTTCTAATGCTAACAAACACTGGAAGCGAAAAACTATCTTGACACAGTTTCCATCAAAACAAAAGGAGAAAGGAGCGTAATTTGATATTTTAAGAACTGAGCGTGTTCAACTCACTCTGCCAAACAAGCTCTCGGCTTTTAATTTGTCACGACTTTGACTTTGCCTTTGCTTTACTGAAATTAAACTTTCTGGATCAGGATCCTTTCTGAGATAATGTTAAAAGTTAATTAACTAAAAGCAGCACAAAAAAGGGATCTTGATCCTGATAGTTTATCCTCTAATAAGAAAAATGTAATTAACTTTTACTTCTTGTAACAGAATTTTATCAAACATGATTTTCTTCTACATTACTGTATGGGGGCAGAAACCGCATAGTAGTAAACCCAAATCAATAGACCCACGTCAATGATTTACTGAAATTAAACTTCCAGGATCAGGATCCTTTTTGAGGATATGTTAAAAGTTCGCTAACTTTTACTTCTTGTAAACGGAATTTCATCAAGCATGATTTATTCTACATTACTGTATGGGGGCATAGTAATAAAAGAGTAAAAGAAAAAGCCTGCCCAGATCAACTAATCCACGTTAATCAAATCCCCGCCAAGGGCATCACGTTAAACCATGAAATTATTTAATCAAATTAAAGATATATATTTCAAGCCAGTGAAAATTAGGTCTTAATTAGATGGCATGAAAAATCAAAACTGTCCAGCCAAGGAGAGGGGAGTGTGGCCTGTAGGTAGGTGGGCATATCGAGGGCGAGAGTCCCCTGTATTCCCCAGGCCCCTCCAGTAGAATGTAGCTCAAAATTCAACTTGGTAGCAAAACTAAATTTACAAAAACCCTATGGGTCAGGGGATAGTTAAAACAAATCACTAGTGTGTAATTGAGAGAGAGAGAGATGCAAATATGTTGACTAATAATTTAAATTATTTAAAACTGAAGGATGAATACCATAGCATTCTACCCAATTTCGATCATTTATCATGTCCAACAAAACAAAGCAATAAACCATTCCAATTTTCATGAACCAACAACTGCCTAAAATAAAACTAGGGCTTCCAAGCAATCCAAAACAAAAGTGTAAAGGCAAGCAGGGATTGGCACCATCCTTTACGTCCCATGCTTCCCAAAGTACTTAAGCTTCAGCAAATCTGCAAAGCAAGGTGAATAAATTTAGTCTCACAATTTCTTTGAATGAAAACAAAATTATTGAGCATCCCAAAATCATTAAAATCCAGAACTTACCCTAGCTCAGACAGCTTCAAGTGAGCTTCGGCATAATCAGCAAAGAAGGCATCTTCATCCTAAGAGTTAAAATAAGATCAACAGCAATCAGAAAACTAAAAATTAATCCATCATTAGTGAAATCTCATTGACAACTAAGAGACGCAGAAAATACATACCGCAGCATATTTTTCAACAAGGGGGCGGAAGACGGGGTCACTGAGAAGTGCCTTGTCAGTAGGCAACTGCAGAAGACCTTCCTTCTCACCACTCAAGAGCTCCCTATCAAGTTCAAGAACATATTTTAGCATTGTGAAGCACATAATCAAGAACAAACAAAATGCAAATAAATTAGAACATGAAAGTGAAACCAGGACAGGAAACTCACGTAAAGTATGAGTTGTCAAAGATGAGAGGGTTAGCAGTCCATGGTCCCTCAAAGCCAGATCGCTCCTTGTGGCACCTTCCCTGCAAAAACAAATTCACATAAATCAACAACATTGGCAACAAAGCCCCCCCCCCCCCCCCAAAAAAAAATAAAGCATTATGATTTCAGCACAACCGATAATTCCAAATAGTTAGCAAGCGATCCCCAAGGAATCATACTAACCAAAGTGTGTCCACCAGAAAGAGCAACAATGTCCTGGTCACTAAGGCCCATTTGTTGGCCAAACACAACCCTCAAATGGTCAGAACCTGCATCAATTAAATAAAAGTTAAAAATTAAGCATTCTATAAATTAATTTCAAAGCACATGCCATTTTGATTTGGGATGGGAATATCGACTAGAGCAAGAATACTAACCCTTTGTAGCATTGGGAAGACGGCCCTCGGGAGGTGGCTGAGGCTTGTCCTGAGAATACAAAACAACACCAAATATCATCAGTGACTGATGATGATGATCAATACAAACAAACCCATGGCTCCCACAAATGACAACATTGCAATTAAATGACAAACATACAAAACTACACAATTTCAAAATCTTGTAACAAAAGCATCTACTTTCAAATATTCTTTTTCCCAAGAGTAAAGAGAAAATGACATCAAATAATTCGATAGTTTTCTAAAATGCAATGCCGACCAAATCAAATAAATTAAGCACAAATCCCCTCACAAACAAACAAACAAACACGTGGCATCAAGAAAGTCAAGACCAAAAGTCGGGATGATCGTGTGCGTTTGGTACACATTATTTTTCAATAAAAGAAACCAATCAAGTCAAAAGTAACAAACAAACAACGAAACTATAGCAAGATTAAGGCCATATATTTCTAAAAGCAAACCAGAAATTATGCAACACACAAACATTATAGAAATTGAAAAACCAAATTTCAGATAGCCAAGACTGACCTCGCGTCCTGGGTGAAAGGGGACCTCGGGCCCACCGGTGATTTCAACAGCAACAACCCCGGCCAACTAAATTTTTTATAAAAAAAATTTAATTAATTAGTTAATTAAAACCCAATTAAGATTAATTAAAAATCTAGAAATTTAAATTATATTTGAAAAAAAAAAAAAAAAGGAGAGTACCTGGTAGAAATCGGCGTAAGATAGAGTGGGGAATTGTTCTTTGATGGGCTCCAAGAGCCTGACGGCGATGTCGAGGCCATTGTTGGCTTCGTGGCTGAGCTCAGCTGCGTGTTTCATGGTTCCGAAAGGACCTCCGGTCTTTGTCTTCTGATCAAAGGTGCCAGCTGAGTGCCACCTGTACACCCCCAATCACACCATATACCGTAAATACCAACAACAAATCCTCACCGTTGAAACTGAGTGAGTGAAAGGGGGAGAGAGAGAGAGAGAGAGAGAGAGAGAAAGAGATCGTACGCGATGCGGAGCATAAGAGGAGCGCAGTGCTTCTCAGCAATGAGTCCCCTGAGCTTCCTCCTCGCCTTCTCGACGGTCTTCTGGTACTCAGCGCTCACGGTTGGGTACTGCTTCGTCATTTTTCAACGATTCTACAAACCAAACAACCAAATCAGAAACCCAAAACAATACATACAAAGATCTTCGATTCAGAAATGCAGACCGATCAAAGAAACACAAACACACACACAAATAGAATACAAAATAGCTTGATCGATGAAGATCAGTAACGAACCTTGGGAAAGCCGATTCGAGAAGTGAGAGAATTCAAACCCTAAAGAGAGAGAGAGAGAGAGAGAGAGAGAGTGTGGCACGAGTCGACCACAGGCTTGGGAGAATGAGTTTATAAAGGTGAAGTTACAAGAGCTGTAGAAAAGAAAGTTCTAGTTGTTTTTTTTAAGGCCGTTGGATTAAATGGATCGTGTGGATAGTATTGGTTTTGGATTTAAACGGCTGTGATTGGTTTGGCAGCCAAAAATTTACGGCCAAGCTTTTGGGGTTGGTGTAAGATAAAATAGAACAGAGAGAGATGAAAATGGATATAAATTAAAGGTCAAAAGGGTTATTAGGCTTTCTCAAAAAAAAAAAGGGTTATTAAGGAAACATCTTATAAACTGAACAGATCGATTGGCTTGTTGGTGTAATTGACAAAAAAACGATGAGATGGTCCACAGGGAAGAAAGAGAATTGGAAACTTTGGAGGTTGTGTGTTCTAAATGACTAAACTACCCCATTTGTCTCAAATAAGGATTTGCTAATAAAATAAGTTGCACTTACTAAAACCAGTTTTTTTTTTTTAATCAATAATACAAATTTACTAAAACTAGATTTACAACTAATATCTAGTTGTTGGTTTTGATAAGATTGTAACTGTTAAGTCAAATAGTACCAAATAATATCATGTTAGCGGTATCAAAATCCAATAAATGCGAAACATGTCAGCAAAAAATAACTAACCTATTAAGAATTGAAAACATATATTAGTAAGTAGTTATTTTTATACACATGTTTTTTGTTTATTGAATTTTGATACAGATAACATAGTATCATTCGATACAAAATATTTTTTCCAAACCTTGACAATCAATTTGATAAAAAAAGAATTTGGATTTTTATTTTTATTTTAAATAACTTAAAACAATTTTTTTTTATAACCAAAAAATATAAGTATAAAATAATTAAAATTTTTATATATCAATTTAACAAGAATTTTTTTTATTGAGAATAATTTAGAAAGAAATTTGATTCAAAGGAAAAATAATTAACCATACAATTTATATGGACATGTCGACCCAAGAATGTTCCCTTTATTTTACTTCATCTTGATTTTCCTTCAAAAAAACACTTTTCCACGTAAATGTCTTTAATGAATTAATAGAAGAATTTGATTAAGAGCAAAAAAAATTAATTATATAAATTTTTGTAAATAGGAAATTACATAAATTAAGAAACACTAAGCAAAAAAAAATCCAATATAGTATATAATCCACCAATCTATCAAAATTAGCAATACTAATAAATAAAGTAAGTGGAGCCAAAAAAAAAAATCTCAACACAGTTATTTGTTTTTCCAAACATGTGCTTGACTTCTATATGATGGATCATCCACAATTGAACTCAAACCTAATTAACAAAATGTACAATAACCAATTCAACTTGAGATTGTATGGTTAATCCCGACTAAAAATGGAAGACAAGACTTTTCATTTGTTCGTTAACAAAAGGCATAAAAGCTTCTTCTTTGAATACGAGAGGGATTTGTTGAAGCAATACTAGTTTTAGTGGAAATAATATTGCCCATGTGAAATTATATATCAATACCAAAAAAAATATTAAATTGTTCATTATAACTAATATTTAAGGTTGATTAAAAACTTAATCAAGAAATTTATATAAAATTTTTTATTGATAATAATTGAGTCTAAACAATCTAATTTAAATTCAAACCCTTTAGTTTGATTCAATAAATTCACAATTTAGTGTAGGTTAAGTGATAAAAAAATAATAATAAAATGGTAAGAACCTTGACAAACTTTGTAGAGGTGTTTCTAGAAAAAATATTTTAGAGATTGTAGTTTATTGTTTTTCTTTTAGATTAAATATCTTAATTCAATTAAATGTGTCAACTAATTGTTAGTTAATAACAACCTTTCATTGTTTAGTTGACTAGTTTTATCTCATTCATTTTTGATTCACTAATATTATCTAGTTCTCTTATGAATGAGAATTGGGGTTCCAAATCTCTCCCCACTATTTAATGGTTTTAATAATGAGTTTTTTTTTTTAGATGTTTAGTTTATTTGTTTGTGTAGAATTTTTAAGATGTTTACTTTTAAGAAATAGAGGGAAAAAAAAAAGATGAACATTTTTACTTATAAAAATATAAAAAGAAATTAAGATGACAAAAAGAGAGCTTTGTTTTTACATTTTTAAGAACATACTAAGTTAAGAAGAAACACTAAGTACTGCATGCAGTTTTTGAGTTGACGTGTGAGTGTAATTCCTTATTTTATCTCATTTTTCTATGAATACATATGTTTATCAAATAAAAAATAAAAAATAAAAAAGATAAGAAGAGCTGTAATAATATTCCATTATTCTAAGGAGAGCAAAGACAGCATGATAATTCTACTAAAGAAAAGCAAGACAGAATGATGGAAGACGGAACACATTTTAGGAGGCCGAAAAAAGCGTTTCACATATATAAAAGCTCTCACAGAAAGGTTACTTTTGTCATTTATCCTCTTCAAACGGATTAGGAACTTTCCAAGCGTGAAAAAAAAATCTTTATCACCGAGTGTGAACACGTTTCAAGTTCAGAAGATTCGGTTCGAGCAATGATCAAGTCACCGAGGGAAGTCTACCACTTTTGTCACCCCCACTAATTTGATTGGGCCACATACACTACATAGAAACCTTTCATGCTTGCACGTGCGATATTTTTCTAACTTTTTTGTTCAATAATCACGGCCAAGTTTTGATATCATTGGGTTGTAAGTAGATCGCCACGTGAATGAACGCAACTGTGACGGATTTGAGGGTTAGAAATTTCCTGGACGTAGCTGCCACGTTGACATAGTTCGCAAATTAAAGCACTTTATTACGTCCCGCTCTCAACGTTGATTGATTGAATTTTTCTTTTCTTTTTTTTTTCCTTTTTTTTGTTTTTTGGGAGAAGACACAATGGAATGATAAAACAATGAGAAACGTTGATTGATTGAATTTTTCTTCTTTTTTTCTTTTTTATTTGTGAGGTGAAGACACAATGGAATAATAAAACATCAAAAAATCTTCAAATTCGTCAAACTATTTTTATATTTTTTTATTTGATGTAAATTTTAACAAATTTATTTTGAATTGTAAAATTTTTGTATAAAAATCAATAATTGATAATTATGTCATTAATTTTTTTTAAAATAATTATGTCATCAATTAAATGTTTAAATTTTAAGATTTTATAATTTTAAATTATGCATAAAAATATGTCTATGAATTGAATAATAATTAATATGAAATTTGAATAAAATTTGATATACATATTAAGAATATAAAAAATATATAATTTAACAATTAAAATTTTAAAATATATATTTATGTTAATTCTTTTGTTGAAATTTAAAATGTTTCCTTTAATCAACAAATTCCGACATACATAAAGAGAAAGGAAATAATTTATTATTAATTAATTTAGTGAAATTTTATTTTATTATGTATGTCCTCAATAATAGTTTTGTGGTAGTACGATAGTGGCAGATGGGGCACAACCGCACAATTGCATTTTTGTAATATGGAAAGGAATATACCAAAGTGTCTGGAGAAGAAGTGAGCACCTTGTGGTCACTATCAGAAGAGGTTGCAGCCCACGACAACTCTACTCTATTTTGATTTTAAAAAACAATAAATGTTGGTAAGACTTGGTAGTATCACACCATCTCACACATATTTTCTTGTAATTCTTTTTATGCGGTAGATTATGATTGATTATATGTTATTATTATATTATCTTATTATTTTTTTCTCAACCGCTTATTTTACCGTATAAAATAATTAGATTTTGCTAATGTATGTCCTAAGGGCACATAATAATTAACCATTTTTGAAAAAAAAAATTCTCAAGAATTGAAAAGGTATTAACCATTTTTTCAATTCCCAATAAAATATTTCCAAAAATAAACACATTATCCAGACTCAAAATAATTATAGCAAAATATGCACTAATGGGATTATTGTTTTAAAAAATAGAATTTTACTCGTCGGCAGGTGGGTTCTACCTAGCACTTTGTTTTTCTTTAGCAAACAAGGAGATGAATGGAGGTAGGATAGAGATTCATTTCATAATAATTATCATCAAGTTTGTAAAGATTATATCGTAAAATTTGTAATATATTTTTTAACTTAATTAGTGGAATTTATTATTATATACAAAAAAGAAAGAAGTATCATCTCAATGTATTTTCAAAAGTGCTCAATAATTACTCATCCAAACACATATGGATGGTATATTATGCAAAATTATACGTTCTTTATTGGACATGCGCAAAAGGATATTCACATATCCTAAGCAAAATAAGCTGATAAAAATATTGTAATATAAATAGAAATGAATGGTATGTTATGCAATGTATACGTTCCTTCTTTGACATGTAAAATAAAAATTGATTCACGTGTCATATAATTAGGCAAGTGAAGGGAAAAAAAATAGTTGATTTTAATTGGTTTTATTATTATTTTTAGCTTACACTCCTTTTGTTTCGATATTAACGTTTTTTTTTTAAATGAATCATTTTTCAACAAGTATTTTAAAAAAAAATATTCTTATTTTCCTCTATTTGGTTGTTTTCAATAATTTCCATATTACCTTTTAACTTTCTTTATTTAGTGTGATATAAGATAAAGTTGTTTTCCATAAAATTTTAGCAAAAAATGGTTAAGTTATACTTTTAATAGAATTGTTCGTTGATCAATGATAATTTTCATTTGACATAATTTTTCCTATTCTATCAAACACAAAAAAAAAAAAAAAACATAAAATTATCTTTACAAAAGGTTTTTCATAAAAATATTTTTTTTAATGCTACTAAACACAACACTGTTTGTTTTTATAAAACTATCTTTCCTATGTTTGGTTGTTTTCAATAGTTTTCATATTACCTCTTAATTTCTTTTATTTAGCATGGTCGTGGCATAAGATAAAGTTGTTTTCTGGAAAAAATTTTGCGAAAAATAATATCTAAAAAGTAAGTTATACTTTCAATAGAATTTTTAATTGATCAATGATATTTTTCATTTGACATAATTTTTCTTATGCTATCAAATACAAGGAAACGCATAAATGATAAAACTATCTTTATAAAATGTTTTTATAGAAATTTTTTTTATGCTACCAAACACAATTTTGTTTGTTTTGATATTAACATCTTATAAAAAATAAATCATTTTCTAGAAAACTATCTCATTTACCTATATTTGGTAGTGACCTTAAAATGAATTGAAAAACCACAGTAGGTTGTCTATAGCAGCAGTTTAAAAAGTACTGTCATTAAATTGCCGTAGTTGGTTAACTTATAAGGGCAATTTCTAAAAGCACTAATGTAACTCTCCTACAGTGGTAGTTTTCAAAACCACTGGAAAAAAAAATGTTAGTGTAGGACAAGTTTTTTGTAATGTAACTTTTCCTTATTTTTTAGCTTCGAATGAGATAAAGTTGTTATGGGTCCTCTTTTTGGTGGTTCCAAGGCCCAGTGTTGATAAGGGATCTTGAGTCACCAAAAGAGACAAGTGGATGTTGGTTGGACTAAGCTTGGCTCATCGTGACCCTTTCGGGCCGTTATACCAACCAATCTGTGCACAAGACAAGTGAATTCCACAACACATATATATTTTGGTTAAGCAAATAATGAAGGAACAACAAATATACAATGCAAAGTAAACAATGTTGATTATGAATGCCTCAAAGAAGATTATATTTCATTTGATTAAGTCAAGTATTAGAGTACATTAGATCCTACTTTGTGAGGATGTTCCACAAGGCTCAATAAAGCTCAAAGATCACATACTTAACTAATCCCCTTTGGATTTTCAAGACTCGTGAGGTTTGAGTCCCTTTGAATCCGAGTAGCTCCTCAAATATCTTGTTACAAGATCTTCTCTCTTGATTCCTTGTGTCTGATTGCCCTTTGTCCATTTAGCCTCTCCCTTTTATGCTACCCTTGGAGGGCTTTTCAAATTATTATTCTCTCCTTTTGTTTTTCTAGGTACCTGAATCAGCCCTCCCTTTGTCTAAATATTGGTGGTTGGTACTTTTCTTATTTCCTCTCATTTCACTTTCCTGGGAACTCGTACCTGAAAGTTCATTCACTAACTTTCTACTCATGGGAGCTCCTTCCTTAGGTAAACCCAGATTCTCTTCTAAGGTTAATGCTTCTTAATCTTCCTTCAAGGCCTTAAAAGGACACTTCGATGTCCCGAGGCCTTAATGTTGACTTTTCACAATTTGGCCTTTTTCCGGAAATGGGATGGATTCCTTCTTGCAAATGGTGGGCTTGAAAGGCCTCTAGCCACCTTCCTCTTATTTCATGTCACATGCCTTATCCGAGGTTCCTTGGTTCCTCCACAAGTCTTAATCTTGAAGTCATCACTTGTCCCTATTGCTTCTTTCTGCATCCCAGGAGCTTGACTTTGACAGAACTTCCCTCATTTTCTCTTCCTTTCTGGAATAAGCGTACCTTGTTCCTAAACCACCTTCTGAGCTGTCCACGTCCTACTCAGCATCCTTCAGACTTCCCTAAGGACCTGCTTCTTGGGAATGGAGGACCCCTCTGCAAACTAAGCCTAGGTTCTCTCCCTTCCCAGGCTTCTTTATCCTTTATTCCTCCTTTTCCCATTGGGTTTTTTTGGGACTTCATGCCCTTCTTATTTTATAGGCTAGGCTTCCTTTCTATTAAGGCCCAGGCCCTCCATTTTTTGTCTCCATAGGCTGGGCTTTCTTTATCTTCACAGGCAAGGCTTCTTGTCACATTTTGGACCTCAATAGTTGTTTTCTTTACTTTAATTTTTTGTGAAATAGAATTTATGGAAAACAACTCTATCTCATGCAAAACTTAATAAGAAAAATTAAGAGATAATTTTTCTTTAACCTATTTTTTTATACTAACATACACAAAAAAAAAAATAAAAAAAAATTATCTTCATATAAAGGTTTTTATTGAAACAAACGGAGTTGGTTCAAAATAGAATCCGATGCAGTCTTAAAAACTAGTTTTAAGTGACTTTAAAATTCTTTCAAATAGACATTTTCCCAAAATCAAGTTTAACTTTTTTGATGTTTTCACATTCATATTCTCATCAAAATCTAGTTTTAAATTTACTTGATATGCATCTTAAGTATTCGAGACAAACTTGATATAAACAAAACTAGTTTAAAAATTGAACTGATTCTGCTTTCGCTTCAGTTGTATGAAAGTTGAATTAGATATGTGATTTGCCAAATATTCCTATAGACTCCACATATATGTGACAGTAGTCAGAAGGTTGTAGATACCGTTACACAAAGTCACAAATAAATACCAACTCTTGTGTTGGGATATAAAAAATAACTCTTGCGTTTATACCTAAGGTCAATTGATGAGAATATGTTTAAGGAGACCATTATTTATATCGTATTTGTAGCGTCAACCGATCATTATCATTTTTGTAGTGTTGCCCCTTCATCCTTATGTAATGACACCTGAAAGGAGTACCACTTTTTCCTATTGAAGTGTACAATTTAGACCATCTCATTATATAGGTTGGCGAAATAGTGGACCAGAACAGATTCGATCCACATGAAGAACTAAAGAGTTATTTTTTCTTATTGGTTCAGTGGACCAGACCAGATTGGATCCATTATTGGTTTAAATTAGTTTTATGTATATATACACACAGATACTAGCCTCTTCTATATATTTTTTTTCTTTCTAAATGATAAAACTTTCTATGCATCCTAATTTTTGGTTGATGCATTTTTCTTAGCTCAATTAGTGTTTCTAAATGAAATAGTGGTATTCAAATCCCTTTTCCCGTTGTAATTATCAAATTATCAACAAAAAAAAGTCATTTATTTAGTGTGGTTGTTCTGTTTATTTTTTTGTTCTAGTGTGTGTGTTTACCTATATACATACATCTACACACATATATATAAGAGTTTTAAATTAGTGTTAATGTATTATTAAACTAAGCACTGGTTGGACAATAAATCAGGAGATTAGGCAAAGCTTTTTTTTTTTTTAGTTAGATTTGTTGTGGTCCACTCGATCAAATCTTTTTGATCTATTCAAACTTTAAATTACGACTGCCCCAAATGCTTTGTTTGGTATGGGGGATAAAAACATGAAGATACAAAATATAAGAAAGATGGAAAGAAAATAGTAATATTTTTCATTACAAGTTTTTTTTTAATGGATGCTGTGGGTAGAGATAACATAATTTTATCTTTATTTATTTTATGGATAGGGACTACAAACAAGACCTGTGAATTGGCCCAGTAAACTTTTCACATTAGGTTGAAATAAAATAGCCAAATTATTCTAACTCGTTACAAAATGGTCTATGTATATATGTTTCTCATCCTTCAATAGTCGAAGTGAATGTTGGTTTGGAAGTACGAAGGGCTAAATGATTCGAGAGTGAAAGGCTTTGATTCTTACTCACACCCTATTTCTCTCTAACTTTCCGCTCTTGGATGCAAAATCTTTTGTTAATTTTTTAGATGGGAATTTATAGGGGCTCTTAGAGTCCGTTTGGATAGAACTTATTGCTAAAAACTGAAAACTGAAAACACTGTAGCAAAACAATTTTTAAAGGGTAAAAAACATTGTTCATTCCAAAAGTTACTGTTCATTGGCCTAAAATCACTGTTCATGGCCAATGAACAGTAACAAACACGCGTTGAAAAAAAAAAAAAAAAAAAACGTGGACGCAGCTAATTAAGCTGGATCCAAACGTCCTCTTAGTCCGTATCCCCAAAAGGGAGAAGGAAGGTCTCAATCAAATCTCGGTTAGTTATCAGGATATAAGGATGAGTTTGGGGCTTGCCCTACCATCTTAAGGCTTTGTTTGGTTGGAGAAGTGGAAAAGTAGGAAGATGAAAAATTATGGGAAGATGAAAAATTGGGAGGATAGAAAAGTTTTGGTTTTCCCTCATGTGTGTTTGATTGGAGGGGTGGAAAAGTGGGAGAGCGGAAAATTTTTTTGTTTGGTTGAAAAGAAAAGTGGGAGGATGAAAAATGTAGTTTATATGAATTGACTATTATGTCATTGTTATATAATATATAAGAAATAGATATATTTACACATTAAATAATATAAAAATTAACAAAAATACATGTAAATTTATATATATTATTTTATTATTATAATAATTTAAAATTTATGGCTCTTGCTTATTGCCTGGGAAGACAATTTCAACAAAAAAGAAGAAGGCGTAAATGCACTTTTAGTCCCTACATTTTGGATTTTTTCCATTTTAGTCCCTACATTTTAATTTTACCACTTTTAGTCCCTGAATCAATTAACGAGTTTCATTTTGGTCCTTTCCGTTAGCCCACTAACAGAAATTGCTTAGGTGGCAAACTAAATGTATTGCTGGCATATTAAATGCTAACGTGGCCAATTAAAAAATAAAAAAAAATTTTAATTAGTATTTAAAAAAATGTCATGTCAGCTTCAAAATATAAAAAAAAATTATTAATCAATTTTAACAAATTTAAAAAAGAAAAAACAAAATTAAAACAATAAGATACATCAATTCAGATCTAATTCACTTTGAACAAGAACACACAAGAACACAATCACAGATTTAAACATCAACATAAAGCACAAACCCAGAACCAAATACAAACTCAAATTTAAACATTAACACAAGATCACAAACACAAAGAACACAATAACAACAGATCTAAAAAATTTCCATTCACAAACCCATATTAGATTTCCTTTCACAACAGCAACCCCAACAATCAGAGCCACCAAAACATTCAATCCCACATCGGTCTACACCAAAGCTATGACAGTCACAAGTCCTAGCACACCCAATACGACATGGTCGTCTAGCGTCTGACTGAAAATGACAAATGGGATGGGTCTATCGAAGTAGAGGAAGAACCAGGCAATGACGAGGAGGAGAAAAACAATCATGGAAACTGGGTGCCATAGGAGGCTGAGGAAGAGGATGAAGAATGTGACCAAGGCATAGTTCACACGGAAGTGGTAGAAGTTCTGTTTGATGCATGAAAGGGCATCTAGGTATGAGTAAGGAAGAAAGAACGAGGAGAATGGTGTGAAAAGCTCCGCCAATGGGCGGCGCATGTGCGTGAGATGAAGGTTAAGGAGGTCAGCGAAGTGGGAGGTGGTTGTGGCTATGCAGTGGTGGTGGTGGTGGTGGTGGTAGCGCCATAACCCGCAGGTGATTTCAGAGACATTGCTGGTGATTTTATCGTGAAAAGAGAAATTGATTGAATTCAGCTAATGACTTCAAGTTTTTTCTAGTTTTCGTCATGATCTAAAAAATTTCCTTTCACAAACCCATATTAGATTTCTTTTGTGTAATCTGCTGTTATTGTGTTCTTTGTGTTTGTGATCTTGTGTTAATGTTTAAATTTGAGTATGTGTTTTTTGTGTTTGGTTCTAGGTTTGTACTTTATGTTTTTGTGTTGATGTTTAAATCTGTGATTGTGTTCTTGTGTGTTCTTGTTCAAAGTGAATTAGATCTGAATTGATGTATTTTATTGTTTTTAATTTTGTTTTTTCTTTTTTAATTTCGTTAAAATTGATTAGTAATTTTTTTTAGAAGCTGACATGACATTTTTTTAAATGCTAATTAAAATTTTTTATTATTTTTTAATTGGCCACGTTAGCATTTAATGTGCCAGCAATACACTCAGTTTACCACCTAAGCAATTTACGTTAGTGGGCTAACGAAAATGACCAAAATGGAACGCATCAATTGATTTAGGGACTAAAAGTGGTAAAATTAAAATGTAGGGACTAAAATGAAAAAAAAAAAGTAAAAATATAGGAACTAAAAATGCATTTACGCCAAAAAAAAAAAAACGGAATGACATAACAAACAACTATTGGCTTCCACTTTTTGTGTCTATTGTTTAGTTATATTATATACGTGCTGTGTGAAGACCTCCGGGAATAATAGAAAAAAATAATAATAATCAAATATCAATGGAGAAGTTGGAATAAGAACCTAGAGACGTGCTGTGAAGAGGAAGAAGGAGTGAAGTTGCTGAGAATGTGTGAATTGATAGGTTGTCAAGAGATGAGAAAGTGATGGGTAAGAGCAATTGCATCAATTGATGCAAAGTTGTGCAAAATAGAAGAAGTTGCTCATTTTACACAATTTGAGCAAAAAAACACCCACATTAGTGGGTGCAAAATTGTGCATTTATGCACAATTGCTACAGTAACCATGAATGCATTTGCATTTATTATTTTATTAGTTTTTTCTCTCTCTTGTCTCTGGTGCCCTCCTTTTTTCTCATTTTTTTTCTCTGTTTCTTTTTCCTTCTCTCGTCTTTGGCTCCAACCCTCGCCGTCCTCGTCATTGGCCTCACCGTCCTCGTCACCGGCTTGCGAGCAGAGAGAAATGACACATAGAGTTGTTTACAACACCCATTTTGATCTTCTTCTTAACATTCTTGTACATATTGCCAGTTTGCCTTAATTTTTATATATAAAGCAAAGGACCTACAAAATCATTACAAAAATAGAATAAAACTAACCACAATAACAGTATCTCAGTTCAAAATTTAAGAAAAGCTCACTCTCTAATTATTGTTTGGTTGATGAGAAAGTGAGAGAGGTGAATTGGGTCGGTGAGAGAGAGAGGCGGTGAGGGTGAGAATAATAAAAAATTATAAAAGAATGAATATTTTATTGAATAAATGTGTAAAATAGATAAACTAATGTGGGTGTTTTGTAAAAATGGATGTGTAAAATAGAAAAAAGTAGTTTTTTTTTGTGTAAAATAGATGGAAAGTTTGCATCCACTAATGTGGATGCTCTAAGTGAGTGCAATAAAGGTAAGGGTAAATGTGTAATTTATTACCCACATCATATTTTCTCCTTAGTTTTCCTCCCAAATTGAGAGGACAAAATTTTGTAGGCCCGGAGGGATTATTTTCCACACCATTTTCTTTTCCTCTTGTTTTCTCTACTGAACCAAACAAAATGAAATTTTATTTTCCACCCTATTTACCTCTCCTTCTTTTTCATCCTCCCTATTTTCATCCTAACCAAACGGGACCTAACTGTTCCAAAGCAGTCATTTTGTATTTAACGTAGAAGTGATACTTGGTAAGAGTATTAACTGCAAATGTGACTATTGCCTTCTTCAGGAAGCTAACTAAATTAAGTTCAAGAAAGCATCTTAAGTGAGATACCCAAAGATTCCCATTCTAAGAGGCAATTGAGTAAAAGTGTCTCCTAGTACAATGATCATTTTTCCTCGATTGGATTACCGTTTTTGTTGAGCGATTTAAGAGTTAAATGTTCAGTGCAATAGTTTTTTGGTTGGCCAATTGTCTTCTCATCAACATGAGAGTTCAAGTGATACCTTGTACTTTTTTGGGATGGAGTCTGATCACTAACACATCCCGCTAGAAAAATGTAGGTCTTATGGTCATGGATGGAACTAGGACTTGGAGTTTGGGGGGAAATTTTGCTACTGGTTACATGTAGCAGCTCTAGCCTTCGGCTCTACTACTTAACCGCTAATAAGTTTTATTTATTTATCTATTTGTGTGTTTTTGATGTGTGTGTTGTTTCTAGGTAAGGACAAAATTATTTCATTCAAAACTTTTTGAATGGTCGAGCTGTTTATTTTGGGTAAAATTAGTTGATTAAACTTAATTGTTTTTAGCTTTACTAATGGTAAATTTGTTGTTGGCCTAATTTTTTTGGACTTGTATATTTTGTTTTAGATTTTAGATTTATAAATTTTTTTATGACATTTAAAAGGAGGAAAATGCTAGTGCTATAAACTTTTTTTTACAAATTGTTGATGTGGTGAATGGTTATTGGTAAGTTAAAAAATTATGTAAGTGGCAGGCCTAGATGCTAACCAATAAATGATGTAGAAAATTTTGTACTCGTAGCATTACTCGAAAAAAAATTAATGATAATATTAAAGGGGGCAAAGTGTAATTTCATAGCACAAAATTGTTAAAATTAGTACCAATATAATACTAATATTTTTTTTTTTAAAAAAATTAGGAGGGGCCATTGTCCCCAAGGTCTAACTGTGCCTTCGTTCCTGCTTGTGCCCTTCTCTAAAATGCCTTCCTATGAGAGAGGATGGAGATGGGCTGACCCTCTTTAATAGGCATTAAAGGTGTTTATTAGGACGGGTAGAAAGATAAAGAGGAAACAAAGAAAATTTTATTATATCTGTTGTATTTTTTATTCTTATTTCTATCATACCAAACATATCATATATTAAGTGACCTAGTTTTTATTAGGGGTGTGCAGCTAACCCGCCAACCCGCCAAAATTGACCCAACCTGCCGGGTTGAGTCAGTTTTTAGGCATTGGTGGGTTGGGTTGGGTTACAAAAAAAATTTTGATAGTGGGTCGGGTTGAGTTTGGGTCATAAAATTTCAAACCCGCCAAACCCAACTCGACTCACCCATATATTTAATATATATATATATATATTTAAAATATATTATATAATTAATAAATTTTTTTAAATAATCAGCTCTTCCTATCCTATATAAAAGCCAATTAGTTCACACAAACCCTACTAAATTACTACTGTTGTTTAGTCATCAGTGTTGTTTATCTTTAAGGAGTTACATTGATACTAATCTTTGAATTTTTTTAATATATTTATATTTTTTTTCTTCTCAATTTAATAATAATAAATAATAATTGCCAACCCATGGGTTCAACCTGACCCAACCCGATCTATGTGGGTTGGGTTGGGTTGAATTTTTTTTGACCCACCATGGTGGATTGGGTCAAAAATTCCTCTCAACCCGACCCAACTCGACCCATGCACACCCCTAGTTTTTATAAAGGGTTGTAATGTCCTGCCAAGTTCACTTTTACACAATTATACTACTAAAGTTTGTGTTCCTTTAAAAATGAAAGTATTAAGAATTGAATTTTGAACCCAAACTTACTAGGTAAACAACTTATATAGAAATGCATATGGTAATTTCAAATGTATAACATGAAAAGTTTTTTGATAATTCAATTATTATAACAAGTGGAGGAGGGGGATTTTTTTTTTTGTATATATGTATATTGATCCTTCCATTTTTCTCTTCTACCAAACTAGATTTTTTCTAGTGTTGCCACGTAAAATTTTGTAAATTTACTGTTTTTTTTTCACACCATCATTCTTATACATCTTTTTTTAATTTAAAGTTACAAATAGCCAAAAAACTATATTAGTTTAATCGAATTAAAAATTGTTGTTCTTTTATAAAGCAACCCAATACTAAACGCATTATTGTCTACAAATTCTCAAAAAAAAATCTTTAATAGAATTTTTATTTATTACTACTTATATGCATATATATATATATATATATATATCGCCATTTCAAAATGTTTTGTGTCCAAAATTTCTAAACACTACTATACGAATTAACTATTAGTTTCTTTTAATTTATTTCTCAAAAAAAAAAGTTTCTTTTAATTTTTGGGAACTTCCTAAACAAAGTTGCGTATTACATGTGTTGGTGTAAACACAATGATAATGAAAATAACACAAAGAAAAAACACAATGATAATGGAAATAACACAAAAAGAAGCTGAATAATACTTTTGAATTTTATTAATTTAAAGAGAGAAATTACACAACTCTATTTGGACTGAGGCGCGACACTCACTCTCTTTAAGGAGATTCAAGCCCTTGGTTGGCTATACTTTGTAACCGATACAGACTGTCTTTGACTTGTCTCCCCTAGGATAGGGGGGCCCAACAAGTGTCGTATAACTAGAACAACTTTACGCACGTATCTAGCCCAATATCTGAGACAATTCATATTAGCCCATTAATCACCACAATTAAAAAGAATAAAATAGTCTCTCTCCTTTTCAATGTGGGATTAAACATGTGGGGAGTAAAAAGACCCTGATGGGGATGTGGGCCTTTGGGCCATGCTAAGGAAGGCCGACCTGCACTTGGGTTTAGAACTTGTTAGTACTACGGGTCGGCCCATACGCCGAGGATCCAAGGATCCAGCCGAGGATGAATTTCCCTTCGGACGGACACCGGAGAACCCGGGACTTCATGGTAAAGGTTAGGGAATGACACGGTCAAGACTAATGGTTAAAGGGGGTGAACCATTGAATGTCCTAGAAGCACCGATGTTAGAGAAATACCAAAGATAAAGGCTGCCACCTCCACATTAAAGACCCTGCACCTACCACCATGGCCGCATTAATGGGGAAGTGGCACCTGAACAGTGGAAGGGAAACTTCTGGTTACTATTCAAAGGCACTGAGAAAAGAAATATCTAGGCTAAGGGGGAGTTGGGGCAACACGTGTACAAAGTATCAAAAAGAGGAGTATTTAAGGAGCAACTTAGAACAGGAAGGGGGGGTTTTTTTTTCCTTTCTTGTAATCAAAAAGAAAAAAGAAAAAAGAGAAAGAGATAATATAAGAACAGCCCTCGACTTACGTCCGAGCAGGTTGATTTACAATATTCCTTGTTGTTTTCAAGTGTTTGCAATCTTTGGCTTGTCATTTAATCCTCAGACACTTCTAACCTGGGTTTCAAGCCTACACTCTACAAATTCATATTGTTTAAGGCTCATTGGGCCTGAGCCCGTAACTGTTCTTGGGGCCAGGTGCAATTGTGCACTTACAATTGGCGCCGTCTGTGGGAAATTTAGTCTAGAAGAGGTAGGGATATTATGGCGGGCTTAGGCTCTCACCATGCGAGTCACGGGGATCACAGCCGGAGGACCATTTCGAGCGTCTTGAACATCGAAGGGATCGTGAGGGAAGTGTCCATACGAGTTCCCGGGCGCTAGCCATACTCGTAGTGGTGGGGGTAGCGCCCCCGGGAGGACGGTTCTAAAGCCATGCGAAGGAGATCAACCGTTTAAAGAGAAAGCTACGCCGCGCCAGACGTAGGCCTACATCATCCTCACATAATCCATCCTCGGAAGAGGATAGGCGAGATGGCTACAGTTCGAGATCGTGCTCACCTGCCGGCTCGGTGTCCTCCCGTGAGGAGGACGGCCGGCCAGCTCGCGCGGACGCAAGAATCTTCACTTCTAAGGGCTTAGGCAACGACGCTATGAGTAGGGCGTTACACCAACTCTCCAAATCTCCGTTTTCACGGAGGATTAAGAGGGGAGGCTTCCTAGGAGGTTCACCCGGCCCACCTTTACCATCTACAATGGCCGGGCCCGGTCGGTGGAGCACGTGAGTCACTTCAACCGAGAGGATGGCGAGTGCACTCTCACAACGAGACTCGATGTGTAAAGTTTTCCCCTCGACTTGGGACACTGTGGCTATGAGATGGTTTAACGGTCTCGAATCGGGGTACGTAGGCTCGTTCGGGGAGCTAACTAGGGCATTCACTTCGCGGTTCATTACGTGTAGCGAGAGTCCCTCGGCCATTGGACTCGCTGCTATCCATGGCCATGAAGGAAGGGGAGACGGCGAAAGCATACTCCGACCGATGCGGGAAATGTTTAATGAAATAGATGGTGATTTTGATGAGGTGGCGCTTAATACCTTTAAGGTAGGTTTTCCCTACGACCACGACCTAAGAAAGTCTTTGACGAAAAAGCTTCGCGCAGCGTACGCCGCCTTATGGATCGTATTGATGAGTACAAAAGGGTAGAGGAAGACCGACGAGCGGGGAAGGGAAAGGAGAAGGTTATCCCGCAGGAGAAAAGAGATTTCAGGTCGAACAAATATCACAACAACAAGCCGAGGAGAGATTACTTCGGGCAATCCGGCTCGGCAGCACCTCAGGCTGTAAATACTGTGTTCCGAGAACCAGTGCATCAGTTACTAGAGAAAGTTCGTAAAGAGCCCTTCTTCAGATGGCCCGACAAGATGGCGGGGGACCTGCGAAAAGAAATCAAAACCTCTTTGTCGGTACCATCGGGATGTGGGCCACGCTGCAGAAGCTGTCGGACCTGTGGAACCATCTGGAGCGGCTCGTCGGTGAGGGAAAGTAGAAGCGACACTTGTGTCGGCCCAGGGCGGAGTCGGTCAAGTTGGCTCAAACAACCGAGAGGAACAATTCATCTCGGCCGACGCATTGGGAACAATTAATGTTATCTTCGGCGCAACTTGGTAGGACCGGCTCAGGTCCCACTAGGGTGATGGCGGTTTTCCATCCTCCGGCCGAGGATGTGGGTAGCAGGCCGAAGAGGTTGAAGAGCACTTTGCCCGTCTTAGGTTTCTCCGAGGAGGATAAGGTAGGGACTATCCAGCCCCATGACGATGCTCTTGTGGTCACCCTCAGGATAGGGAACTACGATGTGAGAAGGGTGATGATAGATCAGGGCAGCGGTGCAGATATCATGTACCCTGATCTATTTAAGGGTCTAAGGTTGGAGTTGGAAGATCTAACTCCTTATGACTCGCCGCTTATAAGCTTCGAAGGGAAAGCCATTGTGCCGAAGGGACAGATTCGTTTACCCGTTCAATCCGGCTCAGAAACGGTTGAGGTGGATTTCATTGTGGTTGACGCGTACTCTCTATATACAGCCATCCTCGCCAGGCCCTGGCTGCACGCGCTTGGGCCTGTCTCCTCTACCTTGCACGTTAAAGTCAAATTCCCCTCGGGGGAATGTGTTGAGAAAATCCTCGGCAGCCAATCGGTAGCCAGGCAGTGCATATCGGCTGCGGTACTACATCAGACAGAAGCCAAGTCTTCGGCTTTAATCACCAAAGACTTATAGCAGTTAACGGCTCTTGATTCATCTGGAATGGTGACAGGAGATGAGACACATTGCGAGGAGCTAGAGAAGTTTCCAGTAGCCGATGACCCAGAGAGATTCTTCCAAGTCGGTGTACTTTTGCCACACCAAGAGAAGATGAAATTGTTAGAATTCTTGAAGGACAATGTTGATGTTTTTGCGTGGGATCCTTATGAAGCTCCAGGCGTGGATCCGGGCTTCGTTTGTCATCATTTAAATGTCAACCCAGCTATTGTTCCGAGGAGGCAGCCACCTCGGCGATCTTCCAGAGAACATTTTGAGGCTGTGAAGGAAGAGGTTCTTAAACTCAAAAGGGCGGGGGCTATCAAAGAAGTTTTTCTACCCTGAATGGTTGGCTCATACTGTTGTTGTTAGAAAGAAAAATGGAACGTGGAGGGTATGTGTGGACTTTACTGATCTGAACAAGGCCTGTCCTAAAAATTCGTTCCCAATGCCACGTATTGATCAACTGGTGGATGCCACTGTCGGACATCCACGGATGAGTTTTTTGGACGCCTTCCAGGGTTATCACCAGATTCCCTTGGCGTTGGAGGATCAAGAGAAGACTGTTTTTATTACTCCAACGGGTAATTATCATTATAAAGTCATGCCATTTGGTTTGAAGAATGCTGGGGCTACCTACCAGAGGATGATGACTAGAATGTTTGAACAGCAACTTGGGAAGACCGTTGAAGTGTATGTGGATGATATGGTGGTGAAGAGCAAAACAATACCCTCACACATGGGAGACCTGGCTGACACCTTTCAGGTGTTAAGAAAGTACAAGTTGCGCCTCAACGCCTCAAAGTGCTCTTTCGGCGTGGGGTCTGGAAAATTTTTGGGGTACATGATCACTCATAGAGGCATTGAGGTAAACCCAACACAGGTTAAGGCTATTCAGGACTTGCAGCCTCCTCGGAACCCAAAAGAAATTCAAAAGTTAACGGGAATGATTGCCGCCTTGAATAGGTTCATATCTCGGTCAGCTGACCGGTGTCGTCATTTCTTCCAATTGTTGAATAAGTGGAAAGGGTTTCAATGGACCGAGGACTGCGAGTTAGCTTTTCAATAGCTCAAGCAATATCTTTCTCGGCCACCTATTCTGTCTCGTCCGGAGGCACATGAGATTTTGTTTGCTTATCTGGCAGTGGCCATCCACGCGGTCAGCCTGGTCCTGATAAGAGATGATAACGGGGTGCAAAGACCGGTATATTACGTTAGTAAGTCTTTAGGTGATGCCGAGGTGCGTTATCAACCCTTAGAGAAAGCACTCCTGGCCGTGGTTCATGCCACGCGAAAGCTTCCCCATTATTTCCAGTCCCACACCGTGGTTGTCCTGACCCAATTGCCCCTTAAGGCAGTGCTACGTAGTGCCGACTACTCAGGCAGGGTAGCAAAGTGGGGGACCATCCTGGAGGCTTTTGACGTTAAATACAAGCCTCGCACCTCGGTGAAGGGTCAGGTCCTCGCTGACTTGGTGGCAGAGTTTATTGGACCATTGCTGGAAGAAACTCTAAAAGAAGCACACATGGATGGAAAATCAGTTGGAGTGATCACGGCCGCAGTGCCCTCGGCTTGGAAAGTGTATGTGGATGGGGCTGCTAATCAGAGAGGGTCTGGTGTTGGACTTGTTCTAATGTCCCCTGAAGGAATTGTCTTCGAAAAATCTTTAAGATTGGCTTTCTCGGCTACTAACAATGAGGCCGAGTATGAAGCAGTCTTGGTAGGCATGCAGATGGTACGTAGGATGGGTGGAAGGGAAATCCATGTGTTCTCGGTCTCTCAGTTAGTGGTCGGCCAAGTCAAGGGGACCATGGAGGCTAGAGACCCCAGAATGTAGGAGTATTTGGCCCAGGTCAAACGTCAGCAAGCTGAATTTGACTCATTTGCCTTCGCTCACATTCCTAGGAGTGGAAACACCCATGCAGACTCTTTAGCCACATTGGCAACATCTTCAGCTCAGGGTTTGCCCAGGATTATCCTTGTGGAGGATTTGCTAAAGCCAACTCTTGCCCCCATCAATGTGGCTCGCATCCATCTAGTAAGGCCTGGACCTAGTTGGATTGACCCAGTCGTGTCTTTTCTTAAGAATGACATCCTTCCCGAGGACAAATCGAAAGCAGATAAGATACGTCGAAAGGCGCCACGCTTCTGGTTGTCCGAGGATCAGAAACTGTATAAACGATCCTTTTCAGGACCGTACTTGTTGTGTGTACACCCTGACTCAACGGAAGCACTTCTGGAAGAACTGCATGAAGGGATTTGTGGCAGCCACACTGGCGGAAGGTCCTTGGCCCACAGAGCTCTGACTCAGGGTTATTGGTGGCCCAATATGCAAAGGGAGGCTCAAGACTACGCCAAGAAATGTGATCAATGCCAGAGGTTCGCCCCTAACATCCATCAACCTGGAGGAGTTCTTAACCACCTTTCCAGTCCTTGGCCCTTCGCACAGTGGGGATTGGACATAGTGGGGCCATTTTCGAGGGCAGCAAGTAACAAAAGATGGCTGCTGGTAGAAACAGATTACTTTACTAAATGGGTCGAGGCGGAGCCCTTGGCAAACATTAGAGATGTTAATTCCAAGAAGTTTGTGTGGAAGAACATCGTTACTAGATTTGGAATACCACATACACTTATATCAGATAATGGTGTCCAATTTGACAGCAAAGCTTTCAGGAAGTATTGCGGTGACATGGGTATCATAAATGGGTACTCCACCCCAGCTTATCCTCAGGGAAATGGACAAGCCGAGGCCATTAACAAGGTCATAATCAACGGGCTCAAGAAGAGGTTGAATGATGCGAAAGGTAGATGGGTAGAAGAGCTCCCTCATGTTCTGTGGACGTATCGGACCACACCGCGCAGGTCCACTAGAGAAACGCCATTCTCTATGACTTATGGAGCCGAGGCAGTAATACCTCTAGAATTTGGTTTTCCTACCCTAAAGACGAGCTCCTTTAGCCCAGAGAATAACAAGGGACTCCTGGAGAAAGGTCTTGATTTACTCGAGGAACGGCGCGAGGCAGCTATGGTCCAAATGGCTTATTATCAGCAGAAGCTAAAACGAGGATATGATGCCCACGTGAAGCTAAGGCCACTTGCACCTGGTGATCTTGTGCTAAGAAAAGTGGTGGGCACCTCTAAGAACCCAGCTTGGGGTAAGTTAGGACCCAACTGGGAAGGTCCCTATCGCATTGTTTCAGTAGCAGGCATAGGGTCATATCGGCTAGCTGACCTAGATGAGAAAATTGTACCACGCCCATGGAATGTAAATAATCTTAGAAGGTATTATTATTAATAAAATGTGCTTTTGTCAGTTAACATTTCAAAGTTATGAGTACCTCTAATGCATGCAGTTACTACTTTTAAGAATCAAACAGAAACTTGGTTAAGTGTCGTCCTCGGACCACAAATCTTGTGGAAATTGATATCTTATCATTTGTTAAACAGAACCTTAGTTATGCCGGGTCCTCGGACCTCCTACTTTGGGAAAATTAACATTTGCAGTTACTACTTTTAAGAATCAAACAGAAAATTGGTTAAGTGTCGTCCTCGGACCACAAACCTTGTGGAAATTGATATCTTATCATTTGTTAAACAGAACCTTAGTTATGCCGGGTCCTCGGACTTCCTACTTTGGGAAAATTAACATTTGTAGTTACTACTTTTAAGAATCAAACAGAAACTTGGTTAGGTGTCGTCCTCGGACCACAAATCTTGTGGAAATTGATATCTTATCATTTGTTAAACAGAACCTTAGTTATGCCGGGTCCTCGGACCTCCTACTTTGGGAAAATTAACATTTGCAGTTACTACTCTTAAGAATCAAACAGAAACTTGGTTAAGTGTAGTCCTCGGACCACAAACCTTGTGGAAATTGATGTCTTGTCATTTGTTAAACAGAACCTTAGTTATGTCGGGTCCTCGGACCTCCTACTTTGGGAAAATTAACATTTGAAGCTATTGCTCTTAAGAATCAAACAGAAACTTGGTTAAGTGTAGTCCTCGGACCACAAACCTTGTGAAAATTGATGTCTTGTCATTTGTTAAACAGAACCTTAGTTATGTCGGGTCCTCGGACCTTCTACTTTGGGAAAATTAACATTTGAAGCTATTGTTCTTAAGAATCAAACAGAAACTTGGTTAAGTGTAGTCCTCGGACCACAAACCTTGTGAAAATTGATGTCTTGTCATTTGTTAAACAGAACCTTAGTTATGCCGGGTCCTCTGACCTCCTACTTTGGGAAAATTAACATTTGAAGTTAATGGTCTAAAGAATCAAATGGAAAATTAGTTAAGTCTTGTCCTCGGACTATAAACATGATCAAAGTTAACTTCTTATTGTGTCTAGGAGTTAGTGCCTTACCGTTCAATAACTCGGATCTTAAGTTTTATTTCTTTAAAAGTATTAAGCAAATTTATGTGAGGAAGGAGTGGTCCTCGGATCTTACATCCTACTAAAAACAATGCTATACGTTATAAGGTTTTAATCGTTATATGAGGTCTCTCTTTTTTAAACAAGGCATTGTTTAAACATATTAGCCATATCACTTTTTATTAAGTTTTTAATAACACGCGAATGACTGCGTGGAGGTTATGATTGTGCAAAACTTGAAGTTAGATTTGTTTGCTCTGCCCCTTTTTGACCATGTACTAATGGCAATCTTTATGACCAATATAACAAGAATAAAGTAAAATGGATGCGACATAAATGAGAATCAAACGAAATAGTTCTTCATTAATCACTTAAATGTACATTACATATTTAATCCAGATGTAGAAAAAGAGAAGTCCTAAAGCTAGGTCCTAAGCTTTTAGAGGGGGGTCTTGCTGAGAGGTACTGGTGGCCTCGGTCTTTCTCAACTCCAGCTCAAAGGGAGTCAGGGCTTGCTTTCCTTTGTCTGCTGTCTTCGTTGGAAGGACGTTGGGTTCCACTTTCTGGCTCAAGTCCTTCTCTGCATCCCTGCCTCCTTCCTTCTCTTTGTTGGAACCTGAAGGTTCTGTAGGGTCTGGAATTAGCTGTGGGACCATCGGAGGCAGAGCAGGGAGAGTTGACTCAGGGGTAGGAGTAGCAGCAAGAGCCTCTTCAATCTCCTGTATCTCCAGGGGAAGCCAAACGTTCTCGGATTTCCTCAGATCCGAGGATAGAGGAACTCCAGCTACGTTTAGGGCTTCCCCCCAGACTTTCTGACAGTACTCCCGGCACAAAGCCGCGAAGGCCTCTGTCAGCTGCTCCTCGGTGGTTGCTACCCCTTCCTCGTAGCTCGTCTGCTTGGCAGCTTGTAAAGAGCGTTGGAATGAGCTGGCTTCTTCCTTCATCAACGCAAGTTCCTTTTCCAAATCCGAGCGTTCCCTTTGGGCTCGGGAGAGCTCATCATCTTTTTCGTGAAGGAGCTTGCGCTGCCCTTCTATCTGGGTCTTCATGGTCTTCAGATTCGCCTCGGCCCCATTCTTCTCTCTCTTTAGATCAACCACCTCCGAGGTAAGCTTCTCGTTCTCAGCAAGGGCTGTGCCCAAGGACTTCTCAGTCTCCACCCTGACTTCAAACTCAGTTCTGGCCTTCTTCCGAGTGTCTTCTATAAATTTCTCGGCTACGAAGACTTCTTGAATGGCCTGCAGTAAAGTGCGAGGAAGTCAGATGTAGCAAGGCACTTATGAATGATCTGATATTGTTAAAAGTGGAATCTTCCTAAAAGGGTTAAACTTACCAGTGCTAAATCCCTTTTTAAAGAGAGGAATAGTTGTGGCTGGCTCATTCTTTCCAAGGTTTCCATGTCCTTGGGCAGCAGAAGAGGGCGCTCCAACACTTCGGCCAAGTGGTGGGCATGGCCTTGTTGAACCGCCCTTATACTGGATTGGCAGGAGATGGGTGCACCGTCCAGCCTTAAGTCAGGGGACCAGGTGGTCGGTGCTCGGCGCACTTCGGCCTCGTCCCTGATCTCCCCGCTTTCAACTGAGCAGGCCCTACCCTTGCCTTTGTCCAGATTCTGCTACTGAACCGATGGAGGTTGTTGTCGTGGTTTCTTGGGGTCCTTGCTGATCGTCCCCTCGGCCTCCCCCTTTCTCTTCTTTTTGGGATCCTCGGCTGGAAGTTTTGGCTCGGCTGGAGGAGGGGGAGGTGGCAAAGATGGAAGAGCTTGGGACGCCCTCGTCTTTTTCTCGGCGACCTTCGCACCTTTCTTGGTTAGGAGATCCTGCATCCTATCCATGTCTTCCTCGAATTCGTCTTCCGGTCGGGCAACTACAAACCCTGCAATTCCAGAGGCCTCGGTGGCTTCTTCCTCCTCGTCAGAAAGTACGACGAACTGATTCCCTCGAGGTCTTTCGGTGTCTTCAAGTTGGAATTGATCTATCTCTTCGTCTAGTGTATGTGAAGAAGACACCTGCTCTTCTGGAACAACAGTTGCCTAAGAGTGCACGGCGAGGGGAATTGCCGCTATGGGCTGGTTGTACAAAACGGTGTGAGGGGTGTCAGGGAGATCGTGGTTGTCCAAAAAGTGGGGCCGGGCTACGTTTATTCTTCTTCGTCTTCGGTCACCCGCGACTATGGCGTTTTCTATCTCCTGGAAGTCCGAAGAGATGGGAGTGTACCCCAGAATCAGATGAGCAGCTCTAAGTTGTAAGTCCTTGCTGACAAACACCTCGGAGCGAAGCACTCGGTTTAGATCGGCAACGCTGCAGTGGCTCAAGCGTGGACGCACGTGTTGCTTATCTGCAAAGAAAGACGTGAAAGTTAACAACATGGTCAGATTCACACAACAAGTGATAAAGTTAAACAAATATAAATACATGTTAGTGTGCATGTTTGTGAGTATTAAAGGAAGTTGTGAGATGGGGAGGTTAATCCTAAGGCGTCGCACCTGGGTCTCCCCACTTAACTGGGCAGTGGAGGCCGTCGTGCCAGTTCCCAGAGACGATCAGGTAGTCATCCTTCATACCTTTGTTGGATTTGGGCAGATAGGAGATTAGCCTAACGACGCTGGAGCGGGATTTAATGTAGTAACCTACTTTGGAGAGTTTATGGGACTTGTACAGAAAGACGACGTCGTGCCAGGTGAGGTTTAGACCCATTTGCTCGTTTAGAGCATCGACGCTACCCAAAACTCTAAAAACGTTTGGGAGGCACTGATCGGGACACAACCGATGGTTGCGAAGGTACTCCCTGGTTACAGGCTTCATTGGGAGGGTCATCCCACCCTCTACAAAGGCTATCATCGGGATGATAACCTCTCCCTCCTTTCTAGAGCCGGCCACGGCTTCCGCCGGGCAATATTTTAAACCTACATCGCCGAGAATGTGATACTTGGCTCTGAAGCCTTCCATTCCAGCGGTGGTATCAACTAGACACTTAAACCTACCCATCAGAAAAGAATGAAAGGCTAAACTCTAAAGGGGAGAATATCTACGAGGACAGCCGAGGACTATATCCGAGGAGAAAGGGTTAAGAATAGAGAGAGCAAGAACTTACAAAGTTGAAGGTGTGCAAATTTCCACGGTTTTCTGCAGGTAAAGTATGATTGTTGATGTTTTGATGGGATTAGCCTCTGGGGAATTAAATGAAGGCGCAGGTTCCCGAAGCGTCACGATGTGCGGAAAAGCGGCCTCGAAATTATATTCGTCCCGCCCAAATTTTCGTGGAGTAACGAGGACCGTTGGATACTCATCTCGCTGTTGAACGTAGGGGACAAAGTGTAGCTTACAGCAATAAATGCGCGCGTTTTTGAAAATAAAACCGCCAAGTGGCATCTTCTGGGACGCGAAACGATTTCCACACGTGCAATCATTCACAAAGTGTGTTGAGTAAGTTCTCGTCAGATCAAAACCCTACTTTTCTCCTCAGACGTTGAAAATTAGAGTTTTGAGGGGCTATTGTGGGGAGTAAAAAGACCCTGATGGGGATGTGGGCCTTTGGGCCATGCTAAGGAAGGCCGACCTGCTCTTGGGTTTAGAACTTGTTGGTACTACGGGTCGGCCCATACGCCGAGGATCCGAGGATCCAGCCGAGGATGAATTTCCCTTCGGACGGACACCGGAGAACCCGGGATTTCATGGTAAAGGTTAGGGAATGACACGGTCAAGACCAATGGTTAAAGGGGGTGAACCCTTGAATGTCCTAGAAGCACCGATGTTAGAGAAATACCAAAGATAAAGGCTGCCACCTCCACATTAAAGACCCTGCACCTACCACCCTGGCCGCATTAATGGGGAAGTGACACCTGAACAGTGGAAGGGAAACTTCTGGTTACTATTCAAAGGCACTGAGAAAAGAAATATCTAGGCTAAGGGGGAGTTGGGGCAACACGTGTACAAAGTATCAAAAAGAGGAGTATTTAAGGAGCAACTTAGAACAGGAAGGGGGGGTTTTTTTTTCCTTTCTTGTAATCAAAAAGAAAAAAGAAAAAAGAGAAAGAGATAATATAAGAACAGCTCTCGGCTTACGTCCGAGCAGGTTGATTTACAATATTCCTTGTTGTTTTCAAGTGTTTGCAATCTTTGGCTTGTCATTTAATCCTCATACACTTCTAACCTGGGTTTCAAGCCCACACTCTACAAATTCATATTGTTTAAGGCTCATTGGGCCTGAGCCCGTAACTGCTCTTGGGGCCAGGTGCAATTGTGCACTTACAAAACATTTTCACTAATTCCTCATCTTCCATATTTACTCTTATATTTTTACATTTATGTTGTAACATTTAGGGCTTGTTTGACACCATTGTTTTAAAACATTTCAACACATTTTAAATAACATTACACATTTTTTCATACATTTTTTCAACCACACGTATATCAAAAATACTTAAACAACATAACTTAAACTACTCTTCCAAACACCCCCTTATTTATTTTAATTATTTAATATTAAAACGCTTCAACAATATGTATAAAAAATAATCTTCATACGCTAAAAGAAACTATAAATTAACATATGCACAAATGTATACACATAAAATCGATCAAATATACACATATTTTATCATCAACACTTTTGGTTATTTTATTTTGATATATTTTTTAAAAAGTAACCCAAAAAAAAGGTTAAACATATAATTATTTTTCTTTTTGTATCATTCTTAAAATAAATTATGTTCGATGTTGATGGTGATTCATAACAAGTATAATTTGTCCATAAGGTTCGTCCAAGCCCAACCACGTCAAAGACACCCTTTAGGAGGGAGAAAAGAGAGAGAGCACCACAAATGTAAAAAGAAGCCATCCAAATGGATACCAATCATCCATAGAGATATAATTTGTCCACATCACCAGAGACTGTAGATGATCAACAAACACTTGGTAAAATTCTAAGTGTTTTCCACTTATCACAAGTGATTAGGCCACGATCCTTCATTTCAGAATGTGGGGTGAATTCCCCAAAATTCGCTCCACTCTCCCCCACTAAGGCCACACATCCCCCATGGTGTTAGTGACACTTAACAAGTAGACCTACTTCGAACTCTTTATAAAAAGGACACAATTTCACTAGCCTAAGGTATGTTTTTACTATTCATCCACTCAATAAACTTGAGTCTTAGAGAGAAAACTGACTTAACCATCAGAGGGTTCCGACCGGTTTATCCTAATCACCTTTGATAGCATACTTCCTTCTTTTTCAGGCCATCCATCCGTCGTTGAAGTCCGGATTATTTATCCTACTGATTTCACACAATATCAAATGTTATATTAGAAACAATATTTAAATTGTCCTATCAAATACCAATTGATTGAACCAACGACAAAGAGGTAATAATCTAAATTTTAAACATTGGCTAGACACCCATTTTTACAATGTGTGTGTGTGTGTGTGTGTGTGTGTATTTTGAAGAAATGAAGGTATCCAAAGCTCTTTGAGCACCTGAATATTTCCTTGAGTATGAGTAATCCTCCTACCTCACGAAAAAGTATTTTGTATCAAATAATACCATGTCATTCATATAAACATCCAACAAACAATAAACATATGTACAAAAATAACTACCCACTAACACATATCTTTCATTTGTTAGTAAGGTAGTTATTTTTTACAGACATGTCTCACACTTATTGAATTTTGATACCATTAACATATATCATTTGATACTAAATACCTTCCCTTATCCCCACACATACTAAGTTATTACAGAGAGAAATCCATTGAAGTAGGAATTGTTAAGATGACTTTAAGGATAAAGATTAAAATTGTCATTTCATAGCTTGATGGTCAAAGAATCATTTTTGGCCAACAGAGAATGAAAATCCACATCAATTAGTGATTCGAATCTCAACCAAGCACATTAGGATTTTGAGATCAGACCACAAGATTAAAAGATCTTGCAAAACCAAGTTTCAGCAATAAAGTATTTTTAAAATGGAATTGAATAAGCACAATAATGAGTAATTAATTTTAATTGGTTTTGAGAGGAATTAATTATCATAATAACATGTTAAAATCTTGTTGGTTCTAACATAAAAGAATGACAGACATCAATGCATGCAATAAAACCTAATAGATAATTAGGTATTTTAATTATTAAATTAAATTAAATATTTTTCTCAAAAGGAATATTAATTGATAATTAGGAAACCCAACACTCTTAGGGTTATTATGGTTCCATAATGGCTCAAATTTGAAATAAACTCATAATTATCCATTAAATATATCAGAAAAATCAAAGTTAAATTAGATATGCATGAACCAGAAATCCAAGTGCAGCATACAAAACAAGAATTTCGGTACTTTGAGTCTAGAGTGTTGTATCTTCGCCATTTGCTTGATTTTTCTTCGATGGTGGCTCTAGGAATTTTTTTTAGGGTAGTCACCAAAAAATTTAAATTATACAAAATCCAATAAAGCGATAACTTGAATATTTGCTACAATTACAAGTCAAGTCATTAAGAAGAGCAAAATTGTTGCGATTGTAAAGCCAAAAAGAGTATAATTGTCGTCATCATAAAAAAGAACTTGCAACCACAATATTTTTCTTAGTACCATTTTTTAAGGAAAAATAAAATTAGAGATTATTTTATTGAATAGGTTGAACGATCTACAAATTTAAATGATTAGCAATTTTTATCATTTTATTTTATAATAGGTTTTTTGTTGAACAATTTGTTCACTTGTTATTGTTTGGTCTCGTCTTGTTTTTGTTTGGTTTATTTGTTTATATTTGTTGTTATTTGGACTAATATTTATTGTTGTTTTTTAAGATTTTTAATATATATATATATATATAAGAGATTAAGGATTATATTTGGTGGTAGAATTAATTTTGGAGTAATGCTATGTCCACAACATTTTTGCAGTAAATCTTATGCAAAAAACTGTTATTGGTGGGTAAAAAAATTATATCAGTATTTGGGTTAAATTAGAATTAGTAACAGCTTACTACATTCAATTTGTTGTGAAATTATTGGAAAAATGTTGTGAATATAACATTATTGAATCCAAAATTTTGTAATTCTCAAGTCCAAATGTTCAACATGCTTATTAGGGTGGTCACAATTGGTTAGTTTAGCATATGATATTTTTTTAGCAAGTGTATATATACATTTTTTTGTGCAAGTCAAGGTGGTTTCATGACTACCATGGCTTGCATGTGGAGCAGCCAGTGTTTTTCTTATGCTTTCATTTACCTTACCATTTTGGGGGGTTAAAAATGAGTTAGATAATATTCAAAAGAATCCTTGGGCCTAATTCTGAGAGACCTCTGTCGACACCCAGCCCAAAACGGAGAACCGTGGGCCTTCATTCGACCACCCACAGTGGCAACGCTCCCGCACGCGCGGGGCCTATTGGAGGCCTTTCTTGATAATTGTGTGGTTCACGCGGAGCTTCGGGTGCTCTCTCTCTTGAGGGAGGAGGACGGTATTTGTCTACCTTTAGAGGTATGGCAGGAATCTTGGCCAAATTTTAGGTGATTAGCAAAGGTAAGTGAAGTCACCACCAATCATTGGGTTTTTCTAAGGTGTGATTGGTCACTTGTTTCTAGTTGATTTTATTACCGATCCTAGGCTAAGAAAAATGTCATTTTTCCTAATTTAATGTGGATGACAAAAAATCTTGATTCTTGAGTCCGAAAATTTAGTTACGTGTGGGGAAGGTGTTAAGCACCCCACAACGCCTGTCCACTGGATTTCGAGGCTTTGCATGCAAAGGGGGCTTTGAGGTTTGGCTTTTGAATAGGTGTGGTCTCAATCTATACTTTCCTAAAGCATTTGAGCAAAGTATCAGAATTCCATGGTGAAAATTCGGCGACATGTCACCTTACTTTCGCGGTGAAAATTAGGCATCACTTTACCTTAGGTGACATGGACTGCGACAATCACACCAAAAGGGAGAGAGCGGTTATATATATACATTCATCATGCACGATGCAAGCACACAGAGTAGGAAAGTAAATGCCTACATCTCTAGAGCCTACATCTCTAGAGCATGACCCAAAATATAGGTGCAAGAAAGTAAACAAGGGTGGCCATACTCCAGAGATAAGGATGAATGGTATGTGACATGGTATACCTAATACAACCCATCTAAGAGAGAAAGGAGGAAGAAAGGAGATTTAAAAGAGTACATAACCAAATGGGAGAAACTAGACCCCTAAATCTACTGAACATAGCCGCTTGGCTTATATCCAAATGCTCGCATCCTCGTCCTATTTGCTTATGCTTGGGAGACCGTGCCCTAGCTCCATGTGTCCTCGCTCCATAGGTGTACATGTAAAGGCAAAGACAAGAAATCAGCAGACAAGCAATGGAAAGAAAAGATGCAAAGAGTATATGAAAGAGGCATAAAGCAGATAAGCATGATAGACATGGCAAGCAAAGAAACAAGAAAGCAAGCAAACAAGCGAGAAGGCAAACAAGAAAGAAAGCAAACAAAAGGTGGTGTCCGCGAGGGACAAATTTTTAAAACTACCACCTTCCAATTTATCATCAATTGTTGTCTAAACCTTAACACAAAATACCTTAAATATGTCTCTATCTCTCTCTATTCTTTTTTCTTTTTTCTTTTTTTACTTTTCTTTTTAATGGGTTTTAAGCACCTTAGCCTTAGCCACAAAATTGCATATTCCCAAATCACGTAAAGGCGCATTCATTCTTTATGGATTCAATCAGACAAGCCTAGTTTACTAGGCAAGTCTATATGTTGTATTCTAAGTTTTTACCACTTTTCCTGATAGCTCGATTAGTACCTTTGCCTCTCAAATAAAGAGAGTGTGGGTTCGATAACTAAGTGCATGGTCCCCTTAAAAAGATACAAGGAGAGAGAGAGAGAGAGAGAGAGTATAGATTTCTAAGAAACCAAGACAATTGAAGTTAAGGGTCTTTAAAGCAATGAAAGTTTTGGAGATGCCATAAATCATTATGCTTAATACAACATTATATTGAAGTTACATTGGCAAGGAGTCCTTGCAAGAAACATTCTAATTACACAGACACCAAAGAAACCAATATTTCTAAATTTCAAAGCAGACAACATATACGAGGGTTCTTGTATTCATGTTTAATTGATAGTCTCTTGTTCTCAAATAATGGCATGTGATTGAATTTTGCTTACATCAAACATAAATAAGCAAGCAATTACCCAAGTGTGTATAAAGTCATGAGCCTTTAGTTTTGAGGCTCGGTCGTATTAGATCCAAAGACTCACCATCCGCGGAGGTGGTTAGATGCCCTCAAAACTCTTTATCTTGTGGGTCCCAAGGTTAATGGCCTGTTTGGAAGTTTAGAGAGGGAGGAGAGTAGAGGAGAGGAGAGTAGTGGGGAGGAGAGTAGAGTGAAATAATTACCCTCCACCTTGTTTGGATGTTTTTAAAATTAGTAAGGGGGAAGGGAGTAATTAGCCCTTCCCCTTGTTTGGATGTTTTTAAAATTGAGATGGAGAGGAGAGGAAATGATTAAATAGACAAATTTACCCATATTTGAAAATAAATTGCAATATTGGTCTATGATTAATTGGTTTGTAATTTTGTTAATTTAAAAAGGGTAAATTAGAGAATTCATTTGGTCAATAATTTATCTACTCTACTCTCCCTCCAAATCTCTCCAATTTGGGGGAATTAAAAATGAAGGGTTAGAGGTAGTTGAAACCCTCCCAAACCCCTCCAAATCCCTCCCCCTCCTCCCTTAAAAAACTTCCAAACAAGGGATTTAAATTACTCTCCCTCCCTCTACTCTACTCTCCCTCCTTTTTTAAACATCCAAACAGGCCATAAGAGATCAAGTATTAGCTTGCCCCACTATTGTGCGAGTGCCCCCATGGCTTGTCGAATTAGAGTTTAAATTTACCAGGGTAGTAATCATATCTACAAACCCCCTTTTTTGATTAACTAAAAAAAATAATTTTAAAACCTAAGACTCCAGACCGATGTAGTCAAGATTGAGGTTAGTAGTGAAAGAGAAAGCCTTTTAAGAGATGATGGTGAAGACTGCAGAAAAATGCTTTTAAGGATATTGAGGTGTTTGAGACCATAGAGAAACTGGAGTTTTTTCCCCTCATTTTTGTTACATAAAAATAAATAGGGGTCAGGTTGACAATATTTGTTCACTGGTCTAAACAAAACTTTATCAATAGCACTCTTTTTTTCTTCAAAGGGTTAACAATCCAAATTTTCTAGGTTTATAATTCAAATTTTAATTCTATAGTTGCTGGCTTACATTTAGAGCTTAATCATACAAACTACAAAAAAAAAAAAGGGTCTTTGGTGTGGGCTTATCGACACCACATCACGTGATGGCAATGAGTAATACCACGTGTACCATACGAGCCTTACTGAATCTATTACTTGAACCACTCATCTTTGGGTGTTGGGACAAAAACTCCTCCATCAATCCACACCATATGTGATTATTTCAATAGGTGTTGATTATGGAGAGATATCAAACGTCAATTGTATCTCATTGGATGTTCCTAAACAACATCTCGCAATTGATTTTCAGTTAAATGAAAATTTCAAGTATGACAGGGACCTTTTCCCTTTTTATTTTTATTTTTTTTGAAAAACCAGTATGACAAGGACTTGCCACATAAAGTCAGCATTCTTGGCCCAAAAAAGAGCTGCTTATCTTTTTTTTGATAAACTATAAAAAAAAATTAAAAAAAAAGAGCTGCTTATCAATAGAATTAAACATCCTGATTTCCACAGGAGAAATATTCTGAGAAAAGGCGAGTAAATGTCACCTATTTCACAAAGATAGTGATTATTTTATTTATTTTTTGGGACAGGGATAGGGCAATTGTTTATGATCATATACTCGGTGATGATATTTGGGCCTGGATCACTGTGCAACAACGCACCAAACAAAATTTGTAGGTCCATACCAACCGGCCAGCTTGTTCAACCCACTAATGTCTCCTTTTTTCTTTCTTTCTTTCTTTTATTGTTATTATTATTATTATTATTATTATTATTATTATTATTATTTTTGGGATAATTTAATGTCAATGTAAATATCAAAAAATAAAGTAGCGAAAATTGGCATAAGAAAGGAACTGAAAATATTCCACATGGTCAAAGACTAACAACATGAAGGTTTATAATAGAATTGTGATTGTGCCATATCCTCACACAACGCAGGTACTTCATGGACCTGTCTTTTAAGCTATAACTAGGCAGCACACTAAATGGCTAAGCATGCCCAGTATCAGTATGGTGCAGAAGAAAAAACAGGGTTTGGATTGAAGAGTATTGTAAACTAAACTGAATCTAGATTTGGCTTATGCTTTCCCTATGGAACTACTTTCTATGGATTTTTTAATGAAATTATATGATATGGGACATGTGTGTGTGTATGTGTGTGTGAGAGAGAGAGATAGAGAGAGAGAGAGAGAGAGAGACAACTACATAAAATAGATTTTCCAGAGGTGTAAATGAAACGAATAAATGCATAATTTCTATGTAAATCCGGGCTCAGTCATCCATGTAACATAAAAGATGTTTCACATTTCAAAATGATACCCAGACTTCAGCTCAGGCCTGAGAAACCAGGCCTGGCTAACATTATAAATGTGGCATCAGAGTCGCGACTTTAGTGGCCATAACTTGTGTAAAAGCCCTTTGTGTAAAAGCCCAACGTAAGATGACAAGGTAGTTAATTGACCCAAATCCATAAGATGCATTAAAAAAATGTATGTGTATATATATATATATACACAAACTTTTTTTAAAGAAACCTACGAGGAGTTTCGTAGAGATATTATATATTTTTTGCAAAAATACACTTACACCCTTGTGATTTTAATTCGCTAAGGGTCTGTTTGAATACCACTTATTGTTGAAAATTAAAAACTGAAAACACTGTAACAAAATAATTTTAAATGTGTGAATAGTGCTGTGGGACCCAGTTTTAATAAAAGTTTTGCTGAATTAGACAACTTGTAGGTCCCGTGAATAGTGCACGAGACCCGCTGACAAAGACGCAAACGTGCTGAAATTTTATTTCAGCGCAATCTAAACCTAGCCTAAATTTAAAACTTATCATTTTAGTCTATTGACTTTGATTAATTGTCTTTTAGTCTAGTAAGCTTCAAAATTGTAATTTTAATCCATTAACCTTGAAAATTTGTCATTTTAGTCCGTTAAGTTTAAAATTGATCATTTTTTAATAAATTCATAAAATAATTTCTACAATTAATTGTTTAATGTTAAAAAAATGTCCAACAACATCTTTTTAAGGAGGTTAACATAAATTTTATAAAGACAATGGACAATAGGAGTAAAGTGACTGCATTATCAAAGTTAATAAATTAAATTGACAAGTTTTGTTTCTCAAAAAAAAGTTTTTGTCAAGTTTTAAACTTAATGGACTAAAATTACAATTAATCAAAGTTATAGGATTTAAAGTGTATTTTTGCCAAAAATTTTCCTAAATATTCAATTTTTTTTTATCATATTCAAAATATATTTATTTTGAAATATATATATAAATGGTCATCCCTCGCCCTACTTAAACCCTCTCATGAATGGCGTGGAACCCCACGCAACAGTAACAGACTTTTAACTTGTGAGGTTTTTTTGTTCTAGGTAGATAGTAATAGATTTTTGAACCACATGCATAAGAGCAACCATATCAGTCAATACAAAATTGTGCAAAATACAAAAAGTGGTTAATTTTACAAATTTTAACAAAAAAAAAAACTCACATAAGTGCTTGCAAAATTATGCATATATACAAAAGTGCTACAGTAATCGTGCATATATGCACGGTTACTGTAGTTTTGCATACTAATATTTTCTTAATTTCACATTTCGCTCATTTTTTCTCTCTCTTCTCCATTTGCAAAACCAATGCATCTTCTCTTCTTCCTCTGATACACACACACACACACCTACACACATGGACACACCAACAAACCCAACACCACAAAATCAACACAAACCTGCCATCCACACAAACCCCAGCATCGCAAAATCAACACAAACCCACCATCCACACAGACCCAGTACCACAAAATCAACCAAAAATCAAACACACCTACACACGGACACACCAACAGAGACAGAGATAGCATTTTTGTGAACTTGTGGCTATGGGTTGGTGCTTGGAGGAGATCAAAATGTTTGGGTCAACTAGAACAAATCTTTGTGGATCGGTACTTGTGGATTAATGCTTGTGGATCTGCGTGTTTCAACCGTGGTGGATCGGTGCTTGGATCGTTGTTTGTGGCCGTGAATGGAGAGAGAGTTTCAAATGGGGAATAGAGAGAGAGTTTGAGATAACGTGAATGGAAAGAGAGAGTTTGAGATAAATAATAAAAAAGTGAGGAAAATGTTATTTAAATAAAATAGATGGTAGAATAGACAAACTAATGTGGATATTTTGTAAAAATTGGTGTGTAAAATAGAAAAAGTAGGGTTTTTTTTTTGTTGTTGCAAAATAGACATAAATTTTGTATTGACTGATGCGGTTGCTCTAAGTCATCCCGAAATAATGTTATTACAACTGTGCTATGAGTTGAACCACAACCATGTGAGAGTTTACTTCAAAACTTTTTGGCAAGACCATACAACTATATCACATATAGAATTATACATACTAGAATCTTAAATTAAAATGAGAAAGTCATGGAGCACCATATATGACACTTTGAAAATATGTTAGTGGAATAAGGTTTTGCGAATATGTTAGTGGAATAAGGTTTAATGTTTTATCATGTATGGAAAATACTATGAAAAGTTACCAGAAGATGAAGAATCACAAAATATTAGTCTTGAATTGTGTTGAATCGCTATCTTTTAAAATGATACTTGCTCTCACTCATAAGAAAGTCTACTATTGTATTCCTAACAATTGTATTTATACAACAAAACTTGAATTAAGATTGCTTAGAATTTTAAGTCACGAGAATTATGGATTCTTGAGAGATTATATTTATATTGTTCGATATACTTAGAATTTAATTTCATTTTTTTTATATCATATTATAGAAAGTATGTATTTAAAATATATTGTAGGGAGGTGGTTTATAAAGCCCAAATAAACATTGGGCCGTAGGTTAAAACATGCCTAGAACATATCCTTTCGAAGTGGAAAGTCTCTCTATAGGGCACATACCTCGGAATACAAACTAAAGGTAATCAAAGGGTCAGTAAAAACCTCCCCCAAATACTTGAACCTCGAACTCTGACTCAACAGAACCCGCCACCTTGGAACTGTTCATGAATAACCACATAAACCATCGGAGGTGAATCACTTTGGCCATACTGCCCATGTCAACCTATGTTTTAAGCTACCAAGGAATAGCTTTGAGATGTATGTGGATATTCAAGGATGCTTTTCTGGATCTTCCTGATAGATCTACAACAACCCACCTGACACACTTGCATTAATGCTATAGATATCTGATTAGGATAAGACGGATAAGACAAGAAGCCCCAAAAGTCTTTATTCATCCTAACCTTGAGAAAAGGAGAGCCTAATGGGATAGAAGGCTGCCCAATTAAATTATGACAGCATGTGCTAAATAGCTAAAGCTCATGTTGGAGAAGAAAATGAGGCAAATAAAATAATGGATAAGGAGAGGGAGGGGGAGTATAAAAGGAAAAAGATGGATAGAAAGAGGGGTTGGTTGTTTTTCAAGATTTTGAGAGAGAAGAGAGATACACAACAAGGAATGAAATAGTAAAGTTAGAGCAACAAAATCTTAGATACTATTTCATTAGTAACAAGTTGTTTGGTTCTTATTCAAATCTCTCATTGTGGATTACAGTGAACCCATAATAGAAATTAAATGAGTTCTAATTAACTCAATTGGTAAAACCTTTAATGGTTGAATAAAAGATATGATATGAATGATTTAAGTGTTGCTATGATTGGAGTGGAGTGGATTAGGAGCTGCTATGATCAGGAGTTGTTGTGGCTTTGATCAAGAGCTGCTATGGTTGTAATCAGGTGCTGCTGTGCTGTTGTTGTATGTGTGTTGTTGTGGTAATCTGTTGTAAGTTAGATAATAACAACGCATAAGTTGGGTAGTTAGTAGTTATAAAATTGTGGATTGTTCAGTTAGTTACAGCTGTGTCAAGTGATTGGCCGGGCAGTTAGTTAGTTAGAGGTAGTTATAGTGTTGTATCATTGTAAACCATAGCATTGTCATTCTGTTATAAAGGTGTAATCTGTTAAGGAGTAGGCATTAATGAAGATTGATGTACAATTATCTATTCCTTACTCTCTCTATTCTCTGTCTCTCTCTCTCTGTCTCTATTTACTTCAGCGTTCCATTCATTCTCTAAGGAGGCCTAGTTCCCTCAAACAACTACTGGAATTGCTCCCCTTTTGATTAGGACAAGAACAAGCAAATTCCTATCAAGATTTGGGATACAATCCCTACTTATACAAAAAATTGATTGGTGTCTTAGTCTGATGATAAAAAGCTATTATCAGAAGCAGATGTCATAGGTTGAAACTCTAAAAAAAAAAATAATAATTGTGATTATAAGCGCTGAATTAAACACGCTTTAGTTTCATGCTTCCACATATATAAAGTTGAATTGTTTTAAATACTCTTATAAAAATTATTTTAGTAACTAAATAATTATAATTTGACCATGATATATACATTTAAAAACAACAATAATACCCTTGAATATTTACTTTGGTGTAAATAGTTATATTTTGTTTAAAAATTAACTTTATTTAATTTGTTAAAAAAAGTGAAAAATGATTTAAGTATCACATTAGATATTCACACACATACAAGTTTTGTGGGAATAGATATTTCCTACCAAAAAGGTAGGGGAGTTAACTCTCATGTTTCATGAGAATTGAGATATTCGTGAAAGTTATAATTCTCAAGAATTTTGCCAAATGAACAACCAAATTTTTATGAATTCTCACGTTTTAACTATTCTTATCCCAAGTTCATGCCTAATGAATGGTCATACGTTGAATAATTACTATACTAAATTTTATAATTTCCTTGTATATGAGTATTATAGTAAAAAGCTAAATATAAAACATCTAAATATAATCATCTGTTACTCAAAGCACACTTTTTTTGGGTACAATTTGTAAAATCTAAAATCTCAAACAATTTTGCTAAGAACTTCATTTTGAGTGAACAAAGTAATGAGGAAATAATTTGGGACAAAATCTGGAAGCTATGCAAGAGAGGCTTAAAATGATGCTTTGGCGAGCTCATCAAATGTTCTACCAACCAAAATTTAGATTTTTAGCTCCATTCATGGGTTAGATACAAGCTGCTCTTTATGTAGCCAAGCTCTAAAGACTCTAATCTACCTGATTCTTCATTGCCCCTAGTCTAAGTTGGAGGGTTCAACGGCATGTGAGGCCTTCATACATATGCGATTCAAGAAAACTTAAACAGGGACCTCATCAATCATTTCCTAAACCTCACAGTTGCTTTTGTGTGTCAAATTGATCAAAGGTGATTTCATCCTCTTTGCAGCTTTGGCCATGAATTTCATATGGGAAAGCAAAATCAAGTTGTTCACAATGGGATAATCCCATGTATGCCTAAATTCCAAGAGAAATTTCTCTGCTCTTTCGAAAGCACAAAGAGCAAAGAATTGAGTCCTAAGTATCTTCAAGAGGGACCTCTCAATGGACCATTCCACTTGATAAACCCAATCAAAATTAATTGTGATGCAACGATGTGCAAAAACCATTTGATGACATGCTCAATTGCCAAAGATTGGATAGGATCCGTGGTATTAACATTTGAGAAAAAAAGCAAACACCATGGCCTTTGTTAAAGTAGAAGCAGAGGCCATCAAATGGTTAATCCAATTATCAAAACAGTGAAGCTTGAGCAATTTTTTGTGTAGAAAGTGATTCCAAGTTATGTATAGACACATATAAATGTCTTGGCATTGCTCCTCCTTGGTGAATATCCAATCTAATTGAAGAAATCTATATAATCTCTCTTGATCATTTGAGTCCTATTTCTTCTCTCGGGTCTTTAGAGAGGCAAGATTCTTGACCTATGACCTAGCCGGTGAGCTTTCTTGGCATTGCACTCAAGCAAATAAAAAAATGTGTTACTTTTATAAATGATAATGAATGAAAGGACTAATTTGATAGAAACATTAAAATTTAAGCACTGAAATGACAAAAAAAAAAAATTTAGGTACAAAAATGAAAATTCACTGAAAACTTAAAAAAATGTGATTTGGAGTTTCCCTCCTTTTTGTTCTCGAAAAAATGAAATGAGTAAGCCAATCTAACTCCATGTTTTAGACTTCAGTGGGATGGGTTTGTGTTGACCATTTTTTTGGGAGTATTATTATTGGTGGTGTTTAAAATAAAAGTTATATTACTACTTTTAGCACCACCAATTCTGAAAAGTAAATTGCAATGGTGGAGTTAAACTTAAAAATTTTAGCTCCTCATCTATATTGCACAGTCATTTATAGCTATGCTGTACACTGTAGAAAGAAGCTAATTTTTTATTATTACTAAACCTCCCATTAAAATAATGTTTCTTTCCCTTTTTTTTTTTTTTTTTACTCTTCCCGTTACAAACTTCTCGTTTCCCCCAACCTCTTTGATTCTCTCTTCCTCCATCCCTACCCAGCTTCGACCATCATTCTTTCTTAACTCTCCCCCAATACAAGCCCCAAGCCTCTATCGCTGACCCATTTTCGACATTTGTGTTTGTGTTTCGTCATGGATTTCAAGTTGTGTTTGTGTTTCGGGCATGGGTTTTCGGCCTTTCGGTTTGTGTTTCGAGCTGGGTTTTTGCTGGTTGTTGTCGATTTGTGGGTTTTTTTTTTTGTTTTTTTATTATCTGGGTTTTTGCCCATAGCTCTGCTCTTTTTTTTTTTTTTTTTTTTTGGTTCTTCTACTTTTTTTTGTTATTCTTTGCTGGTTTTTGATGGGTATTGGTTACAGTGGTGGGGTTGTGGCTGTTCAATGGTTCCATGGCTTTGATGGTAGTTGTAGTTGTGTTTTGGCTATTGAATGAAATATTATTTTATTTTAATGTTTATAATCTTTTATTGTGTTAAAAGCTAAAATAAAATCACTAATATTGGATGTTTTGTAAAGTGAGAAAGAAAAATAGATAAAGTAGCTTTTTGTGGTGTCAAATGGCTAAAAAAATAACTCCACCAATGTGGATACTCTCATGGTTAAAAAAGAAACCCTTACCCATACCTGTTTTCATTATTTGGTTCGGATCCAATTTTACAGGTCGATTCACTCTACCTCAAAATCTTTGTTTTTTTAGTCAAGTTTTAGGTAGATAATAATGTGGTACACATTCAACTTTGACTAATTTTTTAAGGATTTATAATAGACTTCAAAAATTTAGGACTTCCTATTAAAAAAAAAAAAAAGTTGGGACTAAAATTGTATATACTGTAATACAAGATGTGACAATACACTGTGAAGTAGTGGAGGAGAGGATCCGAAAGTGTTGAACACTAGAACCGAGTTTCCCCGAACTGGACAAAACTGGAGCAGTGTGGAGACAATACATTATACATTTACATGTAGATGTAGTCGTAGACTCTCAAGTCTTCAAAAAAGTGAAAAGGGGCACATCCCCGCAATTAAGACAAAATCGAAGGGCATTGAGTGGAAGTCCCTAATATTTAAATGACAGCGACGCAGAGAGAAGTGAGAAAAGCTAGCAGCCAAAAAAGCCATCCAAACAACAAAGAGCTCTATCTCTCTCTCTTCTTCTCTCTTTAATAGACCCTTCCTTGTTCTCTCTTTGTGGTTCTCTCTCGCTCTCGCTCTCGCTCTCGCTCGCTGTCCCTGGGTTTTCTATCGTGCGCCTCTCACACAATCTCATCCTCTTACAGATTCGTTGTCTTCTTCTTGATCCCCAAACTGTAAGTCCTTTTTTCCTCTAATCTTCAACCCTAATTTCTCGATCCTTCTACTCCTTCCCAAGATCCCTAATTTTTTTTTTTTTTTAAAACCTCAATCTGCTTTAATTTTTCTTTTTTATTTTCTCCAAAAATTAAAAAGAAATATTTGTGTTTGGAAATCGAGCCTATCGATTTGCTTTTTGATTTGGATGTTGCATGTCAACGATTCGGGGGTTAGATCGTCGATCTTGATTTTTTTGTTAATTAATTAATTAAATTTTTTATTTAATATATGTGTTTGGTGAACTTTCTCTGTTAGATTTTTATTGAATGATCTGTGATATATTTGCGGCGATGATTATTGAATTTCATTTCTTGTTTGTTAATTTTATGTTTAATAGTTGATCGGAAAAATGCCGATATGTTGAATAATTAGGGCTTTTAGGATTTGAAATTGGATTTTTTTTTTCTTGCAAAAAAGGAAGGGCTTTAGCAGTGGTTTGCAGATATTAGCTTTGTTGCAATATATCATATTTGTCAATGTGAATGTGGACCAAGTAAATTGGGCAATTGATTATCAGTAGCTTCCAGCTATGAGCTATCAAAAACTTCACTTTTTACTGTCCAAATCTTAAAAAAAAAAAAAGAAGAGGAGGAAAGTGATTTCATTTCGTGTGCGGAAATTGAAGGATTTAGCCCCTGGATCAACTGGGCTCAGTGAAGTGATGGGATTCTTATTTATTTTTGCGCTTGATAATTTAAAGGCTTTAAATTTGCAATTGTTGTTGTACCAAAACGAGAACAATGAGTTTTTATTTGCAAATTGAAGCATATTGAACATGTTGGCTGTACAGTTTCATTGTTAGAATCTTTAAATTTGTGCTTTTTTTCCTGAATTTTTATCAGGCAATCATGAGTGATGAAGGAGAAAGGACTTGTCCTCTCTGCGCAGAAGAGATGGATTTGACTGATCAGCAATTGAAGCCGTGCAAGTGCGGCTATGAGGTTTGAGACTGTTTATTATTTTACACTGGAGAAGGATTGTGTTTTTCTCATAGTAGGAAGAATTGATACTAATTCCTGTTTCACATTTCTAATAAATTTGCTTTTGTTAATGTTATGCTGAAGCTTTGTTCACTTTGTCACAGATATGTGTTTGGTGTTGGCATCACATTATGGACATGGCTGAAAAGGATGACACAGAGGGGCGGTGTCCTGCATGTCGTTCACCTTATGATAAGGAAAAAATTGTTGGGATGGCTGCAAACTGTGAGAGGTGGTTATTCTTTAAACATTGTAACAACTGCCAAGAAATTGATAGCAGCATTTTTTTTTTTTCTGTTTTCATTTTATTTTAATTTTAATTTCATTGCAGGTTGGTGGCCGAAATCAGTTTTGAGAGAAAAAAAGGCCAGAAGGCGAAGACCAAGTCGTCTGATGGACGTAAGCAACTTAGCAGTGTTCGAGTGATTCAACGGAACCTTGTCTACATAGTCGGCTTGCCTCTTAATCTGGCAGATGAAGATGTACTCTCTCTCTCTTATATCTGTACCTTTTCAGTTGAGTTTTTTGGAGGAGCACTTGAATATTTCTTCTTTAATGTTTTATGCAGCTTCTCCAGCACCGTGAATATTTTGGTCAGTATGGTAAGGTTCTAAAAGTGTCCATGTCTCGGACAGCTGCTGGTGTAATTCAACAATTTCCAAACAATACATGTAGTGTGTAAGTTTCTTAATGTTTGTTTTGTTTGGTTACCGAACGCACCCAGTATGAAACATTTTGCTTTTGCTGTTTGAAATTTTATTATATTAGTTTTTACCTGGAAATGTAAAGTAAAAGTGCTGCTTTAATTTTTATTATATATGTACGATAATTTGTCTTTATTGTATTTAGCTTTTACAATTTTTTCCCCTTCTCATATTTACAGTCTCCTGTTCAATGGGGTTCTGAGCTGTTTAATATTTTTAATTTTTATGTATTTTTTATTAACTTTTTCAGAGTTATCTGTATTATTCTTCTTACTAAATATCAATGCATTCAGATATATTACTTACTCAAAAGAGGAGGAAGCGATTCGTTGTATTCAAAATGTACATGGGTTTATTTTGGATGGTAGACCATTGAAGTAAGTGCATGATTATGTTTTTTTAAACATGCTTCTTTCATCAATGGGTTGGATGACTATGCACCATTTTAGTTGTAAGCTTAATAACGTTCGAAGTTTGTATCAGGGCTTGCTTTGGGACTACAAAGTATTGCCATGCTTGGCTGAGAAATGTGGTATGAATCATTACTTTCTAGATTGGTCTTATGACTTATTAGCAAATGTTTTTTTCCCCTCCAAGTTTAGTGTAATCTAATTGGGTATGAAACATCTATTTGGTACAGCCTTGCACCAATCCTGATTGTCTCTATTTGCATGAGATTGGTTCTCAAGAGGATAGTTTCTCTAAAGATGAAATAATTTCGGCATATACAAGGTATATTTATGATTGTGTACTGTATAGTAATTTTGAAGTTAAAATTTTTTTTTTTTCCAAGCCTCTTCCTATGGGCTGTCTAATGTAGTCGAAGACCTTACCTCATTATAATGCATACATTGTCTGTTTGGCTAGAGCTTATAAGCTCTGCTTTTAGCTTGTATGTACAACTTTTTAAAACCTTACTTTTTTTCTCACTTTTTTGAATTTCGTGTATACTTTAGCACACTTTCAGCAAAAAGTTTCTAGCAAAAAACTAAATAAGTTGTTCCCAAATGGACTAGTGAAACCTAAATATCAGAAATATGATAATTCTAGACCATCTTTGAGTTATTATTGTAACAATTGGAAATTCCACTAGTGGGATATGCAAGGTAGTCAAAGGCGAAAGGCGACCTTGAGGCGCCAAGGCCTTGTATCGCCCGAGGCGTGAGGCGACAAAAAGGCGCTAGCCCGAGTAAAGCGAGGCGCCAAATTGTTAATATATTTATTTTACATATAGAACTTCAATCATATGTACTTAGTGTATCATAATATTATAATGAAGTGTTTTTCAATGTGTAGCATGAAGAAATTAGGTCTATCAAATTATTTCAAACTAGGATTAATATGGTTTAGGCTCTATTAGTTAGTTCTAACAATACATTTTACAATAAGCTTCTATATAACAATAAGTCTTACAAAACAAATTTGTAAATTAATTTAACTAAAAATAGGTTTCATAACATGCCTATTGAAATTAATAGTCTAAAAATAGGTTTCACAACAAACTTCTATAAAAAAAAAAAATTAAAATTAAAAAAAAAAAAACTTGAGGCTCTCACCTTAGCGCCTTTTTCATGGCTTTAGGCGGCCGCCTTGCTCGCCTAGGCTCTAAAGGCGAGTGCCTCACTAAAGGCGCCTCGCCTTAGAGCCTTTGAGGCGCCTTAGTGGCGCCTCACCTTGCCCGGGCGCCTAGGCGAGCGCCCGGCTCACCTTTGACTACACTGGGGATATGTAAAAATGAGATTAGAATTCTGAAAGGCTTACATCTAAGAGTGCATGCTTGTCATTTCTAGAACTGAATAGAAATTTCAAGTTATTGGTGTAGTATAGGATGTGGTTAGAGTTTGCCTTTTTGAATAGTAAAAATTTGGTAGGAAATGCAGCTGAAAAGTTGTTTATATATGTGTTTGGGTGTTCATCTTGCAAAATCTTTCAAATGAATTTCCTGCTTTGTGCTGCTTGATAGTTGTGGTGCCTTCATTGCATGATTAATTAACTTGCATAGTGTTTTTAAAGGAGTAGAGTTCAACAAATTACTGGTGCTGCAAACAATATGCAACGGCGTGCGGGGAATCTTTTGCCACCACCAGCAGATGAATATTGCAGTAACAGTTCTGCTTCTGCAGCAAAACCTATTATCAAAAGTACAAGTGTAAGATAATACACCATAAAATCATAAGCTTTTTGCTTTACACTACTCAAAATATTATCTGGATTTTACTTTATTTTTGTTATCGTTATTGTTGCTTTTATATAGTTGTGTTGGTGTGTGTGCATGTGTACTTTTCGACAAAGCAACCCAACGCTTAACAAAATTCTGACCAAATTATGTTTGACATTTCTTTAGACAACTTTTTAAATTAATTTAGGTATGGTCTTTATTACAAATTCTTTAATTGAATATTTATTTATTTATAGTTATTAAATAAATATGTATCGTATACAATATTTTTAATCGAAAATATTTATGCTTACATGTACACTTCATTTTCCTAGAGTATATAAGAATAAAGTGGAGGGTGAGGTCATTAGTTCAACACTTTTTTTTTTATTGGTAAGTTACAGTTATTGGTTCAGCACTCATTGAATGTGTGTAACTTGCTAATCAAAATATTGGCTTCTGGCATTCATACTCAGTGATTTGATCAAAATATTGGTTCAGCACAATGATTTTAGTACTCCTGTCCCATTATGTTTGTCCACTTTAGAAAATTCAACTTTTCAAGGGAACATCATTTAATGCATTCTCTTTGAACTAAAAAAATTTCAGTTCAAAATTACCATTATTTAACTCTTAACAAAGAAAATGGAAAAGAATTGTTGACTTTCCAAATAAAGTAAATGTTAGGGTGGGAAGGTATAAAGATTGTGGTTATCAACTTTTCACAATCGACAAGTATTTTGGGACATCCCAAATGGCTATGGTTGGGACCAGAATTCAGGAAACATATAATAATTATTAGTGCTAAAGTTATATCTAGCATTCATGATATTTAAATAACCAACTTTATGATTTGACTCAGAGATGAATGATTATGATTCTTCACCAAACATTATTCCATGCAACATAGGAGTGAATGATGTTATTAGCGAATATATGGGATTTATAGAACATTAACTCTTGTTATTCAGCTTTCATAATTGTGATGGAAAACATCAGCATCTATGTTGATGTTAACTGAAATTGGTTACTTTTATCTAGCAGAATGTGGTGAGTGTTGTTAGAGTTTCTCCACCAAATTCAAGTTCTGGTAGCCCGATAGCTCTCCCTCCTGCAGCCTCATGGTATGCAATTTTGCTAGGTTTGGCCTTAATTTTGTTGATGATAATTACTTGTCTTAAAAATTTGATTACTTGTACCAGGGCAACACGTGCTCCAAATGGTCAGCCACCAGCTGCCAGTATAACAAGTGCAAATGGGCCTTCCAAACAGAAAACTGAAGCAGTTAGTAGTACATTGGTATTTTCATCAACAGTTGCAGGCACAATTCAGGCTTCCACATTGCATGGTGATGGCAGCAAGAAGCCAACATTAAATGAAGATATTCAAACCATAAACCCTCAAAGTAAATCCGAATCATTGAAACCCTTGAAACAGCATACAAGTATGGATTGCCTAACCAATCCAACTGAGAAACCTGCCATACCGGATGGAACTCATGCTTCTTTATCATTGAGCAATGAGTTATCTTGTCCACCGGCATCCAAGGACAATGATGGAGGCATTAATATGCCACCAGACATTACAGATTCTGCGTATAATACAGGGCATTCTTGTGCTTCTGTTCCTGAAAAATTAGGCGTGGTTGCTAGTGGACAGATTCAGAACTTATCTTCTGTTATGTCTTCGATAAGCATTGATGGAATTGCAAGAGATGAGCACTCCGGTGTAGTCAGACCTAATAGTTCAGAGTCTGATCCTGTTTTGATTAAAGCGCCTGGAATTCAAGGGTTACAGCAACATTATGCTGAGCAATACAGAGAACCTGCAAGCACAACAGTTGGGAAAGCTACCCCAATTAATGGGGTGTATGCATTAAGTGAACAATGCGACTGGAGATCAGATTCAAATGGTCAAGTAGCACAGGATAATGCTTCTGAAGTGGAAGATGATGTACTATCTTTTGATAGTCAAAGACTGAAGGATCCGGAAGTTGTGAGTAGGGCTACGTATTTGCCTAATTCAGCTAATTCACTCCATGCTTCAAGATCTCATCCATTGCCACATAGTGAGGTATACAGTGCAGTTAGGTTAAACACTGATCATCCAATATCATTGGATAGTAGAATTAGTGAAGGCTCACTTCTGCATTCATCTAGCATTTCGGTATTATCTAATGGTTTCCCTGAGAACTTGGTTAGCAATGCATCTGGTTCGGATAGGTCCTTGGATCGCTCCTTTTTACTTCCAAATGAAGAGAGAAGGAATCCGATGGGACGCTTTCTGAGTGATGTAGCTAATGGTGACAGCAATGCTGCTATTGATAGAGGAGAGAGCAGTATAATCTCAAATATATTATCATTGGACTTTGAGTGGAATGAATCATTGGCATCCCCTCAGCGTCTAGTTAAATTGTTGGGTGAAAGAGATAAAGAGTCTGGTTCTCTTAAAATGTCAAGTTCTTGGAAAGGACAAAATAATAATAATCAGTCCAGGTTTTCTTTTGCAAGGCACGAGGAATCAAGAAATCAAGTATTTGATGTACAACCATCTTTTAATGCAATCGAGCAATTTCCAAAGAGCCGTTCATATAGCCAGGATTTTGCTGAAAGAGATCTGTACATGGATAAAATTGGAATTGGCAATGGTTTCCCTTCCCGAAATTTTGAAGAATCTGAATTTTTTACTAGCAGTCATCCTGTTATCTCTTCTAGTAAGCTTTCTGGTGAGTCTTGTTTTAGGTATCTTTGAATTTTTATTTACCTCCTATGATTTTATGTTGGTAAACCTAAGTTATATAATTGCATCTGCTTTTGTGTGATGTTTTCTTGATCATCGTGGTTCTATGTTTGTAAGCATCTGCTTGCCATTATAATGATAGCTTGTAAGTTGTAATTGGTTTGGTTATGCTTTCCTCACACACATGACTGAGTCTAGATGTTGATCTTGATCATGAATGTATGTGTTTTTGGTATTTTCTACATTTGAATTTGGGGTGCTGGCAAATAAAGTTGGCTAGGCAGTGCTTCAGTCATTGGTGTGTGTTGAAGGAATTTGTGCCAGTTCCTATGTTTTGTTGTGTGTGGGCCCTATTAAGTGATTATACCAGCTATTAGTGTGAAATCTCCTGTATCTTGTCCTATACTAGCACGTTTGTCTTATCATTTGATGAAAATTCATAATATATCTCTGTTTCCTTTTTATAATCTTTTTATTAGGTTCAATGAGGTATTTCTCTTTGCTGGAAGGAAAAAAATGACATGTTGAACTTTATCAATTTTGCTTTGAATTAGGTTTTTGATGTCTAATATTTTTGCAGAATTTTAGAAGTGATGCTGCTATGTAGTCCAATATTTCTGGGTGGAACTCAGTTAAATAACATGTCCTTAATTTACTGTTGAAAGCTACCACATGATCTCCTGCCCCCCCAACCGGAGAGAGAGAGGATTGTTTGTTACAGACATTTTGTTTTGTAGTGTGCAAATAGATTAGGTCACTACTTATCAAAAGAAAGAAAATGCTGTATGACTAGTTTGCCCTTCCAATTCTAGATACTGCACTATGTTTGTGGTTTCAATGATTTGGGGGCATGGAAATATCTTTTGTGCTTTGACATGTATGCAGGATTTCATACATGTCAACTTCAGAGTTCCCAAAATCTTTTCTGGTTTGCATGTGAAGGTGTCAGAAAGATTACAAAACACCTACCAGTAATATATTTTCAATCCTAATAGATCTGAAAGGGAAATAGGATCTTTAGGACAGTTCCTTTGCCACATACTAGATATGGATCTATGAGTCCCGTTACTCCGTGTGAAAAGGCATGCATTGTGCGTGTCTAACATGGTTGAACAATGGTGGTGATCATCTTGGATTTTTGTTAAACTGCTGGTGAAGGTGGATGGCATAAAATTGGTTGTTCACTTGTTATGGTTATGCCAAAAGTTAAATCTATTGGATATTTTCTCTTTATTCTACTTAAAAAAACTTAAAAACAATTTTGGTTTGTCATGTGATATAATGTGTTTATGTGGAAATGGTAATTTTTTGCCTACCATCTCTTCATGTTTTTCTTACCATTGTTGATCAGGTGTTTCGAGAGCACAAATTTCTGCCCCTCCTGGATTCTCGGTTCCAAGCAGGGCACCGCCCCCTGGTTTTTCATCTAATGAGAGAGTGGACCAAGCTTTTGACCCAATGGCTGGTTAGTTATAATATGTTTGTGCTGATCTTTTAACAGATTGTTATAGATATATTCTGTTCAAAATGATAAAGTATTACTTTTGTATTTCTCTCTCAGGAAATCATCTGCTTGACACTTCCTCCTTGTTGAGAAATTCATATCATGCACCGACCTCTGGAAATATTGGTAATTCCGGGGATATTGAGTTCATGGATCCTGCAATTTTGGCTGTTGGTAAAGGGAGAATTCAAGGTGGGCTTGGCAATCCGGGCTTGGACATGAGATCAAATTTTTCCCCACAATTAAGTGCCTTTGAAAATGATGCAAGAATGCAACTATTGATGCAAAGATCACTCTCCCCGCAACAGAACTTAAGATTTTCTGACATTGGAGATAATTTTTCTCACCATAGTGATTCTTATGGCATTTCCTCCAGGCTTGTGGATCAACCACAAGTGAATAATATATCCCCTTTTGCACAGCTGCCCCTCCAACAGTCTAGAAGTGCGCATATGTCTAATGGCAACTGGGACAATTGGAATGAAGTTCAAAGTGGAAACAGTTTGGTTATGGCTGATCTTCTAAGAAATGAAAGATTGGGATATAACAAATTTTACAATGGTTATGAAGATTCAAAGTATCGGATGCCCAGTTCTGGTGATCTCTATAACAGGACATTTGGGATGTGATTCTTGTCGCTTGTCAGAATGATATATCTTTTACTTGGCTGGCAATATTATGCTTAAACAGAAAAGTGAAAATAATCTTTTGCAATGTGGTGGCACTGTATTGAGAGGATGTACTGACTCATAACTGGTCTCGTTGGGCAGCCTGATGAAGGATCAATCTCCCGAAAAATATGGGGTCTGGTTGCCAGTGGGTAAGGATGAATATTATTTGCTTTTGAATAATAACGATCTTTTGGGTGGCTGCATTGATTTTGTGTTTCACCTCTTATCCCTTTCTTTTCCACACAACCGTACACCATATCTGTTCTATGAGGAAGCGTTTACATTTCTGTTTCTCCGAACACTTCCTCTTCCCCCCACTTTGAGTATTCTCTTTTGGCCTGCGTTCATGCTTAGTGTCTGGTATAAATCGTCTGATATCAAGGTGTTTGCATTTTCCAATGCTCTGTGAGAACAACCTTTTCGTTCTCTTATGTTCCCTTCATTAGGAACCTTAAGGTTTACAAATCAATGGCTTTTCATTGTTAATTTTGGTATTTGAAAATTGTTCTCTCTTATTTATTGTTGTATATCATTTTCCTATATCTGCAGGTGAATGAAGCTGCGATTCTACAAAGTAACATGACATTGTAACATTTGATGGATGGGAAAGGGTTGTTATTAAGTGAATGCTTTTAATGATCCATTTGGCAAGCAGACGCTCCTGATATTTTCTCCTAGTTTCAGAAAAGAGTTGAAATCAATGTTGCTCTCACTCACCAATTAAGCGGATGGAATCTGACCTTAACTTCTTTCTTTTTTAATTTTGGAGTTCTATACTACTACCTTCACAGTTCTACTACTTTGTATGAAGTGGCCGGACCCTGAGTGGTTTGAGTTTTGGGGGAAAAAATGCCCCTACAGTTTTTACAATATGACAATCTTATCACATGTTTCATCTACATTCTTTTGTGGTTTGGACGTATACATGTTTAGATGTTTCGAGTCTTCCGATTTGTCATGCTTCATGTTTCGAAGTTGAATACATTTCTTAAAAAAAAAAGGTCAAATATACATTGTTCTGATAATGATTAGTGTTTCAAAAATTTTCATGAGGACTGTTAGTTGGAAGAAATAGAATTTTTATTTATATATTGTGGGTTAATGAATCTGGCCATTTTACATCAAAATCTGATCGATTAATTTTTCCCCAATAGTCAATTCACATCATAATATCAGTTAGGTCTGGTCTTTCTCCATCATCTGTAATTTCTCTTTGGTAATGAAAGGTTCTTGAGGCTGTAAATGTGTATATATATTTATGAGGTTAAAATTTTTGTTCTTTTTTCCCTTAATAAAAAATTAGTGCTGTAATTGTAAGTTTTATATATAGTTAATTTAAGTATTTTATAAAAGAGTTGGGTTCAAGTTATTGAAAATTGGCAAACATGTTAAAAATATATAGAACATGTAATTTAACGGTTGAATTTTTAAAATATTAATTCAATAACAAGTTATTAGGTAGTGTAACATTGCTTAGAGTTACACTATGTGTAACTTGAATTCAACTCTTTATAAAAAAGGTCTTATAGTTTATATAAATTTTTCAATGACGGTTGTTTATGCAAGTGCTAGATAATTTAAATAAGTTTGACTTAGATTTTTTCTAGTAATTCTTTTCATGATGAATGTTAATGATGAGAGGCATAATCATAATTACTAACTTCAACTGAGAAGATATATATATCTCTTTCTATTTTTCAAAAGAAAAAAAAAAAACCTCTATTGAATATTTTTTATTCATTTAAGTTGTGTACTACTAACTAAACTCTATTAGATAGTTGTACTATATCCACCATTATAACCAATGGAACCTCTTCAAACTCGGCCAAAATAATAATAATAATAATAATAATGATAATAATGGAACTTAAATATCCACTATTATAACCGATGGAACTTCTTCAAACTCAGCTAAAATAATAATAATAATGGAACTTACTCGAGTCGTACACAGGTAGACTCGTAATTATTGAGTTTAATAGAATAATAGATCTGCTTTATATCCATAGCGTTATCAACTCCGTTTACAATAAATAAATACTTATTGTTGCATCAACGAATAATAATAATAATAATGCATCTTCTCAGATGCATTTAAATTTCCGCCACATTGTTGAGGAAATTTGAATGCTCTACTCAGGTTAGAGATAAAGCAGCAGCCATGCATCGAACTCGTATGTGGTCTGTTAAATCTTTATTAGGCTGACTGGAGGTGAAATATTAATTGCTGAATCAGTTTTCAGAAAAGTCATGCAAGAATTTTGTTTACATATCAACAAAAATTTGAAAACAAGTTTTTATTCATTTATTTTTTTAAATGATTTTATACGTGGTTGTATTGGTAATATATATATAGGCTTTGCCGGGTTCTTCAATGATACCGCAAGAAATAAAGTAATTAAATCTGTAAGTATGAGGATGAAAATTCAAAATTAAAGCAATGTAAACGGCCCAAATCCTAAAGACCTCGTGGTTTTGTAATTGATTCGGCCCAAAGGTCCAAATAATTTTCTTTTCATATTCTATTTCTCCGTTCTTTCAATTTTATCTCCTTTTTCTTTACCACAAAATTTAGGTTGACTAACAAAAATAGTTTTTAACCACCAGTACATGGACCAAGAAATACACACTTCTTTTGAACATCTTCCGGTTCAAAAAAGCATTGTCATCTTGGTAATTAATTGTGTGCAAAACGTATTGCAGTTTTATTGTCCATGAAAACCATTTGTTTTACTTTTTACCATCTGTTGAGATTGAGTTGTACGTGATTATTAATTGATAAGGAGTTGGGGAAATAATTTAACTCCAGATCGTCCATGGCTGTCGTCTAGAGTTGAAAAGGGGCAACAACGACGTTCAACATGGCAAACAAGATGAGCCGATTGAGGATAGTTGTCCATATACAAGGATTTTCCATAGGAAAAACCCATGGACGACCCCACAATACTTAGGAAAATTCCAAGTATAATTCACTTACACAAGCGGCCATGGGTTAACATTCCAAGGCATGAGCAAAACCTGGACTCACCACTGTGCCACCCAATTGAGAGTTTAACCGTCAATAGCAGTTACAGAAGGATGGAACATAACTCCCACGGCGGTTGTGGAAGTTACCCTTGAACCCGCTGATTTTCTAAAATATAGGGGAAGTTGCAAATCTAATAACTACTTTTGAGGCACACTATATAAACGCCCATTTAGACCAGATAAATGTACGTTTTTACAATTTCAAAAAAGTTGGAACTCCAAAACTTGAGAGAGAAACTAACTTTACCATCGGAGAGTTATTGGCCGGCCCACCCCGGTCACCTTTGACCACTTGTTCTTTCTTTTTGAGGCCCTCGAAACAGTCGCTAGCCCTTTGAAGCCCGAAGCATCCAGTCTACTGATTTTCTTCGCATCATCAGTTGACGTCGTTTGTGGGAAAAGTTCTTTTCGTTCGATTATTTGTTTTTAGCGATTCGCCTCTCCCAGACAAAAGGCTGTATGGTTCGAACAAGATCAAGGGCTACCAGCCCAGGCCACCAAGAGAGTAGGGATGCTTCTAGTAATCCCCACCGTGATCGTCAGTCAGTGTCTGTCATGCAACCGCCTTCCATTCAACACATATAGTCCATGGCTGTTGCTATGACAAAACTAACCCGTTAGAACCAAGAGTTGAATAGGAAGATCAATTTAAGGAGGCAGCACCATGAAAGACACGCGGAAGGGCAAGCCTAGAGTCAAGAAGGTGGAGGAGAAAACGTTGAGTCCGAGAATCAGTCAAGGGGTACTGTTTCAAGAAGAGTGCCGCACCTGGAGAGGGAGATGGACCAGATGAGAAAAGCTATGGATGAAATGAAGGAGAACATGAGACGGGCGAACCCCGTGGACGACATAGTCCACCGAATGGAATCCCCTTTTACAGCTTCCATCAATAGTCATCCCCTACCCTTGAAGTTCAAGATGCATTCCTTGAATTCATATGATGGAACTTGTGACCCACGTGATCATATCACCACCTTCAAGACTACTATGCACCTTCAGGGGGTTCTGGACGAGATCATGTGTAGGGCATTCCTTACCCCCCTCAAGGGACCAGCGCGAGTGTGGTTTAGCAAGATACCCCCAAACATGGTGAGCTCATTTGAGGAGTTAAGCAAGTTGTTCATCAATAATTTTATTGGAGGACAATGCCACAAGCGTTCCTCTTCCAGTTTGCTAACTATAGAGCAAGGGGAGAATGAGAGTTTGCGATCCTTCATTACCTGGTTCAATAGAGAAGCCTTGACGGTGGATGAGATGGATGACAAGTTGTTATTGGCCGCCTTCCATAATAGGGTCAATTTTGACTTGTTCATTCATAAGCTTTCCGATCAAGAGCCACAAACTATGGCCGAACTAGTCCATTCGGCCCAAAATTTCATGAATGTGGAGGATACGATCATAGCCAAGAAGAGGAAGAGAGTAGAGCGTACGGAATCGGATCTCCTGCGTCATCCTGATTAGGGTCCTCGTCCAAAGAAGGCTAGGGCAGGAGAGAAAAAAGATAGAGACAGTAAGAAGGCAAGTTCTTCATCAAGAAATCAACAGTATACCCCCTTGAATACGCCACTTAAGCAAGTGCTTATGCAAATCAAGGAGGACCCGTCATTGAAGTGGTCAGAGAAAATGAAAGGAGATCCTAACAAGCGCAATAGGAACAAGTATTGTCGCTTCCACAGAGACCATGGGCATGACACTGAGGAGTGTTTTGATTTGAAGCAGTAGACAGAGAATCTCATTAGGCAAGAAAAGTTGAGAAATTTCCTTGGACGAGACCACAAGGACGAGAAGTTGAAGGCCAAGGTGGAAGAGTCGTCACGACCCCCACTTGGAGAAATAAGAGTTATTATAGGAGGAATCTCAGCAGGACAGTCGTCCAAATCGAGGAAGACGTACCTGAAGGTGGTGCAGAATGTCCAACTGTCTGGACAATCTCCCAGGACGAGGGTAGCTAACGAGCAAGCCATCACATTCACGGACGAGGATGCTGAAAGAGTTCACCACCCACATGACGACGCGATCATCATTACCCTACTTATTACTGATTATACGACCAGAAGGGTGTTGGTAGACAATGGAAGCTCAGCGGATATCTTGTATTATCCTGCCTTCCAGCGAATGAGGTTAGGACGAGATCAACTCTGTCTAGTGAATTCGCCCTTGGTAGGATTTAGAGGGATGAAAGTATAACTGGTGGGCACCATTACATTGCCTGTGGTGGTTGGAGCATACCCGCAACAGATAACCAAAGAGGTAAACTTCCTCGTTGTTGATTGTTCGTCGTCATACAATGCTATTATTGGAAGGCCGACTTTAAATAGTTGGAAGGCGGTAACCTCGACCTACCATTTTTCTGTTAAGTTCTCGACTGAATATGGAGTGGGTCAAGTACAAGGAGATCAATTAGCCGCCAAAGAATGCTATTTAGTCATGCTGGCTATGGACGAGCACGTGCAGATAATGAACATAGTTGAGAGAAGGACCACTGCGGAGCCCATTGAAGTACTGGAGGATATTCCTTTGGACGAGCGCAATCCCAAGAAATTTACTAGGATTGGGGCGAGTATGGAAAAGAAGACAAAGCAATCCTTGGTCCAGTTTTGAAGAAAAGCCTTGATGTGTTCGCATGGAGTCATAAGGACATGCCAGGTATTGACCCTAGTGTCATTATCCATCGTCTAAACGTGTATCCTCACTCCAAGCCTGTGCGTCGGAAGAAGAGTACTTTTGCTCCTGAACGCGACGAGGCCATCAAGGACGAGGTCCAGAAGTTGGTGACAGCAAAATTTATTCGGGAAGTCTATTATCAAGACTAGTTGGCTAATGTAATTATGGTCAAGAAGGCCAATGGCAAGTGGTGGATGTGTGTGGACTTTACTGATTTAAATAAGGCTTGCCCCAAGTACAATTATTCTTTGCCACGCATAACCAGTTGGTGGACTCGACAGTAGGTCATAAACTGCTGAGTTTCATGGACGCCTTTTTTGGATACAACCAAATAAAGATGGACGAGGTAGATCAAGAAAACACCTCGTTCATTACTAGCCAAGGGTTATTTTTCTATAAGGTGATGCCTTTTGGTTTGAAGAATGCGGGGGTGACTTATCAAAGACTTGTTAACCATATGTTTCGTCCACACATTGGGCGAAATGTGGAGGTTTATGTGGATGACATGCTGGTGAAGAGTTTGGAAGAGGAGAAGCATCTAGATGACCTTAAAGAAACCTTTGATACACTTAGGCGGTATAACATGAAGTTGAATCTAAGCAAGTGTGCTTTTGGAGTTTCATCAGGGAAGTTCCTGGGGTTCATGGTTTCACATAGAGGAATTGAGGCAAATCCCGACAAAATTCAGGCGATACTAAATATGGAGCCATCGAAGAATATCAAAAAAGTCCAGTCTCTTACCAGACGAGTTGCAGCCCTTAACAAGTTCGTTTCGAAAGCTATTGACAAATGTTTACCATTCTTTAGAGTCCTCAGGAAGGCATTTGAGTGGACGGACAAGTGTCAGAAGGCCTTCCAAGACCTTAAGGCTTACCTCACGATGGCACCATTGCTGAGCCCGTCTATACTTGGCGAAGAATTATATTTGTATTTGGCAGTGTCCTCGCACGTAGTGAGCTTGGCATTGATTAGAGAAGAAGGGCGGATTAAGAAACTAGTTTACTATACGAGTCGGGCACTAAGAGGAGTGGAAGGACGATGTCCGATGATGGAGAAGCTAGCCTTTACTTTAATCACGGCTTCTAGGAAGCTAAGGCATTATTTTCAAGCTCATGTTATCAACGTCCTAACGGATCATCCCCTAAAGAAGGCAATGGACAAGTTGGAAGCCGCAGGACGACTAATCCAATTGGTGGTAGAGCTTAGTGAGTTTGATGTCAGGTACCAGCAAAGGAGTGCGATAAAAGCACAGGCGTTGGCAGATTTCATTGCAGAGTTCACCCCCAGCTAGGACGAGTCGGACAAAGAGGTAGGGGCTGAAAGGTGGGTTATCAATGTAGACGGATTGTCCACATTATGCACAAGAGGGATTGGAGTCATACTGAAGTCCCCTGAAGGAGATAAGTTAGAATATGCAACCCGTCTACAATACCAAACCACCAACAACGAAGCTAAGTATGAAGCTTTTCTTAAAGGACTGGAGTTGGCTAAGTCTTTAGGGGCAGAATTAGTAGTAGTTAAAGGTGACTCTCAGTTGGTTATTAACCAAGTGAATGGGATATGCGAAGCTAAGGAAGAGCGGATGAGGAAATATCTTAACAAAGTGAAGCGGCTCGTCCAAAAGTTTAAAGAAGCCAGTTTTGTTCAGCTACCAAGGGAGGAAAACATGGAAGAAGATGCTTTGGCGAAAGCAGCTTCAGCAGGAGGAACTACGGACAAATGTGACAAAATCCAATACATGTCAAGCATAGACCTTCATGAGATACAACAGATATGAGGAGAAAAAAATTGGATGAGTCCAATAATAGTCTATCTCAGGGATGGAAGGCTTCCAAAAGACAAGGACGAGGCTAGGAAGTTGAGGGGCAGGGCTGCTAAGTATGTCCTTATAGATGAAGTACTATACAAGCGAGCCTTTTCTCAACCTTACCTAAGGTGCCTGGCACCGGATGAGTCAAACTATGTATTGATGGAGACCCACGAAGGGGCATGTGGAAATCACTCGGGAGCGAGGTCACTAGTCCATAAGGTCGTTCGTGTAGGCTACTACTGGCCAACAATTCAAGCAGATGCTAAGGCTTATGTCAAAGTATGTGACCAGTGTCAGCGCTTTAGCAACATTCCTAGACAGCCTTCGGAGTACCATACCCCAATGATGGCCCTATGGCCCTTTGCGCAATGGGGACTGGATATTCTAGGTCCCTTCCCACTGGGAACCAGACAGATGAAATTTCTATTTGTAAAGTTCGACTACTTTACCAAGTGGGTGAAGGCCGAACGTTTAGCAAAAATTACTCAAAAAAATGTTAAAAAATTTGTTTGGAAGAACATTGTATGTAGGTTCGGGGTACCTAGAGTACTAGTATCTAATAATGGATGATAATTTGACAAAACACCTTTCAGAGACTTTTGTGAGCAATTTAGAATCAAGAATCATTATTCCTCACCCTCTCACCTACAGGCGAATGAACAAGCAGAAGTAGCAAACCGATCCTTGCTAAAAATCATCAAGACTTGGCTCGAGGGGGCAAAGGGGGTATGGCCAGATAAGTTGGCAAGTGTTCTTTGGGCCTATAGCACGATTGTGAGGACTCTGACAGGAGAAACCCCTTTCAAGCTAGCCTATGGAAATGAAGCAGTCATACCTACGAAAGTTCATATGGCTAACCATTGAGTGATGAAGTACCAGGAGAAAGAAAATGAAGAACAACTTTGTCTTAACCTCGAACTCATTGACAAGGTAAGGATGGACAGAACAAAGGACAACAAGATACAAAAACCTTATGGCTAGGCAATATGATGCCATGGTAAAACCCAGGCGATTCAACATTGGAAACCTCGTCCTTAAAAGGGTGTCTTTGGCAACCAAGAACCCAGCTCATGGAAAATTACGACCCAATTGAGAAGGACCCTATAGGGTAATCAACTGCAAGAGGCAGGGGTCGTACTACTTGGAAGCTCTGGATGGACGAAAGCTAGAACATCCTTGGAACGTGGAGCATCTACGGAGGTACTATCAATGAAAGATGAGCTTGGACGAGGACTACCATGGATGAGAGTTATGGACGAGGTTATAGCTGTGGTCTATGTGTTTACTCATGATTACTGTTATTGTATGTTTTTACTACTACTATTATGTGTTTTAGAAATAAAAGTGCACTAGTTCCTAAACTTTTGCACCGTCTACAGACAAATTTGTGAAGGACGAGGTTGTGTAGTTGTATAAGTATTTTGATTTCCTAAGGCATTATCTAAGCGTGTGCCATATTTGTGAACGATGTTTATATAATAAATATGGTTTATATTTTCAATGTATTCAATGCATGAATTTAATTTCCGTAGTAATACCCACAAGAAGGCTAAAGCCTAAGATGAATGAAAATCTCTGGACGCAGGAATGTGATGAGGATAAAGCAAAGAAAAATAAGCTAAGGCACACTCATCTAATAAACAGACGGGAAAACCTATACTCGTCCAAAGAAAAGGATGAGAAGGAACTATAAGCATAATGCTAAAGTAGTGGACGCGAAAAAGCATACAGTGAGCATTTGAGTCCACGGACAAGCGTCTAGCCAAGACGCTCTTGTGTTCTGGACGAGTGAAACACTAGAAATGTCTTGACGAAAGATGAATACCAAATATCCAGCCCATGGACGAAGAATGCCAAGACGCTCCCGTGGTAAAACATCATTGCCACTTCTAGGACGAATGATACTTATGAAATTCAAATGGCAAACGAGTCACCACATACGAACAGGTCGTCCATAGGAAATGCATGTGGACAACCCTCCAATACGGGGAAGTGGGCAAACTCCTTAAAAGCTAGAAACATGAATAGTGTAAACAAAATAATAAAAATAATACACTTGTCCATACAATAACATGTTCAATAATAGGAAAATCATGGAAATAAACATTCACCAGTTAGCTTGTCGTTCTTCTTTTCGAGGAGGTCAAAACGTGCATCCTTCTTGATGGCATCAGATTTCAACTCCTCCAAATTATTCAACCCTTTAGCCTCGTCCTTGGCCTTGTTTGCCACCTCAGCCCAAGTTTTGCAGTCGCCCTTGATCTCTTGGATCCTTTTCTCTAGGAGGATCCTCGTCTTGTCCATCTCCGTGGCTTGTTTGGACACAGCTATAAACTTCGACATGGCCTACGTAAATGATTAAGAAGGTTCAAGAGGGAAAAATGACAATAATAATAGAAGATAATGTTATTAAAACAAGACAAGGCAAAGGTGTTTACCTTAAAAAGATCATGAACACTAGAGTGCACGAACTCCCTTAAGGACATATCGTAGCACACAGCCACGTCCTCACCAGTTACGACCTTTTGAAACCGTTCCCAAGCTAAGTCCTCATTCTCCAGTAGGTTCATAGGAACCCTTTGGGAAGGCTCGGACGAGGTAGGAGCGTGGGTTTTGGATGGAGTAACATCAACTTTCGGGTGAATGGATACTCTGATATAGAACGAGAAAAGTCAAACTTGATTAATTCAACTTATCAAACTTTGGAACAATTCAAAATTTACAAAAATGAAACCATTCGTTTTGAACAACAAAGAGTGAGTAATCAAGTCCGACAACGGGTTTTCCAACAAGCCTTAAAAGGAGCTCTAAGAACTCTGACTAGTTCTTTGAACAACGAGTTACATTTATGTACCATCAATGCTAATATTGGCATGTTTGGGACGCTGACAGAAATAATCGATTAGTCCTTCTACTGTCTACTGTAGGCATTATTTTTTTTTTCCAAAAAAGAATTAAGAAATACTCATGGTAACCATTCGAGTGGATACAATTAGTAATATTATTCGGGAACGTATTGAGCAATATAATAGAGAAGTAAAGGTTGTAAATACTAGTACCGTACTTCAAGTAGGCGACGGCATTGCCCGTATTTATGGTCTTGATGAAGCAATGGCGGGTGAATTAGTAAAATTTGATTATTCCCACCTTTCAACTCCGCGAGACTATACATTTGAGTCTTTCAACCAATTAATTTGACCTTTCTATTTTAATATGTATGAAGTATTAAATGACGGACGGATCAACATCAACAACTGGGATGGACGGCTGAATGGAAGGAGAATTAGACTTAGTGGTCTCAAGCCTAGACAACCCGTGCTTGGCCTTCTTCCCTCGACGGCTGGGTAAGTTTCCCAAGTCCAAATTCTTGGGCAAACTTTTTCTTTTGTCTTCAGCAGCAGGACGAGGCTGGGATTGGGCCTCAGGTCTAGTCGTTTCATCCACCACCTCTTTCCCTTTGTTTTCTTTCATAGTTGCCATTCCTATAATAATAATAATAATAATAATAATAATAATAATAATAATAATAATAATAATAATAATAATAATAATAATCATGATAAAAAAGAGGGGAAGAAGAAATTTCCAAAGTAAAAAGAAGACTCACGTCTACGAACAGTTAGCTTATGAGCAAAGGCTTCAACAGATGGCTCAGGGCTAAGTCCCCACGTATGTAAACATCGAAGGGTCACCAATGAGTGAAAATTCCTATCAGCGTGTAGGCGAGCTCTGTGGACTCGGTCTTGGTGAGTAATTCTCTAGCAAAGACATTTAAATGTAACCTAAGTCCCCCTAGAAGGTAAGCTTCGTAAATACCTATCCCAAAGCGGGGCTGACAACACCACTCTCCATGAACGACTAACCTAGGGTTAAGATCATCTGGGATTTGGTACCAACTCTTAAGGGCTTCTAACCTCTTCTCATCCGTCTTAGAAGGGATTCCTACAGCACAACTGTACACGGTTTCTTCCTCGTCCAAAGGAGAAAACGAAGGAATACTCATCGAGGCACCGGCCCCAGAAGCTGTCCTCGTCTTAAGATTCTCCTGGAAAGCCTTAAGGGGAATCCTAGGAACACCAGAGGTGTATTCCTCCATTGTATTACCACTACTACTACTATCGTTACTAGAAGTACTATTGCTGGTAGAATCATGGTACTCGTCTACGGCTTTATCTACGCCATTGCTAGACGAAGAGACAACTACTTCAGACATTCTAGAACTTGAAAGGAAAGCCTAAGAGTAAAGAATGAAGAGAATACCTGGCTCTAGACGAAGGAAACTAAGGACGCTAAGAGACTTCTAAATGAGGCGACGGACGAGAAATGTCAAAGAAGAGAATTTGAAAAAATGAGGGGGGCACGAAAGGAAATCTACTATTTATAGGTAGGAAAACTTTGGCATTCCAAACGACCAGTCACTTGTGAAAGCATGACACGTGGCACATCACTTAAATGAATAATAATAATGTTCTTAGGAAGCTCGTCCCAAAACTCGATGGCATGCTGGACGACCCCTGGACAAAGGGGCAACTGATAAGGAGTTGGGGAAATGATTTAACTCCAGATCGTCCATGGCTATCGTCCAATGTTGAAAAGGGGCAACAACGACGTTCAGCATGGCAAACAAGACGAGCCGATCAAGGATAGTCGTCCATATACAAGGATCGTCCATAGGAAAAACCCATGGATGACCCCATAATACTTAGGAAAATTCCAAGTATAATTCACTTACACAAGCGGCCATGGGTAAACATTCCAAGGCACGAGTAAAACCTGGACTCACCACTGTGCCACCCAATTGAGAGTTTAACCGTTAATAGCGGTTACAAAAGGATGGAACATAACTCCCATGGCAGTTGTGGAAGTTACCCTTGAACCCGCTGATTTCCTAAAATATAGGTGAAGTTGCAAATCTAATAAGCGCTTCTGAGGCACACTATATAAACACCTATTTAGACCAGATAAAGGTACGTTTTTACAATTCCAAAAAAGTTGGAACTCCAGAACTTGAGAGAGAAACTAACTTTACCATCGGAGGGTTATTGACCGGTCCACCCTGGTCACCTTTGATCACTTGTTCTTTCTTTTTGAGGCCCTCGAAATAGTTGCTAGCCCTTTGAAGCCCGAAGCATTTAGTCTATTGATTTTCTTCGCATCATCATTAATCATAAAATCTTATTATAGTTACTCCAAAATGGATTGATGAAATTAAAACGAATCGCTATAAGGCAAGCCCAAAACAGTATTACATCCTCATCAAAATTTCCTTTTTAAAATTTAATTTCTATAAACTTAGGTTTAAGAGTCTAGAGTAACCTCTCTCTCTCAAAATGTAATAGGGCTTTGAGGGGGGTGGGGGGAGAATATATGTCGTGCAACCACTCTTTTCTCCTGGATAGCCCATCTTCCTTTTGTCCAAATCACAATTATAATGTTAGCCAAAAATTGAAAGTTTAATAGTTTATTTTTAAAATATAGTAATTATTAGCCTCTCTGAGGATTCAAAATATTATGGTAGCGCATTGGTGATCAAACCATTACAAGCCTTATCTTTTGAATTGATTTGCAGCATAAGAGTTGAGTAAGGTGCAGGCATGGAATAGATTATAGATCTCATGCTTAATCTCATAAGAGTATATTTTTATTGGTAAATTTACATGCACATCACATCTTACTAATAAAATATTCTAACCATGGATGGTTTCTTTTATTATTTTTTAGACTTTGTTGATGGTCATTTTGGCAGAAAAGCCCAATAATAGGAAGAAACCCAACAATATGGGTAGAAAAGAGTTAGTAAATTGGAGAAAAAAACCATTAAGCCCGATTAATCTAAGACACCATGATGAAAGATGCGTGGAAGGACAAGCCCAAAGTCAAGGAGTTAGAGAAGGAGAAAAAGCTAAGCATGAGAGCCACTCAAGAGGTACCGCTTCACGAAGGGTGCTACACTTGGAGAGGGAGATGGATCAAATGAGGAAGACCATGGATGAGATGATCGAGATGATGGAGAATATGAGAAGAGAGAATCCTGTAGAAGACTTGGTTCATCGAACTGATTCCCCCTTCATAGCTTCCATCAACAGTCATCCCTTGCCTTCCAAATTCAAGATGCCCTCCTTGGACTCTTATGATGGAACACGCAATCCGTGTAGCCACATTGCAACTTTTAAGACCACAATGCACCTTCAAGGAGTTTTTGATGAGATAATGTGTAGGGCCTTCCCAACCACCCTTAAGGGGCCAGCACGAGTGTGGTTCAACAAATTACCTCCGAATACTGTTGGTTCTTTTGAGGAGTTGAGTAAGTTGTTCATCAACAACTTTATCGGAGGATAAAGGCATAAACACTCGTCCAAACTGTTGATCATAGAGTAAGGGGACAATGAAAGTTTGTGGTCCTTCATTACTTGTTTCAACAGGGAAGCCTTGATGGTAGATGAGATGGACTACAAGTTGTTGTTAGCAACCTTCTATAATGGAGTTAGTGCAGATTTATTCATACACAAGTTTTATGAACAAGAACCACAGACCATGGTTGAACTCGTCCATTCAGCTCAAATGTTCATGAATGCAGAAGACGCAATCATTGCCAAAAAGAGGAAGAAGGCAAAATGAATGGAAGCAAAGTTCCAGCGTCATCCAGAACAAGGCCGTCACCCAAAGAAGGCCTGAACAGGAGAGAGGAAGGACAGAGATAACAAGAAGGCAAGTTTGTCCTTAGGACAAAATTAGCTTTACATGCCTTTGAATGTTCCGTTCGACCAAGTAATTATGCAAATTAAAGATGATTCATCCTTGAAATGGCTAGAAAAAATGAAGGGGGATCCCAACAAGTGCAATAGGAACAAGTACTGCCGCTTCCACAGAGATCACGAGCATGACATAGACGAGTGTTTTGACTTGAAGCAACAGATAGAGAATCTCATCAAGCAAGGAAAATTAAGAAAATTTCTTGGACGAGATCATAAGGATGAGAAGTTTAAGGGAAAGGTAGAAGAGTCGTCGCGGCCTCTGCTTGGAGAAATAAGAGCTATTATAGGAGGAACCTTAGCAACGCAATCTTCCAAGTTGAGGAAGATGTACCTGAAGGTGATACAAAATGTCCAACTCTCTGGACGACCCCCAAGGACAAGGGGGGTAGATGAGCAAGCCATCATATTCACAAACGAGGACGCTGAAAGGGTTCACCACCCAAATGATGATGCGATTGTCATCACTTTGCTCATTGCTGATTATACAACTAGAAGGGTGTTGGTAGACAATGGGAGTTCGGCAGACATCTTATATTACCCTGCCTTCCAACAAATGAGGCTTGGATGAGATCAACTCCGTCCAGTAAAATTTGCCTTTTGTAGGATTTGGGGGGATGAAAGTGCAACCCGTGGACACCATTACATTACTTGTGGTGGTAGGAGCATATCCACAACAAATAACCAAGGAAGTAAATTTTCTCATTGTAGATAGCTGGAAGGCATTGACATCCACCTATCACCTATCTATCAAATTCCTAACGGATTATGGAGTAGGGAAAGTGCAAGAAGATCAGTTAGCCGCTAGAGAATGCTACCTAGCCATGTTGGCTATGGACGAACATGTGCAGACAATGAATATAGAGGAGATAATGGTTACTGCGGAGCCCATTTAAGTGCTAGAAGACGTTCCTTTGGATGAGAATAACCCTGAAAAGCATACAAAGGTTGGAGCATGCATGGAGAAGAAAATGAAGCAAGACCTTGTCCATTTCTTAAAGAAGAGCATTGATGTGTTCGCACAGAGTTATGAGGACATGCTAGGTATTAACCCAAGTGTCATTACCCATCATCTAAAAGTGTATTCTTCTTCCAAGCCCGTACGTCAAAAGAAAAGAGTTTTTGCTCCTAAACGAGATAATGCCATTAAAGAAGAAGTCTAGAAGTTGACCATGGCAAAGTTTATCCGGGAAGTTTATTACCAAGACTAGTTGGCTAATATGGTGATGGTCAAGAAGGCTAATGGCAAATGGAGGATGTGTGTGGACTTCATCGATCTAAACAAGGCTTACCCTAAAAATAGCTATCCATTGCCACATATTGACCAGTTGGTGGACTCAACTGCGGGTCATAAATTGCTAAGTTTCATGGACGCCTTCTTAGGCTACAATTAAATAAGGATGGACGAGGTGGATCAAGAAAAGACATCCTTCATTACCAGTCAAGGTTTATTTTGCTACAAGGTGATGCCCTTCGGTTTGAAGAACATGGGGGCAACTTATCAAAGGCTGGTTAACCAAATGTTTCGTCCACAAATTGGACGGAATGTGGAAGTTTATGTAGATGATATGTTGGTAAAGAGCTTAGACGAGGAAAAGCATTTGGATGACCTTCAAGAGACCTTCGATACACTTAGACTATATAACATGAAGTTAAATCCGAGCAATTGTACTTTTGGAGTTTCGTCAGATAAATTTCTTAGATTCATGGTTTCACATAGGGGAATTGAAGCAAATCTTGATAAAATTCAAGCAATACTGAATATGGAACCACCAAGGAATATCAAAGACTTCCAATCTCTCACTGGACAAGTTACCGCCCTTAACAGATTTGTGTGCTACTGACAAGTGTTTACTATTTTTTACGGTTCTCAAGAAGGCATTTGAATGGATGGACGAGTGTCAAAAGGCCTTCCAAGACCTCAAGGCTTACCTCACAACAGCTCTTCTACTGAGCCCGTCCATAACAGGTGAAGAATTGTATTTGTATTTGGCAGTTTCTCCACACACAGTGAGGTCAGCATTAATTAGAGAAGAAGGGAAAATACAGAAGTCAGTTTATTATATGAGCCGAGCGCTAAGAGGAGCGGAAGGACGATATCCCATGATGGAAAAGCTAGCATTTGCTTTAGTCATAGCTTCTAGGAAGTTATGACATTATTTTCAAGCTCATGTCATCAATGTCTTGACAAATCATCCACTCAAGAAGGCGATGAACAAGTTGGAAGCCGCAGGATGACTAATCCAATGGGCCATAGAACTTAGTGAGTTTGATGTTAGGTACCAACCAAGAAGCGCTATAAAGGCTCAAGTATTGACAGATTTCATTGTAGAGTTCACCCCTAACCAAGGTGGGTTAGACGAGATTGATGGAGATCAGAAGTGGCTCATCTATGTGGATGGTTTGCCAAATTATATGTAGGAGGATTTGAAGCTGTACTAAAATCCCCTGAAGGGGACAAGTTGAAATATGCAGTTCATCTACAATACCCGACAACCAATAATGAAGCTGAATATGAAGCTCTCCTTAAAGAGTTGGAATTGGCTAAGTCCTTAAGGGCAGAGTTAGTAGTCGTCCAAGGAGATTCTCAGTTGATCATAAATCAAGTGAATGGAATGTGTGAAGCTAAGGAAGACTGGATGAAGAAGTATCTTAGTAAGGTGAAGCGGCTTGTCAAAAAATTTAAGGAAGTCAATTTTGTCCAAGTCCCAAGGGAGGAAAATATGGAAGCAGATGTTTTGGCAAAAGCAGCTTTGGCAGAAGGGGCTATCGACGAGTATGACAAAGTCCAATACATGCCAAGCATAGACCTTCCAGAGGTACAACACATTAAAGGAGAAGAAAGTTAGATGACTCCAATAGTAGTTTATCTCAAAGCACACTATATAAGGACTCATCCACATCAAATGAAGATAAGTTTTCACTACTCCTAAAAAGTTAGAATTCTTGAGTCCTAGAGAAAAAACTAACTTAAGCATCGGAGGTTTCTTGGCCGGTTCACCCCAGTCTCCTTTGATCTTGTGTCTTTATCTTTTTAGGCCTTCTAAGCAATCACTAACCATTGAAGCCCAGAGCATTCAGCCTAGTGATTTTTCATGCATCATCAATTCTGCATGTTCATTTACAGAGATTCCTGAGGAGTCTGTGATTGCAGCAAACATAGCGATGCCTAGATCCCCTTCTCCTGCTACACCTACAGCACCCATTTTTGCCGTATCTTCAGCACCTCTTTCTGTCGTACCTTCAGCACATGTTTTTGCCATACCTATAGTTCTTGCTTCTGCCCCTTCTACAGTACCTGTTTCTGCCGTTCCCACAGCCCCCATTCTTACGGGTCCTAGTATGTTTTCTTTCTCTCCTCCTCTTCCTTATCTTCACTATGAATTCATTCTTTTCACTTCATGGGTTCCTTATGCCACATTTCATATCCTCTTTCAGGTTTGATTCTCACTTCCCCTTCTCATTTTAAGGTGAGCAGCAGTTCTGTCACAGTTCTAGACCCTGTGAGTGAGGCTGTAGCCTTCTTTACTCACTTCGACCAGCCTGAGGTTAATGACCTCGATCCTACAGACTTCCGAGGTGTTACGTTTCCTTATGTTGACTTCCATGGCTTTAGGGTTCTTGAAGAGTGTACTCCTCACTTGGAGGCCATCTATAGGAGCCGTAGGGACTTCATGCGGGGGTTCCTCCTTGGCTGCTTAGTGAGAGAGCACTACTTGAAGTTGTTAGGGAGTGTGATGAACGACATTGAGCACAACTTTATTGATATTGTTTCCTTCGAGAGGATCTTACAATGGAGGGCTGCGGTGCAGGAGTTGATTAGAGTGGGCTTTACTGTGGAGTTTATGTTAGATCACTTGCATGAGATTGTCCGTGCCTTCTTCATGAAGAAGGTTCAACCTGCTGTTGACGCCATTGACACACGCATTGAGGCTCTAAGGAAGGAAGTGGCAGACTTGGAGGGATGTCGTGAGTGCTTTCTTTCTAGCATTGGTGGATCTAGTCGCTTTAGAGATCAGACTCTTATTTCCGGACTTCGTTGATTATGTGGTTTCCATTTTTTTGTTTCCTTTCCCTTATTCCCCCATCTAGTACACTTTATGTTTTCTACAGTACTTATTTGGAATGTCTAACATGACTGCTATAGTTTGGGTTTGTAAACTATGATGTTACACTTGCTACTGCTTTTGCTATTTCTATGACTATTATACAATATGCTTTTCTAATACTTCATACTTTTTCATTACATACTGATAAAAGCATGTTACAATATTTCCTTGTGACGTAGCCACTTGAAGGAAAGGAAAGAAAACATAAAACTAATTAAACAAAAGGGATAACTACATGATTTTCTTTTAAGCATAGTACTATTTTAGCCACTTGCCGTTGATGGGATCCATTAGATCTTTGCCATCCATTTGGGCTAAATGATAATACCCACTTGCATGTACTTCTCTTACCACAAGGGGTCCCTCCCATTTTGGCGAAAACTGAGATGGTCCCGCCATACCTTGCCTAACATGGTCCGTTGTCTTTAGCATAAGTTGCCCCTCTACAAACACTCTTTCTCTAGTTGTCCTGCCATATGCTTCAATTATCTTTTGTCTGTACCTGCAGCTGTGCTCTTGAGCCTTTTCCCTTTTTTCTTCAAGCCCCTCTAGGTCCTCGCACCTTTCTGCTGCGAAGACTTCTTTTTCCTTCTCCTTCTTCCACATTTGCATGACCTTTAAGGAGGGAGTCATTACTTTTGCTGGGCTCATTACCTCTATTCCGTAGACTAAGGAGAAGGGTGAAAACCCTGTGGTTGACTTCGGTGAATTTCTATAAGTCCAAAGGGCGTTTGGCAGTTGCGTTGCCCGCCCTCCTGTATATTCTTGGCTCATTTTGTTGATAATCTTTATGAGAGTCTTATTTGTTGCCTCTGCCTGCCCATTTCCTTGGGGATAATAAGGCGATGACCTGTGGTGCTTAATTTGGTAGAACTCTAGTATCTATCTTACATCGTTGTTGACAAAGGGCATGCCATTGTTGTTGATGATCCTATGGGGTACTTTGAATCTCTCAATTATGTTCTCCTTGATGAAGTTTGCCACTACTCCTCCCATGGCTTTATGGAGCAATATTTTGCCTTTGCCCACTTGGTAAAATACTCCAGAACTACTAGGATCCATATGTACCCACATGATGGTGGATTAACTGGTCCCACTAAATCAAGCCCCCAAGTGTGGAAGGGCCATGGGGTGATCATGCTGTGTAAGTTCTGTGGGTGAGTGTGAATCAGGTTGGCTTATACTTGGCAACTGTGGCATATTTTCACATATTCTGCCATGGCCCTCTTCATGGTGGGCCAATAATAACCCATTTGTAACAGGCATCTGTACAACTTTTTCTTCCTTTGGTGCTCCTCGCACTCTCTTGCGTGTACTTCCCTTATCATCTCACTTGCTTCCTCAGGACCCAGACATCGCAGTGGGTCTCCATTATACCCTTATTTGAAAAGAGCTCCATTAGGAAATAAGTAACATGTTGCCAATCTCTTAAGCTTGTATCTTTCGCTATGCTTTTGTGGTAGAATACCTTCTGTCAGGTACTATATGAATGAGCTCCTCCAATCTTTGCTAATGAATACAACATAGCTTTCCTCCCTGATAGGCCTCACATTGGGTCTGGACTTGGTCTGCATCCTTACCCATGCTTGGCCAATAAAAACCTGCCATTTGGAGTCTATGGTAAAGGTTGACTTCTCCACAGAACCCGCAAGTCTTGTCATGCACTTCCTTCAACTTTCTATGGGCTTCCTTTTGCCCCACATATCTTGACAGGACTCCTCCTGGCATTCTGCGATATAATTCTCCTTTTACCAAGGCGTAGTCTTTTAACGCCTTCAATTCTTCCATGTCTTCTTCTCTTATCAAAGCTTCTTTTGTAGGAATCCGCCAATCTTCTTCACATTGTTCCTCTTGGAACCTTTCCTTCAGCATCTCAACAATGGACTTCTTCTGTTTGCTGACTTCTATCCTGGTGTTGCTTCCTTCAAACACTATTTGAGATCCCAACGCAGCCAACGCGTTTGCATACTAATTTTCACTCCTCAAATAGTGCTCTATCTCAAACGTCAAAAACTTTTCCTCCATCTTCTAGGTCATTGTTCTATATGGAGCTAAGCTAAGTTCCTTCGAAGAGAAGCTCCCTTTGGTGTGGCAGATCACTAGATTTGAATCACCCATTACTTTTAAATGCTTGACCCCCATTTCTAGGGATATGTCTAGCCTTGTTGGAAAATTTAGACCCCGGTTGATAGAATTAACAAGTTTTAAACCCAAGTTGTTAATTAGATTTATTATGAATAAACCTTATTAAAATAAACAAATATCAATATCATGTCAAAATCATGCACAGCGGAAATGTAAATAAGAGAATATATGATGACTCAGGAAAACCAATGAAATAAACTAGTTTCATAGTAAAAAACCTGGAGGGAAACCTTCCTGAAAAGAAATTCACTATAGTAAAAAGAAGTTTCAAATCTAATACAAAACCTTTGTCCCTAGACTCTACAATCCCCATAGATGAACTTACAGCAGAAATCATCTACAGCTTCAAAACCTCTAAACTCTTCAATATATGAACGCTACCCTTTTTGCACAGATCTAAGTACGTGACTAACCAAAGATGCATGGTTCCCAGTACGTGACTAACTCACCAACTTGAAAAAAATGTTGGCTACAAAGTTCTTCACTTCATCAACAATGAAGATCAAGAAACATTTGGTTACAAAAACCTAGGGCGCAAAGATGCAGTAGCTTCTTTTAGGGAGAATAAGGCATCGGTCACTTTTTGCATGTGTTCTCCTTGTATTATCATGTGTAACGGCCTTTAAAATAAGTTTTATATATGTCTAGGGTTGTGAGAAAAGAAACCCTACACAAATACATAAGCATGGGCTAAAAATCAGATCTGAAAAACTGATTTTCGTAATTCTCGATAGATAGAATTTGTCGAGACTCATTAAACCTCAAGAGATAGCTATCTATCAAGAGCTGTCAGAACTTTGTCCAGTTTTAATGAACAGCCCTTCTTTACTTGTTTCTTGGTTCAATCTTCATGATTAAAATACTTGGCTTGAACAACATGTTTCTTGAAGTATTAAACACATCCTAGATTCACCCGATTACAAGTAAAGTGCGTTTTGTCAAAGGATTAGCCAATTACATAAAATATGTCCTTAACAATCTCCCTCTTTGACAATCCGTGACAAAACCACAACAAACAAATGAAGTATGAAAGAAGTCATAAATCACTCAACTCATACTCACTTGTTGAATACAATAAAATCTATCCTAACACAAACTCTTAAAAAACTTTGCAAGAAGAAATTTCATAGTAAGAAGAATTTGACAACTTGTATTTCTGAAACACTTTAAACAAAACTCATCACGGCATCTTAGTGTGAAATAGAAATAAAAGATTACATGCAATAAAGAAACATGTGTATAAAGATAGAAAAGAAATAACACATGTAGGGGTAGGTGATGAAGACATACATCATATATATATATATATCAAAGATAAGCACAATGTATGTAAACATTGTCATAGGACCGGTGTACAAGAAGAAGAAGCTAAAAGAAGCTCCTACAACAATAAAGAGGTAAACACTCCCCTTAACAAGATGAAACACAACTCCCCCTTACAAAAGAATGTATTTCTCCCCCTAACATGTAGAATCTTAAAAAGAAACCACATATTCTCCACAATTTCTCCTCCCTTTTGTCATGATTGACAAAGGGTACAAGAAGCTATAAAGCTTTACCCGAGAAATATAAGATGATCAAGTATGATCAAGGGGCACAAGGAATCCATAAATATGCATGACTGTAATGAAACAAGACAGTATGGATGACAAGATAAAAAAAAAATGCAAAACATGTGAAAAACAATGCATGCAAGAAGATCTCAACAAATCAAGAAGTTGTCAAGCAGCTATCGACCAGAAGCCAACCTCGATGGATTGAACAGCTATCGAGCATCAATAGAGCAAACAGAAACTTTCTCGATGGATCGAGAAGCTGTTAAGAAGCTGCTGAGAAGCTATTGAGACAAATTCTCAAAAACTTCAATGGATCGAGATTACGTTAACTTCTGTCGAGAAAGAAAGATCAAGGAGCTCGATAGATAGCTTAGCTGTCAAGAGCTATTGAGAAGCTATCGAGATGGGCAAAAACAGTTTTTCAAAGAAGAGAAAAACACAGACATGAATGCAATCAAGCATGCTACCCAACCAAAGATCCAATCTACATATTAAGCTCTCAAAAACACTCTCAACAAGAAGAATGTAAAGCATTAAGATCCAAAACACACACACACACACACACACACACACACATACACACACACATACACACACACACACTACACAAGTCTACCATTTTGATATTTCAAAAATAAGTCAAGACAGTTTAGTGAGCATACATTAACACATGTATTCCTTGTGATGGCCAAATCACATTGTACCTGCACATGTATCAAAGGTAGTAAAGAATATTGCGTGTTGTATGTGAAAAACATCGCAAGATTGCATAAGTGTTTACATGTTATGACGATTTAAGATATGAGAAAATCAATTTTACTCACACGCAATCATAACTGCTTGGCGGGGACTATCACCTTCAAGGTACATCCTATAACTCCCACATTTCCTAGAAGACATGCTTGCAATCATATATAAAGCATTTTGATTCTTTTTGCTTTTATTTTCTTTGAATATTTTTCTTTTAAAGTATACCATGCATGGGCATATAAAAGAGAGAAAAGAAATACCCAATGATGTTAAGCTTTTGACATTGCATTGTTGCTATGCCGAAGCATACAAATATCATTAACATTGCACTTTTGCTATGCCGAAGCATACAGATGTCATTTCATGACTGGCGGGCAACAGTGGTGAGATGGTTATTTATGCCTTTCTCATAGGATTTTCTAGTCCTTCCCGTCAAAAAGAGTGATACGAGTGTTAAGTACAAGTGATCACTTAATTTTACTCATCACAAACATGAGCCACAAAGCTCACTTGCTTAGTTGTGTATAGAGATGCTCATCTAAGCTACAAAAGATACAAAGTTTAGAAAACTTTGTTTCAATGGCCATCCAAGGTACACAAGTACCAATGTACACAAACACACACTGTTTCTGTATCTTTTTGATTTTTTCCTTTTTTTATTTTGAAAACAAAACAAAATAAAAACTAAACAACCAAACAAAAACAGACAAACAACATGAAAGCATGAAAGAAAGATGCAGATGCATGAAAGCATGATTCCAAAAGCAAATAAAAAATCAAGCAAAGAGAGTCCTACTTTAGATAGAAAGAATTAAAGAAGAGGATAAACAAAAAAGACAATTAAGTCTTAGGCTCCTTTCTCACCCACATAGCACAAGTCTTTGGCCGTGAAGATGAAAAGACACGTGTCCTAGTATGTCTATTAAAGGACATAGAAAAATTAGAATTCTCCTGAAATTGAGTTAAAAAACTCAAAATTTTTAATAATTCTCCAAACAAAGGTATATGTCCTTGAAAGGAAACCTGTGACTATTTGGACACTTGCTTTTGAGGATACAACTTAAAGCAATCAGGACGAATGTGTCCAGAAACACTATAATGATGACAAACATGAGGTCTAATAAAGGATTTAGAATTATCCAAATTAGTTTTGGATTTCATACCTTTATCACCTTTCTCAGATTGGGGCACGTAGACAGTCTGTGATCCAGAAGCCGTGGTAAAGGAGGGGCCGGAGGAAACAACATATCCTAAGCCAGTTTTATCAGAACTAGGCTTTTGAGCACTCAATACCTCATCAAGCTTTGCACTAGATATCCTTTCTATTTGAGTTCTAACTTGACTAAGCTCAACCTCAAGATTCTTGATCTTCTCTTCTAATAAGGCGTTCTCCACAACAAGAGTCTTAACCAACCTTGTAGTCTCATCTACTTGACTAATAGATCAACTTTTTCAATTATTGCCTCATTAAGCTCATTTCTACAACAATGAGAAGTCTTTTTCGGATTTTATGAATTCAGTGAATAGCTTATCATAGGCTTCCTTAAGGGTCAACTTCTTGGTTACTTATTCATCAGAAGAATCCTAACTCTCACTAGCACTCTCCATAATTACCTTATCAGTTGTGGCAACAAAAGCTATAAAATGACCACATTCATCTACATACTTATCAAAAGAGTCATTCTCAGTATCATTCCAGGTAGTAACCAACCCTTTGTCTTTTGACTTCTTGGTCTTTTCCTTCATAAGGTAGTTTATGCATTCTATTCTCATATGACAAAAACCTTTGTACTCATGGCATTGGATAAAGGGTTTCTCACTCTTACATTTCTAAAAGGATTTCGATTTCCTAGGAGGGTTTTCCTTATCCTTTTTCCTAAATTGAAGAAGTTTGATAATCTTATTAGCTATGAAGGTTAAGTCCTTATCCTCATCCTCATCTTCATCTTCAGAGTCATCACTCTCTTCCTCTATACCCCTAAGAGCTAAGTTTTTACTCTTTCCGCCTTTTCCCATTAAACCTAATCCCATCTCATAGGTTTAAAGGTTCCTTACAAGCTCAGTCAAAGGAATTTGATCAATGTCCTTCACTTCTTCAATGACAGTGATTTTGGCATGGAATCTTTCAGGTAAAGACTAAAGGACTTTTCTAACAATTTTGGATTCTGCTATAGATTCTCAAAGGTTGAAGGAAAAATTCACAATATCCTTGAGTTTAGCATAGAACTCATCAAAGATCTCATCCTCCTCCATCCTTATTTCTTCAAAACTACTAGTGAGTTTTTGAAGCTTCACAATTTTTACTGCCTTGGTACCTTCATAAGTGGTCTCAAGAATGGTCCATACTTCCTTGGCAACTTCCGTGGATGATATTTTCTTGACTTCCTCATTGGTCACCCCACAAAACAAAGTATTCAAGGCCCTTCTATTGAAATTTACCGCTATGATTGTTGCTTCATCCCAATCCACCAGCGCTTCCTTTGGCTTAATCCAGCCAACTTCAACAGTTTGCCATACTTTTTTACCTAGAACTTGCAAAAAAACTTCCATACAACCTTTCCAGTACGCATAATTAGTGTCATCAAATAGAGGAGGAATCAAAAGAGATTGTCCACGATCCATGACAACGGGAGTCAAAGATCACACTCAGGAAATTAATTCAATCAGAGTGTACTTACTCCAATACCACTTGTAGGAAAATTTAGACCCCGGTTGATAGAATTAATAAGTTTTAAACCCAAGTTATTAATTAGATTTATTATGAATAAATCTTGTTAAAAAAAATAAACATCAATATCATGTCTGTGGGGGCCTTTTTTGTAAATGTTGGGCTGGGCTGCCTCCTGTTGCACTAGGCCCAAAGTTTCTAGATCAGGGAGTTGGGACCGGTCCAATAGCAACCCTCCTTGGTCTGGCTTGTGCGCAAACGATGCCTCCGTTTGTCAAGATCTTTATTACATGCCCATGGCAGACAGAGCTGTTATAATAGCTACGGTAGGCAGATACAATAAAGACAGTAATAGAAATTCTTTTACTATTCTGACAGAAGTAAATAATGGGCGTTGATAATGAATACTCCTTTTATGAAACAGTAACAAAGGATAAGTATTGAACGATTAGCAATAAGCTTATTAAGAGAGAAAGGTCAGTCTGCCTTATCAAGTTATGTTGCTGGGTCTAAGTCAAGAAGATAACCATCTTCTCAACGCAAATAATCTCTCTAAGGAAGAAATTAACTGCTTTGAGAGGGCGGGTCTGAATGACTTGTACTTAGAGAGGTATTTTGCTGTTAGCAGAGAACATGGGTCAGAGAGGGAGAGGGGGATCAACCTATTTGGTGCATGCCTGCCATTCTATTCTCTCCGTTTTTTACTTTTCTTTCTATTCTCTCTAATTCTTTCCTTCCTTTCTCTTCGCTTTAGCTTTCGGTGTTTTTTCTTAGTTATGGTGATTCTCTCCTCCTAGAGATCGCTCCTCCCCCTTCGCCGTGCACAGTAAGGGTTTCTTATATAATGCCAGTCGTGGCTAGCTTTTACCATTTTAGCCCTTAACCGTTTTTGTCTGGTATGGGTGTCCTTGTTGACCATTACTGATTGGTCAGTCGCCCAACTAGTGCCACTTACCTGTGTTGGCTGCATCACTCCATCTCACCAGAAAAATAAGACTATTTTGTTTGTTTGCTTACTGTTGCATTCTTACCTGCCACGGTGTAAGTACTCTCTTCCTCTCCATCTCTCATGGCATGCACCTAGTGGTCCCAACTCAGCTTTGCTTCTTTTGGGTGGTATGTCATCCCAGCAGGACATTGCCTCCAAAATAGCCTAAGCAGGAAACACAAAAATAAGTTTTTCCCTCTCCCCACCGCTAGACCATGCTTTCTTAAATCTGACCCATGACCCACCACTTCCTGTATTAGCTGGGTACAAGCTGGTGGTGTCTAGGCCTTGCGTGTGTCTTACTTCCATGCTCGTCCAAAATCTGTCTGCTGCTTATGCGCTTACCGTGGTCTGAAGGTTCGTCTGCCTGTTCTTCTGTTTGTTTTTGACTTCTTACGGCGTGGGCTGCTTTATTGATTTCTGATTCTTTATGGTTTGCTGGGCTTTGCCTGATTGTGGGCTTCCCTTCCTTCGCACCCTCCTCCGTGTTCTATTACTAGCCTTGCTATTACTTCCTACCACATTATTCTGTCATGCCTGCCGTGATGTTTACTTGACCCAAGACTACTGGGCTTCTTTGGGCTTGATGTTCATCCCTTTTCTAATGGCCTAATAAACTCATTGGGCCTTTTACTACATTACTTGCGGGCTCCCGCGTCTCGCTTACTTCCTTTTAGGCATCCTTGGCCTGTTTACTTTCTTGGGGGCATCCTTGGCCCTTTCCAATTTTGCGCTTCCCATGGGCTTTTACTAAATCCTTGAGCTTCCTTGGCCCAAGTACTTTATACTTCATCCTTGGGGCTTATGGATACTCCATTGCCCTTTACTCTCTTTACTTACATTGTTTTGGGCCTACTATGGCAGCTATGACCCATTCTCACTTTTCTACATCCATACTACCCATGGGTTTGCTATTTCTTTCTTTCCGAGCCTTCTTAGGCCCATTTACTTTGTTAGGGTCTCTTTGTTTACTTTATAGACCCATGATCCATTATTCCTGCCGCTTGGGTTTAATGACTTTTTTATCTAACTTTCGTCTATCCATGTTACTAGGCTTCTTCCCTCTGCCAGGCTCCCAAAAAATGAGCATCTACATTTAGCCCCCTGAGCATATGAAATGCTCCTGTAGTTCATATGTGAATAAAGACTTTCCTATCCCTTCTATTTCTTCTTCTTCTTTTCCTTCGCGGGCTTTTTCGAATAGTGGATCCCAACTTATACATTTTTTTTTATTCCTGCCATGAACAGTGTTATCTCTTCAAATTTCCCAGTTTAGCAGTTATTCTGAAACACATCCTCCGCTTCATTAACTCCTTCCCTTATCCGCTGATTAACCCATCGCATTCCTTTAGTACCATTCTTCATGGTGTTGGTATTTAAGATCAAGTCCCTTCATATTTCGGACACAAACACTCTTTCTCTTCCCTTTTCTTCTCTGTGTCCTTCTTCCCAAACACCAAAAATCGTCTTCCCCGATCAACTGATACTCCATGACACCGGAGAAAGGTCAAACCTCTTCCCACCTTAAGGGGAAAGAGGTTAGTTATGATCCTGCTGTGCGTGAGGCGGGCGAAGAGGTCGCCTACTCTGAATCAGACCATTCTGATGAGGAAGTAGAATGGCGTGATCCCAACAGTGAGTGTTCCCCCCTTATTTATCCTTGGTATGATGTCCACAACCACTTCCCCAAGGTTCCTGGTGATTATGCACCGCCGCCGCCAGGCCGTGTGTGGCTCACCCTTTGTCGGCGTAGCCCAGACGTTTCTTGGGCTCCATTGGCCTCTTTGATTTTCGATCTTGCCATCCGCCAAGGCACTTCACTCCCTGTACCCATCCATTTCGAATTCGGGTCCAGTGCCGCCTTGGGTTGGAAGGAGTGAGTAGACAGAGAGTTGTCCGATACGAGCTTCATGGGGTTGCTACAACGGGCTGGTGTGTTGAAGACCATTGTTCTATCTCGTCGTTTGTCTAACTTCAGAGACTTATTCAACCTCCATCATTTAGTCTGTCGATTACCCACACCTTCTTTCTCTCTTGCGGTGAGATCACCGTGACTCTAGAGGATGTGGCGAATCAATTGCTTCTGCCCATCCTTGGCGACGTCGATCCTACCACTCTAGAACTTTCTTTGGAGGAAGAGGCCGTGGAGGCTGAGTTGAAGAAAAGGATGAGTGGTAATGCCAATTTATCGTTTTGGATTGGTTCTCTTTCAAAGCTCTTCGTCGTTGCCAGCCATAAGTCCTTTATCACATTCTGGCTCTGTAAGTTTGTCTTTGGCTCCCATCCCCACTATGCTGTGAAGCCTTTGTACTTTCAGTTGGCTATTAATATTTCTGCTAGGGTGAGTCTGCCGCTTGCACCCATATTCTTGGGGCATCTGTATGTCTAGTTAGACATCCTACGAAGCGATGAGAGTCAGGCAGGTTCCTGTCCAAAGGTCATCACGGACTTCTGTGGCGGGTTTGATTCTGATTTTTCTTCGGCTTTTCGTTGGGCTGGTTTAAAACTGATCGATCATCCTGTTGTTGAGTTTTTTGATAAAGGAGTTGGGTTTTCATGGAGGGCGTATAGGAATTTAGGTAGAGGTTATACGTGTGTGGAGTCTATAATGGGTACATTTGTTGATGTTGTTGGCACCACTACCCTGCTAACTAGCTTTGAGGAGAGGGGTATACATACTTGGTAGCCACCAATGCTGGGTGGTTGCCTTATTTGGTTGATGAAGGCATCAGGTTTGTACATTATCTTGCTAACTGGGTGAGGAGGCAACTTGGGATAGATCAGGACATTTCGGATGACATCTCTTTTCTCATAGAGTCTCCTACTTCTGTCCGGCCATTCCTGTGGCATACCGCTTTTGAGTTCTGGAGCCAGCGTTTTACCACAGTTACCATCCAAGGCTCGCAGAGGGAAGGTATGTGTACTGCTGCCATGTACGGGTATTGGCAGGCCGTGATGATTTCATTCGAGAAGGAGCTGTTAGGCAATCGCGGATTTTCCCTCATCCCTCCTGATGGGCAAGGCGTAGTTGTTTCTGCCAACCCTCGACTAATTCTGACTTCTGCGTCCATGTTGGCCTATGCTAGGAAACAAAGCCGTTCTGCCATATTCTAATGGGTCAAGGAGGAGAGATGGTGGTATTGGCACGCCGATGATTACCCCATGGGTTGGGAGAAGAGAGTGAAGGTGACCAATGTCCCCGTGCCCATGAAGAAGGGTTCCACCAAGTCCAAGTCTGCAAAGAAGAAGGCAGGTGATGATTCCTCTAAGACTTGCTCGAATATTGTACCTTTTGAAAGTGACCTTCCTCCTATGAGTAACATTGTATTAGAGAGCACTACTCCTCTTTCTGTTCGCACCTGCTTCAGCAAGCGTTCTACCCCAGGCAAGACCAGGCCTACCATTCCTCGGTCATCCACTAATGCTCCTCCTTCTAGCAGGACCCGGGGCAGTAAAAGGAAGACTTCTCCTCCTCAAGCACCCACCACTACTAAGCGGAGAGTATGTCATCTCTAACTTTTCCTATTCTTTATCATTCTTGTATAGGATTCTTCTTGCGGCTAACCTTATGCTCCTGTTGGCTCGTCCCCTTCTCCTCATTTTTATAGTCTAAGTATAAGGAGGATTCGTCTGCTACCCATCCTATTTCGCTCGACAAGCCCGAGTTTAAAGTATGCCCCTTTCTTCCCTTTTTCTTTTTCCTCTTTTTTTTTTTTTTTTTTTTTTTTTTTACACATGTCATTAACCTTCGTCCTTGTTTCTCAAACCGAGCCTGAACCCATCTCTGTGTATCGCCCCACCACTGAAGAGATTTCTGCTTCCATGGGTACTCCTATGGAGGGTTTCTTTGACGGGGCGGATGTGGTGTTCCCTGCTGCGACTTCTAACACTCCTACTGCTCCACAGGGAGTTCTTGCTGAGGGGGTTAGTGGGACCATTCCCATTCTTGCCTCGACACCCACTTCCCAGGAAGGGACCATCCCTGCTGCTGCTGTCCAGGCTGAGGCTGTCTCTCCGGTCACGCCCCTTATTATCTCCACCAATGACCCTTTCACATCTCTATCCCAGGCCGTAAAGGGTGGCCCCTCTTTAGTGGTTACCCCTTCCTCCATTCCTAGTTCTGTCACATGTGGTCCTGATGTGGACTTGTCTTCTGAAGAGTCTGGGGATGTTCTTAAGGACCCTGATGATGAACCTGCCAAGAAAAAGAGGATTTCCGAATCTGAAGAAGAAGAAGAAGGCTCTAAGCACGAGGTCGAATTCATGGGTATGTTTCTCTATGTATTGCAAAACTTCTCTTCCCTTTTTTTTTTGTTGCTATCTCCCCTTTATGTATATCCATGTTACTCCCCCCTGCTACAGTCTCCCTTTATTTTGCATGTCCATTTTTTTTATTTATTATAGAGACCTCTGAAGAGCCAAAAGTTGCAACAGACAAAGATATGCCTACAGCTACTTCCCCTGCCGCACTTGTAGCACCTTTTTCTACCGTTCCTACAGCCCCCATTCTTGCAGGCCCTGGTGAGTTCCTCTTTTCCTCTTCTCTTCCTTATCATTCTCTATGAATTTCTATTTGCTTGACTCTTGTTTTCTTATTCCATTCTTTGCACCTTCTGCCAGTTTCGCTTCCCACCGTTCCTTCTCAGTTTGAGGTGGGTAACAGTTCTGCCACAGTGCCGAATTCGGTGGGTGAGGCTGCAGCCTTCTTTACCCACTTCAACCAACACGAGGTCAATGACCTCGACCTTACAAATTTCTGGGGTTTCGGGCCTCCCTATGTCGACTTTCATGGCTTTAGGATACTTGAGGATTGCGCTTCTCACCTCGTGGCGATTTACAGTAGCTGAGACGACTTTATGCAAGGATTCTGATACGGCCGTTCTACCAGGGAGCACTTTCTGAAGCTGTTAGGGAGCGTGATGAATGATATTGAGCATAATTTTGTTGACACAGTTTCAACCGAGAGGATCCTGCAGTGGAGGGCTGCAATTCAGGAGCTTGTTAGTGTGGGGTTCGTTGTAGAGTTCATCCTGGACCATCTTCGTGAGATCGCTCATGCCTTTTATATGAGGAAGGTTTAGCCTGCCATTGACACACGCCTTAAGGTTCTGAAGAAGTATGTGGCAGACTTGGAGGGTTGTCGTAAGCTCCTCCTCTCCAGCATTGGTAGTTTCAGCCGTTTTGGAGACCAGACCCTTATCTTTGGACTTCGTTGATGATGATGTGGTTCCTTTCCTTTTCTATCTACTACCTCTTATATTTCCCCTCTTTTTTTTTAGCACTCATTTGGCTAGTTTGCCACAATTTGGGTTTTATAACTATAAGATGCTACACTTGGTTACTGTTTCTTTCCTTGCTACTACTATGACTTAGAATGTTTTATAATACTTTATAACTTTTCATTGCATATTTCATGAAAGCACGTTACAGTTTTTTGTTTTGTGACATAGTCACTTGAAAAGAAAACAAAAGGGAAACATAAGATTCTTTAAACAAAACAAAAAAACAAAAAAAGAAGGAAAGGGTGATTTCGTGACCTTTCGTTCTTCCTCATTCTAAGCATAATAACACTTCAGCCACTTCCCGTTGATGGGATCCATCAGGTCTTTGCCATCCATCTAGGTCACACGGTAATACCCAGTGGGATGCGCCTCTCTTATCACAAAAGGTCCTTCCCATTTTGGTGCAAACTTGGGTGGTCCTGCCATGCCTCGCCTAATGTAGTTTGCCACCTTTAACACAAGTTGTCCATCTACGAATACCCTTTCTTTAGTCATCCTGCCGTAGGCTTCCGTCATCCTTCATCTGTATCTGCAGCTGCGCTCCTAAGCTTCTTCTCTCTTCTCATCGAGCCCTTCTAAGTCCTCATACCTTTCTGCTGCAAAGACCTCTTTCTCCTTTTCCTTTTCCTTTATTTGTATAACCCGTAGGGAAGGGGTCATTATTTCTACTGGGCTTATTACTTCTGTTCCGTAGACCAGAGAGAAGGGTGAGAATCCTGTGGCTGACTTTGGTGAATTTCAGTAGGCTCAAAGAGCGTCTGGCAGATGTGTTGCCCATCCTCCTATATACTCTTGACTCATTTTGCTGATGATCTTTATGAGGGTTTTGTTTGTCGCCTCCGCTTGCCCATTGCCTTACGGGTAATACGATGATGAACGATGGTATTTGACTTGGTAAAATTCCAGCATCCTCCTCACGTCACTGTTGACAAACGGCGTGCCATTGTCGCTGATAATTCTGTGGGGTACCCCGAACCTCACAATTATATTTTCCTTGATGAAGTTTGTCATTGCTCCTCCCATGGCATTGTGAAATGGCACTGCCTCTGCCCATTTAGTGAAATACTCTGTAGCCACCAGGATCCATATGTATCCACGTGATGGTGGGTTAACTGGCCCTACCAAATCAAGCCCCCAAGTATGGAATGACCATGGGGTAGCCATACTATGCAAGTGCTGTGGGTGGGTGTGAAGTTGGCTTTTCATGGTAGCCATACTGATCAAGTTGGCTTATACCTGGTAGCTGTGACATCCTTTTACAAATTCTGCTATGTCCCTTTTCATGCCAGGCCAGTAGTAACCCATCTGTAGCAGGCATCTGTATAACTTTTTCTTCCCTTGGTGCTTCCCACATTCTCCCGCGTGCACTTCCCTTATCATACCTTTTGCTTCCTTGGGGCCTAAACAGCTTAGTAGGTCTCCATCATACCCTTTTTTAAAGAGGACCTCGTTGTGTAGGAAGTAACATGTGGCCAGCCTTTTAAGCTTGTATCGCTCACTGTGCTTTTGTGGCAGGATACCTTCTACTAAGTACCGGGTGAATGGTTTTCTCCAGTCTTCGTTGACGAACACATCGTAGCTTTCTTCTCTGTCTACCGCAAGCTGTCAGGTCTCGCATTGAATTTGGACTTGGTCCACGTCTCTTCCCATACTTGGCCAATAAAAGCCTGCCCTCTAGAGTCTACGGTAAAGGTTGATTTCTCCACAGGATCCACATGTCTTGTCGTGCACTTCCTTCAACTTTCTCTGAGCCTCCTCTTGCCCCACACATCTAGACAAAACCCCACCTGGCATCCTGCGGTATAGCTCCCCTCTTACCAGGGCATAATCTTTTAGTACCTTTAATTCCGCAGGCTCTCCTTCCTTCATCAAGATCTCCCTTATGGGATTTCGTCAATCCTCTTCACACTGCTCCTCTTGAAATCGTTCGTTTAATACTTCAATAATAAACTCCTTCCTTTTTCCGACTTCATCCTGGTGCTATCCCCTTCAAAGATTATTGTGAGCCTAATGCAGCTAGTGCATCTGCAAATCGGTTTTCACTCCTTGGAGTATGTTATATTTCAAAGGTCAAAAACTTTTCCTCCATTTTCTAGGCCATTGCCCTGTAAGGGGCTAGACTAGGTTCCTTTAAAGAGAAGTTTCCTTTGGTTTGGCAGACCACCAAGTTCGAGTCCCCTATTACTCTCAAGTGCTTGACCCCCATTTCAAGGGTCGTGGCTAATCTGGTTAGATAGGCTTCATATTCTGCCGTGTTGTTTGAACAGAGGAATTCTAATTTGAGTGATAGTGCTACAGCCTCGTCTTCTTCATGATATAGAACTACTCCCACTCCCCCCAATTGGGTGGTAGAAGACCCATCAAATTTCATCACCCACTATTCTCCGACCTCTTCTGCCACAGCTACTTCTCCTAGAACTTCATCATCTAGCGGGAATTCTTCTTCTCCTAGGAACTGTGCCAACAGTCCCGCTATAGCCTGGCTCTTCACCGCCCTAGGCGGTCCCGCCTTCAGATCATACTGTGACAATTGTAGCAACCATTGGGATATTCTGTCAGAGAGAATTGGCTGTTGTAATAAGGCTTTGATGGCGTGAGACTTAGTTATCAGCCATACCTCATAGGCCAAGAAATAATGACGTAACCTCTGCGAGGCATACATGATAGCCAAGCATGCCCTCTCTACCTTTGGATAACGAGTTTCAACGTCTTTTAAAACTCGGCTAATGTAATAAACTGGCTATTTCATACCATCTCCATCCTCTTGGGTGATCAACGCACCTACGACATACTGGTTGGCGGCTAAGTATAACAACAGTGGCTTCCTACGGATTAAAGCTTGCATAGTAGGGAGATTTATCATAATCTACTATAGCCTTTTGAAGGCCGCCTGCTGTGCCTCTCCCCATTCGAAGTTTTGCCCCTTTTGAGCAGTTTCCCAAAAGCAGAGGTGATGGATGCCAATCCAAGGATGAATCTTCGGATATATGAGACCTTCCCCCAAAAAGCTTTTCAACTCCTTTACTTTGGCTAGAGGCTTCATAGTTGCTCTGGCTGTAGCTTTGGCCGGGTCTATGTCTATTCCTCTGCTGTGAACTAGAAAACCCAAGAATTTCCCTGAAGACACTCTGAATGTGCATTTGAGAGGGTTCATTCTTAGCTTGAAAGTTCTACACCTTTCAAATACCCTCATCAACACTTGGACATGTTTTTCCCGCTTCTTTGATTTTACCACTATGTCATCCACGTAGTCTTCTAATTCTCGATGCATCATGTCATGGAATATAGCCATCATTGTCCGTTAATAAGTTACACCTGCATTCTTTAACTCAAATGGCATTACTATATAGTAAAAGTTGCCTATAGGTGTTCTAAAAGCAGTCTTTTTTGCGTCCTTCGGCACCATTCTGATCTAATTGTACCTACTGAACCTATCCATGAAGGAAAACATGGCACTTCCCGCCGCAGAATCTATTTGTAAGTCCATGTTAGGTAGTGGGAACTTGTCTTTCGGGCAGACCCTGTTGAGATTTCTTAAATCTATGCTGCACCTTATCTGCCGTTCTTCTTCTTCACTGGCATTATGTTGGACAACCAGCGTGGATGTTGAATGGGTTTGATGAATCCTGCGGCCAACAGCTTCTGTACCTCCTTGACTATCTGCCCTTCTATTTTGGTGTGGAATATTCTGGCAGGCTAGGCAACTAGCTTGGCCTCTGGATCCACATTCAGCGTATGCACTACTAGCCCAGGATCCAATCCTGGCATTTCACTACAATCCCACGCAAAGACATCTTTATATTCCTTCAATAGCTGTATTAATTTTAACTTTTCCTTTTCTGACAACTTTAAACTGATGGAGATAGGCCTTGGTTCCTGTGAGTTGAATCCCAAGTTGACTTCCTCTAACTTCTATTCTGCCATAGCCTGTACATCCTTTTCTACCGTAACCTCCTCATCTTTTCCTTTATGATTTTCTTCTTCTGAGCCTTCTTGAGCTACGCAACACACCAAGCTTTTGTGCTACCACTCTTGTCTGGGGCCCGCTTGTGTTTCACTCATGGGCTCTACGCACCTTCATAGTCTATACATAATCCTGCCATCAAGTCCTCGGACCCTAACACACTGTGGCGTGTCATCTAGCTCTGCAGCGGGTGCTTCTTTTCTCTTCTTCTTCTAAGAGAGTAATTCTCTCGGGTCAGGCTTCGAGTCACCTCGAATGTCCTCCCACCTAGGGAAAAAGGTGCCTCTTGGTTTTGATACTGAGCTTTCCCCAGATGGTTCCCACTGGTCATAAAACATTATTTCTACTAGATGAACCTCTGCTTACTCAAATGGCAATGGGTTTGCCGCTATACATATCATCTTGTCATTCTACCTCCCTTTCACGCACTGGTGGTAGGTAGACGGCACTAGTCGTTGTTTATGCAGCCACGGCCTCCCTAAGAGCACGTGGTATGAGACTTCCATCTTTACCACATGGAATCGAGCTAAAGAAGCTATAGGGCCCACTTTTAACTATAGTTGAATGTGGCTTGCAGTATATTCACCACTTCCTCCGAACCCAGTTACTTCCATTAAGCACCCTTGGATCTTTCTTTATGAAATTCCTACCGCTTGCAGGGTGCTTAATGGAACAAGGTTTACCGAGGCACCTGTATCCACCAAGGCTCTCTTGATGGGGATTTGATTTGTGGATGCAGCTAAGTAAAAGGGCTTCCTGTGGTCAAGGCATCCCACTTCCATATCCTCATTACTGAAAGTGATTTTAGTCGATTCCAGTAAGAGAGCTCTGTCATCTGCAACTTCTGTAGACAAATTCTACTCCTGCCTCGGAAGCAATGCTTACCAGGGCCTCTGTAGCTATCTTTCGCTATAAGGCCTAGTTGGTCAAACAGATTTTTGAACTTGGAGCTCTTCTGTAGGGTGGTGATTGCTGCGGCAGGCAGGGCTGGATTCTCCTCCTCGTCTTCCCATGGATCTGCACAGATTACTACCGTTGCTACACCTTTCCCTTGGTGGTTTGGGAGTGGATTCCTTTGAACTTCCTGCTGCGACAGCTCTAGGGTCCCTTCTTTAATCCTGTGGTGCACCAGTCTGCGAAGTGCCCAACATTCTGCGATGGGATGTTGCACATAGTTGTGCAAGTGGCAAAAGTGTGGGTCCCTCCGCTCTTCTTCTGTGGGCTCCCTATAGATGTGATTAGGCTTAAAAACTCCATCTGCTATCCACCTATCCAAGAGCACATCTAGCTCCTTTGGGGTGCATGGTATTGGTGGAAGGGTATCGTACCCCCTCCCATCAGTTTTCCCCTTCCTTTCGCTTGTGGAGGTTGCCATGGCTTGCAGGGCGTTTCTTTTGTCAGAACTTGGCCTCACCAATTGAGCGGTCTTTCTGGCCTTCTGTAACAGCTGCAGGAACTGGGAGATCTTCGAGTTTTCTAGAACAACTTTGTATTCCTTGATCATATTTGTCATACACATCTCCACCAATGTCTTTTTCTCACAATGGTCATAGCAATCAAGTGTTATGTCTCTGAATCTCTTGATATACTCTATTAAATCTTCTCCGTTTCTTTGCTTGGTAGCTTGCAAAGTAGCAAGCGTCACCATTTCTTCTCCGTGGAAGTACTTAGTGCAAAATACATCCCCCATGTCATCCTAGGTTGGGATCGATCCTGGTTTTAGACCGATGTACCAGATGTAGGCACGGTCATATAATGATTTAGAAAATTCTCGAAGACATAAGTCCTCGTCTGCTGCATAAGGGCCAAGAGTATTAATGAACTTGCTCACGTGCTCAACAACACTTCCCTTCCTGCCATCATACTGTGCGAAAGCAAGTGGTTCATACCTTTCAGGGTATGGCTTGCTAAGCACTCTTAATGGGTAAGGAGGTCTCCGTGCGTAGAATCTCTCCTTGGGTGCTCTGCTCTAAGAGAGCTGTTACCTCGACCATGATGATGTAGCGTTGTCCTTCATTCTGTGGAGCGCCTTCGACTGACGTCTCCTCTATGTCTACCGCATGTTCTGGGACATGCTGGCTCCCTTTCTCCTTCGTCTTTTCTGTCTTCAACTGACGGATTTCCTCCATCATCTACTGTTGTGAGTGTTGTAGTGCTTGCAGCACCTCAACAAAAGCATTGGCATTGTTAGCGAGATTCCTTGCCTGCGGTTGGGGTCTAGCCCCCAGCCCATTAACACCCTCCACCTGGTTAGGTTAATAAGGCGTGGTTGGCCTCGACTCTGCCTGAGAGGGCACAACGCTCATGTTTCGCGTCATCCTGGATTTTGTTCTCATTTGTTTATGAAGATCTCTGTTCTTGTCTACTTCCCAACTCCCTAGTGGAGTCGCCAATTTAAATGTGGGGGCCTTTTTTGTAAATGTTGGGCTGGGCCGCCTCCTGTTGCACTAGATTTCACCGTGGCAGACGGCTTCATGGTTGCTATGGTCGTGGCCTTGGCTGGGTCTACATCTATTCCTCTGCTGTGAACCAAGAAACCCAAAAATTTCCCAAAAGATACTCCGAATGCACATTTGAGGGGATTCATTCTTAATTTGAAAGCCCTACACCTTTCGAATACTTTCCTTAATATTTGGGCATGATCTTCTTGCCTTTTGACTTTAGAATTCTGTCATCCTCATAGTCTTCCAACTCACGGTGCATCATGTCGTGGAATATGGCCGTCATGGTATGTTGGTAAGTTGCGCCTGCATTTTTCAACCCAAAATGCATCATAGTATAGTAAAAATTGCCCATGGGTGTTCTGAAATCATTTTTCTCTGCAGCCTTTAGCGCCATTTTGATCTAGTTGTACCCGTTGAACCCATCCATGAATGAAAACATGGCGTTTCCTGCTGTAGAGTTTATCAACAAGTCCATGTTTGGCAGTGGGAATTCATCTTTTGGGCAAGCTCTATTGAGATTTCTGAAATCTACACAACACCTTATCTGCCCATTCTTCTTCTTTACTGGCATGAGGTTGGACAACCAACATGGATGCTGGATGGGCTTGATGAAACCTACAGCCAGTAACTTCTACACCTCCTTTACTATTTGCTCATCTATTTCAGTGTGAAATACTCTGGCATGCTAAGCCACTGGCTTGGCCTCAGGATCCACATTCAACGTGTGCACCACCAGACCAGGATCCAATTCAGGCATTTCGCTATAATCTCATGCAAAAACATCTTTAAATTCTTTCAACAATAATATCAATTCTGACTTCTCTTTCTTGGATAGTTTTGAACTAATTGAGATGGGTCTTGATTCCTAGGGATTAGTTCCCAAGTCAATTTCTTCCAATCTTTCTTCTGTTGTAACTTGTACATCATTTTTTGCTGTAACTCCCTCATTTTCCTTCGTATCACTTTCTTCCTCCGAAACATCTTGAGCCACGCAGCACACCAAACTTTTGTGTTGCCATTCTTGCCTGGGGTCTGCTTGCACATCGTATGTGGGCCTCGTGCACCTTCATAATTTATAGACGATCCTGCCATCAAGTCCCCAGACCCTGACACATTGCGGTATGTCGTCTGACTCCAAAGTGGGCACTTCTTTCCTTTTCTTCTTCTGCGACAGCAGTTTCCTCAAATTAGGCTCTAGTTCATCTTGGATGTCTTCCCACCTAGGCTTAAAGGTGCCTTGTGGCTTTGATACCGAGCTCTCCTCAAATGGTGCCCATTTGTCATAAAACATAATTTCCACTAGATGAGCCTCTGCTTGTTCGAAGGGCGACGGGTTTACCGCTATTCGTATAATTCTGCCATTCAACCTTCCTTTCATGCACTAATGATAAATGGATGGGACCAGTCAGTGCTTGTGCAACCATAGTCTCCCCAATGGCACGTGGTATAAGACCTTTGTTTTCACCACATGGAAGCAGGCCAAAGAGGTTATTGGTCCCACCTTCAACCACAACTAAATGTGGCCTACGATGTATTCACCTCTTCCCCCCCCCCCCCCAAATCCTATTACTTCCATCGAACATCCCTGAATCTTTCTTTTAGAAATTCCTACTACTTGCAAGGTGCTCAGTGGGATGAATTTCACAGAGGCACCCGTGTCTATCAAAGCTCTCTTGATGGGTATTTGATTTATGGATGCTGCTAAATAAAGGGGCCTTCTATGATCCGAGTACCGTATCTTCGTATCTTCATCACTAAAAGTGATTTCACTTGCCTCCTGCAAAAGGGCTTTGTCATCTGTGACTTCTGCTGTTAAACATTCTATTCCTACCCCAAAGACAATGCTTACCAAGGCTTCTATAGCCATTCTTCGCTCATTTACCATGAGCCCCAACTAGTTAAATAAGTTCTTGAACTTGGAACTTTTCTGCAATGTGGTAATTGCTGCGACAGGCAGGGCTGGACTTTCTTTGTCGTCCTCCCCTAGATTTGCGCAAATGACAGCCGCTGCTACACCCTTCCCTTTATGGTTTAGGAGTGGGTTTCTTTGAACTTCTGGCTGGGACAGCTCCAGAGTCCCTTCCTTGATTCTTCGGTGCACTAGTCTGCGAAGCGCCCAACATTCAGTGGTAAAATGTTGCACATAATTGTGCAAGCAGCAGAAGCGTTGATCCCTCCGCTCTTCTACTGTGGACTCTCTGGAAACTTGATTAGGCTTGAAGACTCCGTCTGCTATCCATTAATCTAGGAGAACGTCTAGCTCTTTCGGAGTACATGGTAGTGGTGGAGGGGTATCGTACTCCCTTCCGTCAGCTTTCCTCTTCCTTTCACCAATGGATATTGCCATAGCCTGTGGAGCGTTCCTATTGTCAAAACTTGGCTATACTGATTAAGAAGTCTTCTTGGCTTTCTACAACAATTGTGCAAACTGGGAGATTTCCATATTTTTAAGGACAGCTTTGTACTCCCTGATCATGTTTGCCATACACATTTCTACCAATGTCTTTTCTTTGCAATGATCATAGCAATCAAGTGCTATGTCTCTGAACCTTTTGATGTACTCCATCAAATCTTTACCGCTTCTTTGCTTAGTTACTTGTGAAGTTGCAAGTGTTACTGTTTCTTCTCCGTAGAAGTACTTTGTACAAAATACGTCCACCATGTCATCCTACATTAGGATTGACCCTGGTTTCAGACCGATGTACCAGGTGTACGCACGGTCACATAACAATTTGGAAAATTCCCGAAGACATAGGTCTTCGTCCGCCGCGTAAGGGCCAAGTGTATTAATGAACTTGCTCATATGCTCGACAGCAATTCCCTTTCTGCCATCGTATTGTACAAAAACTCATGGTTCATACCTCTCGGTGTATGGCTTGCTGAGTATTCTTAGTAGGTAAGGAGGTCTCCTTGCGTAAAACCTTTCTTTAGACACTTTGGCCCTCTCTTGTTTCAAGAGAGTTGCTACTTCTGCCATAGTGATGAAACATTGTTTTGCGTTCTGGGGAGCACCTCCAACTAGGGTCTCCTCTTTGTCTACTGCATGCTTTGGGTCATGCTGGCTTCCTTTTTCCTTCGTCTTGTCCACTTTCAGTTGGCAGATTTCTTCCATCATCTGCTGCTGCAAATGTTGTAGTGATTGCAACATTTCGACAAAGGCATTGGCATTGTCCGTGGGGACCCTCTGCTGTTGCTGAGGTTTAACCCCCACTCCATTGGCACCATCCGCCTGGTTAGGTTGGTGCTAGTGGGGCATTGTTGGTCTCGACTCTGCCTGCGAGGGCACATTACTCATGTTTCGTCTAGGGGACATAGCTTGCGATGGCTTTTGTGGTAGGCCTTTTTGAGATTTGTAGGCTGGGCTACCTCCTGCCACACTAAGACCCAAAGGTTCTGGGTTGGAGAGTCGGGACCGATCTGATTGCAACTCAACTCAAACTGGCTTGTGCGCAAACTAAGGCCCCTTTGTTGAAAACTTTGGTTACATGCCCGTGGTAGATGAAACTATTACAAAAGAGTTACGGTAGACAAATATAATATAGCAATAGTAAAGGAGACGTGCTTGCTATTAACCAAAATAAACAAAAGATACTCAATTAGGATAAAGAATAGAACATCACAACAACAAGAAACGCATTGTAAAAATGAAACGGCAAAGATAAAAGAGTAACGATATTGATGCTTAAATGATAAAATCAAAGAAGAAATGGTTAGTCTGCCGTGCTCAGTTATATTACGGAACTAAGACCATGGAGGGAACCACTTCCTCAATGTGGATAACCTCGCAGGAAGATCCTACTATAGAAATTACCCACTTTGAGAGAATGGGCCTGAATGGCTTATGCCTCAAAGAAAATCCTTAATCCTTAACAGAGGGTAGGCTTTTAGAGGAAGATCCTATTGGTGCATGCCTGCCATACTTTTGCCTACTCTCTCTTTTTTCTTTTTCTTTTTTTTTCTTTCTAGCTTTCTTTTTTCTAAGTTTGCTACTCTGTTTGCCACTCTCTTTTTTCTTTTTACTTTTGTGTTCTGGTTATTGTTGTGATTGTGATGATCGTGTTGATGTTGTCTACTATGCACGGCAGAGGCTCCTTATATACTACCTGCCATGACTAGTTTTTTTATTGTTTTACCCTTTAACCACTTCCAGACCACTCATTGGTTTGTCAGCTGCACAACCACCACCACTTACCTATGCTAGTCGTGCCACATCCCATTTCCAGACAAAGAATTCTATTTTGTTTGCTTATTCACCGTGGCATTCCTATCTGCAACAGGGTGGGCATTCTCTCTCACTATCGCTCATGGCTTGCTACCTTCAAGGGTTGGGCCTTGCTTGATTGTGGGTTTTTCTCTTCTTAACCCACTCCTTGTTTCTTCCGTGTATTTGTTAGCATTCCTGCCACGCCATTCTGTTATTCCTGCTATGGTGTCATTTGATCCGTGCTTGCTGGGTTTGCTGCATGCTTTTCTTTTACTTAATTATAGTGACCCCGTATTGTCATTGGGCCTACATTCATGCTATTCCCATCCCTCTTGACCCATTCTATTGCTTACGGGCTTCCTTGGCCCATTTCTTTTCCTTGGGCATTCTCGGCCCATTCTAATTCTACATTCCTATGGCAGGGGTGGCTTGATGCATTGAGGGGCCTAAGGCAAAAAATGAATTGAGACCTTTTATATATTTAAAAATGACTTAAAAATAACAATCTAAATATTTCTTAAACTCTATTCTCTTGTTAGACGCAAAAATTTTGACAAAACGTTTCACACTTGATGTAGCAGATTAATAATGGTAAGTAAAAAAGTGACGTTAGTGGTGGATCTAGATGAGAATTAGTAAAAATTTGCCAACTCAATTGTTGTCAAAAATCTTGTGAAATTTTGTGTATTGTCTTTTTTTTTAGAAGTGATAAATTCATAACATTTTCACAATAAATTCTAGGTGTTAAGTTGTTACTAGTTCTAATTTAAACCCACAATTGATTTATTTATTTATTTTTTTTTTACCACCAATAACATCCTGTTACTTAAAATTTATTGTAAAAATATTATAAAAAATATTTTACACGTAGAATTTATTTTTCGTAAAAAAAATACTATTTTATTTATTGGATGATATAAGGGTTTAATTAATAATATTAAAATGTAAGAAATAACTCTATTGGTTAAAATTAGGGGGGCCTTTTTTTTTTACTTGGGGCCTTAGGCGACTGCCTCTTTTGCTTATATGCTAGAGCCGGCTGTGCCCATGGGCTTTTGCTAACTCTTTTGGGCTTCCCCAACCCAATTACCATATCCTTTACTTTTGGGATTCATGGGCTTTTCCATCAGCCCGTTGTTCACTTGCTTCATTACCTCGGGCCTTCTTTGGCCCATTCTTTCCATTTCGTATAATGCCCATGAGTTTACTACTTCTTTCTCTGGGCTTTTTTAGGCTCGCTTGCTTCCTTTGAGGCCCATTTACTTTCTTTTTTTTTAGGCCTATGATTCACTATTCCTGTCATTCGGCCCTAGTCAACTCCTGATTATGACGAGTTAACTCCGCCATGGCGGCTGCAATGGACTGTATTTATTGGATGGAAGGCGGTTACATGACAGGTGTTGATTGGCGATCACAGTTAGGATGACTAGAAGCGTTTCCACTCTCCTGATGGCCTGGACTAATGGCCATTGACCTTGTCCAGACCGTACAGCCTTTTGTCTAAGAAAGATAATTTGTAAAGTACAAATTTAACTCCCTTCCCACAGACGATGCCAACTAATAATACATGGAAAATCAGTAGGCTGAATGCTCCAGGCTTCAATGGTTAGTGATTGCTTGGAAGGTCTGAAAAGAGAAAGACACAAGATCAAAGGAGACCCGGGTGAACCGGCCAAGAACCCTCCGATGCTTAAGTTATTGTTTTCTTTGGGACTCAAGAATTCCAACTTTTTAGGAGTAGTGAAAACTTACCTTCATTTGATGTGGATGGGTCCTTATATAGTGAGCTTTGGAGCGATTACTTGTCTAGTAACTTCCCCAATATTTGTTGAAGTTAGAAGGTTCAAACTTAACAAGTGCTATGGAAGTTAGAATGTTCAATCTTATCTTCTACAACTGTCATTGGAAGTTAAGTACTTAGTAGTATGTGATCCGAATTACAAGCTTATGTAGATAAATCCATTTAAGGAAATTTCCTAAGTGTTGGGGGGTCGTCCAGGCACTTTCCTGATGGACGACCCCTATGTCCGTGGACTACCTTCTTATGTCCATGGATGACCTTTTTGGGCTGACCTCTGGCCCTGGACGACTCTTATGGACGAACTAAAGATGGTTCGATTTTTAGTTCCCCATCAGAATATATGGAGATTGCATCAATAAGTCATGCAGAAACATATAAAAAGAAAAAAAAGGGAAGAAGATGGCAACGATGAAGGGTGAAGAGAAAACTTAACAAATATGAGAGATACGTACCCATAGTCTCGGCCTCATGCTCATCACCTTCCTCCTCATTAGAATCAAAGATCCTATTCTTCATGGTGGATTCGTCATCAGAATCCTCAAGAACCTCCTCAGATCCCTCAGAAGACAAGTCTGGGACAGGCCCACGTGTGGCAGTGCTAGGGATGGATGAAGGAGTAACCACCACATAGGAGTCGTCCTTCACAGCCTGAGACAAAGCCGTGAAAGGATCGCTCGTCGAAATGACAAGAGGCGTAGTAGGAGACACAATCTTAGGCTGGGGAGAAATCAGAGGAGTAACTCCCTTTTGGGGAGTAAGAGTCTCAGCAGGAATATGGGCAGGCTCACAAACCCTCTCAGTATGGGCACCCTCATCTATAAATACTGGCTCAATGGAAGGGATAAAAGTCTCAGCAAGAACTCCCTGTGCAGCAGTAGAAGCAGCAGGAGCAACAGAAGCCATTGTCTCAGCCATCACATCGGCCCCATCGAAGAAGCCCTCCATGGGTGTGCCCATGGCAACAAAAATCTCCTCAATCGTGGGGTGATAGATAGAGATGGGCTCGGGCTCAGCCTGAAGAACATGAGACACAAAAGAAAATAAGTGAAAGGGGAACACATGATAAGTGACAATGCAAATGAACGTATATATATGAAGAGGAAAGAGAAACATGGCACATGATGATGACACATGGCAATAGGAACATATGCAAAAAGGAAGAGAGAAAGACATACCTCCAACTCGAGCTCATCAAGCAATATAGGGAGGGTGGCAGATGTGTCCTTCTTGTGCTTAGATTGCAAAAAAAAAAAAAAAAAAAAAAGGAAGACAAGAGGAAAGGAATAAGTCAGCATATATATGGGGTTAGCTATAGAAAACCCCTATAAAAAATAATAAAGAAGTAGAATTAGAGATAACATACTCTCCTCTTGGTAGTGGTAGATACAGGAGGGGGAGATGTCTTCCTCGGGTCTTGCTAGAAGGAGGAACATCAGCGGAAGGCCGTGAAGCAGTGGGCCTAGACTTGCCTACAATAGGGCGCCTGCTGGAACGGGTACAAGTAGAAGGAGGAGGAGAACTCTCCAAGACTATGTTACCTATAGGAGGAAGGCTACCCTCAAAAAGTACAATGTCTAAACAAGTCTCAGAGGAGTCATCACCCTTCTTGGTAGACTTAGGCTTGGCTGACCGAGGCATAGAACTCTTCTTCATGAGCATAGGGAGGTTTGTCACCTTCACTCTCTTTTCCCAACTCGTGGAATAGTCACCAGCATACCAGAACCACCCCTTCTCCTCTTCCACCCACCTAAATATAGCAGACCGACTTTACTTCCTAGCATATGCCACCATAGACTTGGTGGGAAGGAGTAACCGAGGGTTAGGATAAATAACTACATGAAGGCCATCAAGAGGAATGAGAGAGAACCCACAGCTACCCAATAACTCTCTCAAAAGAAGTCATCACGGCCTGCTAGTACCCGTGTATAGTAACAGTACAAATACCCTCCCTCTGTAAGCCTAGGACGGTGATTGCAGTGAAACAACTACTCCAAAACTCAAAGGCAGTAGGCCGCAAGAATGGCCGAATAGAATCAGCGCATGTAAAACCCAACTCCTTTATCGAAGAACTCAACGACAAGATGCCCAAATGGCTTCAAACCAACCCAATGAAAGGCTAATGGAAAATCATATGCAAACCCAACTCTCGGGCATGACTGGTATCTCTCCTTGGCAAAGTGAACAGGCCTACACTTTGCCAAGTTCCTAGCACAACACTCATACAACAGATGCTGCAAAATGGTACTATGAACAGAAGAAGTAACTATATGGCAGTAACCCGTCTACTCCTCATCACTCCACAGGATATCTAACTGAACAAATAAATGTCCAAGAAACATGGCCTTTAGCACACCAACCCGCTGTAGCACCTCCATAAAACCCTTATCAGACAATTCAGTGTCCACCTATTCCTTCCAACCCAAAGCGGTACCCGACCCAAACTCGAAGAGAATGGGCACGGGGAGTGAAAGACCTTGGTGGATAGTGAGATCGAGAATCAAAGAAGCCAATGGAGCCCAAGATATCTCCGTGTTGCAACGACAAAGGGCAAGCCACACACAGTCCGACGGCAGCGGTGTGTAATCACCAGGAACTTTTGGGAAATGGGCATGTGTTTCATACCACAGGTCTATGAGGGGAGCGCATTCACTATCGGGATCGCGCCGTACCTCTTCCTCATCAGAATGCTTCGATTCGAAATGAAGGGCCTCTTCGCCTATGTCCCGCGTGGCAGGAACATCGAAGGCGATCTCTTTCCCCTTACGGCGGGAAAAACCTTAACCTTTCACCAGAGTCATGATGGAATGGTTTATTGGAGTAAATGGGTGAGAGTATTTGAGGGAGAAAATACGGTGAAGAAGGGGAAAGGGAGAAAGTGTTTTGTGTCAGAAATATGAAGGGAATCTCTTTAAGTACCGACGTCATTAACGCTGACACGAAAGGATGCGATGGGTCACCCATTGGATAAGGCATTGAATTAATGAAGCAGAAGTTGTGTTTCAGAATAATTGCTAAACTGAAAAATTCAAAGAGACAACACTGTTCATAGCAAGAAGGAAAAATAATAAGGTGAGGCCCACTGTTCAAAAAAGCCCGCAAAGAAAAAGAAAAAGAAGAAGGAAAGACAGAAAGAAGAAAAGTCTTTTATTTGCATATGAATCGTAGGGACACTTCATATGCTCAGGGGGCTAAATGTTGATGGTCATTTTGGCAGAAAAGCCCAATAGCAGGAAGAAGCCCAACAATATGGGTGGAAAAGAGTTAGTAAATTGAAAAAAAAAAAAAAACCATTAAGCCCGAATGACATGAATAATGGATCATAGGCCTAAAAAAAAAGTAAATGGGCCTCAAATGAAGCAAGCTAGCCTAAAGGAGCTTAGAGAAAGAAGTAGTAAACCCATAGACATTATATGAAATGGAAAGAATGGGCCAAAGAAGGCCCAAGGTAATAAAGCAAGTGAGCAAGGGGTTGATGGAAAAGCCCATGACCCCCAAAAGTAAAGGATATGGTAATTCAGTCGGGGAAGCCCAAAAGAGTTAGCAAAAATCCATGGGAATACAGAATTAGAATGTGCCAAGGATACCCAAGGAAATGGGCCAAGGAAGCCCATAAGAAATAGAATGGGTCAAGATGGCCCGAAATAGCATGAATGTAGGCCCAATGACAATACAGGGTCACTATAATTAAGTAAAAGAAAAGCATACAACAGACCCAAAAGAGGCCCAGCAAGCACGAATCAAATGACACCACAGCAGGATTAACAGAATGGCGTGGCAAGAATGCTAACAAATACATGGAAGAAACAAGGAGTGGGTTAAGAAGAGAAAAGCCCGCAATTAAGCAAGGCCCAACCCTTGAAGGAAGCAAGCCATAAAGAATGAAGGCTCAGAAATCAGTTCACACCCGCAAGAGGTCAAGAATAAGCGACAAAATGCATAAACGAGCATCCAAGTCATGGCAAACGCATAAGCAGCAAACAAGCTTTGGACGCACACGGAAGTGGAGCACGCACAAGGCTCAGGCACCACCAACCTGTACCTAGCCAATATAGGAATAGTGGGTCATGGGTCAGAGGTAAAAAAGTGTATGGTCTAGCGGTGGGGAAATGGGGGGAGCCTATTCCAGGGTTCCCACTCAAACTCTTTTGGGAAAAAATGTCCCACTAGGATGACAAACAACCCAAAAGAAGGGGAATAAGTTAGAACCAATAAGTGCATGCCATGAGGAAAAGTGAGAGAGAATGCCCACCCTGTTGCAGATAGGAATGTCATGGTAAATAAGCAAACAAAATAGAATTCTTTGTTTGGTAATGGGATGTGGCATGGCCAGCATAGGTAAGTAGTGGTGGCTGGGCACTTGACAAACTAGTGAGTGGTCTGGAAGTACACCCACACCCAAATAATAGTGGTTAAAGGGTAAAATTGTAAAAAATTAGTCACGACAGGCAGTATATAAGGAGCCTCCACCGTGCACAGTAGACAACATTAACATGATCATCACAATCACAACAATAACCAAAACACGAAAGTAAAAAGAAAGAAGAAAGTGGAAAACAGAGTAGCAAACTTAGAGAAAAAAAAAAAAAAGAGTAGGCAAGAGTAGGATGGCAAGCATGCACTAATAGGCTAATCCCTTCTGTCCCTCTAAAAGTCTACCATCTGTTAAGGATTAAGGATTTTCTTTGGGGCATAAGTCATTCAGGCCCATTTTCTCAAAATGGGTAATTTCTACAGCAAGATCTTCCTGCGAGGTTATCCACATTGAGGAAGTAGTTCCCTCCTTGGTCTTAATTCCGTAATATAACTAAGCACGGCAAACTAACCATTTCTTCTTTGATTTTATTGTTTAAGCATCAGTATCGTTTCTCTTTTATCTTTGCCGTTTCATTTTTACAATGCATTTCTTGTTGTTGTGTTGTTCTCTTTTTTATCCTAATTGAGTATCTTTTGTTTATTTTGGTTAACAGCAAGCGCGTCTCCTTTACTGTTGCTATAATATATTTGTATGTCATAACTCTTTTGTAACAATTTCATCTACCACAGGCATGTGACCAAAGTTTTCAACAAAGGGTCCTTAGTTTATGCACAAGCCGGTTTGAGGCGAGTTGCAATTGGATCAGTCTCAAATCTCCAACCCAGAACCTTTGGACCTTAGTGTGGCAAGAGGCAGCTCAACAAACAAATCTCAAAAAGGCCCACCACAAACTTAAATCATGAAGATAACATGTTCAATTAGGGTTTTAAATTGATTTATACACGTTGTTTCATGCATTGTATTGTAGATCTTTTACTACATTTGCCTTTACATGCATATAACACTTTAGATTTCATAATTCACATGAAATTTCTCATTCATTCTCACGTGAAATTCATGATATGATCGTGCACAACTTTTAGAAGATGCCGCATTTATTGTACATAAAATAGTAGATCTTCAAATTAATGATTTAATTTCTTTATAAAATAAGAACTTTATCTACGATTTTCACCCTTATCTTTTTTTACCCTAAGCTACAAAAGGGGAACATATATATATAAATATATATATATATATATATATATATATATATATATATATATGTAAAGAGGTAACATTATTTCATGCATTTCACATGCTCATGCTGTAATTTGATTAGTTGTATGTTACTTTTGAATTTTATTGGGGCTCTTTACTAACTTTTTATTCTCCTTACATAAATATTATTAGTTGTTTTAGAACGAATTTCATTAATTCCACTTTATCATAAGCTGGATTTCCATTTAATATATTGATTTATGGTATGATGCAATTTTTCTTGGCCATTAGACATTTTGAGACCAGTATTAGGATTTAGGATTAAGTGAAGTGGGAACATATATTCTTATCTCGTAAATTAGTTTTTGAACTCAAATAAATTGATGTACATTAAGCTTTTCCTTGTAATTAGTAGTATTTATATATATTTCTTTTTTCTAGATTGTAATTAAGAACCAAATCTTTTGGCATTAATGTATATATAAAAATTATAGTGTTGAATGCTTTGTAAAATCCTTGAATTTGAGGGCTAAGGTACCAATCTCTTCCATTTCCGATCCCTTTATTAGAGGATCTTAGCTCCCTTTTCTCTCAATAAAATATGTTACTAAAATAGAGTAAGAAATGCAAGCAAACTATTAATGTTGAAACTTGAAAAGTAAAAGAAAGTAACATTCACAATATTATTTTGGGCTCGTCCCTTCAAAGACATCCAAAAAAATTGGAATGTACAGTATTTATTTCGGGCCTTAGGCCTGGTATTGGGCCGATGATACTTAGTATTCACACAATTTTGGGTATACATATACCATCCTAGAGGTGGATAGACCATTTCTTTTTCTTTTTCATTTTCGTTTTTTTTTTTTTTTTGTTGCTAAACGGTAGATAGACCATTTCTGAATCTGGAATGAGAAAGCCCAACATTGATCAATCTAAATGGCACTGAAATGTGGCAAGTACCAAGGGTATAGGATTATAAAAAAACAAAACAAAGATGGTTTCTTGTTTTTAGCTTAATAATAAAAAAGAGGATATCTAGTGTGAGCTCTTCGACCTTATGTCATGTGATAATAATAATTAATACCATGTATAGCACCGAGGTTTTATTGGAGTTATTGCTCGAACTATTTACCAAGTGAAGCTTTGAAAACTCTTACTATCAAGTCAAACCCGCATTGATAACAAAGATGGGTTGAGCTGAGAGGGACATGGCATATTGATATTGTGTGGAGGAAGAGGATTAAAATGACATTTCCTTTAGAAGCAATATGGGTGACAGATGGGTTACTGTTCCTAAACAGTACTTGGTGAATCATTACTTGTCATGCGGGGAGCTTTTGGTCTCCTTAAAACAGATCTCTACCCACTCAATTGCAAAAGTAGCAAGAGAAGAAAGGAAAAGCATTTGGTATTGATTGGAAATGGAGGGAGGGGCCTCCCAATAGTGGACCTCACCCTATATCATCATCATCATGATAAGTAACAAATAATACAGACAAAAATGTAGCAGCACCCTATAAGCCCACAACAACACCACCACCACTACTATTACTACTACTACCTCTTTCCTCACTAATTGGGGTGTCTAATTCAGGCTATTCAGCTCCACACATTAAATGGTTATTTTAAGAATCCCCCAAATTCTAATGAAAAACCACACCAGCCTTAGAACCCAACCTAACCCAAAAACAAACAAACAAACATAAGTGGGGCCCTAATTATGAGGAGTCATAAAAATTCCAGTTGGGCTTTGGGCCCACCACGTGTTCCCAAACTCAAGTAAAGATCTAAGGTTCTGTTCATCACTTTAGCCCATTCAATCATGAACATGAGAGAGAGAGAGAGAGAGAGAGAGATTGGGGTTATTTTCATGGGAGCAGTATAAAGAAAGGCTACATCAAAGGAAGGACAAAGAAACCTTTGAAACCTCAGTGGTACAAAGTATACTAAAAAGTCAATAATACATAGTACAGTTTCCTTGCCTTTTTACAGAGTGAAACGAATTAAAATTTGCATTGAAATAAGTGCAATTCTCTCTCATCTATTTTTTTTAATTTTTTATTCTAGGGTTTAAATAATTTATTTCATAAAAAATTATGTATAATTTTTAATCATACAAAATTTGTGAATCTAATTTTTATAAGTTCATTAAAAAAATCATTCTATCTAATTAATTGAAATAATATTATTTTAATTAAAATTTAATTTTTAAATATTAGCGTGGTTTGTAAAAGAAAAAATAATTTTGGTTTTGATGTTTACTCTATAGATTCATCAATATACAGGAAAAGAAAAAGTTGATTAAGTAGCTTGTGTTTGAAATAAAGTAAAATTTTAACCAATTTTAAAGTTTTAATACTTTTAAGCATTGTAGTCTTTGTAGAAGAATAAAAAAAATATATTAATTTGGTTCAAATGGACAAATACCATAATTCATAAAAATGATTAATATACTAGAAGTCTATTAATATTATGCATGACTTAATTAAATTTTATAAAATTTAAATAATGATAAAAGGACATTACAACTATCATTAGAACTGGAAAATAAACAAATCAATAAAATTAAAATAACTAAAAAATTGTCTTCAGTTACATGATGAGAGTCCAATGTGTAATAGTTTATTTTTATGTGAAAGTAAAAAATTATGGTAGTGGTTAAAATAATTCAAAATAAATAATAAATTTACTTCTACAAAATTTTCAAATTTTTTTCTTCTAATATATAAATTTAATTCAAATAATAATTTAAATTATTAATGTGGGGGGTAAAAAGATCCTGATGGGAACGTGGGCCTTTTGGGCCGTGTTAAGGAAGGCCGACCTGACCCTGGGTTTGGAAGTTGTTAATACTATGGGTCGGCCCATGCGCCGAGGGTCCGAGGACTCAGCCGAGGGTGAACTTATCCTCGGACTGACACCAGAGAACCCGGGACTTCATGGTACAGGTTAGGGAATGACACGGTCAAGACCAATGGTTAAAAGGGGTGAACCCTTGAATGCCCCAGAAGCACCAGTGTTGAAGAAATGACAAAGACAAAGGCTGCTACCTCCACATTAAAGACCCTGCACCTACCACCCCGCCGCATTAATGGGGAGGTGACACTTGAACACAGTGGAAGGAAACTTCTAGTTACCGTTCAAAGGCACTAAGAAAAGAAATATCTATACTAAGGGAGGAGTTGGGGGCAACACGTGTATAAAGTATTAAGAAGAAGAGTATTTAAGAGAGGACCTAGAACAGAAAGAGGGACGGAACTGTTTGTAACCTAAAAAGAAAAAAAGACAAAGAGAGAGAGATAATATAAGAACAGCTCTCGGCTTACGTCCGAGGAGACCTATTTACATTACTCTTTGCTGTTTCCTAATACTGGCAATCTTTAGTTTGTCATTTAATCTTCACTCACTTCTAACCTGGGTTTCAAGCCCACTCTCTACAAATTTTCATTGTTTAAGGCTCATTGGGCCTGAGCCCATAACTGTTCTTGGGTCCAGGTGCAATTGTGCACTTACAATTGGGGCGCCGTCTGTGGGAAATCTAGTCTGGAAGTAGTAGAGATATTATGGCAGGCTTAGGCTCTCACCATGCAGAGTCACAAGGATCACAACCGGAAGATCATTTCGAACGTCTTGAACGTCATAGGGATCGTGAGGGAAGCGTCCATACAGAATACCCAGGGGGTAGCACTACCCACGATGAGGGCTCTAAATCCATGCAGAAGGAAATTAATCGTTTGAAGAATAAGTTACGCCGTGCTAAACGTAAGGTTTCTCCGTCCTCATCTAGTTCTTCCTCAGAGAAGGATAGGGGGGTTGGCTACAGTTCAAGGTCATATTCCCCCACTAGCGCAACATCCTCCGGCGAGGAGGACGACCAATCAACTCGCAGACGTAAGAAGCTTCGTTCTAGGGGCTTAGGCAACGATACCATGAGTAGAGCGTTGCACCAACTCTCTAAATCTCCGTTTTCGCGGAGGATTGAGAGGGGAAGGCTTCCCAGGAGGTTCACCCAGCCCACCTTTACCATCTACAATGGCCGGACTGATACGTTGGAACACGTGAGACAATTCAACAAAATGATGGCAGTTCAATCCCATAACGAGACTTTGATGTGTAAATTATTCACCTACAGCTTGGTACATGTGGCTATGAGATGGTTTAACGGTCTCAAATCGGGGTCTGTGGGCTCGTTTGGGGAGTTAACTAGGGCATTTGCTTCGCGCTTCATCACGTGTAGCAGAGTCCCTCGGCCATTGGATTCGCTGCTATCCATGGTCATGAAGGAGGGGGAGACACCGAAAGCATACTCCGACGTATATTGGGAGATGTTTAATGAAATAGATGGCGACTTTGATGAGGTGGCGCTTAATACCTTTAAGGTAGGCCTCCCTACCGATCACGACCTAAGAAAGTCTTTGACGAAAAAGCCCGTCCGCAGCCGTACGCCGTCTTATGGATCGTATCGACGAATATAAAAGGGTAGAGGAAGACCAAGAAGCAAGGAAAAGGAAAGGAGAAGGTTATCCCGCAGAGAGAAGGGATTTCGTGTCGACAGATATCACAACAACAAGCCGAGGAGGGATTACTTCGGACAATCCGGCTCGGCAAAGACCCCAGCCGTAAATATCGTGTTCCGAGAACCAAGCAGACCGCTTATTAGAAAAAGTTCGTAAAGAGCCCTTTTTCGTATGGCCCGGCAAGATGGCAGGGACCCCGCGAGAAGAAATCAAAACCTTTTCTCGTCGCACCATCAGATGTGGGTCATACTACCGAGAACCGTCGGACCCGTGGAACCATCCGGAGCAACTCGTCGGTGAGGGAAAGTTAAAGCAAAGACTTGTGTCACCACCGGGCAAGTAAGCCAAGTTGGTTCAAACAACCGTAGGAACAAGCTTCATCTCGGCCAAGATTGGGAACAATTAATGTTATCTTCGCTCGCACTGGTAGGACCGGTTCGAGTCCCACTAGGATTATGGCCATCCGCATGCCGAGGATGTCGGTAGCAGCCGAAGAGATTAAGGAGCACCTTACCCGTCTTGGGTTTCTCCGAGGAGGATAAGGTAGGGACTATCCAGCCCCATGACGATGCTCTTGTCGTTACCCTCGAATAGGCAACTATGATGTGAGAAGGGTGATGATAGATCGTGCAGCGGTGCGTATATCATGTACCCCGATCTATTTAAGGGGCTAAGGTTGGAGTTGGAAGATTTAACTCCTTATGACTCACCCCTTATCGCCTTTGAAGGGAGAGCCGTTGTGCCAAAAGGACAGATCCGTTTACCCGTTCAATCCGGCACAGAAACGGTTGAAGTAGATTTCATTGTGGTTGACGCGTACTCTCCATATACAGCCATCCTCGCCGTACCATGGCTGCACGCTCTCCGGGAGCCGTCTCCTCTACCTTGCACGTTAAGGTTAAATTCCCCTGGGAACACGTTGAGGAGATCCTCGACAGCCTGTAGTGGCCAGCAATGCATATCGGCGGCAGATTTCGTCGCCGAAATCGAGTTATCAACCTTGCCCATCCAGGAGTCATAGCAATTAACGCCCGAGGCACCCGGAGCGATGACGTAAGATGAGGCGGTTTGCGAGGAGTTAGAGAAGTTTGTAATAGCAGATGATCCGTAGAGATTCTTCCAAGTTGGCATACTTTTGCCATACCAAGAGAAGATGGAGTTGTTAAAATTCCTAAAGGACAATATAGATGTCTTTGCGTGGGACCCTTATGAGGCTCCGTGCGTGGATCCGAGCTTTATTTGTCATCGTTTAAACGTCAATCCGGCCATTGTTCCGAGGAGGCAGCCACCTCGGCGATCTTCCCGAGAACATTCGAGGCCGTGAAGGAAGAGGTTCTTAAACTCAAAAGGGCGGGGGCTATCAAAGAAGTTTTCTACCCCGAATGGTTGGCTCATACCGTTGTCGTTAAGAAGAAGAACGGCAGTGGAGAGTGTGTGTAGATTTTACCGATCCGAACAAGGCCTGTCCTAAAGATTCGTTCCCAATGCCACGGATTGATCAACCGGTAGATGCTACCGTTGGACATCCTCGGATGAGTTTCTTGGACGCCTTCCAGGGTTACCATCAAATTCCCTTGGCGTTAGAGGATCAGAGAAAACCGCTTTCATTACTCCAACCGGAACTATCATTATAAGGTCATGCCATTTGGGTTAAAAAATGCCGGGGCTACTTACCAAAGAATGATGACCCGAATGTTTGAACAAAGAATCGGGGAAAACCATAGAAGTATACGTGGATGATATGGTGGTGAAGAGTAAGACAAGACCTTCGCACATGACAGATTTGGCCGACACCTTCCAAATGCTGAGGAAGTATAAGTTGCGCCTTAACGCTTCCAAGTGTTCTTTTGGCGTGGGATCCGGAAAGTTCCTAGGGTATATGATCACTCATAGGGGCATAGAGGTGAACCCAGTGCAGGTTAAGGCTATTCGAATTTGCAGCCGCCTCGGAACCCAAAAGATATTCAAAAATTGACCGAATGATTGCCGCGTTGAACGTATTTATTTCTCGGCCACTGACCGGTGCCGTCCTTTCTTTCAGCTTGCCGAACAAGTGGAAAGGATTTCAATGGACCGAGGATTGTGAGTCGCCTTTCCAACAGCTTAAGCAATATCTATCTCGGCCACCCATTTTATCTCGCCCTGAGGTGGACGAGGTGTTATTCGCTTATCTGGCCGTGGCTATTCATGCGGTGAGTCTAGTCCTTATAAGGAATGAAAATGGGGTGCAGAGGCCGATCTACTATGTTAGTAAGTCCTTGAATGAAGCCGAGGTGCGCTATTTGCCCTTGGAAAAAGCACTTCGGCCGTAGTCCACGCCACGCGCAAACTTCCTCATTATTTCCAATCTCATACCGTGGTTGTTTTGACCCGCTTGCCTCTCAAGGCCGTGTTGCGTAGTGCCGATTATTCGGCAAGGTGGCGAAATGGGGAACCATTTTGGGAGCCTTTGATGTTAAATACAGTGCCTCGCACATCGGTGAAGGGACAGTCCTCGCAGATTTGGTGGCAGAGTTTACCGAACCATTGATAGAAGAAACTTCAAAAGAAACACACATGGGTGGAAAATCGCCTGGTGTGATCACGTATGTATCACCCTCGGTTTGGAGAGTTCACGTGGATGGGGCCGTTAATCAAAGAGGGTCCGGTGTCGGGCTTGTTCTAGTGTCCCCCGAAGGGATTGTCTTTGAAAAATCTTTGAGATTGGCCTTCTCGGCTACTAATAATGAGGCCGAGTATGAAGCAGCCTTGGTAGGCATGCAAATGGTACATAAGATGGGTGGCAAAGAAATCCATGTGTTCTCGGACTCTCAATTAGTGGTCGGCCAAGTCATGGGGACCATGGAGGCTAGAGACCCCGTAATGCAAGAATATTTGGCCCAGTTAAACGTCGCCGAGCCGAATTCGACTCATTTGCCTTAGCTCATGTCTCTAGGAGTGGAAACACTCATGCATTCTTTGGCTACATTGGCCACATCCTCGGCTCAAGGTCTACCAAGGGTGATTCTCGTTGAGGATCCGATAGAACCTTCTCTTATAGCTGCTAACGCACCTCGCATCCATTTAGTAAGGCCTCGGTCCTAGTTGGATGGATTCGATCATATCTTTTCTCAAAAATGACATCCTTCCCGAAGACAAAGTTGAAGCGTAAAAGGTACGTCGAAAGGCGCCGCGCTTCGGTTGTCCGAGGATCGAAGCTATACAAACGATCCTTTTCGGGACCGTATTTGTCGTGTGTACACCCCGAATCAACAGAATCGTTGCCGGAGGAATTGCATGAAGGAATTTGTGGGAGTCATACGGGGAAGGTCCTTAGCCCATAGAGCCCCGACTCGTGGTTATTGGTGGCCTAATATGCGCAGGGAGGCTCGTGATTATGCTAGAAAGTGTGATCGTTGTCGAGGTTCGCCCCTAATATCCACCAACCTCGAGGGGTTCTTAATCCTCTGTCTAGCCCTTGGCCCTTCGCACAATGGGGCTTGGACATTGTAGGGCCATTCCCGAGAGCCGCCGGAAACAAAAGATGGCCGCTCGTAGGGACGTACTACTTCACTAAATGGGTCGAAGCCGAGCCCTTAGCCAATATCCGAGATGTTGATTCCAAGAGGTTTATTTGGAAGAATATTGTTACTAGATTTGGTATACCACATACTCTTATCTCGACAATGGCGTTCAATTTGACAAAGAACGCCTTTAGGCAAGATCGTAGTGACATGGGCATCACAAACAGATACTCTACCCCAACTTATCCTCGAGGAAATGGACAGTCGAGGCTTAACAAGGTCATTGTCAACGGGCTCAAGAAGAGGTTGGATGATGCGAAAGGCGTATGGGTGGAAGAGCTCCCTCATGTCCCGTGGACGTATCGGACCACTCCGCGCAGTCCACCGGAGAAACGCCATTCTCTATGGCTTATGGAGCCGAGGCGGTGATACCATTGGAGTCCGGATTTCCTACTCTAAAGACAAGTTCTTTTAGTCCGCAGAATAACAAGGAACTTCTAGAGAGAAATCTTGATTTACTTGAAGAACGGCGTGAGGCAGCTATGGTCCAAATGGCTTATTATCAGCAGAAGCTAAAACAAGGACATGATGCCCACGTGAAACTAAGGCCACTTGCGCCTGGTGATCTTGTATTAAGGAAAGTTGTAGGCACTTCTAAGAACCTAGCATGGGGTAAGCTAGGACCTAACTGGGAAGGCCCCTACCGCATTGTTTCAATAGCAGGCGTAGGGTCGTATAGGTTAGTTGACCTGGATGAACGAGTTGTACCACGTCCATGGAATGTAAATAATCTTAGAAGGTATTATTATTAATCAAATAAGCTTTCGTCAATTAATGTTTCAAAGTTATGGCTGGCTCTCATATTTGAAGTTACTGTTCTAAAGAATCAAACAGAAACTTGGTTAAGTGTAGTCCTCGGACCACAAACCTTGTGGAAATTGATGTCTTATCATTTGTTAAACAGAACCTTAGTTATGCCGGGTCTTCGGACCTCCTACTTTGGGAAAATTAACGTTTGAAGTTACTGTTCTAAAGAATCAAACAGAAACTTGGTTAAGTGTAGTCTTCGGACCACAAACCTTGTGGAAATTGATGTCTTATCATTTGTTAAACAAAACCTTAGTTATGCCGGGTCTTCGGACCTCCTACTTTGGGAAAATTAACGTTTGAAGTTACTGTTCTAAAGAATCAAACAGAAACTTGGTTAAGTGTAGTCCTCGGACCACAAACCTTGTGGAAATTGATGTCTTATCATTTGTTAAACAGAACCTTAGTTATGCCGGGTCTTCGGACCTCCTACTTTGGGAAAATTAACGTTTGAAGTTACTATTCTAAAGAATCAAACAGAAACTTGGTTAAGTGTAGTCCTCGGACCACAAACCTTGTGGAAATTGATGTCTTATCATTTGTTAAACAGAACCTTAGTTATGCCGGGTCTTCGGACCTCCTACTTTGGGAAAATTAACGTTTGAAGTTACTGTTCTAAAGAATCAAACAGAAACTTGGTTAAGTGTAGTCCTCGGACCACAAACCTTGTGGAAATTGATGTCTTATCATTTGTTAAACGTAACCTTAGTTATTCCGGGTCTTCGGACCTCCTACTTTGGGAAAATTAACGTTTGAAGTTACCGTTCTAAAGAATCAAACAAACTTGGTTAAGTGTAGTCCTCGGACGACAAACCTTGTGGAAATTGATGTCTTATAATTTGTTAAACATAAACTAAGTTATGCCGGGTCTTCGGACCTCCTACTTTGGGAAAATTAACATGTGAAGTTATTGTTTTAAAGAATCAAACAGAAAATTGGTTAAGTACGGTCCTCGGACCACAAACCTTGTGGAAATTGATGTCTTGTCATTTGTTAAACAGAACCTTAGTTATGCCGGGTCCTCGGACCTCCTACTTTGGGAAAACTAACGTTTACAGTTAAACGAAAGATTGCTTAAGATTTGTCTTCGGACTATGACTTTGCTTAAAGTTAACTTCTGATTGTGTCTGCATGTTAATACCTTATTGTTTATTAACTTGGATCTTAAGGTTTATATCTTTAAGTATTGAGTGAATTTGTGTAAGGAATGGTCCTCGGATCTTACATCCTACTAGAAACAGTGTTATGCATTATAAAGGCTTAATCGTTGTATGAGGTCCTCTTTCCTTTTTTATCAAGGCATTGTTCAAGCGTGTTAACTATGTCACCTCGTATTAAATCTTTAGTAATATACGCATGATTATATGGAAGTTACGATTGTGTAATCCTTGGAGTTAAATTTTTATACTCTGAGAAACTTTTGATATGACTTAATGGGAAACTTTTGTAATAAGTACAATAAAAGGAATAGAGTAAAAGCAGACACAATCCAAGTGAAAAGCAAACGAAATTGTTCTTTATTAATCAAATTGAATATACATTACAATAGATAAGTTCAAAAAAAAAAAAAAAAAAACAGAAAAGAATGGAAAAAGAGAAGCCCTAAGCTAAGTCCTAAGCTGTTGGAGGAGGATCTTGCTGAGAGGTACTAGTGCCCTCGGTCTTTCTCAACTCCAGCTCAAAAGGAGTCATAATCTGCTTTCCTTTATCCACTGTCGTTGTTGAAAGGACGATGGGTTCCACTGTCTGGCTCAAGTCCTTCTCTGCATCCCCTCCTCCTTCCTTCTCTTTATTGGAACCAGAAGGTTCTGTAGGATCAGGAATTTGCCGTGGGACCATCGCAGGTAGGGCAGAAGAGTTGTCTCGGGGTAGGAGTAGCAGCCTCTTCAATCTCCTCGTATTTCTAGGGGAAGCCAAACGTTCTCGACTTCCTCAAATCCGAAGATCGAGGAACCCCCGCTACGTTTAGAGCTTCCCCCATACTTTTTGACAGCATTCGCGGCATAAAGCCGCGAACTCCTCCGTCACCGCTCCTCGGTGGTGGCTACCCCTTCATCAAAACTTGCCCGCTTGGCGCCTGGAGAGAGAGTTGGAAGGAATTGGCTTCTTCTTTCATCGCCGCTAGTTGCTTCTTAAGATCCGAGCACTCCCTTCGAGCTTGGGAGAGCTCTTCATTTCTTTCCTTAAGGAGTTTGCGCCGTCCTTCTATCCGGGTCTTCATGGTCTTCAAGTTTGACTCGACCCCATTCTTCTCTCTCCTCACTCGCTACCTCCGAGGTCGCCTTCTCGTTCTCGGCAAGGGCCGCACCTAAGGTCTTCTCGCCCACCCTAATTTCGAGTTCAGCCCCGGCTACTTTCCGAGCGTCTTCAATAAACTTTTCAGCTACAAAGACCTCCCGAATAGCCTGTAAAAAAGCATGATGGAGTTAGGAATAACAAAAACTAATTTACTTATAAATATTGTTAAAAGGAGGAACACTTACCAGCGCTAAGTCTCTTTTTAGAGAGAGGAATAGTTGTGGTTGGCCCATCTTTTCCAAGGTCTCCATGTCCTTGGGCAGCGGCGAGGGCGTTCTAGGACCTCGGCCAGGTGGTGGGCGTGGCCTTGTTGAACCGCCCTTATACCGGACTGGCAGAGATAGGAGCGCCGTCCAGCCTTAGATCGGGGGACCAGGTGGCCGGTGCTCGGTGCACTACAGCCTCATCCCTGATTTCCCCTAGTTCAACTGAACGGGATCTACCCTTGCCCTTATCCAGCTTCTGCTGATGGGCCGGGGGGAGTTGTTGGCGTGGTTTCTTGGGCTCTTTATTAGTCGTCCCCTCATCATCCCCTTTCCTCTTCTTCTTGGGATCCTCGGCTAGCAGTTTGGGCTCAGCTGGAGGAGGAGGAGGAGGTAAAACTGGGAGAACTTGGGACGTCCCCTTTTTCTTCTTCTCTGCAACTTTGGCAGCCCTATTAGTGAGAAGACCCTCCATTCGTCCCATGTCTCCTACGGATTCGTCCTCGGGAAGGGCAACTACAAACCCTGCAATTCCAGAGGCCTCGGTTGCTTCTTCTTCCTCGTCGGAAAGCACTACAAATTGGTTCCCGCGAGGTCTCTCGGTGTCTTCGAGATGGAATTGATCTATCTCGTCGTCAAGGGTGTGTGAAGAAGACACCTGCTCTTCTGGAATGACAGCTGTTTGTGCATGCACGGCAAGGGGGACCGTCGCTATCGCCCGGTTGTACGTAATGGTGTTAGGAGCGTCCGGAGGTCACGGTCGTCCAAAAAATGGCGCCGAGCTACGTTGATCCTCTTCCGTCTTCTGGCCGCCCGCAATAATGGCGTCCTCTATCTCTTGGAAGTCTTTGGAAAGGGGAGTGTATCCGAGAATGAGGTGAGCCGCCCGAAGTTGTAAGTCTTCGCTAACGAACACCTCGGAGCGAAGTACTCGGTTTAAATCGGCAACGTTACAGTGACTCAGACGAGGACGCACGTGCCGCTTATCCGCAAAAAAGACGTCAAAACAAACAAACCCGATTAGATTCACACAAATATTTAACAAGTTTAAGTAAATACAAATACGCATTTCGTGTGTGTGTTAGGAGAAGTTGTGTTGTGGGGAGATTAATCCTACGGCGTCGCACCCGGATCCCCCCACCGAACCGGGCAAGGAAAGCCATCGTGCCAGTTCCGTACACGATCAAGTAGTCGTCCTTCATGCCTTTGTTTGATTTGGGCGGACGTGAGATTAGCCTAACGGTGCTAGACCGAGATTTCATATAATAACCTACTTTAGAAAGTTTGTGGGACTCATATAGGAACACGACATCGTGCCATGTGAGGTTTAAACCCATCTGCTCGTTTAGAGCATCTACACTACCTAGAACTCTAAAAACGTTTGGAAGGCATTGGTCGGGACACAACCTGTGGTTGCGAAGATACTCCCTCATTACGGGTTTCATTGGAAGGGTCATCCCACCCTCTATGAAGGCTATCATAGGGATGATAACCTCTCCCTCTTTCCTAGAACCGGCCACGGCTGTTGCCGGGCAGTATTCTAATCCTACGTCGCTGGGAATATGGTATTTGGCTCTAAAGCCTTCCATCCCAGCGGCGGTATCAACTAGACACTTGAATTTTCCCATTAACAGAGAGACGATAGACTAAACTTTAAAAGGGAGAGTGTTTGTATTGGTAGCCGAGGACAAATATTGAGGAGAAAAGGTTTAGAATAGGAGTAAGAACTTACAAGGTCGAAGATGTGCAAATCTCCACGGTTTTCTGCAGAGTAATGTATGATGGCTGATGTCTTGATGGGATTACCCCCTGAGGAATTAAATGAAGGCGCGGGTTCCCGAAGCGTCACGACGTGCGAAAAGGCGGCCTCGAAATTATGTCTATCCCGCCTAAAATTTCGTGGAGTAATGAGAACCGTTGGATGCCCATCTCACCGTTGAACGTGGGAGACAAAGAGCAACTTACAGTAATAAATGCGCGCATTTTCGAAAATAAAACCGCCAAGTGTCATCTTCTGGGACGCAAAACGATTTCCACACGTGCCATCACTTATAAAGTGTGTAGAGCAGGTTCTCGTCGGATCAAAACCCTATTTTTCTCCTCGGACGTTGAAAATTAGAGTTTTGAGGGGCTATTGTGGGGGGTAAAAAGATCCTGATGGGAACGTGGGCCTTTTGGGCCGTGTTAAGGAAGGCCGACCTGACCCTGGGTTTGGAAGTTGTTAATACTATGGGTCGGCCCATGCGCCGAGGGTCCGAGGACTCAGCCGAGGGTGAACTTATCCTCGGACTGACACCAGAGAACCCGGGACTTCATGGTACAGGTTAGGGAATGACACGGTCAAGACCAATGGTTAAAAGGGGTGAACCCTTGAATGCCCCAGAAGCACCAGTGTTGAAGAAATGACAAAGACAAAGGCTGCTACCTCCACATTAAAGACCCCGCACCTACCACCCCGCCGCATTAATGGGGAGGTGACACTTGAACAATGGAAGGGAAACTTCTAGTTCCGTTCAAAGGCACTAAGAAAAGAAATATCTATACTAAGGGAGGAGTTGGGGGCAACACGTGTATAAAGTATTAAGAAGAAGAGTATTTAAGAGAGGACCTAGAACAGAAAGAGGGACGGAACTGTTTGTAACCTAAAAAGAAAAAAAGACAAAGAGAGAGAGATAATATAAGAACTCTCGCTTACGTCCGAGGAGACCTATTTACATTACTCTTTGCTGTTTCCTAATACTGGCAATCTTTAGTTTGTCATTTAATCTTCACTCACTTCTAACCTGGGTTTCAAGCCCACTCTCTACAAATTTTCATTGTTTAAGGCTCATTGGGCCTGAGCCCATAACTGTTCTTGGGTCCAGGTGCAATTGTGCACTTACAATTAAATTTTGATAATAGAGTTTCTTCTAAAGTATATCCAATTTAACAATTTTAAGGTACTTATCTTGTTAATTTTTAATTACACTTATAATTTTTTTTTTAAATTCCTAAGCTTGTAAAAATTAAGGGACAAAAGGATTGTCCCTGTGAATTTCTTTATTAAAGAAAAAAAAAAGGAGATCATATCATACTTTTGGGCAATTACGTGCAGAACACAAATTTTATTAGTATATACCAATAGAACTAGTCATTTGGTTTTTGAAAATGAAACAACAATAAAAATAAAAATTGATAATAAAATATATTTTTAAAAAAAAGCAGAATTACATAAAGAAGGTAGATAATGAATCCTGGTATGGATTGGGTGAACATTGGATGCAGAGATTTTGGTGGTTGAAATGTAGAGAGTTGAGAGAAAGTAGAGGCCCACTTTTTTTTTTGTTAATCAGAATTAGATATAGGTCCACTACCATCTTCCCCTTTCATTAATTAAATATTTTTGTCACGTATCCCTGGACCCCCACCAACGCAAATTGTATTGTCCTTTGCACAGCAATACAATCTTAGCGAGCTAGCAATCAATTTTTTAGTTCATAGATTTCATTTTCTTGTGCTTGGCTATTCACTCTCCACGGTTCCTTGCATGTACATTAATTGATGTGTGATTCACATGCACATAATGTACACCTTTTTTTTTTTTTTTTTTTGCTGGGTAATTGTTTATGCAGGGTATAGAACCTCTGAGTTGACGGTCACTAGGAGAACCGGGTACCGCTTAGGCCAAAAGGCCCGGTCTTTTTCTTTTTTTTTTATGAACCATAATGTACACCTTTTTCTTATCGACGTTACAGAACTATTTTATATATATCATATATGGCCCCCCCAAAAAAATAAAAACCGTGTTACACCAGAGCGTACGTTTTATTAAAAAGAATTCTGAAGATCCCATATGTGTCACGTATCAAATGATTCAAATATCAGTGATGATAAAAAGAGCCAACAATCACTGAAATAAATTCCTACACTCATGACACTCTGTCTTACGTACAATAATTGATTTTCAGATTATATATATATATAAGGACATCGCCATTTATCTAAAAATTCTTAATACAAGTTGAGATTTTTATAATATGAATAAAGTGACATAATGATTAGAGTCATTAGACTATTATTTTTGAAGTTAATCTTGTTACACACTCTTTATTGTATACTCCTTACACACTCATGTCAAAACGTTCAATTAAAATTTTGAAATCGTGTTTTGAGTATGCAATAACTAGCTTGTGTGATAATAATTACTCTATTCTTAAATAATGGGTAACAATGAAGCATTTATTTGTGCAAATAATTCTTTTACAAGGATGAAATAAACGACTTCAAAACAAAAACACCAAGGGCTTGTGAAAATTAAATGTTCATATTAATTCTCACCTTCTACCATCCCAAAAGCTTTAAATGACATAAAACTTAAAAATGTTTGAACTATACGAACTCTTTACTCACATGTGGGTTGGGTTGAACTCAATTTATCAACCTCGTTGCATTGTACCGACCAAAAATTTAATTGTATTTGCTTTTGGTTCATGAATTTTATGTACTAAACTGTTATGAGGTTGCTGTTTCGTTCTCTCATTTGATTTTTTTTTTTTTTTTTTTTTGAATTAAGGGTTAACATGTGCATTGTGAGATACGATGTTCTAGCATGTATGATAAAAATCTCAGAATATAGTATTCGTTTGTCAACTTAAGTGATGTAGCTAGCTAGTGGTCCATCTCATGGAAAGACTAGCTAATGGAAACCACATTTAGATCAAATTCAATTCACACCATGCAAATATTAGCTCAATAGTTAGTTTCTTAATTAACCTTATTCACTTGTCAAGTGTTCATGTTATCATATATATATCCATCAAGTTCACATTGACTGCTAGAAAGTTGAGTACAAGGTTTAGAATAATGTAGAAGTTAAAACTTTCATTTTGGCAAAATAAAATGCATCATTAATTTGAGAAAAGTAAGGAATACTTCCAAATTTTCAAATAGTGAATTTCTCAAAATAATTGATGTTTGCATTCAAACACACACGTAGACACTAAAGTGTGAGTGAGGTAGTAAACATAATCAAGTTCTCAAACAATTGATGCTCGCATTCAAAGACATTTGCAATCACTAAAGTGTTCATAAAGTATGTATAAACAACAACTTTTAAAATCCCAAGTTGGCAAATCAAATTCGGCCCAAACCACATGAATAAAGTGTTATTATTCCGAACTAATATGTGAAAACTTCCTAAAATGGCTTTAAATGGCAACCTCGAAGTTGAATCTAAAACAAGTTCCCATCTTAGTTAACACCAAAGGAACTTCTATATCAGCATTTCAATGGGACAAGGTGACAATGTTTGTCTCCATTTTTAAGGATTCCTATCCCACTAGTAAAAGAGAAAAAGATTGGGGAGTAATTGGGTGGGTATTCCCTATTCTGTATTCCTTATCCTTCTTAAAAGCAAGAGCATTTCATGCCTTCATGGGGTGTTGCTTTTAGGTCAGATTGCTTTCACAATTCCATTTTCGTCCCCATTACACCTGAACAAAGTAAAGTTTAAATAAGTTATACTTAAATCAACAGTATTCATAATATTTGACCTGTATTGAACTCATAATGTTGTGACACATCACAATTTTAGACGTCATTATTCTAATATAATTTTTTAATTGAGTTTGAATTAAATTCTATATTTAAACCCTCTATTGACATATCAACACATAATTTTTTTTTTTTTAAATGGTGAAATAGACGGTACTATATATAAATAAAATATATTTTTCTTAATTGAGTTTAAATTATAGTTTACATTTAAATTCTGCTTGAATCTTGCTCACATTTTCTTTAAATTGTATATGTGGGGGATCAAAAAACCCTTAGATCAAAGTAAAAAGTTCTAAGCTCTTAATTGTTTCAATAAATTTATAAAAACAAGAGGGTGATTCACAATGAAAAGACTGAATAGATATAATCTAAAATCAGAATGAACTCTATTGAATTTACTGATTTGAATATACTTCTGCCGAGGTTAAAAACAATTGTAAAAGTAAAGACACTCTCAAGGCTTAAACTCATGTTTCTCTCAATTTTTCCAGTCCCCATATCTTGAAGGGGAAGGTCCTCTTTATGCTCTTAGTTCTCTTCCCTTCCAAGTAATAGATTATCATGCTGAATGTCAAAAGGTGCTAGTCTCATCAGGCGTTTCCCCCCTTCTTTTTCATGATGAAAGAAGACTTTTAGGGTGTATGTACTATTTGGTTGGTTATTCATTATTTAAGGTAGTTGACATTAGGTAAAAACACCTAATTAATGCAGAGATGACCATTATTTTGGGATGCGTACCACCCTTTCTAGATTCTCGGCTTGCTTTCGGGGTAATTTGTACCTTGGCAATGCAGCCTTGTCAGCTTACCTTAGCCAAAGGATCCTAGCTAGCTTTTGCTTTCATGTTTGCTCTAGGCTTCCTCCTCAAGAGTTGGGCCAGCCCTAGCTCCTTGAATCGCTACTCTGATGTCTGATCCAACTTCTTTGGCCCATGACTTACTAGATGGAATCACCCCCTATAGTAGAATACATAGTTTCATATAAAAACAAAATCATAATAAATGTTAATTAATAACTACCATAATTATCAATTTTCATAATTAAACAAAAAAATCAAAGAAAAAAAAATCAAATTTTGTTAAACTTTCTTGTGCATCACACAGATTACTTACTAGTAATATAATGTATTTTAAGTCTTTAATCACTTGACACAAAAATGTTGTAGTCAATTGGAGTATAACAAGGATAGACAGAGAACTTAACTTTTGTTACATAAAGTATATGATACGATTTGAATTATTTGGTTAAGTAAATCATTTTAAATATTCACTTTTTTCTAGGTACATTTCAGGTTTAATTATTGTTTTGGTCTCTAGCCTTGGCCCTATGTTTCAAAATGGTCCTTAATATTTCAAATGTGTCATTTTAGTCATTAGCCTTTTTGATCATTTTGAAAGTAGTCCTTGTTATTAGGTAGTGGATGGATAAATTTGACATGGCAAATGGTGGTATTAAAGTAATATTTTTAATGTCGATATGATACAACATGGGATATGGCGCAGCCTTTATTATTACTAGTTTGTAACCTGCTCGTCAATTGTAGTGATGCTATTGATGTTGAGCTTAGGAATGGTAACGGGTTGGGTCTGGGGTAAGTTTCTAAACAGGTTTTTTTTCTTACCCCCAACCTCGCCCCATCAGGCCCCGCCCCACCATGCCACTTCAAGGCCCAATCTAAAGGCCCTCAAACCATGGCCCAATTCATGGCTCAATCTAAAAAAAATTATGTTTTCCTAAGAAAAAAAATTCCTAAATATTAAGAAAAAAAATCACATTCTCAAAATAAAGCAATTGGATAACCCAAAAGATTGAGAAAAAAAGAAAAATGATTGATTGATAAATCTCTAACAGATATGTATCTTGTACCCCCAAACCATGCCTTACACCCTATAGCAACACAAACAACAAATCCAAGGAAATCTCAAATCAAATCCACCATACGCATTCAAATTTCCAATTCACAAAAACCACATACATTTGAAATCAAAATCTAAAACAAACACACGTAAGGAACATCAAATCTTAACAACTAAATCTAAATCCCCAAAAGAGAATCTAAATCACCAAACTCACTGGTCAATTAAAGAGAAATAAGAATGTCAATAACCATTGCCGTAAATCACTGTGGTTGTGGTCGTTGGGTTTAGCTATCACTAACGATGCAAAGCAAATTAAGGGAGCAAGATTGAATGGAAAGGCTTTGCAACGAGGTAAGGGAAGAGAGCTATGACATACTGACATTAGAGATGAATGGAGAGATGTCAAGGTAGTAATGAGGCCAAAGGTATGTAAAGACTGACATGGATAAAAATCTAGAGGAAAATCTCTCTCTCTCATATTCCACAAATCATTGTCTAAAATATTACATTATCTTTTTATACCCTCTATACTTGTAAAATATTAAAATAATTAGAGATCAATAACTATCCTATCATAAATAGTTTATATTTTCAAGAAATTATACACAAAACATAAGTTTGTGGATCCAATAATAAATAATATATGATTAACATAAAATTTGACATACATATTATGAATAATGAAAATTCGTAATCAAACGGTCGTAATATTAATTCTATAAAAAAATTATAAATTTCAGTAATATCACAAAGGTTTATGAGGTGTCGTTGATCATAACCCCTTTTTTTATATATAAATAAACCAAACAAAATAATAAAATTGAAATTATCCCAAAACATTTACGCTACTTTGAAATAGTTTATTTTCATTTATCTATTTTGACTTTTTTTTTTTTGAGAAGATTATCTATTTGACTTAACATAAATTTAGTAGAAAGAGGGTTGTATCTAAAAATGCTTTTGAACTTATACATAAAATAAATAAACGAGTAAATTATAAGAAAGCAAAGATAAAGGAAGAAGAAATATGAACAGAGAGAAATTGAGAGAGAGAGAAAGATGATGAACTTTCTGTAAATTGATTGAATGAATTGAATGAATTGAATGTGTACACTATTCAAGCTTTATACAAACGCATCTAAGCTATTGACCTAAATCTCCAAAACTGAATGTAACTAAGTAAACCAAATTATAAGGGAAACAATTACTAAATAGTTACTGCACGTGTGAATACAAACTACAACACGTGTGATACAACTAAATTAAGTTAATTCCTAAACTACTTGTAGTTTAGCTACTAATTTAAATTCTCTTGTAGCTTCAGCCATCATTGTCATTTGTCCTACTTCCCTTTCTTCCCATTCTCTGTTCTTTTATCCTTGACTGCTTGATCTGTGACTGTCTGATACTCCCCCTCAAGATGAGACTCACTGCTGTGTATGTTCAGAATACTCATCTTGGACATTAAGCACCTCAACTGTTGACTACTAAGTGCTTTGGTAAATAAATCTGCTAGCTGTGTATGTGTAGGAGTAAAGAACAAACGTATCACCTTTTCTTATACCTTATCTCTAACCAAGTGACAATCCACCTCTATGTGCTTTGTCCTTTCATGAAATATAGGATTTTCACCAATATAGATTGCTGTCTAGTTATCACAGAAAAGCATACCAGGTTGTGGATGATGGACTTCTAAATCTTTTAGTAGAGCTAGCATCCAAGTCATTTCACAAACTGTCAAAGCCATAGCTCTGTACTCAGCTTCAGCTGAGGATCTAGAAACTATAGATTGTGTCTTAGACTTACATGAAACCAATGAATCCCCTAAGAACACACAAAACCCTATAGTGGATCTTCTAGTGTCTACACAAGATGCCCAATCTGCATCTGTGTAAGCTTTCAAATGCAGGTCAGATCTTGAGGATAGAAGAATGCCTTGACCAAGACTCCCTTTAATATACTGCAATACTTTGTAGGCTGCATCAAGATGTGGTTTTCTAGGTTTAGCCATGAATTGACTTAGTTTATTGACTAGATAAGTGATATCTGGTCTTGTTATAGTCAGATATAGCAACCTTCCAACTAGCCTTCTATAAATTCCAGGATCAGGCAGCAAATCTCCATGATACTTACTTAATTTCAAGTTTTGTTCCATAGGCACTTTGCTGGGTTTACAACCTGACATACCAGCATCTTTAAGAACCCCTAGTGCATATTTTCTTTGGCACAATGAAATCCACTTTTCTGATCTAGCCACCTTAAGACCAAGAAAATATTTCTAATTGCCAAGATCTTTCAACTTAAACTCATGATTCAAAGCACTCTTGAGGTCTTCAACAGTTTGAACATCATTACTTGCAATAAGGATGTCATCAATATACACCAATAAAGCTATAAAAGTCTTATTACACTTCTTAGTGAACAAAGAGTAGTCAGATTTGGACTGCTTGAATCCATACTTCAAAATAGTTGTCGAAAACTTGGAGTACCACTGTCTTGATGCTTGCTTGAGGCCATACAAAGATTTGTTAAGCTTGCAAACTAAGTTCTCCCCCTTGCTGTGAAAACCTTGAGGCAAGTGCATATACACCTCTTCATGAAGGTCACCATTAAGAACGGCATTGTTCACATCAAGTTGAACCAAATGCCAACCTCTCACAGCAGATATAGCAAGCAAAGTTTTGATAGTAGTTAGTTTTGCAACAGGGGAAAATGTATCAGTGAAGTCCAAGCCAGCTTGTTGGGTGAAACCCTTGGCAACAAGCCTAGTTTTATATCTGTCCAAAGAACCATCAACATTATACTTAACCCTATAAACCCATTTGCACCCAATTGCCCTTTTATGAGAAGGTGAGGGAGTAATAGTCCAGGTCTGATTGGCTTCTAAGGCTGCAATTTCAGATGCCATAGCATCCTGCCAGTGGGGATCTTGGACTGCCTCATGGTAAGATGTAGGCTCAGGAATGGCAGAAATAAGGGAACAAAAATGGGCATAATTGGAAGCCAATTTAGAGGAATCAAGGTAAGTGGATAAGGGATAGTGTATACTTGGCTTGCTGGCAGGAAGAGAGGAAGTAGGCTTAGCACTGACAATTGAGCTGCACTTATAATCTTGTAAGTGAGAGGGTGGTTTAGACACCCTGGAAGTTTTCCTCAAAGGAGCAGGAGGTACAAAGGAGGGAGGAATTGCAGATGGAAGAGAAGGAGAGGAATGTAAGGCTGTAGAATCTGCAGAAGCCTCAATATGGGGTATAGAATCATCCAAAGGATCAATAGGACTAGAAGGAATATTAGAATTATCCAAAGGAACAATAGGACTAGAAGTAATGTCAGGAGTAAAAATAGGAAAATTAAGCAAGGAAGCAGGAGGTTGAGCCACTAAAGGGAAAAGATGAGGTAAAGGTATGTTAGAGCGAGGTGACAAAGAATGTGAAGGTGAAATAAAAGGAAAAACAGTTTCAAGAAAATGTACATCCCTAGAGACAAAAATTCTTTTGGAGGTCAAATCAAGTAACTTGTAACCTTTGACACCAAAGGGGTAACCAATAAAAACACAGGAAGAGGATCTTGGGTCAAATTTAGTGCTGTTGTGAGATAAAGTGGATGCAAAACAAAGGCAACCAAAGACCTTCAAATGAGCAAAAATAGGAGGTTTGCCATAGAGCTTTTCAAAAGGAGTTTTATGGTTTAAGATCTTGGAAGGTAACCTATTAATAATATGAACAGCAGTTCTCACACATTCACCCCAATAAGAAATAGGAACATTAGATTGAAACTTCAATGCTCTTGCAATGCTCAAAATGTGCTGGTGTTTCCTCTCCACAACTGAGTTTTGTTGTGGAGTGGCAACACATGAATGTTGGTGAATTATGTCATGTTTAGCATAAAAATCTTTTAAGAAAAATTCAGGAGCATTGTCTGTTCTAATGACCTTAATGTTGATATGAAATTGTGTGTTAATCATGTTATAAAAGGAAATCAGCAAGGCTCTAGTATCAGCTTTTGATTTCATAAGATAAACCCATGTGGATCTTGTGGCATCATCCACAATAGCAAGGAAATACCTAAAGCCATCATGAGTGAACCTAGCAAATGGTCCCCAAACATCACAATGAATCAAATCAAAAGCATTATCTGAAATATGATTAAAAGAAGGAAATGGAAGTCTTTTCTGTTTTGCAATAGGACAAAGAACACAGTTTTTATTACTATGAAAAGTTTGTACATCAGGGAGATAACTGTGTAGAGCATGAAGCTTATTATCAGAGACATGACCTAGCCTCATGTGCCAAAGATATGGCTTAGTAACAGTAGGAATTGACACAGAATCAGACACAGAATTAACAAAGGAATGAAAAACAGACTCAAGAATTGAGGAAGCTGCTGAATCAGATTTGCAAGATGATGTAGTTTGCAGCAAGTACAAATTGTCATGCAATTCACCCACTCCAATCGTTGTCCAACAAGTAAGGTCATGTATGAAACATAAATTGGAAAGAAAAACAAGACAACATGACAAGGTTTTGGTTAATTGACTGACTGATATCAGATTAAAATTGAAAGAGGGAACACATAGGACATTTTCACGAGTCAGGGTTGGAGTAATTTGTATTGTACCTATATGTGTAACCATAACTTTTTCTCCATTTGGCAATTGGACAAAAGTGGAAATTGAACTAGTGATATGTGTAAACAAGGATAAAGAATGGACTATATGGTCTGTAGCCCCAGTGTCAAGAACCCATACATCATTACCATAAGCATTCTTATTGGCAGGATTAACAGCAAATACTGAATGATGCAAGTCTAAAGAAACAAAACCTGACCAAGTATTACACATATTACCTGAAAGAGCAGAATTTGCTGAGTGCAGGGCATCATTGGAACCACCAGATGTGGAGGCATGAGAGCTAAGCATTGAAATCAATTACTGGTACTGCTCTGAAGTGAAAGGGAAGGGATTGGCTTGCTGAATATCAGAAGTGCCTTGATCACCTTCAACCAAAACTTGATTTGCCATAGCCACTCTACCTTTCTGCTTGTAGCCAGGAGGAAAACCTATTAGTTTGTAACATTTTTCCATCACATGGCCAACCTTCCCACAATGACTACACACAGACCTTCCTTTAGTATTATTCCCTTTGAAATTTTTACTATTATTCCCTGGAAATGAATTCCCTTGATTGAATCCTTGATTCTTCATTGCAAGAGCAGTTGATTCAACTGAAGGAGCAACAGCAAAACCCAAGCATCTTTGCTGTTCCTCTTGAATCATCAAAGAAAATGCCTTATCAATAGAAGGACTAGGCTCCATCATGAGGATTTGAGTTCTGACTTGAGAATAAGAATCATTCAAGCCATTGAGGAATTGCATGAGAGCATCTTGATGCTGAAATGCAGTGATTTTATCGTTTACACCACAGGTGCACTTACCACACGAGCAACATGGTGAAGGTCTGAAATTCAATAATTGATCCCAAGCAGCTTGAAGATCAGTGAAGAAACCCGTTACTGTAGCAGCACCTTGCATCATAGTTGAAATTTGCTTCTGAAGCTGAGAGATTCTTGGTCCATTGGCTTGGGAAAAACGTTTCTTGAGAGTATTCCATACCTCAAATGCTGTGTCTCTGTAAATCACACTAGCTGTAAGATGAGGAGAAACTGAATTCAAGATCTAGGAAGAGATCATCGAATTGCACTTGGACCAAGCTTGCTTCTCAAGTGGTGTGACTGCCATTGAAGCCTTGACAGAACCGTCAACAAAACCTAACTTGCTTTTGGCATCCAGAGCCATTCTCATTGCTCTGGCCCAGGTAGGGTAGTTATCCTCAGTTAATGGCTTAGTAACCAGAATCGCACTTGGAGTTTCACCATGATGCAAGAAAAAGGGACTTCGTGGATCTTCCATTGGAGATAACTCTCGCTGAGAAGCTCGTTGGAAAGAAGAAGACGAGTCAGTCTGAGTATTTGACGCCATTGATGGAGGCTCGAGCTCTGATACCAAATAAGAAAGCAAAGATAAAGGAAGAAGAAATATAAATAGAGAGAAATTGAGAGAGAGAGAAAGATGATGAACTTTCTGTAAATTGATTGAATGAATTGAATCTGTACACTATTCAAGCTTTATACAAACGCATCTAAGCTATTGACCTAAATCCCCAAAACTGAATGTAACTAAGTAAACCAAATTATAAGGGAAACAGTTACTAAACAGTTACTGCACGTGTGAATACAAACTACAACACGTGTGATACAACTAAATTAAGTTAATTCCTAAACTACTTGTAGTTTAGCTACTAATTTAAATTCTCTTGTCGCTTCAGCCATCATTGTCGTTTGTCCTTCTTCCCTTTCTTCCCATTCTCTGTTCTTTTATCCTTGACTGCTTGATCTGTGACTGTCTGATATAAATACTAAACAACTTTAGTATTTTTGGGATTCAATTAACTCAAGTGATAAAGTTTCATATAGTTGAATAAGAGATTTGCGATTTGAATTCATCTCTACAAAAAATTGATTATTGTTTTAATTTGATAATAAATAGAAATTATCATAATTCGGATGTCACAAAAGATATTTGCTAAAAAGTAGATGGTATAATAATAATAATAATAATAATAATAATAATAATAATAATAAAAAATTGATGTCGGAATTGGTGGAACTTTTTTTTAATACAAGATAAAAATTCTACTAATCTAATCTTAAGTATATATATGTGTAAAATTCACTTCTAAAGACTTGAATTAAATTCTTGCTCCCCAAACACTTATATACTTATATAGTGATTAATAAGTGAGAATTGGTCAATTTTATCAACAAAAAAAAAAAAAAAAAGGTGAGAATTGATAAAGACCAGGAAGTGGCAGTTGGTGTGAATGAGAGAGGAGGTTGTCGCTGATTTGACAGTACAATGATACATACATAAACAGTAACCTATTCAGATTTGCTTCCAATCCTTTCCCATGCCTTTGCCTCTCACGGACACATCACACATGCCCTGTTCCATTTTACCAATTCATTTGCTTTCATTGCGGCCGCGTCTTCAAATGCTGGTTATCCATTTGAGGTTGACTCTCTTTAATTCTTACTTCTAGCAAACTAAACAAAAACGAGAAATAAAAATGTAGATTACCCACTTTTGGTTTATTTCGTTTGCACTGTGCCTATTAGTGATTTAAATTTTTTGATTTTTTAATCAACAAGAACAATGTCGGGTTTGTAAATTAATGGAATTAATTTCATGCGAGTAAAAAGTGCAATTTTTTAAAAGGTCCTTAGGACATATGTATAATCATCTATTTTAAGAAAAAATATTTTGAGAAATTAAAAAAGCTGTCAAAAAAGTTGATTCACTTTTATATTTTTTCATAAAAAGTTTTCTAAAATAGTTTATTAATATTTGTCCTAAGGCATACATTAGTAAAACCCTTTTTTTAAATACAAGTTAACTACAAACAGGTTATATTACATGTGACTATCCCTTAAATAGAATTTGAATGGGGCTATGCTATCTTAGCAACTATGAAATAGAACTCTTATTTTTTTAATAAATGTTTCAGTATACATCACTACTGATATTTATTGAAAAAAAAAGAGAAGAAAGAATCTTTATTGAGCATTGAAAAACTTTAACCAACAAAAGAACAGAGTTAAAATGTCCAAATTTATTCTAATAAGGTATTAGTATTGTTGAAATAATTGGAAATGTCTAAATTTATCTTGTGGAAATTCAAAATGTAATAGAACTATAATTTACATATCCGTTTAAGATAGCTTAAATTCATTTACTTAATTAGTTTGAGAGAAATGTTAACAAATGCCCTAACGGTATTAGTTTAAAAACTTTTTTTAGAATCATTTTATGAAAAAATGATAAAGCAATTAATTTTGTTAATAACTTTTTATATTTCTCATGGAAGTGATGTCAAAACTTTCTTATTGTAGTTTGTTAACAATTTTGCCCTAAAGGCATCTATGAACATTACACCTTAAAAAGCCAATTTTTTTTAATTAAAAAAAATTGTTACATAAAGATTTCAACAACTATCATAAATTCTAGTATTTTATGTTGCCAAAATATCTACCATAGGATTCTTTTAGAAATTTATATTACCTTGCGCCCCCCCCCCCCCTTCCTTTTTTACAAGAATGTTGATGTTGGACTATAGGCATGCCAATTCATGGGCTAACATATAATAATCGAACTCCCATGACTCAAGGAGATAACCATGAGCCAGCCTAGTCCCTTCATGTTTATCTTTTGTGCCATTATGATATATTGGACAATGCAATAAGAAGTTCTGCCTTTTTTCCAAAGCCATAATCATGATCGTTAAAACTAACTAGTCACTAACCCGTGCGATGCACGGAAAAACTATTGAATATGAGATTTTAAAAACTTTTCATTAAACTTCCCACCACAAAGATATTTTAAATCTGGAACATTTTTTTCCTTTATTATTCACACTTTAAAACAATAATAGCAAATTTCAAAACCAAAAATAAATATATTAACATATAATACGGAACACTATTATAGATTTTATATTATACAAGGTTCTTAGCTATCTCTGCTAATTCCAATTGAATTAGATTTTTATTCTATGTGGTAACTTTTGTCTTAATTGAATTTAGGCTTCTATTTTAGTTGAATTAGGTTTCTATTCTATGTGGTAACTTATGTCTCCTAATTCTAATTGAATTAGGTTTCTATTTGACCTGTAGCTTCTTCTCCTAATTCTAATTGAACTTCTCTCCTAATTGAATTAGGTTTCCATGTACTTAGCACACTTATAAAATAGTTTTGCATTTTTTTAATATTATCCTTTCTACTTAAGAATAAAAAAAATGACTTTATGAAATAAAGTCACCAGCTTTTTAATTTATCGATGGAATTTTTTTTGAAAGGTTTGGATTTAAAGTTGCTTCTCTAAACCCTTGAATAAAAAAACTGAAAAAAAAAAGTAAAAATGTCAAAATTGTTGTAAGAGAATTTCACTCTACAATAACCTAGTGGTATATTGCATAGGATCTCCATGCATGAACGGGTGATGTTTAAGGATGTAAAAACCAATTAACTAAATTGTTTGATGAATATATACATTACAATCTATAATATAAGCCAAGAAATAGCAAACAAAAAGGAAACATAGAATATGAAGGCATCTTTAAAGATTTTGCTTAAGTACCAAGAAATATATTCATACAGACTATTAAAGGAAAAACAAACACAAACACAGACCATTAAAGGAAAAACATACACAAACTACTATTAAAGAAAGAATACAAAAACTAAAGAGAGAAAGTTGTGAAGAGAAATTTTCGTACCTTGAGGTTGAGAAAGAATTGTTTGTAACAAAAGAATAGTTTTCGGCAAAACACATAGGTTTATACATATATAGGAGAGTAAATTGGCACCTTCTTGGCTCCTTCACTGTGAAGGAGTTTGCATTGGATACAAACATGATTTGGAGACTTCCACGCCACTCCAATACAATCCAATTCCTAATGGGACTCTTAATACATGGCAACCGGCTAAGTGGCATTAATCCCACTTTACGTATCTTTATATGATCTTCTAATATCTATCATATAAAATCAGAATTTTTTTTTTAAAATAATGCGGACATGGAAAGAGAATCTAAAATAAAAAGATAAAGAAAATAGTGATTATTATTATTCTAATATAATTAATGCTGATGTGAAAAATTGCGGAAAGAGCAGAATTTTGGTTTTATATATATATATATATATATATATAGATGACACTTGTGGTCTTTCACAACAATGAAATCAAGTTTGTCGCAGTACAACACTTTTTAAGTTCAAATCAAATTCATCAAACTCAAGGTAGGTAAATGGTTCAATATTTTATATTAATTAATAACTACTTATATCTTATTTTATGATACGGTATGTTTAGTACATCAACTTAAACACTTATTTTCAATTTTTAAACAACATTACACATATTTTCACACTTTTTCACCCACATATATTTCTTTAAAAAAAAACTAAAAACTAATCAAATAAACAGGCCCTAAATCCACGTTCCAAACAAGCCATAAATCCTCTGAATAGATCAATTAGTAAAGTAATAGATCAATTAATAAAGTTTATTGTCGATGTCTCTTTCCCTCTTTAATCAAAGTTAAAAAAGAATGAAGTAGTTCAGATTTCGAAGAGTCACCAAATTTTTATGTTCTCTCCGAAAAGACGGGGCTCATTCAAAAAAACTAAAAAGCAACAAGATCCTCCCCCACTTGTAAGGCTTTATGTACCATCGCTTAAAATGTGTCATATGCATTAAGTGACTGATGCACGCTCACTTTAAATGCAGCCTTATTCATGCATAAGTATTGCTTGAGTTACGAGGTATTGTTCATCATGCTCTTTTTTTGTTGTAGGACCATTCACGAGTAGTGCCAGAGAAATAAATATCACATGGTGCCATAACAGCTGAGAAAATTTCTTTGCAGAAAAATTTAAAACCATTAAACTTTCTGGAAAAACCCTTGGCATTAGGGGGCAATTGTCTCGGTGAACTGGATTCTTATTCGTAACAATGTAATCGCAAACAAAAAGTTGCTTCGAATCCAACGACAAAAAAAAATTTCCCAACAGGGAAGGAAGCTTAGTTTAAACATGACAAATTGCTGGACAGCAAAAGCAATAGGAATTAGTATTTCTTCACGATATACCAAACATAGTATATGGCAATTATCTATCAGAGAGAGATGTAAGTAATCGTCAAATCTTTGCGTATGTCAAAAAACGCTATTTGAATCATACAAAGAATCCTGAAGACCACAACTGCTGCTATGGTTGCCCCTTGATATTTGCCTTGAGGCAATAGGCTAGGGTGGTGCCTGAGACGGCTTCATCTGGTAATAATATTGAGAGGTATTGGCAGCAGCTGTGGCTGACGAAGAAAGAAAGATATTGTGGGCTGTTGAATTGAGAGGCTTTGACGGAAGAATGGCAGCGGAGGGAGGGGTAGCCGAAAACGAGAATCCTGATGATGCTGCAGTAGAGAACAGTGGCATTGGGGTAGCACTGACTTGGCCATGCATTTGCCATGCCCAATTGGGGAGTCCATGTGAAGAACCTAATGCAATTCTCTTCTCTGTTGCTCTTTCCTGCCACAATTCAGAAGTTTAGTTGAAATAGATCCAAAGAGGAGGTTTTATGATCAGTCAGAGAATCCAAGTACTGCCCAACCAGGATTTCATCCTTGATTCCTTGTTTGTGTAAACAGAAATAGTTTCCATCTACATGCAAAAGCATTGGACATCCATTTTCTCTCAATAGCTAGATAAAAGAACTTTCAGTGTATGAACTATTCTGCACTCAAATAATTACAAGAAGTGAACTCTACCTTGATAACAACAACTAATCAACTATTGCCCCCTTGACTTTCAATTACAAGAAAAGATAATATCATAAGCATATAATAAAGTATATAGGCTAAAATATAAGGACTTTCTCAGTGACTGTTAGAACCATTGCTAAAATAACAAAATTCTTTAAACATAAATTCTTAGTTTCCAAATTTATATAATCTAAAATTCAAATGTAGAACACCAGCTAGTTCACTGTAGTATTTCCATCCTTCTAGTTTTGCACCAAGGATTAGGTTCACTTGGTCACAGAAACATGGATGGTTTAAAGAGCCTGAACCCCCTCCTCTCCCCTCCCAATGTGATCTATTTACAGAGAACACTAATTGATAGAAGCTAGTATCCATAGAATAATGTTTGATCGCCCCATGGTCTCACCCAAGCAACCCAAAATCATAAATTGTATATAACTCCATCAGTGGAATAATCTTTCCCTATTTGGCACTCTCTTCCAATAAACATATCTTTGATCTGCCCTAGCGACAAAGTCCAGCAAATGAGATTGACCTCTATATGTAAAATTCAGGTACTTAGTCTAATGTGCAATTGGTTTCAAATTATGAAGTAGAAACAATATAAAATAATTCACCTCATTGGGAATGAAATTAGGATAGACACCATTCCATATGGGAGGGCGCTCTGACGTCATTACTAGTCCTTTGAAAGGTGAGTTAGATAATGTTGCATGTGCATGGTTCTCCATCTGCAATGCAGAGTACAGTAAGCATAAATTATAAATTGTTGGTAGTTTTAAAACTTTAGTGCAGATACAATGTATGTCATTTAGCATGTGCAGTGAAGATTAAAACAGGCCAGCCATATTTGCTACAGCAAGCTAAGGCCTTAAATCCTTCAACGAGGATAACCAAATTAAGTATTTGAGCTGACTTGAAATCATTATGTACATCACAAAATTTGGGGTTTCTCACATGTAACAAAAAAACAACCAAATTAAAAAATAAGTTAAGCTCAAAAATTTACCCTAGAACCCCTTCCATTTTGCGTGTTGTATGAGTCAGAGTGGAACTGAAGGCATCCTTCATTCTCCTTGGAACCATTACCAAGTGAAGGAGGAGATATCCCCAAATTCAGATCAAGATTGTGGTTGCCACCTGCACCAAGACACATTCACACACGTTTCAACAATCACAAATTTCTTGAAGTTTCAGACAAGAAAGAAAATTAATATTCGCAAAACAATTATAAGAATAGCCACAGCTATAAAATAATACCTTCATTACTGGCATCAGATATCATCTCCCCTTCATACGTACTTGGCTCAAAGTTGGTGACCGCCTCTCTTCCATTACATTTGATAGCTGCCTTGTCATAAGCCCTGATTTCCAGAAAATCAAAAGGGAGACGTGTTGGAGTGGGAACCTAATGAGCTTTGATAATTCAGGGTAATAAATTCAGTGCAGGTAGAGTGTAATTCATGATCATTAGGACCTTGCAGCTTCTACTTCGCTGTCGAACAGCCCAAGATATATATACCTGCACAGCAAGCATCGTAATCTCCACGATGAAAACACCATCTCCAATCATTTCTTTGAAATAGGCTTCGTCTTAGATTTGTTTTTCCAAACATGGAAAAAACAAAGGTAGCCCATTTTGAGAATTTTAACTAAAACCAATTCTCAGTTTACACTAACCACTTTGAAACTGCTAATATCTCTACTCCTAAAGCACAAAATAATCTACAACTTAAATTCCATAAAATGGTTCCTCACTTTTTCCCGAGGAACTGCCCCATTCGAGCTTCCCATCGGCCACATTTGTGCAGTGTCACTCCCCGATATTTTGAGCTCCCCCTCGAGAACCCAGTGCTCTGCCGACGTAGGATGTGCACAAATTCTTCCTTTGTCAAATTCTTCATCTGCCCATCAATCAAAAACAATTCATCAACACTTAAATTACATTCCCCATTTCAGACAACGAAAATTGTAGCCGCACATTATCTAACCTGTTTCAGATCATCCTCATAATCACTGAGATTGAAGTTGATATCAGCTTCAACTCCCCTGAACTTGATAGCAGCTCGATCATAGGCTCTGAATTCATGGAACACAATTTCAACAATTAAATTCAATACACCTTCAAAGATTAAAAAAAGTAAATCCAAATCCACATATGATGAATTTTACCTAGCCGCAGCATGAGCAGTGTCAAATCCACCTATTAAAAATAAAAATAAAAAATCCAAAACCAAACACAAAAATGAATTCACCAAAATTTCCACAAATAGAAAGTCACAACAAATACTTCCCTCAATAGTACAACTCAAATCAATCAAAACAATAACATCAAATCCGTACCCAAATACACTTGCTTCCCACAATCCCTACACCAAAAGAAAAATCAAAATAATCAAATTAGATAGAAAGAGCAACACATATAGCTTATCAAAAGAAGCACAAATTGAAGTAATAAATGTTAATCAAATTCATCTAAATTAAAACACGCAGTTAAATTGAAGTAAGAGTAAACAAACACATCGAAATTATATGAGAGATTTGATTTGACTGACCAAATATGAGATTCCCATCGACCAGTCCTTCTATAGAAAGTGACACCCCGGTACTGAGAACTCCGAGACCTTGGTCCTCTCCTACTCTTCTTCACCGGCGGTTGTTGTGGCGGTGGTTGTGGCGGTTGCTGCTGAAGCTGAACCGCTCTGACCTCAGCACCGCTCTGATCGAACGAGAGGTCGATCCAGCTCTTCTTGGAAGAAGAAGAAGAAGAGGACTGACCTTGCCAATTCATCAAATCCCCCCCGTTAGGTCCACCACGAGTACTGACAGGGAAAAGCTCCTTCGTGGTGACGTTGACGACGTCGTCTTCAGCTCCGCCACCGCCGCCGACTTTGAGTATGTCGAAGTTGAAGGTGTGCACGTCACCCGCGGCGCGTGTGGAGCACGACTCGTCGTCGCACGCATCGGCATTGACGACCGAGGAGTTGGAGGTCCCCGATTCGTCCATTTGGTTCGCCGATGCACCTTCTGGAAATTTCTCCAAGAAAGCAGCCGAGTCGTATTCCTGAGTCGACTCGGCCGAGGCCACATTCAGATTAAGATCTAACATCACTCTCTTCTTTTCTTTAATCTTCGAGATTTCAACTCTTAATTTTTTTTTTCTTCTTTATTAGTAATATTTTTCTTCTTTTTTTTCACTACAAGATTTTCAACTACGTACTTATATGGTAATAGCTTGGTAAAAATGGCTTCGTATAGAGCAACGAATCGAACGGCGGAGATCTATGGAATCAGAAACTGAGCAAAGACTTTTTTTCAAGAACACGATCGGACCTCAGAATCCGAAGAAAGTACGGAATGAGTTCACAGTGAGAGAAGGTTAAAACTGACGTCGCTGAGTGAAACCAGAGAGTCAGAGAGTGAATTAGAAGCTTCCAAAACCACCGGAGAAAGTTAGTTACCGGTGGAGGAGCTAGCAAAAGAGAACAAGAAGTAGAGAGTAGCTTAGACGGCGTCGTTTGAAAGACGAGCACGTTAAGCTTTTTTTAGGAAGTTGCATTTGCCATTTACTCGGCGACCGGAAGTGAAATCATCGCCGACTATCTGATTCCATGGCAAAGAGAGAGAGAAAGAGAGAGAAAGAGAGAAAGAGATGGGACGGGTGAGGGAACATTTCAGACCCATTTTAAGAGGGGATGGAATATATAAACATTTTCTCTCTCATCATTCCCACCGGCTGGGTCGGTCACCGGTTCTTCATTATATTGTCCACACCTGATTTTTTTTTTTTAATATTTAATTTAATGGCTAACCCTGGTCCAGTATATAGCTACCAATTTATTTTCTATTTTTTCAATCTTCTTATTTATTCTCCCAAAAAAAAAAAAAAGACTCTGAAATTGTTTTCTTAACTAATTAACTAACTCTTAGTAAAAAAAAAAAAAAACCTAATTAACTAACTTGTGCGTCTTACTTTTGCTTAACTAACTTTTTCTTCTATTTGCATTTTGCCTCCAACCTTTTTTTTGGTTGGGGACTCGGAATTTTATATATATATTCCTTCTAAGAATTAAGAAATACTAATTGGATTAATGTTCATTTAAATCAAGAAGTAGATAATTTTTGTGAGTTTTGCATAACTCAATACTTAACATAAAGAGTATTCGCATTTACTTGTGCAAATATTTTTATTTGTATTTATTTTAATATAAAAATTTACTTTTTCTATTTTACATACTCACTTTTTAAAACATCTCACATCAAATTATTTATTTTACATTACATTTTATTATAATATCAATTTTTCTTGAATTTTTTAATTGTTTTTATTTTTTTCACACACAATAACTATTATCTATTATCTTCATTCATCTTCAGAATATGTAAAAAAAAAATATATAAAATGAATAATACCAGTGTAAATTTACACAATTATTATAACAAATTTTTAAATTTACACAATTATTATTACAAATTTTTAAATTTACATAATTATATAATTACTAATATGGGTCATTTTTAAACAAAAATATAAAAAATTTATATACTTTTTATTTAATATAAACTCATTGATATGAGTGCTCTAAATGTTTTATATATACTTGTATAACAAAGTATTTTGGCTATTTTCATAATCCAATACTTGTAAAATAAGGGAATCTAATTTGGTCATTGTATTTGCATGTGAACTGTTAAACACATATTTGATATGACATGACATTAATTCACACTTTTTTGAAATGGAATATGCGGTGGATTTGGAAGCAAACTTTTATACCTGTTTTCAAACATAGACATGTACCTTTTTTTGAACGTACAAAGCAATCATACATTGTATATTGTAATAGGGTGGCTCATATAATATTGATCTAGCATTTATATTTGGCTGTGGGGATAGCTATAGCCTGTAGCAGCATCACATAACAAGCAAGTGGTGGTGGGGTTAGGAAAAAGAAATCTATCACTGATGAGTGAACCCCAGCCATTGGATCTTGGAACCAAATGTACTAAATCACAACCCAGTATAATATAGCTCCAAATGGGGTACGACTGCTTCCAGTACTCTATAGGCAGTCGAGCACGATTTAATTGAAATATCAGGGCCAAGATATCTCTGTCGATGGAGGACCATAGGGTTTTGTTTTTTTGTTTTTTGTTTTTTGTTTTTTGTTTTTTGCTTTTTATTTTTTTATAAGTTGAACTATTAGAGGGAACGATGTATCATGGCTTTTGTTAAAGGTGTATTTTTACACTCATTAAGGAGGCTTCAAAATTATCCTACACTCATACTTGCATTGAATATATATATATATATATATATATATATATATATATATATATATATATATAAAATTATAGGTTTTAAGTTAAGAGTGGCTCAATTGCATCATAAAATGGATTCCAAACCCACAACTTCCAACTTTCCCACCTTTTTTTTTTCTAGAGAAAAATCATGAACACATAATGGTTTGGGTAGTTGTGCTGATTATTTTTGCTTCCAAATATGTTTATGGTCCAATTTGGTCAATCTCTTCATTTTTTTTTTCTCAAGTAAATTGATTTGTCAAAATTATGGGTGTGTGAGTTAGGGTTTTTTCAATAGTTAAAAAAATTTGTTTTGGATGGCGAATTTCATTCTCAATGTTAAGAAATGGACACTTGACACAAAATCAAATTACAATTAAAAGCTAATTTAAATTCTAATTGTGTTTTGACTATAATATATTATATATGATGGTAAAATTTGCTTGATCCTTCTTCACCTACCATTTGTTTATATGAAAAAAGAGGCCCATTTGTTTAAATGAAGGGGGGGGTGATTTTTAAAAATATCTGGGTACTATTGGAAAATCAATGTCAAACTAGGTTTGGATGAGAGGTTTTTTTTATTAAAAAAAAAATTTATACTCAATTGTGAAATCACAACCTATATTGAATTTAGTGTATGCATTAAATAGTTCAGGACTTCTATACCTCACTTAAAATTGGGAAAAAAGTCAACAACTTTGTTATGGCACAAAATTTGCACAAAATTGCAAGGAAGTTCTATATTGCGTGCTTTGATGGTTAGATTGTTTATTATTTGTTTGTCCAAAAATTTGTGGTAGTGTGCATAACTCGCACACAATTAGAATGCATAATTCATTATTCTAGGGGGAAGAAAAGATAGAACTCAATTAATATTAATTTTATATATATATATATATATATATATATATATATATAAACGGATTCCTATACAAACATGATGGAGAACAATAAAATGATTAATTGCATGTGATATTATATAGGTTACCAATAGATCAAGAGGATATTGCTCAATGTTGTACTTGGTGGAGGATTGAACATGTAGTTTAAGAGGGAGCACTGAGCACAATTAAGTGATTAACCCTAAAAGAAAAATGAAGGACTCTTCACAACTTCACATGTATATTTTCACACAAAATTTTGTTACAAATTGAGACGATAGCTATATAATTAAGTTGTCATATGGAGTATCTCCAACACTTTAAACTTACATTTCTCCCATGGAGAAAATAACATTAAAATTGGCATGATTTTTAGTAGATTTTAACATCTAATTGATTTTTTTTTTGGGGGTAGGGGGAGGGGTGGGTGCAGCCGTGCAGGTATGATTCAATACATGGTTAATAGCTGAAATTTTTTATTAGAGACATACCAGCCTAGCATATGAATGCTTTTAAGGTTTAGGAATTTATTTTAAAAAAATGTATTAGGAAATTTTGTTATAAAGTATGAATTTACTTTTAAATATTGGAATTATCTACATTCAAATAATATGAAATCGAAAACTATACGAGATAGTGATTTATCAAACCGGAAGAAAGATATAATTCAACATGTAGAGAAACCATTGTAGTTAAAGCACATAATTATATGCGTTTGGCATTCTTTTTTTTCTTTTCTTTTTTTCCCATGCTTATTTACTTAAATTCACTTTTTTGTCTCAATTTTTATTACATTCACCAATTATAACAAACTACAGTTATATATATATATAAACAATGTAATAGTGTAAGAATTTGTCATATTAGTTCAACGTAATCGAGTGGTATTTAATTATTTATAAAGTATAAGAGGTTTTCTCCCAAGAAATCACCCTGAAATTTAGTAATAAGCCGTAGACTTCAGTCACCTTCTAAAGTTGATTGAGCGGACGTGTGAGGACAACAACTCCAAAATGCAACAAATGGGATAGGTTCAATAACATTGGATGGTTTCTTGTTAGGAAATAATAAATACTAATGTGAAGGTTATTGGTGAATACTTCTTTTTAGGATGACTAAATTGATCAACTAGCTAGAAAGGATCCATAGGTGGGCTGATTGTTGCATTCTTCTGTACTCAATCATTGTGTTGGATCATTATGATCGACCATGATCTTTGGTATTTGGTCATATGTTCAGTCACCGTGCTTAACCATGTTCTTGATCTTTTAGTCTGCTAATTAACCATTGTATGCGTATATGTGTGTGTAAGTGTGTGTTTATATATATATATATATAATAAGTTAGGATCTTCTCAAAGAAAAGAAGAAAAGCAAAAAAGGTTAGGACTTATTAGGACAAAAATGACTCATCACATAGCATGACATATGAAACATTAAACCGATGTCACCACCACGCATTTTATTTATAAAATACTACTATAAAAACATCAGTACTATATGTACTACTGCTACTCAATGTACTATTCATAATAATATATTCGTTGAGTTAAAAAAAATTTAAAATAAAAAGAACAATAAAGAAGCTGGTTGAGTGAGTAGTAGCTGTACACGTCGTTAGCTGCCCGAACTCCTGACAGCTGTTGTGCACTCCCTACCCGAACTGCCCTGCTCACTCAACACTTAACCGTTAAAAAGTTACAATTTCAATACAATTATTTTAGTGGGAAGATTGTGATTGATTAAATGTTACTTTCACATCAATTCAAATTTTTATTTTACTTTTACAAAAATTTATAACTGTTGTCTTTTACTCATATTTTGCCAAAAGTTGTGTTTTATTACATGGTCTTAGAATTTTTACAATAACATGCTAAATAATATTAAAAAGGAAAATTCTAGTATTACAAAAAAAATTACAAGTATTGTCACAGCTAATTATGATGTAGATTATGAGTGGTGGAAAAAAAATCATATAAAAATAATAAATAAACAATCATAATTTATCACGTAAAATAATTATGATAAAAATTATAATTTTTTATGTATAACTATAATTACCCTGATCTAAAATCTTAGAAACATTTTAAAAACCACAAACAAAAAAAATTTGTTAGAATTGTCTGTGCAGCAAATTGTGAGTGATGCAAAAAATAACCGATAAGTCGATGTGAAAAGGGAGGGAGTCCGTCAGATTATTATTCTTTACTTTTATATTTTTATTGAAAAAAAAAATTAATTTTTGGGAAGAATAAGAAAAGGAAACGGATATAGGAACGAAACGAAACGGAATCTATAAATACCGGAAATACCCAAAAGTGTTATGTGCCGTCCATCCAGTTCCCCAACATGTATATCACGTGCTTTCCTTCCTATCCCACCTCACCTAGTTGTTACTTGAATACTTGTTTTTTTTTTTTTTTTTGATAGGAACTTGAATACTTGTTAATTGTTAGTTACATCTCTCTCTATCGCTCCACAGGTCGTTGCGGGTTGTCATGTTTCGTTTAGTTACGGTTCTCTCTTTTAATTACTATTACGAAATTACCCTCTTTCAGTCCAACTGAATTTTACTGTACCTAACGTGATAACATTTCTGTGTGTGTACAGCTTTTGCACACCTTTGCCTGCAAAATTGGAGCACAAGAAACATATGCTTCAAATTTGTCCTTATTTGAGATATTTCCCTCTCTCTTTTTTGGGTACTATGATAGTTTTACAATTTGTCTTTTATTATTTTATTTTTTTGTGGTTAAAACACGATTTCATTAAAAGCTAAAAGCACCATTTGGTTCATATCGTGTTTGAATACAAGTTAAAAGAGGAAATAATATAGCTTGTTATGGGTGTATATTTCTTCACACTCAAAACTGGTAGGACCTACCAATTGTGAGAACTACACAGTTGTGAATGGAATGAAGTATACACCCGTAACATGGTATACTTCCTCGTTAAAGAGATCAAACTCTAAAATATTTGTAATGTTCACAGGTGGATAATCAAAAGAAATAAAATTAGCTTTTTGTTCAGTACATATCCTAACAAGCACATATGCACAACTATTTGCTTGGTGATAGCAATGCTTAAATTGAACCTACGGAACTTGGACATCAACTGTTGCAATCTTCCAAAATAGGAAAAATTACGATATTCTCTTAATTTGCATTATGAAAGATATTGACAATTGCTTTAGCATCAAGTTCAACAACAAGGGAGAAGACATTTAAATTGCTGCATAAAATAAGCCCATCCCTAGGACCCCATAGCTCAGCCATGAAACTACTTGTAATCCCGATACTCCTAGAAAAACCAGCAATCCAATTTCCATGCTCATCCGGGACAACATCCCCACAACCTACTAAACCCGAATTACCAAAGGAAGCCCCATCCATATTTAGTTTTGCCCATCCTTGTGGTGGTTTCTCCCACAAAAACAAGTCCTTTTTGGGCGCATCTAATCCATTGCTACTTAATTTGAGGAATTGCTATGAATTCATTTGGGAACAGCTTATTAAGCTGAAATTAAATTTTTTTTATTGAAAATGTTGTAGATAAAACTAAAAATTAACTAAAATAGTATAGTAAGATTCACGGATATTACCAAAAAATGCAATGAGACCCATGAATAGTAGCAAAAATTAGCTAGACAAACGCAACCTTTATGATATTGTTTGTTCGCATTTGATTATAAGCTAGTTTTTTTTTTAATGTATTGTTTGTAGGTTTCACATAATTTTTTGTCTTAGTTTTAATTCAAATAATTTAAGTTTCAACTTTTTAAAAACAAGTTAACTTTTTGTCTCACATATGCAAATAAACTACTGAAAATAAGCAATTCCCAAATAGATAATTTAATGAAAGTTTATGCTTAATTTTTTTGTTTTAAATCACAAACCAAGGTTTGAAGTCACATTTTAAGTTGCACTTCTGCCTACTTATGGTTCATTGTAATATAATAATTGAGATTCGGTTATAGATATAGCTGTCAATGGTTTCTTCTGTGGATATAGGCCATTAGGCCAAACCATATAATCTAACATGAAGTATACTTGACCTATGTGATTTTTATTTATTTAATTTTATTTTACCATTGTCATAATATTTATACTTGAACCATTGTTTTAAAAACTAAATCGGATCAGCTGGTTCAACCGAAAATTGAAATGGTTAAAACCAGTCAAGAACCGATCAAAACTGAGAATCAGTCTCTCTTTCGGTTTTTCGACCATTTCAATTTTTAAAACCATGACTTGAACATCCTTTTTAGAATTTTGAGTAGTAAGGTTGGATTTTTTGAGCAATCGAAAATAAAAAGCCAATGTATAACGAAGAAATGTTGTGCACTATAATTGTAATTACTTAAAAAGAAATCGAAGCAAATGTAAAGCTTTCTGAAACTTTCATGTATGTTATCGTACTTTCAACATATGTCTGATTTTTTTTTTTTTGAGAATATTAAGTATTTTAACACACACACACAAGGGGAGAGAAAAAGGTTTTAAATAAACTAACAGCGATGTTGTGGGGGTGAAATGATTAAAATATACATTTGGGCCTTGGGCCTGATTTGGTAGTACAAGCCTGTCCGAGCAGAGCCTTCGAAGCCCACAAATCAACTCGTGCTAGATAGATTGGTGAGGTCGTCCGAGGAGAGGCGTCTCCTCGGCCAAGTCAGTTAAAGACCGTATGATGTGTCATCATGCTTTGGGAGAGAATTCTAAAAGGTCTGGTGGGTAATGATATGTTCCATATAGTTGTGGAGAGAAGTAACGTATGAGAAATATCAAGGGAAAAAGCTGCTACCACCGCATTAAAGACCCTGCACCTATCTCCCTGGCCGTATTAATGGGGAAATGACCTCTGAACAGTAAGGTTCAGCCTTCCAGCTATTGTTTGAAGACTGGAAGAGGGCGGTGGATGGGACAAGTATCCCAATTGATAATTTGTGCTACACGTGGAAAATAAAGGGAAGAAGAATGAGTGATATAAAATAAAAGGAAGTAGGAAAGAGAGGGGGACTTTTTTCTGCTTCTTGATTAAGATACTTCATTAAAAAGAGAGAAAAGCAATCCTAATCATCCTCGGCTTATGTTCAAGGAGAATTTCTGTTATTCTTATATTCTAATTGCGTAGTTGCGGCAATCTAGCCTGTTTGTTTGTTATCCAATATCCATAAACCTAGGTTTCAAGCCCACGCTCTACAAATTTTTTTGTATAAGACTCTTTGGGCCTCGGTCCATTTAGTGGTTGGATCGGGTACAAATTGTGCACTTACAATTGGCGCTGTCTGTGTGAATCTTGTGTTAAAAAAATTGGAACACTATGGCAAGCTCAAACCCGCATCATGCAGAGTCTTAAGGGTCCCAGCATGAGGATCATTTCGAATGTCTCGAACGTGAGAGGGATTGGGAGGGAAGTGTGCATACGGTGCACCCCGGTGGAAGCCATTCGTATGGAGGAAGCAGAGCCACCTATGAGGATGATGATAAAGCAATGAAGAAGGAGATTGACCACCTTAAGAAAAAGTTACACCGTGCGAGACAGAGGTGGGCATCATCTCTTTCTGATCCTCCTTCGGAGGGCTCCCAAGGAAGCAGTTACAGTCCAAGGTCCAAGACTCCTCCTAGCGAAACCTTCTCGTACAAGAAGGACGAGCTCCCGGGTCGTAGGCATAAAAATTTCCCTCTAGGGATTGGGAAACGACGTTATGAGCAGGGCGTTACACCAGATCTCCAAGTCTCCTTTCTCATGCAGGATCAAGAATGGAAAGCTTCCACGACGGTTCACCCAGCCCACTTTCACCATCTATAATGGCAGGATAGACCCAGTTGAACATGTGAGCCATTTCAATCAGAGGATGGGGGTACATTCTCAGAACGAGACCTCAATGTGCAAAGTTTTCTCCTCTAGCTTGGGACCTGTTGCTATGAGATGGTTTAATGGACTGAAGGCAGGTTCTGTTGATTCTTTCATGGAACTCACTAGGGCATTTGCGTCTCGATTCATTACATGCAACAGAGTTCCTCGGCCTTTGGACTCATTGTTGTCTATGGCCATGAGGGAGTGTGAGACCTTGAAAACATATTTTGACAAATACTGGGAGATGTTTAATGAAATCGACGACGATTTTGATGAAGTGGCGATTAACACTTAGGGCCACTCATGGTTTGCAACCACCTCAAAATCCAAAGGAAGTTCAAAAGTTGACTGGGATGACTGCTGCTCTCAGCAGGTTTATCTCTCGGTCTACTGATAGGTGCAAACCTTTCTTCCAGTTGCTGAATAAGTGGAAAGGATTCAAATGGACAGAGGAGTGTGCTTTAGCTTTTAAACAACTTAAAGAGTATCTTTCCTGACCACCTATCATGTCACGGCTAGAGATCAATGAAGTCCTATTTGCATATATAGCTATGGCCATTCATGCTGTCAGTTTGGTTTTAACACGGGACGACAGTGGTGTACAGAGACCGGTGTACTACGTGAGTAAGTCTTTGAATGAAGCTGAGGTGCGTTATTTACCGTTGGAGAAAGTGATTCTGGCCGTAGTGTATGCCACGCGTAAACTTCCTCATTTCTTCCACTCCCATACTGTTGTTGTTTTGACTTAACTTCCCCTCAAGTCGGTATTGCGAAGTGCTGACTACTCAGGGCGGATAGCCAAGTGGGGGACTATTCTGGGAGCTTTCAATATCAAATATATGCCTTGCACTTCTATGAAGGGCCAGGTCCTTGCTGATTTGATGGCAGAATTCGTCGAGCCTTCGTTAGAAGAAATAGCAAAGGAGTTGTACATGGATGAAAAATCATTTGGCATGATCACGTACAAGGAGCTTCCAGTTTGGAAAGTATATGTTGATGGGGTGGCAAACCAGAGAGGGTCAGGTGTTGGACTTGTTTTGGTATCTCCTGAAAGAATTACCTTTGAGAAATCGTTAAGATTGGCATTCTCAGCCACTAATAATGAGGCTGAGAACGAAGCTGTCTTGGTTGGCATGGATATGGTCCAGAAAATGGAGGGAAGGTCAATTCATATGTCCTCGGCTTCTCAGTTAGTCGTGGGCCAAGTGATAGGGACCATAGAGGCTAGGGATCCGAGAATGCAAGAATATCTGACCAAGGTCAAATGTTTACAATCCAAGTTTGATTCTTTTATCTTGGTGCATGTTTCTAGAAGTGAAAACACACATGCAAATTCATTGGCCACTCTAGCAACCTCCTCGGCTTAGGGTTTGTTTAGGATCATCCTCATCGAAGACTTGTTGAAACCTGCTCAGACAACTGTAGGTGCCATCTGTATTCATCAGGTTAGGTTTGGACCTAGTTGGATGGACCCCATAGTTTCTTTCCTTAAAAGCGACGCTTTGCCCGAAGAGAAATCTGAAGCAGATAAAGTTCGTCGAAGGGCACCTCGATTTTGATTGTCCGAAGATTAAAAGTTGTATAAGCGCTCCTTTTCCAGACCATACTTGCTGTGTGTACACCCTGAAGCGACGGAGACGCTTTTGGAAGAGTTGTACGAAGGGATTTGTGGGAGTCACATGGGGGGAACGTCCTTAGCCCATAGAGCTCTAACACAAGGATATTGGTGGCCCATTATGCAGAGAGAAGCTCAGGACTACGCAAGAAAATGTGACCAGTGCTAGAGATTTGCTCCCAACATCCATCAGCCTGGTGGTATCCTTAATCCTTTGTCTAGTCCCTGGCCATTTGCTCAATGGGGACTAGATATAGTAGGTCCTAACCCGAGGGCTGTGGGAAATAAAAGGTGGCTACTCGTGGGAACTGATTACTTCACCAAGTGGGTTGAAGCTGAGCCTTTGTCAAATATTAGGGATGTAGATGCCAAGAAATTTGTTTGGAAGAACATTGTCACTAGATTTGGGATACCTCACACACTTATTTCAGATAATGGCGTGCAGTTTGATAGTAAAGCTTTCAGAAAGTATTGTAGTGACTTAGGCATCATGAATAGATACTCCACACCAGCTTATCCTCAGGGAAATGGGCAGGCTGAGGCCGTTAATAAAGTTATAGTCAATGGACTCAAGAAGAGACTAGATGATGCAAAAGGTACATGGGTAGAAGAGTTGCCACACGTTTTGTGGACATATCGAACTATACCACGAAGATTCACAGGAGAAACACCCTTCTCCGTGACTTATGGGGCCAAGGCAGTGATACCTTTGGAAACTGGGTTTCTTACATTAAGGATAAGCTCTTTCAACCCGGATAATAACAATGGCTTACTGGAGAAAAGCCTAGACCTAATTGAGGAACGAAGGGAGAATGCAATGGTTCAGTTAGCTTATTATCAGCATAAGCTCAAACAGGGATATAACGCTCATGTGAAGTCAAGGCCATTTGCACCCGGAGATTTGGTATTAAGGAAGGTCTTAGGTAATGCCAAGAACCCAGCATGGGGGAAGCCAGGACCTATTTGAGAGGGACCATATCGAATCATTTCGGTTGCAAGCATAGGGGCATATCATTTAGCAGACTTAGATGAAAAGGTTGTACAACGTTCATGGAATGTAAATAACCTACAAATGTATTACCATTAATAAAAGGCACTTCTGTCGTCTTGATTCTATCATTCTTGTGTTGTGCTTCGATTCGTTATTACGATTCATTTTTACAAGTATCAAACAGAAACTTAGTCATGCATGGCTCCTCGAGCCACATACCTCGTGGAAATTGATATATCATTAAATGTTAAACAGAAACTTGGTTATGCATGGCTCCTCGAACCACATACCTCATGGAAATTGATATATCATTAAATGTTAAACAGAAACTTGGTTATGCATGGCTCCTCGAACCACATACCTCATGGAAATTGATATATCATTAAATGTTAAACAGAACCTTAGTTACGTCGGGTCCTCAGACCTTTTACTTTGGAAAAATTAACATTACGATTCATTTTTACAAGTATCAAACAGAAACTTGGTCATGCATGGCTCCTCGGACCACATACCTCGTGGAAATTGATATATCATTGAATATTAAACAGAACCTTAGTTACGTCGGGTCCTCAGACCTTCTACTTTGGGAAAATTAACATTACGATTCATTTTTACAAGTATCAAATAGAAACTTGGTTATGCATGGCTCCTTGGACCACATACCTCGTAGAAATTAATATATCATTAAATGTTAAACATAACCTTAGTTACGTTGGGTCCTCGGACCTTCTACTTTGGGAAAATTAACATTACGATTCATTTTTACAAGTATCAAACAGAAACTTGGTCTTGCATGGATCCTCGGACCACATACCTTGTGGAAATTGATATATCATTAAATGTTAAACAGAACCTTAGTTACGTCGGGTCCTCGGACCTTCTACTTTGGAAAAATTAACATTACGGTTCATTTTTACCAGTATCAAACAGAACCTTGGTTACGCATGGTTCCTCGGACCACATACCTATGGAAATTAATATACCATTAAATGTTAAACAGAACCTTAGTTACGTCGGGTCCTCGGACCTTCTACTTTGGGAAAATTAACATTATGGTCCAGACAGAACCTTGGTTATGTCTAGTTCTCGGACCATCTACCTTGGGGAGTTTAACATCTTTGCTTTACTTTTCTAGGTATCTGATAGAGATTTAAATGAAGTTTTGTTTCTTAGGCCATTCACCATCATAAGTTTACTGGTTTGTTTTATGTCCAAGTTAAGCATCAAATTAAGCCTTGGATTGTATTTCTCCTGTCTTGAGTTTAGATATGTCCATACATATTTAACTGTATCCAATTGTACTTTAACGTTGCAGTTTTAATACGTTGGTAATATTTCTTTGTATGTCAGGGTATTAGGTTAATTGTGCTACGCATGTGATGTACACTAAGGTAAAAGGGGTGAATATTTTAGCGAGGGAGTTTGGCAATGAATTAAAAAAACAATCTTGTGAATTTGTCATTAATTCTGTCAGTAAGTACATTGGAAATGAAGTCTAAACAAGGATCAAAATAAAAGTTCCAAAACAAAAAAGAATTACGTAAAGGAAAAGGTCGTAAGTGGCCTATGCCTAAAGTTTTGTGGGAGCATCCTGTCTGACTTGTCGGCAGCTTCTTTCGTTTTGACTTCCTTTTCTATTTGCTTAAGCTCCGCTTCAAACAAGGTTTGGATTTGTTTCCCTTTGTCCTTTGCCACTGATGGGGGAGCATTTAGCTCGGCATCCTTGCTTAGGCGCTTCTCGGCTTCATCACCTTGCTCTTTCTCTTTATCAAAACTAGCGAGTTCTTTAGGAGTTGGAACGGGTTCTTGAATGGGGGATGGTTGTGTCAAAGGCACTGTCTCGGAGGTAGCTGGGATGGGAGGAAGGTCTTCGATCACTCAGATATCCTGTGGAATCCAAATATTCTTGGACTTCCTCAATTCAGAAGTGGTGGGAATTCCCGCCTTGTTTAAGGCTTCTGCCCAAACTTGCTGGCAGTACTCCCTGCACAGCTCTGCCAGCTCCTCAGTTAGTCGTGTTTCCGTTGCCTCGACCCCCTCATTATAGGAAGCCTTCTTGGCAGCCTCCATGGTCTCCCTTAGGGCACGAGCCTCTTCCTTGGCTTGAGCAAGCTCTTTTTTTAAATCAGAGTTCTCTTGCTAAGCTTTAGACAGGTCCTCATCTTTTTGGCGCAAGAGTTTGCGTTGCCCTTCCACTTGAGCCCTAGTGGTCTTTAGGCTGGCCTTGGCGCCGTTTCTCTCTTTCTTCTCTTTCTTCTCTTCTACCAACTTTTTGGTCAGATCCTCGTTCTCTGCCATGGCGCGGCCCAAAGCTTGCTCAGTCTCGACTCTAATTTGGAGTTCGGTTGTAGCCTTTTTCTGAGAGTCCTCCACCCATTTCTCAACAGCAAAGACTTCTTGGATGGCCTGCGTTGAAATATTGAACAAACATGTTATGATAGACACAACATAAAAATACATATGAGAGACTTTACACAGAAAGATAATGGAACGATGAGATAGAAGTGATTAAAGGGTACATACCAAACCCAAGTCTTTTTTTAAGGAGAGGAAGAGGTGGGGTTGAGTCATCTTCTCCAAAGCCTCCATATCCTTTGGCAGTAGAAGGGGTTGTTCCAGAGCTTCGGCAAGGTGGTGAGCATGTCCTTATTGGAACTCCCTTATGCTGGATTGGCTGGGGATTGGGGCCCCATCTAGTTCGAGAACAGGAGACCAGTTGGCCTGCGTACGGCGCACCTTAACCTGTTCATGGCTTTCCCCACTCTCTACAGAACGGGCGCAAGCTCTACCCTTCGCAACTTGTTGTTGTTGCTTAAGTCTTTTTTGTTTCACCATTTCTGTCTCCTCGGCCTCGTTTTTCCTTTTCTTTTTGGGGTCAGAAACAGGAATCTTGGGGTCGGCAGGGGGAGGAGGTGGTAGCAACTTGGGAGGGGGTTGAGATTCAGTTATGTCCTTTTTTGCAACTTGTGCGCCCCTCTTGTGCATCAACGATCTTAAAGTAGCCATATCTTCTTCCTCGTCACTAGTATCAATTTGCGCTAGTACAAAGCCTTTTACGCCGGAACCCTCTGAGGGTTCGTTTTCTTCATCTGAGGTGGTGACGATGTGGCTTTCTAGGGGTCTTTCAGCTTCCTCAAGCCAGAATTGATCTATCTCCTCCTCGAGTGACTGTTGCGAAGATATTGGCTCTTCTTGGATGGCTATTACCTGGGAATGCGCCGAAAGAGGAACTGCTGCGATGGGGCGTGAGTACAAGATGATAGAAGGGTCGTCCGGCAGTTCGTAGGCAGAAAGAAAGCCCTGTCTTGAAATATCTATCCTTTTACGTCTCTGGTCACCCGCGGTGATCGCATTGCCAATCTCCTGGAAGTCGTCTGATAAAGGGTCGTATCCTAATATCAGATGGCCTGCCCTCACTTGCAGATCTTCGCTTACAAACACTTCGGATCAAAGAACGCGATTGAGGTTCGCAACGCTGCAAAGACTTAGACGAGGCCGTACGTGTTGTTTGTCTGCAAGAACATCCGAGGAGACAAGCATGGTTAGAACAAAAATAAATGCTAAATAAAGATGTGATAACATACAATGTAACCATAAATGGTGAAGTTAATAGGACTAAGCCACAGGTTATGGAATCTAAATCCTATGGAGTCACACCTGGCTCTCCCTATTTGACTGGGCAATGAGGACCGTCAGACCAATTTCCCGAAGTGATTAGATAGTCGTCTTTCATGCCTTTGTTGGATTTGGGAAGACAAGATATGAGCCTAACGATGCTAGATCTGGATTTAAGGTAATACCCTACGCCTTTAAGTTTATGGCACTCGTACATATAAACGACGTCGTGCCATGTGAGATTCAGACCTATTTGCTCATTTAGAGCATCGACGCAACCTAAGATTCTAAACACGTTGGGTGTACATTGATCTAGGCATAACCTATGGTTACGTAGGTACTCGCTGGTTACGCTTTTCATGGGAAAGGTCATCCCACCCTCTAGGAATGCGATAATGGGGATAATAACTTCTCCCTCTTCCCTAGCATTACCTATGGCTTCTGAAGGGCAATATCTTAAGCCTACATCTTGGGGAATACGGTATTTGGCCCGAAAGCCCTCCATTCCGGCATCAGTATCTACCAGACACTTGAATCTACCCATTTGGTGATGGTAAGAATGGAGATTTAGGGAAGGGGAGGATATGATTAATGGCCGAGGACAATGGCCGAGGAGAAATGAATAAAAAAAGATTGAGAACTTACGGGAAATAGGTAGACGATTCTTCACGAGCTTCTTGAGAGGAAAGAGAATAGGTAATTCTTAGATTTGATTGATTTCTGAAGTGATAGGCTGGAATTCGGTTTCCTAGGCATTTTGGCGTGTGGGAGGCGGCATTGAATCAGAGTTATCCCGCTCAAATTTTGAGGAGTGATCCAGACCGTTAGATGCGCATCTCATCGTTGAACGTGGGGAACAAGATGTAACTTGCAGCTATTAATGCGGGCGCTACGGATTTCGAAGCGTCAGAAGCGGTGTAAAAGAAGTGAAGTGACCCTTTCACGTATGGCGATTCGCAAAGCATGTGTAGGCTGTGATGATGGTTCAAAACTCCACTTCTCTCCTCGGATGGGGAGAAAAATAAAGTTTTGAGGGGCTATTGTGGGAGTGAAATGATTAAAATATACATTTGGGCCTTGGGCCTGATTTGGTGGTACAAGCCTATCCGAGTAGAGCCTTCGAAGCCCACAAGTTGACTTATGCTAGATAGATTGGTGAGGTCGTCCGAGGAGAGGCGTCTCCTCGGCCAAGTCAGTTAAAGACAGTATGATGTGTCATCATGCTTTAGGAAAGAATTCTGAAAGGTCTGGTGGGTAATGATGTGTTCCATATAGTTGTGGAGAGAAGTATGAGAAATATCAAGGGAAAAAGCAGTTATCACCGCATTAAAGACCCTGCACCTATCTCCTTGGCCGCATTAATGGGGAAATGGCCTCTGAACAGTAAGGTTCAGCCTTCCAGCTATTGTTTGAAGACTGGAAAAAGGCGGTAGATGGGACAAGTATCCCAATTGATAATTTGTGCTACACGTGGAAGATAAAGGGAAGAAGAAGGAGTGATATAAAATAAAAGGAAGTAGGAAAGAGAGGGGGACTTTTTTCTACTTCTTGATTAAGATACTTCATTAAAAAGAGAGAAAAGCAATCCCAATCATCCTCGGCTTATGTCCGAGGAGAATTTCTATTATTCTTATATTCTAATTGCGTAGTTGCGGCAATCTAGCCTGTTTGTTTGTTATCCAATATCCATAAACTTAGGTTTCAAGCCCACGCTCTACAAATTTTATTTTATAAGGCTCTTTGGGCCTCTGTCCATTTAGTGGTTGGATCGGGTACAAATTGTACACTTACAGATGTATATCCAAAAAGGCCTATGTCTGATTTTAATTACATGTAATAAATACATATTATTTCCTAAGATTATGAACCAAGCATGATAATGATTATTATTAGAAATCTCAATCTACCATAAATGAACACATATATCAAGTTAAAATTTGTGAATATCTCTTTCCACCCCCCTCCCCCCCCCCCTTACATATTGCAATCCTATTACAATTTACATTTACAAAATATTTTTATATCTGTGTTTAATATCTATTTATTTTATTTATTTGTTATATTAATTAATTTTTTTCATTAATTTCTCTTTTAAAAATATCTTCAATATGGCCTCTTCTCCCTTATTTGAATCTCTCCCTTTTCAATTTTTCTCCAACAAAACTGCAAAAAAAATAAAATAAAAGAAGACAATAAAATGTGCAATTCATAAGAATAATGAGACCTACGAAACTTAAATGTTAATCCAATTGTAAATGACATTTAAATTTCAACATTTTTCAATAAAATTAATAGTTAGAATAGCTCACATCATCTCTCTAAAAGTGACCTGTGGAGTCAAAATTGCACCAGTATTGGATGTACATGCGGTATATACCATACCAGTCATAAGTTCGATGTTGATATTCCTGTAAAATGTATACTGAATAAAATGTCGTTTTAACATTGTACCAACCTATATCGGAGACTTTTCAAGTGTTTTGGCTGGAATTAATGTTTCAAATGATATAATAATAAAAAATTTGAAAAAAAATTTGTTATACAAAATGTTTTCTAAGCTAATACATTGGCTTAATGTATTTCGACTAATAATATTTAAGCTTATAAAATATATGGATTTTAAACAAATTTTTTGTAATACATACATTCTATATATATATAGCAATAGCTCCAAAATTGACATATCATATTAACCAATACTGAAATATTTTGCTTCCATGGCCAAATTAAAACAGCCTCCGTATGAAATTGACCCCATTAATAAATATTTTAAAATAAAAATTGTGTGGCACTAAAGCCAATATAAAGGTGAAAAATTCATACCCAATCGATTTTTGGGACTTGTTTTGATGCAAATTATTTTTATTATTATTTATTTATGAAAATTTGTGTAGGGATGACCTGAGTTGAAATTTTCTATCTAAGCGTGACCATAGTGACACTCTACCCGTTGGACCCAGGTTTAGAGAAACAAGAAATTTAGAAGACGCATAGCCATTCATCCAGCCCCATCAAGGACACTAGTGAGCATGAGTCGGAGCTTAAAAGTTTTTTCTCAAATATTTTTAATTGCAGGATTCAAATCTGAGACCTTTACCTCCCAAACTTGTAGAAGAGAACCCTGATTGAAGTATGGGGTTTTCATGCAGCATCTTGTTTGATTACTTTTTTTTTGTTTATTTATTAAAATTTGATTAAAGAGTAATTATATATATATATATATATTTTTTAAAAGTGAAATTCATAAAACCATACATAAAAAATAAAACAAAAAATAAAAATCGAAAGAAAAGAATGATAACAAACAAACACCGGTATTTAGGATATTTGATTTTTCTTGAATTGTTGGATTCCTCGTTATTTACTTTTTAATAGCAATTGGATTCCTCGTTAAGCACGAGCATGATGGAAGTCGCAAGTAGTTAAATTAATAGTGGTTCCATAGGATGAGGAATTCAAATTACCACGTTGCTTGGGAAATAAATCAACTTTTTTCAACCAAAAACCACACAACAATTCACTTTTATAGACGCAAACTTTGACTAAAAAGGGTGATTTCCTTGTTTCTTTGAACTTTGACGTATACATATACATTCCAAGAGACGAGAACCCCATGTCCATCTAGTTTTATAGGAAACATCAAGTCTAAAAAGTTTCAAAAATGTCTACTGGATTTGAGTCAATTTACTGTATAATTGGCAGCTGGCTGCCATAATTAATATAAATCATCACATTCTTGCCTTGCCCTTTTACCTTTAGCAAGATTTAAAGTTATTTGACTTATTTTTTATTTATTTCTTTCAAGTTCTCTCCCTCTCGTGAAAAACGAGGCCTTCTAAATGCTCTTTCGAATGATTACGATGTCTTATATTTTATACGGCCATGTAAGTTTCCACGTAGATAGATTTGCTTGGTCCAATCCAAAGATTGCAATCTCCTATCCTATGTTGTCTAATGTTTCTCACTGTGATGTTTTGAACACGTGCAGTTTAAAATTTTCTTACCAAACAAAAAAATCACTCTCATTTTGTATATATTAATGGGACCGATGAGATACCTTCCCTTGGACGAGCTCATGAAACACCTTTGTCCATCCATAAAGCAGCATGAACGAGGACAGATAAATCATTAATAAGAGGATTTAATGCCACGAACAGTTACTAACCAGCTGTTAGACCGTTGGAGTCTTATCAAGACCTACAGGCATTACAAGAATAGCATTAAAAACCACAATCAAAGGTCCCAACGACTAGAAACCACAAAGTTATATATATACACACTCATTAGGAACACAGAAGGTACATAATTCCAACCCAAAGAAATACTTTTACACTTCTCATTTACTCTCAAAGGATTTCTACATACTAACTTAGGCATCAGAGACGTTATGGCAGGCGCCACACTAGTGTCCATCTCAAGAAAGCTTTAGTTCCATTTTGCAGGAACAGTGACGAGGTCTCGGCATCATCTGGACGAACCCACTTGACTGATGAATAGACTTCATCAATTTGGCGCCGTCTATGAGAAACGACATTTTCGCACTAAGGTTCGAGAACATAGTTCCAACCATTCTCTACAGTCTAGATGGAGTCCAATCAAGATCCTGCAACATTGGCTTTGCAGATCCAAGCACTCACAGCTAACGTGGAAGAGCTCATCAGACAAAATCATGAGATGAGGCAACGACTCCAGCAAGAAGACAATCGCTCCAAGGTTAATCAGGAAGACGAGGGGAATAGCCAAAGGTGGAGCAATTGTAGAAGACCAACTACCCTAGAGGGACCGAGCTCAGAGCTTCTCCGGGAAATGAGAAAGAAGATGGACGAGTTGAGGAACACCATTAAAGAGAAAATAGATCGAAGCTTGGACAGAATGGTCAGGACGACGGATTCCCCCTTCACGGCAGCAATTCTGGAATGCCCGGTGCCATCAAAGTTTCGCCTACCTCAGCTTGAACCGTTTGACGGACTAAAGGACCCCTTGGACCACCTCAACACCTTTAAGACGACACTAGGCCTTTAACAGCCACCTAATGAAATACTGTGTCGTTCTTTCCCCACTACTCTCAAAGGAGTTGTGAGAGAGTGGTTCACGAAATTACCAATATCGTCCATCGACAGCTTTGACCAATTGAGCAGTGCCTTTTTGCACCACTTCGTTGGGGGACAACGCCCGAAAAGGCCAGCAGACCATTTACTCACCATTAGACAAGAGGAGAAAGAGACCCTGAGGTTATATGTGAAACGCTTTACTCGAGAGACCTTAGAGGTAGACAAAGCCGACGACAAGGTGCAGTTAACAACCTTTAAAGCTGGGTTGAAGTCCAGAGAGTTCGTGGTTTCACTCGCGAAGAATCCCCCTAAGATGATGGCAGAGATGCTCCTGAAGGCACAAAAGTACATAAACGCTGAAGATGCTCTAGCCGCGATAAAGGATGTGGAAAGAACCAGTGATAAGGGAACAAAGGAAGAAGATTGTAGAGGACGAAAAAGGGAGCGACTAGATCGTAAGACCAGAGACGGGAGTAAAAGGAAGGACGAAAAAACTCCTCAAACGGTCAAATTCACTCCTTTAGTTATGCATGTTGACAAAATTCTGGCGCATATTAAGGATGAGCACTACCTCAAATGGCCAAGGTCACTACATTCGTCGCCCCACATGCGCGACAAAAAGAAGTACTGTCGGTTCCACAAGGATCACGGCCACTACACTAAGGATTGCAGAGACCTAAAAGAGCAGATAGAGGAACTTATACGAAAAGGGAAACTGCAAAAGTTTTCGAAAAATGGGGAATCTAATAGGTTCAGGGACGATAATAAAAACCAGTGCAAATCCATGCCCAGGGACGAGGATCACACGTCCTAACGTCCACTAAGTGTGATAGGGGAGATAAAGACGATCACAAGAGGGTCGTCCACAGGTGGGTCATTAAAATCTCTCAAGAAAGCATGTCAGAGGCAGGTGAACAACGTCCACACCCCGTTTAAGCAGAGACAGACGGACCAAGACATGTTTTTCTCGGAAGAAGATGCTAGGGGAGTGAAGCAGCCTCATGACGACCCCCTGGTCATAATGTTCACGATAGAAGGATTCAATACCAGAAGAATCCTCATGGACAATGGCAGCTCTGCAGATATCATCTACCTCTCCACTTTTCACCAGCTGAAGCTAAATCTAGGAAGGCTGTGCCCATTTGACTCCCCCTTCGTCAGCTTCAGTGGAGTCAGGGTGTATCCCAAAGGCATAGTGACACTGATGGTCACAGTGGGGACTCACTCGAGGCAACTGACTCGTCAATTGGACTTCCTGGTGGTGGATTGCCCTTCGTCTTACAATGTGATCATTGGAAGGCCCACACTTAACCGTTTGAAAGCGGCCACGTCCACCTATTGCTTGAAGGTAAAGTTCCCAACAGAAAATGGTGTCAGAGAGGTAAAAGGAGGTCAAGTACTAGCCAAGGAATGCTACCAGGCCGTGCTAGCTGCAAAACAGATCCATACATGGATGATCGAGGAGAAGGAAGAAGATAAAGTGGAAACCTTGAAGACAATGGATCTAATCGAAGGAGATGCAGCAAAGATGACTAGAGTAGGGACAACATTGGGCCCTGAGATGAGGACAAGGCTCCTCCAGCTCCTTAAAGAGAACCTACATATCTTCATGTGGAGTCACGAGGACATGCCGGGTATATCCCCAAAAGTCATCCAACACAGACTAAATATGGACCCCGAGAAGAGGCCCGTCCAGCAAAGATGCCAGGTTTTCGCTCTAAAACGGAATCAAGCAATTATGGACGAGGTTAACAAGCTGTTGTCAGCAGGCTTTATTCGAGAAGTCTACTACCTAGATTGGCTCGCCAATGTCGTCCTAGTGAAGAAAGCAAATGGGAAATGGAGAATGTGAATGGACTTCACGGACCTGAACAAAGCTTGCCTAGAAGATAGTTTTCCTCTGCCCAGGATAGACCAGCTCGTGGATTCTACAGCAAGGCATAAATTATTGACAACTTGGATGCGTTCTTGAGATACAATCAAATAAAGATAATTGAAGAAGACCAGGAGAAAATTGCTTTCATCATGAGTCAATAGCTCTATTACTATAAGGTAATTCCCTTTGGTCTGAAAAATGCAGGGACAACCTACCAGAGGTTAGTAGATAGAATGTTCAGCAAACAGATTGAGAGAAATATGGAAGTATATGTAGATGATATGCTTGCCAAGAGCAAAGAAGAGTTTGCTCACCTGGATGACCTCAGTGAAACATTCGCCACACTCAGGTAGTACCAAATGAAGTTAAACCCCATTAAGTGTACTTTTAGAGTAGCCTCGGAGAAGTTATTGGGGTTCATGGTGTCCTAAAGGGGGATAGAAGCAAACCCAGAGAAGGTGCGAGCTATACTCGACATGACATCGCCAAAGACTGTCAAAAAAGACCAGAAGCTCACAAGAAGGATAACGGTGCTCGATAGGTTTGTCTCTAAAGCGACGGACAAATGCCTACCATTCTTTAAGACATTAAAGCAAGCATTTGCTTGGACTGACGAATGTGAGGCAGCATTTCAAGAACTCAAGCGTTACTTGAGCAATCCATTCCTTCTAAGTCTGTCCAAGGAGGGAGGAAATCTGTATTTGTATTTGGCAGTATCAGCTACAGCCATAAGCGCAACCTTGATTCAAGAAGAGGACTGGAAACAGCTCCCAGTTTACTACGTCAGCTAAGCTTTCCAGGGGGCAGAAGCCAAGTACCCAAGAATTGAGAAGATTGCATTCGCATTGATAGTAGCTTTGCGCAAGCTGCAACCATACTTTCAGGCTAACCCCATTTTGGTAATGACAGACCAACCCATTAAAAAGTCTATGAACAAGCCCGAGGCGGCTGGGAGAATGGTCTAGTGGGTGATTGAGCTTATCCAGTTTGACATTGAATACCACCCCAAGACAACAATTAAGGCGCAGGCTTTGGCGGACTTCATTGCCGAGTTCACCCTCTCAGACGAGGATAGCCACCCTGACGAGATAGAACGTTGGACGATACAGACCGATAGTTTGTCACACCAAAAGAGGGGAGGAGTAGGGGTCGTCATCATCACCCCAAAAAGCGAAATGCTTAAATATGGGGTCTAGCTAAAATTCCTGGCCACAATAATGAAGCTGAATACGAAGGAATATTGACAGGACTAAGGGTCGGGAAAGCACTAGGCGCAAAAAACGTGCTCCTCCAAAGTGATTCTAAGCTGGTGATAAGGCAGATAAGGGACGAATATGAAACAAAGGAAGAGAGAATGCGAAAATGCCTCATGCTAACGAAGCATTTAACATAAGAGTTTGACAAAGTGGAATTCGTGCAAACCCCAAAAAGCCAGAACGTGATAGCAGATGAAATTGCGAAGCTAGCATCGTTAGAAGAATGATCAACGAGTATGGACTTGGAGATGGCAAATCCCAAAAAGCCAGAACGTGATAGCAGATGAAATCGCGAAGCTAGCATCGTTAGAAGAATCATCAACGAGTATGGACTTGGAGATGGAAGTCCAGAAACCACCCAGCATTGAAAAAGTCCCTAAATTTGCAATCCAAAGTTCAAATAGCTGGATGACCCCGATCATATCCTTCCTCCAAGACAGACACCTCCCACAAGATGCCAAGGAAGCCAGGAAGGTCAAGAAGAGAGCAGCCAAATTACGATCCTGAATGATACCCTGTACAAGAAAGGCTTTTCCATGCCTTACTTGAAGCTAAGTACATTCTGGAAGAGATCCATGAAGGGGTTTGCGGAGACCACGTAGGCCCCACGGCCTTCGTAAGTAATGTGATCCGAACAGGTTAGTTTTGACCTACTATGCAGGTGGATGCAAGGGAGCTCGTCAAGAAGTGCGACAAGTGCCAGAGATTCGGGAATGTCCAACGCCTTCCAGCCGAGAAGTTGACGACGATAGCCTCCCCTTGGCCATTTGCACAATGGGGAATTGACATCGTTGGTCCACTTCCATGAGGTAAAGGACAGGTAAGGTTTCTACTAGTTGCTATTGACTACTTTACAAAGTGGGTTGAAGTAGAGGCATTGCCAACCATCACTAAAGCAAAAATCTAGAGCTTCGTATGGAAGAACATAATCTGCAAATTTGGGATTCCACGGATGATCGTATTAGACAACGGGTGGCAGTTCGATAGTCAAGGCTTCAGAGATTTTTGCTCAACCCTAGGGATCAAGAACTAGTACTCATCCCCAGGACACCCACAAGTGAACGGTCAGGCAGAGGTGACGAACTGAACACTACTCAAGATCATCAAAACCAGGCTGGACGACGCTGAGGGAGCCAGCCGGAGGAATTGCCCAATGCCTTATGGGCTTACAGGACTACAGCGAGAACCCCGACAAGAGAAACTCCTTTCAAACTCACTTACGACACTGAGGCGGTGATCCCGGTTAAGGTGGGAATAACCAGCGTCAGATGATACACATTCCACGAAGAAAGCAATGATGATTAGTTAAAGGTCAACCTGGATTGCTTGGACGAAGTCAGAGATGAAGCCTCCGAAAAATTGACGAAGTATCAGCAGAAGATGGCCGAGTATTATAACAAAAGAGTGAAGCTTAGATGACTTGACATAGGGGACCTCGTCCTGCGCAAAGTCACCCCGGCAACCAAGGATCCAACCCAAGGAAAACTCAGCCCAACCTGGGAAGGACCCTACCGGGTCGTCCATTACTTTAGACAAGGCAGTTATCACCTAGAGACCCTAGACAGACAGTGATTGCCACGACCATGGAACATTGAGCACTTGAAGAAATACCATCAATAGATGTAACAAAACACTGTATTCATTTTCGAGAAATAATAAAAGGACTATTCAGCCAATGATCTAATGCGAGCAAACCTAGCAGCCTAAAAGCCACAAAAATTAGTTAAGTAACAAGATTCTACATAGACGAATGTAAGTTACTAACGAAGCCAAAAATGACAAGATCCCTAAAATAAGGTGTAAGTCACAAAAATTAGCTAAGTAACAAGATTCTGCATAGACGGATGTAAATTACTAACGAAACCAAAAATAACAAGATCCCTGAAATAGGGTGTAAGTTACAAAAATTGGCTAAGTAACAAGATTCCGCATAGACGGATGTAAGTTACTAACGAAGCCAAAAATGACAAGATCCCTGAAATAGGGTGTAAGTCACAAAAATTGGCTAAGTAACAAGATTCTGCATAGACGGACGTAAGTTACTTAATTGAGTGTAATTCACAAAAAGAAAAATGGCCAAGTAACAAGATTCCTCCTAGACGGATGTAAGTTACTGATGAAGGCAAGATCCCCTAAACAAGGGTAAATCTCAAAGAATGACCAAGCAACCAGGTTCCGCCTAGACGGAGATGAATTACTGATGGGTCAAAACCCCTTCCATAAAAGTGCAGGTCACAGGGTACTAACATAGGAGTAATTAAAAGAGTAAGGCAAACAAAGACCACACAAAAACAAGAACACAGACAAGTAAGTACACAATCACAGATATAATTAATGGCCCAAAAATAACAGGCAGCCACCTTTGTTTTTATACTAAAACTAAAAGCCCTTAAACACTAGGCTAAAAACATTATTCTTAAAATAGAAATATTGTTCTGAAAATAAAAATCAAAAGCCCAAAACACACTTGGCACCCAAGAAGAAAGAAACATATATAAAATAAATGATAGAGGAAAAACAGGTTCAGGCATCTGAAGAAGGCAGAGGGGCATCCCCAAGAGCACGCCCTCAGGAGTAGTGGACTGAGAAGCTTCATCGGCTGCCATCTCCTTGTCCACCTCCTCAAGGTCCAAATTCTCTAAATCTACTCCAGCTGGATGCTTGACGAGATACCACATCAAGAGCTCGAAGCCTTTGAAGTACCAGTTGAAAAGGACAGTGTTGTACTCCTTCGCCGTCTGGAAGGCTTCCACAGACTTCATAGCAATTGTCTTGAGTTTTTCCTTCGCGACCAAGAGCTGCTCGTCCTTCTCCGAGACTAGCTACTTTTCTACCCTCAGCTCGTCGGAGAGACTCTTAACCTGCTCATTGACAGTGTTAGCCTCTCCCATAGCAGTGATTAGATCCTTCTTTAATTTGGAATTTTCTGCCTCCAAGGCCTCCATTCGAGACACCGCCGACGACGCCTTGGCCTCCTGGGTAAGAAACTCCGAGGTAATGTGAAGGCTCTCTCCCAGCACCTATAAAAGAGGATCCAGACCTTAAGACAATGCAAAAAAAAAAAAAAGGATGAATTTGCGCAAGCGCACTACCTGGACAAGTTTGTGGAGATGATGACTCACAACCTCGTTGGGAGACGAGCCCGAGAACACCTTCATATCCTCGGCAGTAAAGGTCACATGTGCCCTCACCAGCGCAACCCCAACATCATCCTAAATGCTGGACGAGCGAGAGTCTGCTTTTTCCTTCCCCTTGTCTCTAGTCCGCAGCCTCTTTCGTTAAGGAATGATCTCCTCAACCGAGGTAACCGGAGTACTTGGAGTGACGGAGGCCCCCTTATCCGTCACATGCACAGCCTTAGTCCCGATGTTGGAAAGGGGCTCATTCTTCGTGGCCCTCATTCGGGCATACATCCCTTGATTAAACTTTGTCGTCATCCCTGCAAAAAGAAAACACTTGTAAAAAAAAAAAGGAGTGGAAGAAGAAAGAGGAAAAAAGGTTAACATGGACGAACTCAAACAAACACTTACTCTTTTTCTGCTCAATGTCTATGTTTCGCAGGACAAAGGCAGATGGTTCTAGACCGAGCCAGTAAAAGCTAGGGTCCGCAGATTAACCAAATCGTCAAAATCTTCAATCGTCCTCACGTACTCGATGGCTTTCTCAACCCGCTCCTTATACCTGCTCTTAAGCTTGGGTCGTCTCTTAACTACACAAAACAACGAACAGAAGAATTAATGACAATAAAATGAACACGAAAATTAAAGGTTAAAAGGTTGGAAGAAATAACTACGCACCTAAAGTCGAGGTTCTCCATCGACGGAGCAACCTAGGGAAATCACCCCAAACTTTGTCAGAGGGAGTCTCCTAGTCATCCCCGGACACAAAAAAGAACTAGGAATTCCAGTAGCTGAATGACGAAGGCAATTCCCGGACGATCCTAGTCCTCCTCTCCCAAGGCACCAATTTGTAGTACCCATGCTCTTTAGACGGCTTTAAACGGTATAGGTAAATAAGCTCGTCCACCCTAATCATGTCCCCGTCTGTAGCGGCTAGCCATATCTCATACAGCTAACCACTATCCTCCACGAATTGGGCATAAGTTGCCTAGGAGCGATACCAAAATGTCTTAAAAGCTCCAGAATAAAGGGATGGACGAGTAATTTAAGCCCACTCAGGTTGGCAGTTTCATAGAAGCACACCTCCCCAGGGGAGAAGTGGCAAGCTCGTTCCTTCTCATGAGGTAGACGAATCCTAACCCTATCTAGGAATTGGAATCTATCCTTAAATCTGGAGAGTGTCTCCCTGTCCAAACCACACACCTCCTCAAGGGCGTGAAAAGCCCTAACTACTTGAGGGACGGAGACGACAATATCCCCCTCCACGGGGTTGTCACTAGATGACAGTCCAGTCTCAAGTTCACTCGTTCTCACCTCAGACATTGCCACTCTCTCACTCACCAAACTCTTAAACCAATTGAGCGATTGACAAAGCACAGGGGATAAATCACCCAATACAATACCTAAACCACTACCCTCAAAAACAAAATTTCCAACCAAAGGGAGGAAAGCATGGGAAGTACCTAAAGAAGCCCCCAAGTGTGCAAAAAAGAAGGAGACCGAGGGGCAAGTTACCCTAACCTCAGCACTATTGACCATGAAAATCAGAAAATGGAAGGAAAAAGATGAATCCTAAAAACCCCAGAAAAACCAAAAGCAAACACACGAAAAAGAGAAAAAGAAAATCAGAAATTTGTCATAATCTATGTTCGTGCTGTAAAAGAGAGAAAGGAAGAAAGGCATACCTCCAAAAGGAAAATGCAGAAAGTTCAGCCACAGGGCGCACCGGCTTGGAGAAAACCACAGAGAAAAGTTGGAGAGGAAGAAGCTCAAAGCAATGATTGGGAGTTGGAGAAAGTGAAGGGGAAAGTGAAAAGAAGAGAAGTTTAAAAACTAAGCACAAAAAACTAAAATTCAGCGGGAAAACCAAGAGCCACCTAATTGGCACATTAATTGTACTAACCAGGACGCGCCACGTGGACACGATGTGTGTGGCGCCGCCACTTCGCATTAAATGCGGAGCAAAACCCCAAGAGCCACGTCTAGTCAGAAAACCTTTCATGTTCCAATGGTCGTCCTGACACACCACGACGACCACAGAACCGAGGGGCAGCTGATGGGACTGACGAGATACCTTCCCTTGGACGAGCTCATGAAACACCTTCGTCCATCCACAAAGTAGCATGAACGAGGACAGGGAAATCATTAATAAGAGGATTCAATGCCACAAACAGTTACTAACTAGCTGTCAGACTGTTAGAGCCCCATCAAGACTTGCAGTCGTTACAAGAATAGCATTAAAAACCACAATCAAAAGTTCCAACGGCTAGAAACCACAAAGCTATATATATACACACTCATTAGGAACACAGAAGTTACATAATTCCAACCCAAAGAAATACGTTTACACTTCTCATTTACTCTCAAAGGATTTTTACATACTAACTTAGGCATCGGAGATGTTGTAGCAAGCGCCACACCGATGTCCATCTCAAGAAAGCTTTAGTTCCATTTTGCAGGAACAGTGACGAGGGCTCGGCATCATCTGGACGAACCCACTCGACGGACGAATAGACTTCATCATATATGTTTTTTCATAGAAATATATCTCATGCTCGTCCAACAAATATAAACACTTTTTTAGACTACTAATTAAGTCTATTTAAACTAAGTCAAATATTTATTTTGAGAATTGTTCGTTAAACTTTATTCTTGGATTATATAGCCATCATGTAATTTAAGTCTAGAGTATGATTAGGTTTATGCAACATATAAGCCCAACACATGTCAAAAAAAAAATCACGTGTTGGATCTCTGTTCTATTTAATGCAAATCAAATATTACATGGAAATTTTGCCTGTTATAATAAATGAGAATAATCGATTATATATGGTTCACTTTGCTTGAATCTATTGGAATCAAAAGGGAAATGATTCAAGCTTTGCTTCACTCTAAGTCTCTAACAGTTGAAAGTCGTAGTCAAGTGTTCTCTAAGTTCCCTTAGAGAAAAAAGAGTCATGTCAAATGCGGGTCGAATGATTAGTTGATTGCTATGTCTTATAAGGCCAAGCAAAGTTTACTCGTACACAAACTTTTAGCCCTAGTAAGTAATAATGCTTATGGATTAATCATATTTGGATTATACGTTTTAGAAGTGTTTTAAACACGTGTAGTTTAAAATGTCCATACGAAGATATCACTTTCATTTTGTATAATTTTCTAATAAAATTGTATCACTTGCTGGTTCATCACATACACACATTTCAGACTATTTCAAGCATGTATAGTTTAAAATTATTTGTTTGAGAAATGTCTTGTCTAAACTTTATTCTTGAATTGTAAAGCTATCATCATAAATGTTTAGTTTCAATGATACAAGAATGAGGATAATCAATTTTAGTTTACATTGCTTAAATCACTTGGATTCAAGCATTGCTTCATTCTAACACTTGAGAACTTAGTGAAGTGTTTTCAAGTTTTCCATCATGAAATAAGAGTAGCATTAATTATATGTGCACTGAATAATTACAATGTCTTAACTCGTAAGGCCAAGAAAGCGCGCATGCACACACACACAAATATTTAGCCCTGATCTCTAAAAGTTACATTACCATATAATTAGTTTCTCACAAAGATGTATTACTTATAGTGACAATTCCAATTTTTTTTAATCAAAAAGGGTCAAGGTTACATAGTGATATGAACAATTTTAGAGTTAGTAACTTATCTCAATAATAATCTATCTTGACAATTCACGATTAAGTGACAAAGCAAATTAAAGACACAAGCTTAAAAAATTCCATATATATATATATGGGTTGGGTTCAAGTTACACCTGGTGTAATTTTAAGCAATGTTATACCACCCAATTACTTTTTATAGAATTCATATTTTGAAAATCTCACCGTTTAATTATATGTTCTTAACATTCATACCAATTTTCATGTCAATTAGTTGTTATTTACTATTCAATTCGTAAACTCATTTTTTATGCATTATTTTAAACTACAAAAATGTGAATTTAAATAATTGGTTGATGTCTTGGCTATTAATCTCTGATCACCTTGAAAATTTGCAAGCATGGAAAATATATGGATATAATAATTCGCATCTAATTTAAAAATATTAAATGGTGTAATATCGCTTAAAGTTACACCAGGTGTAATTTGAACCCAACTCAACCCTATATATATATCAAAAGCCATGACATCAATCAATTATTTAAATTCAAATTTTTGTAATTTAAAATAATTTATAAAAGATGAGTTTATGGATCGAATAGTAAATAATAACAGATTGGCATGAATATTGGTATTCATGTTAAGAACATATAATCCAATGGTGGAATTTTTAAAATATTAATCCAATAACAAGTTATTGAGTGGTGTAACATTGTTTAGAGTTACACTAGATGTAATTTGAACATAACCTCTATATATGCGTGTGTGTGTGTGTATGTATATATTCATGAGTAATACTTAGGTATAATCATTGTCATAAATATTTTACATTAATCAACTATCATGTTACATAGAATATAAGTATAACCATTGTCATAAATATTTCATTTAAAAAATTTTAAAAACCTAAACCTCATTTTTTATTAGCTAGTCACAAGGAACATTAAATAATTTATGATGACATCTATAATCCCAAATGTCAAATTATTAACTATTAATTTAAAAGAGATTTAAAATTTTTTAACTTATAATAGATATAGATGTTAAAAGAAAAACTTTTGGTTATACAAGACCAACACAAAATATAAAATATTTAAGGAGGCCAAAAATAAATATATTTTAAATTTTTTTTCTAATTTAAGAACACATGAGGGAGGGAGCATGGGGATTGCCTATTTCAAATTGGTTTTGAATACGTATATTTTAATAAATTTCATCTTATATAATTTTCCATTGAAATGTGTTGTTTTCTGATTCATCATATATAGATCCATCATCTTATACATTGTTTTAGGCGCATGCTATTTAAATGCTTCTTTGAGAAGTGTTTGTCCAAACGTGAATGTTAGATTCATAGCTATCATGGATTTATATAACAACGAGAACAATCAATTGTAGTCCACTTTGCTTGAATCCATTGGAATTTAGGCAATGATTCAACCGCTGGTTCATTCTAACACTTGAGATTGTTAGTCAATTTACAATGTCACTATTGTCAAATTTAGGCCAACTCAGGATCCCACTTAACTTGAAAGTCTTCCATTTAGAAACAAAAAGATTGGATTTGGATTTTCACTCAAATGTAATACTAGACAACGAGTGATCTTGAAAGGAATGAATGGAGAAAAGCTCTTGAAATGGGGTTTTAAAGGAAGACAACTATGTAGAATGAAAGTAACTAAGTGTGTCTGATGATGCCGAAAATGTCACCAGTGAGTTGCAAGCACTTCTCAAACGAAAGCAACACCTGCAAAAAGAAAATAAAGGACCCAAAAGAGAGCACCGGTGTGGTGCCGGCCAAAAACCCTCTGAAGGTCAAGTTAGAATTTTGTTTTCTTTAACCCTAGAATGCCAGAGTTAAGAATATTATGCGTACCTTCATATCTAGGGTTTCTGGGGTATTTATATTGGGTAGAATTGCATTTCTTTTAGGATACAACTTCCTCCTCAAGATCCTTTCCATATAGGAGTCTTCTCAAACGTGTGTCGCAAGAAGTCCAAATATGCACGCTTGTGTGGGGATAAAGCAGAGGTTGATTTAAAACATATCAAATGACACTCAACCTAGAATCTTCGATTAATCCGTACATGACGGATACTCAGTTAAACTTAACCGTCATAGTGGCGTTACTATGGTGTCGATCCGTCTACCTTATATCCGTCCCTTCGAATTCTATGGGAATGCCCGTCTCCTATTTTTATCCCCTTCAGTTGCCCCCTTCAGTCCTTGTATCCGTCTTTGAAACCTGACGGATTCATGGAATGATTAAAATCAACGTATTGAGAGGGGACAGTCTTAGTATACCATAACGGATGACACGTGGCCTGCATTTCTGACGAAGAACACGTGGTCCTTGTGGATTGGCTATTTCCCCAAAACGAGGCGTCGCTTCGTATCCCGCGCCCATTGTTCTATAAAAAGCCAGACATTTCTCCCTTCATTTTCTCTTCTTATCAAAAATTTGTAAGCAGAGCGCAACCGTCACAGCTATCGTGCCTTCCAGTCGTTCAACAGATCCGTCCGTCATTCATCGTCAAAAACCATCTCGATCTGGAATGTATTCCAAATCTTTCTCCGTCTATCTTTTAATTTCAATGTTTCACATATATGCGCTTTCTTTAGACCCGTCGGTGTCTTAGGTTATACCGTCATAAATGTAGGTAATGTCTAGTGCGTCAAGTAACCAGTCGTTTGTCCGTGAGGGGGCGGGCTACGATGAAAAGTTTCCGTCAGGTCCAAGAGATCCTGACACTTCAAGTGAAGAGAGGAATCCGTCCAGTACCTCTTCTTCCCTTGATGGTGGTTTGGAGACAAAGAGTTCAGAGTCGTCCAATAGTAGCTTGGACGGTGTGGATCCCCCCGTCCAGTCAGTAATAGGCCCAGATGGCCTTAGAGAGTTCGTCATGCTGCCTCTTTAGACGGTAAATGATTTTAGGTCGTCTATGACTGAATCTCAACTCAACACACTTAGGACCAAGTACCAAATACCAGTAAACATCCATCTACGTCTTCCCGAAAAATCTAAAAAATGTTACTATAGGGGGGTAGACGGTGTTGGGATCTATGAGCAAGCTTTAAAGGCATGGCTCAGATTTCCATTAAGTTCTCTTCACCGTCATCTTCTCCAGTACCTCGGCCTGTCCGTCACCCAAATCTCCCCAAACGCCTGGAGGGTGTTCATTGGGGTTGAAGTTTTGTATAGGGCAATGTCTGACGGTGCCCGAAGGTTGACGGTGGAAGAATTCTTCCATTGCTATCGTCCAACAGAGATTGTCAAGTCCAAAGGGATGTATAGTTTTGCGGCTAGAAGCCCATTATTGAGGCTCGTCAGTGATACTCCAAACTCAAACAGAGACTGGAAGAGTCGTTATTTCTTTTTGGAAGGGGACGAATGGATGTGTCGTCCAGGAGATAAAACTTACATGCCCGTCGACACAACATGGGGCATAATGCCTCCGTCGGGTATGTATCCCTTTTGTTTTCGTCCAGTCAATCTTATTATTTTTTTAAGATCTAACCGTCTTTGATTGCAGCTCGGAACCGTCCACAAGTTAACTTGGAGCAGTGGAGTTTTCTGGAAAAAAATTTTAACAAGACAAAACTGCAAGAGAGGACTTGGGCTCAACTCGTCACACTTGATACTCTACACTGGTATTATGACAGTCCTGATCCTTCACCTTCCGCCCGTCGTTACGATACAAGAGTTAGAAAACGTAAGTTCGTCGAAACTCTATCCGTCTTTCTTTTTTTTTTTTTTTTTTTCTGGCCTTTCTCATCCGTCTTTGATTTGCAGAGATGGATGCCGCCAAGAGGAGAGCCTTTATTAAACAACAGGCAGCGAAGAAGAAACAGGAGGGAGGTCAAACAAAGGGGACGGTCCCACCTGTACCGTCAAAAAGAACTCAACATGAAAAAACGGACCGTCCTCTAAAGAAGCAAAAGACCACACCAGAGCCCGTCGTGGCATTGGGAGCCGAGAAGATACCCGTCAAGCATGGAAAGGGCAAAGGCTTGATGAAGGGTCCCGTCCCTACTGAGGAGAAACCACCCATTCTCTTTCGGGAAGACTCCAGCTATGCCTTTGAAAAGGTATCGTCCATGTGGACAGCTGACGATTACGCGGACCTCGGCAACCACACAACGAAGGCGATGGGTGAGACGGGTCTTTTCACCCTTGCACAGGTAACTTTGAATCCTTCTACTAGTTTTGCTAAGTTCTTTTCCACCCGTCATTACCATACCACTGTATTTTGCTTCCAGGCCATGTTGATGATGAAAGGCTTATTTGGCTGTTGTCTCAATCATAAGACAACCATGGACCGTCTGAGAAAGAAGAACCAGACGGTGGAGGATGAGCTGCACGAGCTGAAGACCTACAAGATCAATGTGGACAGAAAGCTCAAATACTCGGAACAAGTCAGAGGGGAGGTGGAAAAGGAGAATGAACACCTGCGCGAGATTTTGAAGGACAAAGAGAAGGAGTTGACGGAGACAAAGTCTAAATTCAATAACGCGAAAGAGATAGCCATCCAGGAGTATCGTGACTCCGACCTCCTCCTGTCAGAACTTGGGAGTTCTTTCGCTGACGGATTTGACGACGCCATCCGTCAGGTGAAGTCGTCGTACCCTGATTTGGACGTTTCCCATATTTCAATCGATGCTCAAGGGCAAACACTTGCACAATCCGTCAGGTCAGAGAGTACCGAAGAAGTGTTTACCGTCACGGCTCCAGTTGATGAAGGTCAAGCCCATCCTCCAAGTCAGCCAGACAACGGTCAAATTGATAACTCGCAAAAGAATGTGTAGTACTTGTAAAAAAAATTTAAAAAATTCTTGCCGTTGTAAACAAACTTGTTGAACCGTCGTTTGCAATCTTACATTTTAACTTATGGAATCTTTTATCGCTTGTTTGCTTTGATTATTATCCGTCGCATGTTTATCTTATTTTGGTAACCCGTCTCAAGTAAAATGTTTTAGACGTCCGTCCTTTATTTGGACTTTCAAATGTATTTTTGCTACCCGTGCACTTTGTGATGGTCCGTCTACTTTATGGAGTCGTGAAATTTTCATCCTTCAGATGATCCGTCCACCATGTGGACTTAGTAGAATTTCATCCTTGGGATGATCCGTCCACTTTGTGGACCTAGATTTTTCACCCTTTGGGTGATCCGTCCACTTTGTGGACTTGTAGATTCTCATCTTTGGGATGATCCGTCCACTTTCTGGACTTGTAGATTTTTCACCCTTTGGGTGATCTGTCCACTTTTTGGGCTCGTAGATTCTTTCATCCTTTGGATGATCCGTCCACTTTGTGGACTTGTAGATTTTTCACCCTTTAGGTGATCCGTCCACTTTGTGGACTTGTAGATTCTTTCATCCTTTGGATGATCCGTCCACTTTGTGGACTTGTAGATTCTTTCATCCTTTGGATGACCCGTCCACTTTGTGGACTTCGTAGACTCTCATCCTTTGGGATGATCCGTCCACTTTGTAGACTTGTAGGTTTTTCAACAGCATGCATTTCGTATTTTCTAAATAAAAATTCCTCTCAAGTTCAACAAACCAAATTGTCAATGGAAAAGAAAACATGAGTTTTAAAAAGTAAAAACTATGACTGTCTAAATTTAAACTGAAAATAAGGCAGTAGGTATATCATCTTGTGACTGCTGCACTACTGGTAGTACTTCTTCAGGTGCTCCGTGTTCCAGGGATGGCCCAACTTCCTTCCGTCTAATGTCTCCAAGTAGTACGTTCCTTTCCTGCGCCATGAGATGATTCTGTACGGGCCTTCCCAGTTAGGACCCAGCTTTCCCAGGGATGCATCCTTCGTAGCGCCAAGCACTTTTCGCAACACTAGATCTCCAACCTTGAAGTCTCGGTGCCGGAACTTGGAGTTGTAATGCTTTGCCATCATGTCTTGGTACCGCGCCAGTCTCTGGGCCGCTGTTGCCCTGACTTCATCGACAAGGTCAAGCTCTAGACGTAATGCTTCAATATTCTTGCTCTCGTCATAGCTTTCCACGCGGTAGCTCGTCAATCCCACTTCTGCCGGTATGAGGGCCTCAGTACCAAACGCCAATCGAAACGGTGTTTCTCCCGTTGGCGTTCTTGCCGTCGTTCTGTACGCCCATAGTACACTTGGTAGTTCGTCTGGCCATATGCCCTTTGCCCCCTCGAGCCGGGTCTTGATAATTTTTAACAAGGACCAGTTCGTGACTTTAACTTGTCCGTTGGCCTATGGGTGGGCGGGTGACGAGTAGTGATTCTTGATTCCCAGCTGAGAACAAAAATCTCGGAATGCATCGTTGTCGAATTGCTTCCTATTGTCTGAAACGAGTACTCTCGGGATCCCATATTGGCAAATAATACTTCTCCATACAAAGTTGCGAATGTTTTTCTCCGTGATAGTAGCAAGAGCTTCTGCTTCCACCCATTTAGTGAAGTAGTCGATACCAACCACCAAGAACTTCAGTTGTCTTGCCGCTATTGGAAACGGACCCATGATGTCTAACTCCCATTGTGCGAACAGCCAAGGGGCCGTTATGGGTGTGAGTTCCTCCGTTGGCTGTCTAATAAGATTGTCAAACCGTTGACACTTATCGCAGGCTCTAACGTACATATGGGCATCCTTCTGCATTGTCGGCCAATAGTACCCTGCTCGGAGTAGCTTGTGTACCAGAGACCTGGATCTGGAGTGATTTCCACAAACTCCTTCATGGACTTCCCTCATCACGTAGTCTGCTTTGTCATGGCCAAGGCATCTCAGATATGGTCGGGAGAATCCTCTTTTGTAGAGGACATCTTTAATCAGTATGAATCGGGCAGCCCTAACCTTTAATTTTCTTGCGTCTTCTTTCCTGTCTGGCAGCTTGCCGTCCTTGAGGTACGCCACAATTGGAACCGTCCAATCGTCTTTAGTGCTCAATTCCTGCACTTGAACATTATCTAGCAACGATGAATGTTGGACAAAGGACAATACCTGCTCTGGGACGATCATAGATTCGGCCGAAGCAGCCTTTGCGAGTCGATCCGCCTCTTGATTCTCTTCTCTTGGGATCTGAGCTATCGTGAATCGGAGGTCACTCGTTCGACGCTTCACTTCTCCAAGGTACCTTCTCATTCGTTCATTCCTACAATCATAGCTCCCGTTAACTTGGCTAGCTACGATTTGGGAGTCGGAGTAGACCACTGCTTTCCTGGCCCCAGCTGCTATTGCAAGCCCCAATCCTGCCACCAGGGCCTCATACTCCGCTTCGTTATTTGTAGTGGGGAACTCCAGACGGATGATGCATCCAATCTTATCTCCTTCCGGGGTATGGAGTACAACTCCGACTCCTCCTGCATGCTTATTGGAGGATCCGTCTATGTGAATTCTCCATGTGGGCGTCTCTTCTGCCCCCTGCTCCTCAGGTGTAGTGAATTCTGTGATGAAGTCTGCCAATATTTGTCCTTTCACAGCCGTTCGTGGCTGATATTGGATATCATACTCACTCAACTCGATAGCCCATAAAACCATCCGTCCGGCATTTTTGGGATTGTTCATTGCTCTCTGCAAGGGCTGATCCGTCAGGACTATAATCGTATGTGCTTGAAAATAGGGCTTCAATTTTCGAGCTGCAGTTACAAGTATGAAGGCGAGTTTCTCCATCCGTGGGTATCTCTCCTCTGCACCTCTTAGCGCCCGGCTTACAAAGTACACGGGCTTTTGTATCTTTCCTTCCTCTCTGATGAGGGCTGCACTTACTGCTGCTGATGAGACGGCAAGGTACAGGAACAGTTCCTCTCCCGGCGTGGACGGACTAAGCAATGGCGGGGTAGAGAGATATGCTTTTAACTCTTCAAATGCCCTTTGGCATTCATCCATCCACTCGAAAGATCTCCTTAGTGTTCTGAAGAAAGGTAGACACCTGTCCGTGGCTCTTGATACGAACCTATTTAGGGCTGCTATCTTCCCTGTCAGGCTTTGCACTTCCTTTACCGTCCTCGGAGGAGATAGCTCCATAATCGCTTTTACTTTCTCTGGGTTGACCTCAATGCCCCGCTGGGACACCATGAATCCTAAGAATTTTCCAACAGTAACTCCGAATGCGCATTTGCTTGGATTCAGCTTCATTCTATACATCCGAAGAGTGTCGAATGTCTCCTGGACGTCCCTCAGATGATCGGACACCTTTACGCTTTTCACCAACATATCATCCACATAAACCTGGACGTTTCTTCCAATTTGGTGTGCGAACATTTTGTTCATTAATCGTTGATACGTGGCTCCCGCGTTCTTGAGCCCGAACGGCATCACCTTGTAGCAAAAAAGCCCCTGGCTTGTCACAAATGATGTTTTCTCTTGATCACTTTTATCCAATTTGATTTGATTATACCCCGAGAAGGCGTCCATGAAGCTCATCAATTCATGTCTCGCTGTGGAGTCCACTAAGGTGTCAATGCGCGGGAGTGGGTAACTGTCTTTAGGGCATGCTCTGTTCAGATCCGTGAAGTCAACACACATTCTCCACTTCCCATTTGATTTCTTGACCATCACCACGTTTGCCAGCCAATCTGGGTAGTACACCTCTCGTATGAAGTTCGCCTCCCGTAGGTTCTGCACTTCCTCTGCTGTGGCTCGATCCCTTTCGGGGGCGAACACGCGCTTCTTTGTCGAACTGGAGAAAACGAAGGTGACATGTTCAATTTATGGACTATGACTGTCGGATCTATTCCCGACATGTCGTCATGGCTCCATGCAAACACGTCTTGGTTCTCTTTGAGGAACAGTAGGAGGGCATGTCGTACCGTTTGGTCGACTGAGGTTCCTATCCTGGTGGTCCGGTCGGGCCTCGAATCATCTAGTTGTACCTCTTCCAATTTCTCCACGGGTTCTGCCACTATTCTCTGTTCTTCGATGTTCATTGCCTGTACATGGTCATCCATCTCCATCATGGCCACGTAACATTCCCGTGCAGTCACCTGATTTCCGCGCAGTTCTCCAACTCCGTGTTCAGTGGGAAACTTGATCATCAGATGGTAGGTGGAGGTGATGGCCTTCCATGTGTTGAGAGTGGGTCGTTCGAGTATGGCATTATACGCTAAGGAGCAATCAACCACTAGAAAGGAAACATCCTTGGTTATTTGTTGTGGGTAGTCGCCTACTGTCACCGCCAATGTGACGGATCCTAAAGGATGGACCCGGGTTCCCCCAAAGCCAACGAAGGGTGTACATGCCGGGATTAGGCGCTCTTTTGCAATCCCTATTTGCTGGAACGCGGGGTAGTAAAGGATGTCTGCTGAGCTCCCGTTGTCCACTAGAACTCGGTGGACGTTGAAGTCTCCTACCTGTATACTAACCACGAGCGCGTCGTCATGGGGGTGGTGAAGGCGGCGGGCCTCTTCTTCAGAAAACTCGATATTGGAGCCGTTCCGTCGTATTCTTTCTAGTGAAGAGCCCGTCGACTGGACACTTTGAACAGTCCGTAAATAGGTCTTTCTGGCCTTTTTAGACGACCCCGTTGAAGTACTGCCCCCTATTATCATCCGTATGTCTGCTACCGGTGGTGGGGACGTTCGTTTTCCCGTACGGGGATTCTCGTTCACAGGGGTTGATCCGTTCTCTCCTTCCTCGCAAACCTCTGCAACCTTCCTTGTCGATGAGGGCTTCGATCTGCTTCAAGTCATAACGGTCCAGTCGTATCATGGCCGTGGTCACGATGAAAATGGCAATATCTATCTCGTGGCCTCTTGTTCGGATCTCCCTTCAACTTGCCCGGGAACGTCAAGTTTCCTTCATCTTTGATTTGCATTAACACCTGGTCAATTGGGGCTGTGAGGGGGGTGAAACTTGTAAACCTCCCCGAAGGTGGTTTAGACCTCCGGTCTTCTCGTCGATCTCTGGTTTTTGCCATTTTTCGTCCATTATCTGGTTTCGTATCTTCCTGTCTTTCCCTTTTTCCTGGTTTATAGTCGTCTCTGGCCAGCAAGGCATCTTTCGCGTTCATGTACTTTGTCGCCCTGTAATATACATCGGACATAGTCTTTGGGTCATTCTTACATAGAGAAAACAAGAACTTACCCTCTTGTAACCCGTTTGTGAATGCCGCCACAAGTATCTTGTCATCTGCCTCATCTATCGAGAGGGATTCCTTGTTAAAGCAGGCTATATAAGACCTTAATGTGTCGCCTTCTCGTTGTTTAATTCCCAGTATACATGCAATAGACCTCTTGTGTCGATGACTTCCAATGAAGTGTGATACGAACTGTGCGCCTAGTTCCTTAAAAGTGCCGATGGAATTAGGCGTCAACCTACTGTACCAATCCCTCGCAAGCCCTTTCAAGGTGGTGAGAAAAGCCCTGCACATGATTTCATCTGGTACACCCTGAAGATGCATTAAGGTTCTGAAAGACTCCAGGTGATCCAACGGGTCTTTGGATCCGTCGTAGTTCTCCATATGGGGCATGCGAAATTTTGGAGGAACGGGGCATGAATTCACCAACGCTGTGAATGGTGAATCCGTTCTATGGACGAGGTCGTCCAAGTTTCTGGATACCCGTCCTCTAAGGGCGCTCATCATCACATCCATGCGTTCCCTCATCTCCTGCAGTTTGGCGGCTATGGGAGTCGGTACCGCGTCTAAGGCAGATGGTTGATTGATTTCTTGTCGCTCGGGTCTAGTTGGAGCGTTACTGCCCTCAGGTCTTTCCGCGTTCCTTCCTTCAGGACTAGCGCCCTCCTGGTCTTCCTGTGGTGCACTCGGGTGCACGGTCCTTTGCCGCAACTGTTCTTCCAAATCATGATTCTGCTTAGTGAGGCGCTCAACCGCCGCCGCGAGCGTTTGGACCTGCCTCTTTAGAGCGGTGGTGCACGGTTCGTCGCCTTGATTGTTGTTCGTTGCCATCGATCGGGTGAGTGCCATACAACTCTTTGTCTCAGGAATAGAGCGAGGCTAAAATAATCAGAAGACTTTCTTCTTCTTTCCCACAGATGGCGCCAACTGATGATGCCGAAAATATCACCAGTGAGTTGCAAGCACTTCTCAAACGAAAGCAACACCTGCAAAAAGAAAATAAAGGACCCAAAAGAGAGCACCGGTGTGGTGCCGGCCAAAAACCCTCCGAAGGTCAAGTTAGAATTTTGTTTTCTTTAACCCTAGAATGCCAGAGTTAAGAATATTATGCGTACCTTCATATTTAGGGTTTCTGGGGTATTTATATTGGGTAGAATTGCATTTCTTTTAGGATACAACTTCCTCCTCAAGATCTTTTCCATATAGGAGTCTTCTCAAACGTGTGTCGCAAGAAGTCCAAATATGCACGCTTGTGTGGGGATAAAGCAGAGGTTGATTTAAAACATATCAAATGACACTCAACCTAGAATCTTCGATTAATTCGTACATGACGGATACTCAGTTAAACTTAACCGTCATAGTGGCATTACTACGGTGTCGATCCGTCTACCTTCTATCTGTCCCTTCGAATTCTACGGGAATACCCGTCTCCTATTTTTATCCCCTTCAGTGTCCATCTACATTTTTCTTCAAACTAGATTAGAGGTGATACTTTTCTCAACAAAAAAAAAAAGAAAAAAAAAAGAAAAAAGAAAAAAGAAGAAGGTTAGAGGTGATTCATAATGATCAATAATAGAGTTGGGCCAGTGGGGCCAACCCCTTCTACAAGTTGGAATTTTTTTTTTAAATACATGTAAGATTAATCTAAACCTCAAAAATTAATTTTTATTTAATTAATTTTTATTTTTGTAATGGCCCACAATCTTGTTCAAACTCCTTTTTCCAATTGGTTAAAATATTAAAATTAAATTAAATAAGGCTAATTTGTATTCCTCGATCAAAAAGTCATAATAATTCACAATTTTCTTATACCCTTCCACTTAGGGGATTGAGACAAGATAGCTCCTTTTTCTTTTACACCACTTTTGCAAATTGTGAGAATCACATGTTTCTTACATCACAAATATCATTATCCCATATCATGCCATGATAAATAGGGTTCGATCAATGGGTGCTCTTGAAGTACTTGTTAATGAACCATTTTAGGAAAATTTTAATACCACTTTCATAAAAAATATAAAAAACTATTTAAAAAGTTAGTTACATTTTTCTTTTTTTTATAACAAGTTTCTAAAAATAGTTCCTAAACCAATACTCTTAAGGCATTCGTTAACTTTTCCCTAACAAAAATATGTAAGTTTCTTTCGTAACTATTTTTTTTTTTCATTTCCCCAAAATTTATAGATTTTCTTATAGTTGAATTATTTATTTATAGGCCAAAAATACCATTCTTAATTCTCATTCATATTTGATTTCATTCAAAATATTGTTACTACTTCAAAAGATTGTTGAATTAACATCCGATTTTTGAGTATATAAAGTGAATAGTATAAGAGCATCTCCAACAGGTTTGGTATCTCTATTTTTAGTCCAAAAAATACTATTGTTCACCCTCCAACAGCTTCTCTAAACACAACACTTTTCCAAAAAAATTTTGAAGTTGCTACAGTGCTTCTCTAGATACAGAGAAGCACTGTAGCAACTCCGCATGAATTTTTATGATTAAAAAATTCATACATCTCAATAAAAATAAAAATAAAAATTCTTTCTCTCTCCTCTTACAGCTACAAACACAATGACTACAACACAATGACTACAACACAACAATCTTTCTCTCAAAAAACTCTAAACTCAAGCATAATCAGATTATCAAAATACAAACTCAAAAACACAATTTTAAAATTAATCAAATCATAACAGTAAAAAAAAAAAAAAAAGATAGAAGACAGAAGACAGAACCCATCTGGACTTCTTTGGGGACGAAGATGAGCGACGGCTCTAGGCTGGGCCAACTGCTTTGGGACGAAGATGCCCCATCTGAACTGCGTTGGGGACGAATGTTCTGGAATCAAGTAAAAAAAAAGGAAAAAAAAAAACGTATGGATGAAATGAATTGAGAGAAAGAAGAAATAATATAAAAAAATAAAAAATCCTAATTGAGAAATGTCACTATAATATTTTCACAATAAATTTTAAGTAACAAATTGTAATTAGTTAATATTGGTGAGTAAAAAAATAATTTCAATGATGGGTTCAAATTAAAACTAGTAACAACTTTTCACATAAATTTTGTTGTAAAATTATTGCGAAAAATGTTGTGAATAAAACACTTTTCATTGAAAAATATAATTGTTGGGAATAAATATAGAAAGAATAAATGATGATAAAAAAATAATAAAAAATGAATGAAGAAATAATATTTAAATGAGATAGAGAATGGAATAGAGAATCTGTTGGAAAGTGTATTTGAAAAAGTAGTTAGCTAAAAGATAAAAGTCACTATTTATTCTTCAAACAGTACAAAAATGTGAAGAAGCTGAGATGCTCTAAGTACATATTGTTTGAGTTGCTAAATAGTAGGTACTAGGTAGTAAGAATTTTCTTTAAATTGATTAAAAAAAAGACTTTGTCAGCTTTTAAACACGATAAAAGTATGAAGTAACTGTCTCATTTTTTACTCGCTTTTTATAGTCGGTAAGGTTTTTTTAATCAAAGAAATAGTTAGTAAGGTTTTTTTAATCAAAGAAAATAATGTCGGTAAGTTAAACTCATATTGTATGAATCAAATCTGTATCATTTCCTTTTTCCTAAGTAGCCATGTTCCACATCAAAAAAAAAAAAAAAAAAAGTAGCCATGTTCGTAGTCTCAATTTACTCCATAAAGAAAGGCAAACAAAATTTAAAGAGAAGTAGTGAAACATTTTTATGCCTTCCACCAAAAAAAGAGGTCGCTTAGTATAAATAAAGGGTACAGTCAGTGTGAATTAAAAGCATATATTAATAGTCTATTTTTATAAATATTTTATAAAAAATTAAAAAAATTGTCAAATCAATTAGTTACTTTTTATATTTTTTAATAAAAAAAATTTTTAAAATAGTTTACTAGCATATACACATATACTTCTAAAGTATATATTAATCGTCAATTTTCAAAAAAATATTTTATAAAAAATTAAAAAAATTATCAAATCTATTAGTTGCTTTATCATTTTTCAATAAAAAAAAATTTTAAAAATAATTTACCAGCATATGGGCATATACCCTTAAAGTATATATTAATTATTTATTTTTTTAAAAATTATAAAAAATTATAAAAACTGTCAAATCAATTAATTTTTTTTTAATTTTTAATAAAAAAATTAAAATAATTTACTAGCATATGCGATGCCCTTAGGTTATATACCAATAAATCCCATAAATAAAAGTTAGTATAATCTTCTAGTTCTACGTTAACAAATTAATAAATAATGACATGTAGGTCCACCATTTTTACTTTTATTTTCTTAAAGCAAAGACCACCAATATTGTTAAAGCGCGCGTGAGAGTGGAAATAGAAATAATTCAATTTGAGCAATAAATAATTAAGAAAAAGAAAGTAGAGAGACAGAGAGAGACATACTTTTCTTAGTCATACAATTAGTACCTTCCTCTTAAGGCAATCCTCTAACCTTAAAATCTTTTGCTTAAACTTATTTTCCCCTTCAGGTAAACTTCGATCACCACCCACCCACCAGCATGATTGCGATTTATTAACCGGCTATAACCGGTTCCTCAATTAAATCCGATTCCAAATTAATCCACTAAACTTGTGCTCTAAGTCCTTTTCTCCGCCAACCCTCTTCTGCCACGTGTTATGTAAGTGGCATTATCCAACCCAGTCCACCTACTCTTTCGGTCAATGCTGCTAATGTCATTCATGATTCATCTCATCCTACGGCTCCTGCTTATTCAAGTTTCCTACAAGATAGGAAAACTTTAGGATGTTTTTTCATTAAGAATTTCTAGGATTCTTTTTTGAGTGAGTTTTTTAGGAGATTGAGAAAGATAAAGATTGGAAAAAAAAAATCTTATTATTATTTTTCTTTAGATAATCCAAGGATTGAAAAATAATACTAAAAAGTATTAGAAGTGTTTATGATGAAAATGTGTAGAATTCAAATTTTTCCTCCTTGTTATCAAATTATTGTTATTATTTTAAAAAGCTATAAGTCAAATACCACAATCTACTAAGCTATTAAATACAATAAAATATTGCAAGAGGGGCAAAAGCCTTTGACCGCAAGGTTTTGTGCCAATCAATTAGGATAGCAAACAAATCCCACTTCATCTTCTAGAGTGCCTTTGGTGGACTTGGTCGGGAGATGGAAAAATAAGAAGATTAAAAAATGAAGAAGGAAATGAAAAAGTAGGGAGAAAAAAAATTCTAACTTTCCTCATTTGTTTTTAGTTGAAAGGTGAAATAGTAGAAAGATAGAAAATAGAGTTTATATAAATTTACTTTCATACCTTTATTACGTAACTTTCTTTTTTATAAGCATATATTATAAAGTAAAAAAAAAATGTTTTGGAATTAAACAAGCAATCTAGCAAAGAAAAGAAAGAAAGAAAGAAAAAAAGTTTAACATTGACTTTAGTTTTTTTTTTTTTGGGGGGGGGGGGGGGGGGGGAAGTTCTGGGGGTGGGGAGGGGTAAATGAGTAATTTCTATTCAACCCCTTTTCCTCCCAATTTTTTCTCCAATTTAAGGGGGCAGGAAAATGGTGGGCTCGGAAAAAACAGTCATGCTCCACCATTTTCTTCCCCAAAATCACTCTAACCAAACATCCATCTTATCCAAAATCTCTTAGTTTCTCTCTCTCCCATTTTTCATCTTCCCTATTTTCAATCCAACCAAACGCAGCCTTAGAGAATTCACAAAAGTTTTTGTAAAATAGAAAAAGCTCCACATTTTGCCCAACCAACCCTTAAAACCTCCCACATCAATCTATGTCTAAATATTGTTTAAAATCCATCAATAGTTATAGTAACTAAGTAAATTTACACTAACACTATTTATTTTGTATTTAGTTTTTCTATTCTTTATTTATGTATTTGAATGATAAATGAAGAGAGTGAATGATAGTTGTTGTGTGTGAAGAAAGAGAAAAAAATTTTAAAAACAAAATCAAGAAAAATTGACATTTTGATGTGGGTATTTCTGAAAAAATGATTATATAAAATAGAAAAAAGTAAAATCTTATAATAGAATAGATTGAAATTTTTGTATAAATTGATGTGAATGCTCCTAATACTTCACTTGATTATTATATATGTTTGATCATTTACATCAATTTTTAATTACAATTTAATTGTTGATATAATTTAGGAACGGAGAGTTTGATTCTCCATAAAAAAATTGAATCAAGTAATCTTATTGAGTTACAAACTTACAATACAACTAAATTATAACTTAACAGTCATTCAAATAACTAATTGTTGATTTTTGTCTTTATATAACGAATAAATGGCTAAAGGATTATTAGAGTTTTTTAAAAAAAAAATTGTGTGGGTTATTGTTGAAAAGAGCTAAAACTGAACGAATGAAAAAGAAAATCTAAACAAGTTATTTAATATATTAATATTGTGAGCCTGTGACAGATAGAATGAAAAATCTAGGAAAACTATCCAATCTCAATGGGTTTTGATGTATTAATAAAAAATTTGATGGAAAAATGCATGTGCGCAGTGGAAAAATAACGGATCTACTTCATTCATAAAAGTTAACATGCACTATATAAATTTCAGAATTTAAGAACAAGAGGGTATACTTTGGAGTGGTGAATTTCAAAACCGAATATCAAAAGCACTTGGGAACACTTTCAATTTCACTCCAATTCCACTAATGCCCAAGATGTATGGTCTCTCAATCAGTTCCAAAGGGAGAATGTCAAGGAGTCTTACACTCATATGCACCACTTCGCAATAGTGTTCTTACAAAATTCTCTACAGAAAATTCTGTATGTTTCTCCCTCTATGTCTAACCGATTATCTAATTGGGCTGGCATTTTGGACATTTCCAATTGGGCTTAAGTGTGTGGCTTGGAGTGAGACCAAAAGGGACCAATAAGACACTAGCTCCAATGGACCTTGGGTTTTTCTGTCAACTTTTGACAAGTCCAAAGTTACCATTAACTATATTTAATACCACTATATAAATATAGTTGCACTCTAGGCCTTATCTATAAATTATATCCCAAAACTTTATTGTACATACAACCTCTTCATAAAATATTCGTAGTAACACAAAATCATGAATGTAAACTGCCACTTTGTAAATTACTACATCTTATTCTTGAGTACCCGGTTTAATACTTTAAGTTATTCATCATATATTTATGAAATCCAATTTCATAAATATATACTCTAGTAACTATTTACTAAAGTAGTTAAGCCTAACATTTTGAATAACAAACTCATTAAACTTATCTCAAGGGAATATTTTGTATCTCCGTTAAGAGATTATGAATTCCATCTTGAGAATATATGTTCTATCAACACTAAATGTGGTTGCCCAACATAGTGAGGTTTTGACCGTAACTCTAGATCTCACTCATGATATATCAAAGTAACCTACACTTCATAATCAAATTCATTATTCTCTCAGGATTAAGAGTTCATGCAAATATAAGTCGTGAGTTTATTATTCATTTGACAGTCGTTGAAAGAATAATAAATCTCACACGGTCCAATTCAATATGTTTTAACTCTTAAAACATATCAACATACCAACTAGAAATCTTTATTTCCATGATCAAGACAAATCATCTTAGTTGATATGTTATAGTCTTCGCAGATGAAATGCCCATTTTTCATCACCGACTACGAATTACATTTTGAGTTTACAAGGAACTTGTGATTTACATCTTATGTGACTAAATCACATACAATGCATCTCATGGACTATATGATAATGTCCCAATATTCATGTTACCATTATTTTTAGATAATAATAAAACAACTTTATTAAACACAACATTAAGTCATACATAATGTCATACATAATAAAATGTATAGTATCATATAATAGGATTTAAGGGTACTAATCCTAACAAAATTTACACCCAATATAAAAAATTTATTGATTGAGATCCAAATCCTATTCTATATCATTATCTAGAACCAAATTATCAATTTTTAAAAAGGAGAATGAAATAAATAAATCATACACACAAGTTATTTGTTTTGGATTTTTCTGTGGAGGTGATTCCTTTTAGCACGCGTACATAAAACGATTTAAAATTTTTTTTTTTTAAGTTCTTTAAATAAAGCAGACATGTACCAGGTCCTATAGTAGAGTACTCTATTACAGTATTATAATTAATATTATAATTATTATCTTTGCTGTACCTTTTTTTTTTTTTTTGAGAAATACATACATATTGACTGATTCTTATGTTTTGTTTTAATATATATCTGCAACTGCAAAAAGTAAACAATGGTTGATATACAATTTGTTAACATTGAAAATATCGGGTTTATTTTTCTACGAAAAGAACCTTGGAAATTGTCAGTCTTAAGGCAAAACAAATTAATAGCAAAGGTATAGGTTTCTTTGTATGCTGGTTAAGTCATCGGCGTTAACCTTTTTGAGGTTGAAAGTCCTGGTCCTTAAGATCATTGTGTTAGATCTCCTTGAAATTGTTTTCACCACTCGTTTTCAACCTTTGGGACTTTAGATCATCATAGATGCTCCAATTGGTGGTCCCCTTTAAGGAAACCTCGTGTCCCTTTTGTGCTATTTTAACCTATTATTATTAATTAATAATTGGAGTTTACTTTTTCTTTATAAAAAAAAAAAAAATTATTGGAGTTTACTTATCCCACGGTAGCTTTTACCACCCCCCCCCCCTCCCCCTCCCCCCAAAAAAAAAGACTTCACCAGTTCACCTCACTCTCCTTTTCTTTTCTTTTTTTATTTTATTTTATTTATTTTTGAATTATGGAATTCACAAGTTAAGTTTATATAAAATCAATGAATTATATATATATATAGCAGGTCCAATAAGCTAAGCCCATTTAGAGCAATGGATTTAGGTTAAACAGTTTAATACAATTAATTTGTTAGAGAATGGGCTTCTGAGGTCAACTTCAATGTGTTAGTATGATTTAAGCTTCAGGTGGATGGTAAAAGTTAGACAATTAAAAAAAGAACATAATTTCTAGAATTAGCACTTCCTTGAACCTGGCTAAAGAGCAGTTGTTCATAGATTGTTCAAGTCTTGATTACAGGATAGTGTTACGTAATATCAATATTTCATTTATATATATAGTTAGCTGAATTGCATCTAAGCCCTCCTCTCGTAGAGTCACTGACCTTTCTTTAGATGTTTGTCGCATCAAGGCTTTGTGTGGAAGTGATAGGGTGTGCTACAAGCTGTTAAGGCACTGTTCAGAGGTCATTTCTCTATTAATGTAGTCAGCTGAGTTGGTGGAGTGCATTGAATGCGGAGGTGATGGTTACCTTGTCTGGATACTTCCCTTCTTCTTTGCTTGCACGTCTCTACCATCTTTTTCTTCTTTTTGTTATCTAGTTCAAGTGGCCTGCCTAGCAATTCCCCCGTAAAGCTCACTCTTCGGGCTCCTTGGAAGGTCGATCTCTTCATGGTTCCTCCTTGGGTTCTCATCCACGTGTTGGGTAAAGACTAGTGTGTAGGTGGGCCCTTCCCCTTTCTCGGACTTGGCCCACAGGTTTTATTCCGTACTCGAATTTTACGCCTCCCACACATATATTATATCTCACAATTAAACATTTAATTATTCATAATTTGGTCCAATATAGCACTCATTACTGACACTCTTCTTTCTCTATTTCTTGTTCTCTTATTTTAGGTTGTGTTTGGATCGGCGTAAAATGTTTTCAAAGTGTAAAGTATTTTAAGGTGAACATTTTTTTTAAAGGAAAATGTTTTCAAGTATTTGGTTGTTTTGGAAAATATTTTTAAGTATTTGATTTTGTTCCTAAAAATACTATAGAAAACATATTTTCTACTAGTTTATCACATTTTCTAGCATCCAAAAAAATATTATAATAGGCAATCTCAATATATAAACCCAAAGAAGCAAAATAAAAACAAAATCATTCATCAAACCCAGTCAAACTGAGAGAGAGAGAGAGAGAGAGAGAGAGAGAGAGAGAGAGAGAGAGAGAGAGAGAGGCGATGATGACGAGATTGAAAGGCGGAGGTGATGATCTAGAGGTGTTGATGACGAGCTTCAACCTTGTGCCTGCTAGCTCGATTTGGACAGATTGAACTTTGGGGCTTTGTAGGTCCGAGGGAAAGAGAGAGAAAAAGGGAGAATGAGGGTGGCATTTAGTGGTGTATGTTCAGTGATAAGGATAAGGTTGAGGGTGGTGGATGTTTGGCAATAAGAATGAGGCTGAGGACAGTGTTTACAAGAATAACGTTAGACGTTAAAAATTAACCATTTAATAATTCATAGTGTCCAATATGATACTCATTAACAGTACTTGTCTTTCTCAATTTCTCGTTCTCTTTATCTTATTAATGTAATCCGGGAGTAAGAGAATGAGTTTAGGCTTTTTATTTCTTTTCCTTCTTCTAACCACCACCACTCAACTCAAAAATTATAAGAATGATGAGTGTTTTTGGTGTGATAACAAGATGCAATGCATGACGAGGATTACTCATGTTATAGACTTTTTTATAAAATGTGTGAATCACCTTGTAAATATATTATTAGCAATTTTTTAGAAATTATATTATTTTAAATAAAATTCCTCTTTGAACCACCAAAAAAAAAAATTATGGTATTTACGAGTATTTATTTGTGGGTGGTTTTGTCACATCCTCCTTTCGTTAATTTGACTTTTCTTTAAAAATCTGAAGTAACTACTACAGTGCTACATTTTATCCTAAAAATGACTATTAAGAGCATTCTCATTGGTAACTATAAATGGTATATATAGGAAAAATTTAGCATAAAGTTACAAAAAGAGCCCGACAGTTGGACTTGTAAAATCTTACAATTGTAATTTTTTTTGCAATTATGCTACAGTGCCACCTATATTTAGGAATATAAGATGATATTTAGGAATATAAGATGATATTTAGGAATATAAGATGATATTGTAACACTTTAATAAAAATTATAATATATTTTAATTGATAAAATAGAAGAGAGACGGGTAGAAGAGAGACAGGTAGAAGAGAGAGAGAGAGTAGTATTGGAAATTGTGTTGTATTATTATAGTAGGTAATATATATTATTTTAATAAGTAAAATAGAAAAATAAAAATTAGAATATTAATTGTATTGTAAAATGAATTGTATAAGTAATAAAATAATTTTTGAGATGATAAAATAGAATAAGATAAATGCTACGGAGGAAAATACTGCTAAATTCTTGATAAGAAGGTCAATTCCTACAAACCAACCAAATCTTCCAAGATAGTCTGTTAAATGTGCGAGATAAAAGGCATGGGACCCAAAATCCCTTTCGCTTTTACATATATATATATATATATATATATATCATATCATTATCACTAATTTGTCATTTGGTTTTAGAATCTTTAGATGCTAGTATATGAAAACCATCTTAATGTCTCTCTCTCTCTCACTCAAAACCTTGACTTACTATGTACGCCCACCTTATCCTTTGATTCAAGCAACAACCATTATTGAAAGGGTGGGTACTGGGTAGGGGCCTGGTTAGAGTTTATTATTAAAAAGGTCCACAAGGTGCCAATTTATATTAAATTATTAGCACCATAAAGAAAAGAAAAAAATCAAGAATATAATAAGTTTAAAAACATAGAATAAAAGCAAAGTACAATTAGGGTTCCCCCTTTTGGGCAGGTACATTGTCGGCAAGGGTGTACGAGGTTTACGCCTAGGGAGACGTGGACTCTTCTTCTCCATTCATGGAAAACCCTCCACCAATATAAAAATACCCTGTGTTTAGTCAAACTTTCTATTTTTCTATTTTGTTTATTAAGTCCCGCTAATTGGTGTTTTAGATTTTTTTAATACTGATTAGCGAACATTTCATGTGCTATAAGTAATTAACAAGGCATGATATCTTTTCTAATTTTAAATAAGTTGAATCTGTTATTTTATTTGACAAAGTGAATCTTTTAATGAGCTTATGCTGTCATGCATGACGTGTATTTTAGGAGGTGTTTGACATGTCATATAGTTTATTGAGAGATAAAAATATTCTAATTGATTTTAATTATTTTTAATCTAATGATTTATTTTTGGGTTAAAAGTTAAAACAACTTGTCCAAAATAAGATGTGATATACATCCATAATACTTTTTAATTTGCTTGTTTGAGATGCATGTTAGTTTAAAAAAAAAAGTTTTAATTTGATTCTAAAAAAAGGTTTTAATTTTAATTCAGCTTATATTAATTATTAAAACTAAATTCGTTCTGTGGTTTATAAAATGCCCATTAGGCATAAAAATTTACTATAAATTGGATATAATTTCTTGATATTTATATATAATTTCAATTTTCAAAAAAATAAAAAGATTATTAAATTAAAAAAATTAAATACTTCTAGCCTATATATCTGAGTACCTCCATTTACAAATTTATCTATACTACAGAAAGAATAGTCTTTTTGGTTTCATGTTTCTGAATTCCTAAAACTTATTTTGAAGTTAAATGCAACAAATAGACATAAATTACAAAAGTTAATTTAATAAAATAATTAAATCTTAAAATTTAATAATTAAATGAATTAAACATATTCTTAGATGTAAGCACACTTTAACAAAATGACTCCTCCCGTCTTGTTCTCTTCTTTTCTATTTAAATTTCTTTTACTTTCCAGTATTTTTGTTTATAAAAAAATTGTGAAAATATTGGTTTTATATGTTATGCCCTTTATATGTTGACTTATCTCAATTTGGTGCAATGTGCATACAGTTCAATTTTATGACCCTCCATCTATTTTCGTCAATTAGGTTGCCATTAAAGGGCCTTAAAATTGCGTAGTGTTTCCCCCCAATTTTTACTCTTTATTATGTTATTCTTTTTTCATCTTATTAATTCTTCTCCTCCAACCCGGCTGGCTTCAAAATATAGAGATGAACCAACTCTTGTTCCTATGGACAATTTCATATAAAAATTGAAGCGTTGGGTTAGTGAAGGATTGATTGGTGTTGTTGATGGGTTAATATGATTAAAGACCGTTTTGTTTTGTTTTTGGGTGTCTTTGATGGTTAAGGCAGTGTGTTGGCCAATGGCTCAAGGATCTTGTTAATGATTCAAATTTTAAGTATTTAACCAATTGTCAATAATGGGTTTTCGTGAGGTTGTTGTGGGTATGAAGGAGAGGGATTGATGAAGTAGTGATCATGTTCACGTGGTCAATCACTATGAGATTGGTGGCCTCAATTTGATGTTTGGACTTTGGAGGTGAATGAATCGATTGTTAGGGTTGCTTTATGTGTGTGTGTTTGGGAGGGGCATAGTTATGCAACAGTTTTCAGAGCTTTATGTTTAACTAATTAGGTTTTGAGTTTGGTCGCTCTCCCTTTACTCCCGTGTCATGAAGGTGAATTAAGTTTCAAGCTTAGTTACTGATGATGCCAAGAAAATCAGTAGGCTGGATGCTTCGGACTTAAAAGGACTACTGGTTCTTTCTACGGCCTGAAAAAGAAAGAAAAGCGTATCAAAGGCGACCGGGGCTGCCGGCCAAAAATCCTCCGATGGCAAAGTTAGTTTTTTCTTCTAAGTTATTCGAATTCCAACTTTTTTGGAGTAAAAACCGAACATACCTGCCTTGTCAGGCATGCCTCCTTTATATAGTCTTATAGACGGTTTATTGAGACAGAACCTCTCCCGGATTCAAGGAGGCTTAACGCAACCGCCATAACCGTTTAGGCGTTATACTTCTATTCCACAACGGGTACATGACCGTTATGCGTGGGATAAGGGATTGTCACATTATATTCGGAGATTCTCCTAAGTATGATACCCTCGTCCTGGAATTCCTTCATTGAGCGCGCCTGTTAATTCTAAGTGTAACATCCTAGTCCACGAATCTTTATATGGACGAGTCCTCATAAGGTAGGCTGTGCGCATCCCATGGACGAGGGATGTAGCTTCGCTATCACCCTCTGGACGTCCTTGTCTGTTACTCTCGTCTTGAGGATAGCTTCTGGACGGCTACGAAGGTGGTGACCGTCCAAAGACGGGCCGAGTGTTTTCATCCCACATCGCTTGCCCTCGTCCAGGAGTTATACGATGTATCAGCAGATTCTAAAATGCACCACGTGTCGCATATCCATAGGAGGTTAGTCAACTGGTTTACTCCTCTGAGGCATGCGCCACGTGTCACCTTCTAATTAGGTCCGTCGTTGCGGTTACCGAGACTTTTCTGCCTATAAATAGTGGTTTCTCTCTCGTGCCCCTCTCACTTTTCCAAATTTTCTGCTTTGACACTCTCGTCCGTCGCTTCGTCTAAGAATATCCTCAGCGTCCTTAGTGTCCCTCGTCTAGAGCCAGGTAATCTTTCTATACTTTAGCTTTCCTTTTTAAGTGTTAGGATGTTTTCAATGGCCTCCTGCTCGTCTAGCGACAGTGTGGTCAGGGCTATAGACGAGTATCACGACGGCTCTAGTTGTGACACCTCTAGTAACGTCAGTAGTAGTAGTGGTCACACAACTGAGGAATACACATCTGGTGTTCCTGGAATCCCTGAAGGGTGCGTTGTCAAATTGACGCCCGTTGTCAGATACTAATACCCTGGGTACTCCGAACCTGCATAGGATGTTCTTCCATACGAAATTTTTCACGTTCTGTTGAGTGATTGCTGCAAGAGGCTCGGCTTCTACCCACTTGGTAAAGTAATCTATTCCTACCACCAAAAACTTCATTTGCCGGACTCCTATGGGAAAAGGACCTAAGATATCCACCCCACCGTGCGAAGTGGCCATGGGGGCCGTCATTGGGGTCTCGATACTCGGACGGCCGTCCGGGCACATTGCTATAACGCTGGCATTGATCACATACCTTGACATAGGCTTTAGCGTCTGCCTGCATTGTTGGCCAATAGTAGCCGGCACGGACGATCTTATGGACAAGGGATCTTGCCCCTGAATGATTTCCACACGATCCTTCATGAACTTCCCTCAGAACATAGTTTGACTCGTCGTAGAGCCAGTGCATCTTAAGTAGGGTTGAGAAAAGCCTCGCTTGTACAACACCTCATTTATGATGACATACTTGGCCGACCTGACCCTTAACTTTCTCGCTTCATCCTTGTCTTCTGGAAGCCTCCCCTCTTTGAGATAGATTATTATTGAACTCATCCAATTTTCTCCTCCTCCTATCTGCTGTATGTCAGGGATGTCTATGCTCGGCATGTACTGAACGTCGTCAAACTCGTCTATGACTCCTGCCGAGGCGGCTTTTGCCAAGGCGTCTGCTTCAGCGTTCTCCTCCCTGGGAAGTTGAATAAAACTTATAGTTGAAAATTTCCGGGCAAGGCGTTTCACTTTGTTAAGGTACTTCTTCATTCGATCTTCTTTGACATCACACATCCCATTTACTTGGTTAATGACCAGTTGAGAGTCTCCTCTGATTGTTAACGACTCCGCCCCTAAGGACTTGGCCAATTCCAACCCACCCGAGTGTAGCCTCATACTCAGCCTCGTTGTTGGTAGCCTGATATCGCGGACGGGTCGCATACTCCACTTGTCACCTCAGGGGACTTCAGTACAATTCCAATCCCTCCTGCATACATTGTGGACGATCCGTCTACATTTACCACCCACATTTCATTTCCTTCGTCCTTGGTCAGGTCGTCCTGACTGGGGGTAAATTCTGCAATGAAATCTACCAACGCTTGCACTTTTATTGTGCTCCTCGGGAGGTACCTGACATCGAACTCGCTGAGCTCAACGGCCCACCGCGTACCCCCGGCCCGCCAGCCTTCCAACCTCGCTCATCACCTTTTTATGGGATGGTCTCGTTGGGGACGTTGATGACGTGTGCTCGAAATAATGTCTCAGCTTCCTAGAAGCCGTGACTAACGCGAAGGCTAGTTTCTCCATCATCGGGTATCGTCCTTCTGCCCCTCTCATCGCGTGGCTTGTGTAATAGACCGGCCTCTGGACTCTTCCCTCTTCTCCGATCAACGCCGAGCGCTTCGCGTGTGGGGACACCGCTAAGTACAAGTACAACTCTTCCCCGGTATAGACGGACTCAACAACGGGCCGTCATTAGATACGCCTTCGTGTCTTGGAAGGCCTTTTGACACTCGTCCGTCCATTCAAAAGCCTTCCCGAGGACCTTAAAGAAAGGTAAACATTTGTCGCAGCTTTCGATACAAACCGTTGAGGGCGGCGACTTGTCCAAAGAAGAGACTCGGACTTCCTTGATATTTCTGGCTCCATGTTCCGCATCACTTGGATTTTATCCGGATTCGCCTCAATTCCCCGTGCGACACCATAAACCCCAAGAACTTACCCGACGAAACTCCGAAAGCACACTTGCTCGGATTTAACTTCACGTGGTACCGTCGCAATGTGTCAAAAGTCTCTCAAGGTCTTCAAGATGTTTATCCTCGTCCCGGCTCTTCACCAGATGTCGTCCACATAAACCTCCACATTTCGCCCGATTTGAGGACGGAACATATGGTTAACCAGCCTTTTGGTAGGTCGCCCCCCGCGTTTTTCAAACCGAAGGGCATAACCTTGTAGCAATACAACCCTTGGCTTGTGATGAATGAGGTCTTCTCCCGATCCGCTTCATTCATCTCGAATCCGGGTTGTACCACGAGAAAGCGTCCATGAAGCTAAGTATCTTGTGACTCGCCGTCGAGTCCACTAACCGGTCAATGCGTGGCAATGGGTAGCTATCCTTGGGGCAAGCTTTGTTGAGATCAAGAAGTCCACGCACATACGCCACTTGCCATTGGCTTTTCCGACCATGACTACATTCACCAACCACCGGTAGTGAACTTCTCGGATAAACTTCGCGGCGACCAACTTCGCACCTCTTCCTTAACGGCATTATCTCGCTCGGGAGCAAAAACTCTTCTTCTTCGACGCACCGGTTTCGAATAGGGACACACATTCAGTGGGTAATGACGTTTGGATCAATTCCGTGCATGTCCTCATGACTCCATGCGAAGACATCAAGGTTTTTCCTCGAAAACCGGACCAAAGCGTGCTTCGCCCCCTCTTCCATGCTCGCCCCAACTCGGTAGACTTCTCTGCTGGTCATCGTCCAAAGGGACGTCCTCTAATGCTTCAAAGGGGCTCACCACAACCCTTTTCCGTCTATGCTCATCGTCCGCATATGCTCGTCCATGGCCAAAGCATGGCTAGGTAGCATTCTCCTCCGGCAGCCTACCGGTCTCCTGTACCCGGCCTACTCCGTGCTCTGGCCGGGAATTTAATGGACAAGCTGGTAGGTGAGGTTACCGCTTTCCAGCTGTTCAAAGTTGGCCTTCCAATTATTGCATTGTATGACGATGCACAATCAACAACAAGGAAATTCACCTCTTTTGGTTATCTCGTCGCGGATACGTCCCGACGACTACCGGCAACATGATGGTGCCCACAGTTGCACCTTCATTCCTCCGAATCCTACCAACGACGAGTTCACCGGTCGAAGCCGATCTCGTCCTAGCTTCATCCGTTGGAACGCGGGGTAGTAGAGAATGTCTCGCGTAGCCGCCATTGTCTATTAATACCCTCCCCGGTCATGTAGTCGAGATGAGTAAGGTGATGACTATCGCGTCATCGCGTGGATGGTGAATTCGTCCCGCTCCTCGTCCGTGAAAGTAACGACTCGTTGGTCTACCTCCTCGTCCCGCAGGTCGTCTAGACCGTTGGATGCTCCGCACCACCCTCGAGGTACGTCTTCCTTGATTTGGACGACCGCACCGTCGAGCTTCCTACTATAATTACCCTTATTTCTCCTAGTGGGGCGTGATGATTCTTCCACCTTAGCCTTCATTTTCTCATCTCTCTCGGTCTCGTCCAAGGAAGTTCCTCAATTTCCCCCGTCTAATGAGATTTTCTATCTCTGCTTCAAGTCAAAGCACTCGTCCGTATCATGCCCGTGGTCCCTATGAAAACGGCGTACTTGCTCCTATTACGCTTGTCGGGGTCTCCCTTCATTTTGTCCGGCCACTTCAAGGACGGATCATCCTTGATCTCGCATAAGGACCTCGCTCTAACGGCATAGTTAGGGGCGTGTATTGCTGATTCCTTGCGTAGGAACTCCGGTCTTCTTACCATCCTTATCTTTTCTCTCGTCTACCCGAACCTTCTTCGGACGAGGTCCCCGGGTCCCGGTAGCGATGGTGGCCCACCTCCGAGCGCTCGCCCTTTTTCTTTTCTTGGCTATGATGGCGTCTTCGGCATTCATAAAATTCGGGCTGAATGGACAAGCTCGGCCATAGTCTCGCGGTTCCCGCTCATAGAGCTTATGAATAAACAAGTCGAGTCGGACCCCATCAGTGGAAAGCGGCTAGCAATAGCTTGTCATCCATCTCGTCCACCGTTAAGGCTTCTCTCGTTAAAACGGGTGATAAAAGATCGCAAACTCTCATTGTCCCTCGCTCTATGGTCGGGTGCTAGGAGGAGGAACGCTTGTGACGCCGTCCTCCAATGAAGTTGTTGACAAACGGCTTACTCGCTCTTCAAATGATCCCACCGAGCTCGGGGGAATTGCCGAACCACACTCGCGCCGATCCCGAGTGTGGTGGGAAAAGCTCGCACATGATCTCGTCCTCGGGACCCCCGCAGTGCATGGTCGTCTTGAAAGTTGCAATGTGATCGCAGGGGTCGTGATTTCCATCGTACGAGTCTAGAGAAGGCATTTTGAACTTCGGGGTAGAGGGTGACCGCCGATGGAGGCCGTGAAAGGAGTCCGTTCGGTGGACCATATCATCTTACCGGGTTTGCTCGCCTCATGTTTTCCCTCATTTCATCCATGGCTTTTCTCATCCGGTCCATTTCTTTTTCCAAGTGCGGCACCCTTCTTGAAGCGGTACCTTGTTTGATCTTCTGGACTCTACATTCTCTCCTCCTTCCCGACTCGGGGCCCTTCCCTCCACGTGTCCTTGACACCGCCTCCCGAAGTTGATCTCCTTATTCAATTCCCGGTTCCGACGCGTCGGGCCGCCATAGCGGCAGCCATGGATTGTATGTGCCGCATAGAAGGCGGTTGCACTAAGGTGCCGATCTCGCGATCACGAAGGGGATTGCCGGAAGCATCCCTACTCTCCTAGTGGCCTGGGATGGTAGCCCTTGATCTTGTTCGAACCATTCAACCTTTTGTCTGGGATAGAATAACAAGTTTACCGTTCCCAAATACGGCGCCAACTGATGATGCCAATAAAATCGCAGGGCCGGATGCTTCGGACTTGAAAGGACTACCGGTTCTTTCTACGGCCCGAAAAAGAAAGAAAAGCGTATCAAAGGCGACCGGGCTGCCGCCAAAAATCCTCCGATGGCAAAGTTAGTTTTTTCCTCTAAGTTATTCGAATTCCAACTTTTTTGGAGTAAAAACTGAACATACCTTGGCCTTGTCTGAAGCAGCCTTTATATAGTGTTCTTATAGACGGTTATTGAGACAGGAACCTCTCATGGATTCAAGGAGGCTTAACGCAACTGCCATAACCGTTTAGGAGTTATACTTCTATTCCACAACGGGTACATGACCGTTATGCGTGGGATAAGAGATTGTCACATTATATTCGGAGATTCTCCTAAGTATGATACCCTCGTCCTGGAATTCCTTCATCGAGCGCGCCTGTTAATTCTAAGTGTAACATCCTAGTCCACGAATCTTTATATGGACGAGTCCTCATAAGGTAGGCTGTGCGCATCCCATGGACGAGGGATGTAGCTTCGCTATCACCCTCTGGACGTCCTTGTCTGTTACTCTCGTCTTGAGGATAGCTTCTGGACGGCTACGAAGGTGGTGACCGTCCAAAGACGGGTTGAGTGTTTTCATCCCACATCAGTTACAAAATTGGTTGTAGCTTAATACTATAACCTTAATTAATAAAATATACATTACTGCATATTTTAAAAATCGAATCGTTAAATTGTATGTTCTTTATACTCTTAATACACATGTCAATTTTTGTGTCAATCTGATATTATTTACTATATAATCTATAAACATATATTTAATGCATAATTTTAAGTTACAAAAACTTGCAATTTAAACAATTTATTAATAACAGAGCTATTAATTTTTAATTTTCTAAAAATTTTACAAGCATTGAGGATATAAGAAAAAAGTGTAATACAATGGTGAATTTGTCAAAATTCACCTTAAATAAAAAGATATTAAGTAAGGTTGTAATTTTAAGGCTACCACCAATAAAGTTTAAGGTCAAATTAAAAATGAGTCCAGTTTAAAGAATATAACATATAATTAAACCTCTATGATTTTAATTCCCCTTCCGTTTACTTTCCTTTTCCCATTACTTTATTTCCCCATCTCATATCTCTTACCAATATTATATATATATATATTTAAAATCTCAACTGGACAATATTAGTTTTTTTTTTTTTGGGTTGAGAAAAACGATACAATATTAGTTTAAAATACATGTTATTGTTTTCTTTCTAGATCCTATTTGGTTAAGTTTATAATTATTTTGGGAATAAAGGTTAAGTTTATTTTCATCCTAAAAAGAAATGTAAATTTTTTTAAAACATCACATTTCTTTTAGTAAAAAGTAGACATTATAAAGTGTAATTTTTTTTTTTTGAAATTCAATAAAGTATAATTTTAATTATAAAATGAAATGTATAATTTTGTATTTTTACACCATAAATAAAAATAATAAAGTGATGAAATTAAACTTATCAATTATTGGTTTTAATAAGTACCAGAACTTTCTATGCAATTATACAATAATATTAATATGCCCTTGAACCTTTTAACTGTGGCCATTTTTTTTTTAATGGGAGCTGTGGCCATGTTTGTTGTGGGGACGAGCTAAGCTCTGGCTATAGAAACAAGACAAAGGCACCTGGCATTTGTTTCTGTCAAGGATCTCAGGGGTTTATGTCAAAGATCTCATGCTTCCAGACCGTTCCAAATGTAATTAACCACAACCTAGTTTTATAAATTATAAGGCATGTTTTTTTCCCTTCCTTTTTGTTTTTGTTTTTTTTTTTTTTCGTTTTTTCTGTTTATTATAGTATTTTTTAATCAAACCCTTCAAATCAAACAAAGTACAGCACGTTGATTGACATTTGTGGTATTCTTATCTTATACCGTTTAAAATATAGTGTTATTTTCAGACATAGTGTTTTTTTTTTAATCATTAAAATATGGGCATTGTTAATTTCTACGGAATTATCATGCAACTACCTATAAAATATCACTGTATAATTGGCTTATATGATCATAGCTTGCACCAAACAACTTTATTTGTGTGGACGAAGCATAAACTACGAAAACGACTCGTTTTTCTTTTAAGAAACTTTTTCTTTGAGATACTATCTATCTTATAAAGTTAAGATTCACATGAAACTCATCAAACAAGTAAACATCAAATGGACTTTCTTTTCTCAACCGAAAAAACAGACTTTGGGTTCAGAGTGGCAAATATTGACCTTGCCCAGAAAAATTTAATATAAAGCTTAACAACAACCTAATGAAACGAAGTTTTTTCGCCTGTATCTAATTAATAACTCAGTCCGCTTCATGCCAAAAAAAGAAAAAAAGAAAAAGAAAACAAAACTCAGTCGGCCAAGCCCAGAGATGTAATAGATAAATCCTAGGTTTGTTATTATTGGTGTAATAGATAAATTACTTAATTTCTAATTACATTGTTTTAGTTTTTTTTTAATTATATTTGTTAATGTGTATAGGTCCATTGGGTTTTAGGCCAACTCTCCTTGTCTTGCATCTCTTACATACTTGGACAACACTCAAATATTTTGTACTATATTCATAATATTTGAGAAATACAATATATTTATTCAGTATTTTAAACAACTTTAATAGAGATTGATGTAATAATTTATGCCATTATTTGTAACTATTGAAAGCGTGTCACTTGACTCTAAAATTCCTCTAGCTTAATTGGTTGACATGACCAAATTATTGTATTAACCCACATCTATTAGTTTAAAATCTTACCTATGTATCAAGACATATCATATCGATGATGAAAAAATATTAATGCCGTGAAATATTATTTAGAGATATATAAAATTTGATATATCAACATGTTTTGAAATATAGAAAAATACAATATATTAATTTAGAAAAAAAAGAACAAAGAAAAATACAATTTATTAGATGACATGTTCTATTTATCTGCCCAAGAATATAAAAAATGCCTAATAATATAAAAATAAAAATATCATTCTTATATATATATATATTATATTTTTGTTTTTGCTTTTCTCTTTTTTAATTTCATGATTTGAGAATTTTAAATTTTAAATGTTTTTGTTAAAAATACCAAAAAATGACAATTAAGTTACACAATTTTTTATCGGAATTTTTGAAAATAAAACCTTCCGGATTTTTTATATGTATTTTTTATTGGGGGAGGCGGGTGTTGTTTTGGTGATCTATACTATACCAAAATCAATTTCCTATCATATTATTAAACAGAAAGCACTTTTTCATGACTAGCATTTTTGCAAAAGGTTCTTCAGGAGGACCACTCTAAACTATTGTGAAAAGTGCCAAGAAATAAAGGAATATCCCTCTGCAACCAATCCACAGGTTAAGGCTCTCTGCAGATATGAGATTTTTATTTTTGGGCCTTTATGTATGACTATGTTAGCCATGCGGATAGAATGGTTTTGCAATTGGTGAAATGAATTGTGAAAATTCCCTGCATCTTCTCCCATTCGGTTATTCCTTTTTTGGGAGGTGCTCATAGTTTCTCTTTCTCTGGTTTTTCCTTCTTTCTCATCCTTCTATTTATTTATTTATTTTTGTTAATAATCTTGTGATATAATGATATTATATTCTGTCTCTCAAGTGGAGAAATTGGATTTAAACCCTCTCTCTCCCCACTTGTAAGAAAAGAAAAGAAAAACTTTATTTTCTCTTTTCTATTTTGCATGGTTTCAATTTAATTTCTTAATTTTTTTCAATTGATTTTTTTTTTTAAACATGTCTCACGTGCTCACTGGTCAATGAGACACTTAACAATTAACATTCTTCGCAACAGGGGATGGAAGAGTTTAATTGAATCAATCTAAAAGCATATATGGGGTGTAATTAAACCAAATATAAGCTGGAGGGCTTTGTTTATAAAAAGAAATTAATACAAGTTATAGAAATGTCCATACATTAACATAAGGCAGCCATATCTCAAATCCTAGACCCTTTAGCCATCCATTTCTTACTTTAAACAAAATTCAATAAAATTTTGTATATGATGATCAGCAAAATATTAATTTTATGATATAATATAATTGAACAACAAACATATACTTTTGAGCTTTAATGGATTGGATCCAATCTATTAGTACACTGCATAGACCTGATTTTCCTCTAGCTATGGGCGACAAAGCTACAATAGCAAACACTATAAAAAGGTTAAAAAATAAATCCATAAAATCATATTAAAATTGTTGATATATCGCGGTCACTTCCCACTTGATACGAGTAAAATAAAATATAAACAAAAATAGTGCAACTATAATCTTTTAAATATAGTTACTCCCTTAAGGAGAATAAAATTTCGAGGAGATTAAGATGCGATAACTAATGTCCAGAGAAAACTACGGCTCTAGTTATGAGACTGAATCATCAGAACGTAATCCGCAGTAATTTATATATATAATAAAGGTTTTACGTTCTTAATTAATTTATGTAATATAAAAAGGTTTTCTCCTATTTCTGTTTGGCCTTAAAACTTTAAGAGGCATAGTAGGTTCAAAGACAGATCAGACAAGGTTTGAAAAAAAAAAAAAAAATCACTTTCACATTGTTTATTCTGTCAAAGTCAGGCTGGTTGCCCAGTGGATGATTCACATCTCACAAACACACAAAAACAACAGCTATACAAACAAAAATAAAAGAGAGAGAGAGAGAGAGAGAGAGAGCCTAATAATGTGTCCAAATAAATACTGCAATATATAATAGTATTGAAAAGCAAAGGAGAGAAAGAAACCTTAAAACTACCCCCCAATCTTTGGCTGCGTCTCCCAGGATCTTTTCTTGTTTAAGAAACCAACACAATACCATAGCGTTTGTAGAGACTACTTTATGTCTTCTTTGGCTGACAACAAGTAACAGAGTTCACAGTTCTTTATCTGTATTCTGTATCACATTTACATATTCAATTCTAAATCAAAAGCTCTCTTTTCCTCGGTTCCTACCAATGAATAAACAAGGAAGGTAAAGTTGTCCTTAAAAATGAATCTTTGATGGAGTGCATACTAAGAAATTGTCAGTAAAGATCTTCTGAACTATCAGGACAGGTAGGGATAAGGCTTAAAAAAAAAAATGGTGATGCCGTGCATACAATGCAAGGGTATTATTGAAAGCTGCACTAATTTACCGGAAAATTGTTAGGTACTTCTGGAATATCATAAATACGTACTCCTCATTCTCATATGAATGGTGGGTCCTATCATAAATTTAATTAGTGGGACTCACCATTCACGTGAGAAGAGAGAGTATGCATTTATGGTATTCCGAGAGTACACAATAATTTTCCCTAAATTACCAATAACCAAAGGCAATCTAAGCCTTTGAGTTGGTCGAAAATGACATGCATCGACTCTCATCATAATGAAGTATCCATTTTTGGGTACATGTTTTGGTAGATCGAGTAATCAACAGCTTATATGCTAGATGGCATTGTGGCTACTGGCAGTGCCAGTGGCATTCATAATGATCATGTGCACCATGGTGTGACCATTTCTCTCTTTTATAATGTCTAGAAGATGGACAATGCCATCACCTTCTCATCACATCAGATCCCTCAATTCTCCTACCCCATTCATATAACCACTATGACAATCATGAGCAACAAAGAAAAAAAAACAAAACCCATATATGTAATGCTAAGTTGCTAATTATTAACATGGGGATTTTATTTTTTCTTAATCTCTATATTCTCTCTCCCTCTTTAAGTGCCTTGAATGCTCTCTCTCTCTTCATTTATTAGACTATAATTCCAATTTTTTTTAATCTTTCAAGCAATACAAGACAACTTTTTTCACAATATATATTATATATTATATATTTAATAACTTGTTAGGGTAACAAATTGTAATTGGAGTAATATAATTTTCACATCGCCCCATCATTGACATATATTTTATTATGTATAAATCACAAACGGTAAAATTGTAAAAAACTTGTGTATTCCTTAAATTTTGTTATATTATATATGGCATTCATATACCTTATCATATAGAAATGACAAAGAGAATAGAAAAATTATACAATACTTTGGGAGTACAATAATCATGCGCTTTCTTCTCTCACATAAATAATGAATTTACTTATTAGGATTCCAATTATGTGAGAGGAGAGAGTACATCATTATTGTATTCCCAAAATATTGTATAATTACTCAAGAGAGTGGTACTTGGTGAAGCTCACCCTCTCTCTCTCTCTCCTCCGATAATTTGATAGTTACAATGTGAAAAAAGGAGATTTGAATCATAAATGTCTCAATTGAAAACATTTAGAAGTACTAACTAATTGAGTTACAAGAAAATCATAACGTGTGATGTGTGAATAAAGAAGGGAACAAGATTTAAGTTCTAATATCAAGTTCAAATTACCTATATAAGGTATGGATAAAAATATTGTTAAGGGAATTGAAATAGAATAAGTTCAAATTGCCAAAAAGATGAGACATAAAGGAAACCAAAATTTGATGTAGTAAATTTTACAAGCAGGTTTGTTTATAAAATTTTATTAATTTGTACATTAAAAAAATATATGAATTTAAAGAGTAGTACATGAAAGGCAATGTTTTAAATTCCTTAAATAATTTAGTTCATTTGAAGCAAGAGCTTCTCTCTCTCTCTCTCTTCCATTAATTACCCTTTCTTCCCTTACAACTTTTAGCCTTTAATTACCACCGCACACCTTGCGATGTTCACTCCACAAGTTTAAGTGCTTGTGGGGTGTGAGGGAAGGGTCGGAGTTTAAGTCTCTAGGGGAGAGCTTTACATATGTACTTAGATTAGGCTAGAGTAGAATTTTATATATATATATAAAAACTTTTAGCCTTTAATTTATTAAGTGCTACCTAATTTGATGGCACGATCTGCCTGGAAACCCATTCACCAAATGTTAAGTAGTACCTTAGTGGTACGTAAACCCTGTCTTCACATAGAGATCATTATTCCACTACCCCCAGAATTTGTTTTAGCTTTTAATTTGTATCCATTGCTTTCTGCTCAACTTGCTATTACTCCTTGTTTATAACAATCAACTGGCGTCTCTACTTTCCACCATTTTTTTTTTCCAGAGGATTCAAAAAGACAAAAAGTCGCCACTACCTCTTTCCCTCTATGGAACTTAACAAAGGATTGGCTCATCCTTGTTATGGCTTTCTATAATTCTGTTACTATATATGCCTTTATTACTAACATCATGAATAAGCATGGATACTCCACTATATAAAGATAGTAAATATTGCAAAATATCTCTACTTCTATAATCACAAGTGGCTTCTGATCAATCAACTCGATGGGTCTTAAGTCTATTCGCCTTCTCTTTTTTGGTTGTTTTTTGGGCTGATTGGGTGTCACATTTATTAAACAGGCTAGTGAAGCTGTTGTTTGCAGGGTTTGGCAAACGTATGGGTCACTTGAAAAGGGTTTTGAGCTTATCAAATGAAATAGCCCACTTAATGCTTTCCACCTCGCTACTTTATATTTGTTTTCCAAAATTGTTTTGTTTTTTGTTTTTTTGTTTTTTGTTTTAATTTAAAAACTTTGAAACTAGTAGAGCCAATCGCATCACTTATAATTAATCCAAAAAAAAAGTTACTTATTTTTAGAGAGTAAATATATACTTTAGGTATCCGAAAACAAAAATTGAACTTCTTTATTTATTTATAATTATTTTTTTCCATTGCCAAATAATCTCATGCACCAACTATATGTGCATGTCTCATAGCATGTGGATCTCACGAATATATGCACCACATGTCTATACCCACTTCGTATAATGGATACCGGAAATAATTTTTGCTTTAAATAAAGGAAATTATTGTTTTACACTTCCTGATGTATACAATGTATACATTTTCATATCAGGTGTCTACTTTTTTCAAGAATGTTCACATTTAACACAGGATAACATATGATGTCCTAACAGATGATGTTTGGACAGTGTACAAAGAGAGTGAGACAATCAAACCTTTTAGATAATTTTACTGGCAAACCATATCCTAACTAAGCCCCCATCTGTCTATATATGTTACTCAGAAAACATGGACCGTAGAACTTCTGCACAAGCTCATACAAACCATTCTTACCCAAAAGTGAACTCGCAGACGCTTTGACATTTCTTCCTCAATGTTTTCCACTAAAACATGCCTTCCTGGCTTCTTCTTCTTTCACAATTCTATTAGCAATGAAAAGGGCCAAGCTCAAAAAAGAAAAAAGAAAAAAAAGTAGGCTTGTATCTCTTAGTGCCCTGAGTCAATACCTACAGAAATAGCTATTGATTTTTACCCAAGAAAATTTTTAGTACACCACCATAATATTGAAGCATAAGCAAATTATGACTCATTATGGAGGCAGAGAAGATTGAAAGTTCACCATTTACAAATTACAGTATCTTGACAACTAGGCCAACGCACATGGAAGCATGGCAGGTTTATGGAAATCTCATTCACTTTCAGCCTTGTAGCAAATGTACTAACCCAACCCAAACTTATAGCATGCAGAGCGAGAAGCATTACATCACCATTAAGTTTTCCAATTTAAACACCAGGTTCAATATTTTCAATTTCTATTCAAGCATCTCAAAGTTCCTGCTTGTTCCAATTTATGCCTGAGAGACTCTAACAAATAGGAGTACGTTATAAAACAAAATCATTATCATGGCTCTCAGTCACAATTTGAATAAAACCAAAATCCTTAACTAGATTGAAATTTGAAACCCGCATCTAGGATCATGTAAGTTAAACAACCCAACATATCTATCTATTGTGAAAATGGTATTTCAAATATAGTTTGACTCTTGTAGACCCACCCATCTTGAATAGGGCCTTCCAATTCAACCTTTCCCTATATCTTAAGCTTTTCCAATTGAATTCTGTGCCCAATCTAACATCTCCCACAAGAACATGCATCTTTCATCTTCATTTGATAAAATGCCAGCATCAAAAAACATACACCACGTTTCTCAAAAAAAAAAAAAAAAAACACTACAAGTGTGGCAGTCAGATTAACATGGCATTAATATAAAACATTCCATGATAATTTCCAATATAGCAGGTATAACTTTAATCACAATGGCACATCAGGATTCTGCTACTGTGCGGTCAAATTTTTGGGGTCAGCTATGGATCCTCAATTATCTTACTTAATGATTAAAATACTTGCAATTCAGCAAGAACAAAGCCTCCAAGTGCTAAACATAAATATGTTGCAGTTCGTGCCATGCAAATCATTTACTATAGTTGAAGCATACTTTAATTTCATTGCAATTCATGAAAGTTTTGCAAGCTAATATTATGCAACATGAAGGCACTATACTTTTGTTATGCACAGTTACATTAGACATAATCCATTCCACCAGCAATTTGCTTTCATTTAGCTCATGCTTGAAACAGTTTCAGATGTAAAAATAATACAAACTCTAAGATATCTAAGAGGAAAATACATCAATTACAGTTCATTGGTCTCTCTTCTATACTTCAAAGTTACCTAGAAAGAATGTTCAAAATGAGTAACAGGATTCATAGTATATTCTATCTACTTCTAAGAACATCCCTAAAATTTCATCAATGCAGCTTCTGTCTTGATTTATCACTGCAAGCTTTCCCCACCAAAATTGATAATGTCATTATGGCCTGCATTTTTTGAGTCATTGATCTGAGGCTTAATCAATTTATTAAAAAAACACGTAAAAAATATAATAAAAAATAAAAAAGTCCTAAATTTATGTGTTATAGACTTAAATTTCTAACAATTTTTTGGGTACTAGTTTCTAACAAAATTTAAGGTTCACATAGCATGATCTGTAAAGTTAAATGATTTTAGTTTATCAGTTCTTATGAAGTTATTCCACCAGAAAGCTATAAGCAAAAACACTAAATGATGGATGCCATCTGCATTAAGTGCTCCACATTTTAAATAGTGACCAATGGTAGTCTTGGGCATCCACTTAATATTCTTCTGCAGATTCCCCCAACAAAATCTCAATGACAAACCTTGACAGTGAATTGCGTTAATATCTGGCCCTGTTAGCTCTATTCCATCATCACTTAGCAGTAATATCCCTGATGAAGTTATGTTAAAAGGGAAAGCCAGAGGTGGGGATATTGGAGATTTTGCCACCTTAATAAACCTCTGACCTGCAAGAAAAATGAAAATTAGAAATCTCAAGTACCCAGTGGAAAGGCAAAATCTATGGCTTCCACATGTTACATACTATGTATAAAAGGTAGTCTCAATAATCCAGCAGTAAACAGGAAAGGGTCCCCTTCAATTTTCCCTCCCATTTTTAATTGGATGTGTGACATGTGACATTCATTTGATTTTTAAACGTCACATGTCTTACATCCTATGAAGCACGAGTGCGTTTCGGGATTCGGGTGCGGGTGCGGGACTCGGCAATTTTTGAAAAAGTAGGGTGCGGGTGGGGAGATTAAAAAATTATTATTTATATTTTTAATATATTGCTAAATATACTTTTTTCACATTATATAAATATATACCAAATTTAAGAGCAATAATAAATAATAACTAGAATATAGAGAATGGGAGAGAGCCTATCTGAAGAGTGAAGGCAGAGAGTGAGAGAAAGGCGCAAGAAAAATGAAGAGGGAGAGGGCTGGGTCTTGGTTTTTTTCTAAACGGTGCGTTTGCACCTTTTTTTTTTTTTTTAATTTAAATTTTGGCCGGTATCGGTTTGCTCCCGATACAGACCGATTCGGGCCGAATCGGTGCCATATCGGCGCGAATCGCGCCGAAAAAATGAATTTTTTAATGCCCGACGAGGCACGGACGCGCAGGCAGCGGCGTCGCTTGTGCGTCCCCGCGTTAGGCCGCATTGGACGCGGGTGTGGCGGCCCAAACACCGCACCCGTGCTTCCTAGCTTACACCTAAAATTGGAGGGAATTGGAGGGGATCTTATCTTGCAATAACAAGTTAATTGGACTTCTCTTGAAGGACATTTCACAATCTCAAGAACATAAATTCTAGTTAGTTTTTTATACCAATATGAATGAAAGCATACAAGTTTGAAAAATATAGGCATAATCTTTTCGGGAAAAAAAAAACATTTTCTGATAAAACATTAATTATTAAAGAAAGAAGAAAAAAGGAGGCCAGGCACCTCAGATCCCTCAAATAAGTAAAACATAAACCAAATTTGCTAATTTTTTTCCTGTTAAATTAGAAGGGAACATAGTCCACTCTTATATTAAATACACCATCTTCAGCAAGATGACATTCTAAAAGAAAAATAAATTCAAAACAAGAAAATTGAATGAAAATATTTTATTCTAGTAGCATGCACAGGAGATGCACACTTAGGCTCCTTTCGATTTATTAAAAATTAGCAAGTGTAGACCAACCTGATTTAGCTTCAAGCACAAGACGAATTGTAACAGCATGAGCCCAGTTAATTCCCAAAGCAGCAACAAGATGAGAATCATGTCTTGTGCGATCCTCGATGGTTTCATTCCAACTTTGCACTGTACAAAATAATCTATACTTTAGCAATATATCAGGAGGAAGATTTTATAATCTGATTATGTCATCCAACCTTGGAAAAAATAGTGGCAGGTCTCATCACGGCTTTGAGACCTCACTTGATTTGTCACCACAACAGGAATTCGTGAAAATTCAGCTAGTGACCTAGAGATTAGGGTTGGGTGTGAGAGAGAGATATAGAGCATCATTGAAAAGAGAGTCACCATAGCTAAATGATTCCGCGATATAGCAGTTAAGATGGTATGATCCTCACTTAATAAAAGAAACGTGCCAACCCAATGTATTTTGTCTGGGAGCCCCATGCTCGAATTCCCTGAACAATGTAGAGCAACCACTGATGGTATATTAACACACCAACCAACAATGTATGATGCGTTGCGATTGTATATTTTAAAAATATATATATTCGAAACATAGAAGAGATGTGCAAACATAGCACCAATAAAGAAAGGAACTATGCAGCCAACCAGAGCACATCAATGACCTTCATTCATGCAATGGAGCACATGGTGGGGAGTTTTGACAATGGCAGTCACAAATATCTAGGAAAATTGTATAGGAAATTGCAGGGGACAACAAATCAAAACATGCATATTCCCAAGCCACTTCTTGTTAAAAGTTTCAAATGAAAAGCACCAGTTCAACTTGCCTTGTTTCTGAACTCAAGTTTTCATAATATAAAGGAATCTAAGAGGGAGGGGGAGGGTGTTGTGTGGGGTGGTGGATTAGACTATTTTACTCTCTAAGATCAATTGAAGTGGACAAGCATCATCATTCACACTCAAAGCTTTCCATACTCAGGATTCAGTCTTCATATGATAAATTAAATCCTTAAAACAGCAGGTTATGGACAAGATTACAGTTATCCTAAAGCAAAGGAAGGCATGTTGATTGTTATGGAGAACTTGTCTAATGTGGAGGACGACCAAATATGGATTTGATTACAACTAGCTAGACTAGATCAATCATTACTGGAAAAATTGAACTTACCCTGTAACCAGAGCAGCCATGCTATCAATAACTAGCAACTTCACTTGATTTTGAAGGAGTGAAACCTTGATTTGTTGCAAACTGGTAACAATTTTGATAACAGATGGTTCACTGACCCAATATCAGTAGAATTTTTGATAAATTAGTAAAAAAAATGAGTTGCTATGACCAAGGAATATCAACCTACCAGGAAATTTAGGGGCATCATAGGCATACAAAGTAAACAACTCCACATTTGATAACCAACATAACATATTGAAAAATTAAAAAAGTAGATGCAAGACCTTCTAAGGTAGATATTGAAAAGAGAATAGATATACATATTGTGCTTGACAGGAGACAAGTAAGAACTTAACCCTCAACTGGCATGATAGTGGTGCTGAGGGATCACCAGAGAACCTGAAAGATGTCTGTAAGTGCATTCCATGCATCAGAGGCAAATGTTAATAATCAATATAAACGCATTACCCAGATGCAGTTATGTTCCAAACTTCCAATGAACTATTCCACTAAAAAACTTACCATCAGTGGAAATCCCTCAGTAAGTTCAGTAACTATTTCTCTCACCATGTATATGTCTCATGTCATTAAGACATGCAACTGAGCAGCATTTCTGCTGGCTTCTTGGAGATGTTTCAATCATGTTTCAAATTGAATTAGAGAAAAAGATTCTGAGTCCATCTTATAAGCTTGATCTTAACTAGTTAAGAAACCCTGTTTAATTCTTCCTCTGTGTGTTAAAGCTTAACTCAAAGCACTGGGTGCAGACATTTTTCTTTCCTCCCTGCCATCTAAATTATGTCCCAATTAATAATCTACTTAGTTGCCTCATAGAAAGCCTCCAAATAAAACCATGCCAGACATTACAAACTGAAGGGGAACTTGTTTCACTTAACCAAAAAAAAAAAAAAAAGAGGAGCTGGTTTTCAATGCAAATAACTAGAAATCCAGTGAACTTCATCTTGTCATCCATCAATCCCATCTGTAGTTGTCACTAGTTTAACTTTTTCTCTTTTCTTTTGGGATAAGTAAGAAATGATTATATAAAAGAAAGATTGAAATGTGTACATGAATAAATGAACATGTTCTAGTATACATGCTATAGTCAACTGTCTCCTCAATATATCTTACACATACAAAGAATCCAAAAAAACCAACAAGATTAGGAGGCCTACACTCATCTAAAAATTTCAGTCTTGTCTATCCTTTCTAAGGCCTTAGAAAAATAAAGTCTTAACTCTTACCTCTCAGTGAATTCAGAAAGTGATGCTGGCTGCAAAACATGGATCCTACCAGCCATCTGAGATGTAAAAGGAAAAATAGTCTCTCGTTAAGATGAAGTGATGTGATGGAAGTAAAAAATTGAAAAGAGAAACAATTAAGTTTTCCAGCATACCTCCTGTGCCATTTCTTTCCTCTGAAATATTTCAGGGAAACTTTTCACTCCAATTTCTATCAACCTGAGGATAGCAAACTTACTTGAAAATAGTGCCTTTTCTTATTTAATCATTATAAGCAAATACGAATACCTGAAAAAATGGTAGCTTAAAGGTGTGCTTCAAATACCTTCTTGAACTAAATTTGGACTCTACGTCGATATACATTACATGGCCATCTAAACCTCCATAAATTGCAGGTAATGAAGCTAATAAAGAGAGCTTCAAGCAAAACTGCAATTTGATGAAACAAACTACAACTAAAAATTCAACCAACCAGATTACATATTTCCAGAAAGAATATAGAGACACTAACAGAATATGCGTGCAAGCTCAGAATTGTACCCTTTAATGAAATGCCTCATTTATCAAGATAATAAAAAGAAGAAATCACTTACATAAGTTGCATTTCATCACCCAATAGGTGCCAAAAGTGATATGTTGTCTCTTATACTGTTGTAAATCTCTCAATAGCAGAAGCAATGCTAATGTGAATATGGTTTTCACAGTAAAAAGGTGCTAAAAGAAGGAAAGGAAATTGAATACTTATAAAGGATTCAAAGTTTATTATTCTAATTATTTTCATCATCATCCAATGACTAGTTGGCACTAGTAAAAGCATTGTTGCCTACAAAAACTAATACTGATACATAATTTGTGCATGTGAATGCATAATATAGGACCTTATATTTTATTTTGTAATTTTCACTTTAAGCTATACAGAATCAGTCGCTAGAATCTACGGCTCAGCTAAAGCTCAAGAGAGCCTTAAATCTCAACTATAGAGGATACTTCCTTTTCCATTGATCAGCTCTAGGACAGGATAACTTGGTTAAATGAAAGGCTGCTATGCACCTTATCATCACCGTGAGCCAAATTTCTTTCAGATTTTCTCCTTTCCTTAAGAATTTCAAATTGGACCAACTCAGTCCCATTTTAGGGATTCAATAATCTTCACTGCACCTGAAAGGCTAGGAAACATGGATTCTTCAAACTACTAGCCATATCTGTATTAGATAAGCATCCTATACAGATGCTTCTTTACTTCTCTCTCTCTCTCTCTCTCTCTCTCTCTCTCTAATAGCTTCTTAATTAGTTTTATTATTTGGAAATGATTTATGCTTTTTAGCATTTGTAGATTTATCTTTAAAAATTGAAATAATCAGTTTAATATAAATTAATTAAAATTTCTTTGCTATATAGTATCCTAGATTTTTAAAAATAGATGTAACACTGTGTCCATATTGTATCATATGTCTACTTTGTGTCTGTATTGGTGCTTCCTAGCTGAATGACGTTTTCAGCAAAAAGGTACATGCATATATGCCAAAAGAATGTTGGTTTATGCCATATCACACAGACCTGTCACGCATCCCAGTGTATATAGGAAAAAAGAGGTTGGATGCTTTGACTAGACAATGATGCCTCCAAGTATTAAATTTTTAGATCTAAGGATCACATCAATTAGATGCCTAGACCCTACATGTGTATTGTGTTTGTGAGGGGTAAGAGCATACACCTTATGGAGAGTCTTCATGAAGGATTGATACAACTTGTTGGGATACCATCTTATCCTAAAAGCAAATGTCATGGCTTGATAAATGCACTAGCTACATATGCACTATACCCGAAAAGGACCGGTCAAATTTAATTAGAACTCCTCTCAATTGCTTATGTAGCCCAGACCTACTTAGTACATGCCCAACGTGGGACTCAACACAACCTCACACAAGACACACTTGTACAAACCAAACCAAACCAATCTGATCAATACAATCGAGGTATCATAATTTCCCCCACTTAAATCCTTGACATCCTCATCAAGGACTATGCTATGCTATAGTTCCCCTGAGCCACATGGTGTTAATAGGTTGGTTATAATACCATTTATCATGATCAGCACACAATTTCTCAACACATAATTATACAAAACTAATCCAATTAAATGTAGACAATCTGGAGGTATCATAGCACAAGTCAGTATTGGGCCAAAAATGTTAAATCAAGTACTCATTCTTATACTACAACCTGATGTGGGACTTGATCACTCACACATGAATATTAAATACTTCACTTACTAGGACATATGATTATAATGTAAAACTCAAGCTCCTTCCAACTATAAAATACGTTATTATGGAATAGAGTGAAGATGGTCACATAAAATTATCAATATATGAAGGGAGGGGAGAGGAAGATGCACTTGAGAGTAAGTAAGATACTTATGAAAGACAAATACTTGTGTTTTTCCAATTCCAGCTGGACCAACCAACTCTGTCAAGACACCAAATGGTATTCCACCACATAAGGCCTCATCTAATCCTTTCATATGAGTGGGAAGATGGCCAGCCAAGTGCTCATTTTGAACCCGTAGCTCCATCAGCGATAATGCCTGAAAAGAAACAACTAAATCCAGCACCTTTGAGAAGCTCAAAACCAAAGAAGAGAAAGAAGTCCTTTAATGCACCAGTTTAGTCAATTGAACCACCACAATAAGGTTGTGTTTAGATTTGATGATTCAAAATCACAGGATTTAAAGAATAATTGCTAGTATAAATTGCTTAATAAAAATTAGCAACACAAGATTATTTGAGGTTTGAAGATTTTGCTCAAATAGAAACACCTTGTGATATGATGGATTTGAAATGACTTCTTACTTGTAATAATTTCAAATCCACATATTAATAAGCTGAAATCCATGCATAAATTTCATCAACAGAAAAAAAAAAAAATATATATATATATATATATATATATTTTTCATACTTCAATCAAATCACTTAAAATAAAATTTGAAGCCCTAATCCTTTTCTTTAAATACCTCTATTCAACAAACCATAAACAAATTTGAAAAAGAGAATTTTTATTTTTATTTTATGCTTACAGTTTGATATGGTGGACACACGATTTCACTGATGTGAGCTACTGCAGATGTTACTTGTGCCAACCCCACATCTAGCAATTCCATCAACTCAAATTCAGTTAAAGATAATGCATCCTGAAAGCAAACAACTTATATGAAATTCCTCCACATACCCAAAAGAGAAAAAAACTCAACTCTCCATACTTTCATTCCTCATTGCCTACAAATTCATTGTAAACTCAAACTTTTACTTCTAGATTCATATTTCAATAATACCCATAATTTTTTTTCCCTATTAATTTGGCTGAAATTTAGAACTATAATCAACCATAAAATTTTGAGGATAGCCATCCTTTACAACTTACATTTATTCAAAGTTAACTTAGCTGCATCTTGGGTATAGATTAGATTCATCTACTAGTACCATGGGCAAGTTGAACTTTGCACAAAATAGTTACACCCAGAAAAAAAAGAAACATGAAATTAGTACAGTAAATTCTTTGCAAGAATTTTACAACAAATAGTTTACCAACAGTTTCAGCACTATGTCCCATGTTTACATTATCGAAGACTACCTTATGGGTAAAACAAAACAGTGTCCAACGCGACCGGGCTGTTTGGATGTTTCATATTAAGAAGTACTATTAATAGATTTTGGGCGAAAATGAGATAGCTAACAATCCGGCATCCAAACAGGTTATTAAAGGTAGTTAAGTTCGTTACCTTGGCGGTGAAGACATTACGAGCTGCGAAGACGTTGGCGATCGACTTTGGCAGACCCATCTGGCTGATTTGCTTGTTCGCCATTTTCTCTCTCTCTCTCTCACACTTGCTTTCCCGCCACATGTGAGAGCCTAACTTACCTAATCAGTAAATATGGGTGAGAACGAAGTACATACTTGAAGGATTTTCTCTTGAAGCCCAAATCCAAATGTGACTAAGGGGCCTACTCTTGATATATTGTGATCAGTGCAATACCTCTGTAACAGACCAATGCATGATCCACTACCTATTTGCTATTTTTGGGCATGCCTTAGAGCACTAGTATGGGAAATGTAAACATTCTCTAGTTGCTATTTTACAACTCAAGACATCAAAACTTCACTCCATCTGAGTTTTTATACGTAAAAAATTTGCAACCTATGAATAGTAAGGTTACGAATATGCAACCTTACTATTCATAGGTTGTAAAGAAATAAATTTTTTTTTTTTTAAGCTTGTGATTGTATATGACGAGAAAAAGATAGTGAGAGGAAAGAAAGAGAATAAGACTTTTTATTATTTATACTATTATTTAAGAGGTTTTTTTTTTTTGGACCGGTTTTTTTTTTTTTGTTCCAAAATACCCTACATTCCTAAGTTTAAGTAGAGACAAAACTAAAGGATAATTTAGTAAAAATACATGTCTAACTTGCACTATAACATTTCCTACAAAATGAGAACATTCTTCCACTAACCCACTTCTTCAAAGCAATTATACGTTTATTTATTTTTTTTTAAAAAAAACAGAAAAATAAGTTAAAACACTCCATGTTTATCCAAAAAAAAAATCTTAAAAAAAAAAGATAGTTATTAAAAAAAAAACTAAACTAAATAGATATATACACTTTTTTTTTATTATATATAAGTAGATATATTTTTAACTCTCACTAAAAAATTGCCTACAAAATAGGACTACTCTCCTAAAATTTTTCAAATTACTTTATCTGTTTATAAAATAAAAATTAAATTAAAACAAACACATGTTTCTTTATAAAAATACATCTACTGTTTTGATTAAAAAAAAACACATCTACCGTTATTGAAAAAAAAAAAAAAACTAGCCATACACCCACATTTTAGTCACACAAACAACTTCAAACTTCTACCCAATAAATTTGAATCTTTCCATTATCACCCCTATGTATTTTTGTGATTGGAAAGTGTAGTAATATCAAATTATAATGGATTCAAATTATTAACCTTTACATAAAAAATAGAAGATCACATGCGTGCTCTGAGGCTAGTATTATATAATAAAAGTTGGGTTTAGAAGCCGTGGTTATGCCAAGTGACTTCACCAAATTGCATAAATTTTTTTAGATTTTTAGATTTTTCAATAAATTCATTCACTTAAGTTTTTAGATAAAAACAAAATTTTTTTGATCTTTATCAACTTTTTTGGATAAAGTAACAATAAGTGTTCTAATGAAAATTTTCTTCTTAAAAAAAAAAAAATATATATATATATATATAAAGTAACAAATTTAGGATAAATATTTATCCTACAACATCTATTTCCTAATAATAAAGTAGCAAATTTTAAAGTATTATTTGTTCTTCTCAAAATTTTTTCTTTTGGAATAAATAACAAAAAATAGCTAATATTTATTAACTTTAACGTAAATTAAAAAAAATTCTAATAACATTAACTATTTTTTGGTGATAAAGTAAAAAAATAATAATATGTAATTAATGTAAACTTCTTAATTACGTAAACTTATTTTTCTTTCTATTCAATATCAAGTTTTCAATTTCTTCTCAACTTAAAATTATCTAATATAAAAGTGGGGTCATATATACGCATTGGTATATTTTTCCCTTTTCCTACCATTTTTAGATAAAAACAAAAAGTTTTTGATCTTTATCAATTTCTTTGGATAAAGTAATAATAAGTGTTCTAATGAACTTCTTCTTCTTCTTCTTTTTTTTTTTAAATTTTATAAAGTAACTGTAGGGACCAAGATTGGCCCTCAGCCCAACAGATGTGAGTGATGGCCAAACAAGCCCACAACAATAGATTTGTTAGAGAATGGATTTAATAGGGGAAATTTAACCTCATACTGTAACACTATTTTATTCCCTTGAATGAGCTCCATAAACTCCACTTCTTTCTCATCCCGCACACTTTCTGAAAAATATTTCTCATAAAAAGTATCAAGGAAAATAGTCCAAGTCAATATCTCATCTTCCTCAAGTGGCAAAGTCTTTTTAGTGCATATCCACCAATGCTCTGCTTCCCATTTTAGCATAAATGAAGCAAGAGAGACTTTTCGCATCTTAGTACAACCAACCACATCAAATATTTTCTCCATTTGCATTATCCAAGTCTTTGCTTATGTAGGATCAAGGTTTCCCAAAAATGAAGGAGGACCCATCTTTCTGAATTGCTTAATGGTACATCCTTCAATCTCTGCATCTTTGGGCTTAGCTGTTCCACTAGTACTAACATGTTTTTCCACCACCTTAGCAAGACTTCTAATAGCAATTAAAACAACCTCAAGGTTTTCAGATTTTGGCTCAGAACTAGAAAGGGTAGAATTGCGGGGTGGCATTTTCCTATAACCAAACAAACAACACTTTAGAGTTGGATAATCTCAAGGAAAAATTGTAGTATAAAAGAGATGCTAAATCTTTTACTATTCTTATGATTCTAAGCATACAGGCACATAACTTCTAACAATTATCAAACCCATAAAATACCCACTGACTATCCAATGATTCAAGCCTATTCTTCCATATCCTATACAAAACATTAGAAGTCCTAATTGTCTACAAAATCATAACCAAGAGCTCTGATACCAACACTGTCACAACCAAAATCTATGGAACATGAATTTAGATGCATGACTAACTTGCTAATCTTACTTAACTCAATAAACATAAATAAACTAAACATAGTTCAATAAAACTCCAAATAAACAATGCTTTTAATAAATCTTTTACAATACTAAAATCCACAATTTAGAATAATCTCCAAAATACTATAAGATCTAAAGTGGAATAAAAATAACTAATAATCATTTAGAACTTCAAGTATTATTGACTTCGCTTACAAACTCCCGCGCTCTACCTTGCACCTTATGAATCAATCCAAAGGTTATGTTCCCCAACTAAACTTTAATCTGAAAATTGTAATTGATGGGGTGAGCCACACATCCAATAAGCAATTATACACAATACACAACAGGATAGAGTCAAGCAAAACACGAGTATTTAGATTTTTCACAAACTCACTCAATGATATCAAATATAATTATTTTAAAACATATAAATAATCACTTAATACATATGTAATCACACCTTAAAATCATTCGAAAACACATACAGATAATTGATCAAAGCATAGTGTCACATATACACTTATCACATATTCTCACATACAATTTTGTGAGCGGATACCAACATCTAAGCCCAGCTGGTGAGGGATTAATACTTATTCTCACATACAATCCTGTGAGCGAGCTTACACATATACCTGATCAATTCGGAAAACACTTATTTTGAGTCACATATCACAAAAAGCAAAGTTTATACAACATAGAATAATTTTCTTAATATTAACAATTATTCCAACAATAAAGACATATCGAATATCACAACATCAAATTGAAACATAAATCAAAAGATGCTTGACTCTCTTAGGGAATGAATAGGAACTGAGGAGTTTATATAAATATTTTACAATTCTTGAGTAAATCTGAAAATTCAATTTGCTAAAAGAAACATTTTAAATACCATTTGGAGAATAGGAATATGGCTTCGAATCACTTGGTTTTAACAAATTTAAAGAACAAGAGCCTTTTTAGAAAACTTACTTTAAACCTCAATTCTTTTCGGAAAATAGTTTAGTTTAGAAATCATCTTTTAAATGAGATTTGGACATTCAAAACGTTATTTAAAATTCAAAGTTTCTCTTTAAAAAATTATTTTTAAAAAAGTCAAAGTTTATCTTTCAATGATGTAAAAATGCTTTTGATAAACTTTAGAAAACGTAAGCTTAAAAATATAATTTTGGAAAACCTTTAATTTCTAAGAACCTAAAGAACAAAACTTGTGCATATTATGCATAATTACTTACAGCACTTGAATCACTCTGAAAGTCCAGCTAAAACAACCTACTAAAAGCCTCACAACACTCTTAAATAGGACCTATAATCAATCGTGGCAATTACTTAATATCCTTCACAAAGTATGAAACTTATCGAATTATACATACTGACTCACTAGGAAAATACTTTGCTGAACTAATAGCACTTTTAACACTAAATTAAAGTTCCTCTAACTAATGATATTCTAACCTATAATATTCCCTTGCATTAATCGAAACTCATATTGCCATGAGGAAGGCAGTAGCCAAAATATCATTGACCAATGATCTAATATAAAACCCCAAAGAAAATGTTAAACCATCCTAATATATATAACCAAAGAAAAGGTTTATTCATCCTAATATATATAATCAAATAAAACGTTAATTCATCCTAATATATATAATCAAAGAAACGTTAACCCAACCTAATGTATATAATCAAAGAAAACGTGACAAAACTAAAAGGACTTAATATATACAAATTTGAAAGAAAACATGATGGCAACATTCACTTGTTCTAGGGACCCATAATGGACAACGTGAAAGCCATACACACAGAGGCCAATTCTAAGATTTAATATATGTACAAATATATCTCTCAATGGGTTTAACAGTATATAACCTCAATGAAAAATTGTGGGCAATATCATTGACTTATTCTATATCTATATATATATATATATATATATATGTACATATCTGAAAGAAAAACGTAAGCCATAATCATAGATTAGAACTTGTAATTCGATGGCTCAATTCAAGAATGAAATCCGTAAACACTAACCTAAAAGTCTAAACAACAATTCTAGGAAAAAAAAATCCCTTTGAAACAAATCAACATATCACTAATGTTTCCAAGATCAAACTCTAACTCTTTAAATTCTTTGTTTCTAATAGATGAAAAATCATACTTGGAACAGTTGGTTGGCTCTTCAATTAACTCTAAGGAAAAATACACCTCCTTGTCTCCTTAGTGATGAAACCCTTCTTATGAAAACCCTAATTTGTCTTTTCCTCCACCTTATATTTTAACGCATCAGAAATGTGGGCTGGAGTTTAAAACCCACTTGAGCTTATCTCTTCAGTCTCCAAGAAGCCCATAAAACATCTTCCGCTTTTATTTATTTATTTCTTATTTTAATTGCCTCACTAAATTATATGCACTAAAAGTTTAATTTTCTCACATATTTGTAGTACCACAAAATTGTCTACTCCTATCTTACTGTGCACACACATATAGTACCTTAACTCTATATTAAAAATGACAAGGTACAGTGATAATTATAAAAACAAAATTGCGGTATTACACAAGACCCCCACTCTGCTTTCCGAGGAAGTTTGGCTCATCGGGAAACATTACTTATTCACTGTTATCGGCCCTTGTCCTTAGCCTTCTAACACACTTGCCCTTATTAATGCTTGGTTGTCCTCGGGCTCCTTGGCATCCTCGGACATAACCCACGACCCAATACCCCTACTTGGTTCTCTTATCCCCACAATAGCCCCTCGAAACTCCAGTCTTTCTCTCTTTTGAGAAAAATGGGTTTTCAATTTTATGTTATTGAGTTTCCCACGCTCATGGAATGTCCCTACGTGCAAGCGTCTTTTCACTTGCAATGAGCACATTCCTGACGCTTTAGCATCTAGGACGCTTCATTAATTACTTCACACGGTGCCCTGTCCCCCATGTTCTATGGTGCGATGAGAATCCTACGGTAGAGGTTTCTCATAGGGATACAAGCAGAAACTTTCCCATTCATTCTCCCTTTCTATATAAAACATTCGAAGAACCCAAGTCCTCCATTTTTTGAATCTTCAATCTCTCAGGAAGCGGTCTGAGGTGTTCCTTTTCTTCATTTTTGTAAGTACCCTTTAGTCTACCTATTGACTATTAGGACCCTTTCTTCTTCGGCCTTTTATTTTGTGCCTCATTCTTTTAACACCCCTTTCTTACTTCCTAGATGGGTAGATTTTCTAGTTTGGTAAATACCCCCAAGGGCATAGAAAACTTTAAGGCTCGATAAAATATACCACCTAGGGTCTTTATTCGGCATTGCCTTTAAGGAGAATTGCATGCTCTAAAGTCGGAGGGAGAAGTGGTGATTCCTATGATCGCCTTCATAGAAGGAGGGATAAAGATTCCTATGGGTAGAGTGACTAGGGATTTCTTGATTGCCCACAAACTTTGCCAAACCCAGTGTTCCCCAAACATATTTAGGATACTAGGTAGCGTGGACGCCCTCAATGAAAAGATGGGCGTAAATCTCACACATCATGACGTTAATTGGGTATATAATGGCCAGCTCCTTAAGAGTACAAGATATTATCTTAAAACTAGGGTCCCTGAAGTTAGACTCATCTCGTGTGATAGGCTTTCTTCGCCTTACTTACTATTAATTCAGTGGGCAAGGCAATGGATACTGATTTTCTAGAACGAATACAGAATCTAAAACTCACGGAGGAGGAAGGGGAGGAGATAACAGTCCGATCCACGCAAAGAGAGAAAATACTAGAAGAATGGTCTCTCAGTCTCATTGGTAAGTTCTTGGCCTCTCGACCCTTTAATCAGAGAGCAGCAAAGAATCTATTGAGATCAGTTTGGAAGATGGGGAATGACTTGAAAATAGTGGATATTGGGGAAGGATTTTTTCAGTTCAAATCCACCATTGGGAGCCAAATTAAATGGGTCTTGGACAATGGCCCATGGAGCTTCGAAAAATCAGCTCTTGTTATTGAGACGATGGGAGAAATGTATGACGCCGAGATCAGTAACGTTTACAACAGTCCCTATGTAGGTGCAAGTATGGGGTCTACCATTCGACCTCATCAACGAGGAAGCAGGGAGAGATATTGGAGGTGGTTTAGGCCGAGTGGTGGCAGTGGACTCAAAAGCTCTCACAGCAGACCAAGCACGATTCCTCAGGATTCAGATTGAGATTCCATTAAACAAACCTCTACGTCGAGGCAGTCCGATGATAAGCCCTGAGGGAGATAAATCATTAGTGGCGTTCAAATATGAGAGGCTGGTAGGCTTGTGTTTCCGGTGTGGTATGTTGGGCCATGAAGAACAATTCTGCAAGGTCCCCTCGGTGATGGTGGAAGGAGGGAATCCATATGGAGATTGGATGAAAGCGGGGTACAGAGGCAATCAGGGGAACATGGGGAGACGCCCACAGGGATTTCAATAGCCAAATGGGAGGAATGACGGGATTGATCGTGGAAGAGGTCCGCCACAGGTGACGGTGGATTCAAATTCAAATTCTGGAGTATTGGTCATTAATGAGAATGCCGAGAAATCAGGGATTAATGATAAGGCAAATAAAATCCCACCCGAGAAGAAAGCCAATCAAACAGCAACGGAAACTCAATTGATGAGGGTTGACTCTACAAATAAGGAAACAAAAATAAATGGGGGGATTGCAGATTTTTCGGATGCTATAAATCAAAGTAGGAAGCTTTATAGTGTCCCTATCAATTACGGCATTGACTCTATTCCTTTTGGATCAGAAACTAATGCTAAGGGCAAACAAAATACACCTAGGACATGTGACACACCACATGATGAAGTCTTATTCACGCAACCAATCAACTCACTAAATCAAAAAAGCACAAGAAAGAAAGGGCTACGCAGAAGGGAGGCAGCCAAGCAGGAGGGAATGAATATTGAAATAAAAAAAGCAGGACTGAAGAGAGACAATAGAACCTGGGAGGATGATGAAGCCCTTGAAAATACAGATTTCAAGAAGGCTAGGGTGGAAGCACAGATGGCAAAATCAAATAATCCAGCGGCGGAGGCTGATTTCCAGCCCCGCCGATCACAATGAATGCTATAAGCTGGAACTGCCGGGGGCTTGGGAACCAACGCGTAGTTAACGCTCTCTCTCATATGGTGAGGGAAAAGAGACCCAAAATTATCTTTCTCATAGAGACTAAGCTAATGGTCAACGAAATGAGAAAGTTGAAGGAGGAGTTACACTATCAGGGAGGTTTGATTGTACCATGTGACAGAAGTTGGGGAGGAAGACGTGGTGGACTAGTGATGCTTTGGAAAGATGAAGTTAACCTGCATATACAAACTTACTCACCGCACCATATTGATGCTATCATTCGGACAGACACAAGATCTCCGTGGAGAATTACAGGATTTTATGGTTACCCTGAGGAAAGCCATAAACATAATTCCTGGAATTTGTTGCGCCATCTCCATTCTAGGATGTCGATGCCTTGGGTATGCATAGGAGATTATAATGAAATCCTATCCTTTGATGAAAAACAAGGTCGGATTGAGAAGGCATTTCCCCCAATGTTAGCTTTCTGGAATACACTAGCTCATTGTGAGTTGATGGATTTGGGCTTTCAAGGAGGCAAATTTACATGGAGCAATGGTAGGCCTGGAGTGGAGTTTGTTCAGGAAAGAATTGATAGGGCCTGTGCAAATCAACTGTGGAGAGATTTATTTCCAAGGAGCCGAGTAATACACCTCTCTGCTTCTTATTCGGATCACATCCCAATCTTGTTGGCCATACAAGCAACCAGTGAAGTGTGTAGGAAGAAGAATGTTCCCAGAAAATTTGAGGAAAAATGGGCTTCCCACTCGGAGTGTAGACAGATTATTGAGCAAGCATGGCGGCAAAGAGTAGAAGGTGGCAGCCCGATGTTCTGTTTATTCCAGAAGATAAAAAACACACGGCTGGCCTTGATAAAATGGGAAAGGAGGGCTTTTGGATACACTAAAGCCTCCCTTCGGGCCAAGCAGCAGAGGTTGGAGGAGCTCACTTGTATGAATGATCCAACACTATTGGGAAGGATAAGGGAAATAAAGGTGGAAATCAATAACATGCTACATCAAGAAGAGTTGGCATGGCGGCAGCAATCTAGAGCAATTTGGCTACCCGCCGGTGATAAAAACACTAGTTTTTTCACCAAAGAGCAACCCAAAGAAAGCGAAAGAATCAGATTTTGGGGGTCCTTAATTCAGCAGGGGTATGGTGCACAGATGATGAACAGGTAGCGGACATAGCTGTGGAGTACTTTCAGGACTTATTTACATCACACCAACCTGAAGAGAGAGAGCTTAGCCGAGTCCTTGAAGCAGTGGATAAAAGGGTCACAGATGAAATGAATGATGCACTGTTGGAGGCGTACACAGGTGACGAGGTACGGAGAGCCTTATTTCAAATGCACCCTTTAAAGGCGCCGGGGCCGGATGGTATGTCTCCTTTCTTTTTCCAAAAATTTTGGGGTATAGTTGGACATGATGTTACTAGTGCTATCCTATCTGCTTTTAATTCGGGTCGTTTACTTCACAAAATGAACTATACTCACATTGTCTTGGTGCCAAAAAAGAATAATCCACAAACTCTAGGTGATTTCCGACCCATTAGCTTGGGCAATGTGATCTCTCACCTATTCTCAAAGGTCCTAGCCAACCGCCTAAGGCTGATTCTACCAAGGGTGATCTCTGCTACTCAGAGTGCCTTCATCCCAAGAAGAATTATTACAGATAATACTATAGTTGCCTTTGAAGTGCTCCACAGAATGAGGAATAGAAGAAGAGGAAGGGATGGTCAGATGGCAATAAAATTAGACATAAGTAAGGCTTATGATCATGTAGAGTGGCAGTTTTTGAGGAAGATAATGATTTGTTTGGGGTTTGATGAGAGATGGGTGGTACTTGCAATGGAGACAATTCATACAGCCACATATTCGATTCTCATAAATGGTGAACCCAAAGGATTTATACAACCCACGAGAGGGATCAAGCAAGGTGACCCATTGTCACCATACTTGTTCCTCTTATGCGCCGAAGGTCTTTCAGCCATGCTTAAAAGAGCTGAGGAGCAGAAATAAATACAAGGCATACTATCTTGCAGAGGGGGAGTCCGTTTATCTCATCTACTTTTTGCCGATGATTGTCTACTGCTTTGCCAAGCTAAAATTGAGGAATGCCAAAACCTTTTACACCTTCTTCACAGCTATGAAGTAGCATCCGGCCAGGCCATTAACAGAGGGAAGACGACTTTATTTTTTAGCAAAAACACAAGGGCCAACATGAAGCAGTCAATGCAAAACATGCTGGGAGCACAAGTCTTCCATGATTGTGAACAATACCTTGGGCTGCCCATGATTGTCGGAAAGTCTAAAACAAACATCTTCAAAGGTGTGAGGGAGAGAATTGCAAAGAAAGTAACCGGGTGGAAAGAGAAGCTTATCTCAAAGGCGGGAAGGGAAATCCTTGTTAAAATGGTAGCCCAAGCGGTCCCAACTTATACGATGAGTATTTTCAAAATTCCAAAGCAAATCTGTGAGGATATCAACTCTATCTTGGCAAGGTATTGGTGGGGTCAGCTAGGTGAGGAAAAAAAGGTACATTGGATGAGTTGGAGTAAGCTTTGCAAGCCAAAGAAGATGGGCGGGATGGGTTTTCGCGACCTACATGCCTTTAATTTAGCCTTACTAGCTAAACAAGCATGGAAATTGGTTCAGAAAGACGACTCTCTGTTCTACCGTATTTACAGAGCCAGATACTTTCCAAACTCAACGTTTTTGGAGGTTGAGCTGGGCCACAATCCATCCTATGTTTGGCAAAGTCTCCTTTCGGTGAGGGAGGTAATCTTGGCTGGCTCAAAGTGGCAGATTGGGAACGGTAAAACCGTTAAAGTCCTATCCCAAGAATGGCTCCCTCACCCCCTGAGGCTAACTGGAGATATACCAGAAGATATGTGTGTGTAGGAGCTTATTAATCAGCAAACAAAGCAGTGGGATCGAAGGAAACTGACGTCTCTGTTTGATGAGGGCACTCGCCAAGAAATTTTGGCGTTACCTCTTATAAGGGTGGAGGAGGAGGACAAAGTAGTTTGGAAGGCAAACAAGGCTCAAGGCTTCACGGTTAAGTCTGCTTATCAGGTGGTGTTACGGCTAGAGCACCAGCACAACGGAGAGAGCTCTCATACTCTGAAGGAATGAAAAAGTCTGGCAACATATTTGGACTATTAATGTACCCCCAAAGGTCCGGAATTTTCTGTGGAGAGCGTGCTCAAACATCCTACCAACCAGGGAGAATTTGCATCGGAGGAAAGTAGAAGTGGACCCACGTTGTGAGTTTTGCGAGCAACAGCTCGAGACAGTTTGTCATGTGCTGTGGGAATGCCCATTTGCTCGCAATACATGAGCTTTAGTGAGGGGCAGACTGCAAAAATGTCCAAATGAGGCTGCAGACTTTTTCGTGCTGCTCAAGATGCTACAGGATAGGCTAGATCACAGAGACATAGAAGTCTGGGCAGTCACAGCCTGGGCTCTATGGAATGCTAGAAACAAGTTCTACTTTGAAAAGGTGCAACTGCAACCGAAACTCATTGCTAATGGTGCCTTAACTTTGCTGACAGAATACCAAAGACTAATGGAAGCCCAGTCCAGCTCTTAATCTTTATCTTTCTCTTCACAGTATTGTATTGTCTTTCTTTTATGTCTTTTCTTCATCCCCAGCTAAGCCCTGTGGGCGGCTTAAATGACTGGGTTATGCATATCTATCACACTGGAAATATGTCTCCAGGTTGTCCTAAATTCATAATGTACCTTCAGATTTTAAAGCAATTAAATTCTATCGTCTCTTTCTCAAAAAAAAAACAATGAACACTTTAACTTCCTAGCTTATTGCTTCTTTTCTTATAGCTCAAAAATTTATTCCTAGATGCCTACTAGACCCTTCTCTCTAATTATGCCTTTGTTTCTTGATTTTTTTTTTTTTTTGCAGATAAAAATTTCACAGCCCCTAATCTTAATCTTGTTAAAGATCCCGACCTTATCAGGATACTTAAGTTCAAAATCTTCCTCCATACGGATGGACAACTATGGGCCGCCCATGTCATCCTTGGGTATAAGCCAATCTCCACAAGTTTCCAGTCTCCTAAGTACCTCATAAAGGCGAAAGATCCCCGGTTGCACCAGATTAATATCGCAGTACCCAGCTTCCTCGGGGGTTCTCCCCCTCCAGGTACTCAACAAGTTGAGCTGCCTATTCAAAGAACTTCCGGGGAAGAAGCAACCTCTTCGCACCAAGCTCCCGAGGAAGTGGTGACCAAAGTAATTGAGGGTGTAGATTTCAAAGAGGATTTTGAGGTTTTTGACCGGCCGTCCCCCATCAAATCTCACCACGCTTCCTTTTACGATTTACCTCCTGCTCAAGTAAGCAACAACCAAAAGCCGTTTGACATTCCTAAAACTATGGTGCTCCAAAGGAAAAAGAACACCAGTCTGCTAGAGCTCTTGGAATCACATGCTGGGGGGTCTACCCCTAAGGTGGTTGTTCAGCCTCGCCCTCCTACTCCCCTCCCTGCCTATACTTCCCCTTATGAACCAACAGATAAGAAGAGGAAGTAGGACAAAAAAGGTAAGGAGGTGTCCGAAGAGGGTGAAGTGGTGCCCATCAAAGAGCTCGAACCCTAAAAAGGGGAAAAAAATCACCATAGGGGTGCAAAGTAAGACCTCGACTGAAGGTGTGGTTGCGGCGAGGGTGTTTGAGCGTCGCCCCAGGGTTCCAATTTGGAACCCCCCACTAGAATTGGATGGAGCCCCACTCCCTCTAGACTGCAAAGTTGGCTACGTGGCTAGCGCACTGGAACAACCCTTGCTTTTGCCTCAAGACATGGCTAACCTGAGGACTTTAAAAAAGCACTAGGTGTTTCTGACTTTGAAGAGAGACCTAGCCATGGTAAGCCTTTCAATCCATTACTTGTATTGAATACACATATTCTCATCCACTTGAAGGATTTATCTTGGTGTTTTCTTCTAAGCAATCTAGGCAACAAATATCGTCAAGGAATGGGTAGATGATGCCCATAAACAGTTTAAGGATGAGGAAGCATGGCGTATAGCTACTGTCCAAAGACATAGCTGACCTAAGGACTTCAAAAAGCACGAGGTGTTTCTAACTTTGAAGAGAGACCTGACCATGGTAAGCCTTTCAATCCATTACTAGTATTGAATATACATATTTCTCTTCCACATTGAAGGATTCATCTTGGTGTTTTCTTCCAAGCAATCCAGGCAACGAATATCGTTGAGGATTGGGTAGATGATGCCCATAAATAGTTTAAGGATGAGGAAGCACTGCATATAGCTACTGTCCAAACTCTTGCCGTGGCTGAAAAAAGGATCAAAGACCTCAACACCAAATTGATTGAGGCAGCCAAAGAGAGAAAGAGTGCTGAAGTTGCACTAGCTGGCACTAAGAAGCAGGCCGAGGACCAGCGTCAACAACTACATAAAGCCGAGGACCAGCTTGCAATTTCTAAGGAGCAGATAGAGGCTCAGAAGAAAGAATTAGAGAAGGTTGAGGAGGCTATAGCTCAGGCCGAACAAAATGGTTATGACATCAGGGTAAAAGAGACTAAAGAAACCCTAAGAGCCCAAGTCACTAGAGTCTGCTGATGTTACTGCCTCCAAGAATGGACTGAGGCATGAAACTTGGCTAGGGTGGGCGCTTCTTTAGAATTGAGGAAGACAGAAAAATTTTTCTACCCCCTAGCCTTGTGTGTAGCAGCTCCATCTAGCTCCTGAGTGGACATTGCTCCTAAAGCGCCTGAGTCTGGCCAACCCATCCTTGTTGATACCCTTCCAGCCACTTTAGAGACCTTTAAAGAACTTGATAAAACAAGCACTAAGGGTAAGGAGAAGGAAGCGATCAAAGAGAAAGTGCCCAAGCAAGCTAAACTTCTACTAGTGCTTAAAGAAACTTCCAAAGAGAAAGAGACAACCCAAGGCAAAGTGCTTGAACAAGCTAAACCTCTATCAATACTAAGGAGGCTTCCAAAAAGAAAGAAGCAGCTCAAAGCAAGGTGCCTGGGCCTTCTGCCCAACTAGCAGCTAAAACCGACCCCCCTCTATCCATTACTAGTTAAGGCATGATCCTTATAACATGTACTTGTTTTATTGTCATTTTTTTTGAACATGCATTTCCATTGCCTTACCAAGGCATCACTTAATGAAAAGTGCCAATTTTCTTTATATTCCCATTGCTTATGTACGACTTGTAATACTATCTGTCTACTATCAAATATGGCCAAATTATTTAACTCTAAACCCAAATTGTGGGTTTTACTAATTAGTGTACCTTAGGTGTTCAGTTCAAGAGGCCATGTATGATGAAGGCTCCATTCATCATTTTGAACAAATAAAAGGCATTAGTTTGCCCAAGGCATATGGTCTGAGAAACTAGACACGGCTAGGGCTTTGTTCAACACTTAAATAAATAAAAAACATTAATTTACCCAAGGTAAGTGGCCCGAGGAACCAAATATGACCGAGGTTCTGTTTAACACTTTAACCAATAAAGAACATTAATTTACCCAAGGTACATGGTCTGAGGGACCAAGTATGACCAAGGTTTTGTTGAATACTTAAACAAATAAAGAGCATTAATTTACCTAAGATATGTGGTCTGAGGGACCAAGCATGACCAAGGTTTTGTTTAATATTTAAACAAATAAAGAATATTAATTTACCTAAGATACGTGGTCTGAGGGACCAAGTATGACCAAGGTTCTATTTAATACTTAAACAAAGAGTATTAATTTACCTAAGGTACGTGGTCTAAAGAACTAGACATGGCCGATATTCTGTTTAATACTTAAATAAATCAAGATTATTAATTTACCCAAGACACGTGGTTTGAGGGATCAGACATGATCGAGGTTCTGTTTAATAGTTAAACAAATCAAGTGTATTAATTTACTCAAGGTACGTGGTCCAAGAAACCAGGCATGGTCGAGGTTCTGTTTAATACTTAAACAAATGAAATTAAGGCATGTTATAGTAGAAACAAAAGATGGCAAGACTGCTTTTTATTAACAATAGTACCTTTTAAGATTATTTACATTCCATGAACGTGGTACAACATTTTCATCTAAATCTTCTAGAAAATAATCTTCTATCCCAGCCATTGAAGTGATACAGTATGACCCTTCCTAATTAGGTCTTAATTGCCCCCAGGACGGGTTCTTTGTAGTCTCCACTACCTTTCTTAACACTAAATCCCCTGGTACCAATGGCCTAACCTTCACCCTTGTATCATACCCTTGCTTAAGCTTCTGCTAATAGTGTGCTAACTTGACCATGGCCGCTTCTCTTCGTTCATCAATCAGATCCAAACTCCTTTCTAACAATTGGCCTTTATTGTCTGGAGTAAACAAGCTTGTCCTTAACGTTAGAAACCTCGTCTCTAGAGGGATCATAGCCTCAGACCCATACATCATAGAAAAAGGCGTTTCCCCATCGATTATGACTTTGTTGACTGTTTTTGCCAATCCATTCCCCTACAGATAGGCTGGGGTTGAATATCTATTCTTAATGCCTAGTTCACAGAAATATCTCCTAAAAGCCTTATTATCAAACTAAAGCCCATTGTCCGAGATAAGGTTATGAGGAATCCCAAATCAGGTCACAATATTCTTCCAAACAAATTTCTTTGCGTCAACATCCCTAATGTTGGATAGTGGTTGAGCCTTGACCCACTTTGTGAAGTAATTGGTTCCAACAAGAAGCCATCTTCGATTTCCCACAGCTCTAGGGAATGGCCCTACAATATCTAGGCCCCACTGAGCAAATGGTCATGGACTAGACAAGGCATTGAGTACACTCCCAGGCTGGTGAATGTTTGGAGCAAATTTTTGGCACTGATCACAATTTTTGACATACTCTTGTGCTTCCTTTTTCATGTTGAGCCACCAGTAATCCTAAGTGAGAGCTCTATGTGACAATGATTTGCCCATGTATGAATTCTACATATCCCTTTATGCAATTCCTCCAAAAGTGGCTCTAACGCCTTAGGATGGACACAAAGCAAATATGGCCCTGAGAAAGAGTGTTTATACAAATTTTGTTCCTTAGACAACTAGAATTGAGGAGCTTTCTTCATATATTTTCTGCCTCCCCACTTTTGAGAGGTAACACACCCTCCTTCAAAAATAGAACTATGGGATCCATCCGGTAGGGTCTAACCCTAATTTGGAGTACCTGGACCTTTGTTATCTCCTTCTCGGCAGGCCCATTCAGATCTTCAATGAGGATAACTCGAGGAAGGTCCTGTCTAGAAAAGGTAGCCAAAGAATCTACATGTGCATTTCTATTTCTCAGGACTTGTTGTATGGAGAAAAATTCAAAACTTGATTGTAACCTCTGAGCTTGATTCAGATATCTTTGCATTCTTAGATCCCTGGCCTCCAACTCTCCCTTTACTTGCCCAACGACTAACCTTGAGTCTTTCCTCCCATTTTCTTGACCATAGCTATCCCAACCAATAAGGTTTCATACTCTGCTTCATTGTTCGTAGTTGTGAAGCCCAGCCTCAAGGATTTCTCAATAGTGATTATATCTGGAGACACTATCACCACTCCTACTCTAGATCCCTTTTGATTTAGCGCACCATCAATAAATAGCTTCCAGGGTGAAGGCCCTTGAAAAGAAATGATTGAAACCTGGTTTCCCCCAATCCTGTGCTCTTCGACTTTAACTTCTATTGGAGACTTATTAAATTTTGCCACCAAATCCTCATAAACTTGTCCTTTAATTGAGGTATGAGGCATTTACTTTATATCAAATACTCCTAAAATTGTCCCCTATTTGGCCATTCTTCCTATATAATCAGACTTTCGAAGCAACGAGTGCAAGGGGAGTTGAGTTAGAACTACAACTGTATATGCCTAGAAGTAATGGGGGAGCTTTCGTGTAGCATGCACAACGGCCAAAATGGCCTTTTCCAAGGGCAGGTAACAAACTTTAGCTTTATGCAGCGATTTGCTCACATAGTAAACTGACCTCTGTACCCCATTTTCTACATTTACCAAAGCCAAGCTAATTGCCTGAGAGGCCACAACAATGTAGGTGAAAAGGACGTCCTCCTTTTTGGGTTTGGACATAATGGGTGGCCGAGAAAGGTAATCCTTCAACTGTTGGAAGGCAATGGCACATTTTTCATTTCACTCGAACCCTTTCCACTTGTGCAAGAGCTGGAAAAATGGTTTGCATCTGTCTATTGATCGAGAGATAAGCCTATTCAAAGCTGCAGTCATTCCAGTAAACTTCTGCACCTCTTTGGGATTCCAAGGAGGTTGTAAATCATTGATTGCTTTAATCTGATTAAGATTAACTTCAATCCCACAATAGGTGACTATGTAGCCTAAAAACATGCTTGAGCTAACACCAAAAGAGCACCTAGAAGCATTGAGACGCAATTTATGCCTCCTCAATACCTCAAATATACTTCTGAGGTCACTCATATGCTCAGCCATTACCTTGCTCTTTACAACCATATCGTCAATATAGACTTCAATATTTTTGCCAAATTGGGGTTCAAACATTTTAGTCATCATCCGCTGGTAGGTAGACCCCGCATTCTTCAATTCAAAAGGCATGACCCGATAATGATAATTCCCAGTGGGCATCACAAAATCAGTTTTCTCCTAGTCGGCCAGAGCTAGCGGTATTTGGTGGTACTCTTGAAAGGCCTCCAAAAAGCTCATTCGGGGATGACCAATCATCGCATCCACCAATTGCTCTATTTGAGGTATCGAGAAGGGGTCCTCAGGGCAAGCTTTATTTAAATCTGTGAAATCTACACATACTCGCCACTTTTCATTTTTCTTTTTCGCCACTATCGTGTTGGCCAACCATTTGGGATAAAAAAACCTTCTTAATTGCCCCTGCATGCTTAAGCTTTATCACCTCTTCCTTAACAGCCTTGGCATGTTCTCTAGAAGAGCGCCAAGGTGGTTGTTTCTTCATAATAATGGTTAGGTTGACATTTAAATGATGACAGATGAAATTCAGATCCACTCTAGGAGCTTCATTGGCACTCCAAGCAAAAACATCCACATTCTTTCGAAGGAAAGCTAGCAATTCCTCTTTCTCTTAAAGAGGCAACTGGACTCCAATTTGGAAATACTTTTCTTCATTATTATCTATTGTAACCTTCTCTAACTCCTTGCACTTCACCCCTTCATCCGTGGTATACGAGGACACTTCCACTTCCATTAATTGCTACAAAGCCTTTTCAAGGGTTCCCAAGGATTCATCCTCGGACTGGTGTCTGATAGCAGTAACTAAGCACTGCCTTGCCATGGCTTGGCTTCCAATTAGCTCTTCAACATGATCCCCAGAGGGGTAATTCACCTTCAAATGTAGAGTTAAAGATACAACTTCCATGGCATGAAGCCATGGTCTTGCCAAGATGGCAGTATAAGGTGAATAAGCATCCACCCCAATGAAATTGACTTCTACTGCTCTTGATCCCACTTGAATGGATAGTCTAATCATACCCCTTGGGACAACGGTCTTCCCATCAAACCCTACCAGAGGGATATCATAACTAACCAGATCCTCGACTTCAACTTAAGTCCCTTAAACAGATCAGGATACATGATCTCAGCATCACTGCCCTAGTCTACTACAACCCTTCTCACATCATAACCTCTTATCTGAAAGGTAAGCAATAAGGCATCATCATGTGGCTGATAAGTTCCAACCTTATCCTCGTTAGAGAAACTCAAAGCGGGTCGGGCTTGCATCTTTCCCTATTTAGGCTCAGGGAATGGATCCTCGGTGTGTGGATTTGATACTGACATGACCTCAAACGAGCACATGCCCATCTGACACGAAGTTACTAGGATTACATTAATTGTTCCTAGGGAGGGTCTTAAGGGATTCTCCCGCTGATATACTAATCCAGCTTGACTTCCTTGCGTAGATGGTTGGTACGGGAACTACTTCAGCTTCCCAGCCTTGACCAATTGCTTAAGATAATCTTGTAAAGTTCAACATTCCTCCATAGTGTGTCCACGATCCTGATAATACTGGCAATAAAGACCTTGGTTACGCTTAGTAGGGTCTCCCCCCATCTTATTCGACCACTTGAAGTATGGTTTGTTCTTTATCTTATCAACGATTTGGTGTACGGGTTCCCTGAAAACTGTGTTAACTGTTTGGGGAGTAGAATGCCCCGCATGTCTTAGAAAATCTCTCCTAGGTCTATTGTTATTATACCTCTCTGACCTGAAATCCCTTTGGTCACTAGGAGTTACCTTAGCTTTCCCTTTCCCTTATTGTTAATCTCCCTCGACCCGTTTTTACTTGTCAATTCAGTCCATTAACTGACGCAAACTCCGTGCAGGCTTCCTAGTCAAGGATTTTCTCAGCTTATGCGTAGTAGGGAGACCAACCTTAAATGTCCTTACAGCTACGTCCTCGAAGTCTCCATCTATCTCGTTAAAAATTTCTCAATACTTGTCAAAATAAGTCTTTAAAGTCTCCCCTTCTCTCATTGCCATTGACAGCAAGGACTTTAAAGGACAAGGAACTCTACTATATGTAATAAATCGAGCTCCAAAGGCCCTGGTAAGCTCCTGAAAAGAGCTAATAGAACCCTCCTCTGCCCCATTAAAACATCTCATCGCAACAGGCCCCAAGTTAGATGGGAATACCTTGCATATTAGGGCTTCATTCCTCCAATGAACAGTCATTTTTTTATTAAAATGGCTAAGGTATTCCACTGGGTTTGTCTTGTAAATAGTAAAAGTAGGTTGTGTGAACCGATGAGGTAGTTTTACTCTTTCAATCCTCCGTGTAAACGGTGACATTGAGATTTGGCGTAAGGCTTTACTCTTTGCATCATTTCCCAAGCCCTTATGGTCCTAACTTCTATCCCTTTGCCTACAATATCGTTCCTCCCTATAGGAAAAGGATTCACTAGAAGGAGTTCTTGATTCGGGTCTATAACTGTCATCATCACTAGACTTAAACCTTGAGCTTGAAGGAGACTTCTTCCTTTGCTTGCGACATAATTTCTACGTAGATGATCAATCTCCAATTGCAAGTTTCTAGTCTCTTCCCCATGCGAGACATGACTCCTAGTTCTGGAATGACTCCTGCTAGTGTGAGTCGTGTGCACACTTAATTCACGATCTCTCCTTTGTTCCAAATTAAGGAAATGGTCCTGGTGTTGAGATAGCACAGACTCTTCTCGATTTGGCCCTGAACCCACCATAACTGAACAAGATCACAGGTGCTTACCTGTTTCCACAGATGGCGCCAATTGTAGGGACCAAGATTGGCTCTCAGCCCAACAAATGTAAGTGATGGCCCAACAAGCTCACAACAATAGATTTGTTAGAGAATGGATTTAACAGGTGAAGATTTAATGAATCAAGTATGAGTCACTATGGATTGGTTTAGTGCTATAATGATTGAGAAGTATAATTTGAAGAGAAAAACATTCCTCGGTCAAATCCTAGGAAGGTATGTTCTTATATAAATTTCAGACTTTCATGAATACACAGAGTTCTTAGTTTACAGAGTTCTTCTTTTTCCCTCTTTCTTTATTAGATCCCCTCCTTCTGTCATGGAATCCCTTCCCTTATATACTCATTCTCCTTCCCCCCCATCTTAGCCTTCCACTTGTTGATCAAGTAAGTGATCTCCTGGATGCTTGTTCCATCTAAACTTTCCAGAAGTCTCTGTGTGTAGCTGTAAGGTTGAATATCACTATTCAGACATCACTTCCACATAAATGCGACCAATTGGTTAGGTACAGAGCATTCAATGTGCTGGTCGCAGCCTTCTTCTCAGATATATCTTAGTTCACTGTTGACTCCTCTCTTTGAAGCTTATCCTCCCAAGCATGGTTGCCCCTTGCCCAATATTTGCTAGGTGGTTGGGCTCTAGACCCCGCTCCGCTTTTCGAGGAAGTTTGGCTCCTCAGGAAACATTACTTATTCACTGTTATCGGCCCTTGTCCTCGGCCTCCTAACCCACTTGACCTTATTAAATGCTTGTTTGTCCTCGGGCTCCTTGGCATCCTCTGCCATGGCCCATGACCCAATACCCTTACTCAGTTCTTTTATCCCCACAGTAACAATTTTACTAGCTTACGTTAGTATTTTTTTTTTTTGGGATAAACATTTATCCTACATCATCTATTTCCTAATAATAAAGTAACAAATTTAAAAGTATTATTTTTTCTTCTCAAAATTTTTTTCTTTTGGAATAAATAAAAAAAAATAGCTAATATTTATTAACTTTAACGTAAACTAAAAAAAAAAAAAATTCTAATAACATTAACTATTTTTTGGGATAAAGTAAAAAAAAAAACCTAATATGTAATTAACATAAAATTCTTAATTATGTAAACTCCTTTTTCTTTTTGTTGACATCAAGTTATCAAGTTCTTTACAACTTAAAATTATCTAATATAAAAGTGGGGTATATATGCGGTTTGTTATATTTTTCCCTTTTCCCACCGTACGTTTTCTTGATGTATTCTTTCCTTCTCATACTTACATTACCTATGAAACTTGCATGTATGTATTTGCCTTCTTCTTTTTGTTTTTTCATAAAAGTCCCTTCTTTATTTTTTATTTTCATCAAATTGACTATGTTTTGTGTGTGGGTTGCCTTTTGTTTAAGTTATTTTTGTTAACTTTGATCTAATTTATATGCTTATTATGGTCTTCAAAATCAATTGTATTTGAAAGATCTGTTTTCCAATATGTGTAGATCCCATAGATAGCCATGGGACCAAGATTTGAGCATCCAAAACCATGATAATGAACATCACTCCACATTCCACAAAGAGTGGAGACAGGAAATTGATTAAATATAAAAAGGGTGATGTAAAAATAATGGATATTTAAGGTGATGTGAAATCTTCATGACTTCGCTGCCTCTCCCTTGCTATCAAAGTTAATTCAATTTTCATGTGAGTTTCTTTACTTTAACTCTAATTCCAGATTTTTTTTAATGTTTAGAAATTAATATTGTTTGTAATTATTGAATCCAAAGTTTCTTTGTGTTTATATATTTATGTGCGTGTTATTGTGAATTTTGCTTTCAAAATATTTTTTTAATTTTATAAATTTGGGTAGTTTTAATTTGTAAATTCGGGATGATTTCTTGGGGTTAAAATAAAAATTTAAGGTCAAATTTAATCATAATTCATGCAATAGTAGGGTGTAAGATGTTGATAATAATTTTATGTTTATTTACATTAATTAACATAAACATCTTAGCATGTTTAGTGTTGATATTAATTTGACACTTTGAAATGCAAGCGTTTCATTATAATTAATGTTATTATGCCGGTATGTTATAATTATTATTTGTTGTTCCTCACCCTACTTCATCTTAATTTTATTTGAATAAGTAAAAGTTATGTCTTAGTTAGACCAAGTATAACATTTCTCTTCAATCATTAATTAGTGTTTCTCAATAAAATTATTCATGCTATAAGTTTATGACCAAAACCATGCAAAACCCTCCTGTTTACTACTAAAAGCTTTTAGAAATTTTAAACTTGCCATAATCTTTAAAATATTTTTACTATTTTTTTTGTTATTAATTTATTATATTATCTAAAAAAAATATTTTTTAAAATTTATATATATTTCTGTTATTAAGCCATGCATTGCACGGGCATACTACTAATTTTATTAAGTAGTTTATGGTTGAGAGCCTAACTTACCTAATCAGTAAATATGGGTGAGAACAAAGTACAAACTTGAGGGATTTTCTCTTGAAGCCCAAATCCATATGTGACTGACTAATGGTCCTATTCCTAATATGATTGTGATCAGTTCAACACCTTTGTAACAGACCAATGCATGATCCACCAGCTATTTGCTATTTTGGCCATGCATTAGGCTTTGCTGCATGGACCAGCTTTCTACATTTCCTTAGACAAAGTAGATTTTTATTTATTTTTTAGATTGTTGGAAATATATACAATACTATGTTTTTAACCTTGCAACTTGGATTCCTTCTTTCTAAAAATCTAAGAACTTTTTTTACGATGAAGTGTCAATTGAGTTATAATTCTCTTGGTAAGATAAAATAGAATTTAGATCATAAAGTTCTTATCTAATATGAATCAAAGATCAGTTGAACATACATATATATATATATATATATGTATATATACACACACACACACACACACATATATATATATATATATATATATAAGTATATAAAAGATAGAAATTCTGCTATAATCTAATTTAAGTGTATACGTGTGTGAAACTTCCTCTTAGATACTTGAATTCCAGTTCTTGCCCCCCACACCTCACAAGCATTTATACTTGTGGAGTAACCATCGCACCAAGGATGTGTGGTGGTAGTTGAACAAATATTAGTACTAAAAGTATGAGAGATTTTTTTTTTTTTTTGAGAAAGAAGTATGAGGGTATTTGTACGTACACATTAAATTATAAAAATTATTCAATACAACTAATGCTTAACTATGTATTTAAGAAAATAATAATGGAAAGAGAGAATAATGCTTATCCTTTGTGTGCCAGAATTTACACACCAAAAAATTAAAAAGAGAGTATTTTATAGCAAATGTAAAAATGAATAGGAGGCAGCGGGGAGCTGTTATTCCATGGTTTGTTGATGCAAGCTTGTTATTAGTTATGAGTTATGACTTGCAATTGGATACTTAGAGAAGCAAACAAAGCTGCGTACACACTTTAATCGTTGGTCCTTAATCGTTATCTAACTCTTGGTCATGGCCGTCCCTAATTTTGTCAAGTAGAGGATAGTCTTTGCCTTGGTCTTCTTCTTTTGTACTAATTTGCCTTTGTGGCCACTTTCTTTCTAATTTTGCTTCTATCAAAAGTAATCATCAATAGCTTGTTTTGATGAATGTGATACCATGCATAGGTCATTCTAAATCAGACCACGTTTTTCATGGAAATATAGGTTTTGCGCTGAACGGCATGGATGGAGACATTGGAAGGTAGGGTACACAATTAACCCGCCAAAACCTATTCGATTGGAATCTAGTGGGTTGGGTCAGTTTTTAGGGGTTGGTGGGGTTATGATTTATTTATTTATATTTTATAGTGGGTGGTTCGGGTCATAACAATTACAAATCCGCCTAACCTGACCTAACTCATCTATATGTAATATATATTTAAAATTTAAAAAATATATGTAAATATATATTATATAATTAATAATTTTGTTATTTAATTTTTTTCTCCTCTTTCGCTCTTCTTATATAAAACCCAAAGTCCTAAACCCTAAGAGCATTGGCATTAGGTGTGCCAAATGCCAAATTTTTCGGCATTTGGCACACCAAACACCAAAAATCATGCCTTAGAGCATTCTCATCAAGTGTGTCAAATGCCAAATATTTGGCATTTGACACACCAAACTCTAAAAAATTACTTTCATCACGTGTTTTAAATGCCATAATATTTGGCATTGATGAACAGTGCAATCTCAAATTTAAGATCGCACTGTTCACAAATTGTAAACCTTATATTATTTTTTTATTCAGGTGGGGCCTGCTTTCTTTTAAAGAAATAATAAAAATTGAATGAAGTTGTAAAAAAATGAATAAAAATATTATAGAAAGAATATTTAAATGATATTGTAAAAAGAAAATAAAAGAATGTTTGATGTTTGTTATATTGTAAAATGAGATGTTAAAATTGTAAAAGTAGTGTTTTGAAATTATAAATGTTAAAATTTTTACAATTATTGATGAGAATGCTCTTATGAGATGTGTCAAATGCCAAAAAAAAAATGGCATTTGTTACAGTGCAATTCTATATTTAGAATTGTACGATAAAGAATGCTATAAATTTATCTTATTATTTTATTAAAATTTCCTCTCTCTTCAACCCATATTCTCCTTCTCTCCCCGTGTGCTTCTCAGACTTCCTTTCTAACTCTCTTCGTCTCTTCATTCTCTTTCGCCGATCCCAACCATGCCTCCAATCTTAGCACCAATCTCAGCCACATTGTTGATCTCAGCCACTTCCTCAACCATAATGTTAGGACATATGTGTTTCACTTGTTTAGAACATATGTCATTCATTATTTATGTAGTTGGCTAATCCTTTGACAAAATGCACTTTACTTGTATTTGGATTGATCTAGGATGTGTTTAATACTTCAAAGAACATGTTGTTCAAGTATAGTATTAAAGCCATGAAGATTGGACCAAGAAACAAGTGAAGAAAATGTGTTTACTAAAGCTAGACACTTGCAGATAGCTGCAGATAGTTGCTGGACAACTGTTGGACACCTGATGGATAGTTGCTCGACAACTTCTCGACAAATAGCTATTTATCGAGGTTTAATGAGGCTCGACAGATGCTATCTATCGAGGCTATCTATCGAGGTTACGGAAATCAGAATTTTCAGATCTGATTTTTGGGCCAGGCTTTTGTATTTGTGTAGGGTTTTTTTTCTCACAACTCTAGACATATATAAGACATATTTTAGAGGCCGTCACATAAGAGAATACAAGGAGAACATATGCAAAAGGTGATCGAAGCCTTATTCTCTCTAAAAGAAGATACTGCGTCTTTGTGCCATAAGGTTTTGTAACCAAGTGCTTCTTGATCTTCATTGTTAATGAAATGAAGAACTTTGCAACCAACATTCTTCTTTCTCAAATTGGTGAGTGAGTCACGTACTGGGATTCATGCAAAGGAGTTAGTCATGTACTAGGATTCGTGCAAAGGAGTTAGTCACGTACTGAGATCCGTGCATCAAAGGGTGGCGTTCATATATTGAAGAGTTCAGAGGTTCTGAAGCGATAGAAGATTTCTGTTGTGAGTTCATCTATGGGGATTGTAGAGTCTAGGGACAAAGGTTTTGTACTAGATCTAACACTTCTCTTTACTATAGTGGATTGCTTATCGGGAAGGTATTCCCCCTAGGTTTTTTATTGTGAAACTGGTTGGTTTCATTGGTTTTCCTGAGTCATCATATCTTGTCTTTTTTATTTTTCCGCTGTACTTAGTTTTGACATGATATTGATGTTTGTGTGTTTTAACAATGTTTGTGTGTTTTAACAAGCTTTATGCATAATAGATCTAATTAATAACTTGGATTTAAAAACTTGTTAATTCTATCAACCGGGGTCTAAATTTCCCAACACAGAAGCCGATCTCATCCTCTTCCTCAGCCTAGCGTCGATCTCACCATCTTTTTTCTTAGCCATACCATCAGAGTTTCGGACCATAAGTTTAAAACTTTTTCTCCACTACTCACAATTTATCAAATGAATTATTTTAGCAAAAATTGGGGTTTTCATATAGTCCTAGAATTTTTGAAAAATATATTCTTTACTACCAAGAGTAACATACATGCAGTTTGGATAGGTAGATTGGCTTAAGAAGACTCTTAAGAGTAAAACAATCAGCTGAGAAATCCAAACTTTCCACACTTGTATTATAGGGTCCGTTTGGACATCGCTTCTTTTGCTGAAAACTGAAAACACTATAGCAAATAATTGAAAAACGCAGATGATCACTTTTTGATACGGGTACTGTAGCTCAAATTTTTTGATTTTTAAGGGTTGCATTTTTTACTGTTTTCTTTATTTTTTTGTGCCTTCACTCCTCACCCACCTTAGCTCAGCAAGCAAGACGAGGGCTTTGTTGTCATTTCTTCGCCACCTCCGTTGCCGATCAATTTAACAGTGGTATAGCTCATTCTGGTGACTTCTGCGGTGCCCGGGGAGTACCAGATTAGGGTCTTTTCCGACGACCCTAGATTGGATCATGATGTGCCGGTTGGCTATTGGCGAGTACAACCAGTAGCTCAGCCACTGCCACTACCTTAGCCACAAGCACAGTCATAGAGAATCAACAAAATACTAGTGGTGGGCTTGATTTGCATTCACCAGATTCAAGGTACCCATTTTTTTATTTGATTCAATTTTATTGTGAATAGTTTAATGGGATTGTTGGAATTATCAAATTCTGAATTAGGTTTTTTGTTTTTGTTTTTGTTTTGTGTGTTTGGTTGAATTCTGCAGTGAAAGTAGTCTTACAAATCCATTGTCTCGCACAAAACATGTATATCAAGACCCAGTTGTTCAAAATCAAATCCCATCTGTAACAAATGCTAGTAACCCTGTTGATCAAAAACATCAACAGCAAGAATTACACCTTTCTTCCCATAAACCCATTTCTCAAACAATCCAATCTCACTTGCTGACCCATTGTCTTACAATGAGAGTTATAGCATTTATTTCCACAAAGATAATAAGGGAACAAAAAAAAAAGGGAAATATTTTACATGTTCTACGTTTTTGAATTCAATCAGTCAATAAAAAAGGTTCATTGATTTTTATTCTTTTCTAGACACAGAAACTAAGAGGCCTCTTTGGTTTGTTGACAAAAACAGAGAAACAAAATACAATAATGATCTTCCACAACTGAGTACAATTTATTAGTCTTTGAATGTCATTGTCTTTGTATCCCATAGGCAGTTCAAATGTAATGACCTTTTGTGTTAAAAGTCCAAAACTGTCCAACTGTATGTGTGCATGTGGGAGTGATGGTCATGGTGTGTGGTGCTGATGGGCAGTGTGTGTGGTGCTGTAGAGGATGGTGCTGCAGAGTGTGCCTAGGCTGATGGTATGGGGGGCGTGTGTTGCTGAAGCAGCATGTGTGCTCAGCTGATGAAGGATGTGCTTCTAGTGCAGCTTGGGAGTGTATAGGACTATGTTGCAGATAATGAGTGTATTGGTTAGTTAGCACTGTATACCTGTATTGTAGGATAGTGACACGTGTATTACTGTAATGGTGATGTGTCACGTGTGTGTTAACTGATGTAGGAGTTAGTTAGAATGATTAGCTTTCAAGGTAGTTACACAGCTAGCATTGAGGGAGTGGCTGAGGGTATTAGACTTGGAAATGGGTTGTAAAGGATCATTAGAAGAGTTTTGTTAATTGAATACTTCCTTTCTCTCTATTCTCTCTATCTCTATCTCTGTCTCTATTTTTCCTTATCTCTGTTCTTGGAGGTTAGTTGTCCTCGAATTCAACTATCAATTCCCACATTCCTTACATTTTGGCTATGTGATTAACTTACCAATTAAAAAAGTTATGGTAGTAAAAAGTCTCTGCATGCAACAACATAATTTATTACTATCTATGTATGTAAACATATGGTCTAAAACAAAGCTCTTTCACACATTATATACATAGAAAGGGACTGTCCTAGCTCCCGAAGAGGACAAAAAGAACGAGGGACTTTTTTTAATCCCCTTTAGTGATCTTTATCCAATTGATTTCTTCAAGCTCTCACATTTTGAATAAATTTGAAAATGGGAATAGTGCAATAGTAAGCTCCAAATAAGATAAGTTCAAGAACACAACCTTTTTTTGTGAAATAATCATAGATATGAGTAATTTGTACAAGTTGCCCAATTAGCTTATTTTATTTAGCTCTCTTATTTCTTCTATTATATTGATTACTTACATATGCACCTTATCCTGTATTATTCTTTTTCAAGCCCAAGATATGCCAATGTCGGAAATGAGTAACTATCTCTCTAGTTATGATGGCCATTTTTGTGATGTTGACAACTGCATCATTAGGACTTCCCCGAAACTTCATACATTTGGTAGGAGCTTTTATACTTGTTGCTATTGGTTGCCAGTAAGTACCATATCCAAGTATTGGCAAAATATTTGTGTTGTACATTAAAGAACTAAAAGTTGTATTCCCGTTTATGTGTGGAAATTGTATTGTGCAGGATGATGACTGTGCATGCAAGTTCTTCAAGTGGTTAGACACTAGCATTTGTTGTACGGCGTGGCGCAGCAACAGCACCAATTGTTATTGCCAAATTCAAGCGATTGGAGCATGCGGTGGAAGTTGCCAATGAAGAGTTGAAGCAAGCACACGCCCTTATAGCTGGAGCATTGGAAAGGGAGGGAGTTGCAAAATGAAAGGCTCAAAGAGCCAAGACTGTACGCATGATTTGCGAAGAGAAAGCAAAGAAGTTAACAATAGCTCTAGTAGTATCCTGGGTCATGTTTCTAATATTGCTTATCTTGTCTACTGGGTTTAGGGAAGTCAAAATGAGGCATATGTGTTTGCCATAATGGGATGTGTATGTATGTAATAATACAGACTTGTATTATTACATTTGTTTTGTATGTTAATCGTACTATTGCAAGTAATAGTGTATGATATATGTATGTATTTGTACTTCTTAAAACAATGTGGAGCCGTTTGAATTTGCTCTATGATGTTAATGGCCAAGTTGATGGAGATTGTAAGTTCTTATGTTGTATACGTGTGTCTATATAAACTTTGCTAGCAATTGATAGTTACGGTTCTTGGTGTCTTTAAAACAAATTCAGGGTAGATATTGTTTTCTAAATTTTTTTTAATCTACAAGTTCCTGGTAGATTACTGTTGTAATCTTAAAATCCATTGAGTTAATCTCTTGTTCAGATAAGATTGGAGTTTATTTAGAAGTCCCCTGTAAGCTTGACATCTACTGTTGCAAGATTGCATGAGTTTCATATGTAATGATATATACAAATGCATAAATTAAAGGTATTACAATCAAGTTTTGCAAGCCATCAGTTCTGCTTACCAAAATCACCATAAAACAAAATGGTATTATATATTCAAGTTTGTGAACCATTAGTTATGGTCCCCACAAAAAATTACCATAATGTTAATGGTATTTACAATCACACTAATTTCTATTGTGACAAAAATAATAGTCACCATAATCAATTAAGGGGAATATAACTTCCGTAACAACTTAAGTCCTATGATGGACACATCCTACATATCGATGCTGTGATATTGTCACGAACATTTTTCATCTCAGCTTCGTCCAACATTGAGATCACATCTGCCATGGCATCGTAATGACCTCCCTCACTACGTCCATATGTGCCCCCTGTAGATCTGGAATGTTCAACGTTGTTGTTTTCATGTGCTCTAATGAAATTGTGAAGAATCATTGTAGCAACAATGATGCGACATTGAGTGTGTAAGTGAAAGGGTGGTATACTTCTCAAAATTCTCCATTTATTCTTCCAAACTCCAAAAGTTCGTTTTATGACCGAACGAAGTGATGAATGGAGATAATTAAATTTCTCATCTGGACGATGCAGCTCTTCACCTCGCTCAAATTTGGGGATGTGGTACCTCTCCCCCTTATATGGAGCAAGGAAGCCTTGCTTTATAGGGTGCCCTGAATCAACAAGATAGTACTTTCCTGCAAAATTACATGTTTAGTGCATTAACATTTTCAGTACATAATACATATTTTAATACTGTCAATTATACTGCATATTTACAAATCAGCTGGAGGTTTTGGGAAGTTGGCACTCTCATTATTGAGGCAGCTTAAAAATATCCTTGTGTCATGTGTTAACTCTTCCCATCCAACACATGCAAATGTGAATCATGCAGTTTGTTGTTACGATCCCTTTCCTGCCTCTGTACGGGTGTTGCTCATCAACTTGTACGACCACTTCGACGTGGACCCCATCAATCGCACCAATGCAATCCTAACCATTGCCACAAAAATACAATGTGAAAAGGTATACGCGGTATGACCATAAAGATAATTTGAATAAAATTAAGTCAAGATACCAAATTCACAAAGTACCTTGAAATGTGGCCAATATCGATCTGAATGCTAAATATGTTTTGGCACGTAACAAAATGTATGATCAGCAGGCTTGATAATGTCTACTGCCATAACGGTGGCTAACAATGTAACTACCATGGCCACTTGTTGATGCACTATCTCACCCCAATGCTGAAATCTATCCTGCACTACTTTGTTACTCAAGGCATGACCAAGTACCACCAATGTCATTGCCATAGACTCTTCCAAGAAAACTCTTTTGGTACCGTTATATCTATACTAAGTGCGTAATGTATTACACAATTGTCGAAACACATGGCTTGACATTCTAAAGACATTGCGACATTTTTGCTCATTTCCATTTAATGTATACTGTAACCATTCATACCCTATTTGTATATTTGTATGCATTGGTACTTTGGTCATATATGTCTCCACGTAAGCTACACATGCACACCCAGCTATATATGCTGTGAGTACAATGTTGTCGGTCAAGTTGAAGTCTGAGTCATTTACCAAATCCATCCTTTTGTATACCTTTAGACTTCTTTCTTTTTCTGTCTGTGGAAAGCCAAGGACACTGGAAAATATGGCCTAATCCTTCTGGAAGATTTAGAAATGCCTTATCTGACCAATACACACATATTCACCAGTCAATTGGATATAAAGCAATACCACAGGGAAGAAGAAGAATTAGAGAGAGGCTAGCAGGGCTTTGTAGGGGTTGTATGTATAGTACTCGGGAATATTGTAGCACAATTAAGACCAAATATTGCAGCATAGAAGTCATAGGAAAACAACAAATGCAACCAATTTAAAATATTTTAGTAAGTTGGTGTATAAAATTTTTTGTCTTTTAACTTTCCACTGATATTTGTGTATGACTTGAGTGATTTGATTCAAAGTCCTAACATATCCAAACAGCCCGAATCTCCGTTTCCTTCTAAGAACTATAAAAGTAGACAGGACTATAGGAGAGACATAATTGCTTCCTTTCTTAATCATAGTTCATATACTACATACACTTCTTTTTTCAAGCATTTAATACAGTGATTTTGATGTTATTTGAAAAAGAAAATCTTAAATCATTTGCATAAACTACACGTAAAACTCACAAGTGAAAAGCAGAAAAATTAATTTTGCTTTAGTGGAGTTTTTTATTATAAATTGTATTGTGTAGCTCCATGTTTCCATTACGCCATTGTGATTTTGACACCAGTACATATGATTTGGATTTTTTTTTTTATAGCTTTTACCAATATAAGCTTTGAATGTAAAACTAAGGTCATGTGTCAACCCACAAGGCACAAGTCACAACCAAAAGTTTAGGAACCTTGCCCTACCTATATTAATTAAAAAAAATTTAGACTACACCAATTCAAGAGCAGATTAACTGCAAATTGGCAAAATTACACATTCAATGATATGATTAGTCGTCAATCCAATTTTCTTGTACACTTTCCATTACTCTTTTTATAGTTCACCACAATTTCATTCTATGCAATCTGTCTCATTTTCATATGTTGCTTTATTTGTTGAAATCAAAAGCATAATATATACGTGTGCACTAAAAGTAAAGCACTAAGAATTATCTACTTCATCAGATCATGTATGTTACAAAATATAAAACACTTTTACAGGGTGTGTTGTATGAATAGGTTTGGTCAATTCAGATATACAGTCTATAACATTACATAGAAAGCTTGGTCCAAAATCCAAATTAACAGTGATGCTGTTGAAGTATGCTAATATAAGAGACACAAACCTAGATTTATATACATGATATAGGGACGGCTTTTCTTAAAAACCAAACTTTTTTTTTTTGAAGAATCATAACAACAATGGCACATGGAAAATGTCATTCATTTTAAGGCCAATTTAATAATCACAGCCTATCATGGAATAATCAAGGAGTTCATATAGAACTATAGTACTTCATATATTACTTCCTAGCACTTCCTAGCACAAATATAGAACTATAGTACTTCCTATCACAAATATAGAACTATAGTACTTCCTAGCAAAATGTAAAATATGAGTACATTATAATTATATCCAAATCAAGATGAAGATGTTGACCAAGAGAGGCCAAAGTTTTTTAACACTAAATTTTAAAGACATTGTGAACACACACAAAAAATAAAAGTAAACAAAAAAGAGTGTAACAGGTACATTTTTGAAAATCCAATTCCTACACAACACCACATTTAAGCAACCTTATCGAGACAATCCCCTTTCGTTCAGGAAAAATGAAATTGAGGGTTCTTTTGGAACTGCATCTGTAGCCACTTCAGCTGGATGTCCTTGTCATGAACAAGTGCTGCAAACATGCTCCTATTCTCTGCTTTTTCCATGAAGAAGAGGGTGTTGAACATATAAAGGCGATCACCCGATTGCACCCTGAGAAGACTCAACACCATGTCCATAATTTATTTAAACTCAGTAGCTGCTATGGAAGTAATTGGTGGACGAGTACTTACAGTTCTACTTTCAACAATAACATTTGAGATGCTCTTCAAAGAGTCGGACAGCTCTTGCACAATTGAACGCTTTTTTATTGGTTTCTTGCAAATTCTCTTGACAGGGTGGACACCGCTTGCGAAGCCTTTCCCCTTATCTATTGCTGGTCTTGCCCTCGACAATGATGGGTCTTCAACCTCCATAGGGTCAACATTCATAGAGGGTTGACATTGGGGGTCAACAAACTCTTTGCTATCAACAGAGCCCCGGAACCTTCGGTGCTTTCCTTTGGCATTTGACCACTCGTGCAGAATTCATTTTTCCCCGCTGCAATTGTGCCTCTATACATGATGTCCATGGAGTCAAGATTTGGCATACCTTTTTTTTTTAAAGGTTCCTACGTTGGGACATGCCTACATGTAGACAACTAGTAGTTAGAATACAATATAGTTGTAGACAATGGACACCGCTTTATGTGAAGTGAACTCACCGCAATCTTTCGGGTCCACCACTCATCACTGGCATCAAGCTTCCCAGTTCTAGCATCAATACCTAACCCACTCTCATGCTCAAAACAGTCCTTATACTTCCTCCAATTTTTTCTCAGATGATCCCATTTGTTTTTAAACTGCTGGTGAGTCACCACTTTTCCCATTTCTTCCAACTACTTAATCACTGCATCAACCCCTTCCCTTCTCAAATATCCTCCCTTGCTTTTGCCCTCTAGGACTTGAACAACACACAAATCATAAAAAGCTTTTAGTTCCTTTGGTTCTTTCCAATTAGTTCTCGCATCATCACCACCGTCCTTCGATTTCCCCTTACCTATTTTTGCTACAACTTCCTTCTATACTCATTGAGGCATTTCAACAAACAGTTCGTGTGCATGATATGCAATTGGTTACGCATTCCCACATGAAAAATGCAAAGTAAACTCACATAGTCCACATACTAGCGTCATGGCGAACGCAAAAACTACACAGACTAGTTGAACACAAAAACCACACACACACAAAGGTTGAACACAAAAAACCATAAATTGAAATCTCATGGAAAATAATAAACCACACACCAACAGATCAGAGAGTATGAGAAGAGAGAGAGCAACTTACTCGTGAATGCAAAGACCCACAGTGGCGGAAACGACGTCCCAAGCGGAGAGAAGGTGAGCTGGAGCAAAGGAAGAACAGAAGGGATTGAGTGGGTTTGTTCCGCGTAATGGGTTTGCAATGTAGGTTTTTCCTCTGTTTTGATGGATTATTGGTGGGTGGGTAAGTGCAATTCATTGAAGAGGAAGAGGATGGAGCATTGATGAAGCGCATTGAAGACAACTTTGCCATTGTAGTTGAGAGAAAGAAGGGGCTGATGCGAAAATAGCTGTTGCGGTGCGCACTGTTTTGTATTTCTTCCTTTGCTTCTTTGGGTCTGATCAGTGAAGAAGAAAATATCCCAAGGTTAGGTGACCCAAAACGCACCGTTTGTACACGTACAGTGAAATAAAAAGAACAGTACACGTGTGCAAATACTACTGGTTTGAAACGGTGTGTTCATAGATTTCATTTATGCAGATGCAATGCATTTCCTCTGTTCTTGGTGTCCATGAACAGTACACGCACAGTACTGTTTCGTAGCGTTTAGAAATTCCTTTACGCATTTCAGCTGGAAGTTGCACATTTCCTGTAGTGGGCACTGTAGCTGTGGGACCCAAGGCGTGATGGACACAAATGTTGAAACGCTCAGCTGAAATGCTATCCAAACAATACCTAGATAAGAATTTGTCTTATCAATTTGGGCTTTGAAAAGCAGCCATATCTTACAGACATCCTATTTTGTGGTGCTATTACTATGAGTCCACTTGTCCAACCCAAAACTTGATACTGGAAATAATACACATGGCAAATACAAAACGGCGTCCCAACTAATGTGACAAAATCGTGTCAGGAGTCATTTTTGTCTTGTTTTTGATGTCATGCAGTACTTGTAGGATTCTCGAAAATTAGGAAATCTTTGAAAGACGAAACCCAGTTGGCATAAGCTGGTAATTACAATTGCACTTGGTTGAGTGCCTATAAATAGCCCCCAAAATCCTCCACTGCTAAAATTTTCATGCAAGAGCATCCACACCAGCTCATTTATTTTACACATCCATTTTTACACCAAAATCCTACTTTTTCTATTTTACACATTTATTTTTACAAAACACCCACATCAGTTCATCTATTCTAACCCATCTTTTAATTAAATAATTAACTTTATCAAATTTTTTATTATTTCTCTTTTAACTACCACTATACATACACGCCCTCATTCTCTCTCTACCTATTCTGAAATTGCTTTCTCTCTCTCTCTCTGTACCCATATTCCAGATCACCTCTCTGATTCGAGCTCCGACCAACGGTCCACCACAGCTCCGAGCCACAAGCTCCCATCCGACGATCCACCACAGCTTCGAGCCACGAGCTCCGATCCGAGCTCCGATTCGACGATCCACCACAGCTCCGAGCCACGAGCTCCGATCCGACGATCCACCACAGCTCTGAGCCACGAGCTCCGATCCGACGATCCACCACAGCTCCGAGCCACAAGCTCCGATCCACCATCCACAGCTCCGATCCGAGCTCCGACCCACGAACCACACTCCGATCCACCATCCACACTCCGATCCGAGCTCTGATCCACCATCCACAGCTCCGATCCGAGCTCCGACCCATGATCCACACTCCGATCCACCATCCATGATCCACGAGCTCCGTGTTTGTGTATCTCTGTCTTTTTTTTTTTTTTTTGAGCAAGTGTATCTGTGTGGATGTGTTTGTGCGTGGGTGTGTTTTTGTGCATATGAGGAAAAAGAAGAAGATAAGCAGTTAACTGGGAGAAGAGAGACAAAAAAATGAGTGAACTGGAAATTATTAAAAAATTGGATAAACGAGCTACAGTAACCATGTTTATTTACACGGTTACTGTAGCTCATGGATGGATTTCCACATTTTTAAACATTTTTACACCCACTGATGTGGGTGTTTTTTTGCTCAAAATGTGTAAAATTGATAGTTTTTTCTGTTTTACAAGTTTTTACATGAGCTGGTGTGGATGCTCTAAGCTAGATCTTCTCATCAAGCTCCGTCAACTCTATCATCCTTGCTCCTCTTCCTTTTCTTTTATTTCTATGGCTTCTGCTTGTTCCAAAACCACAAGCCTCCCCCCCAAGAGAGGTCAGATCAAAGCTCAAATTTTTAGGATCTTCGTTAACGCTATTGTCTTTGTGGCCTTAAAGGTAGTAGAAGCAGCGAGAAGTATCACAAATTCACAATTATATGAGGTGGAAGCTAAAGTGGAAGAAAACTCTGCCTCAACGCCACTGCTACTACTTTGATGAAATTATGTTGTTTTTAGATTCAGAACGAAGTGTTTGTCTTTATGTATATTGAATATTGATAGCCTTTCCTGTGGGAAAATGTCATATTACTACCAATCTACCACTGAATAAACAAATTAAGTATTATAAATTGATGTGACAGTGATTTCACTCGGTTCGACGTTAACAACATAATAAACTAGACTCATCCATCCAATGCTTAACAACAATTACAGATGTTTATTGCAACTATGAATGTTGACATTCATTAGTATAAATCCTATTTTATTTTGGCTGGGGTGAAAACAGGAAGGATGCAAAATATGGAGAGGAAAATAGGTGCAAAATGACATTTTTCACCGTTTAGTTCAAGAGAGACAAAAAATGAGAAGGAAAACAATCCCTCTGAGCCCACATTTTTTTATCCTCCCAATTTGAGAGGAAAATGGGAAGGAAAAGATGCTGAATGATGTAATTTACACAAACACTCTCACTTTATTGTACTCACCTACTGCTCTCACTTTCCTACTACACTTGTGACCTGATTTTGCCTCTTCATACTTATCACTTTCTTAGCAGTTATCTTCGTAGCACAGCAACGTGAACTACTCCAGGTTCTCTTCTATCTCTGTTTTTTTTGCCTTGCCCAATCGCCCATGTGAATAAAGTTTTTTTTTTCTTCTTAAAATATCTTCCCACGTAACAATGGTTAGATAATTTTTTTTTTATTGAAAATATCTTCCTAGTCTACGTATGGTCATGTGGATAAAGTCTACATAATCAATTTTTGTTACCCATAAATTTAAAATTATATATAATAACAAAGAAAAGTAAAAAAAAAAAAATATATATATATATATATATATGTATTTGTGTTAATTTTTATATTGTTTAATGAGTGTAAATATATCTATTTCTTATATATTATATAACAAGGACATAATAGTAAATTTATATAAACTACATTTTTCATCCTCCTATTTTTCTCTCCAACCAAACAAAAAAAATTTTCACCCTCTTACTTTTCCACCCCTCCAACCAAATACACATGAGGGAAAACCAAATCTTTTCTATTTTCCTACTTTTCCATCCTCCCACTAATTTTCCATCTTCTCACTTTTCCACTTCTTGAATCAAATGAACCCTTAAACTTGCTTTTGTAAAAGAGAAATTGGGCTAAGAAATTTCAACCCCAAAACATCACCACTCCGATAGAAACTATCTTACACTTAGGCTTGGTTTGGATACAGCGTTTGCTGCGTCTGCGTCTAAGTTTTCTGTTTTTTTTTTCTTCTTCTTCTGCTGCTGCAGCACGGGTCAGGGGGGACAAGGCTACTGTTCATGTTACTGTGCATGAACAGTAGTCGCATTTTGCTGACTTTCAGCACATTTGTGGGTCCCGTGTACTGTTCATGGGACCCACAAACTTCACTTTACAGAATTTTTTTTATTAAAAATAGGTCCCACGGTACTATTTACACATTTAAAAATTATTTTGCTATAGTGTTTTCAGTTTTCAACAATAAGCTCTATCCAAATGGACCCTTAGTGTGTGTTTAGATTGAAATGAAAAATTAAAATTATTTCACTATTTAGCTTATTTTTGCTACTATTCATGGGCTCCATTGCACATTTTAACACTATTCATGGGTCTCAATGTACTATTTCAAGTGACTTTTACCTTTATCTACAATACTTTCAACAATAATTTTTCAGTTTCAGCAAAATAAGCGGTATTCAAACACACCTTTAGTGTGTGTTTGGCAAAAAATGTTTTTTTAAACTTATTTTACTATTCAACTTTTTATTATTATTTATTATTCATGGGTTTCACTGTATTATTTCAATTAATGTTTACTTTTATCTACAGTACTTTCAGCAAAAAGTTTTTAGTTTTAACAAAATAAGTGAATTCCAAACAAACTCTTAGTATCCTACTATAGCTTCCATTTAAGTTTTGGTTATTGACATGAATTTAGAAAGCCAATTTAGTCATATACAACATTTAACACTATTATTTATTGAGTATATTCTATCTCTTTCAAAGTAAAATGAATGAGTATAACCTTTTGTACTCGGACAAGCTAGGAGTAGAATCAAAGAAGAGATTTCACCACCAATTCGGAATCACCTTCAAACTCAAGAAAGTCGAACCCAATCTGCCGTGTAAAGGACACTGCTCTCCTAAGCGCTAGCGCTTTGATTGTTTCGACATTTTATGGTGGAAAGTGATCCTCCGACTTAATGCAGTCATGACATCCCCACAAGAGTTAGCGTGTACAACCGCTCCAATACCGGCACACTTTAGAATTTTTGAAAATTGCAGAATCAAATCTGGCATTCAAACAAGAATGGGGAGGAGGTTGCCAATCTAATGAATCAAACAAAATAGTAATGTATTATTCAACTAGATAAATACAATTATTTAGAATTTTAATTAAAAAGACAACATTATGAACATGGAATTATCAAGTGCTTGAATGTTTACTATAATTAAACAACCAGTCAACCAATATGATTTTATCTTCCAATTAAAAATGTAACTATTCCTTTTGGTGACCAACTAAATTTAATCTTGGATTATCCTAAGTATGCATGCCTATAATACAATCATGGATCAACCAATCATATTCAAGTATTAATAAAACAATAATCCTTGCAGTGTTCTGAACACAAAAGACCAAATTATTCTTATAGGATTTTATGGATATCATGGGGTTTTAGGAACTATTTGGGAATGGCACTATTTTGTCATATATTTTACAAAACAGTATTATTAAGCTATAGAGAAAAAAAAAAAAAAAAACCTATATTTGCAATACGTAATCAAGGTTCAAACTCATGTATGCAGATTTATGCTACTTTGGTCCTAAACCTCTCAAGTTAGCATTAATTAAGGTTTTTATGTTATAAACGTGAGACAACTGTCAAATCGAAAATTAAGAACGTAATCAGCACTCTTTTGTTTTGATAGATATGATACCAATAGAAAATTAAGGGTTTTTTTTTTTTTTTTTTTTTTTTTTTTGTGGTTGTTTAATTTTGATGGGTTGCTAGTGGGATGATTTTGATGGGTTGCGGTGGTTGTGGGCTGATCGGCGGCGTGTGGTGGTTGGGTTGATTTTGGGTTTTGGTTATGGTGGACTAGTGCTTGCTAATTGATTTTGGGTTTTGGTTACTATGGTAGTTTATTGATTTTGGGTGGTGGTGGGTTTGAGGTAGTGGTAGTTTCTGGCGGTGGTGATGGGGTTCCAATTTGGTGGGATGGGCTGTGGGTAGTGGTGGTGGTGGGTTGTGGGTGGTACTGTAGGTTTTTTTTTTTGTATTGTATTGTATGAAAATTTTAGGGATATTTTAATGTATTGTATATATTATTTTAATGTGTTGTATGGAATTGTAGAATATTTGAAGTAAATGAACTATAAAATGGTGTGTTAAGATAGAAAAGTAACTTTTTGATGTGTAAAAATAGAATTTTTTTAGAATAGCTGATGCTGATGATGCTATTAGAACAAGATCTACTCTCTCTCTCTCTCTCTGCCACCAGTACTCCCACTCCACTCCTACTTGAGCACTAACCCTCTCTCCCTCAAGTGAGTCACCACTGCCATTAGCTATTGTCACCACCTCAGCAATGGTTCTCTCTTCTAGCAGTGGTTCTTTCTTCCGATGTGAGGTACAGGTACTCAACTCTCTCTCTCTCTCTCTCTCTCTCTCTCTCATTGTGGTGGATTGGTATTTAGTTTTTCTTTGTTGATTTCTTAGTTTTCTTTTTTATTTATTTTTAAATGTTTTTGCTTTGTCTCAACTCATAGGTCTTTTTCTTACTTTGCAATTTCTTTCTTTTGCGGACTTGTCATGTCCCTTTCTCTCTCTCTCTAGCTTTGTAGGTTTGTCTTTGTTTGACCCTCTCTCTATTGTTGTTAATATTGTTTTTTAGTCATTAGTGTTATTGATACCGTTTCGTTTCGGCCGAAGTTTTTCGTACCGGTATGCAAACCGGTAGCAAAATACCCCACGTTCCACCTCGTGTCAGATTTCGGGCTGTTTCGGGCCATTCCGGACAATTTCGACCAATTTCGGCCGAGATGTAAATTCCGGCCGGTACAGGATTTAGCCGGTTAAAAACAAAGAAAAGAAAAAAGAAATAAAAAGAGTAAAGGTCAAAACGACGCTGGCCTGCCGTTTACCTGAATGAACCCAGCGTCCCAAGCCACTTCTTCTTCTTCGTTTTGTATCCACTGGTTTGTGCCTTTGTGGGACTGGTCTTTTCACTCTTTTGATCTTTTTTCCATTGTCTTGACTCTTGAGTGTCTTGGTGTCTTCTATCTATTCTATCCTCTTTTATTGATTTCAAATTTCAACTTTTTTGAGCCCATCATGTCAGTAACTTTGGAAATGACAAATAAAGTTAAAAAAAAAAAATCCAAAAGCAAATGTCGATTAGAGGTATTATTTTTATTTCCCTCACTGAGTACAATGTACAATGGTTTTTACTTTTATATTAATGTTATATTGATAACATTTTCACAATACTTACACAATAAATTCTAAATAATAGGTTGATATTAGCTGTTATTGATAAACAAAAAAGTAATTTTAATTTTAGGTTTAAATTAAAACTAATAATAACTAGACACTTATAATTTGTTGTGAAAATATTGTGAATATAGTACTTTTTTATTATTATTATAGTTTTAAGATTCATATACTAATTAAAATGTAAGAACTTTTGTACCTTGACTTTCACATTTATTGTATTTTTTAGGATTATCCAAAATGTGAATTTTATTTGTAGACAATTATAAATATTTTTTTTTAAATTTTACTTATTTAATTTAAAAAAATAATTAAATTCATTTTTTTATATAATAGTAACACTTCTTTAAATTGAAACTTTTATGTTGTATACATGTGTGTTCATATATATATATATATATATATATATATATATATTTATTTATTTATTTAGGAACCCCAAAACACCTTGAAACGGTTCGCCGAAATAGACCGGTACCGAAATATTCCGTTCCACTAGACAAACTGAAACGAGGTCTGAAACAGAATTAATAACATTGATCAATACTAATCTTTGAGTTTTTTTTTTTTTTTTTTTTTATAAGTATATTTATATTTATAGATGGCATTTAAAACTCAATGCGGCACAAAATGAGGTTCTTGCAGCACCCACTCCCATGAATGAGGCTCCTCAAACGGCAGCAACAAATACTTATGCTGCTACCTCAAATCTCCCTCCCATAGAAGGTACAAAAAAACTAAGCAAACATCATATACATGGGCACTTCATCTTATTTGAAGGTGAGAGAGCTGAATGTAAGTATTGTGGCCAAACTCATGTTGCTAGGTCGAAAAATTATGGCATTACTAACTTAAAACTCATTTGGAAAGTTGGTGTAAAAAATATCCTAATAGGACTAAGGAGGATACGACTCAAATGACTTTAGCCTTTAGACCTTGTGAGAGACCGCGGAAATTTGGGGTGCTCTCAAAAAAGAGATTTGGGTGCTTTAAAAGGCACCTCTCTTTTTAGGTAAGTGGTGTGGAGTAGCCACTTATTTTTGATACAAAAAAATAAATAAATTTATATGAACCTTACAAGGTTGAGTCTTATTTACAATCTATGCAAAAGAATACAAAGCTTTTTGTCCTAGTTATAATCTACCAAAAGTAAAAAGAAAGACAAAGCACAAATCTACCTATCCAAAAATCCTAAGCTCGGGGACTAGGTTATGGAATGGGAAGGTGTTAGGCACTCATTCCGCCCAGACAGAGTCTGGTCTTTTGAACTCTAATGACCTGTATACCCTTTTTGCATGATGTGAATGATATATTGCATATACATGACAAACACTTGACTAACACTAACTCAAATAAATCTATCTTATGAATGTATCATCTTTTTTAGAAAAATTCAGATCTTTTTGGTGAATTAAAAAAAATTGGGATTTGTAAAGAAAAATTAGATATGTTTTTTATGCTAATAAAAAATTTAGATTTGTAAAACATATCTATTTTAATGTAAGGAAAAGAACAAGATTTTTGTTAAAAAATGTTAGATTTGTTTTTGCGTGAAGTTTAAAAAAAAAAAGATTTTATCAAGAAAAATCAGATATGTTTTGAACAATAAAAAAAGTGATTTTTTGGTTTATATGTAAAAAAAATCAAATTTGTTGTTGGACTTAAAATAAAATAAAATAAAAAACTTTTTGGAAGAGGATTCATGCACATTAGATAAATTTATTTTACATGCATCACAAATACAAAACTTCAACCTAACATTTATTTCATCTTTTAAATTTCAAAATCTTGAAATTGTATCAAAGAAAACTTTTTCTTAAAAAATAATTAGATCTATATTTAATGAAAATATAGATAAGTTTTTGGAGTTAAAAAATTCAAATCTTCATTTAATGAAAACACAGATTAGTTTTTGAGGTTAAAAAATCAGATCTGTATTTAATGAAATTACAGATTAGTTTTCATGTGTTTAAAAAAAATTTAGATTTGTATTTAATGAAATTACAGATTAGTTTTCATGTGTTTAAAAAAAATTTAGATCTGTATTTAATGAAAATACAGATCAATTTTGTGGGTTAAAAAATTAGATCTGTATTTAATGAAAATACAGATTAGTTTTATGTGTTAAAAAAATTCAGATCTGAAAAATTCATATTAGGTTTTAGTTTAAAGAGATCTTTGATAATTAGCAGATTTTGAGATTCAAGAGAAAAATCATAACAACAAATCATCTAAGAGCAAACTTAAAGAAAAAATTTCAAACAAAACATGGCAATTATATCTAGAATCAGAAATAATAAAACATCTTAAACCTATTCATGCATCATCAAACAAAAGAAAAGACTAGAAAAGGAAAAGAAATAGACTACTTCTTGCATGAGTGTGCTCTTCTTAGTGAAAGGATATTTTAGGATTCAAAGAAATTTATTCAACTCTTTGAAGCCTAAAATCTTTTGCTTACAAAAAAGAAATTCCTAAGGTAAGAGCCTCCAGAATGTCTTTAACGTAAGAGAGAAAAGAAAAGAAAAGAAGAGCCAGAAAGACAGGGGTCAGAAAGCGTGAAAAAGTGTGCTGAATTTTGAAAGGCATCTTCTATTTATAAACGCTGGGATGCTTTGAAAATTTAACTGAATGATCAAAATACGAATTGGGACGCGTCCTTATCTCTAAAAAATCAAAAAGGATAAAATTTATCTTAATCTAGGAGCCCTTGGGATGTGGCCCGCATGTGTGCCAATCGGCACTCCAAGAGTGCCGAATGGCCCTCTTGGGTGTTGGACCCACGTTTGAGTTTTAGTCCATTTTGGACTCATTTTTTGAGGTTTTTTGAGCCAAGACTTGTACTTAGATGTGCTTTTATTTATCCATATTCTAAAAATTAAACTCATTTTTTGATGATTTAAGTCTCTATAGCAATGATTATCTTGTAAATAAACACTCCAAAAAGTCTTGATTATCCAAAATTTTATTGTTACCTGATTATCCTTTTTATTCCCATGCAAGCAAGCCTATTTTTAATACTAACTAACAACCAATCATAAAATTATTTAATTAATTTTAATTGTCTAGCCAATCAGAATTAATTTAAATTAATCATGTGTAGTTGGTTCCACCTAAACAAAATGCATGCAAACTGTGCAAACTTGATCATGTGATATCTTTCAATCCAACGGTCTAATTTGGAAATCGGGCATATCGTTGCAATCGTTAGAACCTCAAGAGCATTTTTATAATATGCAATGAATGAATTAATGCATGTAATGCAATCATGAATTTTGGGTATATGAATGGTCATTCTAGTCATCTTCCTTGATTAAATTATGGGTGCAAAATTAAGTGTCTACAGACCTAAAAATAGTGATGATGCGGATGGGGCTAATAGTAACAGTCTTATTGCTGTAAGCAACAATGAGAGCATGTGTAGGGAAGCACTTGCTAGGATGATTACTGTGGATGAATTTCAATTTAAATTTGTTAAGCGTGAAGGGTTTAGGCACTATAGTTGTGTGTTGCAGCCTAGGTTCATTGTCCCAACTCGCACCACTGTTGCGAGAGATTTCATCTGACTTTATACAATGGAGAGGGGATAGGTTGAAATTTTTTTGGCAAAGTCTACACAAAGGATTTTCCACACCACTGATACTTAGACTTCGATCCAAAATATTAATTACTTGTGCCTTACTGCTCATTTCATTGATGACGATTAGCATTAGGGACAGACCCAGGTGGAGACCAAGGGGGCTTGGCCCCCTGGCCCAATTTTGTTTTTCTTTTTTTGAAAAATTTTACAAATTATATACATCATTTTTGTAGTTGTTCCCTTTCCAAAACCTTAGGCTCCCTCCAACTAGCAACCGTCCGACCTAGAAACTTAACAAAAACAATAAAAACATTCACAATGGTGATTGTAATTTAGCCTAAAAAAAAAAAAACTATTTTACCTCCAAAGAACAAAAAAAGCCATGTGTTAATGGAGAAGCTAAAGCTAAATTTTTTGCAATTACAATAAACTGGTATAAATATAGTTGACCGTACTAAGTTGTTAAAAATTATTAAGATTATCTCTCTACCTTCAATTAAAAAACTCAAATTTTCTCTCTTCCTTTATTATTTTAATGAGTTATTTATATTATTTTGAATGAAGTGGTAAAAAAATAGAACATTTGATGTTGGGTGTATTGTAAAGTGAGATGGTAAAATAGATAAATTAGCTTTTTGAAGTCCTAAAAGCTAAAAGTTTTAGAACCACTATTGTGAATGCTCTAACTTCAAAAAATAAATAAAATCTTAGCTAGTCTAGTATAAAAAAATTATTCTATTATTTTGTTTTTTGTTTTTTGGTCTTTGTTGGTAGAAGATTGCATCTTAATGTATTAAGAAACTGAAGGAAAAATTCTGGTTTTGCATCTCATGCAAAACACATAGCGGAAGCAACGAACTAGGATCTATTTCATTCATGATTGATAACGTGTACAATGTAAATTTCAGAATTTAAGAACAAGATAGCGTACCTTGGTGTGGAGAAATTCAAAACAAAGATTAGAAGCACTTGGGAACACTTTTAATCTTCACTCCAATTCCACTTTACGCCCAAGATGTGTGGTCTCTCAATCAGTTTTCAAGGGAGAATGAAAGTGTGTCTCACACTCTCTCACACACCGTTTCTTTTTCTTTTCTAATCTCTTCTTATAAAAATTCTGTATGTTTCTCCCTTTATAACTAACTGATTATCTAATTGGGCTGGCCTATTGGGCCTTTCCAATTGGGCTTTAGTGTGTGGCTTGGAGTGGGACCAAAAGGGACCAATAAGACACTAGCTCCAATGGGCCTTGGGTTTTTCCGTCAACACTTGACAAGTCCAAAGTTACCATTAATTATATTTAATACCATTATATAAATATAATTGCACTCTAGGCCTTATTAATAAATTATATCCCAAGACTTTATTAAACACGTAACTCCTTCATAAAATATTCGTAGTAACACAAAGTCATAAACGTAAACTGCCACTTTGTAAATTACTACATCTTATCCTTGAGTACCCGGTTTAATTCTTTAAAGTTATTCATTATATATTTATGAAATCCAATTTCATAAAAATATACTTTAGTAATTTCTTACTAAAGTGGTTAGACCTAACTCTCTGAATAACTGAAACCATTAAACTTATCTCGAGGGAATATTTTATATCTCTATCAAGAGACTATGAATTCCATCTTGAGAATATATGTTCCATCAACACTAAATGTGGCTGCCCAACATACTGAGGTTTTGACCGTCACTTCAGATCTCACTCCTGATATATCAAAGCAACCTACACTTCATGATCAGGTCCATTATTCTCTCAGGATTAAGAGTTCATGCAAATAGAAGTCGTGAGATTTATTATTCATTTGATAGTCGTTAGAAGAATAATAAATCTCACAGCGGTCCAGTTCAATATGTTTCAACTCTTAAAACATATCAACATATCAACTAGAAATTTCCACTTCCATGATCAAGACAAATCATCTTAGTTGACATGTTATAGTCTTCGCAGATGAAATGCTCAATTACATCACCGACTACGAACTATAAATTCTGAGTTTACAAAGAACTTGTGATTTACATCTTCTGTGACTTTTCACATAAATCACATACAATGCATCTCATGAACTATATGATAATGTCTCATATTCATATTACCATTATTTTAGATAATAATAAAATAACTTTATTAATCACAATATTAAGTTATACATCATGTCATACATAATGTCATACATAATATCATATATAGCATCATACAATAGGATTTAAGGGCACAAATCCTAACAGAAACAACGATTTTGTGTATTTATAATTTGTTAATACTATATGGAGTTTTTTTTTCTTATACTCTAGCCACCTCTCACTTGAAATCCTGGGTTCACCCTTGTGCACAATTATTCATTACTTCTTGGATGATTAGCACAATTATTTGTTACTTCTTGGATGATGGAAGTGGAGAAAAAAATATTAGGACCGCTTGATTTTGAGGATTGGGATAATGTGAAGGTGTTTGTGAAATTTTTGAACTTGTTTTTCGAAGTTACATTACGATTTTCTGGTTCTCTATACATCACATCTAAGTTATTTTTTAATGAACTTTGTGTGATGAAGATTGAATTGACAAACTTGCATGAAAGTGAAGATCCTCTTTTGAGTATGATGGCAAGGCATATGCATGAGAAATTTGATAAGTATTGGGGGTACAATGAAGAACTTAATTTGATGTTGTTTGTTGCTATTATGCCAGACCCAAGGTACAAGTTGAGGTTTGTAAAGTTTTGGTTTTTATCAAATGGAATCTAGGAGCAGTGGTGGAGAACATGGTGAAAAAGGTGAAAATGGCCCTTGTTCATATGTGTGAACACTATTGTGTTTGTGATGGGTATTTAAATGGGCAAGGTCAAGATGACTCTTCTTCAAACAATGTTGAGATTAAACTTGAGCAAGATCTGCATGCAATGGTGAAATCTATTTATAAGATGCATTTGGCATAGGAAGATAGTTTGGAAAGCAAATAAGAGGTGGATAGATATTTGGCTAATGGAGTGGAAGAAGATTCTCTTAATTTTTGTATTTTGGATTGGTGGAAGGTGAATTCCTCAAAATATTGGGTTCTCTCAAAAGTTGCTCGTGATTTGTTAGTCATTCCTCTCTCTACAGTTGCTTCTAAGTTAGCATTTAGCCTTCGTTTGGGAAGCGCGTTTGCATTTCCTAGTGGGGTGTTTGATTTTTTTAGTGGGTCCCGTGCACTGTTTATAGGACCAACAAACTACTTTTTTTTTTTTCAAAAAAACAACTTTAAAATTAAGTCCCACGGCACTATTTACACATTTAAAAATTATTTTGCTACAGTATTTTTATTTTTTAGCAATAAGCAATATCCAAACAGGCCCTTAATACTGAGGGTCGTGTGTTGGATCAACTTTGAAACTCTTTGTTACAAAACACTATAGAAATGTTGTTCTGTGCTTAGAATTGGTTAAGAGCTACTGATATAATTGATCTTCGAGCATCAATTGATGAAGTTGAATCCTATAAGGGTCTTGAGTTGGGTAATTTTTCAATGAAGTAATTTTTTATAATTATAATTTTTAATTGTTATATAAGCCTTTTGGATTTTGAAATTCCATTGTATAATTTATATTGTCTTTTTTTTTTTTTTTGGTTTTGTCTCAAAGTTTGCATCTCAAAGCACAATAATAGTGGAAGAGGAAGATTAGTTGGAATGCATCTCAAGGATAATAGTGGAAGAGCATTCCCATCAAGACTCTTAAAAATTTTAGCATTTAGCAACTCAAAAAGCCATTTTATCCATTTTAACAACTCACTTTACAATACACTCAACATCAAAGGTTCTATTTTTGCATTCATCCCACTAAAATAATATAAAAAACTTATTAATGTAAAATAAAACTTTCCCACATAAATTTATAGCAACCAGTCGTCAGCCACATTCACCACCACTAGCATTACCGTGGCAGCCACAATCCACCACAAAAAAAAAAAAAAAAAAAAAAACACACACACAAAAACAAAACCACCACCACAAAAACCACCATCACCAACAACCCACCATAGAACCTATTAAAATAGACCAACACCACCAGCCAAAACAACCATCATCGCAATCACAAACCACCTTCAAAAACAAAACCCAAACAATCCACCAAGACCCCCACCATTGGGGGGAAAAAAACCCCATAAAACTTCATCACCACCATAGCACCAACACTACCACTGTGACCCAAAATCAACCACAGCACACTCTGGCACGTACCCTTTGTCGTCCCCCTCCAGCAAAAACCCATGCCAAATGAAGTAGGCTTTAGCGTGGTCCCTCAAAGATTGAACCTAAAACTGAAAACCCGTGCCAAATCAAGTGATTATCAATAAAAAAACTACCCAATCCTAAAAAAAAATGAAGGCAAAATCAAACCTCATGGAGAAAGGCTAGTGAAACAACACAAGGAAAGAAAGAAGAAAAGAGAGAAAAAAGTGAGTTGGTGAGAGAAAAATAAAGAGGAAAAATGAATGAATAGTTAGAGAGTAGTAATAAAGAACTTTTTTTTAATAAGATTTGAACTATAGTAGATTGTTATAAATGACAGTCTACTGTAATTGAGATGCTAAATGTTTTGAGTATAACAAATTTATTGTGGTGTGATTTTTGTGGAATAAGACGCTAAATTTAGCTTTTAGTATTTTTCACATCTTTGATGTGAATGCTCGAAAAGGATGATTAGTTGGAATGTTGGATAGCGTAGATATTTTGGTTTTTAGTGGGATTAGGATAGAACTCTTTTGAAATCCATGCGACTCATAGAACTAGTTCATGTATATTTTGTTTATCAACTCAGTTGGATATATTTTGTTCATAATTGAGTTAGGAACTTAGGATGCTAGTTCATGTATATTTTGTTTATCAACTCAGTTAGATATATTTTGTTTATAATTGAGTAAGGAACTTAGGATACTATTTCATGTATATTTTGTTTATCAACTTAGTTAGATATATATATATTTTTATAATTAGGTTAGGAACTTAGGATCTGTTCATGTAAATTTTGTTTATCAACTCTATTAATAATAATAATAGTAATTACAAGGAGATTTTTGGGAACGGAACTTTTCTCTCCCACGTAGGAGTACTCTCTCTCTCTCTCTCGAGTGTTCTTTTCTCTTTCCTCTATAGGAGTGTCTCTAAGGCCCTAAATTTGGAGCTTCTAGGTCTGATAGGTGGCCTCAAAATCATTGGAAATTCTAAAATCACACTGTAACACTCACAGTCATTGAGCAAGAGATAGTAGAAGTCTTGAAGAACATGCAGCTAACAGAAGAAGAAGAGTTCCAAATCTAAATTTCGGAAGAAGGTAGAGCACAAGTAATAGAGGAGAGCTCTCAAAGCCTAATGGGGAAGCTTTTAAAGGTCAGAAAGCAAAACTTACTTGCCTTAAAGAATACATTAAGGAGTACTTGGAAAATAGGCCAAGATTTGAAGATCGTGGAAGATGGAAATGACATTTTCCAATTCAAGTTTGCCAATGAATATCAGCTAAGGTGGGTCAAAACAAATGGGCCATGGAGTTTTGAAAATAATCTCCTATTGCTCACAATATGGGAGAGGGGATGACGGAAAACAACATCACTTTTACCCACTCCCCTTGTTGGGTACAAATTTGGGGTTTACCTTTTGATATGATGATAGAGAAGATAGGGAAGGAGATAGGTAGCAATTCGGGGATCTTCATGGTAGTGGATACGAGATCTTGGATGTCAGATCAAGCAAAATTCATGAGAATAAAGGTGAAGCTTTCACTGGAAAAACCCTTAAGAAGGTGTGGAAAATTAGCTAGCCCAGAGGAGGAGAGTTTTTGCATCCAATTTCGGTACGAGAGGTTGCTGATTTTCTACTTCAGGTGTGGAGTAATGGGTCATGATGAGCGACATTGCAATAAAAGCGGCCAACCAAATCAAACTTTGCAATACAAAGAATGGTTAAGGGCTCAAGGAGGAAGCAAAGCTAGAGTGTCAAAAGAAGAACCAAGAAGAAATCCAATAAACCAGCAAGTTTATGACATGGCAATGCAAGGAATGATGTAGGTAGGGGTAAAAGACGATGGCCATTCTATTTTCCTTGGCGGTGCACACTCAGGGGAAAATCTTGGAAATGAAAAAAGAGGAAATCTTGTCTCAGTGGTGTCAGAGGAAGGTGAGCACACCACGCAACAAGTATGTCAAATTCAAATTCAAAATTGTACCAAAGACAGGATAGGAGCAAGGAAAATAGGGGAAGCAATCCAAGCTGAAAATGGAAATTAAAAAAAATCAAAATATTGGACCGGCCCACAGCTCTATATCAATAGTAGGAAGTGTAAGTGGGGTAAGTGGGGTAATACATATGGGCCAGGAAGAAACACAAAATAAGGAGACCCAAGAAGTCATTAGTCCAGTTAAAATGGACTTTGGGCTTAGTATAGAGAAGGAGAATAAGGATGGAGAATATAAAGTCCAAGAAAAGAAGGGTAAATGGAAGAAGCAAGGCTGTGGTCAAAACAAAGAAAATGAAATGGGAAGGGATGTAGCTAGCAGTATAGTGGGTGTAAAGCATATTCTATGGGCAGATGAGGAAGAGGCGAATGCAGGAAGGCAGAAAAAGCTTTGTGGTAATGAATCAGTCTCGCTTGATCTATTGGCGGTGTCTGCAAAGCAACATTGTCGGGAGCCATAAATTCCTTAAACAAGAACTGTCAAGGGTTGGGGAACCCTCGGTCAGTTTGAGCGTTGCTGATGGAGACAAAAGCTAGAATGAGAAGGATCAGGAGAATAATGGAAAAGGTAGGTTTATTAAATGGGATAATTGTCCCCAGCCTAGGGAAGAAGTAGTGGAATAGCCATGTTATGGGAAAGAGATCTTAATTTGGAGCTTAAAAGTTATACTAGGCACCACATAGATGCAGTAGTGACTGATCCTACATCTGGTCTTAAATGGAGAGTTACAGGGTTCTACAGCAACCCAGATACTAATCGGAGGAAGGATTTTTGGGACTTACTACAATTCCTAAACTCTCAATTTCAAATGCCATGGGTCTGTATAAGGGATTTTAATGAAATCTTAACAAGCTCCAAGAAATGGGAAGGCCTAGAGAGATCCCAACAACAAATGGATGGTTTTAAAAGAGTAGTTAATGCTTGTGGCTTTTGGGGCCTTGGATATGAGGGACCAGATTTGACTTGGTGTAACCGAAGGTCAGTCAAGGAAAGAATTCGATTAAGACTTGATAGGGTGCTGATTACAACATAATGGAAAAAGCAATACAGAGCTGTTAGGGTCCTCCATGTAACAGATTCAACTTGAGATCACTGCGCTCTAGTTCTAACCAACCAAAGGAATTTCCAAGGTTGGGGAGAGAGGAGATTCCATTTTGAGGCAGAATGGGTTAGAACTGATAAATGCAAGGAGATAATTCAAGATACTTGGAAGAATCATTCGGGTTTTCACACGGCTAGTGAACTAGCCGAGGGCCTGAAGGAGTGCACTGCGAGCTTGACAAGATGGAACAATTTTGATCTTAGTCATGATGTTTGAATGATAAATGAGAAAAGAAAGCAGCTGCAAGCCCTAGTTCAGGCTGAAAGGGATGGAAGTAAGGCAGAAGAAATTGATGCACTAAGGAAGGAAATCAATGAAATGCTAGATGATGGAGAAGTCAAGTGGAATCAAAGATCCAGAGTCCAATGGTTGACCCTAGATGGCATAAATAAAAAATATTTTCACCACAAAGCATCTCAAAGAAAGAGGAAGAATTAAATTAAGGGCTTGCTAGATGGAGAAGGGAACTGGTGCGAAGAGAAAAAAGACATAGCAAACATTGTTGTGGCTTACTTCAAAGAGTTTTTCTCTACCTCTTTCCCAACTAGAGTGATGGAAGTAGCAGATTTAATACCGAGAGGGATTACCAGGGAGATGAATGAAGACCTAACAAAAGAATTCCAAAAGGAGGAGGTTATTCAAGCCATTCAACAAATGTATCCAACAAATGCATTGGGCCCTAACGGTATTTGTGCTATCTTTTATCGAAAGGATTGGGCCATTATTGGGGAAGATGTGATAAAAACTGTCCTTAATATTCTTAATTCCAATGCCCCCATAACTGAGTTGAACAAGACCAACATAGCCCTCATTCCTAAAATAAATAATCCAACAAAGATAAATGAATTCCGACCTATAAGCCTTTGTAATGTTTCATACAAAATTGTGTCAAAGGTTCTTGAAAATAGATTGAAACCCCTCTTTTCCACTATCATTTCTGAAAACCAAAGTGTGTTTGTCCTTGGCAAGCTCATAACTAATAATGTCATGGTTGTTTTTGAAATCATGCACTATCCTAATAAAAAAAGGATGGCAAAGAGGGGTACATTACAATTAAATTTGATATGACTAAAGCCTACGATAGAGTGGAATGTGTTTTTCTTGAAAAAACTAGGACTAAAATGGGCTTTGATAATAAATGAATTAAATTGATTATGAGCTATATAAATTTATTATCTTATTTTGTTCTCATAAATGGGGTGGCTCATGGCTGTATAACTCCCACGAGAGGGCTACGTCAGGTCGATCCCCTATCTCCCTACTTGTCTATTTTATATGCAGAAGGGCTAATGTCTTGATTGTGGAGGCAGAAAGAAGAAGGAAGATTTTTAGTATTTCCATTTGTAGGGGAAGCCTAACAATAACCCACCTCTTATTTGTCGATGATAGTGTGATCTACTGCAAAGCAATAGAGCAAGAAAGTAGAGAAATTTGTGAAATTCTGCACAAATATGAGGATGCAAAAGGCCAAAAAATAAACATAGAAAAGTCCTTAGTCTTTTTTAGTAAGAATACAGATGAAGGAAATGCTGGGCTTAATGCAGAATACATAACCAGGAAAATACTTGGGTCTACCTTCGATGATTGGAAGATCAAAGAAACAAATATCCGATAAAGTTAGGGAGCGTGTGGGGAAGAAGATGGCTTGTTGGAAAAAGAAACTATTATCGATAGGAGGAAGAGAAATCCTTATAAAAGCTGTTGCTCAGGCAATACCCACATACACAATGGTGTGTTTCCTAATTCCAAAAGGTCTTTGTGAAGACATTGAGGGGATGATGCAAAATTTTTGGTGGGCGCAGAAGAATCAAGAATAAAAAATGGCATGGGTCAGCTGGTCAAGAATGTGCAAATCAAAACTAGAGGGCGGCATGGGATTTCGTGATCTTTATGCTTTCAACTTGGCTATGCTGGCAAAGCAAGGTTGGAGGATGTTGGAAAATCCTGCATCGCTAATGGCGTGTATGTATGAAGCAAGGTACTTCCCAAATGGGGATATCTTAAATGCAAGCATAGGCAGTAACCTTTACTATGCTTGGAGAAGCATTCACAAGAGCATAGAGATTATACAACCTGGAACAAGATGGAGAGTGGGGAATGGGAAGACAATCCATATATGGGATGATAGATGGTTGCCAACACCATCAACCTATAAAGTCATCTCCCCCAGGAAAGATTTTGGAGACTTCCCCATGCTATTGGCCTTAATCGACCAAGACACAAGAAGATGGAGAAAGGACATTCTAGATAAAATTTTCTTTGCCTTTGAAGTGGGAAATATCCTCAGCATCCCAATTCCTCACTACCCACAGGAGGACCAATTAATATGGGTGAAGAATAAAAAATGAATCTTCATGGTGAAAAGTGCTTTTTTTTGGCTAGAAGAATAGTAGAGAAGCCTGAAAGAGGTGAAGCCTCAGCGGGAGACATATGTGCTCCCCTTTGGAAAAAGATGTGGCACTTGAACATCCTGGCCAAAGTGAGAATTTTTCCATGGAGACTATGCATGAAGGCCATCCCATCTATGTTGAATATTTGCAATAGGGGAATTCAAGTAAATCCTACTTGCCTTATTTGCAATGGAGAACGGAGTCAACTAAGCATGCAATTGTCCATTATGAAGCTACTAAAAGAGTTTGGAGCAAATGGAATGACTACCCAATCTGTTTTAATGAAAGCAACAGGGATGTTGGAAAATTTAGACCCTGGTTGATAGAATTAACAACGTTTAAACCCAAGTTGTTAATTAGGTTTATCATGAATAAACTTATTAAAAACAAACAAACATCAATATCATGTCAAAAACAATGCAGCGGAAAAATAAATAAGACAGAATATGATGATCCAGGAAAACCAATTAAACCAACCAGTTTCACAGGAAAAAACCTAGGAGGTAACCTTCCTGAAAAGCAATTCACTATAGTAAAGAGAAATTTCTGATCTAGTACAAAGCCTTTGTCCTTAGACTCTAATCCTGTAGATGAACTTACAGCAGAAACCTTCTACTGCTTCAGAACCTCTGAACTCTTCAATATATGAACGAAACCCTTTGATGCACGGATCCCAGTACGTGACTCACTCACCAACTTGAGAAAGAAGAATGTTGGCTGTAAAGTTCTTCACTTCATCGACAATGAAGATCAAGAAGCACTTGGTTACAAAACCCTAAGGTGCAAAAGACGCAGTAGCTTCTTTCAAAGAGAATAAGGCTTCAGTCACCTTTTGCATATGTTCTCCTTGTATTCTCTTATGTGACGGCCTCTAAAATAAGCCTTATATATGCCTAGGATTGTGATTAAAGAAACTCTACACAAATACAAAAGTATGGGTCGAAAATCAGATCTGAAAATTCTGATATCCATAACCTCAATAGATACCTTGATAGATAGCAAGTGTCGAGCCTTATTAAACCTCGATAGATAACTATCTGTCGAGCAGTTGTCCGCAGGTGTCGAGCTATCTGTCCAGCTTTAGTGAACACCTTTTTTTCACTTGTTTCTTGGTCCAATCTTCATGGCTTTAATACTAGACTTGAACAACATGTTCTTTGAAGTATTAAACACATACTAAATCTACCCAAATACAAGTAAAGTGCGTTTTATCAAAAGATTGGCCAACTACATAAAATATGTCCTTAACAAGGGAAATAATGGATTTGGCATTATATTTTCTAGAAAAAGGAACTCAGAGGGACATGGAGATTTTCTTTGCTGTAGCCTGGATGATATGGTACAATAGAAATCAAGTTGTCCATGAGGGAAATGGTTTTTTTGAGGATCACATTTAGGGGACAGCAATCCGAATGATAAAGGACTTCAAGGGGACGAGAAATTGGGATATCAACAATCCTCAGAGAAAAGAGAAAGCATGGACATCCTCCCTCCCCCCCTTGTGGGTTACTTCAAAATAAACATAGATGGGGTTGTTCCCTTTGTTGAAGGCCACTCCGAAGTGGGAGTTATAATAAGAGATTGGGAAAGGAAGGTGGTGGCAGCAAAATGCATACCTCTATCAGGACAAATGGCAGTGGAGGAAATAGAAGCCATAGCTATGGAATAGGGAATCATCCTTGCAAAAAAATTTGGGCTTTGAAAAGACCATTTTTGAGGGGGACTCGCTTCAGACAATTCAAGTAATTGAGGCTAAGGAAGTGAGAAATGTGATTGGCCATATTGTGAGAGGTATTTTGCAAAATCTGCCTAGTTTCCAGGAGGCAGAAGTTAGACATATTGGTAGGGATAGCAACAAATAAGCCCACGAACTTGCCCAAATTGCAAAACACTCTACCGAGGAACATGTTTGGACTGCAATCATTCCTGATTGGATTGAAGACAAGGCTAGATTTGAAGGGACATGTTAAAGGAAGTCTAGTTTTTGTGGTCTAGGTTGTTGTTGTATACCTTGTTTGCTATGCTCTGTTTTTGTAGCTTGTGCTTTGTTTCCCGTGTATTTCATTTGACAAGTTGAATGAAAGTTTTAGTTTAGTTTAAAAAAAAAAATAGTAATTACAAAAAAAAAAAATTGTTCGACCCATGAGTTCAACTCGATACATGTAGATTGGGTTAGTTAGGTTGGACCTCTATGATGGGTGGTTGGATTTTTTTTAACCCACAATGTGGGTTGGGTTGAAAAATTCCCTCAGCCCAACCCAACTTGACCCATGCACACACCTATTGGAAACAACAGAGTTGTTGCAAATGTGAAGGATAACAAAGTATTTTTGCAAGTGAATCACTAGGTTAATCATATTTGGCTTTTGGGCATTCAGTTATAAATGGGGCTGAACAAGAATGTACAATGAGATAATTATACAATATTTTAGAAATATAATAATGACTTATTCCATCCTCTAATATAATAAAGGTTTTTCTTTTTTTTTAAAAAAATTATGAGAAGATCCATTATTTATGTAATAGTAAGGAGTAAATCAATATTGTACTCTCAAAATATTGCATAATTTTTCATACTCAGTCTATGTTTTATAATATGTAACTAATGTATGAAGAATAATCAAGCATATGCTAGAAAATAGAACAAAATAAATCGATAGAAAATAAAAGGATATTAAGTACGTACTATTGGTACAACATAAGCTTTAACTTGTTATACCAAATTACTGGTTGTCTTTCGCTTTCATATTGGCTTACAACTTTTTTCTATCGCTCACAATTTGTCAAGTTGATTAATATGGCAAAAGTTAGGTTTTGATGCCGTCCTAGAATTTTTGAAAAATATATTCTTTACTACCAAGAGTAACATACATGCAGTTTGGATAGGTAGATTGACTTAAGAAGACTTATAAGAGTAAAACAATTAGATGAGAAATCCAAACTTTCCACTCCTGTATTCCAGATAAGAATTTGTCTTATTAATTTAGGCTTTGAAAAGCAGCTATATATATATATATATATATATATCTTATAGAGATCATATTTTCCGTTACTGTTACTATGAGTCCCCCTGTGCAACTCGTAACTTGATATGGGAAATAATACACATGGCAAATACAAAACCGCATCCCGACTTTTGTGACAAAATCGCGTCAGGAGTCATTTTTGCTTTGTTTTTGATGACATGCCTTTGGATTCTAGAAAATTAGGAAATATTTGAAAGACGCAACCCACTACCACACGGCACAAGTTAGTAATTACAATTGCACTTGGTGGGGTGCCTACAATTAGCCCCCAAAACCCTCCACTACGCACTACTTAAACTTTCATGTAAGCTAGATCTTCTCATCAAGCTCCCTCAACTCTATCATCCTTGCTCCTCTTCCTTTTCTTTTATTTCTATGGCTTCTGCTTGTTCCAAAAGCACGAGCCTCCCCCCCAAGAGAGGTCAGATCAAAGCTCAAATTTTTAGGATCTTCGTTAACGCTATTGTCTTTGTGGCCTTAAAGGTAGTAGAAGCAGCGAGAAGTATCACAAATTCACAATCATATGAGGTGGAAGCTAAAGTGGAAGAAAACTCTGCCTCAACGTCACTGCTACTACTTCGATGAATTATGTTGTTTTTAGATTCTGAACGAAGTGTTTGTCTTTATGTATATTGAATATTGATAGCCTTTTCTGTGGGAAAATGTCATATTACTACCAATCTACCACTGAATAAACAAATTAAGTATTATAAATTGATGTGACAGTGATTTCACTCGGTTCGACGTTAACAACATAATAAACTAGACTCATCCATCCAATGCTTAACAACAATTACAGAGGTTTATTGCAACTACGAATGTTGACATTCATTAGTATAAATCCTATTTTATTTTGGTTGGGGTGAAAACAGGAAGGATGCAAAACTAGACTCATCCATCCAATGCTTAACAACAATTACAGAGGTTTATTGCAACTACGAATGTTGACATTCATTAGTATAAATCCTATTTTATTTTGGTTGGGGTGAAAACAGAAGGATGCAAAATATGGAGAGGAAAATAGGTGAAAAATGACATTTTTCACCGTTTAGTTCAAGAGAGAAAACAAGAGAGACAAAAAATAAGAAGGAAAACAATCCTTCTGGACCCACATTTTTTTATCCTCGCAATTTGAGAGGAAAATGGGAAGAAAAAGATGCTGAATGATGTAATTTACACAAATACTCTCACTGTATTGTACTCACCTACCTGTCTCACTTTTCCACTACACTTGTGACCTGATTTTGCCTCTTCATCCTTATCACTTTCTTAGCAGTTACCTTCATAGCACAGCAACATGAACTACTCCAGGTTCTCTTCTATCTCTATTTTTTTTGCCTTGCCCAGTCGCCCATGTGAATAAAGTTTTTTTTTCTTAAAATATCTTCCCATGTAACAATGGTTAGATAATTTTTTTTTTTTGAAAATATCTTCCCAGTCTACGTATGGTCATGTGGATAAAATCTACATAATCAATTTTTGTTACCCATAAATTTAAAATTATATATAATAATAAAGACAAGTAATATATATATATATATATATATATATATGTATTTGCGTTAATTTTTATATTGTTTAATGAGTGTAAATATATCTATTTCTTATATATAATATAATAAGGACATAATAATCAATTTATATAAACTACATTTTTCATTCTCCCATTTTTCTCTCCAACCAAACAAAAAAAAAATTCACCCTTTTACTTTTCCACCCCTCCAACCAAACACACATGAGGGAAAAACAAATCTTTTCTATTTTCTTACTTTTCCATCCTCTCACTAATTTTCCATCCTCTTGCTTTTCCACTCCTTCAACCAAATGAACCCTTAAACTTGTTTGTGTAAAAGAGAAATTGGGCTAAGAAATTTCAACCCCAAAACATCACCACTTCGATAGAAACTATCTTACACTTTGTGTGTGTTTAGATTGAAATGAAAAATTAAAATTATTTAACTATTTAGCTTTTTTTGCTACTATTCATGAGCTCCATTGCACATTTTAACACTATTCATGGGTCTCGATGTACTATTTTAGCTGAATTTTACCTTTATTTATATTACTTTCAGCAATAATTTTTCAGTTTCAGCAAAATAAGCGGTATCCAAACACACTTTAGTGTGTGTTTGTCAAAAAATATTTTTTCTAACTTATTTTACTATTCAACTTATTTTTGTTATTATTCGTGAGTTTCGCTGTATTATTTCAATTAACTTTTACTTTTATCTACAGTACTTTTAGCAAAAACTTTTTAGTTTTAACAAAATAAGTGAATTCCAAACAAACTCTTAGTATCCTACTATATCTTCTATTTAAGTTTTGGTTATTGACATAAATTTAGAAAGCCAATTTAGTCATATACAACATTTAATACTATTATTTAATGAGTATATTCTATCTCTTTCAAAGTAAAATGAATGAGTATAACCTTTTGAACTCGGACAAGCTAGGAGTAGAATCAAAGAAGAGATTTCACCACCAATTCGGACTCACCTTCAAACTTAAGAAAGTCGAACCCAATCTGCCGTGTAAAGGACACTGCTCTCCTAAGCGCTAGCGCTTTGATTGTTTCGACATTTTATGGTGGAGAGTGATCCTCCGACTTAATGCAGTCATGACATACCCACAAGAGCTAGCGTGTACAACCGCTCCAATACCGGCACACTTTAGAATTTTTGAAAATTGCAGAATCAAATCTGGCTTTAAAACAAGAATGGGGAGGAGGGTGCCAATCTAATGAATCAAACAAAATAGTAATGTATTATTCAACTAGATAAATACAATTATTTAGAATTTTAATTAAAAAGACAACATTATGAACATGGAATTATCAAGTGCTTGAATGTTTACTATAATTAAACAACCAGTCAACCAATATGATTTTACCTTCCAATTAAAAATGTAACTATTCCTTTTGGTGACCAACTAAATATAATCTTGGATTATCCTAAGCATGCATGCCTATGATACAATCATGGATCAACCAATCGTATTCAAGTATTAATAAAACAATAATCCTTGCAGTGCTTTGAACACAAAAGACCAAATTATTCTTATAGGATTTTATGGATATCATTGGGCTTTAGGAACTATTTGGGAATGACACTATTTTGTCATATATTGTACAAAACAATATTATTAAGCTATAGAGAAAAAAAAAAACCTATATTTGCTAGACGGCAATGTCATGCAATACGTAATCAAGGTTCAAACTCATGGATGCAAATTTATGCTAGTTTGGTCCTAAACCTCTCAAGTTAACATTAATTAAGGTTTTTATGTTATAAACGTGAGACAACTGTCAAATCGGATATTAAGAACGTAATCAGCACTCTCTTGTTTTGATAGATATGATACCAATGGAAAATTAAGGGTTTTTTTTTTTTTTTTTTTTGTGGTTGTTTAATTTTGATGGGTTGCTAGTGGGATGATTTTGATGGGTTGCGGTGGTTGTGGGCTGATTGGCGGTGTGTGGTGGTTGGGTTGATTTTGGGTTTTGGATATGGTGGACTAGTGCTTGCTAATTAATTTTGGGTTTTGGTTACTATGGTAGTTTATTGATTTTGGGTGGTGGTGGGTTTGAGGTAGTGGTAGTTTCTGGCGGTGGTGATGGGGTTCCAATTTGGTGGGATGGGCTGCGGGTAGTGGTGGTGGTGGGTTGTGGGTGGTACTGTAGGTTTTTTTTTTTTTTTTTGGTATTGTATTGTATGAAAATTTTAAGGATATTTTAATGTATTGTATATATTATTTTAATGTGTTGTATGGAATTGTAGAATATTTGAAGTAAGTGAACTATAAAATGGTGTGTTAAAATAGAAAAGTAACTTTTTGATGTGTAAAAATAGAATTCTTTTAGAATAGCTGATGCTGATGATGCTATCAGAACAAGATCTACTCTCTCTCTCTCTCTCTCTCTCTCTCTCTCTCTCTCTCTCTCTCTCTCTCTCTCTCTCTCTCTCTCTCTCTCTCTCTCTCTCTCTCTCTGCCACCAGTACTCCCACTCCACTCCTACTTGAGCACTAACCCTCTCTCCCTCAAGTGAGTCACCACTGCCATTAGCTATTGTCACCACCTCAGCAATGGTTCTCTCTTCTAGCAGTGGTTCTTTCTTTCGATGTGAGGTACAGGTACTCAACTCTCTCTCTCTCTCTCTCTCTCTCTCTCTCTCTCTCTCTCTCTCTCTCTTGTTGTGTGGATTGGTATTTAGTTTTTCTTTGTTGATTTCTTAGTTTTCTTTTTATTTATTTTTAAATGTTTTTGCTTTGTCTCAACTCATAGGTCTTTTTCTTACTTTGCAATTTCTTTCTTTTGCTGACTTGTTGTGTCCCTTTCTCTCTCTCTCTCTCTATGGCTTTGTAGGTTTGTCTCTGTTTGACCCTTTCTCTATTGTTGTTAATATTGTTTTTTAGTCATTAATGTTATTTGCCTTTAGAGAGTTACATCAATACCATTGTTATTGATACCGTTTCGTTTTAGCCAGAATTTATCATACTGGTATGCAAACCAGTACCAGAATACCCCATGTTCCACCTCAGGTTAGATTTCGGGTTATTTCAGGCCAATCCGGACAATTTCGGCCAATTTCAACCGAGATGTAAATTCCGGCCGGTACAGGATTTGGCCTGTTAAAAAAAAAAAGAAAAGAAAAAAGAAATAAAAGGAGTAAAGGTCCAAACGACGCCGGCCCGCCGTTTACCTGAATGAACCCAGCGTCCCAAGCCACTTCTTCTTCTTCGTTTTGTATCCACTGGTTTGTGCTTTTGTGGGACTGGTCTTTTCACTCTTTTGATCTTTTATTTTTCTATTGTCTTGACTCTTGAGTGTCTTGATGTCTTCTATCTATTCTATCCTCTTTTATTGATTTCAAATTTCAACTTTTCTGAGCCCATCACGTGAGTAACTTTGGAAATGACAAATAAAGTTAAATAAAATCCAAAAGCAAATGTCAATTAGAGGTATTATTTTTATTTCCCTCACTGAGTACAATGTACAATGGTTTTTACTTTTGTATTAATGTTATATTGATAACATTTTCACAATACTTACACAATAAATTGTAAATAATAAGTTGATATTGGCTGTTATTGATAAACAAAAAAGTAATTTTAATTTTAGGTTTAAATTAAAACTAATAATAACTAGACACCTATAATTTGTTATGAAAATATTGTGAATATAATACTTTTTTTATTATTATAGTTTTAAGATTCATATACTAATTAAAATGTAAGAACTTTTGTACCTTGACTTTCACATTTATTGTATTTTTTAGGATTATCCAAAATGTGAATTTTATTTGTAGACAATTATAAAAAAAATTTATAAAAAATTTTACTTATTTAATTTTAAAAAAATAATTAAATTCATTTTTTTTATATAATAGTAACACTTCTTTAAATTGAAACTTTTATGTTGTATACGTGTGTGTTCATATATATATATGTATTTAGGAACCCCGAAACACCTTGAAATGGTACGCCGAAATAGGCCGGTACCGAAATATTCCATTCAACTAGACAAACTAAAACAGGGTCCGAAACAGAAGTAATAACATTGATCAATACTAATCTTTGAGTTTTTTTTTAAAAAAAATTTAAATTTATATTTATAGATGGCATTTGAAACTCAATGCAGCACAAAATGAGGTTCCTGTAGCACCCACTCCCATGAATGAGGCGCCTCAAACGGCGGCAACAAATACTTATGCTGCTACCTCAAATCTCCCTCCCATAGAAGTTACAAAAAAACTAACCAAACATCATATACATGGGCACTTCATCTTATTTGAAGGTGAGAGAGCTGAATGTAAGTATTGTGGCCAAACTTATGTTGTCAAGTCAAAAAGTTATGGCATTACTAACTTAAAACTCATTTGGAAAGTCGGTGTAAAAAATATCCTAATAGGACTAAGGAGGATATGACTCAAATGACTTTAGCCTTTAGACCTTGTGAGAGACCGCGGAAATTTGGGGTGCTCTCAAAAAAGAGATTTGGGTGCTTTAAAAGGCACCTCTCTTTTTGGGTAAGTGGTGTGGAGTAGCCACTTATTTTTTATACAAAAAATATATATATATATATATATTTATATGAACCTTACAAGGTTTTGATTCCTATTTACAATCTATGCAAAAGAATACAAAGCCTTTTGTCCTAGTTACAATCTACCAAAAATAAAAAGAAAGACAAAGCACAGATCTACCTATCCAAAAATCCTAAGTTTGGGGACTAGGTTATGGAATGGGAAGGTGTTAGGCACCCATTCCGCCCAGACAGAGTCTAGTTTTTTGAACTCTAATGACCTGTATACCCTTTTTGCATGATGTGAATGATATATTGCATATACATGACAAACACTTGACTAACACTAACTCAAATAAATCTATCTTATGAATGTATCATATTTTTTAGAAAAATTTCGATCTTTTTGGTGAATTAAAAAAATTGGGATTTGTAAAGAAAAATCAGATATGTTTTTATGTAGATAAAAAATTTAGATTTGTAAAGAAAAATATATCTATATTAATGTAAAGAAAAGAACAAGATTTTTGTTAAAAAATGTCAGATCTGTTTTTACGTAAAGTTAAAAAAAAAAGATTTTATCAAGAAAAATCAGATATGTTTTGAACAATAAAAAAAGTGATTTTTTGGTTTATATGTAAAAAAAAATTAGATTTGTTGTTGGACTTAAAATAAAATAAAATAACTTTTTGGAAGAGGATTCATGCACATTAGATAAATTTATTTTACATGCATCACAAATACAAAACTTCAACCTAACATTTATTTCTGCTTTTAAATTTCAAAATCTTGCAATTGTATCAAAGAAAACTTTTTCTTAAAAAAAAATCAGATCTATATTTAATGAAAATATAGATAAGTTTTTGGAGTTAAAAAAATTAGATCTGCATTTAATGAAAACACAGATCAGTTTTTGGAGTTAAAAAATTAGATCTGTATTTAATGAAAATACAGATCAGTTTTCATGTGTTTAAAAAAATTAGATCTGTATTTAATGAAAATACAAATCAATTTTGTGTGTTAAAAAATCAGATCTGTATTTAATAAAAATACAGATCAATTTTATGTGTTAAAAAAATTCAAATTAGGTTTTAGTGTAAAGAGATCTTTGATAATTAGCAGATTTTGAGATTCAAGAGAAAAATCATAACAACAAATCATCTAAGAGCATACTTAAAGAAAAAATTTCAAACAAAACATGGCAATTATATCAAAAATCAGAAATAATAAAACATCTTAAACCTATTCATGCATCATCAAACAAAAGAAAAGACTAGAAAAGGAAAAGACATAGACTACTTCTTGCATGAGTGTGCTCTTCTTAGTGAAAGGATATTTTAGGATTTAAAGAAATTTATTCAACTCTTTGAAGACTAACATATTTTTCTTAGAAAAAAGAAATTCCTAAGGTAAGAGCCTCCAGAATGTCTTTAACGTAAGAGAGAAAAGAAAAGAAAAGAAGAGCTAGAAAGACAGGGGTCAGAAAGCATGAAAAAGTGTGCTGAATTTTGAAAGGCACCTTCTATTTATAAAGGCTGGGATGATTCGAAAAATTAGCTGAACGATCAAAATACGAACTGGGACACTTCCTCATCTCTAAAAAAATAAAAAAGGATAAAATTTATCTTAATCTAGGGGCCCTCGAGATGTGGCCTACATGTGTGCCAATCGGCACTCCAAGAGTACCGAATGGCCCTCTTGGGTGTTGGACCCGCGTTTGAGTTTCAGTCCATTTTGGACTCATTTTTTGAGGTTTTTTGAGCCAGGACTTGCACTTAGATGTGTTTTTTTATTCATATTCTAAAAATTAAACTCATTTTCTGATGATTTGGGTCTCTATAGCAATGATTATATTGTAAATAAACACTCCAAAAAGTCTTGATTATCCAAAATTTTGTTGTTACCTGATTATCCTTTTTATTCCCATGCAAGCAAGCCTATTTTTAATACTAACTAACACCCAATTACAAAATTATTTAATTAATTTTAATTTTCTAGCCAATCAGAATTGATTTAAATTAATCATGTGTAGTTGGTTCCACCTAAACAAATTGCATGCAGACTGTGCAAACTTGATCATGTGATATCTTTCAATCTGACGGTCCAATTTGGAAATCGGGAATATCGTTGCAATTGTTAGAACCTCAAGAACATTTTTATAATATGCAATGAATGAATTAATGCATGTAATACAATCATGAATTTTGGGTATATGAATGGTCATTCTAGTCATCTTCCTTGATTAAATTATGAGTGCAAAATCAAGTGTCTACAGACCTAAAAATAGTGATGATGCGGATGGTGCTAATAGTAACAGTCTTATTGCTGTAAGCAACAATGAGAGCATGTGTAGGGAAGCACTTGCTAGGATGATTACTGTGGATGAATTGCAATTTAAATTTGTTAAGCGTGAAGGGTTTAGGCACTATAGTTGTGTGTTACAGCCTTGGTTCATTGTCCCAACTCGCACTACTGTTACAGCCTAGGCACTATAGTTGTATCAGACTTTATACAATGGAGAGGGGATAGGTTGAAATTTTTTTGGCAAAGTCTACTCAAAGGATTTTCCACACCACTGATACTTACACTTCGATCCAAAATATTAATTACTTGTGCCTTACTACTCATTTCATTGATGACGATTAGCATTAGGGATAGACGCAGGTGGAGACCAAGGAGGCTTGGCCCCTTGGTCCAATTTTGTTTTTCTTTTTTTGAAAAATTTTACAAATTATATACATCATTTTTGTAGTTTTTCCCTTTCCAAAACCTTAGGCTCCCTCCAACTAGCAACCGTCCGACCCAGAAACTTAACAAAAACAATAAAAACATTCACAATGGTGATTGTAATTTAGCCCCCAAAAAAAAAACTATTTTACCTCCAAAGAACAAAAAAAGTCATGTGTTATTGGAGAAGCTAAAGCTAAATTTTTTGCAATTACAATAAACTGGTATAAATATAGTTGACTGTACTAAGTTGTTAAAAATAATTATTAAGATTATCTCTCTACCTTCAATTAAAAAACTCAAATTTTCTCTCTTCCTTTATTATTTTAATGAGTTATTTATATTATTTTAAATGAAGTGGTAAAAAAATAGAATATTTGATGTTAGGTGTATTGTAAAGTGAGATGGTAAAATAGATAAATTAGCTTTTTGAAGTCCTAAAAGCTAAAAGTTTTAGCACCACTATTGTGAATGCTCTAACTTCAAAAAATAAATAAAATCTTAGCTAGTCTAGTATGAAAAAAAAATTCTATTATTTTGTTTTTTGGTCTTTGTTGGTAGAAGATTGCATCTTAATGTATTATGAAACAACAATTTTGTGTATTTATAATTTGTTAATACTATATGGAGTTTTTTTCTTACACTCTAGCCACCTCTGACTTGAAATCCTGGGTTCGTCCTTGCGCACAATTATTCGTTACTTCTTGGATGATGGAAGTGGGAAAAAAATATTAGGACCACTTGATTTTGAGGATTGGGATAATGTGAAGGTGTTTGTGAAATTTTTGAACTTGTTTTTTGAAGTTACATTACGATTTTCTGGTTCTTTATACATCACATCTAAGTTATTTTTTCATGAACTTTGTGTGATGAAGACTGAATTGACAAACTTGCATGAAAGTGAAGATCCTCTTTTGAGTATGATGGCAAGGGATATGCATGAGAAATTTGATAAGTATTGGGGGTACAATGAAGAACTTAATTTGATGTTGTTTGTTGCTATTGTGCCAGACCCAAGGTACAAGTTGAGGTTTGTAAAGTTTTGGTTTTTATCAAATGGAATCTAGGAGCAGTGGTGGAGAACATGGCAAAAAAGGTGAAAATGGCCCTTGTTCATATGTGTGAACACAATTGTGTTTGTGATGGGTATTCAAATGGGAAAGGTCAAGATGACACTTCTTCAAACAATGTTGAGATTAAACCTGAGCAAGATTTGCATGCAATGGTGAAATCTATTTATAAGATGCATTTGGCATAGGAAGATAGTTTGGAAAGCAAATAAGAGGTGGATAGATATTTGGCTAATGGAGTGGAAGAAGATTCTCCTAATTTTTGTATTTCGGAATGGTGGAAGGTGAATTCCTCAAAATATCGGGTTCTCTGAAAAGTTGCTCGTGATTTGTTAGCCATTCCACTCTCTACAATTGCTGGTAAGTTAGCATTTGGCCTCCATTTGGGAAGCGCGTTTGCATTTCTCAGTGGGGCATTTTATTTTTTTAGTGGGTCCCATGCACTGTTTATAGGACCCACAAACTACTTTTTTTTCAAAAAAACAATTTTAAAACTAAGTCCCACAGCATTATTTACATATTTAAAAATTATTTTGCTACAGTGTTTTCATTTTTTAGTAATAAGCGGTATTCAAATAGGCCCTTAATACTGGGGATCGTGTGTTGGATCAACTTTGAAGCTCTTTGGTACAAAACACTATATAAATGTTGTTTTGTGCTTAGAATTGGTTAAGAGCTACTGATATAATTGAGCTCCGAGCATCAATTGATGAAGTTGAATCCTATGAGGGTCTTGAGTCGGGTAATTTTTCAACAAAGTAATTTTTTATAATTATAATTTTTAATTGTTATATAAGCCTTTTGGATTTTGAAATTCCATTGTATAATTTATTTTGTCTTTTTTTTTGGTTTTGTCTCAGAGTTTGCATCTCAAAGCACAATAACAATGGAAGAGGAAGATTAGTTGGAATGCAATGCATCTCAAGGATAATAGTGGAAGAGCATCTCAAGGAAACGCTGGGCTCAATGTAGAATGCATAACCAGGAAAATACTTGGGTCTACCTTCGATGATTGGAAGATCAAAGAAACAAATATCCAATAAAGTTAGGGAGCGTGGGGGGAAGAAGATGGCTTGTTGGAAAAAGAAACTATTATCGATAAGAGGAAGAGAAATCCTTATAAAAGCTGTTGCTCAGGCAATACCCACATACACAATGGTGTGTTTCCTACTTCCAAAAGGTCTTTGTGAAGACATTGAGGGGATGATGCGAAATTTTTGGTGGGCGCAAAAGAATCAAGAATATAAAATGGCATGGGTCAACTGGTCAAGAATGTGCAAATAAGAACTAGAGGGCGGCATGGGATTTCGTGATCTTTATGCTTTCAACTTGGCTATGCTGGCAAAGCAGGGTTGGAGGATGTTGGAAAATCCTGCATCGCTAATGGCGTGTATGTACAAAGCAAGGTACTTCCCAAATGGGGATATCTTAAATGCAAGCATAGGCAGTAAGCTTTCCTATGCTTGGAGAAGCATTCACAAGAGCATAGAGATTATACAACAAAGAACAAGATGGAGAGTGAGGAATGGGAAGACAATCCATATATGGGATGATAGATGGTTGCCAACATCATCAACCGATAAAGTCATCTCCCCCAGGAAAGATTTTGGAGACTTCCCCATGGTATTGGCCTTAATCGACCAAGACACAAGAAGATGGAGAAAGGACATTCTAGACAAAATTTTCTTTGCCTTTGAAGTGGGAAATATCCTCAGCATCCCAATTCCTCACTACCCACAGGAGGACCAATTAATGTGGGTGAAGAATAAAAAATAAATCTTCATGGTGAAAAGTGCGTTTTTTTTTTTGCTAGAAGAATAGTAGAGAAGCCTGAAAGAGGTGAAACCTCAGCGGGAGACATATGTGCTCCCCTTTGGAAAAAGATGTGGCACTTGAACATCCTGGCCAAAGTGAGAATTTTTCCCTGGAGACTATGCATGAAGTCCATCCCATCTATGTTGAATATTTGCAACAGGGGAATTCAAGTGAATCCTACTTGCCCTATTTGCAATGGGGAACGGAGTCAACTAAGCATGCAATTGTCCATTATGAAGCTGCTAAAAGAGTTTGGAGCAAATGGAATGACTGCCCAATCTGTTTGAATGAAAGCAACAGGGATGTTGGGAAATTTAGACCCTAGTTGATAGAATTAACAAGTTTTAAACCCAAGTTGTTAATTAGGTTTATTATGAATAAACTTGTTAAAAACAGACAAACATCAATATCATGTCAAAAACAATGCAGCGAAAAAATAAATAAGACAAGATATGATGACCCAGTAAAACCAATTAAACCAACCAATTTCACAGTAAAAAACCTGGGGGGAAACTTTCCCTAAATGCAATTCACTATAGTAAAGAGAAATTTCAGATCTATTACAAAGCCTTTGTCCTTAGACTCTACAATCCTGTAGATGAACACACAGCAAAAACCTTCTACCGCTTCAGAACCTCTGAACTCTTCAATATATGATCAAAACCCTTTGATGCACAGATCCTAGTACGTGACTCACTCACCAACTTGAGAAAGAAGAATGTTGGCTGTAAAGTTCTTCACTTCATCAACAATGAAGATCAAGAAGCATTTGGTTACAAAACCCTAAGGAACAAAAGACGCAGTAGCTTCTTTCAAAGAGAATAAGGTTTCAGTCACCTTTTGCATATGTTCTCCTTGTATTCTCTTATGTGACGGCCTCCAAAATAAGCCTTATATATGCTTAGGATTGTGAGAAAAGAAACCTTACACAAATACAAAAGCATGGGCCGAAAATCAGATTTGAAAATTTTGATTTCCGTAACCTCGATAGATACCTTTATAGATAGCAAGTGTCGAGCCTTATTAAACCTCGATAGATAACTATCTGTCGAGCAGCTGTCCGCAGGTGTCGAGCTATCTGTCCAGCTTTAGTGAACACATTTTCTTCACTTGTTTCTTGGTCCAATCTTCATGGCATTAATACTAGACTTGAACAAAATGCTCTTTGAAGTATTAAACACATACTAAATCTACCCACATACAAGTAAAGTGCATTTTGTCAAAGGATTAGCCAACTATATAAAATATGTCCTTAACAAGGGAGATAATGGATTTGGCAATATATTTTCTAGAAAAAGGAACTCAGAAGGACATGGAGATTTTCTTTGCTGTAGCCTGGATGATATGGTACAATAGAAATCAAGTTGTCCATGAGGGAAATGGTTTTTTTGAGGATCACATTTAGGGGACAGCAATCCGAATGATAAAAAAGTTCAAGGGGACCAGAAATTGGGATATCAACAATCCTCAGAGAAAAGAGAAAGCATGGACATCCCCCCCCCCCCCCTTGTGGGTTACTTCAAAATAAACATGGATGGGGTTGTTCCCTCTGTTGAAGGCCACTCCGAAGTGGGAGTTATAATTAGAGATTGGGAAAGGAAGGTGGTGGCAGCAAAATGCATACCTCTATCGGGATAAATGGCAATGGAGGAAACAGAAGCCATAGCTATGGAATAAGGAATCATCCTTGCAAAAAAATCTGGGCTTGGAAAAGGCCATTTTCGAGGGGGACTCGCTTCAGACAATTCAAGTAATTGAGGCTAAGGAAGTGAGAAATGTGATTGGCCATATTGTGAGAGGTATTTTGCAAAATCTGCCTAGTTTCCAAGAGGCAGAAGTTAGACATATTGGTAGGGATAGCGACAAATAAGCCCACGAACTTGCCCAAATTGCAAAACACTCTACCGAGGAACATGTTTGGACTGCAATCATTCCTGATTGGATTGAAGACAAGGCTAGATTTGAAGGAACATGTTAAAGGAAGTCTAGTTTTTGTGGTCTAGGTTGTTGTTGTGTACCTTGTTTGCTATGCTCTGTTTTTGTAGCTTGTGCTTTGTTTCTTGTGTATTTCATTTGACTAGTTGAATGAAAGTTTTAGTTTAGTTTCAAAAAAAATAATAGTAATTACAAAAAAAAATTGTTCGACCCATGAGTTCAACTCGATACATGTGGATTGGGTTAGTTAGGTTGGATCTCTATGATGGGTGGTTGGATTTTTTTTAACCCACAATGTGGGTTGGGTTGAAAAATTCCCTCAGCCCAACCCAACTTGACCCATGCACACCCCTATTGGAAACAACAGAGTTGTTGCAAATGTGAAGGATAACAAAGTATTTTTGCAAGTGAATCACTAGGTTAATCATATTTGGCTTTTGGGCATTCAGTTATAAATGGGGCTGAACAAGAATGTACAATGAGATAATTATACTATATTTTAGAAATATAATAATGACTTATTCCATCCTCTAATATAATAAAGGTTTTTCTTTTTTTTAAAAAAAATTATGAGAAGATCCATTATTTATGTAATAGTAAGGAGTAAATCAATATTGTACTCTCAAAATATTGCATAATTTTTCATACTCAATATATGTTTTATAATATATAACTAATGTATGAAGAATAATCAAGCATATGCTAGAAAATAGAACAAAATAAATCGATAGAAAATAGATGGATATTAAGTACGTACTATTGGTACAACATAAGCTTTAACTTGTTATAGCAAATTACTGGTTGTCTTTTGCTTTCATATTGGCTTACAACTTTTTTCTATAGCTCACAATTTGTCAAGTTGATTAATATGGCAAAAGTTAGGTTTTTATGCCGTCCTACTTGTTATACCAAATTATTGGTTGTCTTTCGCTTTCATATTGGCTTACAACTTTTTTTCTATAGCTCACAATTTGTCAAGTTGATTAATATGGCAAAAGTTAGGTTTTTATGCCGTCCTAGAATTTATGAAAAATATATTCTTTACTACCAAGAGTAACATACATGCAGTTTGGATAGGTAGATTGACTTAAGAAGGCTTACAAGAGTAAAACAATTAGATGAGAAATCCAAACTTTCCACTCCTGTATTCCAGATAAGAATTTGTCTTATTAATTTAGGCTTTGAAAAGCAGCTATATATAAATCCAAACTTTCCACTCCTGTATTCCAGATAAGAATTTGTCTTATTAATTTAGGCTTTGAAAAGCAGCTATATATATATATATATATATATATATATATATATATATATATATATCTTATAGAGATCATATTTTCCGTTACTGTTACTATGAGTCCCCCTGTGCAACTCGTAACTTGATATGGGAAATAATACACATGGCAAATACAAAACCGCATCCCGACTTTTGTGACAAAATCGCGTCAGGAGTCATTTTTGCTTTGTTTTTGATGACATGCCTTTGGATTCTAGAAAATTAGGAAATATTTGAAAGACGCAACCCACTGCCACACGGCACAAGTTAGTAATTACAATTGCACTCGGTGGGGTGCCTATAATTAGCCCCCAAAATCCTCCACTACGCACTACTTAAACTTTCATGTAAGCTAGATCTTCACATCCTCTCTCCTCTTCCTGTTCTTTTACTTCTATGGCTTCTGCTTGTTCCAAAACCACAAGCCTCCCCCCCAAGAGAGGTCAGATCAAAGCTCAAATTTTTAGGATCTTCGTTAACGCTATTGTCTTTGTGGCCTTAAAGGTAGTAGAAGCAGTGAGAAGTATCATAAATTCACAGGTGGAAGTTAAAGCAGAAGAAAACACGGCCTCTTCAACGCCACTGCTATTATGATGAAATTATGTTGTTTTTAAATTCAGAACCAAGTGTTTGTCAATATGTATTTCAATACCCTTTTCTGCGGGGAAATGTTATATTACTGCCAATTTATTACTGAAAAAACAAATTATATATTATAAATTGATGTGACTGATTTCACTCGGTTCGATGTTAACAATATAATAAACTAGACTCCAATCCATCCAGTGTTCAACAAAAATTGCAGATATGTTTATTGCCACTACAAATGTTGACATTGATTAGTATAAATCCTATTTTATTTTGCTTTCAACTTGTTTGTGTAAAAGAGAAACTGGGCTAAGAAATTTCAACCCAAAACATCACCACTTCAATAGAAACTATCTTATACTAGTATCCCACTATATCTTCCATTTAAGTTTTGGTCACTTACATGAATTTAGAAAGCCAATATAGTCATATGCAACATCTAACACTACTATTTAATAAGTATAGTTCTATCTCTTTCAATGGAAGTAAAATGTATGAGTATAATCTTTTGTACTTGGACAAGTTATGAGTAGATTCAAAGAAGAGATTTCACCACCAATTTGAAATCACCTTCAAACTCAAGTGAGTCGAACCCAATCTGCTGTGCAAAGGACACTGCTCTCCTAAGCGCTAGCGCCTTGATTGTTTCAAAGTTGGCTTTGAAACAAGAGTGGGGAGGAGGGTGCCAATCTAATTAATCAAACAAAATAGTAATGTATTATTCAACTAGATAAATACAATTATTTAGAATTTTAATTAAAAAGACAACATTATCAACATGGAATTATCAAGTGCTTGTATGTTTACTATAATTAAACAACCAATATGATTTTATCTTCCAATTAAAATCTAACTATTCTTTTTGGTGACCAACTAAACTTAATCTTGGATTATCCTAAGCATGCATGCCTATGATAAGATCATGGATCAACCAATCATATTCAGGCATTAATAAAACAATGATCCTTGCAGCGTTTTGAACACAAAAGACCAAATTATTCTTGCAAGATCTTATGGATATTATAGGGCTTTAGAAACTATTTGGAGCAATACTATTTTGTCAAATATTTTACAAAACAGTATTATTATTATTATTAGTTAAGGTTTTTATGTTATACATGAGAGACAACTGTCAAATCAGAAATTGAAAATTAAGGTTTTTTTTTTGTTGTTGTTATTATCTATGTGTCACACCATGCATTAATTTAACAACATTATTCAAGGAAAAATAGGTTGATTGGTACTAAGGAATGTCGCTTTGCAGCTTGATAAAGGGATGCCCCTTTATCAAATAATATATGTTACAAGTAGCAAGTAGGCGGTAGCGTCTGTATATCCGACACACACTGGCGGCGCCACATATAGGTCAGGGTGGTCCCAGGACCACCCTGACCTGAATTCTTCTTTTTATATATATATATATATATATATATATATATATATATATATATATAATAAAAAAAATTTATTTATCTTCCTTTAAAAAAAATTAGGAACACCCTTTTTTAGGAACACTCTCAAAAAATTTTTATACCAATAAAATTAAATTTTAGTAGATTATTTGTTACATTTTGGCTGGTACCAGTTTTTAGAAGAAAAAAAGAAAAACTCTTAAATTGACAAACTCGTTAGCACAACATGTCATTACATGCGTTAAATGCCTAAAAAACAAATCCAGCTATTGCAAAGGTCGCCCTTTCTTCTTCTTCCTTTTCGTCTTCTTTACTTCGTCTCAGACGTTCTGCTAGTCTACCTCTTCTTTCTTTTTTTACTCTAGTTTTTTCTTTAGTTTGTTTTTTAGACTTTTAGCTTGCTAACTCCACCCACGTGACAAAACTCAAAAAGCTAACAAAATATTCTTTCAAACTTATTTATTGAGTCTTGCCTCTTCCCAATATGATATATATATATATATATATATATATATATATATATATATATATATATATATATATATATATATATATATACACTCTTATTGTACTATTTTTTGTTGTTGTTTTTCATTATTTAATTACATATTTATGTTTTAATATTCTAAAACAGTAATTGTTATGTAATAACTAAATGATTTGAGTGTCAAAAAAGAAAAACTAAATTATTTGTTTTATTTGAGGTTTATTTATCTAGATCAATAATTTTATGTTGTATAAGAAAATATAAATATATATTATTTTTAATTTTTTTTAAAAACCCCGAAACACCCTGAAACGGTACGTCGAAATAGATCTGTACTGAAATATTGCGTTCCACAAACAAACCAAAACATGGTCCAAAACGGTATTCATAACGTTGCTTTCAAGCAAAAAGAAAAAGCTAAAAAAAATTCGAACTTAAATCTAAAAAAGAAAAAATTGTAACAGAGAATCTGAAGAAAAAAAAATTGTAACAGAGCAAGCCCACCGAAAAACACCCTGATAAATAATCCCGGAGCCACCACTGCCGACACACTATCCCTTTGAGACCGGCATTTCATTTGGTTGACTTAATTAGATCGAAGTTGCTGCGAATGTGTAGTATGAACTCAAATCAAAACACGTGCAGGTGGTGTTTTTGCACTGGGTTGCTCATATTTAGCTTTTAGTTTTGGCCACAATATTATATGCGGGGATTGAATAAATAAAATGACATAGTTTAAAGCTTTCGTATTGAATTTGACAATACACAATTGCAAAAATGCCCAATGTATGTTTCATAATATGTAATTAAAGCATGAAGAATAACTACTTCATGCTTGTAAGTTGTAATTAATAGAAAATAAAAGGGTTTTAAGCAAACTGACTGCCATCTCTCTCTTGTAAAATCAAACATTTAGCATTACGTAAGACTAAACAGTAAACACTAGCTGTAACAATCAGGACTGTCTACATCTTTTTGCAAAGATGATCAAGTGACTTAAATCTTTCTTCCTTACCTCTTTTAGACAAAAACAATATATATATATATATTTTTTTTTTTTTTTTTCAAAGTTACTACAAATATCAATATCTATGTCATCAATTTAATGTTTAAATTTCAAAGTTTTATAATCTAAACTTATGCATAAAAAATTAACTTATTAATAAAATAATAAATAACATCTGATTTTAATGAAATTTGACATGTATATTAAGAACATAAAGAATATGTAATAATCTAACGATTAGGTTTTCAAAATTCACATCCAATAATAAGATATAAGAGGAGTTTAAAGAATTTCTCTCCAAATTAGTTTGGAGAGAGACCTTATCCTTGTCACCAAGAAATTCATTCCTCACTATCACTATCATTATCACCATCCAAACTCAATTATATAAGAAAATGGACAAATTTTAGTTACAATATTAGTTGTAGCCTAATCAACAAAATCAATATAACAAAATATTTTGAAAATTTAATCGTTGAATTGCATGTTCTTTATGCTCTTAATACACATGTCAAATTTTGTGTCAATTGAATATTATTTATTATAATTTATATGATCTATAAATCTATATTTTATACATAATTTTAAATTATAAAAACTTGTAATTTAAACAATTTATTGATGACATAGTTGTTGATCTTTAATTTTTAGAAATTTTGCAAACATGCAGGATATAAGAAGAAGATGTGATCCAATGGTGGCTTTGTCAAAATTCACATCCAATAAAAAGATATTAAGTAATTTTGTAGCTTAAGACTACAACAAATTTTGTAGCTAAATTTTGTTATAAGAACATATTCTTCCATACCTCATTAAATATCATTCTCAAAGGAGGGAAATACTTATCATTGAGGAGACTCATTCCCCTTTAAGTTGGTTAATAAAAACCCATGGATTAAGGGGAGAGGGAGGGAGAGTAGAGTAGAGTTGGCTGAAAATAAGCTAATTTTGGACCAATTCTACTCCACTTTACTCTATTTCCCCATCCTCCTCCTCAATCCAAATGGACCATAAGGTAATTTGAACAACTTATTGTTGCACACAGTTGAAGACATCCTCTCTTTTCAAAACATTTGAAGTCTACCTCTTTCTTTCATCCATATTCAAACTTATCACTTGACACATTATTATGTTTCATCTTATCATTGGAAGTATAATAATTTGAATAATTTGTTTGATCATATTGAATGCCCATTATATATATTCTTCTCATTGTTGGACTTATGTTATTTTGATATTTGTCTTATTGTTGAACACAGGGCTGTCCACTGGTCGGTCTGGGTTGGTTTTGGCCTCAATCCGGACTTGACCCGCTTACATCGAGTGGAACAAAAATGGACCCGCAACCGACCGTCGACCACCACGGGTCGAGTTGGGCGGGCTCAGGGGAGCGAACGGTCGGGCCGGTCGAGTCTGATGATAAGCGACAGCGAGCGGAGGAGAAGATGTATCTTCGTCCATCTGAGTTGAAGGCCGACCGGATCTGACGCATTATCGTCGGATTTGAGTAAATCGGAGTCCAATCTAACCAAGAACAGCCAGATTTGAGTAAATCTAAGTCAAATCTAACCCAATACTGCCGGATTTGTGTAAATCTAAGTCAAATCTAACCCAATACCGCCAGATTTAAGCAAATCTGAGCGAAGGAGGAGAGTAGATCTGAAGGAGGAGAGTAGATCTGAGCGAGGAACACTGGATCGGAGCTGAGGAACACTAGAACGTCACCGGATCTTGCCGGATTCGATCCAAAATTCGTAATATTTGCCGAAGAGGATGATTGTTTCAGTTCAGGTCAGGTGTCACAGGTTTTGAAACATAAAACCAGCAACCGACTCGCGTGGAGTCGGATTAGAGAGTTCGGACCCACGTCCAATCGTCAGAGACGTTGGATCGGGTGGCGGCGAATCGGGCTAGGACGGGTTGGGCTGGTGGCCAGGTGGGTTGGATAGCCCTAGTTGAACACAAATCAAGTTCATTTAATTATCACATGTGTTTTGCTTATCAGATTTTGGATTTAGTTTCTCTTATAGACTAAAGAAGTGCCCTGATAGCATCGGTATTCTTTGAACCAATGTTGAATTCTGAGTTAGACTCCAAAAAAAAAAAAAAAAAATCTAGGTAGAGCAAGACGAATCCTTTAATGGCTAATAAGTGGTCGTGCACAACAAAGACCCTAACAATAACAAAAACTACTAAGTTAATTAGCACTTGAAAAATTTTCAAAAGTAATTTTTTTGGGCCCCTTTTGATTACTATCAAAAGTACTATTATAAAGGGTTAAATTCTTCATTTAAAAAGAGTTTTCTTTGGACCCAAGGGTGATTAAGTTTGGATAGAAATGATTGCAACTAAATCAATAAGAGTTAATCAATCAGCGGAGAAAGCAACCAAGCTTTCTACCCTTGTAATTTGGAATATATCTTAACCATTGGAAACAAATTATCTTATAAACATCCTAGTTGGGTTCAAATTAGGGTTATCTCTGCTAGCTTATGCATCACTCAACCTTTGATTTTGTTATTCTATACCCAACAAATTGGCAAGGCAACATCACCCATGCATGGTCAATAATGTCCCAAATCCCAATAGTTTGGAATAACTTTTTGTTAAATATAAGAATAATATGTTAAAAGGAGAGAGAGAGAGAGGCTCAGACTCATCTCTTTCTTATGGGAAAGAGACCCAAGCATAAAGAAAAGAGATTGTTAAAGCTCTATCCCAAATACAATGATGAACAACTCATTGCGCCAAATTGTGTGCCAGAAATTTAATGTTTATGTTTACAAAAATAAAGTCCCAGCAAATAAAGAAACTCAAAGACAACTTAATAATATGAAGTAAAGGGAGACAACAAATTTGGAGGAAAGGGGCAAAGCGGTAAGGCCTTAATCATACTTTTAGAATCACCTTCAAACAATAAAAAGCAAAGCTTGCGATGAATTGCAAGCTTCAAGGTTAAGATAGTTGCCTGAACTTCACATTGTAGGCTTAGAGGGAGGTAGTAGAGAGGAACGGGCAAAAAGATCCTCTCTAACTTCGTTTCTATAGACAACAACAATTGTGGAAGAGTGAGGGATTGCTACATCAAAGTTTATCTCTACTCAGTTTGGAGGAGGATGCCATTTGGTAGCCACCGGAGACTTTAAAGCAGACAATGCAACAATGTGATCAAAATAGGCTTTGTATATGTTTTCAGTAGCCTTCTTTGGTACAAGGATGTGACATACAAAAGTAGTTTGGTTTTGGGCAAAATTTGCCAAATAGTATAATAATGGGAAAATTTTAGGTGGAGAGCATGCGTTCAACCTATTAGTTAGTTGGACTCTTTTTTCGAAATCAAGTACAGCAAAATCGACTTCCAACCAAAATCCCAGCCAAAATCAAGTTTACTATACTCGACTTTCCCTTTTATCCACTTGATCTTTGGTTGAAAGTCGAGTATATTAAACTTGATTTTGGCTTGAAGTCGATTTTGTTTAACTCGATTTCCAAAAAAGTGTCCACCTAACTAATAAACTTTGAACGCATGCCATCCACCTAAATTTATTTCAGAATTATACCGTTCGGCAAATTTTGCCTTGGTTTTGAATCCTCGATCCACATATTATCAAAGAGTATAGTAGTAAACAAGGTAAACTTATTGCATTCTTCCTTTGGGACCTTCAGACTTTGGGGGGAAAATAATGCATTTCATAAGATCACTTGGTAAAATGGACCCATCGATGGGCCAAACTGTGAGCGACCAGCTGGTGAATGGTGATTGTGAAGGGGCAATGGATAAGAAGATGCTCTAAGATTTTGAGGGTTGATTGCAAAGAACACAGTTTAGGTCCATTTTGGACCATCTCCTATTCAAGGCTACTTTGCTGGGGAGAACATCCCAAGTAATTTTCCAAAACAAGAGTTTGAGTCTCACATGTACTTTGATTTTCTATAAGTTTTTCCTCTCTTGTTAAATTGAAGGACTAGGGTTTTTGAACTTGTATGTTTGATCCCAGAGGTAGGCGGATTTCAAGTATCCTCCCTAATGTTGGTATCAGAACCTGAAAGAACTTGATAGTAAGCACATTTCTTCACTAGTGGTTTAGTTTTCTAGATACCTTTCCAAAGCAATGAACTATGGAAAGTTTTTTCATTACAAGTATTTTGCCATAAGAATATTGACGTAAACTTTGTCTTGATTTGAGGCTTTGGACCAGCCCAACTTAACCAAAAGTGCCATGTTTGTATCCTCCATTTTCCTATTTCCAAAACCACCACAATCTTTTGGTTTGCATTTATTTGCCTAGGACATTGGGCTATAGGAATTTGAATTTCCTGTTTTTCTGGAAGTGAAATTCCTAGAGTAATAAATTTTGGAGCTTATTACTGATTTGGAAAGTAAAAATGTGAATCCATGTATGCGGGGATTGCTGCAAGGAGAGATTTCACAAGGGTCAGCCTACTTGCCTGTGGTGGGACTTTAGGGCTTGTTTAGTTTTAAAGAAAAAAAATTGTGTTTTCTGTATTCATTCCACAAAAATTTGGTTTGGTTTGCAAATTTGTACTCAATTTTCATTTTTAGTATCCAAAAAAATTGGGTTTGAATACAGAAAATTAAAATAATTTTTGAGCATCTTCATTTTTAGTGAAAATGGATACATGGCATTTTCGTAAAAAAAACCAACTTTATGAGGCCCACCAAGAGTGACTTGTCTTCTCAATATAACTCTCTCTCTCTCTCTCTCTCTCTCTCTCTCTCCTGAGTGAGTGAAATCTGATCGGACCCATGGCCGATGGTCACTGCTAGTGGCCTATTTCTGAGGTTTCCGCTTGCTTTTGGGGTTTCGTTTGTGGGCTATGTTTTGCTGACTCTCTCTCTCTCTCTCTCTCTCTCCTTTTTCTTTTTGTGTTGAGATTTGATGAAATTTGTTTGTATTGATGGGTTTCCTGGTGGAGATCCGAGCTGGGTTTGGTTTTTTCCAGTGAGATTACGGCTTGCAAAGTGGAGATCTGGGCTATGTATTGGATTGTGACAGTGGTTCCAGTGGGTTTTGGTTTTGGTCTATTTTTGGAGTTGTGGCAATGGTTTCCAGCGGGTGACAATGACAAATGGTTTTGTTACAAAATAAAGGGATTTGAGAAAAACAAAAACTAGTCCAACAATGGTGCCAAACAGAAAATGAGTTGGAAAAAATGAGTATAGGATTTGAGAAGAGAAAATGAGTATAAAAAATGAAAAATGAAAATGAATACAAACCCATAAGTAACCAAACATGTCTTTAACTTTCCAAGCCTAGGCTCTTGTAGAGAAATTTCTAAAACCTCAGGGAATATTATTTCTTGTTTCTATTGTTAATTAGGAGAAATCAAGGGAATTTAGGGAGGGAGTGGATTGTTGTTGTAAAGGTTGACATGGCGTGGGAAATGGGTTGACATCTCTTGTTTATCTTTGAAACCATTTAGGTCTCCTTTATTTTCTGCTCTAGAGAGTAGTTAAGACAAGAAATTAATGCCTATAATGATTTAGGACCGCAACAAAGTACAAAACCTTCCATTCCATTTTGTCAAAAGTTTCCCCAATCAATTTTAATCCCATATAGCTACTTGTCCCTTTTTGTTCATTCGTGGAATTACACACACTAACCGCGTTTATACAAAATACACAACCGCGTGGATTGTTGGTTGATGACGTCCTAATATGATGAAAAATTTCGAGAACTTGATATTTCAGAGGCACCCTCATGGTGCAATTAGTAATTACAATTGAACTAGGGGGTGAATTTATCAAATTAGAATCTATAAATAGCGCCGGCTCTAACCATAACTTACACAAACTTTCTAAGCTAGATTTCTTATTCAAGCTCCTTCAACTCTCTCATTCTTGCTCTTCTGCACTTTCCTATAAAAACATTACTACCCTCTTCTTTCTCATCATTCTATTCAGTTTCTTCTTCTTCTTCTTCAGTAATCGAAGTTACTTTTTTTTTCTTTTTTTCTTTTTTTCTTTCTTGCTCTGCTTGTCCCCTGCTTCTTTGTAGATTACCAACCTCTTCTTTCTCATCATCCTTCCAACTCTCATTCTTTCTCTTCTGCACTTTCCTATAAAAACATTACCAACCTCTTCTTTCTTATCATTTTATTCAGCTTCTTCTTCCTCTTCAATAATCGAAGTTCTTGTTCTTTTGGCTTTCTTGCTCTGCTTGTCCCCTGCTTCTTTGTAGATTACCAACCTCTTCTTTCTCATTATCCCTCAACTCTCATTCTTTCTCTTCTACACTTTCTTATAAAAACATTACCAACCTCTTCTTTCTAATCATTTTATTCAGCATCTTCTTCCTCTTCAGTAATCAAAGTGCCTGTTCTTTTGGCTTTCTTGCTCTGCTTGTCCCCTGCTTCTTTGTAGATTACCAACCTCTTCTTTCTCATCATCCTTCAACTCTCATTCTTGCTCTTCTGCTTTCCTATAAAAACACTACCAACCTCTTCTTTCTTATCATTCTATTCAGCTTCTTCTTCCTCTTCAGTAATCAAAGATCCTGTTCTTTTGGCTTTCTTGCTCTGCTTGTCCCCTCTGCTTCTTTGTAGATAATTAACGTCTTCTTTCTCATCATCCTTCAACTCTCATTCTTGCTCTTCTGCTTTCCTATAAAAACATTACCAACCTCTTCTTTCTTATCACTCTATTCAGCTTCTTCTTCCTCTTCAGTAATCAAAGTGCCTGTTCTTTTGGCTTTCTTGCTCTGTTTGTCTCCTCTGCTTCTTTGTAGATAATTAACCTCTTCTTTCTCATCATCCTTCAACTCTCATTCTTGCTCTTCTGCACTCCTATAAAAACATTACCAACCTCTTCATTCTTATCACTCTATTCAGCTTCTTCTTCCTCTTCGGTAATCAAAGTCCCTGTTCTTTTGGCTTTCTTGCTCTGCTTGTCCCTTCTGCTTCTTTGTAGATTACCATCTACTTTTACTTCTATGGCTTCTGCTTGTTCCAAAACCACAAGCCTCCCCCCCAAGAGAGGTCAGATCAAAGCTCAGATTTTTAGGAGCTTCGTTAAAACTGTTGTCTTTGTGGCCTTAAAGGTAGTAGAAGCAGTGAGAAGAAGTATCACAATCATAAGGGGTGGAAGTTAAAGTGGAAGAAAACTCTACCTCTTCAATGACACTGCTACTACTTTGATGAAATTATGTTGTTTTTAGTTTCTGAATGAAGTCTTTGTGTTTATGTATTTAGATAGCCTTTTCTGTGGGGAAATGTTATATTACTACCAATTTACTACTGAAAAAACAAATTACAAATTAATGTGACAGTGATTTCACTTAGTTCGACATTAACAATATAATAAACAAGATGCCAACTCATCCAATGCACAGAATACTTAACAACAATTATACATATGTTTATCGCAACCACAAACGTTGACATTGATTAGTAAAAATCAAGTTTTATTTTGCTCTGAGCTTGTGTGTAAAGAATAGCCTTCAAGTTATAATCCCGTTATTTTCAACCCCAAAAACATCACCACTCCAATTTAAGTTTTGGTTCTCGATTTGAATTAGAAAAGCTAATTTATTCATATTCATCTAACATTGTTATCTAATAAGCATAATTCTTACTTTGTCTAGAGTGAGAAGAGCACCAAAGACTAGATATGTTTAGGCATTTTAATCACCTCAATGATTCAATAAATTACTACCCAAACAAATATGCTATTTACTACGCATTTTAGGTCCACTCCAATTTGAAGTATGCAAAAGCAACCAGACAATGTGATCAATGTTGCCCAGTTATTTCAGCATTCAGAATATGATCAGGTATACATGGTTTAGAAGTTGGTTCAGACAACGGAGAAATAGCATCACTTTGTTGTTTACTGAAGTCATGTTCGTTTTCACTCAGCCATCCAAAAAACCGGCTAAGAATATTAACATGTGAATTTAGGGGGCTTCACCCTTTACATCAATTATCAGCTGGCATGATTGGAACATTAATCATTCCTTTGACAAGTAATGGTGTGAATAACCCATATATATTTCTCTCTATTGGAGAGTAAGTTGTGTGCATGTGGCACCTGGTTAATTAAATCAGAATTAAGAGGATCCATTTCAAATCTTTCAAACATGTTGCCACTACTCTGACCCAACTCCTCCAGAAAAAGCTGAAAGTTACCAAAGGGGGTCACAAACCTTCTCACCCATGCCACTGGTGCCAAGTCAGGCTTTCCCACAATTTGACCAATCTGATTTAAACCACATATCCTAGATAGAATATATATATATATGAGTAAAATCCAGCAAACATATTATAAGTCCAGACTCATCAATAAACTGTAAATATCTCCAAAACTGTTATTATAATAGCCACCACAAACCAAAACCTCCAATTGGATAATACACAGAGATGGAAAAGCAAATAACTAAAGTATAATCTTCAGGATAAAAGAAAAAAAAAAAAATACCACCCAAATGAATTAAAGCATTCCACTTTCCCAGTCCATGGTTCAAGTTATAAATTCAATAATAAAAACCCATTAAGCACTTTAAGATGTTTCATCAGCAGGACGTAAAATCCTAAGCAACAAAATTCTAGACCCTGAAAAAAAAAACATGAAAGTACATAATTGTAACAAAGCCAATTTTTGTTCTCTTGAAGCCCAAATGTTACAGGGCACAGATTATAGTATTTCTATGGAATATAAGATTAGTAGGCACTCTGGTCCTAAATGATGAATGATGAGGGTCTAACAAGTCTGCAATTTTATTGATACAAGTAGTATTTATCTTTGTGTCCTTGTGTGCCAGAATTTGAGCGCACACAAAGAGTAAGAGTACAATTATACCAAGCATAAAATCGGAAATTAAATATTCCATTAATAATAGTAATGTAAAAGAGATCTTGGTTTGGGTTGATTGGACACATTGATACATACCTATATTACTTTTGCCTACAAGCAATGTAATTGGCCAATGCAACCAACGGCACCGTTTTCTTCGTATCAAACCCAGAAAGCTGATCCAGAGCCAGCTTGTTCAATTTCTCAGCAAACTCCCTCGACTTTTCAACACCCATTAGCCTCGGATACGTAACTTTCCCATCCACCAAGTCCTTCCCTGTCGGTTTTCCCAATTCCTGCGACGATTTTGTCACATCAAGAATGTCATCCACTACCTGAAAACCCCACCCAACATATCTCGCGAAACTCCTAATTTTTTCAACCTCTTCATCGGACCCACCTCCCAACATAGCTCCAAGAACCGCTGTTCCTTCCAGAATTGCCGCGGTCTTATGCAGATGAACGTACTCTAAATACTCCAACGTCACGTTAGACTCTCTCTGAGAACTTATATCAAACAGTTGGCCTGCAACAGCTCCTTGAGCTCCAATGCACCTCGCTCACTCCCCAATTCCACGGACTATTCTCGCTGGGGGCACGGTTGTTGGTGTGTACAAGGCAATGTGCTCGAAAGCTAAGGCTAAGAGGCCATCGCAGGCGAGAATGGCGACGGCTTCGCCGAATGCCTTGTGGGTGGCGGGCCTTCCACGGCGGAGATGAGCGTTGTCCATACAAGGGAGATCGTCTTGGATGAGAGCCACGTCGTGGATCATCTCGACGGCGCAAGCCGCGGGCATGGCCATGGATTCAGTGCCGCCGACGAGCTCGCAGGAAGCGATGCAGAAGAGTGGGCAGACTCGCTTGCCACCGGGAAGGAGGGAATAGCGCATGGCCCCGTGGAGCTCGCGGGGTTCTTTGTCTTTGAGTGAAATGGCGGCGTCCAGAGCTTCGTTGATTGATTTGATTTTCAGGATCATGTAGGTTTCGAGACTGAAGGCTGGTTTTGATTCTGATTCTGATTCTGATTCTTGTTGTTTTTGTTGCTTTCTTTTGAGAGTGTCGGCAGAGTCAAAGAGAGATGAGAAGGGTTGAGATTTGGGTTTAGATCTGGAACAAGTTTTGACCCAAGTATGAACAACATTCTTAAAGCTCATCTTTCTCATGCTTTGAACTTTGAAGCAATTCCTTGCACGAAGGCTTATTTCTTTCTGTGTTTTTTGATCTCTGTTTCTATGTTCCTGTATCTTCTTCTACTTCTTTTTCTTTTTGGTGTAATGACTCTAATGAGAGAGGCCCTGGACTCCATTGATGCGTAGTACCTACCTGGCTTGCTGAAAGTCAAGTTAAAAAATTATTATTGTCAATGATTGTGCAAACATATATATATATAAAATTTGATCCATGAGTCTATTACCTATCTGTCTTTGAGTTGTTCATTTTTAATTTTTAATTTTATAGGAGATTTTAATTGCTCTAATATACACAAATACTAAATAATTTTTGTTAAATTATAAATATACATAAAAAAGAAATATTCATTATAAATTTGAAATATATTTAGTTACTAATTAATTTAACAATTATTTATATAATAATATTTAATAAAGCTAACTAAATAAATCAAAGTAATCTCTATTTATAACATACGCATTCAAATTAATTAAATTTAAAAGTAATAATACATAATATATGAGCCAAAATAATAATTTATTATATTATATTCATCATCTAACTAAATGTTATCATAATATTCATCATCTTGTAAAATTATTTATTCATTAACATTTTCTTTATTTTATTCTTTTATTTTAATAATTATTTTTGGCATTCTAACTTTTTAGACTTATAATAATAATAATAATAATAATATTTTCAATTAATATCTTATTCATAGTATAGAAAAGAAAATTGCAAATATGAAAGTTAAATGTGTAATTCAAATTATGTAGAAGAAAGAAAGAAAAGTGGGGAAAAAATTATGGAAATATTATTTTATTAGGTTCAATTAAGTAGTCCGATAATTTTGGGTTAAAAATAAGTCTCTTAACTTGTTAGACTCAAATAAAATTTCAAATTTTAACAAAATAAAATTAATTTTAAACCTATTCATCTATATATCGTATGATTCTGTGATACAATTTGATTTATACAATACACACCTATGTATTGTACGATTCTTGAGCACTTTTGATACATATGATACGAAATTTTTTGTACAATATATCTATCACATAAAAATAATAATAAAGGTTGATTTGTGTTTTATTTTTTTGAAACTTATCTATGTTTTATTTGATATTTGAATTCTTAGTATCTTTTCAATAAATGAAATCAAACTATTAAAGTCTAATTTAGTGGATAAATTATTAGGTCTACTGGGAATATTGTTAAAGTGGTTCTCCTTGACTTCCCAACTAATAAAATGTTGTTATTTATGCAAATGTAACATCATTTGATAATTTTTTTTAATTTTTTATTCATTGTGCTAATTCAGAAGTCCACTCACACATTTATATAAGTGGCATCGTCTCATTAGTTGGAAAGATTACTTTAATAGTCTTACTAACAGACATAATAATTTCTCAACTCAATGAGAGTTACGAAAGTACAACCATAATTTAAATTCTCTTATCCCATTATCATAAATATAAAATTATATAAATAAATAATAAATCAATCAAATTGTTTACGACCGTAAATGAAGCATTTATAGCCTTACCACCCATTGACCCCATTTTTGGATCCTTCTGGCTAGAAGAAGGGAAAGGATGAACTTACCAAAATAAAAGACGATGGGGAAAGGATGAATTGCAAGATCGATACTTTTTTAACAGTAAGGGGCTTAGCTTGGTAATGGACCTACTATGTCTTGAGTAAGTGGCCTTGGATTTTTTTTTTTTTTTTTTTTTATAAATTTGGGGCCGAAAGTTTTTATGCCCCTATTTAGAAGACTACTTTTTTTTTTTTTTTTTGAGAATCTATTTAGAAGATTACTTAGAAATTAAAAAGTGTCACAATAACGAAAATATGTACTACACAAAATCTAACTTATGAACTTAAACTTTGTTGGGTTAAAATTGACTAGAATTAAAGTCAACAATTATCCATGTTGATTAATTTGTTAAATTATGCAGTGATTTAATTTAATTTATGATGGGCACAACCACATTGCCAAATCTAAGTGCAAAAGAAAGTAAATTTGAACATTGATAATATGTTCACAATGGGAAAAATTCTTACATAAGTTATTACCAACTTGAATAATTCACTATAAATTATCGAAGTTACAACGGCAAAAAATATAGACCCTAGTACACAAATTCCAAGTCAACCATATCATCATGAGTCACAACAAAAAAAATCCAAATAAATTGTGTCTCAATCAGTCGAGTTGTATCGAGAATTCGAGATAGGTATCAAGGTTTAATGAACGTCGACTTATCGAGTGGAGTCAAGCTTGGTATCAAGGCAACAATTCTTCCACTTTATTGAACAGATTCTTGAGCAATTTTTTTGTGTCATCAATGTGAATTTTCAAACCAATCTTCGATACCATAAACTAACAACTCAATTACATTAAAAATGTTTTTTTACCTATCAAATGGAGTCAAGCTTGGTATCGAGGTAGCAATTTTTCCACTTTATTGAGCAAGCTCTTAAGTAGTTTTCTTGTATCTTTAATGTGGATTTTCAAACCAATTGCCAATAATATAAACTAACAACTCAATAGCAATAAAAATGCATTTTTACTTGGATTTGTCAACACATAAAAAATTAGACCTTAATAGAGAAATAACATTGAAAGATGAGGGTTTATATCAAGGTAGTCGATACTGTACCGGTATGTATACTGGTATCCAAACATCAACATTTCGTACCGGTTTATATACCGGCCATACCAATTATGTACTGGCCATACCAATTAATTTCGGGCAATACCAACTGGTACTGAAGAAAAAAAAGTTTTTTTTTTTATTTTAGTTTTGTAATTTTTGAATTTTTGTAAGGATATAATGGTAACTTATTAGCATTATTTGTTTTCTTAGTATGCAATGAACAAATAAGATTTCTATTTTTTATATTGTGTTTTTTTTTTCTTTTAATTGATGCTAAAGTCTAAAACCATAAATAATATGTTCTGAATTGAGGTAATGTTTATGGTAAACTTATATATATATTATAATATATATATATATATATATATATATATATATATATATATATATAAAATAACAGTAAACTTGAAATAGTATACTAGTATTGACCGGTACCGAAATATATTATTCCTCTGGTCAAATCGGTACAATATTCAGTACGAGATTGGCTCCCTTGGTTTGTATATTTCAGTACATTTTTTTTCATACTTTTTTTAAAAAAATGAATAGAGAAAGATTTTTATCAACAACAAAAATTACAACTAAGAAGGCTAGCCTGCCTTGCTCCCTTTTAGAAAAAAAAAATCAAAACAGGGAGGACAGCTAGCTAGATCAAAAGAGCCTACAAAATTGTTCTTCAAAGACTTGGGCTAGTATATGGTTTCCCCCCTTCACGTGAATACAGGCTAGTATTGAGAATTTCGACAATATCAAGGCGGCTAGCATTTATAGAGCAATGCTGTAGAAGCTGAGCAAAAATTGCCAAATACCATCATTTTGCAAAATTTGTAGCAATTTAGCACTGTTTCGGAACTAATCAACAATCTATCACTTTTCTAGTACTCGAGTTCAGCAAACTCAAATTCCAAATAGTACTCGAGTTTCGTAAACTCAAGTTCCTAGTGAGCACTCCACCGTGGCACTTTCTAAGGTGGCATTTGGGCATTAAAAAATGCCACTTGGTACTTGAGTTTCTTGGACTCGAGTACTGTATTAGTGTGATACTCGAGGCCATTAAACTCGAGTATGTCGGGTATGTGAGGCCCCAATTCTTGACTATAATACTCACCGTTTCACTATCTCTCAATCTCCCTCACTCAGTCTTACTCTCTCAATCTCGCTCTCGCTCTCAGTCTCCCTAAGTCTCTCAATCTCCCTCTCTCTCACTCAGACTTACTCTCTCAATCTCCCTCTCACTGTCTCAATCGCGCTCTCACTATCTTAATCTGGCTCTTAGTCTTCCTTCAAAGTAACTCTGACCTCTCCCTTTAAAGTGTTCGTTCAAATCAAACTCTCTCTCTCTTAGCGTTCCTGAGGCAGCACCTTTCCCCGCCGTTCTCAAATTCGCCGCCGAAGAGTTCAAAGACCAGCGCATCAACAACGGTACTTTTTTATCTCTTTCTGTCTCACTCTATCTAGGGTTTGTCTTGCATGTTGTTTCTAATCTTAATTTTCGTTTTTTTGTTTTTTTGGTATCTCGTAATCCAATTGATCATTTAGATTGTAAAATTTACACAATATGCAAAACCCCCTCACTACATACTTCATTATTTCTTAATCAGGTCATCACTACATTGTTGCCTATTTCTGATTACTTTCTATTTAAAAAACATGATTGAATTGATACACATCTTTTACCTCAAATTTGACCATAAATATTGCCATGCAGCTAGGCTATTATCTATGTAATGTCAGTGATGGCAACTTCAAGCTCCTTTTGCACACTAGGTTGCAGACTATCATCTTAAGTGCATTGCTTCTACTTTGCAGTGTTGTAATGAACAATGTGCTTCATTGCTTACTCATTGAATGGTGTTCTTGAATATTGAATGGTGTTTTTATTTTTGTAATGAAAATGATTTACAAGTTTCTAGCTTTCTTGGATAATGCCTTATGAGTGTGAAGTTTAACTATGAGCTCTTCGATATTGGCATCTGAAACTTGTAGCTTTCTCATATATTTATTTAGGGGTGAAAATGTTTTATCTTGTATGTTGATGTATTCTATTTCTATTAGCTGAATATGCTGTAATCTACTTAACATTCTAAAGTTTAATTCTTTTTTTTTTTTTTTTTATGAAATCAGTGAAGGCTGCATTAGATATATATTATTGCCATTTTCAGTCAAATATGTTTATAATTAAAAATAAATAAATAAAGAAAAGAAGAAGAAGAAGAAAGTTTATCTTAGTCTGTACCTGAGTTTCTTTAACTCAAGTTTGGCTTGGGTTAATTACTTCCACGATGCAGACTCAAACTTACTCCCACTCAGTCTTACTCTCTCATCTGTATCAAAAAAAGTCTTAAAAGAAAAATACTCTATTATGAAGTTTTAATTGCACTCAGTATCTCCTTTCAATCCTTTTGGTTTCCATGTTTATCATGTGTTTGGGACGGCTTCTAGGATGCATATTGTTGTATTTGATTGCTTTTAAGTACAATGAGCCATTAATCACCTTTAATTATCTGTCACCCGTATGAAGCGGGACCCTTTGTCCAATCTTTTTTGACGAGGTAGCTTGTGCATCGTTCAAATTTGCTTTGGGATGCTCCTTCGACAGGCGAGGTATGCACTTGTGGAGTGGATTTTTGTGCAAATGTATAAAGTGTGGTCTTTGTGCAAATCTTATGGTATCTATCTTTTGAAATACGAAGTGTAGTTTTTTTTTTTTTTTTTGGTACCATTTTATTTAAAATTATTTTGGGATTTTGCACCATACACTTGTGGAAGAGATGAGAAATTGAAGAGACGCTTTGGAATTCTTGGATAATTGAATACAATAGTGGAGTGGATTATTATATTAATGAGAATGTTCTGGAATTCGTAACATAATTGCACTATACATATTACATACACAGTAGTGTAATAGATGGTAAATTGATTTCGAAGGTTCTTAGTGAGGGCACTGGGTTATGCTTTAATATGGGAAGCCACAGACATCTTGAATATGACAGCTTAAAAATCTCAAGATTGACCTTCCCAGGCATTCCATTTTTATTCCCACAGAATAGTTTCTATTCTTCTGTAATGCTCCTCTTCTCCTGGCCTACACCATTGAGGATAAAAGTGGTGGCTCGTGAAAAAATCTGGTAATCCATCAAAAAAATATGGGCAATATTGCAGCCTGATGGACATATAAGGCTATTATTGGTCACTTCGTGTGTACTTGAGTGAAGGAAGAAAGGTAATTAGTTGATGCTCTATGATATTTTTATAAGCTACGCATAATTATTTTGTTTGGCTTATTATTTCCCCAAGATCACGTTCAATTAAACTAAATACTTATACATGTTACACTTTGCATGTGCTCTTGGGTCCATGTTAAATCTAGACCATTTGTTACCATTTTTTTTTTCTATCATGCATGTTTGTAAGTAAATCTTTTCTTGTCTAGGTTTGATAAACTAGATTATGGTGCGAGATTCTTGTTGAGAGAAAGAGTGAGATCATGTGATTGGAAAAATAATATGTACTTTAGATTGCCCATGTATATGCATACTGAATCTGCAAAATGACCGGGTCTGATTTACTGCCACTAGCTTTGCAGTTTGAAACATACATGAAGTTTAGTGTGGGGTTCAGGTCTCAACATAATCAATTTCATAGCGTGTTTTCCTTTTTCTTTTTGCTAAAGAAGTCTTGAATTTCTTGATGCGGCCATTTCTTTTTGTATCAGCTAAAGCTTCCATGTATGCTTGAAGTTTTCTTCTTTCATTTCTTGTAGTACTTGTATATTTTCCATATACTGCTTCCTTTTAATTTTTCGTTAGAATCTTATTACTTACTGCAAAAAATCACTGAACTGACTGAAGTTTGGCCTACTATAATTTATTCTAACTCCACAGGCTAAAGTGATTGGGAGCTTGTGTTCCACTTTCTGATTCATGTGCTTCTCATCTTATGAAAATTGACTTCCACAGAGTTTAGCTGCATGAAATCTTGGTTTGATTTCCACTTTTGGTTGTGGTCTAGGTTATAATGTTTAAAGCTTAGTACTGTTAACACAGTACTCGAGTCCACTAAACTCGATTATTGATTTGTATGATATTGCTTTCCACTCAGGAATTGGGGCCTCACATACAGATTGATACTCGAGTTTAATGGACTCGGGTACTGCTTACACAGTACTCAAGTATCATGAAACTCGAGTATCAATCTGTATGATTTTGCTTTCCACTCAAGATTTGGGACCTCACGTATAGATTGGTACTCGAGTTTCATGGACTTGGGTACTACTTACACGTTACTCGAGTTCATGAAACTCGAGTATCAATCTATATGATTTTGCTTTCCACTCAAGAATTGGGGCCTCACATACAGATTGGTACTCAAGTTTCATGGACTCGGGAACACACTAACATAGTACTCGAGTTTAAGAAATTTGAGTATTACATGGCATTTTTTAATGCTCAAATGCCACTTCAGTCAGCGCCACGATGGAATAAAACTAATTGCTCGAGTTTACTAAACTCGAGTATCGTTTAGAACCCAAGTTTAGTGAGTTCAAGTACGTAAAAAGTGGTAGATTCTCATTTAGTTCCGAAATAGTGCTTAATTGCTACAAATTTATGAAAATAGTGGTATTTGACCATTTTCACCGTAGAAGCTGCGTGGGATTTGAGTATTTGACTAGCTGCTCATAGCTTACCTACCTATTATAACTTATATTAGGTATGTTGGATAGAAGAAACTTTAAAATAAGGATTTCCCAGACTTGACAAATGGTGATTTTGAGAAAAAATATTATTAATTTGGGTTGACATATAGCTTCCTAAAAAAATAAAAAAAAACAATTGGATTGACATAGCTGAAATTGCAGCGAATGCCCAAGTATTGACTTAAAAAACGGAGAACACGCTAATTTTTGCAAAGTGAATCACTTGTAGCTAGGTCCTTCATATTTGGTTTTTACTCTTTTAGGCATAAAATTATCAGATGGTATTGAATAAATAAAAGGACATAAAATTAAAAGATGGTATTGAACAAATAAAAGAACAAAAAGATTAAAGCTGCAGTATTCAATATGTTAAAACACAAATACCCAATTTCTATGTTTTTAAATTTGTAACAAATGCACCCACCGGAATAAAAAGAAGGAAAATGCTAATGGATACTCTTAGGATATTGGTTAACAATCCATTTTTAAAAAGTTTTTATAGGAACAGAAAAACAATTAATATTATGATAGTTTTTTTCATTTCCCATAAAAGTGATGACAAAACTTCCTAAAATAGATTGTTAACTATTATCCTAAGGGGGAAATTCTTAGGTGCTCCCGGAGCACGGAAAAATGGTGCTCCCTCCTCTCACATTCATGGTGGACCCCATCATGAATTTAATGAGTGGACTCCACCATGAATGCGATAGGAGGGAACATTATTCTCTGTACTCCGGGAGTACCTAAGAATTACTTTCCTAAAGGTACTCGTTAGCATGATCCTAAAAAGAATAAAGACATAAAGTCACAAACACAGAAGACACATTAATTCTAGAGAAATGCTAATAGATGCTCTTATGGTATTGATTAACAATCCATTTAAAGAATGTTTTTATGGAAAAGGAAAAAAAAAAAAAAGTAATTAACGTTTTGATAATTTTTTTCATTTCTTATAAAAATAATGTTAAAAAGTTCCTAAAATAAATTATTAACCAATACTCGCTCCTAATTCTATCCATTAAACTGCAATGTTGACGTTGTAATTGCTTGAATTTCTATACTCTGTTCGTTGAACTTGAAGATAATAAAATTGACAAGGCAAAAACGGGCGGCCTAGCCTTTCTTATGCAATTCGAAAGATGGAAGGTTTGACTTGACCATTTAACATCTTTGCTTGTCTTTATAAGTTCTTTTAAAACATTTTGCCTTGCCATTGGACTATGAGTCTATTACATTTACAGCTATCAACCACTATGAATTCTATGCTTATAGTTGACCAGAATGGGCAATTTTTGGGTTGTCCCCTAATACTGCTCCGGAAACACTTAGATTTATTTTTTAATGGGGTTATGTATAAGGCATACCTTCATTTATCATGTATTTCTGTGGTTAAAAAAATAGTGTTGCAAGCATGCATAGAGAAAAGCATACTTGAAATAAGTTATTCTATTTTTTTTTTTTTTTAATTTGACAATTGCATGCAATTGGTTACTCTTTTGATGACAAAATGAGAAATTAGAAGCAAAGAGTGTGTTTCGCACATTTTTAATGGTTTGTTTGAATTGATAGGAGAAGAAGAGTAGAGTGGAGTATTTTTAACCAACTATACTCTACTCTCTCTCTCTCTCTCTCTCTCTCCCTTCAATCAAAACAAGCCCTAAATGTTGAAAAATGTCTCTTCCAAACTCAAAATGTCTATGTGATTAAAACAAGGGATGAACCAAGGAGTCTTACTCTTGCATCCATAAAACCGTACACCATTTACAAACTTAATTTGTTTCCTACATGGCTACGTACATATATGTGACTAGTCACTCACTGTGCACGAGTGCAACGACTGAATCACCTGTATAAGACGTGCACAAGGACCGGATGAATGGGGCAGTGGAAAGCGCGAAGAACCATTAGGTGGCCTTAGTAAGGGGCCATGCACCACCGAAGAAGGATTATTGCAATACCAAAATCCCACTTCTATATACGTATTGTGTGTGTCACATTGCTACCTGAGTCTTTGATTTTGAATATACTCGTCCAAGACGTTTTTCTTTTCTTTTTTTTTTTTCTTTTTTTTTTCTTTTTTTTTCAAATAAACTGACAAGAAAAAAGAAATCAAAGTTAGGAGACAACAATGGTCCCGGAGAAGTAGACACTTCAGTGTTAATTGGACAAAAAAGTGAAGGGGGTAAGTAAGTGGTCCTTAATAATATTTTCATTCTTAACTAGAAAAAGAAAGAAAGAGAATCAAGAGATAGAAGTACAGTATGGTTCTTATCCCATAACATTAGAAAAATTGTAGAATTACACTTTTTTGTGCCAAGACTTTGTCACACTTCTAATGTGATATATTATGAGTAATGAAGAAAAAAAAAAATAGATTCACATAAAAATGATAAACAATTAATCATAATAAATTATATAAAATAATTATAAAAAAAAAGTGCAGTGAAAGGTGCACGCATCTTAGAATTAATCACAACATTTGCTATAAAAAAAATTGTCACAACAATATTATAGCAAATTACCAATCAAGCACGCCTAAAAGTTTGATAAAAGGGATAACCCCATCGAGAAAGCCAAAAATGGCCCTTGATTGCTGATCGGAAAGCAGGAGTTAATAGATAAATACTTGTAAATTCACTAAGTGGGGTGCCACTATCAAAGTTGAGGTCCTATAAATAGCGCAGCCCTCACTCATACCGAAACCTCTCAATACTGCTTTCGCAAACAGAGCTTCTCAAGCCTCCTGAACTCTGCTTCATTGGAGAATTGAGAGTTCTCAGCTCACACCCTTTCTCTGCACCTTTCTTAAGAAACTTTACTGCCTGCATCTTCCTTCTTATCATTTTGTACAATAACATCTCCTCCCTCCTCTTCCTCAACTTCTTTCTCTTCTTTAATCAAAACTTGGTTCTTTTTGTTTCTTTACACAACTTCATCTGCTTTTTGACTTATGGAGTCTGATTCCTCCAATACCCAGAAGAAGAAAACAACTAGCTTTCCCCCTATGAGAGGTCAGGTAACAGCTCAGGTTTTTAAGAGCTTTGCCAACACCTTTGCTTCAATGGTCTCTAAGGTGGGAGAAGTAGTGACAAAGATCAGAGGAGAAGGTGGAAGTGAGGGAAACTCTGCCTCTTCAACCCCACCTCGGAGCTCCTACAATTCTGATGGGAATTCTGATATCTCCTAGACATGATCATCAAGTGTCTAAACACCAAAGTGACGCACTATCTTCTTTTCAGTTATTTGAATGGAGATTGTATATATTTAGGCAGCCTTTTTCATTTATCATAACTTGGAGAAGTCTGCCCCATATATAGAAGCTATGCAATTCTATTATGTTAGGTTCGGGATAAAGCTTCAATCTTGTTGTGTTTTATATATATAGCGGTTGGTGTGGTCTATAAAAGATGTAGGAATATAGATGGGTTGTTGGGTTTGTACCTGCAGGACTCATTTTTTTTGCGAGTTTCTGCTGGGGAATAATCCATCTAACTTTAGTTGTAATGTCTGATTTTGAGTTCTTATGTTATATAGAGGAGGGAGAGAAGGAAAAAGTAAGAAACCCTCTTCTGTTTGTCGTTTACACAGTCTTATAGATATATAGAAAATGCTGTAATTGTATCTTTGCTTGTAATTTTTATAATTTAGTGGCAATATACTTTATGTTTGTGTTTGTCCTACTTTATTCACTTGATGTTAAATGATGCATTTTCTTTTAATTTGAGACATTATTGGTAAGTTAATCCGAGATTTTTCATCTCTTTCTTCCTTTAAATATTGGATAATTCTTGTCTTTTTAGTATATGTGGTTTTTAGTTGATAAACTTTCCAGGCAATATATAATCTTTATAAAATATAATAGTCTCTAATGTTTTACTTTCGTTTTTCCTTCCTCAATTGATTGGCCATTATTTTGCAAGTAATAAGAAATAGAAAAAGATAAAATGGCATAAACTTTTTGAAAATACTATGTTAGGGCAGCCTTTCAAAGTAGTGGCCCATTTTTGGTTCGATTAACTTGATCCTAAACATTCTTGGCTTGTGAATTAATCCATGGCATTTGGAAGTGGGAAGAACCCAAAAAGTACAAGAAGATTTTGAGACTGTTTGTGCTGAATCTGAAAAAGGATTTATTTTGGTTCATAGGTGCAGTTTTAGATCCACAAGAAATTAAATAAAACACACTACTCCAATCACTTCCTTGGAATCATTCCCAAAACAGGTTTGATTGTTTCCCAAAATAAGTTCATGAAGAACAAAAAGAAACCTGGTGGACCTTTCCTAGGTGGTGGCGTGGTGCTATGTTGGATTTAGTTTGATGCTAGGATTTGGACTAGTAAAAAAATCATATTAACAATGCATTTTATCAAGAACAACATATTAAAAAGACTTACTTTTATGTGTGAACTGAATAATTGAACGAAACTACAAGATCCGGGTATCTTACTCTCTAGATAATGGCTGCCTGACTGAGCAATTTCCCACATAAAACCTTATCATCTATTCATATGTGTGTTTGGGTCACTCGCACTTTGTTGACGGATATAAAGATATATATCACGCACCATATGAGAAAAGCACACTCATTTTCTTTCTACTCCAATTCTTATTCACCCAAATCTTTCGAAAAGATATGCTTCCAATCATTCACACCTAATCCAGCAGCAAAGAAATAAGGTTATTGAAAAGCTTCCAAAATCCAAAGACTTGGGCAGAAGGGGTCAACTGGATCCAACGGTTCAGGATTATAGCCAATTTGGCCAAAGGTCTAGATGGGCTCCACCCAACCCCACTTTGCCAACAAGACCAAGACTTAAAAAAGGTTAAATGCATATATATTACTGATGATGCCGAAAATATCACCAGTGAGTTGTAAGCGCTCCTCAAACGAAAGCAACACCTGCAAAAAGAAAACAAAGGACCTAGAAGAGAGCACCGGTGTGGTGTCGGCCGAATCCCCTCCGAAGGTCAAGTTAGAGTCTTGTTCCTTTAACCCTAGAGTGCTCGAGTTAAGAATATTATGCGTACCTTCATACTTAGGGTTTCTGGGGTATTTATAGTGGGTAGAATTACCTTTCTTTGAGGATACAACTTCCTTCTCAAGTTCCTTTCCATATAGGAGTCTTCTTAAACGTGTGCCGCAAGAAGTCTAAATATACACGTTTGCGTGGGGATAAAGCAGAAGCTTATCTGAAACATATCAAACGACATGCCACGTGGCATCCATAATTAATTTATACCAGACGGATATTCAGCAACACCTAACCGTCATAGCTGGGTCAATCATGGTGTCGATCCGTCCTCACTGTTTCCGTCCATTTACTATTTTTATCCCCTTCAATTACCATTGATTATGGTATTTATTATTCATATAATATGACACCATAAATTTAACTTGTTAACTTTTTGAGAAGAATGAGGGCTTGACCAATATCCAAACATAAAAAACTAGGGTGTGAATTTCCTCTTTCCCAATATTATACTACCATTGAATTATCAAAATAAGAAAATAAAAATAATAATTAAAGTGTCACATAATTAACGATTAATTCTTAGGTATTCCCGAAGTATAGAGAATAATGTTCACTCCTCTCATATTCATAATAGGGTCCACTCATTAAATTCATAGTGAGGTCCACTATGAATGTGAAAGAATGGAACACCATTTATCCATATTCCAAGAGTACCTAAGAATTTTTTCATAATTAACACCCTACCATCCAAATTAGGATTACATTTAAAGGGTAAATTCCTTGAATCAGTGAGTTGGGAAATGAAGGTGTTGATCAAAAAAGGTAAAATATAATTTTAGATTAAGAAGTCAACGAGTCAAGCAAGTCAGAGCTAAATATTAAAAGTTTAAAATTGTTCATTTAATTTTATTTCAAACATGAGTTGAGTTGGAACTCATCAACAAGCTATATGCTATATTTGTTTAAACTTAGTTCATTTTTCTTGTAGAACAAGCTTGAACTTGTTCATAAGTTAATTGATTAACTTATTCTTTTCTTATATCTAGAAAACACTTCGACTAATTTTTTTTATATCTTCACGAATCTATTATAATAATTAATAACTAAATTGTAGGTGAAATTATATTATTTGAGTTAATTAGATAGAATTATTTTTGACTATAAAGTTATAAAATTAGATTCATCAATCTTATATTGTTAAATTATAATAAATTATCAATAAATTACAAATAATAATTTGATATCTTATTTCCAAACTTACACAATCCAATGTCAAGTTTATAAGAGTAAATTTTTAAGCGAAACGTTAATGGATATTCTAAGAGCATTGGTATAGAAAATATTTTAAAAAAATATTTTACTAGAAAAGAAAAAAGTAACTAACTTTTTTGACAATTTTTTAAGTTTTCTATTAAAGTAATATTAAAACTTTCCTGAAATTGTCTATTAACAAAAGCCCTAAAGCCACTCATTAACTAGACCCTATTTTTAAACTTGTACACATATAAACATATAATATTATACTACATAAATTGAGTTGCATAATCAAAATTTGTTAACAAATATATTATTATGTTTGACCTTGGCTTGTTTTATTATTAAGGCTAAACTTGAGCTTGACTTGTTTGCTAAATAAATAAGCATAATAAGCTTTTTTGAGCCAAACTCGAGTAGTTAAACAACTAAGTTGATTTACAGCTCTAATTCTTGAAAACAAGTGTAAACAAATTTTTTTTTTTAAAAAAATTCCCTCATGAACTGTTATTAAGATTAAAAATCCAGCCTTAATTTTCCCTTGGGGCGTTTAGCCCTTCCTTATATTTGTAATTGCCTAAATAGGGAAAAAATCCTAAGAGAATTGCAAACACAACTATGAGGTTAGTATCTTAAAATTAAATCAAATTGTTGTTAAGGGTTGGGTGTTGGTGTCGCTAGTAGGTATTTGGCCATATTTGGGTTTCTGAGGATAAGTCATGGCAATTATGATTGAGTGGTGACTGTGAGGTGGTTTATTGATAAGGGATGAGGGTGTGTTGGGGAGATAACACTTTGGAGAGACTCTAATTAAGGGGTTAATATAATATATATGGACACTACTTAACTCAATAGTTTAAACCTATGTGTTTAGGTCCAACTATGTTATATTAACTCTCATTTTTCACATTATTATTCAATTTGGGATTTCACTCACGTGCATACTTAATAATCTCCTCCTCACGTGTGAGTCTTTGCCTATTTTGTGGGCTTCAAAATTTCTTTCTATGTCATGTACAAGACCTCCTCGCTCCCTTTTTCCTATGAGCTTTTCCTTCACCAACATGCAGCATGTTATTTATAGGCTTGTCGTACGCCATCAATGGGAACCTCATGTTAAACTCTTCACACTCATCCATAGGAACCTCATATCATTCTATGATTTAGCACCATTTGCAATACTTCTTCGTGGCCAACAAAAGAGGTAAACACTCATATAAGAGGGGAAAATTGTTAGGTATACATGTGTTAGTAAAGACTTTTTTTTTTGTAAATATGGTAGTGAAGTCTCACATAAATAATAATGAGAATAGTATGTGATTACTATTACATAGTTAGGCTCAAATTCATGAGCTTAGGTTTTTAGGTAATTAGTTTGCCTATATGTTATATTAACTACTTGATTGGAGCCTCCCCAAGGTGTTTTCTCCCAACAAGTGGTATTGAAATCTAGGATGGTGTGTAGCAAGATGGCAAGTTGTTTAGAGTCACTTTCACATATGGAGAAAGGACAAAGCAAGCCTAAAAAGCCCACACAAATTATCTTAAAAAACAAAAACAAAAAATTCCCAACAACGTGGCCTACAAACAAGTTAACAATGATGGGATGGAACAATCCACAATTTGGGTACCAATCTCCCCCCTCCCCCTCCCCCCTCCCTTTTTTATATACCCAACCAATACCAAAAAGAAAAAAAGAAAAAAAAAAAAAGAAAAAAAAAAAGAGGAAAATTATGATTTGTCTAAGTGCTGTTTGGTCCTATCACAATTTAGTCATAAACTCTCAATTGTAATATTTGACTCCCTAATGTTTGGACTAAATGAAATCATTAGGGTTTCATACAAAGTATCCCTAACAATTTCATTTTAATCCACACTTTAGGAATCAAAATGAAACAATTGAAAAAACTTGTGGAACTAAATTGTTATTGGGTCAAACCAAAACCACAAGAAAATAATTTGTTTGTCTAAAAAATGCAAATAAGATAATTTGGATGGAATCCTAACAGTTCATTTTAATCTATTTTATAAGGGCAATTATAGCAATTGAAAGTTTGTGGAATGAATTGTGACTAACCAAACTATAATGGAGTAAATTGTAAGTTACCCAAAAAAATAAAATTTTTAAATAGAGATTGATTATATACAAGGATGGTCCCAAAATTTTAAATAATGATTTACTATAGCTTTCAAATAGCAATAAAATTGTTATATATCAATAAATTGTTTTTTTCTTAATTATATATTTTTCATAAGAGAGTCTAAAGGTTTTTATATTCATTTGAATTGAGTCACACAATCCTATTAATGATTAGTTGTATATACCCATTACTTATAGGGCACTAAAAAAGTTATAATAAATACATAGTTATTCTAACAACTCTTTTAAACATTAAAGGAAGGGAAAAAAGAAGAAGCTTTTTTTGCTTCCTCCTTGTAATAATAATAGTTGAGTAAAGATAAGTTCAAAATATTGAATCTTGTTGTCGATCTTGATTCTTGACTCGTGTTTGAGTTATGCCTCCTTCCTCTTCCTCTCGGGTTGACCTTAATGAGGAAATTTTATAATTTTTCCAACACTTACTTTCTAGAATGGCAAAGGGTCATTTTGCAATGACAATCCTCATTTGAGATGTAAATAGCAAATATCCCAAAGTATGGATGTAGTATGCATTAAATCGAAATATATAGTTCTTCTGGAAGCACATACCGTAAGTCCCAAGCGTAATCTGATATTAATTTTTAATTGTGCTTTTGCATCTTTATAGAATATTCCATCCACCTCATCACCCAACAGCTAGCCTAGCCTTCCTTGGTCGGTTCTGTGATACGAAATGCTGTGTGTAAGTGTCATAAATAAGTCTTCTTCGTTGGGCCGTCTTTGGTTGGCCCTGTGTTCCTAAATGCTATCCAAAGTAGTTCACCTTTTATGCTTATCACTTTTTGATTTTTTTTTTGCGTGATGAATATTCGCATGTTCTAATTATGATCGTCGTTCCCACTTTATTGATGAAGTGAACGTGGAATTGCAAGCAGCTCCACATCATTTGGGTTTCAACTTTCATGGTACACGCTTTGACGCTTGAGCCTCCTGGTACTCCAACATTATTTTGTTGATTTTGGGTCGCTAATAATACAAATTTCTTACCAAAAACCCAACTTTGGCAATTGAGTATTTACTAGCAAGTTTAGAATTGATGAAAGTAATTGCCCTTTTTGTAACTATTGTGGGAAACAACAGTGCACATTTTTTTGAATGGCCAAGTGCAAATAATTCTTCGGAGGATTTCAATCTGGCCAATGGATCCAAAATTAATGGAAGCTAATTCAACAGTTGAAAAAATTAGGGCCTGTCTCTTTGTCTAGAACAAATTTAAAGCAATTTTGTACCATTTTGTTGCTTTTGTTTTTTGTTTTTTGTCTCGTAACGTTGCCCTTTGCAAGCCTTCCCAAATTTGTAAGCTTAAGCATTAGTGCATTATTTAGCAGATTCAAATGGTGGCTGTTGTTGAAAGTGGTGTGTACTATACTATGACATGGCTCTCTTAAGAAAAGCCGCACCAATCATACGTTGGCTCTTTCATTACTAGCAACACCGTTAGCCTGTACATGAACCTTTTTCTATCAATTTTGGGCTATACACAGCCTCAAAATTGACAATGCATATTCAGTACACTTTATGACCTGTCTGCTTTGCCATTCGTTCACTAAACCATCTATTGTAGCCGTAGGGCCCTCCAAAAGGACACTGGCATTTTCTCCTTCTATTGATGTTATTTTTATTTTGAAATGACGCGTTTATGGATAAAATTGCTGCCAAAAAAAACAAAAAAACAAAAAATTGAAAAAAAAAAAAAAAAGTTGTTATCGGGCACCATAAACAACGACTTTTGAAATCACGTGGTTGGAAAATGGAGGTCACTCGTAATGAATTTGAAAACGCGTGTTTTCAAAGCAACTATTGCATTTTGTGGATGCATTTGTAGAAATTCTATTTACCAAAAGGCCTTCACTGATCTGGAAAATGAAAAAAAAAAAATAATGCCGAAATAAAAGATAATTAAACTGCCCAAAAGCCACCTTATACTGTAAATTCAGCATTGAAATTGTTAAATTACAACTGCCCTGAATTTTGTGTATTGTTTTGTAAATGCCTGACCAAAACTTTCATTTAAGAATCGACTACTTAGCTACTCCACATTTTAATGTTTAATGTTGGAAGCTAATATATTTATCCTTAAAAGGATTAGATATTTCAACAAATAAAGGACAATTTTAATTTTTTTAAGTTTGTTATAACAATGAAGGATGCACATTTTGAACCTTGAACATTTCTGTTAGAAACAATGGAAAGTGCTAGTTAACATATATCTTTATAAATAAATGGTTTTTAAATATTTTTTATTATAATTAATATATTTATAGTTTTTCATTGTATGATTTTATTGTAATTAGTCTTCTCTCAAAATAAAATATATAGTTTGATTGAAAACTTGAAATTTTTTTTATGTGATTATGCCATGTACTTGAAGGATTAATCATATTATCTTCTATTTTTAAACCATATAATATGTTAAAAATTATTTCAATTTTATTAGATAATTTTTTAATCAATTACTAATTTTTACAAATTTATTAAATTTATTTGTATTCATTTAATATTAAAAAAATTATCAACTAAAATTTAAATGCTTTATAAACATATTACATGAGTTAAAAAAAATATAGTTTATACTTCGAGTACATGGCATAGTTGCATAAAGAAAAAAATTATTTCAAATTTTTGAACAAAACTTATATTTTAATAAATGACTAATTACAATAAAATTGTAAAGATTCAAATGAAAAGTCCAAGCCCACTTAGAATAGTGGCTTCCAGTTCTTCAAGCCTAGTACAATAAATTTGTTAGAGAGTGGGCTTTCGAGTTAATTGCAATGCTAAGAAAATTACAAGCTTGGAAACAATAGGACTAAAGAAATTAATATGAATGAAAGAAGCTCCGATTTAATGTAAACTCTTCCTCGGGCAAGTCCGAGGATGGATTGATCTTTAATTCTCTCTCTCTTTTCCCTTGTAGAATGTTCGTCCCCCTTTCTAGAGGGGTCCCTTTCTTTATATAGTCCCTTCCATTACATCTGAGCCCTTCATCTGTACATCTCAAGGGAGTGATCTAGATGCTTGTCCCATTAGGGCCCTTCTAGAGGTGGTAGAAAGAGTTATGAGCTGTGGAGTCACTATTTAGGTGTCTTTTCCTCATAAATACGACAAGCTCAGTTGGTGCAGAGCATTAATTATGGAGGTGATAGCCACCTTTCTAGATATTTCCACTTTTTCGTTGCTTGCACAACTCTAGTGTCTTCCATAGAGCTTTACTTTCTAGTGTAGGGAGTTACATAAGCATTTGCTCCTCGAGCTCCCAGGTTGACGAGCCAGCTAGCCTTCTTTCTTCGGACCTCTTATTCTCAATTTTAGTCTGGCTTTACGTGATCTCGACGTCTTCCCTCTTCGGTCTTAGCTCACGTGTCAGAGTTTAGTTGACACATGTGTGGGCCTTTGATCATCCTCGAGCAGGGCCTATGGGCCTTTGAATGTCTTCGGATCATTTGCTCCCACAAAATTCATACAATAAAAAACTATAAATATATTAATCATAATAAAAATTAAAATGAAAGCTTATTCATTTTATTGATATATGCTAACTAGTATTTCTTGGTATTTTTAAGGAAAATATTCAAAGTTCAAATCTAACATCTCTCATTGTTATAACTATCGATTTGAAGAAAAAAAAAATTGAACTTATACTTTATTTGTTGAAATATTTAATCCTTTTAAGAAGAAATATATTAGCTTCTGTTAAGTTTTAGAGCCCTAAAAAACACAGTTTGTTTAACTTAATTTAATAACCAAGTTGTTATTTATGTCAATTATGTAGATATAGGTTAAACAATAATAAATCATATCATGTACAACAGAAAAGTAAATAACTCAATGATATGATAACCTAGAAAAATCAATAAAACAACTGGTTTCAAGTTAAAAACCTAGGGGGAACTATCCCAAGAGAACAATCCACTATATCAAGTTGAGATTTACAGTTCAGAATATCAATTTGTAGTAAATCTAACACAGTTACTAAACTGGGCTCTAAATCCACATACTTCCTTGATCTGGACCTTGTTCTCACATGAACAACATGTTCACGCTTTAGATCTCACACATAGACCTCCAATCTATGACTCCAAGACCACATTTGAAGGTTTAGATCCCTAGTACCTTTGATGACTAGTGATGGCAGTAACTTCTACAATACCAGATTTTGAGTTTCTTCAAAGAAAATTGCCAATAGAAAATTTGAGAAAGCTTTGGGTACAGAAACCCTAGATCTAAAAAAGGAGGCACAAGAAGCACTCTTCTCTCACTATTTAAAACGTGTCTTAGGGTTTTCTTTAAATATTATATGAATTAGATTTGAAACCATAATCACTAAATGGGCTTAATGGGCTAATGGGCTTCATTTAAAATTCTGCAAAAACGCATCTTGATCAGTTGAACCACACTTAATATTACTAATATTTTGCCAAAATACTCAATGTAAACGGAAACTGTTACAACCTTAAGTTTTTTCTAAATTTAATGGAAACATGAATTTACCTCAACAAATGCGCCACAAATGCATTTGAGTTTTTATTTATTTCTTTATTTAGAGATTTTCAACTTATGACATCATCTTCTAATGACAGCTCTTTATTATCAGACCAAGACACCAATTGATTTTTGGTGTAGACAAAGATTGAATCTCAAATTTCTTATTTAACCATTAAAGACTTTACCAGTTGAGAGTGAAAGAGACTTTAAGGTATTAAAAGTGCATAGATGGTGCAATGTGACTTGGTGAGGGTGAGAGAGAGTGAGAAGATTTCTTCTTCTTTTAAGAAAAAATAAAGATAAAAATAATCAAATATTATTTTTAAATAATTCTATTATATCTCACCACTACTATTTTTTATTAAACGAAATTTAATTAGTTGTATAAATGGTATAGCATGTTTTATTGGACCAAATGTAATAATTGTAAGTTTATTTGGCACTTAAGGCTACCTCAAGTGGGTTACAATTAGCTCAACTGGTAAAAATTTTTATAGTTGTATAAGAAATCTGGGATTTAATCCCCGCCTACACCAAAAATTAATTGGTATCTTGGTCCGATGATAAAGAACTATCATCAGGAGAGGACGTTATAGATTGAAACTCTCTAAAAAAAAAAAAAAAAAACTACCTCAATAATAGATATGGACGAAATCACTCAAATCAAAATATTATATAATGTTAGGGGTTCAATTAAAAAATTTTAAAATTTAGAGAACAAAATTAAAATGACCACAAACTTGAAAGGCTGAAATTTACTCTCTTTTTTTTTTGTTGATAATCGAATAATTATAATAGAAATGAGGAATTTAAATCATAAATATCTTATAAATCACTAGGAGGTGTTAACCAATTGAGCTACAAGATTTTAGCTCTATAATTTACAATTTAGTCTTTCATTTTTAAGATAAATTTTTTATATCTATCATATGTAAAATGACTAATATGTCTTTTAAGCCAATTTTTTTTTTCTTTCTAAAATTCAATTGTCCCATAAATGAAATGGCATGTTTATAGATAACGCCCAGTATAAAGGGAACAATAATGCTAGGAAAAAAAAAAACTCATTTCGTCAGTTACACTTACGTGAATAAGAGCCCTTATGTGTGTCAAGGGTTTTGTACCACAACTAACACCTTTTGAGTTCTAATGTTTTCAACATATTCAAATCCTTCCTCTCCCAATTAATTATAGAATTATCAAAATGGTCAAGTAATGATTGCACTTAGAGTAATTATTTATAAACCATTTTAAGAAATTTTTTATACAACTTTTATGAAAAATTATAAAAACTATCAAAGTATCAATTGTTTTTTTAATAGTTTACTAGCTAATGCTCCAGAGCATCTGTTAACTTTTTCCTTCTCAAACAGTGAACTCATGTGTGCAGCACTAGGTGACCTTGAATTGTGAGACATCCTAAAGGCATACACCGCAGGAGTGTGTGTTGATAGGGGCGGTGCTGAGTGTGAGCACTAGGTGAACTTACACGTAGTGAGAGAGACATATGCTGAGTAGTGGGAACACCAAAATGCACTGCTAATTCTGGAATATTCTCTCCAAGGCCTAGCGTTATTTAAATTTCAATCCGTGAAAAAGTGAGTAAGGTGTGATTGTGAAATGTGAATACTTGCGACCAAAGTATGATCAAATTGTTCTTATCTCCTTGACAACTTAGCAAATTAGCGGATACCCCTAGATTTTATAAATGGAAGTTATGGAACAACCCCATCGACAAATAAAAAAAACAAAGGCCCTTGGTTGCAATATGACCTACTTTTTATATTTGCACCAAGTGGGGGTCGCCTCTATCCATTTTAGAGCACCTAAACCTTGGGCCATTACTACTACAACCTCTATAGCTAGATCTTCTCAAGCTCCCTTGAACCTCTGCATCTTTGCAGGGTTCCTTTAACTAACATCCTTGCTCTGCACCTTTTTTCTCTTCCTTCTTTTCATTCTGTTCAGCTTCTTCTTTCTCTTCTCTAATCTAAACTCCCAGTCCTTTTTGCTTTCTTGCTCTGCTTGTTCCCTGTTTCTTTGCAGATCATCATCTACTTTTACACCTATGGCATCTAATTCCTTCAAAAACACAGACTTTCCTCCCAAGAGAGGCCAGATCAAAGCTCGAATTTTTGGGAGCTTGGCCAATTCTGTTGTCTCTGCAGCCTCAAAGGTAGGAGGAGCGGTAGGAAGGATGGTAGGAGAAGGTGGAAGTGGAAGAAACTCTGCTTCTTCAACCCCACCTCCCAGTGCCTACAACTCTGATGGGAGTTCTGATCTCTCCTAGACATGATTCTCAAGTGGGGGTAGTGTACACAGACGCTATCTTCTCTCAATTCTTTGAATTGAGATTGTCTATGCTTTTGCAGCCTTTTCACTTTGGAGAAGGCTGTGCCGTTAAAACTTATGTAGATCTGTTGTTTTAGCCTTTTAGGTTCAGCGTAAAGCTTCTGTCTTGTTGTGTTTAGATACCCCTTTAATGGGTTGTGAATAGATTGGTGTCGTTCCTGCAGGACTCAAATTTTAGCGAGTTTCTGCTGGGCCATAATCCATCTTACTTTATGTGTAATGTCTAGTATATTAGTTTGGATTTGCAGACAAGTTCTTATGTTGTAAGGGAAGAAGAAAAAAAAAAAAAAATCTCTCCCGTTGGTTGTTTTCACCAGTTTTAGAAAGAAGATGATGTAATTGGAGTAGGTAGTTTGTCTCTACGGTGTTCTGGGTTTTCGGGTTTTATCATATCTTGTAATTGTTGTAATTTTGTGGAAATAAATTTTATGTTTGCCTATACATTTTGTTTGTTCTTCTGCACTTGATGTTAGATTATTTACTTTCTTCTAATTCGAGAAATTATTGGTAAGTTAATTCGAATTTCATTTCTTGTCTTGATGGCTGTTGGGGCTTATAATTGATTAATTATCTGAGCGAGATATAATTTTGACAATAAAATCCAATGTTTCACTTTAGTTCCCTTTCCTAAAGTGATTGGCAATTTGTTTTCTGGTTAAGATATGTAAACAGAATATCTGATAAGATGGGACAAACTTTCAGAAATCCTGTTTTACTTTTTATAGATGGAAACTTTCAGAAATACTGTTAGTCTATTACCATCTTTTAGGCCAACTTTATCAAGAAGTGGCACATTTTTTATTAATTCAAATCATTATTTTCGCTTTCTTGACACCCTTTTAGGATCCAACAGATTTGTTCGTTCAAAAAAAAAAAAAAGGACCCAACAGATTTGTGACTTTTGTTTTGGTAGATAGTTTAATATAATCAAGGCGTTTGATAATTTGTACTGGTAAAAGAATTACTAAGGGATTTACTTTTTGTGCTGAATCTGAATTTGGCTTTAATTTTGGTTCAATAGGTGCAGGAATTAGGCCTAATAAATGAAACACATCACCGACCACTTCAGCCTTGAGAATTTCCAATTGAAAGACACAGCTGAGAGCATCTATGATAATTTTATGACTTTCCCAATGTAGGTTCACAGAGAACTGTAAGAAATTGCTCAAGAATCCCCATTTACAAACATCTCTCTCAATTGTCCGAACTAGATTCTGGTATCATACGCTCAAGATAATGAAGTGTTGGTTTCAGCAAGTTCTACATAAGTACCTTATCATATTTGAGCTTCACACTTTGTTGACGGATTATATTAGTTAATTAATGAAAAAGTGCACTCTTTTTAATTTTGTTTTTTTTATTCACTCAGACTTGTTTGTTAAGTACAAACACATGTTTTTAATTTTTAAATAATATTACATATATTTTAATATACTTTTTTACCCACACATATTTTTTAAATATATAATTAATGTTTTTTTCAATATATATATATATATATATATATATATATATATATATATATATAGATAGACACACAATTAACATTACTAGAATGGCCCACAATCGTTTGAAAAGACATGCTTCGAAATTCCAATCGTTCATTCATAGGTGGCTACAGCAGTAAAGAGTAAAGACCAATAAGTGTGAGATAAAAAATTAGTGACTTCGATTTTTTTTTTTTAAACTTTTTTTCACAACGGTTGAGAGATTGTACGTTGTGATTGCCATGCAGTAAAAGCGATGTCAATGTTGAACACCCGTGAGAGTGATGTTGCATGGCTGCACCAATTATAACTTGAGATCTCAAGAAATTGTGTAAACAAAGACTCTAAAGCTGCTGCAGGAGTCAAACGCATACAAAAGCTTTAGCTCTGGTTTTATCTATATGCCAAGTTTGGTCCAGGGTCCAAAGTCCTGGTCCTGGCCTCCCCCCAACCCCAAATTGCTAGACATGACCAAAATGCTACCTGTTAAAATACTAGATATTGCTCAGAAGAAATTCCCAAACATGTCCAATTGTTTTCACACTGCTTTTGCAGCTTTCTAAAATACTCCCTCTACCTCAGTAGCTCGGTCGGTTTTGTTATCCTAATTCCTAAATGCACTCCAACCCTACAAGACTCAGAAGTGTAATGCAATATTTTTGGGCCCATGATAGTTTAAGTAATATTTTTCAGTCTTTAAACAACATTACACATATTTTCACACACTTTTTCACCCACACATATTTTCAAAAAATACAAACAACTTTACTAAAACAACGTTACCAAACGGCCCTATGTATACGTATAATGTTGTTTAAATACTGAAAACTATTGTTCAAAATACCTTACCAAATAGGCCCAAACAACTTTTGGTTGTATGTTAAGATTATAACCATTTTTATTGATGCCGTGTAAAGAGTTCCAAATCATTAGAGTTTCCAGGAAGATGTTTAGCATGATTTTATTGATTTTGGTTTGATGATTTCATAGCAAAACAACCCAACTCACCAATTGACTTGCAATTTAGTTTGGGCGTGGATTAGTAAACAATGTAGCTGTAAAGAAAATATATAACACATGTTTTCCCCATTATTTAAAGAGGAATCTACTTCATTTTTTTTTTATGTTAAGTTCTTCCAAAATTGAAGGCTTGAGCATTAGTGCATGATGCATCACCAAATTCACAAGCTCAAATGGACACGTTAGATTGGAGACATGTGTCCAAGATTGGACACATGTCATGAATCCAACTTGTCCAGTGGCTCGTGCCACTGGACAGAAGCCAGATCCGTTTTGGAAAACCAAGTGAATCATATAGCACGGCTCTCATAAGAAGGTCCCCACCAATTACTTTTCTGTTACCAAGGTTTTTGCGTTGCATAAATTTGATACTTTTTCTGTCAATTGTCGGCTTGTCACTTTCAATAGCTCTCTTCAATAATCAAAATTGACAACTTTGTTAATTTAGTGCACTTATCTGCTTGCCATTCTTTCATTGAACCATCTATTGCAGCTGAAGGGCCAAAAGCTCACTATCATTGTGAACTTCTCTTGATCTCAATTAACTTTTCCTTTCCGTTGTTTTTAGTGTTTTTGTATCTTTCGAAAGTACCATTGGTGTAAATGGAATCTAACCACGGTTTAATATAAACTTTCGTGTATCATTTGTGGTGGGAATAATTGTATGCATATGGATTATGGACTGCAATTAAATGCCAGCCAAAGTACTTATAATTTTCTTAGAAATTACTTCATATTATCATGGTGACTTGTCTAGATGAAATTCCTTATTTGATATAGACTCCTCACCACTAGCTGTTAGAGAATCGTTTTTATTAAGGTCTATTTGAATACTACTTATTACTGAAAACTAAAACTGAAACCTAAAATCATTGTAGCAAAATAATTTTTAAATATGTTAATAGAGCCGTAAGACCCAGGGCACGGGACCCACAGAAAAACGCCAAATGCAAGGAGAGAAATAATTTCAGTGCAATCCAAACTCCACCTTAATGTAGGATTTCTTGGCCATGACAGTAATATGCTTTGATTTTTGATAGATACTATAAAATTTTAACTTATGGCACGGCTAGTGTTCAAACATCAAATATCTTATTTAACAACAAATATTTTATTAGTTGAGTTAACTAGAATCCATTTTGACAGTTATATGCTATTTTTTCACTACCTCGCCACTAACATATAACATGGTTTGTAATGTGGTCCTCTATATAAATCGAAATGGTTAATACTTCAGTCATTATCTATCAGATGACATACTACTGCCTAACTTTTTTACTTCTCTCTTTCATGATTCTACTAGCTGCTTTATATAGTCCATATGAAATCAGATTTTTGATGCTGCTCCTCTCAGGGCAATCAACTAACCACATTTGAAAAAAATAAAAATAAAAAGTTCATCAAACTGGCTACCTCATGGTAGCTATGATGCACTCGCCCTCAAATTGAGTTACAGCTGAGATTAGTAATACCGGTTCTTCCAAATTCAGTTATTTGTTTACTACTCATGTGACTAAGCACTTGTTGCATTAACTGGTGCACTTGCAGAAGAAATTCATACAAGCATGATAATGCAATAGGAAGGAAAGCTAATTATACCTATGTATGGGATTAAGGTTTTAATGTTATTGTATACTATTTCTTCTTTTGGAATCTTTGTATATTCCTTACTAGCCTTTCACTTATTTGTTTCCATTAGGGAATATGTGACTTGCTACATTTGAAACTTTAATAGTTACTTATCAAATTTCTCCTTGTCCCCACAGTAATGTATCAATCACCAACTAGGTTGGAAAAATGGTACACCGGATTAAATAAGAGGACAACAAGTGACACATCATACCTCAAGGTGATGTTGGGAAGATAACACGGGAAAAATTGGGTTTTGCCCTTCATTTTAAGCTAGGCAGCAGTTTGTTTTTATTTTCAAACTATTTAGGTGTATCCTAGTTTTGGAACTCGATTTTTAGTTCTCCTTATAACTTGGGTTTTCTTGTTACCAATTCAATTATTAACAATCAGTATTTCAAATTTTCTTATTAGAACCAGTTGGTATTAATTGGGAAATTATTAGTATTAATTGATACTAATTGAAATCTAATTAGTACTTATTGGTTTTTTTTTTTTTTTTGAGTGAGTTTCAACTTATAACGTCTACTTCTGATAATAACCCACCTATATGAAACATATAGAGACATCACTTTACCTAAAAGAGTTAAATTATAAATTTGGACCTAACTATGTTATATTAACCAATCACCCTTGTCCTTCGTATTGAACTTGAGATTTTACTCACTTGTATTCCCATTAGTACATATTTTTGAAAGGAAAATTTTTAACTTGAAAGCTATGCCTTCCCAAACACACACACACACACACATATATATATACCCTGAGCCTCATCATCCTCCACTTTCATTCCCAACTGCCTCTTCCCCTTCTTATGTGACTGAAGTCCTCTAAAAGATAGACTCTGTTTGGTCTAGCTTCCGAGCAGAGTACCCTTTAATCATTATTTATCTCCACTAGTTTTATATTTTCCTCATATAATTGAAATTTATGCTTTTTCTTCAACAAAAAACCTACTTTTCCTTTTTCTGTGATCCATACTCTGTCTATTTCCTTTTATTTTTTTTCTCCTTGGAGTCACCGAGACAGAGCCCTTCTTTTACTTACTCTGCCTTGTCTCTGCTTTTTTTACACCTATGGAAACTACTTCCTCCTCCACACCCCAAAAGGAAAACTCGAGGCTTCCCCCAAAGAGAGGCCAAATCAAAGCTCAGATTTTTGAGAGCTTTGTCAAGAAAGTAGTCTCCACAGCCTCAAAACTGGTGAAAATCGGTGGAAAAGGCGGCGGTAGCGAAAGCTCCACCTCTTCAAAGTCAACCCCACCATCAAGTGCATACAACTCCGAGACAAACAATCAGTAACTTGTTGTTTCTACTTTCTATGCCGTCTCAATTCTCTGAATTGAGCTTGTTTCAAGCGTTTTCTGGCTTTCACCATGCTTTTTAGTTTATAATGGAGAAGGCAGTGTCTATAAAGCAAGAAAAGTCTGTAAATTTATATTAAGATTTAAGTTTCTACTTTCTAATGTGTCAATTAATAGGTATCTAGATGGTAATCAAAGGAAGATCAGGACTCATGACTCATGAGTCTTGACTGAATGAATTGGGGTCTGTTCCTGCATTAACTCATGTTTTAGCTGGTTAAGCAGGGCTGTGACCCACTGAAGTTTATTTTCTATATGGTTGTCCAGTAGTTTGTACATGTTGTTGTAAGCATTTAGATTGGCTTAGTTGCTAATTTGTTTATAAGGGGTACTTATCAAAGCTTGGGGTATATTTGTTTTGTGTAATCTTCTGGCAGTCACACGTGGTGTTATTGTACTATTTACAGTGGCAATAAAATTTGTTCTTGCTTTTACTTTTCATGGACCAGGCATCAAATTACCATTTGGGATGAATTTTATTTTTAAGCATGCCTAAGTTTTGGAATTATAATCTTCTTTTCCTCTTCTGTCTCCCTCCTAATTTGGGATGTGCATGTTGGCAAAATTTAGGTGTTAGGTTGCCATGGTTTATTATGTTAAGTTTCACTTATGTTGTTGGGGCAAGAATAGAAACCTAAGGCACGAATGGATCCAGAAGCTACTCCTAGTTGAATCTGATTTGTTTATTTTCTAATCACTTTCCTAAATTTTGTTTTTCCAGATTGTAAAATATTAAAATAAACCAAAACCAAAAATATTTATACTTGAGGATTTTTGCTAATATATGCGGGTCAAACGGAGTTAGGATTTGATTCCTGGGGAGATAAAATTTACATACACATGCTCAAGCTTTCACACACACACACACACAAAATATACTTGAGACCAATATAAAATATAAAAATTTATTATTCACGAGTAATATAAATATTAGAAAAATTACAAAAGATATAATATTCGTCTTGAAAATGATATTTAATAATTAGACTGATATAAAGTATAATTTACGTAAATTTATATTATCTTGTAATTATCCCCCAAAATTTTAGGAGGAAAATAAATTGTTACATACAAAAAAAGGCCGTATAAATTTTTTTTTTTCACTTTTTAAATGTGACAATAATGTTCCTTCTCTTTTTCTTCTCCCTAACTTTGTTATTTTCCTCTTTTTCTTTCTTTATTATTTTTTTAATTCCTTCTACCTCTATTGTCCTTTTATAAATGTTGAGCCAAAAAAGACATTAATAAAATAGGAAAATGTCTTCATATTTTTCAAATAAATTTTGACCATATAAAAGAGATAATAGTGTACTTATTATAATTATGAAATAAACGAAGTTTATAGCTAGAAATACATAATAGAAATATATCTCCCAAATTTTTTTTTTGAAGTTAGGACTTAAGAGTAGGAGAGGGGCCTACTGGCCTTGGGGGTAAATTGCCAGCTCTCAACCCTCTCACCGTGATAATGAGCTCATAGCATCAATTGAAATGAATGTTGAATTTTCTACCGTAGAAGTGTGAATGCATGCCTCAACTAAGCTATATTCTAGCCAAGGTTAGCAAAAAAGAAAAAGAAAAAAGCTATATTCTAGTCAAATCTATCTCCCTAAGAGCATAATAGTATATGCCATATGTTGGTTCAATTTAACATAAAAGCCCAAAAATTCCACTACATCCAGACTTGTAAATGTAGACTATTGCAAAAAAAATTGCAATTGTGTTACAATGTGATTCTAAATGTAAAATCGCACTGTAGCACAATGGTAAAACTAAATAATAGTTTTTTATTTAATCTGACTTTTTCTCTCTCTTTATTTGGGTTTTTATTTTTATTTGGGTTTTGGGATATATTATTTTATTGTGTAAAATAAAAGTTGGGATACTGAAATGGTATGGTATAATTGATAAAGTAGCTTTTTGAGATAGTAAAATAAAATAAGATAGAACAATGGGATGCGAATGCTTAGTATTAATATTATTAACCATTTAGACATCATATGTTATTTATTTCAATAAGAATGATTAAAATAATAAGTAAAATCCCATAGAAAAAAGAGTAAAAAATAATAAGATTAGTTGTGATGCAGCGTAGGCATGTAGAAGCGAAATCTATAACACACAAATACTATAACTCTTCCACGAAACCTAAGTTCCATAAGAACACTAGGTTAGTAGGCAAAATAATAGAGAAAACATTTCTAACAAACTTTTATTAATCAAGGCATAATAACCATTAATCAACCTCTCTATAAAGAGTATTTATAAGAATAGAATTTCTCCTACTCTTTTCAGAAAAAATAATAATAAATCTATTTCTACTTGAGAAAGGAAAAACAATTTAACTAGAAAAAGAAAAACAATTAAAATCTCAATTCGGCTAGGAAAAGGGTGTGGGGGGTAAAAGCTATTGAATAAACATTTGGACTTTGGGCCTGGTCGGTTGGTACCAGTCTGTTTTGATCAGGGCCTCTAAGCCCACAAGTCAATCCGCATTGTAGTAGTCCGAGGAGTTGTCCGAGGAGGAGTGTCTCCTCGGACATGTCCAGCAATGACCCTGGGACTTGCTAAGTGGGTTAGAGGCAGAACTCTGGAAGAACTGGTGGGTAAGAGGGTGATCCAAGCACCCTTTATAAGCTGAGACATGTGAGAAATATCTAAGGAAAAAGCTGCTACCACCACGTTAAAGGCCCTGCATCTACCTCCCTAGTCACATTAATGGGGAAATGACCTCTGAACAGTAGGATTCAGCCTCCCTGCTATTATTTGAAGATTTCAAGAAGGTGGTGGATGGGACAAGTATCTAAAGGAAAGATTTGTATGACACGTAAATGAACCAATGAAAAAGAAGTATATAAGGAAACGAGAGAGGAAAGAGAAGGGGCATCGGCACTTTCTACTGAGAGAAAACAGGAACTAGGAATTGTAAACTTTAGCATAGAAAGAGAATATATATACACAAATCGACAAATCGTCCTCGGCTTACGTCCGAGGAGGTCTCTTTGTCATATTCGTTTACCATTTGCATAGATTGTGACACTCTAGTCTGTTAGTCACACTTCCAACTTCCCGAACCTAGATTTCAAATTCATACTCTACAAATTTTATTGTATAAGGCTCATTGAGCCCGAGTCCAACACTTGTTTTTGGATCTGAGTACAATTGTGCATTTACAAAGGGTTTTAAGTCAAAGTTCTAGAGTAAATAAATCCTAATTCAAATAGGAAAAGGAAAACAAGAAAAACTCTTTGTTTTTCATAACGTGATTTGCATCAAGTTGTGAGTTTGTTACATTATTGAGAATCGTTAAATTATTTTAATATTTTAAACTGGGAACCAACAATTAAATTTTTGTAAAGTTAAACGTAAGCATTCTTCAATACAATGACAATTTCAATTCTATGTCAAAACCAACATTCTTTCATATCCATGAAATGGCTTCACTCTCTATTTGATTTAAATTTATTATGTGATTGTTATTAGGGACCCTAACACTCTCTATTTGGTTTTCTGAGAAAATTATAAATTGAGAAAATGTTGCATGGATCATCCAAACATCCCATAGTTAATAATTAATGGCATTGTTTTCACTTTTCAGCACATTTTCGTGTTTATATTTTTATTTCTTCTACAAAAATCTTTTCAAACTCTAATAAACATATAATAAGACAAAGCGTCTGTTTAACATCAACTTACTTAATTTTTTGCTTTTTTTTTTGGGTTGAAAGTGAACTAAAGTATATTGTATGCTTATACTTGAAAAAGTAATATTTTAAAATGTTGTTTATAAACAAAATGGAAAAGTCTAGGACCACAAAATATCTTCACAATTTCTTACCAGAACTATGACGTGGTAGAGTGTGATTGATAAAAAGAATGATAAGTCCATGTGAAAATGATAGTTAAGCTCTGATTTTGTTTGTTTTGAATTCCTTTTTAATTTTCTAAAGGAAAAACAAAAAACAAAAAAACAAAATTTTCTATTAAATCTTCATCCCAAATGCACGTTCTTCATTTCAAGTTCGAATTGGGAAAAATGCTAATATAATGGGCCATATTAATGCATAAAAGTTATAGTAATGATAAGTCTAGAGTCACAAATTTTTTATAAAATTTTTAAAACCATTGAGATGACGAGTTATAATTGATAGACAATAAAGTAATATTAGTTATAAACCTAGATAAGAATCAATAAAAAAATAACAATTCAACAATTCAGAAAAACATTGTAATAAAGCTCTCTTATCCTTCTCTCATTTTTTCTCATGCGGAGAAGGTATTACATGAAACTGCCTTATACGACATTTCTCTTGTAGCATGAAATATCTTGTGATTTTATCTTTTTTGGTGGCTCCACTTATCTATCAGTTATTTTAATCCAACCTCTAGGTCGCTCTCTTCGAAATCCAACTATAAAGCCGCAATTCATTTGATCTCATACTCAATGAGCTTCGTCCAATTACTCGACATAGTTGTTGGCTCTAATACTAAATGTTAGAAACCTATGGGTACTTACCCTTGAAATCCAAGTTGCAAGGGGAGGGTGTCCAAGATCTTATAAACACATGATTAAACTTATACTTAATCCATGTAGGACATTAAAATCATAATATAATTTTTTCTATTTTCTTTTCTTTAATTTAAAGTATGAAAATGGGAATTGATATCATTTGGGAAATGAGAATCATTCCAAAACATTTTCCCAAAAACAATTTGGAGAGCCTTTCATCATTTCTAATTTTTTTTAAGAGCTTTTACATTAACTTATATAAAATAGAAAAAAAAAAAAAAAGTCTAATTTTGTACATTTATCCCCAAAATTTTCCCACACCAGCTAGTCTAAAATTGTGTAAAATTTACATGGTTGCTATAGTAACCATGTAAATATACATGGTTACCGTAGTTGTATATTTCATTATTTTATATTTATTTTCTCTCACCTCTCTCTCTCTCTCTAAACCAGACATAACTGATCAACCACCCACCACTATCCAACCACTACCACAACCTAGCACCACCCACCAACACCACCACAACTAATTACAATACCTTTTAATATGAACACAAAATTGACCCAAAATCAATAGAAAATAAAACCAGAATCTATCCAAAACCAATCGATTATGCAAACTAAATTCAACGGAAAATCACATTAGCATTTCACCTCAACCCAGGAAACTCATTTCACCTCAACCCAAAAAATCCATGTTTGGGTAATGGTTGAGATCAAGTGATAAAAGCGATCAACCCAAAAAACCTGCGATTCTTTGTTTTTGCCATTCAAATCAAAAGAGAGAAATTAAAAGTTGGGTCTTGGCTAGGTTAGATACAGAAAATGGTAGAGGATAATGGTGGGTTTGATGGTGAGTCAAATGGAGAGAGAGGGAGGACAACGTTGGAGATGAAAGAGAGGAGAGAGATGTTTAAGATGAGGGAGCTGTGTGATAAGAGAACGAAGAAAGAAAAAATGAGAAAGAATAAGAGAAAATAATAATAATAATAATAATAATAATAATAATAATAATAATAGGTGAATTTGAGAGAAACTCAAATTAAAATTCCAAATTAGAGTTCCAATTTTGCACCATGTGTCCTAAATTATTTATTTTTAAAGAGTTTTATTTCTTAATTTTAGAATCAAATATGGGACCACGTTATAAATATTCATCCAAACGAGTTATTAAGTACAAAAACCAAAGAGTCTAGAATAAATGAATTGTAAAAAAAAAAAATTGCTTCACAATAATTTTTAAAAAATATGGACAATTTACATTCTATATCTAATAATATCCTTACAAATTTTTTTAAAGAGTTAATAAAATATAAAGATGACTATCAATAGTATTTTAATTATATATATATAAATTATATTATGCATTTTATTGTATATTTTAAGTGTATTCATATATATGCATGGAGTTATAAGTTAGTAATAATAATAATAATAATAATAATAATAGAGTGCATTATATGTAATTTTTTTTGAAGAAAAACATAATAGATAATCAAGTGTAAATGTTTTATAAAAAAGGTTGTATATAATAGAAAAGGTAAATTACTATTATACTAAAATAAAAGACAAAATTTAAAGATATGTGACACCTATCACATCTTCACATTTTATGATGGATTTTGCTAATATGTGCCTTAAAGGTACACAATAATTATTCATTTTTGGTAAAAAATTTCTTGAGAATTGAAAAAGTATTAACAGCTTTTTTAATTCCAGAGAAAATTTTACCATAAATAGATAGCTTAATGTGTGCCCGACCCTTTTATGATTCACCATCACTGACTCTATGTTTTAGCGTGATTTCAGGGTTTAACTCTATTCTAGCTAGCACGTACAATGCTATTAGCAGGGCCGGCCCAACAAAATTTGGGGCCTAAGGCAGAAATTTTATATAAGGCATTTTTATATATAAACATTAATTAAATAAATATATATATAATACTAATTAAATTAAGACTAATTTGATGTAAATACAAAAATTGATGAATAATAATAATTAAACTAAGGTTAATTTCATACAGAGAATTGAATATCGTAATTGAATCATAAATTTAAACAAAAAGAACTAGAATTTTTTATTATTATTATTTTAAACTTATTTTAACTTAGATATATAACTATGCGTAGTTAAGTACAGTTGTAGCCTAAATTTTAATTTATATATTTTTTTTAAGAGAAAGAGAGAGATAAATATTATTTGGTGCATGACTTTGTAGAATATTAGTTTACAAAAATTAAGATCTCAAACTATTAGAAGAGATTAGTCATCATTGATGATCTATCATATTTGCAGCATTTTTTTTTAAAAACATTTTAGGGTTTCAATTGGTTTTAATTTCTATTGGTCTCCTATTTTGGAAGCCTTGTTAGAAATGAAAAAGAAAAATATTAAAGATACTGCAAAATGTTCACAATATAATGTGATAATGACTATAATTGATGAAATTCAAGAACTTAATTTATTTGTGTTTGAATTAATTTTTTATATGATTGGTGACATGTTAGTTAAATTTAAATTTAAACCTATAGTAAAATTTGTGGTATCTTTAACACCACTTTAAAAAAAAGTACTAATTATTTAAAAAATGTTATATTTTTATAAAATTTTGGGCCCTCACCAATAGAAATGGGGCCTTTTTTTAGTAGAGAATTTTTTTTTTGGTTGTGAGGCCTTACGCCTTGAGCCGGCACTGCCTATAAGAAATTTGTAGGGTATTTCTAACTTTCTTGTTTAATTGTACAACAATTTAAGCAAGCATGGTGGCTTTCCATTTGTCATTGTGTTTACCTTTTATTTTAAGGATTGGTTGTGGTGAGTGAGATATACCTAACGTAAGGACACAAGATAGCAGTTTGCTATAGAAAATTGCAATTTTTTTGGGAATGAATGATGCTAGTCACTTAGGGTTTGTTTAGGATTTACTTATTTTATTGAAATTAAAATTTTTTTACTAAAAATACTGTAGATAAAAGTAAAATTTAGTTGAAATAGTACAATGTGACCCATGAATAGTACTAAAAGGTGCAATGGGGTCTATAAATAGTTGTAAAAATAAGCTGAATAGTAAAATAAATTGGCTTTTTAATCTTGTGCCAAACGCACATTTAATAGTTTTTTCTCTTTTTGAGAAGTAATTTTAATGGTCTATTTGGTGCCACACAATATTTTCTCAAAAAAAGTATCATGTTATTGATTATTTAAGAGTTTAACACAAAGATAAATTAAGATTAAAACGGTTGAAACCCGAAAAAAAAGATCATTTAAATTATGATAACTGATTATTTAATAGTTAAATAAAAAATTACTTTTGTAACGTTGATTGTTAAAAATATTAATTTTGATTTGACTTTTTTCCAAAGGAATTACCTAGATTTAGTGTTAAAACTAGTTTGGAGAGAAAAATAAGTTTTATTATTCGATTAATAAAACTTATTTTTTTATGCATAATTTTATATCATAAAAATTTGTAATTTAAAATGTTGGTTGATGAGATAGTAATTTTTTTTATCTTTTTTAAAATTTTTAAATATGAAAGATATAATAAAATTTATAATCTGGTAATTAAATTGTTCAGAATTCACCTCCAATTTATTTATATATATAATAATAGGTGAAGCTGAGAGAGATTCAAATTAGAATTCCAATTTTGTGCCATGTGTCATAAATTATTTATTCTTAAAGAGTTTTATTTCTTAATTTTAGAATCAAATATGAGACCACATCATAAATATTCATTCAAGTGAGTTATTAAGTATAAAAATCAAAGAGTCTAGAATAAATTCATCGTAAAAAAAAAGTGTTTCACAAAAAATATGGACAATTTACATTTTATATTTAATAATATCTTTATAATTTTTTTTAAAGAGTTAATAAAATATAAAAATGAATATCAATAGTATTTAAATTATATATATATATATAAATTATATTATACATTTTATTATATATTTTTAAGTGCATTTATGCATATACACGAAATTACAAGCTAATTAAAATAATATAAGAAGAATTTAAAAGATTTTCCCTTAAAATTATTTTGAAAGGAAACACTTTCCACGTAAGATATAATTTTCCAAAGGACTGGCCCTTCTTTTCTGCACCTGCTCCTAGAGAAAAAAAAACTTTGGACGGTGAAAGGAAACGGAAAAGTAGACTAGTGGCAATCTTTTAATTTGACCGTACGTACGGAGAGTGTTCGGAGTTCCTAGTTGGAAAATGCTGATCACCTAAAAAGGTATAGTTTTGTGGCACAATAATTTTGTGTTACAACTTACTATGTGATGAGTTATAATTAATAGAAGTGTGTCCTACATAACTTATAAATACCTTTTTATTAATCATAACTCATAACAAGATGCGACACAAATTTGTGCCTTTTTTTTGTGATCTAAAGCAACTCTTCCTATGTAAAAAAAAAAAAAAAAAAAAATTCCTAGTTTGATGCCGTTACAGCCATATAATAAATAAATAATTAATAACTAACTCTCATAAAAGAGAAAAGACAAAATCTTGGGTTTGGTTTGTCTTGTCACTTCAAGTTCAAGAGGCGGCTTTGCTTTGATTTCCCACGAGACCAACTGAAGAAAGGGCCCTTGCATGTATAGGTTCTAAGAGCATCCACATCAGTGTATTTAAAATTATGTATAATACAAATTTTTTTTTAATTTTACACATTTTGAACTACATCAGTGTATCTAAAACTGGGTAAAAACGTGAAAACTCATCCCCGAGCTACAGTACCGTGTAAATATACACGGTTACTGTAGCTCATTTATAGCATTATTTTATCATTTCCGTTCCCTCCTTTTTTTATTCTCTCTCCTCTCCGTTCTCAACCAACCTAACTAAAACTCAACACAGACACTTGCTCAAAAAAAAAAACATAGATACACAAATACAGATCGGCGCTTGATCGGAGCGGTCGGAGCTTGGATCGGAGTGGATCGGAACTCGGATCGGTGCTCAGAGCGACTGGATCGGAGCGTATCGGAGTGGATCGGTGCTCGGAGCGACTGGATCGGAGTGGATCGAAGATCAGATTGTGCTCGGAGTGACTGGATCGGAGTGGATCGAAGATCGGATCGTGCTCGGAGCGACTGGATCGGAGCTCGGGTCGCGCTCGGAGCGCTGGATCGGAGCTCGGATCGCGCTCGGAGCGCTGGATCAAAGCTCGGATCGCGCTCGGAGCGCTGGATCGGAGCTCGGATCGCGCTCCTAGCGCTGGATCGGAGCTCAGATCAAGAAGAGAGATGATCTGGGTAGAGATGATCGGAGCTCTGGGTAGAGATGATCGGAGCTCTGGGTAAAGAGAGAGTGAGAGAGATGATCTGGGTAGAGAAGAGAGATGATTTGGGTAGAGAGAGAGTGAGAGAGAGAGAGAGAAATGAAGAGAAGAAATGAAGAGAAGGAGAGAGAGAGAGAGAGAGAGAGAGAGAGAGAGAGAGAGAGAAATTAATTAGAACTGAAGAAGAGAATAAATGAATAAGCGCGTAGGGTAGTTGAGAGAATTAATAAAAAAGTGAGAAAATTATTATTTAATTAATAGATGGAGTAGGATAGATGAACTGATGTGGGTAATTTGTAAAAATAAATGTGTAAAATTTTAAAAGGAGGTTTTTTTTGTAAAATAGAGGAAATTTTTACATGATCTGGTGTGATTGCTCTAAAGAGTAAAGAATTATAGAGCATGACTGTGAGTGAGGCCCATGTGTTCAATTGGAAAAAAATAAAAAGTCTTTCCATAACATGCATCCTCCACTCACATGGGGTAGACCCCACATGGTTGATTTGAGTTTGGGTCAGTCTAGATGTGAATCCTACTTGACTGCGTACATCTCTGCTTCTAGTGGGTCTTTGGCCGGTGCACTTCCTAATCAATGCATTAATTTGTTTTTGTTCGATGACGCCGACGAAGGGAACCAGCGGAAAGGCTCTCAAAGGCAGCGCATCTGAAGCACTTGTTTTCTTATTAATTCCAGGGGTAGCAGCGTTCAATACATTTATTATGTACACACAGGTGTTATATTAGATTTGAATTAGATTTCAGATCAATTTATATTGATTGACTGCCTTGATTATGTTGTTGCTAGCAAATGCCACTATTTTTTTGTTTTTTTGGATAGAAATGCATTAATTTGTTACCAAACTATCCTATCGTGTATTTAATCAAGTTAATATATATGCACAGCAGCGCATATATTAATTATTTATTTTTAAAAAAATTTATGAAAATTTGAAAAAGCATTTAAAAAAATTTATCACTTTTTTGTTTTTCTTTAAAAAAAAATTCTTAAAAAAGTTTACTAATGCATACCTTAAAGCATTAGTTAGTAAAACCTTTAATTTAATTTTGAAAAATATATCAAGTATTTATTAGTAATAATATAATTATTCTATACTCCCAAGACACAATAAACGTATACTTCATTCTCTCGTACTAATAAGTATAATTTTAACATCATAACAATTAAAAAATTAAAATTAGCCCGTCATGGTAATTTCAGTCAAATTGGGTTTAAAAATCACACTTTTATTACTTTAATTAAGGATTCATAGACAATTCTCAATACTTTATTACGATTTTATTTTATTAGTATTTTTTTCTCCCCATAAATTTGTGAGGAGAGAGCTCTACAAGAATGAAAGAAAGAGAGTGGCAATGGCAGAGAGAAATTAATATTAAAATTTTTGTAGATGAATAGTGGCTCAATATTTGTATTGAGACTACATAAATTAGTTTGGTGGAGGGTTTATTGAGACTGATGCAAGGGTTATTTTGTGAGTTTATTTTTTATTTTATTTTTTTGTGGGGGGCTAAGCATTTGGTGTATTGAGTCTATTATGAGTGCTCTTACTACAACTTCTTGCACAATTATATTATATCGTAGCCTATAATTGAATGTCTGTCACTTTCATACAAACTCACAATTTTTTCCTCCACTAGTCACATTTTGTCACATTAAAGTTTTGGCAAAGTTATGATATATAAGGTTGCGGTACTAGATTTTTTGAATAAATAATGGGTTACATCCTAAATTTAATTAATGAGACTCATTATTGTAAGAGAGTAGGGAAACATCATTTTTTATGCTCCCAGATTATTGAATAATTACTCTTAATCATACTAGATAAGAGTTTCCCCATAAAGTTCATGAAATTTTTAAGTAGACAAGCTCAACACTCACCGAGTAGTTGTAGGACAACAAATTATTCCACAACTTTTTTGCCACAACTCTAACGTGGCAGATTCTAAGTGGTTAACTATCACTTACACATAGACCCACCATTTTTTTTTTACTAATTACACTCTGTCACGTCACAATTGTGGCAAAAAGTTGTGAAAAATTATATGGTCCTAGACTTTTCCAAACTCACTCTACTAACATAACATTTTATTTTGGTCCACCATCACATCAAAAGAGAAAGGAAGTGTAGTTAGGGTGTTAGATTTTATATGAAATTTAGTGACTTCATATTTATTCTAATTAAATTATAGGAACACAAAGTTTATTGAGTTTCTCTATTAATGGAGTTTTTCTAGGACATGCCTTTTTGGCACATACTTTGCTACAACTAGTTTGGGTGTCAAGTATTAGTAATTAGATTATATCACTTACACCTGAATCATCCACTTAAAGTACTCCAATTGCCAAATAATACCTAAAAACAATTGTGGCAAAGTATACGCCAAATGGTGTCCCAAGGTGTCCCAAAACTTTTTTTTTTTGATTTTAAATGAAGCATCCCAAAACTTGAATGCACCTAATACTTCATAAATAAATAAATAAAATCACCAAATACTCTTTTTGTAACATCTCACACTTTTAATGTAATATTTAATATTTATTTTTTGTATGTAACATAATAAGGAAAATTAAAATTTTACAAAAACTTTAGGAAACATGAGTGTATATTAAGACAAAATTTGATAAGGGAATGTTATTTTAGGCAACCCATCGTCTATAACTTGAGAACAAGAAATTTAAATGGATGTAATTAGTTTATAGGGCCAAATAGACAAGGAATAGAGTGGGCTTTGTTCATAAAACCCTAGCCCACCAACCTATAAAAAAAATTGTTTCTCTCTCCTTATTGAGCCGCCAGCGTCTTTCTCTCCCCTCTCTTTATTCTCACAACCTTATGTACGCTTGGAGAAATTATTGGGACCTCTTGGAGGACCACTGATGTGGTTCTGCCACCCAATAAGACAATGCCATGTGGCCATTTTTTAAACTCAGCTCCACATCATCACTTCCAATTAACTTAACTATTGTTAGCAAAACCAAACCAAGGTTAAAACTCAACTCCATTTACCCACAGTTGGATTTAACCCAAAATCAACTAAACATATTCAAAAATTTTCTCAAACACTTAACCCTATCTGCCTCTTTCTTCCTCTCTCCTTCTAACTCTATTTCCCCAATATCTCTCTAGAGAAGATATTGGGAAAACCCAGCCGATACACTCTGTGATTATGCCAGAGATGCAGAGCCTAGATGGGTGGCCCATCAAATTCATGTAGCGGAACCAGGAAATGTCCTCAGAAACCATCAGTAGCGGCAACAACAACAACGATCCTATCTCCCTGCTACTGCTACTTCTTCTGCCTCTTCTTCTAACCACATGTGTCCTGACATCTCGGTTGGCTGCCACCGAAGCTTCACGAATTCCTTGCAATGAGTCCAGAGTTGTGAGGACATGGCAATGTTGAATAAGATGTGTTTTAGTGACAACTCCTCTTCTTTGTCCTACTTTTCCGTTTTGGAAAGGCTGGAGATGTCAATAATGTCTTGAAGGACCACTGATGAGATGAAGGCATACAACTATTTTAAGTTCTTTTCAATTTGTAATGTGGGGAAAGATTGTGATTGTGAGTCTTTTAGTTGCTGGGTTCCATGATTTTTGCATTTGAACGTTGTTGTTGATGCTGCAAAGATTGATGTTCCAAAGTTTTGAATAAAGATTGTATTAGTGTTTTTGGTTGTGGGCAAGATTGTATTAGTGGAATTTGGTTGCGAGCAAGATTGTATTAGTGGTATTTGCTGCTAACTTGGAGAAATTGATTCTGATGTGAATTGTTTATGTGGTTTTAGGGGCGGAGCCACGTAGTGGCTTCGGGGGCCATGGCCCCTGCAAAAAAAAAAAAAAATCCATTAGAGTATGTATTAAAAATAATTGGGCCCCCCAATGTTGGACATCCGGTCCCCCATACCATATCTCCACTATTATCCCAGGCCCCAGCTTTAGTTTTAGGCCTTATGTACTCCAAATAAAACAAAAAGCTGGCCCACTTACATTTAAATCCTCAAGTCCAATTTGTCCAAACACTAACAACAAAATTTCACTTTATCTCAATCTCAAAAAACCCACCCCACGGAATCCCTTATTCTCCCTTTTTTTTTTTTGTCTTCTTTGATACACTTTCACTTCCCACTCCGCTGCCTACCAGCCCCCAAAACTCAACATCAGTCCTCTGCCCTCACAGTCCAAAAAAAATCTTGACCAATTTTTCTTTTTTCTTGCTTTCTAAAACAAATCACCCAGCATATTTCATTGTCGAATTTTAGGATTTTGAACTTGGTGACTGCCTAGTGAGTTTTCTTCTCTTTCTTAAGCATTAGACATTCATCTCTTTTTAGTGTCTTTTTTTGATTTTCTCAACTATCTACACCTAAATATTCACATGCTCTTTATATTTTCATAAATTTTTAGAGAAATACATGATTGAAGGCATGGGGAGATTGTTTGTGATGAGTCTTGAAGGGAAGATCTAAAGTTGTAGGCAGAGGCAGTAAGCATTGCCATATGGGCCACACCCATCTTTGCACTTTGTGAAGACAAAGTTTCTAAGGTAAAATTTTTTTGATTTATTACCTATTTTTGATTAGTTAGATATCATGTAGCTGTGGGTGTTGTTAAATTGTTTGGTTTATGTTGTGTACCAATACTTGTTTGTTTAATTTTTTGTTTTTGTTTGAGGGGTTATTATTAATTAAAGTCGTATTGAAAATGGGTTGATTGTTTAAATTATAGTGGAAATTTTGTTTTTTCTTGAGTATGAATAACATCCATATAACTAAGTAAAAATTTATAATTAAAATTTTATTTTTTAAAGTTCTTTTAAGGTTAATTTTTGAGTCATATTCTTAAAGCTAAAAGAATTATGAGAAAACGAAAAACAATTGATGCATTCTTCAAGAAAAAAGATGTTAGCAATTCAGAAATTAGGACACCTATGGCTGTAGAAACAAATGTTGATACTTTAATGTCTGATGAACACCCTTCCAAATATTCAAGAATTCAATCTCAAGAGATAGATCGTGATCCAGGATCACATAAACAAATATGTGAATTCCCTATCAACAAACAAAATGAAATCCGACGAACTTATCTCAAAGAAGGTCCATATCAACCTAAAAATATAGACTATCCATACAACAATGATACTCATTGTCGTCGATTTCAACCTTCATGGTTTGAATCATATTCACATAGGGATTGATTGGAATATTGTCTACCTTGCTACCTTTTTGGTAAGAAACCAATAGGTTATCTTTGATTAGATGCATTCATTTCAACAGGTTTTAATAATTTGAAAAAGATGAATGATAGAATGAATTGTCCTTTAATTCGTCATGTAGGGAAAGATCCAAACTCCTCACATAAAATTGCTGTGAAATGTTACGAGGATTTAAAGAATTATTCACGACATATTGACAAGCTAATGAGAAACAAACGTCAAAAGAATCAGAGAATAATCGGTTGCGATTCAAAACCTCAATAGAGTGTGCTTGATGGCTAGCATTCCAAGCTTGTGCTTTTAGAGGTCATGATAAAAGCCTTGATTCAAAAAATAGAGGTAATTTTATTGAATTGATAAAATTCACATCAACTTTCAATGACAAAGTAGATAATGTTATCTTAGAAAATGCTCTACGAAATGCCAAATATACATCACCCACAATTTAAAAGGAGATTTTGCATATTCTTGCTAGTAATGTGCGAAACGCTATTCGTGAAGAAATTGGGGATGCAAAATTTTGCATTCTCGTTGATGAAGTCCAGGATGAGTCGAAGAGAGAGAAAATGGTCATTATTTTGAAGTTTTTTGATAAAAATGGTTTCATTAAAGAGCATTTCTTTCATGTTGTGCATGTTAGAGATACTACTGCGTTGACCCTAAAGAAGGAGATATGTGTTGTCCTTTCTCGTTACAACCTTCACATTGAGAATATTCGAGGTCAAGGGTATGATGGAGCTAATAATTTGCGTGGTGAATGGAATGGATTACAAGTTCTATTTCTTAAAGAATGTCCATATGCTTATTATGTATGTTGCATGCCTCATAGGTTGCAATTGGCTTTAGTTACGACATCTAGAGAAGTAAAAGTTGTTCATCAATTCTTTGATCATTTGACTAATATTATCAATATTGTCATTGGTTCTAGTAAGCGTAATGATGAATTGCAATATGCTTAAGGAGAACAAATTGAGAATATGATTGCTTTTAATGAAATTGAGACTGGAAAAGGGGCAAACCAAATTGGTACTTTGCAACGGGCTGGAGATACACGTTGGGGATCTCATTTTCAATCTATTTATAGTTTGATAAAAATGTTTGACGCAACTTGCAAAGTTATCAATACTATCTCTGAGAAATGGCTAATTATAAGCAACGTGGTGATGCCGAGGGAGCTTATCAGGTATTAACATCATTTGAATTTGTTTTAATTTTACATATGATGAAAGAGATTATGGGAATTACTAATATTCTTTGCCAAGCTTTGCAACAACATTCTTAGGTTCTTTTAAATGCCATGCATTTAGTTTCAACTACAAAATCACTTATTCAAAAGTTGAGAGATGATGGATGGGGGCCCTTACTTGTTAGTGTTATATCATTTTGTGGACAACATGAAATTGATATTCCTGATTTTAAATGCTCGTTACACTAAAGCCCGAGGTAGATAACGTCATCAAGATGAAGCTTTGACAACAATAGAACATCATTTAAGAATTGACATATTTACAGTTGCAATAGATTTTCAATTGCAAGAATTGAATAGTAGATTTTGTGAGCTAACAGCAGATCTTCTCACTCTTAATTTAGCATTAAATCCTAAGGATGCTTTTAGGTCATTCAAAATTAGTGATGTTTGCAATTTGGCTTAAAATCATTATCCTCAAGATTTCACTGAGCAAGAAATTTGTCTTTTGAACCATCAATTGCAACATTATGAGCTTGATGTGACAAAGCATCCAAATTTTCAGAATATGGGTACAATATCTGAGCTATGTAGGGAATTAGAAATTTCAGGGAAATCTAAATTCTATCATTTAATTAATAGATTGATTTGTCTTGTGTTGACTCTTCCAGTTTCTATAGCAACTACAAAACGAGCTTTTTCAGCTATGAAACTATTAAAAACAAGACTTCGCAATATAATGGAGGATGAACTTTTGGCAGATAATATGATAGTTTATATAGAAAAGGAAATTACTGGGAATTTCACCATGGAAATGATTATGGTTGAATTCTATTCCATGAAAAATCGTCGTCAGATATGATTTTGATGTGAAATGTTTTTTTTTTTTGTGTGGATATTTTTGTATATGTATATAGTGAACTAGAAAGTTTTTGTATGTTCATTAATGTTTAAGATATATCAAAATTGAAATTTCATATTCAATAGACTTGTGATTTATGTTTTTTATATCAAACTTCGAATCGGACCCCCCTATAAAAATTCCTGGCTACACCCTTGTGTGGTTTTGGTACAGTTGTTTTATTTTGGAGTTGTATTTGCAAATAAATTTTGTGTTTATAGATGACTTTCATCTTTTTGTTTTGGTGTTTGGATCTCATTGTAAATTTTGTTCATTTTGACAATAAAACTTCTCATTTGTTAGACTATTAGTGATGTTTAGTATAGAGAAATGTTAGAAATTTTATTGATGTAAAGCTATTGTATTGCAAAAACTTTGGCCATGAGCATCCTGGGTAGTATGCAGGATAATGAAACTGCTTAGGCCTTTTCCATGCTTTCTCATTTATGTCTCCATATATTTCATCCCCACTTTTTTCACTTGACTACCTACTTATACCATTACACCAGCAATATCATAACTTGGTATCACAAAAGCTCTACTACTAAAATTTACAGTTAAAGCTCTACTTCCCATAACAATGCCAAATGAAAACTATATAGTCCAAAACAGTTAGCAAATGCATTATGCAATCATCATACAATTTTCCTTCACTTGCAAATCCGATGCCTATTATAGTCCTAAGTCTTAACTTTTTGTAACATAGTGAAAGAACAAATTTATACAAGGAAGGCAAACTAAATTTTCTTTCTAGTTTACTCTAAAGCACCAGCATTTTGGTCTTGCCATGATGCTTGCCATTGCTTGTCATAGAAGGTAGCCTCATCAGCCACTGCAATCATAAACTAAACCAACAAAAATACCATATTTTCCCCCCTTGCTCCAAAAACATTATCCAAATGAAGCCAGAACAAAAGTAAAAAATACACACACAAACCAAACAATGAAACACCTTTACAGTTCACAAGAAATTGTATATAAGCATATTTGAAATGAAAATACTTTTCATGTATAATAGTTATATTCAATTGGATGAATAACAGTGTTGAATAATACAGTTTTTCTCTAGAGGATGAGAAGGCATAACAAAAGTAAATATACAAAAAGGAATGTATTCTAACATATCCTAAAAATCAGCCTATTTTCATTGCCTTCAAAATACAAAAACAACATTTCTTGGAGCTTTCTAGCTTTCACTCCTCTCATCATCAATCTATACTTGTTAGTTGCATACTTGTCAAGAATCTTCTGAGTTGAATACTCATCAAATATCTTTCAAATTAAATCACTTTTGTCTTGGATTTAGTTGTGTAAAGCCATTTAAGAAAGAATATTGCAAAATTAGATATGGACATTTTCAATTATTAGTAACAAAGTGATAACTATTGATACAAATAAATAAACAAAACTAATGAGGAATAAAAAAAATTAAAATAGCAAGTATATATTTAATTTACTTACAATCAAGAGTCAATCAAATGCTTCAAATTGATGGATTTATAATCTAGGTAAGTTTCCAGTTTATAAGTAGAGCACTTCTTGAACTTTTGGAAGTAAGAGGTGAAACAGTGACCAATTATAAGTTTATAACTACTTTTCAACAGTAACACTTAAAATCCATGGCTTGCAGCTTCCCTCAATTATATTAATAGTGCCAATGGTAAATGTTTGAATATTTTTCCATTTTAGAGCATCCAAGTAACAATTTCTATTTTCTTTACTATTATTTTCCCTTTTTTCCTTTCATTTTACTGCATATGAAGAAATTGAATAACAACTAATTATAAGAAAGGAGAGCATGGGAGGGTGTCCTAAGATCCCATGAGGCTAAAATTTGTGCAATTGATGATAGGTTGCAGGACATAACCGTCAGTGGCATCCCAAGAAATAGTAATGTTCATAAGTAGTCTATAAATCTTACATCTAATGGAAAAAGAAGAATGAGTTGAAAGGTGAAATCTGGGGTTCAACACTCACCGGGTGCATGTGTAACTTTTTGTTGTTGTTTTTTTGTTAATTCAAATGTTACAAGTGAGAGGGAGGACTTGAGTCCTAGTTCTTCTCATAAAGGAAACCAGGCAATGCGATCGAGCTACAAAGTTCTTGGCACTAGGGTGCACATGTAACTTAAAATAAAAATAAAATAGCAAGTATATTTACCTGACTTAAATAATTCAAGCAATTGTTACTTTGAAGCATGCTTGTTAAGCTAACATTTGGAGAAGCACCGCTCCAATAAGAAAAAGGGATCTACATTCAAATTATCTCAACATCAAATGATAGATATTTATAAAAATGAAATACAAGTGCATAAATCATTTTATTTTATTTTTTACTTGTACTTGATTTGATAGTTGAAAATGATTTGAACTATTGGTCATTGTCATGCCTAGAGAATGGAATACCTATAAAATACTATAAGAGATTAAAATGTATGATCATTTAAAAATAAATAAAAAAGAGGATGCAAGGGGCTTAGATCATACTTGATTATTGTAGTTCTCATCCATGGGTACACTAGATGAGGGCATTGGCTGGCATAGACTTGTACATTGTGGTGCATATGTTGAGATTTGTGAATTAATGACAACTGTTGTAAGACATATAGTGTTATTTCCATAGGACTATCACATTGACAATGCAAGTAATAATGTTTTTTTTTTGTTGATAAACTTCAATGAAACTTCATTCAAAAAAGTGCAGAACAGGGGGGAAGTCTGCCTTACAAACTTCGACTAACACCAATGGCAGACTATCCTTAGTGAAACACATAGACCAGGGGGTTCTTAGAGCTAGCTTTACAGCTTCATGGGTTGCTGAGTTGCAGGCTCTTCTAACCCAAACAAAAGAAACAAAAGAAAAGATCCTACTGCTGAGTTGCAAGTAATAATGTTATTTTCATAGGACTTGTGGGCTACGTATAGTACGTTATTGACAACTATATAGGATCTTTTCATAAGAAAAATTGTAAGGGTTTACAGATAAAGGGCAGAAAAAAAAATTGACCAATGCAAAGTTAGGTTACCCAAGTTTAAAGAGTCACTTGACTGTGTAAAATTATTTATAGATAAAAGCAAATACCTTCTCTAACATGACCAGAGTTTGCTGGAAGTCCTCTTATGGGCAATTGTTCTAAAAAAGAGAGGAAATATTAGGCATTATTCACAGCAAATAAATAATTGAATCATTGAACTAATTTTTTTTTTCAATTTAAAATTTAAAAAAAAAAATTATTTACTTGATCTCGTAATATCTTTTAATGCCTTCCTTTTACACTTCTACATGTTGCTTTCATTCTTGTATTTGTGACTCCTTTTGGTCGTGTAGAGTTTATTTAGACCCCTTAAAGCATAATTGGATTAACCTAGTTAACAAGCTAAGTTATTACTTAGTCCAAATTCCAGATCTAGGTTAACACAATCATATAATCATATCAATGTAAAGTGCGGAATATAAAAAACACAAAGATATGATGACCTAGGAAAATCAAACCGGTAAAAAACCTAGGGAGGATTTAACCTAGCTATCTTCAAAGTAAACCTGAATCCATTATAAAAGAATCGAAGTTGTACAATAGCGACTTAGACCACTAACATCCTATTGCTACCCACCAGTAGAACTTATTGACACGACCACGTGTAAGCTCCGAGACCACGGACTCCTTCTTTCTTGGATTCTCTAGCAAGTACAAGCACTCCCATTTGTGTATAAGTTCTTGAATCTGCAACTAATTTGATCACCAAGCTCTTGACATTTATCAATATCTTGATAACCCTAAGTGTATGTGAAGGCAAACACCTCTAGATCTCACAAGAGATTCACACACACAGCATAAAGAGTATTAGAGAGCTTTTTGGTACAAAACTCTAGATCCACACAAGAGGCATAAGATGCACTCTAATCTCTCTAAAAAACTCTGAAAAACCTCCCTAGGGTTAGCTTATAATGTCCTTTACATACTGGAAAAAACAGGCTCGCGATTTGGGCTTCAAACGGTCAAGTTATGGCCTTTTTACGTTTGCTGATTTTGCTGATACGCGACTTTTGATCGATCTAGTACCAATCGAGTACCAATCGAACGAAACAGATTGTAACTCATTTTTATTCATCTCGAACTTGAGTTTTTTGCCTTGGGCTTCAATGTAGACCATTCTAAACTTGTGAAACTTAGTTTTTGTCATGGTTTGCCAACATTACAAACTCAAAACTTAACAGGTCGCACACATGGGGGATCTAATATAGGTAAATTATTGAGTGAGAAATTTGTCTTCTCAACATCACCAAAGATGGTATTATCAACAAAACTATTTTCTCTTTCACCATCATCTCTTGCCAAACTTAACATTTCCATATCTTTCTCAACTAATTCTATCATCTCTCTAATATTTCTCTTGCACATTTCAGTATGTTGAGTTGTTGCTGCACTTGGGAAAATTTTATAAACTGAGCGTATTAATTCATTACGACGTGATATCATTGACAACTCATCATTTGGATCTGCTGATTTTGCATGATCATATACAACACTATCTTTCTTTGCATCTTTTGTCCATTGTTTCAAAATATACTGAACAAGAAGCTCTGTTACATTTTTCACAATAAGTATTCGCAAAGCATGTCGACATAGTAACCCCAATGTTTCAAACATTTTACAGCTGCATGTTACAACATTACTTGAGGAGTAAAATGGACAATATGAACCCTCTGACCATCTCCTTCAATGACTTCATAGGTGGAAGACACTCCATTAGAATTAACATCTTGGTGTGTGACCCCTAAGGTAGAAGTAATTTCTAACTCAAATCTTTAAACATTGTATGAGTATAAACAGATGATGCATGTTGCAAAAGACCACAATTTTGGATTATTTGAAAAGATGTAACTTGTTTGCAACGAAAATCTTCTTCTAACTCTTTCGTGAGCATATTTTTGAAGCTTTCTCATACTCATGTACAAATTCTGTTAGCCTCATTGTTTTGCATGCCATATGTTGAAAAACATTATTTATGCTCTCGCTCCTAGATGAAGCTTTCATTTGGGAAGAGAAAATGTTATGACTAAAAACTGAACACCACCTTTCACGATTTTCATATAAGGTGCTAAGCCACTTATTGCCCACCAAATTGTAGTCTCTAAGCAAGACATCCCAACAAGAATCAAACTCTATTTCTGTCTCACAATTATAAAGAATCTTATTAAATCTACTCTTAAATTCAGGATTCTCATAATGCCTTGGTAAATTTTCTGCAGCATTTTTTGAGATATGCCATAAGCATAGGCGATGGCAAGTATTAGGAAGCACAACTCTTATAGCATTCTTCATTACTTGACATTGGTCAGTAAAAATTGTTTTTAGTTTTTAATTTTCCATTGATTCAAAGAATGTTTCAAACAACGAAGTAAACGAAGCAGTTGTTTCATCCAATAAAAATGCACAACCAAAAAGTACATTCTTCCTATGATGGTTGACACCTACAAATGGGGCACATATTATATATACTTGTAAGTTCGATATGTAGTGTCAAAGCATATTACATCTCAAAAAGAGTTATAATCAATTCTTGATTTACCATCTCTCCAAAAAAAATTTGTCATTATATTTTCTTGATCAACTTGAATTGCATAAAAAAACAGAGGATCTTCTGCTTGCTTCTGTTTAAAATGGTTTACTAAACTTTGAGCATCTTCATCCTTAGCATTGATTAACTTCTGCTTGTTCACCACATTATAGCAATCTCGTTTTATAAACCGAACATTTTCAAATCCCCCAGCTTCCTCAACTAAATAGGAATATGTACTTATTGTTCTTATGCTCGCTTCTTTGAAAGTTCTTATTACACCTAACTGAGCATCAGTTATTTTTCGATTCGACCTTAAAAACGGTCTTTCTTCAGGCTTTGCAAGTTCATGATTATGATTAGGATTGAAATGAGTAACCTTCCACTCACCATTTGTCAATGTAAACCGGATACTAGCTTCACAACCAATCCTAGTTTGTAATCTTTTGAATTTCTTATCATCCAAATGGTCACCATCTCATGGAAATCCTTCTTTTGAACACACATACTCTCGTTGTCTTACACCATTTTTTGCATATCTGAGTTTTTCTTTTATAACAATAAACCCAATTTGGATAGTGATGAGGGATAAAGACGCTCAAACCGTCCCTGGACGGTCATCGCCTCGGCAGCCGTCTAGGAGTTATCATCAAGACGAGGATAACACACAAGGCCGTCCTTGGGTGATAGCGAAACTACATCCCTCGTCCAAAGGATGCGCACAGCCCATCCCGAGAGGACTCGTCCACGTAAAGACTCATGGACGAGGCTTTTATACTTAGACTTATTAAGCACATTTTACCACTCCATAATACACGCATAACTTCCGATGACCGTTATGTGAGAAAATGCAACTGTCAGGTGGTTATGGGAGTTATCCAAAAACCCTGGACCTCCAGAAATTCAAGAGAGGTTACAATTTCAATAACTGCCCCCTGGACATTATATAAACAGCCATTCAGACCAATGGAAGGTAGGTTGAACATTTTCCCAAGAAATTGGAACTTAAAAGCTATAGAGAGAAAACTGACTTTACCATCGGAGGGTTCTTGGCCGGCGATCTCGGTCACCTTTGATCGTTTTCCTTTGTTTTTCAGGCCATTAGAGAGCGAGTGGTCCTTTCAAATCTGGAGCATCCAGCCTACTGATTTTCCTTGCATCATCAGATAGCATAATCATTATTCAATTTATATGTTTCCTCCTCACTATGCACTACCATTCCAAGCAAATTTTCAACATCTTGTAGTTCTTCATCACCTCTAATATCTATAATTAAAAACATCACAAAACACATTTCTCAGTAAAATAAAATCAAAAGGATAATAAATAAAAAAAAGAATGGTTAGAATGGTGTGTGAGTATAAACTATCATTTGTAAGAAAAAAATTTTAAACTATTTTTACATTTTGGACTTAAGGTTCGTTTAGAACTTGTGCTCTGTTTCAAGACCAAAGAAACAGAGTGGAATTTAATAAACTCAAAAACAAAAAGTAGGCAAGGGTATGGAATGGGTTCTAACAATTCATACCACAGACTCATAAAAATTTAATTTTTAATATTTTTAACTAGATAGAAAGAAAACAACACATAAAAATTTTAGTATTTTAATTCTTTCTCATCTTGGGCTTTTATCAAACACGTAGAAGACACCATATTTATAAACTACATAAAAACACTAAAAAAAGCTAAGAGAATGATATATTGAAGAGTGAAATGAGTCTTTGTATCATACATACCTTCATCAATCTTGGTTAGTTGCAATGGTGGTGTGTGGATTCCAGCAACCACTTCAGTCATAGTTTACAGTCAATCGTACTCATTATTCATCCAAGGGAGAAGAAAGAAAGCCCAGCATAAGATTGTTTGAAAGACTCGTCGAATGATGCTAGAAGGGAGAGGGAAGAGGATTGAGTAGGTAAAATAAAATTTTGGGTTTCAGAAATTGGGTGAGATGTTGCTAACACAATTGGGGTTAAAAGTGGCTAATTGATTTTGGGTTCACACGGTTTGATTTTGGCTAATTGATTTTGGTTTTTCAGCTTTGGGTAAGTGGAGTTGAGTTTTAACTTTGATTTGGTTTTGCTAACAATAGTTAAGTTAATGGGAAGTGATGATGTGGAGCTGAGTTTAAAAGAATGGCCACGTGGCATTTTCTTATTGGATGGCAGGACCTGGGAGGACCACATCGGTGGTTCTCCAAGAGATCCCAATAATTTCTCGTACCCTTGGGGATATATCACATTATCACTTCCCTCTCACAAAGGTGGGTCCCGCAAGTGTGAGGCCCATGCTTCTGTGCGAGGGCGTGATGTATTTACTGAATTTTCTCTCTCTCTCTCTCTCTCTCTCTCTCTCTCTCTCTCTCTCTCTCTCTCTCTCTCTCTCTCTCTCTCTCTCTCTCTCTCTCTCTCTCTCTCTCTCTCTCTCTCACACACACACACACACAGAACCTACCTTTCTTATAAGTCCGCAATGATGAGTGTTTATACTTTATACCATAAAAATAATTTTAATACCAAAATATGGTTATTTATAAACTATATACACTTTTTATATAAAAAAAACTTTATATATACTATAATTATCAGAGTTGTTAATTCGAGCAATAAAGTAATGCGTCTTAACAAACTCGCATTACTTTATTGTTCGAATTAGCAACTCTAGCTCCTAAAAGACAAACCTCCTTAGGTTAAGTAAGAGAGTGGCATAACCCAATAACACAATTTGTTTTGGTAAGATTCACTGAGAACAGTGAGAAGTAATATTGAATTATTGATACCATCTTCTTTAATAGGACAGTGGCATGATATTTTTAATACGCGTATACAAAGTGGACCAAAATTTCATCCACTTATCTCTACATTTTGAGGACATGGGATACAACTGGATAACAAAAACAACCATATGCGATTTTCTTAGATTTGATCTTACCATTCTTAAAGAGTTAAAAATATTTGAAAATATATTCTTTGTTACTTAAACAATATAACAGCGACTAAGAGTCTTGTACCTCAATTGGTTAATACTTCCTAATATTTTCTTTAGTGACATTTAGAATTCAAATTCTCCCATCCAAATTAACAAATTTTTTATTAAAAATTTGAACATTCTTAGAACGTAGAAAGGACCTTTATGTGAATTCTAATCGTTTATAAAAGCTTACTGTGATCTAAGTTTTGCTAAATTTGTTTGTGAATATTCACATTGTCTTGATGCAATGCAAGTAAAGAAGTTAAAAACTTAAGTTGAAGAGCTACAACCCAATAGGGTATATACAATGATTTTGTTTTTCGTTGTCTTATTCCTTCCGAAAGCAACGAAATATAAATAGGAGGATAGGCAGCAAACGCGTTAACCAAAAAATCCATCCTCCCCTTTCTTCTGTTGGCCTTCCCAAACAAAAGCAAATTAACATCCAATGAGAATATTTTCCCCACAGAACACCTAAGAAAAAAGAAAATGACAAATTTCAAGTTCCTTCTCGTTACATCTTAAAACTTAAAAGGGAAATAAATATATTTTCCCGTTTATTTTATTTTCTCATTGACCAAACAAAACTTTAGGGCAAAATATTTGGACAAAATTTGACTACAAATTTGGTTTTAACCTAAGACTACAACACCCACTCAAAAAATTAACATTGCTACACATTTTAAAAATTTAATCGTTGAATTGCATATTCTTTATTTTCTTAACACACATGTTAAATTTTGTTTCAAACAGATATTATTTGCTATTCACTCCATAAACTTATTTTTTATGCATAATTTTATATTTCAAAAACTTGAAATTTAAATATTTAATTGATACATAATTATTGATCTTTCATATTTTGCAAATTTTATAAGCACGAAGTATTTAAACAGTGGCAGAGCCAAGAACATTTTCTCGGGGGGCGACTATTATGACTAAAAAAAAATTATTTCATAAATTAACTGTAAGTCAACATTTATTTGCTTGGTCATGTTCTAGAGAAGCAATATCTATTTGCTTAGGTAAACATTTTCAAGTGTTTCTAAGGGGTTTAACATATAATGTTTAAATAATAGCTTCTAAATTATGATGTTTTCTGTCTCAAAATATTCATCAATTAAGGATGGGTTCTCCATAAAATACTTACATTTTGAATTCTAATTATTAAATTTGATAAACTTATAACAATTATATAGCCTGGTTAAAAAAAAAATTGTATAAATATGAAATGTAGTTGCTATATTATATAACATTCATTTTAAACTACACTATAATTTTACAGCCCCACACTCCATTCATTTATATATATTGGAAAGACCATTATGAAAACCAATTTGACCAATTGAGTAACTAAGGATGTAGAAGCATTTTTCTTTTGAATTGAAGCATTTTTGGAAAGGAAGACATGTCCATCTCTATTAGAAAATTATGCCCAAGAAGGTGAAACTAGAAATTTTCATTTCCATGTTTTACTATAGTCAACACAATCACAAATATCTCACCATATGTGGCCCGAGGGTGATTTGCCTTCATTACAAGGCTCTCAATCGTCACGAAAAGCCTTGATTTTAAGGCCATCTTCACAATCATGTGACATTGGTTGAAGCATAGCAATTTGAGTTGGAAAGGGAAGATGTATGAAAAAGTTTGGGTTCTTCCACAAGGGGCTTGGATTTTTAAGGTATAGAGGTGTAGGAAGGGATAGAAGGAGTGTAGGAAGGGAAAGAAGGGAGTGTAAGAAGATTATGGAAACTGGTTAAGGTATATATATTGTTAAGGTTCTTTACCCTAGAACCAGAAAGCAAAATATCCCTCTTTCCCCATGTAAAGAAAATCATGATCAAAACCTTAAACACAAGGGAAAATAAAACTGTAAAACTCTAGTTCAAACCTGACCATAACCCTTTCAAGCCAAGTGGAATTTTTCCAGACACAACATATTCAGCTCCACTTAAATTAGAACCTCAAGCTAGGCCACATAATCCCATGAAAAGTTGCTCACTGAATTTTACAATTTAGTGAAATCCCAAGGAATGATGGTTTCAGAAAAGAAAATGATCATTGGACAATCTTCTATAGATTTTCTGGGAGTAAGTATTTCAAATGGAAAATAAACTTTGCAACCTCACATAATCCCATAAAAAAAACTATTGTCCTTTCTCATCTTCAAGCCAAGTGGAATTTTTCATATTCGGATACTGATGATGCCTCAAACTCAAAAATCCAAACCCAACCAACTGTAGAAGAAGATGATGTTCTCCGCTTTAAACCGCCTCCACTGCCACCACCAATTTTCCCTCCACCACCTTTTTTTAATCTTGTGACCAAATCTTGGATGTACTGCGATGGGGTACTTTTTCTAATCTCCATTATAAGCATCATTTTTTAGGATTTCATACTAGAATTTTTGGAAATATCATCCACTGCAAATAGATTAGACTATTTGTATGATATATATATATATATATATATATATATATATATATATATATATATATATATATATATTGAAACTCAACAAAATTAAAGGTTAGTGTTTTACAACTGTACAATACACACTATCACAAAAGATGAAAAAGGAAGAAGAAAAAGAAAGCTAAGAGCAGTAACTAGTAGTTTGTTGTCTATAGCAATAAACACCAAATAGAGCAAGAGGGAGAGAGTGAGAGACGGAGAGAGCGAGAGATATGTACCACTAATGGTGGTCACCAGCTTGGACTAGAGCCAGAGCCTTAAAGACCATGAACTCACGGTCAGGCAGTGGCAGCGCTATGTTTAGTTCAGGGTGTTCCCAGGAACACCTTGACCAGAAATTTTTTTTATATAATAATTAAATTCTTTTATTTGTTTACCATTAAAAAAAATTAGGAACACCCTCAACCAAAATTAGGAACACCCTAAATAGAGCACATCAATGACAACAACCAATGGACGACGCCTTTGCCTCGAGCAACGCTGCAACAGAGCACATTGGTTATCACATAGGGCCTTAAACTTGAGCTCCAGAACCAGAACACATCGTGCATTGGAGATCGGAGATCAATCCGATTGGATCGGAGATCGGTCTTCCTCGCCACCATGAGATCTGTCAAACGTTGAGATGAATACTTCTGCAAAATCTTTTGGGAAAAAAAAAAGAGCACGATGACGATGCAATTTTTCTGCAAGATTTTTATGACAAAAAAATCTTGCATTTTTGTTGTTTGTAACTGAGGCTAAGAAGGAGGGAGAGGAAGAGATTTGTTAGGAAGAGAATGAAGAGACTGATAAGGGCGGAGAGGAAGAGACTTGCGAGAGAAAAAAAAAAGGAAAAAGAGAGAACCTTTGAATGTGTAGATGAGAGATGATTATTTAGGAACTGGGAAGGTATAAGTCAAGGCGTTGGGAAAGTAAGAGAAGTTTAAATGTGTGGATGAGAACCATTCATGACAAGAGTGAAAAAAGAAAAAAAAAAAGAAAAAAAAAAGAAGAAGAAGAAGAAGAGAAGATAAAGATGAGAGAATTAAAAAATGGTGGAAAGGAAAAAAATCAAGGAAAAACCGAATTGGGCTTGGGCAATTTAGGAATTTATAATTTCCTTTTGTCAAGTAATTTCCCATCATGTCACTTTCTCTTCTGGTACTCATTAATTGATATATATATATATATATATATATATATATATATATATATATATATATGTATAGCTTGAGTCAAATTAGATTATCTGCATTATTGTTTCTTAAAAAAAGATTATCTACACATGGGGTGTGTACTAGTGTAACTAATAAACAATAATTAATAATTTAATTAATCAATACATTATAAAAGACAAACAAATTAAATTATGTTAGGCTGAACAAAAATTAATAATTTTATAATTATTGAAACAACAATATAACAAATTATAGTATATAAAAGACAAACAAATTAATGAAATGACTAAACAACAATAATTAATAATTTTATTAATATTTTAAATGAACTTATAGTTTATTATTTATTCTTTTGCTAGAATTATAAATAAATATTTGATAAAAAAACCACGTAGAAAGCAATTGTAAATTTTATGTATTTGTATGTTTTTTTATTGTTGTTGTTGTCATCAATATACAAAATTTTATTTTCATTAGATTGTATAATTTACGTTTGTTGAGGAATACCCTGAAAAAATTTCCTAGAATCGCCACTGCGGTCAGATGATTGGTGGCGCAAGGGGCAAGCACACGAGGTGGTATATAATGTTTCCAGTGCATATATCCTCCCTCTCACATGAGGGTGGACCTCACAAGCGCATAGCAAACACAGAAATTAGAAGGATTTGTTTTGGTTTTATTTTTATTTGTTGTTGTTGTTCTCTGAGTGATTTGTGATATATTAAAAGAAAATTTAGGTTTTGTTAGTATTTGGACTGCCAGAGTGAATGGGCCATTAGATGGATAATATTTATTTGTACCAGTTTAATATATATTTTTGTATTAATTTAGTTCTTTGGTTTTCTGGACTACTTAAAAATTTGAGCAGCCAAATTAATTTTATGATCTAAATTTTACATTTTTAGAAGCAAAATTTGAAATTTTAGGGGGGGGGGGGCAATATGCAGATTTTCATCTAAGTTATAGGTATTTTCACCTGATCTAGGGGAAAATTTTAAAAAGCTAGGGGGGTCATGGCTCCTTGGCCCCCTAGCTCAGCCTCTGTATTTAAAAAGAAAATGTAATCTAATGGTAAATTATTCAAAATTCACATACAATAAAAAAAAAATATTGAGTAAAGTTGTAACTTTAGACTATAATCAAGTTTGTTGTTGAATTTTGCAATTTTTTTTAAAGAATTTGTTTCTTGTATTTAGTTTGATTTTATTTTCATCACATTCTACATAGATATGTAATGATGTATTTTTGTTAACAACAGTACCTGTGTGGCTTAATTTGGGGGTTTTCTTTTCATAATTTGAGTTGTATATTTTTAATATGCAAGAGAAATATGAGTTGAGTTGTTTCTGGTTTTTATTTTTGCTAAATGGGTTGGACATGGATTTTGACTAAGCAATTTTTTTTTTTAATTCTTTGAATTCAGGGTGGTCGATACCGTACCGGTACGTACCGTACCGGTCAGTGCACCGGTACCGGTACACTTCTATTTTGTACCGAAAAAAATACCAGCCGTACCGGTAGCGTACCGGCCATACCGGCCAATTTCGGGCAATACCGGCCAATACCGGGCGTACCGGCCGGTATAGAAAAAAACTTTTTTTTTTTATTTTTAGTTTTGTAATTTTTGAATTTTTGTAAGGACATAATAATAACTTATTTACACTAACTTATTAGTATTATTTGTTTTTTTAGTATGCAATGAACAACTAAGCTTTCTATTTTTTATATTGTGTTTTTTTTTTCCTTTTAATTAATACTAAAGTTTAAAACTATGAATAATTTTTTCTGAATTGAGGTAATATTTTATGATAAAATTTTATATTTACTATAATATAAGTGAAATATTATATGCTTATAACCATGGTTCTAGAGATTTTAGTGTGTGTATAATATATATATATATATATATATATATATATATATATATATATAAAATAGCGGTAAACCCGAAACGGTACACCGGTATTGACCGGTATCCGAAATATATCATACCGGTGGCCAAACCGGTACAGCCTCTAGTACGGTATTGACTTCCTTGCTTTGAATTCATAAGAATTTCTTTTTTATTTTAACTTTTTACGTATTTCAAAGTAGTGATTTCATTTTTTTTTTCCTTTTAAAATTTTTAAAATTGAGTTATCTAGAAAGTTTAAGAGTTATGAGGTGAGTTTTATTAAATTAGTGACGGGTGTTATCTAGAAAGTTGAAATCCTTTACACATAGGTAGAGAAAGTTTGGAGGTTCGGTAACCTCTTATTCGAATCCTTTGATTTCCATAACATATATTCATAATTCCATCGTTAGCAAGTCGTGAGATAGTTGTTCTCAAAATTCTCTCTCAGATGCACACGTTTAAACGGTCGCCTTCTTCGCCCATTTTGAAAAAATTTAACCTTATTTTTCCTTTTTATGTTATATAATGCATTTAGTGATTGAATGTGACTTGAGTTTGAGGTTGGTGACTGCATTAAGTTTCCACAAAGATAAGATAATTTCCCAATGATGACACCGTTTTTCAATAACTACTATATTTGTCGTTGATAATTTTGCATGCTGTAATTGGCTTCTAGCTCGGTTTTCTTTCATTGACGTGCTCATGGTCTTATGTGCATGCATGGGCCGGGAATAGTTTTTGTTCAATTGTATGAAATATTAAACAGAAATTCTTTCATCTAGGACCCATGCTTTCCGTTATTTTATCCTGCTAATAGCACTTTTTTTTTTTAATCTTTTTAATTTTATAGTTACAATTGAGAAGAGAAATTTGAAGTTTTTAACCCTAGATGTCATAAAAATACTAGAAAATGTGGACCGATTGAGGTACATGGCTCTTGGTGACAATCACATTTTTAACATGCATTAAATGTTAATTCAAATTATGCATTAATGTTGCCAATTGCTAACTTCAGTCAATACTTGTGAAAGTACTTAATTTTCTTTCCATCTTAGAGGTGATTATGACACTGTACCTTGCTTACGATTCACTTCATTTAAGATATTGATCCATCATTCATGTAAGAAGATAAAAGTACTTAATAGTTTTCCCTTAATTTATTTTCCGAACATTAACTAATTATATGGTTTGAATGATGAAAAGTTATCCCAAATTCTCAATAGCGCGTGAATGTCATATTTCATGTTCTCCAGAGTCTACACCTAATGAGCCAATTTCCCTAATGGTTAGGCAAGTAAAAATGGTTTTGAGACTTGAGAGGAGAGGGCAAAGCCACACCATGCCATTAGTTTGATATTTTGAAACAATGACTCTTTTGTTTAACAAACAAAAACTTAAAATTTAAACATTTGATTGATGACATAGCTATTAATATTCGATTTTCTAGAAATTTTGCAAGCATGGAAAATATAAGAAGAAAATGTAATTTAATGGTGGATTTCTCAAAATTCATAATTCACATCCAATAAAAATATTTTGATTGAAGTACCAAGTTTGTAGCCAAATTTTGTCCTATATAGAAATGATGTTTTGGGTATGTGAATTCTAATTCCATGTGATACCTTACATTAATGAATTTCATGTACTAATATTTTCTATATTTTTTGTGAATATTCACAAGCATTCTATTGCAGGATAAACTTAAATAGATACAATACATTAAGTTATTCAATTAAATTCAAACAAGTAGCTACATTGAAATTAAATTTTCTGGAAAAATACCATATAGTTTGTGCTTTATTGGTTAACATAACCACATGTAATATATTTGAGTTCAATTGAAGAATTTAATGTTGGACAAAGTTTGACTACAAACTTGATTAAAGCCTAAAACTACAACTTCCATTAATAAAATTAACATGATTACATATTTTAAAATTTTAATTATTGAATTGCATGGTATTTATGTTCTTAACATATACGTAAAATTTCATGTAAATCAGATGTTATTTATCATACAGTCTATAATCTTATTTTTTATACATCATTTTAGACTATAAAAAACTGAAATTTAAACATTTGATTGATGGCATGACTATATTGATATTTAATTTTCTGGAAATTTTGCAAGAATGAAGGATATAAGAAGAAAATGTAATCTAATGGTGGATTTGTCTAAATTCATATCTAATAAATAGATATTAAGTTGAGTTCTAAATTTAGGCTACAACCAAGTTTGTTATCAAACATTTTCCTTTAATATATTGTAACTCTACCTAAGCTCTGTCCATATCTAAAACTATAGCTTTTCTTCTTTTTTTTTTTTTTTTGAGTGATGGTTAGGATACTATAAATTTACCTATATGCATAATCTTCATAATCTAAACTAGTAACACCAAAAAAAAGTAATTTAGAAATTTATTTCTTATTTTTTGAAATTCATTAATTACATTAATTATCACTTTATGAGTCCTTTTGTAAAATTTGTGGGGAGTAAAAAGACCCTGATGGGTATGTGGGCCTTTGGGCCATGCTAAGGAAGGCCGACCTGCTCTTGGGTTTAGAATTTGTTAGTACTACGAGTCGGCTCATACGCCGAGGATCCGAGGATCCAGCCGAGGATCCGAGGATCCAGCCGAGGGCGAATTTCCCTTCGGACGGACACCGGATAACCTGGGACTTCATGGTAAAGGTTAGGGAATGACACGGTCAAGACTACTGGTTAAAGGGGGTGAACCCTTGAATGTCCTAGAAGCACCGATGTTAGAGAAATACCAAAGATAAAGGCAGCCACCTCCACATTAAAGACCCTGCAACTACCACCCTGACCGCATTAATGGGGAAGTGACACCTGAACAGTGGAAGGGAAACTTCTAGTTACTATTCAAAGGCACTGAGAAAAGAAATATCTAGGCTAAGGGGGAGTTGGGGCAACACGTGTACAAAGTATCAAAAAGAGGAGTATTTAAGAAGAAACCGAGAACAGGAATGGGGGCCTTCCTTTTTTGTAATCTAAAAGAAAAAGAAAAAAGAGAAAGAGATAATATAAGAACAGCTCTCGACTTACGTCCGAGCAGGTTGATTTACAATATTCTTTGTTGTTTTCAAGTGTTTGCAACCTTTGGCTTGTCATTGAATCCTCAGACACTTCTAACCTGGGTTTCAAGTCCACACTCTACAAATTCATATTGTTTAAGGCTCATTGGGCCTGAGCCCGTAACTGTTCTTGGGGCCAGGTGCAATTGTGCACTTACAAAATTTATGTAAAGAAATTGGCAGGAATTTTAGCCTTTTGTTTTATTTATTTTATCATTTTTTTTTATTCTTCTTGTCCCTCGACTTAATAGATGGGTTGATATGGTCAGCCGAATGGCAAACGCGTATTTTTTATTTTTGTATTTCTAGTTTAGGAAAATTATTAGGTACTCTTAAAGTACCATAAATACGTACTTCCTCCTCTCACATGAATGGTGGACTCTACCATGAATTTAATTAGTAGGACCCACAATTCATGAAAGAGGATGGAGTACGCATTTATGGTACTCTGGGAATACACAATAATTTCCCTCTGGTTCATACAAATTTCCACTTTCAAGGAGAAAAAAAAAACTCTCACCCCCTTTTTTCACTCCATTTCACTTTATAAATTATAATAAGGGACCAAAATGAAACAACAACTAAAGCCGTTTCAACTTTCAATCAGTGAATATTCATTAAAAAATTATAATATATGATCAAATATTCTGAGATTCTCAATTCCTTCTTAAAAAGATATATATTAAAATTTTAAACATAATAATTTATTAGTTAGATTTTTCTCAAAAAGAAAAAAAGAAGATTTTAGTTAGACCTTCCTAGTTCTAATTATTTTAAGCAAGTTACTTCAATCATTTTAGTTTCACGCGTCTAAAACATAGAGTCCGTTTGGATATAACTTATTTTGCTGAAACTGAAAACTGAAAACTGAAAACACTGTAGCAAAATAATTTTTAAATGTATGAATAGTACTGTGGGACCCATTTTTAATGAAAAAGTTACTGAAAAGTGAAATTTGTGGGACCCATGAACAGTGCATTTGTGCACTGTTCATAGCTGAATAGTCAAACCTTGCGGCTGGGTTAAAAAAAAAAAAAAAAAGCAAAACGCAACGTGGAAACGCAGAAGTTGTATCCAAACTCCACCATAACATCCATATCCGAGTGATGTCAGCCGTTTTTGTTTTGTTTTGTATTTTTGTTTTCATGGTATTGTCGTATTGACATTTGACATAGTTTGCTAAAGCATAAAATATTACACGGCATATTTCTTTTATAAGTAATTTACCTATATTTTAATGTGAATTTTTCATTGCAAAACTAGTATCAAATTCAATACTTCAATAGATATCATACCTAGATGAGATTTTTAGTTAAACTTAACTAACGTGATATTTCAGAAACTAAAATTGGTATATCAGTCATCAGAGCTGATATTTAAATTTTGTAAATTTGGTTTTAAGTTAATATAAATTGATGGTACGTAAGAGCAATTTAGTTAAAACTAGTCACGTTTATATTTATATTTTTATCCCCCCAAAATACAAGAATAAGGATGATGGATTTGAAATTATGGGAATAGGCATGGATTATGGATAATGTAATACATACATACATATATATATATATATATATATATATATATATATATATATATAAATTTCTTTTGGTCATTAATTAGAGGAATGATCTTGTGATCTCATTTTTCGGATGCATCAAAAAATTTTGTTCGCATAGACAAATGAAAACAAATTAGAAGATTCAATGACGTACTCAAAATGACAAAAGAAGAGATAAGGAACCAAAATATACTTTAAGCCAATTACTACTGTGCAACCCTCATCTTTCTCCATGCATAGATGTATATTAAAAACTTCTACCTAGCAAGGGCATTAGCATTGGGGTGTGGTGTAAAACCCCCCTTCAAATTGCTATTTAACAATTACAAACACTCAAATGGTACTTTACCCAAGTGTCTATTGCTTAAAGTTTTTAGCAATTATAAAGAATAAGTTGGTGTATTTAAGAATTATTGTAGCAGTGTTTGTAAAATAATATATATTATTTTATTAGAAAGAGACAAAGAGAGAGAATTTTATATTATTTTAATGTGTTTTATCTTATATGTAAAAATAAATATTGAGATATTAAGTGCACTGTGTTTTTCCTAAATTTAATGCATGAATTTTCATGCATATATAATTTGACCCAAAATTATAATTTAACATGAGATTGAATTGAAATTGATCGTTGAGTGACATTTTTGTCTTATATTCTCCTACAAAATTTCAAGATTACCATTTATCAATAGATATTTAATGGGTAAAAATGTTTAAATTTAAAGTTAAAAAAAAAAAAATCAAAGTTATGCAAAGATGATTTTACAAATTAAATAACATCTTATTAATAAGAAATTTAGTATAAATCTAAGAACGCCACGCAGACAAGAGAGTAGGTAGGGCCCATTACATTGCAAATCTTGCGGAAGAAGCAACGGAAGAGAAAAACATAGTCGATACCCACAAGGGTCACCCCCACCACCATCATCAGTCTCTGTCCTCAGCTTATAAATAACACTCTCTTTATCCTTCTTCTCCACAACTAACATTTTCAAAAGCTCTCTCTCTCTCTCTCTCTCCAGTACCTTGCATTCACGCACACTCTCTCTCTACCAAAAGAGATTCCAAAGCTTTCATACTCTGTTTCCTCTTTGTTCTTTTGCTCTGGTTTTCCTCTGTTTCTTCACCTCTTCTTTCTTTAACTTCAAAATTTCTCACGCCCACTTCACCAAAATGTTCAGCCCACCAAACCAAGCCCCTGGTCCAAGGAGAGGTGATGTGAAACGTAAAATATTCAAAGGTTTTACGCACGCAATCGGATCCATGCTTATTGGGTTCAAACAGAAGCGCACCAAAGCTGAAGGCTTTCTCAGCTCAAATCCGAACACCCCAGCTGTACCTTCAAGTGGTTACAATTCAGATAACCCATATGATCGATGATCACTCTTGTTGATGTACCTTATTCACAAGAAAACCCAACTTTTGTATCTGTGATTTCAGGGTCTATTGTAGGCTAATTCTATTGTTTGTAATTTTTTTTAATTTCATTTTTTGTTTTTTTTTTCTCCCTTCAAAGTGCTTGTTTTGGAAAAGGATAGAGGAGGAGGGTGGGGTTGAAGTGTTCAAAAGAAGTCAATTTTGTAATTTGGGTATATGTGATTATAAATTTTGACCCTGTTTTGCTGTTTTCTTTATAACGGAATTACATGGTTGATTAATGACAGTGACTTTGTTTATGTTTATTTGATTTCTCTTTTACCATAGTTTCTGGCAATTTTGGTTATATGAGGACATGGGTTATGTAATTGGGTGTTGGACTGAGTGATTTTGTCAAAATTTATGCGTAGTGGTTGGGTTGGATTGTCTTCTTCGTTAAGGAAAACCCATAAAATCGATGTTGTGAAAAATTTTGTTGAATGGTTTTACTTTTGTACTTTTGGAATCTTTTACAGAGAGTATTCTTCAGAGAGAGAGAGAGAGAGAGAGAGGTTCTTTGAATTTATTGGGAATATCTAATAGGGCGTTGGTATTCAAGATGGGTGGACTGGATACTGAAATTTGTGAAGGGAAATGATTTGTATGATAGATTTGAATTTGACACTTTTTATTCTCTCTCTGCCTTTCCAAAAGCATAGTGTGATGGTGGATTCTAAAGTGTTATTCAAGGGTTTCTCTATACTCATTAACCTTTTTTCTTAGGATTTATGATAAGTGCAAATGCAACCTCTCAGATTGGAGCAATCCTTCATTGTAAAATTAAAGAGAGAAGAACACTTATTAGGGAATTTTTTTTTTTTTTAGAGATAAGACATGAACTCTTACGCGGCATCTTTTACATTTATAATATTCCTCTAACAATTACATGTAGGATGGAGAGTGATAGTTGTTAATTACCAACCACAAAAATGGTAGTTAAAGACTGGTAGTTTCTGCCACGGGAAGATTATTTAATTTATTTTTCCATGCTCAAAAGCCCATCAAGATTTGTTGGGGCCAAAATTTTAGTTATTTATTCTTCTATTTTAATTCCCTGTGCTTTTAAAAAGCTCCTAATCTCCAATTAATAATTTTGTTAATCTAATCGATATCTTTAAAAACTCATGATTTATACTGAAGGATGACTCTTTAGCTAATGATTAATGATATATTGCACTAATCTAGGAAGCTAATCATATGTTGTCAAATATGTAATGCACTTGTTGCTTGCTGAATTTATTATTTATTTTTTGAGAATCAAGACTGTCATTTTATTGCTGAAAAATTAAGATGAATCTTGAAATTCAAAGGGAGAGAAGCATCATCTGGTACATCTTCTAACCAGTCTAACCAGACCTGCTAATTCCTCAAGGGACTTTGCCTTCTTTGCTAAAGCATTGGCAACACGTATTGCAAATTTGCAATGCCATTTAACATGCTTAAAGCTAATTTTTCTAAAGTTCAAAGACAAAGTTTTACAGTCTTTGATCGTTAGCTGTATGCTGGAAAACATTTTTCTAAACTCGGCAATTTGCTTGGTGAGTTTATTAAATATTCTTTTATAATAACTTTTTCCCCCTTTTTTTGATAGTAATACGCTGTACGATTTTTTTCCCCTGAGAAATGTTGTTTGTGTTAGTCTATATAAATAGCAAAACATTTCTTCCTTTATTGAGAAAAATTAATGTATTCCTTAAGGACATTAGTTTAAAATAGTTTTTTAAAAATTGGGTACCAATTAGACCCTGAAAATTTCTTATTTTTCCCCCGATAGTTTTTTATATTTCCAATGCAAATGGTGTTGAAACTTTGCTACAATAATTTATTAATAATTGGGTACCAATTAGACCCTCTTTATTGCCTATATCAAAATTTGACCTTCTGTCATAAATGATTGACTATAGATTTAGTGGAATTTAATATTATGATCCATTTCTTTATGTTGTACTTCCCATTTCCAACTTGCTTCCTAAGTTGAAGGCAGACCTATTCTCCTTGCCTAATAAATGAGAAATGTTAACAAGTACCGTACTTGTTAAGGTATTTTTTATGTTTCACTTAAAAATAAATAAAAAAGTTGTCAAAAAAAATTATCAAAAATTGTAAAAAAAATTGTCAAAAACTAAAAAATTGACAAAAGTTGAAAAAATTACCCAAAAATTTACTCAAAGTAGGTTGTTAACGTATGATGCCCATTAATACAACCTATCATAAATAGCTTCTTTCAAAAATGGCCTTAGTTTAGTTTCTTTATATACAAATCAAGGAATAGGATCTAGACCAAAGTAAACGAGTTTCCTCTTAGAATGCTTTCCTTTCTGTCCTAGTATCTTCTTATTTTAAGAAGTCAGTCTCTCATCTGCCATTGGAAAACTATGATGCATGCATATACACTAGGTTATTTTATTTATTTATTTATTTTTAAATTATGGTTGTGTAAAAGAAAGCAATAGCATATCTTTAAATAATTCTGCTATTCTCAACTAATTAGAAATATTTTCGTAGTAATTCTTTAGCATCTACATGCATCGAGAAAAGTTTTCTCGATTACCTTTTTTTTTTAAGAAACAAAAAAAAAAAAAAAAAAACAGAAAATGGAATTTGTGATTGTACTGAATTAGGTTTCTTTGAATGCCCATAACTAATAATTTAACCACAAAAACTGAAATTGGAGAAGAACCTAGCTAGCCCACAAAAGAGTTAGGTCAAAGAGTAATACTAGAAACAACTAGTTTCCAATGTGGCTGATACCGTACCGGTACCGGCCGGTACATACCGTACCGGCCAGTGCACCGGTACCGGTACACTTCTATATTATACCGGAAAAAATACCGGCCGTACCGGCCGCGTACCGGCTAATTTCGGGCAATACCGGCCAGTACAGAAAAAAACTTTTTTTTTTTTTTTTTTGTTTTGTAATTTTTGAATTTTTGTAAAGGCATAATGGTAACTTATTTACATTAACTTCTTAGTATTATTTGTTTTCTTAGTATGCAATGAACAACTAAGCTTTCTATTTTTTATATTGTGTTTTTTTTTTCTTTTATTTGATACTAAAGTCTAAAACTATGAATAATTTGTTCTGAATTGAGGTAATGTTTTATAATAAACTTTTATATTTACTATAATATAAGTGAAATATTATATGTTTATAAACATGGTTTTAAAGATTTTGGTGTGTGTATATATATATATATATATATATATATATATATATATATATATATATATATATATATATATATATAAAATAGCAGTAAACCCGAAACGGTACACCGGTATTGACCAGTATCCGAAATATATCGTACCGGTGGCCAAACCGGTACAGCCTCCGGTACGGTATTGATTTCCTTGCTATTTTCACAACTGCTCCATTTGTTTCACTGTAAAACTATTTTACAAAAAATATTTTTAGTATTTTACAATGTTTATTTCATTGTAAAATGTAATAAAACTTATAAAATATATTCATTTGACAAAAAAAAAAAAACCCTTCGCAAAAAGTTGTATAATGTTTTACAACCCAAAAAAAATAAAATAAAACTTCAAGTAAAACATTTTACAAAGTGGAAAAGACTAACCTGTTAATGTCCATCCCCTCATCTTCTTTGCATCTCTCTCTCTCTCTCTCTCAGGGGTGATTGTCAGCAAAGTGGTGGGCTTATGTCGATCTGGTGGTGGTTGCTTGGATTTAAATGCATTGTGAAATTTAGGAAATTATTTTATGACAAAATAAACACTTCAAATTCATTTATAGAGCATTTTTAGGAATTTTGATGTGATTCTAAGACTCACATTTAAAAGAAACTTCTTCTGCCCCTCATTCTTAATGAAGGATAAACTTTTTATATAATTTTTTATGTGATGCATATTAAGTTTTTTAATTAAATACAAATATATTGATTAATAAAATACAAGAAGCATTTTAAAAAAATTCCGTGCAAGTTTAAATTAAGGAACAAATTTATGTACAATTTCCTTTCTTTCAAATAAATTTAAATATAAAAAGATAATATAAAAAATACTATTTTTTAAAAAAATAATCAATTGTAAATTTGAATTTAATTATGTAGTAAAAAAAAAAAATTCTAAAGCAGACCAATTCTTATTATCCAAAATTATTGGACCCGGTTTAATGTACGTATAATTAATGCCCTGGAAGAAATACAAATAGTCTCCAAAGCAAAGGACCTTATCTTCTTTGACGAGTTGGAAGAAAAAAACAGTGGACGGTGAGAGTAGCATTACTGTACTGGCAATATTTAATTTTGAATTGGGACCCCAAACGTACGGAAAATGATACGCACTTTGATGTGGTTGCAGCCTTGTGTTGTCACTTCAAGAGGCGGCTTTGCTGTGATTTCCCATTTTCCAATGAAGAAAGCGGTCCTTTCGAGACAAGAGAATGTGCGTGACTCCCACACTTGAGTTTTGATCTTTAATTGCCCAACAACTCTGCATTTTCTGGGTCCTCTCTGGTCGGTACACTACCCTGTTGGGGGACACTTCTCGAACTTTTGATAAAATCTAGTACAACTTTGTCCGACATATTTTTAGTACTCGGAAAGGAATAGGACCAAAACTGATAAATAATGAGAAAACGTTCAGTCCGGAGCTGGCAGAAAAGGGGCTATTTACGCCACTAATCAGGAGCTGTCACGTCAGATACACATTGAGGCCTCAGTACACTCTATCACACAGGATTGTTGCTCAAACAAAACCAAAATCACCAAACATGTTCTGTTAAGAAGAAGCCCTTACATGGAGAAAACAGAGTCCGGTGCCAACGCCTCCTCTCCTCTGAGTCTGACCAACGGAGCCGCCGCGGCATCGATCTGAGCCGGCGCCCACGCACCAAATACTGCGGTTTGTTCCGATTTCCCCTTGATTTTTTGATTAGTTGTCTCCCCAATATAGTTCAGAAAATTGAGAAACACAAAATCCTAGCTACGAACAAGGAGAACAATCAAGCTCATCAACCAAAAAGACAAAGAAAAAGAGCCTCGACAGTTGAATAGTAGCTTTGATACATCTCAATAAGGATCTGGTAACATTTAAAAATAAAATAAGTGTTACTAATTTCAGTCAAAGTTTATCAGATTGTATAATTGTATTTGTATCCAACTTATAAAGGAAAAATTCTTGATTTCATATTCAGATTCCCCTTTTATGTTTGGATACGGTAGTTGTAATGTTAGGAATCAGAGATATCCATTGTCAAGAACTAAAACCAAAATCAAAATCTCTAAAAGTTTCACATTTATACATTTGCTAAAGGATATTTTAGTGGGCAAATTTCAAATGGGTTACATTATACTTTTGCTGTGCTGTAGTATTATCCTGTTCTGCAATATTTAAATCTGTATCCACTAAAACCGAAATCCATGAACTTCCAAGAAATTTAACTCTGTACAGGTGGGTGGCCTATCACTCCATGAAAATACCCCCAAAAAAAAAAAGGTAAAATCCATATAAATCAACAAAACCTATACCAATATGAACAGATTGATATCCAAAAAAATAACCCAAACCCATCAAAATTGGAGAGACAACTAATCAAACAATAAAGGGGAAATCGGAACAGACTGCAGTATTTGGTGCGTGGGCGCCGGCTCAAATCGACGCCGCGGCGGCTCCAGCGGTGGGGAGGAGCTCCGTTGGTCAGACTCAGAGGAGAGGAGGCGTTGGCACCGGGCTCTGTTTTCTCCAGGTAAGGGCTTCTTCTGAACAGAACATGTTTGGTGATTTTGGTTTTGTTTGAGCAACAATCCTGTGTGATAGAGTGTAATGAGGCCTCAATGTGTATCTGACGTGGCAGCTCCTGATTGGTGGCGTAAATAGCCTCTTTTCTGCCAGCTCCGGACTGAACGTTTTCTCATAAATAATTACTTAAAATCTGTTAAAGTCAAAATTGTAACAAAGTAATGATCTTAAAATAATTAAATTGATTCTAAGCAATCTAATTCGTAACAAGCCAATACGTAACAAACTAAATCAGATCAGGCCTAGAACGTTTTACTAACACCAAATTGATTGAAATTAAACATAATTCAAATCAAATGTGGGCAACACATAAATATTGGGATTAAACTTAATAAAATTTGATTTAAAAGTTCAATGAAAATACTTACAAGGCCCAAAAAGCATAATGGAGCCCAAACGTGCATTAGTTTGATAGCATGGTAATGGCATTAGTGAAGGAAAGCACACATGATTTTAACAGTTATGTAGAAACCAATATTTCAACATTGAAGGGTTGCCTTGCCTCAATGCTTATAAGAGATTACAAAGTAACAATGAATGTGGGAAACTTGGAGAATGGCGCTTGGCAAAGGGAATAAAAAATGACTATCAAGTCCCAAAGTATAAATGGAGGTTTTAGTGTTACAAAAAGTCTTCTTCAAAACCCCTTCAACACAATGAATAAACCAAAGCACATATCTAAAAGGCTTAAAGAGCACTAAACCAAAGTACATCAGAGCACATCGAAGCGCACTTTCCAAAGACCAGTAGTGTAGTTTTTTTAGGTTTAGTAACAAGTTCTTCAATCTTATACTCGTAAGTTTATGTCTTTGTACTTGTATTCGTGAATATTGTGACGTATGATGTATTATGTACATGTTTATAGTGATTTGATCTTATATGAGTGTTCATTTCATTCAGCAAAAATATATATATATATGAGTGTTCATTTCGATGCAAATTCTTGTTAGTAAGATTAAATCAGTTCAAGTGTCATATTTTACTTCCATTCTAGACGTCTTGCTTTTATACTATCTCGTTCATCAAGATGCCTCTGTTGATTACTTAGTCCATTAGGAGCAAGCCTGCATTGGGACTTAGTTTATTTAGGTACTTAGTTAATTTAGATTTTTATTCTCCCTGTTGTTAACTTTTTCATATTTCAAAGTCCTAATAAGTTACGCATTTTCGTATCCCAAACCTTGATTTTCAAGGTCAAATAAGCACTTCGAGCTAATATAATTATCTTAAAAATCATCTCGAGATAACAATGACTCATCCATAATCATTTCATCATTAATCATCTCGAGTAACCTGCAAAAGGTTATCAGAGTTAAAATAAACTTTAATTATGAAATCCTTTTGAGTGTTCACGATGCCCTGTTTACATGAATAAGCCTCTATTTCTCTCATTACTCTCACACACTCCAATGATCCCAACCTCTACTACCGAATCTCTTTTTTCGTCATCATTGATATATGAAAGCCTTTGGGCACATGGTCTCACAATGGGCCTACAATTTTGTGGGTTTCTTTTGTGTGGATTTTGATTTGATTTTTTTGTGGGTCATTTGTAGGTTCATGATGGTGGTGGTGGGGGTTTGCAGTGGTGGTGGGGATCAGTTTTTATTATAGGTCATCTGTAAGTTCATGGTGGTGGAGGTGGGGGTTCCCATTGTGGTGGTGGGTTTCACTATGGGTTTGCTGTTATGGCAATGAATTTTTATTGTGGGTCAGGTTCATGGTGGTGGTAGAGGGTTGCCATGGTGGTGGGGATGGGTTTCACCATGGGTTTGCAGTGCTGGCTTGTTTCCGGTGGTTTGTTTGAGTTTCTGTTGCTGGGGGGTTTTGGGGTTGTTCATTGCGGTGATGGTTGTGGCAAGTGATTTGTGTTTTGGGTTTTATTTGGGTATTGGGTTTGAGTTTCAATTTGGGTATTGGGTTTTGTTTGGGTTTGAATTGGCGGCTGTGGCAATGGGTGGTGAAATTGGGTTGCCAGCGGTGATGAGTTGTTGAGAGAGAGAGAGAGAGAGAGAGAGAGAGTGGGAGAGAGATTCTGCATTTAATTTAGAAATTCTGCATTTAATTATTAAAATGGATATTTAGTCTATTGTTCAACGTATGAAGAATTCTGCTCCTAAGTTCTAACTCCTAACCATCATTTGGAGCCTTTGCTTATTAATTGCAGGAACCTTATAATGGGCATTCTTTGAACTCAAATTAATCACGTATACAGAGAAGCTAATTAGTGTGTTGATGCATTGGTAAAACTAGGCACTAATTTAAACTCTACTTTTGTAACTTTTGATTACCATTGGTTGTGGTGGAGAATTTGCTTGCCTTAGACAAGGCAGCAAATCTATGTAATAAACTTATTTCAATTTTTGTTTAGTCTAATATATAAGCAATTAAGAAAAAAAGATTGTTATTTTTTTCTTTGGAATTATGAATTTATTGAAGACAAAAGAGATAAGGAACAAACCAAAAGGGAACCTGCTCTAACATCATTAATTAGATTTAAGGATAGAAAAAAACTAACCAAAGTTAGAGAGTATAATTTATAATTAAGTCTTAAAAAACGGAAGCTTTACAAAATATGTTTCATGTCTATCACAATAGAAGCTGTAGCCTAAATTAGATTGGTATGATAGTTTTTCATAATAATTATTGAGACAATGTTATAATTTTATCTTGCATCATTTATATTTATTGGTATGATATGTGATGATGCTGAGATTGTCAGTCAAGTAGATTCGCCCAGTTAGGTCAACACAGATTTCGTCTCTATACCTACAAGAGTAAGAATAGAATCCTCTTTGAGTGTTCATCGGAGTGGTGCCAGCCATGTAGTCTCCAATGGTAAAATTAGAGACTAGAAATGGCAAAGAGGGCTTATAATAACTAGAGCGAATAAAGTGTTTTAGCGAGTGTGTATGTATGTACCTTGTTTAGTTCAGAAATGTGTCTCATATACATCTTCTTTCTTTCTAGCCGTTGTACCCTATTTATGGTAGTATAATTGCTTCTTTTGTAATGCCCCTGGGCTTAGTCAATATAGGCTTTAATGGGTCTCTAACGGTCTTCTAGGCTGATTGGTAACCGTCAAAGGCATTAAATACTCCTTTTATGGCGTTTCTACCATCGTCGATGTTGGGAAGGGATGGACGATGGCACTTGATAAATTCATCTGGACAATGATATTTATTGGCCTATCAGTATGGAATATTATGTCAGTTACATTCGGAATGTTTCAATAATTACTTACCTTAAACCTATATGCCGAGGTCAGTGCCGGCTCAAGGCCTAGGCAACTTATGCCTAGGCCTAAGGCCCCACAACCAAAAAAAAAAAAAAAAAATTCCCTACTAAAAAAAGGCCCCATTTCTATTTGTAAGGGCCCAAAATTTTATAAAAATTTAACATTTATTAAATAATTAGTAATTTTTTTTAAAGTGATGTTAAAGATACCACAAATTTTACTATAGGTTTAAATTTAAATTTAACTAACATGTCACCAATCACATAAAAAATTAATTCAAATACAAATAAATTAAGTTGTTAAATTTCATCAATTACAGTCATTATCACATTATATTGTGAACATTTTGCAGTATCTTTAGTATTTTTCTTTTTCATTTCTAACAAGGCTTCCAAAATAGGAGACCAATAAAAATTAAAACCAATTGAAACCCTAAAATGTTTCAAAAAAAAAAAATGCTGCAAATATGATAGATTATCAATGATGACTAATCTCCTCTAATAGTTTGAGATCTTAATTTTTGTAAACTAATATTCTACAAAGTCATGCACCAAATAATATTTATCTATCTCTTTCTCTTAAAAAAAATATATAAATTAAAATTTAGGTTACAACTGTACTTAACTATGCATAGTTATATATTCAAGTTAAAGTAAGTTAAAAAAAAAAAATTCTAGTTCTTTTTGTTTAAATTTATAGTTCAACTATGATATTCAATCCTTTGTATGAAATTAATCTTAGTTTAATTATTATTATTCATCAATTTCTGTATTTACATCAAATTAGTCTTAATTTAATTAGTATTATATATATATTTAATTAATGTTTATATATAAAAATGTCTTATATAAAATTTTCGCGTTAGACTCCCAAATTTTGTTGGCCGGCCCTGGCTGGGGTTGAATCTGAACTGTGGCTGCATACCTCTTCCATAAGAAGAGATAATTTTCCCAATGATGATACCGTTTTCCAAAAACACCACTTTTTGAATCATTTTTGTTTATTTTGACAATTATTTTATCTACGACCCATGCTTATTTTATTTTATTCTCTCAATCACAGTCACACACCTCAAATAATATTTATGTTATTTCAATACGCGTTGATATTTTTTTTTTTCTTTCAAATATTGCCAATTATAGTGTACTTTTCATTCGATCTTGGTCATGATAAATATATATAGTGATAGTGACCCTTGCTATATTTTTTATACTGCAAAAAAATATGAAAAACTTTATCCCAAATCCCAAAATACCGCGTGAATGTCATCCAAACATGGTCTCCAAAGTACACACTAAAATACTTAATAATCAGCAAATTGCGCTAATGGTTGGCAGAGTACAAATGGGGTTGGGAGGGTAGGGCCCGGCCGAGCCGCACCATCCCATTGGTTAACATCTTTTGAAACAGAACGACTTTTTTTTTTAATAATAAAAACGATGTAAATAATTCCTTTTAGAGTAACACAAGGACATAATGGCATTACGAACAAGAGTTTAATATTGCTTGTTAGAAGAGCACTAAGTTTATGCAGAAATAGAATCAGTTGCTTAGTTTCTACAACTTTTTATACAAAATCTATGAATTTCAATTATGTAAGTGTTGGTTATTTTTTATTAATCATGGTATAATGCCATCAAGAGTTTTATAGCTTAACTTAGTGTTTTCAACTAACACGTTTGGAGCTCAAATCTCTTGCTACTAATTATCGAATGATCAAGAAAAAAGAGAGTATAACTTCAAATCAACTCGCATTACTCAAAATTCAGTTCTCATTTCTCATTACAAGCCTTTCAAGTTTGTTTCCTAATCAGTGTGTGTGTGTGTGTGTGTGTGTGTGTGTGTGTGTGTGTGTGTGTGTGTGTGGGGGGGGGGGGGATAAGTGAGTTTGCCCTGGAGGAAGGATATGAGTACATTGATAACTTGTCTAGGATTTATGGAATGAAACACGTGTTAATGGTTTTCTTACTATTTTCTAGAGAATGCATTACTGGGATTTGCTTTTATCATGTGTTTTGGAGCTCCGGATTTGATAGGTAACAATGCGTTCTTAAACTTAAAACACAATATATCTTTAACTAGTGGCAACAATCAATCCCTATTAACCACTAAGCCAAGACTTTGATTGATATAGACCTTCTAGTATAAGTTATAGTGTATTGTTTGGTTATTTGTGTAGGTTGATCTGGGTTTTATTTTTTGGTATGCTCTTCATGTTCAAGATTTATGTGAATTGAGAGAGAAATCAATACCACTTTTTGATCTTGTTTCTCTTGCATTTTTGTGCTATTTTTTGTTTTGGGAGGAGAGAGACATAAAATTTGAGCAAAAATACCTATTTACCCATGATTTTAATAGAGGTAGGTTATGGAAAATAAACGGAACATACTTTAGGTGGGTAAAGTGACATGTTTTTAACCATGGGTAGGTAAAATGATTTCGAGCCAAACCACAAGTAGTTTAGTGTAATTACCCCGATATAATATTGATATAATGTCTTCTTTAATAGGACCGAGTGGCGTGATATTATTGATACACACAAAGTGGACCCAAATTTCATCCACTCAGCTTAGCTGTATATTTTGAGGTCATGGGGGTAGAGACTAGATAAACTCATAAACCAAGACAACCATACGCAACTTTATAAGATTTCATCTTACTATTCCTAAAGAGTTAAGTATTTAAAAATATGGTAAAATACTATTCCTAAAGAGTTAAATATTTAGAAACATGGTAAAAGTTTATTTTTCAACCCTATATTTTAAAAGTTCTTTTTTTATCCTTAAACTTTGTAAATTGTTTAGAGACAATAATAGAAATGATTTTTTTTTTCAATAGTTTAAGGATGAAAAGAGATCATTTTAAAGTTTAAGGACAAAAGCAAAATATTTTCAATAGTTTAGGAATGAAAAGATGAAAAACATTTGTTTGTTAAGGGACCAAAATAGTATTTTATCCTTAAAAATATTTGTTTGTTACTTTTTTATTTTTATTTTTAAAAGATAATTATAATTTGTTGCTAACCTCATAACTTAAACCCTTTTTCCCCCACTAGAGCCCAAACACTTTGTGCTATTTGTTCGTTACCTAAACAATATTACTGTATGAATAGTGGGTGATGATGCGAAAAATCACCCAGTTGAGGACCTTGTCTCACTAGATGGATGATCTGGTGGTTGGCCATGTCTCCGGTGAAAGCTTGCAAGAAAGCTTGGGAAAGAAGTGTAATACACCGGTGTGGTGTTTGCCAAAAACACTTTGATGCTAAGTTAGAAAAGGAGAAAGTTGTTTAGAGAGAAATGGACTTGGAGTGGTTTTTGGATGAATATTTGTGTGTACGTTTTGATTCTGTTGTTCCTCTCTTTTATAGTTATATCCTATCTTAATGGATAATGAATTTCTGTCTATATGCTCAACAGCTAGTGTTTTATCAATGAGAGCTTTGAAGTGCACAGCTCACTTGGTACCGTTGCTCCATCCGTTACGTTTCATCATCAATATGCACAATAAATGTGTAACACTTGCTTGGATTGTCATTAATGGGAGTGATGATCCTATGTTATTTTTTGACTCATTAGTGGGCATTCTTAAAATAATGTTTCTAACTTTATATGGTATCTTACATTTTTTTTAACACCAATTGAGCTACAAGAAAAACAAAAACTTGAGCTACAAGGACCTTATCATTAATGACCTAGTTAATTGGTGACTATATTTGTATTGATATCTCACATTAATGACCAAAGTTTTGCTAAGTTTGTTTGTGAGTATTGGCACTATCCTTCTAATTTTGATATAAATCGTGATATTATGATGCAATGCATATTTTTTTTTTATAGAGAGTTTCAACTTATGGACTATAGCATCCGTTTTTTATGATAGCTGTTTATTATTAGACTAAAACGCTAATTAATTTTTGACTTTTTGGAGATTTGAAGCTATATCCATTTATCTAGAGCTACAACCCAATTGGGTACACATCAATTTTGTTTTCTTCTTGTTCTTTCCACAAAGCGAGTAGGAGTAGAAACAGCAAACGCGTAAACAAACCAACCCCACTGGTGGCCCTCCCCAACAAAAGCAAATAAACCAGTAGTAAACATAAATGAGAATTGACAGTATGGCATTGTAACATTCACCTAGTGAGTAGTGATCACCAATGAGGCAATGACACGGCCCAAGTTGAATTCTCCTGCTACTACCTCTCTGTTTAATTCCAAATATAAGCTGACATCTCACATTAGTGTTGCATATGCTCTCTCGAAGAAGTTAGGTTTGGCTATGGAAGGTCACGAAGATACTTGAAAACATTATTCTAATTTGTAAAAGTTTTTTTCATTTTTTTGTCAACTCTCTGCGATGTATTAAAGCTACTCTAGCCCATGCTAGTGTTACATAAGAGAAAAAGAATGCATTGTTTGATTTGAATAATGCTCATTTTTTCTCTTTCAAATTGCACAATGTAATTATGAACAAATAAAATCTACTATCATTTTTCCCTATAAAAAAAAAGTAATAAAAAAAATGAAATAACCACAATTTTTTTCACACTCATTTTAATAATTGATAAGATAAAATTCTTATTTGAGCAACATTCATGTGTTACAACTTCCCCTTTTATTTGAAAATTGTAAATTATATATCTGGACACCCTTCACCTATTGGACAAGCGAATAAATTTAATTAAAGGCACGATGTAGTGCAAATAAATTAATAAATAATTAATTTTACAGTCACCAACTATTTTACAATATTTTTACAAATTATTGATGTGACAAATTCTAATTTGTTTTCACTTGAAACCACCACTAATATCAATTTTAACTTACTAATAACCACAAATCACATAAAAAATTTATAAAAAAGTTCATAAAATAAAGTCAAACCCCCAACCCCGCAGTTATGCCCACAATATTTTTCACAATACTTTTACAACAAATTATACGTGGTAAGTTGTTATTAGTTTTAATTTGAACCCACTACTTGAATTATCTTTTTTCCCACAAAAAACAATTGAATACCACCTACTACTTAAGATTTATTGTGAAGGTACTGTGAAAATATCATTAATACTCTTTTTGTAACATTCCACACTTATAATGTAATATTTAATATTATTTAATATTTATTTGTTGTATGTAACATAAGAAGGAAAATTATAATTTTATAAAAACTTAAGGAAACATGAGTCCATATCGAGACAAAATTTGATAAAGGGAATGTTATTTTAAGCAATCCATTGTCTTTACTTGAGATCAAGAAATTTAAATGGATGTCTAATTAATTTATTGGGCCTAATAGATAAGGAATAGGGTGGGCTTTGTTCATAAAACCCTAGCCCACCAGCCTATAAAAAACGTAAAAGAAATTGTTCCTCTGTCCTTATCGAGCCGCCATCCCTCTGCCCCCTCCCTTATTCTCACATGATCACCTCCCTCTCACTAGGGCTGGGGCCCACGTCTCTGTGGTAAGGCGTGATGTATATACTATATACTGAATTTTCTCCTCTCTCTGAGAAAAAACCGACCTTTCCAATGTTTATACTTTATAAAAATAATTTTAAGACTAAATTAGAATTATTTATATAAAGTTTAGCTATAAAACTAATTATAATCTAAGATTACAGCCTTACTCAATAAAATAAATATTATTACATATTTAAAAAATCTAACTGTTGAATTGTATGTCTTCTACATGTCAAATTTTATGTCAATCAAATATTATTTACTATATTATTTATAAACTTATATTTTATGCCTAATTTTAAACTATAAAAGTTTGCAATTTAAACAATTTATTGATAACATATCTATTGATCTTTAATTTTTTAGAAATTTTGCAAGTATGAAGAATATAAGAAGAAGATGTAATCTAATGATGGATTTGTCAAAATTCACCTTCAATAAAAAGATATTGAGTAAAGTTCTAATTTTGAGCTACATCTAATTTTGTAACTAAACTTTGTCCTTACTTTATTTATTAGAGTTGCTAATTCGAAAAATAAAATAATGCGAGTTTGTTAGCTCCTAAATACTTACCTCCTTGGGTTAAGTAAGAGAATTTATAACCCAATGACACAATTTTGTTTTGGTAAGTTTCACCAAGAAGTAACATTCATTCCGTCTTCTTTAATAGCCAATGGCCCAATAGGACTGTGACGTTATATTCTTTATACTCGTACACAAAGTGAACCAAAATTTCATCCACTCATCTTTACATTTTGAAGACATGGGATACAAACTAGATATAGATAGACAACCATATGCAATTTTATAAGATTTGATCCTACATTCCTACCATTCTTAAAGAGTTGAAATATTTGAAAAGTAATGTTTATTTGCTAATTATATAACCATCGTTAAGAGTCTTGTAACTTAATTAGTTATCACTAGTACTTCCTGATATCTCATTTGGAGACATATATGATTCAAATTCTCACACCTAAATTGTTGATTATTTATAAAAAATATGCAACTGTTTGTGTAGTTGACACTCATAATGTAGAAAAAACGTATATGTGAGTTCTAATCCTTTATGATATCTTACATTGATCCAGGTTTACATTGATCTTACATTGATGCAATGCATGTAAATAAGTTAAGTTGAAGAGCTACAACCCAATAGGGTATACAATGATTTTGTTTTTGGTTGTCTTATTCCTTCCCAAACGCAACGAATTGATTAGGAGGATAGGGACAGCAAACGCGTTAACCAAAAATCCCTCCTTCCCTCTCTTCTGTTGGCCGGCCCTTCCAAACAAAAGCAAATTACCATCCAATGAGAATATTTTCCTCTTTTTTTCCCCCTTCAGAACAGCTAAGGATTGAAGAAGAAAATGAGAAATTTTAAGTTCCTTCTTACATCTTAAACTTAAAAGGAAAATATGTTTTGCCTTTCATTTTATTTTCTCATCGACCAAACAAAACTTTGGGGTAAAAGAGTTGGACAACATTTGACTACTTAGAAAATTAACATTGCTACATATTTTAAAAATCTAATTTTTGAATTACATGTTCTTTATGTTTTTAACATATATATTAACATACATATTAAATTTCATACTTGTTAGATGTTATTTACTATTCGATCCATAAATTATTTTTTATATATAACTTTATACTACAAAAACTTAAAATTTAAATATTTGATTGATGACATAACAATTTTTTTGTTATTTGAATTTATAACGCTTTCTTTTTATTTTAACTTCTTACCTATTTGAAAATTGAAAGTAGTGATTTCATAATTGTTTATTTTTCCTTTTTAATTTTTTTAAGAAGAGTTATCCAGCAAGTTTGAGAGTTTATAATTAAGGTGAGTTTTATTAAATTAATGATGGATGTTATCTAGAAAGATTGAGAGCCCGTTTGGTAAAGTTATTTTAATAACGTCGTTTGTATTTTTTAGAAATACGTATGAGTAAAAAAGCATATGAAAATATGTGTAATGTTATTTAAAAACTGAAAATTGTTACTTAAAATAACTTATCAAATGGCCCCTGAAATTCTTTACATCGCTTGAGAAAGTTGGAGGTTCATAACTCCATCGTTAGCAAGTCGTATGGTAGTTGTTCTCGAAATTCTCTTTCAGATGCACACGTTTAAAATGTCACCGCCATCACCCTTTTTTGAAAATTGTAACCTTATTTTATCTTTGGGTTTTATTAATGTATATATGCCTTTGTCGTTATGGACTATGGTATACATTTTAGAAAAAATTTTATAAAAAATTGAAAAACGTGATCAATTTTTTTCAATTTTTCATAAAATATTTTTTAAAATTAATGGTTAATATATATTTTAAGAGCATATATTAGCCAGATTCTTTTTATTTTTATGATTTCACGGTGATATAATGCATTGAGTTGGACGTGACTGTTTGAGGTTGGTGACTGCATACAGTTGCCATAAAGATAAGAGAATTTTCCCAATGATGACACCGTTTTTCAACAACCACTTTATTTGTCGTTGATAATTTTGCATGCTGTAATTGGTTTCTAGCTCGGTTCCCTTTCATTGACATACTGATGGAGTTATGTGCACGCATGGGAATAGTTTTTACGCAGTTATATGAAAAATTGGACAGAAATTATTTTATCTAGGACCCACGCTTTCCATTATTTTATCCTGCCAATCCAACCTCTTCTTCTTCTTCTTCTTCTTCTTCTTTCTTTTTTTTTTTTTCTTTTTTCTTTTTTTTCTGGTTTTATTATTATTATTTATTAATCCATAGTTACAATAGAGAAGGAGAATTCAAATCCTATATATCATAAAATCACTAAAATGTGTGGATGAAATGAGGTACATAACTCTTGACTCCAACTAGGGGTGGCAATTTGTGTTCGCGTGTCGGGATTGTGTTGTGTAAACTCTTAATTATCCGATTATATAGGTCAACACTAACTTAACATGTTTATTAAGCGGATCAAGATTCCTCAACTCTAACACGATCCATATATTAAACAGGTTAATCGTATCGACCTATTTATTAGATTTTATCAAAATGAAAAAAATATATATTTATGAAAAAACAAACAAACAATTTTTTTTTAATGTAAAATTCAGAATTAACAACAAGTAATTGCATCACAAATAGTCACTCAAAACTAAAGCATATCTAAATATCACAAATAATCAATCATAATACATTAAAGAAAATAAACCATAATGACTAATAAGTTTATGTACCTAGAGTTTGATAGGTATATTAGTAAAATGCCATTTAATTAAACGGGTCAAACAGGTCAAACGGGTTCCATATGTTAAACACTAATCCAACCCATTTAATAAACGGGTCAGTCATGTTAATTCAAATATGACACGAATCCATTAAGCCTCGACTTATAACCTGCTAATTTCATGTCGTGTCGTATCGGGTTCACGGGTCGTGTCCAATTTTGCCATCCCTAACTCCAACCACACTTATAACATGTATGAAATGTTAATTCAAATTATACAATATGGTTTTCAAGAAAAAAATATTCAATACCGCGTTCAATGTTGCCAATTAATTGCTAACTTTAGTCAATACACGTGAAGAGAAATGATATGTCCAGAACATTTTTACAACAAATTCTTAATGACAGGTTGTTACTGGTTGTTATTGTTGAGGTAAAAAAATAATCTTAATGTTAGGTTCAAATTTAAATCAGTAACAACTAACCACCTATGATTTATTGTAAAAATATTGTGGACATAACACCTACACGTGAATGTGCTTTTTCTTTCAATCTTAGAGGACACTTTCGACATGCATTCAATGTTAATTCAAACTATTCAATTCCACATTAAATGTTGTCAATTGCTAACTCCAGTCAATACATTTGAATGTACTTTTCTCTCAATCTTTGAGGTGACTACGACACCGTACCTTGCTTACAATTCACTCCATTTAAGATACTGATCCATCATTCATGTGAATGATGGAGGTAATTAATAATTTTCCCTCGTTTATTTTCCGAACATCAACTAATTATATGGTTTGAATGATGAAAAGTTATCCTAAATTCCCAATACAGCGTGAATGTGATAATTCATGGTCTCCAATCTCCGAAGTCGTACACCTACTGAGCCAATTTCCCTAATGGTTAGCTGAGTAAAAATTTGACTTGGGACTTGAGAGGAGACGGCAAAACCACACCATGCCATTGATTTGATATTTTGAAATAAGGACTTCTTTATATAATAAAAACGAAGTAAATGATGTAATCCCCTGCAGAGTGGTGTTAAAATTTTATAAACAAATGTTTAGTTATAAGAGGAAAAGTTTAACTAGAACTAGAATATCAGTTGCTTAGTTTCGAGAATTGTTTTATATATAATCTATGAACTTCATTGTAGAACGTTTATTCAACACTGGGCACCTATAGCCCCTATAACTAAATCCCTTGGATTATATATGAGAGTTAATTTATAACCCAATGATCAATTTATTTTGGTAAGATTGGCCGAGAAGGCGAGAAGTAATATAAGGATACTATGTTTGCTTTAGTAAGATAAAGTGGCGTGATACAGATTGAGCATGCATTGGCTCACGTTCTTTCTCAACACGCTAGAAATATTTCTAGCTATATAACTATGTAACCTGGGTAGAAGATATTCCGTGAATGATTGAGTGGCTCAAGATGTACTGTATCTTTCTCTTGAGGAATAATGAATAAAATCCTTGACTTAATATTTACAATAACAACAAAAGAAGTTGAAGAAGTGTAGATTTGAATCCTTGATTTTTGATGCATTAATAAAACATGTTTGCAATTGATGATATTCGATAAACATGATGAACATGCAAACTATAAAATTAAGGTTTCCAATTAATATGATAACATACACAAAAGCTGTTATCAAAAAACTAATTTTTAGATCCAATTCCTTGATCACAACATGTCACTTTCCTGTTTACGACATGTTTGGATGAGTTAAAAATGTGATATGTAGAGATCATATTTTAGAATACAAATTCATCTTGTGAGGTGGATATCTAATACCTTTTCACTCTGGAATTTAGCTTTCGATCTTAGACCAATGATTCTAGACTAGGTCTTATAAATGTATTTTTTTTATTTTTTAGGATATAATTAAGACTCAACACCATGTAGTAATTCTTAAATTGTATCTAGGAACAAGACCATGCAATTTTCCTTTTTATGTTCTACCAAATATAAATTCAAGTGCCATCAATAAAATGAGTATTTTTATCATGTGGTTTTCTTATTTTTCTAATTTAATAAAATAAGTGTCAACTCTATGAAAAACCCTCAATCCAGAAGGTCAAATATTATTAATCAAACTGCATACTTTTAATAGAGACAATTAACATGACCTCACTCATTTACATGCGCCATATTCACCAAGAGCAACCAAGAGCTTACGGTCTCTTACAGGCCCATGTCTCACTCCTAGCTATATCAAAATCAACTAAAAAAAAACCATAGTGGTTGAAGGAGTTGCTATGAATGCCTCACTCCTAGCAATATCAATATCAACTAAAATAGAATAAAAAATTAATAGAGATTTGTGAAGGAGTTGCTATGAATGTAATCCTCCCATTATGGAAACACTCTTCACCACAATTGTCTATAGTGAACCTAATTGAGGGAAAAAAAATTATCCAATTATTCTTTGGTTGGTTTGTAAATCACACCTTCTGGGAATTTAATTTTGTAGCCTCTAAGATAATCAAATAGGCTCTTCTTTGTAAATTTTCTGGATTGAGCCACATCTCAGCCATTCTAGACTTTTGTTTTTTGTCCGGAGGAAGCACGGATAGAGATGAAGGACAATCCTATCGATCACTTACCTTTCTAAGTCATCTAATCTTGTAACCTTCATTATTCGTGCTCAGAAAAACTTGTTTCTACAACTATTTCGTGTAATTGTTTATTTTATTGTAATCTACTGTTAAAGTATTTACTTTAAGCTTTTAATTCTACTTTTACTTACTTTAATCATTTGATATATATTGTTAGTATATAGCTTAGTTTAGTCTAGCCCATCAGGCCTAACCCAATATACAGTACTTGTAGTATACTCATATTACTTGTACTTCACACGTACTTAGCCTATGTAAAGCTCTCTATTGTTCAATATTATTTACACAGAATATATAAACTATTCAGTCTTTCTCTCTCTTACTTATATTCTTAACTTGGTATCAAAGCGACGAAGAGTCACAAACTATGGCGTTATCCTGGATGGCCCTACTACCTATCATGCATGGTCTCATAATATGATTGTCTTTATCAAGGGTCACAAACTATGGCATTATGTAACTGATTCGATTCCTAAGCCAGTGTCAATACCTAAGTCCAAAGCTACAACTGATGCCGATGCTTCCAAGACTATTGTTGCAGAGAATGATTATGAAGCACGCCTAGAGGAATGGGAAAGTATTCAGAGTAAGATATTGTCTTGGTTTTTCAATACCTTTGTACCTTCCATTCATAGTCTTCTTCCTCGTCTTGGTACTACTACAGCTGCTTAGATATTTCTGTCCAATTGGTACAATTGCACTAATAATTCAAGCCTGGAGTTTCACATTGAATTAAAACTTTATCAAATACGCCAAGAGACAGGTTAGTTTATTTCTGATTATTATTCTCAAACTTCCTCTATGTGGGAACAACTTTCTGCTACAGATCCTCCATTATGGTATCCTGAGGACATTGAGCTCTTTGCCAAATATCAGGACCGTCTTCGATTTATGCATTTCATGATGGGTTTACGTGAGGATTTTAAGCCTACTAAGGCTTCTCTGCTTAACTGGTCTCCTACTCCTTCTCTTGATGCTGCAGTCAAGGAGCTCATCTCCAAGGAGAATCATTGGCCTACTTATCACATGTCATCCTCTGACCATGTGTTGACTATACCCTCTCTTCCCCTACAGCCTTCCATTGTTGCAATCACTGCCTCTTCACGCTTAACCTCTAGGCGTCCCTCTTCTTAGTTTTCGAAAGGTACTCACTGTGAGTTTTTCCGTGCCAAGGGCCATGACATCTCTGTTTGTCACAAATTGCAAAAAGCAAGAGCAGAATAAAGCTCTTCCTCCTTAGGCAGCTACTATGTGTCTATCAGATTCATCGGTTCTTACAGGTCCATCTTTGGCTTCCTCACTTACTGCAGCTAATATTAAGGCAGTAGTTCAACAGGTTTTATTCCGAACTTCCACTACCCTTTCTGTCACTTTAGGTAACCATTATTGGTTTTTTGATATTGCATGTTGTAACCATATGACTCCTGATGAATCATAATTCTCTGATAAGGCACCCTTAGCACATCCTATCTCTATTTACACTGCTGATGGAACTCCTATGCTTGTTAGTCATAAATGAACAATCTCTACTCCTAGTTTATCCCTTAGTGACACTTTTCATATTTCAAAATTGTCCCTCAATTTGCTTTCTATTGGTCAACTTTGTGAATTAGGAGTAGATATTGTCTTCACCAATCATGGTGTGGATATGCAGAATCCCTAGACGGGTCAAGTGCTTGGGACAGGCCGTAAGGTTAGACGTATGTTTAAGGTTCACGACTTAAAGATTCCTTCACAAGTTGTCTCTGCTGCTGCTACTGCTACCATACTCTCGCTTGAATTATGGCATGCTCATCTTGGTCATACGTCTTTATATCGTCTCCAGTTGTTAGCTTCTCAAGGTCATTTAGGTTCAATTCAGTTTCTGAAATTTGATTGCACTTTTTGTCATTTTGGCAAACAAACAAAATTACCCTTTAATAATAGTGACTCTTTTTCTTTTGCACCTTTTAATCTTTTACATTCTAATATTTAGGGTCCAACACTAGTTCCCACTGAGGAGGGATCTCAATATTTTGTTATATTTGTGGATGATTTTTCTCGAAATACCTGAATTTATTTGATTCACAATAGGTTTGAACTTGTGTCCATTTATGAAGCATTTCATAAAATGATTGAAACACAATTCAATCGCACCATTAAAATCTTTCGGCCAGATAATGCTCAAGAATATAATGATAAATCTTTCTTATCCTTTTTAGATAGCAAAGGTAATCTCCCTCATCGGTCTTGTCCTTATACCTTTTAACAAAATGGTCGTGCAGAACAAAAACACCATGACGTTCTTTATGTTATCCACACCCTTGTCATTTCTGCCTCTATTCCTGAGCGCTTTTAGGGTGAGGCAGCACTTACTGCTGTTTACACTATTAATCGTGTTCCTTCACCAACCACACTCAACAAATCACCTTTTGAGCTCCTTTATGGTTAAACCCCTAACTACTCATCTTTTTGGGTTTTTGGTTGTATCTATTTTGTCTCTCTTCCTCCTCATGAATGAACAAAGCTCCAACCTCAAGCTTGTCTTTGTTTCTTCCTTGGCTATGGTGCTTCCTAAAAGGGTTTTTATTGCTATAACCCCATTTCTCATTGCCTTTGTGTCTCCCATCATGTTCAGTTCTGGGAACATCGTCCTTTCACGAGTCTTCAGCAGTTTCCTATGTCTTCTTCCTTAGAGTCTCCTTATTTTACTGATCTTTTCCTTCCTCTTTATCCTGAATTTGTGGAGGATTCTTCAACATTGGCTGCCTCTCCAGACGACTTATCTCCGATTTTGTCCTTGGCACATGACTTACCTGTCTTGGATCCTATGGCACCATGGTCTCCTAAGCCTCTTGTTGGTCCTGACCTTCGTCGCTTTACTAGGGTAAGCGTTCCTCTTCCTTATCTTACTAATTATCACTGCTCTTTTGCTCTTGCCACCCTCTATGAGCCTCACACTTATCGTGAGGCCCATATTGACTCTTTTTAGCAGCAAGCTATGTCCGAAGAACTAGATTCCCTTCACAAAAATCACACTTGGGATATGGTTGATTTCCCTCCTGGTCAGTCTATAGTAGGTTATAGGTGGGTTTACAAGATCAAGACCAAGACTGATGGATCTATTGAACGATACAAGGCTCGCCTCGTTGCCAAAGGCTTTACTCAGAAATATGACATTGACTATGAGGAAACATTTGCACCTGTTGCTCGCCTTACATCTGTTAGATATCTCATTGCTGTAGCTGTCGTTCGCCGTTAGCCTCTTTATCAGATGGATGTAAATAATGCTTTCCTCAATGGAGACCTCCAAGAAGAAGTGTACATGCAACCACCCCTGGCTATACTCACTTAGGTCGTCAAGTTTGTCGTCGTCATCGTGCTCTTTATGGCCTCAAGCAGACTCCTCGGGCTTGGTTTGAAAAGTTTAGCTTAGTTGTTGCTCAGCAGGGTTTCACTTTGAGTCTTTATGACACTACTCTCTTCATTCGAAGACCCTTTGCTGGTATCACTCTTATTCTTCTTTATGTTGATGACATGATTATTACTGGAGATGATTTTACAAGTATCTGCTCTCTTCAGCACTTCCTTAGTCAGCATTTTGAGATGAAAGGTTTGGGCACTCTAAGCTATTTTCTTAGGCTTGAGGTTACCTCACCCTCTGATGGATACCATCTATCCCAAGCTAAATATCCTTCTGATCTTCTCTCCAAGGCTGGTATCACAGACAACAAAATTGTTTCCACTCTCTTGGAATACAATGCCAAGCTCATTGTCACGCCCCAAACCCAAGTGAGAGCTAGGCACGTGACAACGGCCACACACTTATAAAGTTTACACCCTATAAGTATGTAAGGCTCTCATAACAATTAAAGAGTTATCCTCAAAGAAAATTTCATCAAGTCCATAAATTTGAAAATATCCTTAATAAGAAATTCTCGAAAGATCTTCAAATAATAATCTCCCAACATCAAAAAAAAAAAAAAAAACTAAACCCTTTAAATTTGAGGGTCCACACAAAATGGTAATCTTAAACATAAAAATTCAAATCTTATTCCATTGATTTCCTAAACTTCACTCATGCATACATCCCAGCGGAAGCCCCAACATTTGCTACTCTTCCTGATCAAAATCTGAAAGGAGAAAGAAGGGGGGGGGTGAGTGACAACTCAATAAGTAACCAAAATCCTATGAAGTTCTATCAAGTAATAGATCCATAAAGTAATAGGTGTAATATGTGTTTTCAAATTAACTGAAGAAGTTTCATAGTCTTAAAATAATAGGTTGCACATAGATCACATACTTTACTCTTACAAGTATATCATAGATGATTTAGAAAATAGTCAGTTCCTCATATATCCAGAAGCCATAACTTACAATACGTTCCAAAACTCATAAGCAGTGTTTGTGTCTCAAAATAGTTCTAATACTTAAACATTTCCATAATCATATGTGTAGTTTAAGGACTCAAAATAAATCAAATATTCAATGAAATTCATATTTCTTAATAATCTTATGACTATGGTCACGCTATATTCCCGCGACTGGACATCAGAGTACCAATGAATAACCCCCATTGGCTTGGGTATCAGAATCAATTCATGATCAGACTGTCTATAATCATATATATGAAATCATAATTTCTAACAAAATATATCTTATTCAATTGCATATACATATAATCATATATTCAATATTTTCAATACATTTGTGATATTTCTATATTTCTTACTTTAAATCAATATAGCAAAGAAAACAATTAAATCAAATAAATCTTATATTCAATGCTCATATATATTTGTGAAAATTCTTTATTCTTTACTTTGAATTAGTATGGCTAAAAACAATTAAACAAAACACATCATATATTCAGTAACCAGATATATTTGTGATAATTCTTTACTTTGAAATTAGTGATACAATAGAAATAAAATTGTAACAATTATAAACAAATTTTTAGTAGTTAAAAATACATTAACATAAGCAAAATAAAACCCAATTAGGATAAGGTTACTTACCTCAGTTAGCTCACCACAAGAACTTCTCCCTAACACTTTCTCTAAAATCCTTAGATCTCACCTAACAATTTACAAGCACCATTTACACAATGATCATATAATTCAAATATCTCATAATTGTCTTTTCGTACACAAAAATTTCACCTAATCATAATATCATATATATATATATATATGCTGCTACCACCAATGCCTTAAAGATAAAGTAGCACTACTATGTAGGACGTGTACTATACTTGTAGAATTTATGACATCAATAAATTTTGCTCAAGAATTTTAAAATACAACATGATTAATTTGGTTTGCCTTTAGCATGAATCAGTTGAATACGCCAAAAGCGAAAGTGAGCAAGCTGCTACCTTGACATAAGTCATTCTCTACAGACTATCCTAAGTTCATAATCAAATACATTATGGCTATCAGCAGCAATGACGTGTAATACACTAAGTGCAGCTTTCTTCTTCTTCATATATATATATATTCCTATAACCGGTCAAACCTCAAAACCCGTGCTCCTTAGCCTTTTTTTGTTTTGTTTTTCTTCTCAATTCCATCAATTCGGCACAGTTTCTTAACAACCCAGCTGTGCAGCAAGTTGACCCATCACGCTTAAAATTTACCACTTTCAGCTTATCACAACGTAGCGTGTGTGTATATATATAAAAATACTGAGTACTGAAAAATCTGTAGATAATAGCATCCAACTAACCGAAATATAAATCTAAATTTTTCTTCGTTGCATCAATAAAACTCTTAAATAATTAAATAGCTTCACTACCGGTTAAAATATCCACATAAAAATATACGCTAATTCCAAATAAGCTTAGATTCAACAAGAGAGAAATTCTTAAGCTCTTACCTCAATTGTGCAGTCAGATCTTCTCTACTTGAGTATTTTGGCTAGTCTCCTCCCTCAAAACATCTGTCAGTATACGCTGACTTAAATTAGACTATATAAACTAGGGTTTCAACCTTATTTTCTAAAAACTCCTTAGTAATTTTAATTATAACAATTGACCTCATAAACAAATTTACTTAAATACCCCTCCTTTTAATTTTTTTTTTCTTCTTTTCGGGTATTACACTCACACCCTTGGATGGTGAACCTATATCAGATGCTACTCATTATCGTCAGCTGGTTGGTAGTTTGATCTATCTTACTGTTACTCGCCCGAATATTTCACATGCTGTGAGTTTGGTTAGTAAGTTCATGGACGCCTCTCATTCTGTCCACTATGTTGCTGTTTTTCGGATTCTCCGATATGTCAAGGGCACACTTTATCATGGTCTTCACTACTCCTCTCGGTCTTCTCTTGAGATCCATGTTTATTCAGATGAGGATTAGGCAGGTGATCTGATTGATCGATATTCCATCATAGGTATCTGTTTCATGTTGGGTACTTCTCTTGTCTCATGGCGTAGCAAGAAGCAGAACGTAATTTCCCGTTCCAATACCGTGGCTGAGTATCATGCTCTTGCTGACACCACCTGTGAGCTTATATGGCTTCGTTGGCTCTTAGTGACATGGATGCTCTGCAGCCTACTACTACTCCTCTTTACTGTGCTAATCGCAGTGCTATCTATATTGCTCATAACGATGTCTTCCATGAACTCACCAAGCACATTGAGATCGATTGCCACATCACTCACCAGCATCTTAAGAAAGATAATCTCAAGTTATTCTCCATCTCCTTTACAGACCAACCTCCTGATATCTTTACAAAAACGCACCTACCTAGTCGTTTTCGAGATCTGATATCCAAACTCCAGTTGGCTTCTTCCTTGCCGCCTCAAGTTTGAGGGAGGATGTTAGTATATAGCTTAATTTAGTCTAGCCCATCGAGCCTAACCCAGTATACAGTACTTATAGTATACTCATATTATTTGTACTTCACACATACTTAGCCTATATAAGGATCTCTATTGTACAATATTATTTACACAGAATATATATACAGACTATTCAGTCTTTCACTCTCTCAATATATATTCTTAACATATATATATGATGAAAGGTAAAAGATAATATAGTTTGTGCTCTATTGGTTAACTTGACCATATATTAACTATCTAAAAAAACCATATTAGGGATACTAATAAGGTGCACAAAGATTTTATTTTGAGTGATATTAGGGATATTACAAAATTTCTTACATAAGTCTTACATACTAAATAAATCACAAAAATAGCGATTCATTTATTATGTATAAAACCCATCAATTACATTAATTAACGGATTAGTTTTACAAACTTATGTAGTGAAATTTATAATTATTCTAGTTTTTTTTTTTTCATTTTCTTTTTTCTTGTCCCTCAGTTGATGAAAATGATATCTTGCACCTGGCATATATGCCGGGTGTGAGACATAGGGGCGGGCCCCACAGTGTGTGGGGCCCGCCCCTGTGTGAGACACCCAGCATATATGCTGGGTGCAGGATATACCACCTCCTCAGTTGATACCTTCTCAAAAATAAATAGATAGGTTGATAGGGACAACCTAACAGCAAACGCGTCTATATTTGTTTTTCTGTTGATACAAATTTCCACTTTCAAGGGGGGAAAAACAAAGAAACAAAAAAAACTCTGACACTTTCTTCCCCCCATTTCACTTTATATAAGACCAGAACAAAAGAAAAACAACTAAAGCTATTTCTTTTTTGATGAACGACTAAAGCTATTTCAATTCGTCTTAAATATACATATATATATATATATATATATATATATGATCGAATATTTTGAGATGGGCATTTCCTTCTTAAAAAAAATAATACTAAAAATAAAAAATTAAACATAATAAAATTTATAAGTTGGAATAAACTTTGGTGTCTTTGTTTGTTAGTTTTTTTTTCTCAAAAATACAAGAATAAGGATGCTGGATTTGAAATCATGGATTTTTTTTTTTCCTTATATTATAAGTTAATTAGAGGAATGATCTTGTCATCGTATTTTCTAATGCACACAATTTTTTGTTTGTATAGGCAAATGAAAACAAATTAGAAGATTCAATGACCTACTCAAAATGACAAAACAAAAGACAAGGAACTAGAATATACTTTAAGCCAATTATTACCATACAATCGTCATCTTTCTCCAGGCGTAGATGTAAATTAAACACTTCTACTGTTCTACCTAGTAAGTAACGAACTGTAATATATATATATTACATAGAAGCACAATAAACTTGATTGTTTTTCTTTTTACATTTCCTACGTTTTTAATGCATGAATTTTCATGCATATATAATTTAACACAAAATTATAATTAAACACGAAATTGGATTGCAATTAGAAGAATACTTAGCGCAAAATTAGAGTGCAAGTAATATAATTTAAATTCTTTATTGAACTTTCACTTAAATACATTATATATGATTGATATTAGATATGATTTTGATTAAAGAGAGAGACAAAGAAAAATGAAATGAGAAAAAATAAAAAAAAACTCACAACTGAATATAAACTAAACCAAAAACAGTTTTATTATTGTTAGGAAAGAGCATTCAGTTTATACAAACGGTTTGAGTTTAAAATACACTTAGCGTAACTAGTAACCATAGCACAGTATTCAATAATTTGTCATTTTATGTTTATTTCGAAAATTTTACTATTAAATTCTATTTTTTTTCTTATGCTGCAAAATGTTAAGATTACTTGATACCAATAAATATTTTATGGATAAAAATATTTATAAAAAATTTTAGTTAAAATTATGTGTAATAATGTTCACTTAGAAAGTGAGTTTTTGAATCAGGATTACCAAATCGGAAATAAGAGCATAGACCCGAAGAATTTAAATTTAAGAGACATATTTAAAAGGCAGAATCTTGCGGAGCAAGTAACCAGAAGAGAGAGAAATTAGATTCCCACCCGGGCCACCCACACACCACGAGGGCCATAAGTAACACTCTCTATCCTTCTTCTCTTCTTCACAAGCGATGAACATTTCAAATTCTCTCTCTCTCTCTCTTAGTACCCTGAAGTCACACACACACTCTCTCTCTCTTGTTTCTCTTTGCCTTTTTGCTCTGTTTCTTCACCTTCTCTTTCTTCAGCTTCAAAATTTCTCACACCCACTTCACCAAAATGTTCAGCCCACCAAACCAAACCCCTGGTCCGAGGAGAGGAGATATTAAACGCAAGATATTCAAAGGTCTTGCGCTCGCAATAGGATCCATGCTTGTTGGGTTCAAACAGAAGCGCACCCAAGCTGAAGGCTTGCTCGGCTCAAACCCGAACACCCCAGCTGTACCTTCAAGTGGTTACAACTCAGATGATCCATATGATCGATGATCACTCTTGTTGATGTACCTTATTCACAAAAAAACCCAACTTTTGTAGCTGTGATTTCAGGGTCTTTTGTAAGCTAATTTTATTGTTTGTACATACATATATGTTTTTAATTTCATTTTTTGGTTATTTTTTTCCCTTCAAAATGCTTGTTTTAGAGAAGGACGGAGGAGGAGGGTTGGGTTGAAGTGTTCTAAAGAAGAAATTATTGTAATTCGGGTATATGTGATTATAAATTTTGACCCTGTTTTGCTATATCCTTAATAGCACATGTACATGTTTAATTAATTACAGGGACTTTGTTTATGTTTATACTTATTCCAGTTTTATGTTGATTTGATTTATCTCTTACCATGGTTTCCGGCGATTTTGATTATATGAGGAGATGGGTTGTGTAATTGGGTGTTTGACTGAGTGATATTATCAAAATTTAAGCGTGGTGGTTGGGTTGGATTTTCTTCTTCGTTAAGGAAAACCCATGAAAACAATGTTGTGAAAAATTTTGTTGAGTGGTTTTATTTTGTACTTTTGGAGTCCTTATTACACAGAATATTCTTGAGAGAGAGAGAGAGAGACAGGTTCTTTGAATTTAATGGGAATATCTAATATGGCTTTGATATTCTATTTCTAGATGGCCGGGTGGACTGGATATTGAAATTTGTGAAGGGAAATGATTTGTATGAGGAGCTATTCTCTCTCTGTGCCTTTTCAAAAGCATGGACTTATGTCTGAATTGTTGTCTAACCATGGTGGATTATAAAGTGTTATTCAAGCGTTTCTCTATACTCATGAATATTTTTTTTTTCTTTAGATTTATGATAAGTGCAAATGCAACCTCTTAGATTGGAACCATCCAATCCATTGTAAAATCAAAGAGAGAAGAACACTTACTAGGGAAAATAAAATAAATTTAGGGGTAAGACATTAACTTTTTTGCGTCATCTTTTAAATTTATAATATTCCTGTAACATGTACATTTAGGAGAGTGATAGTTGTTAATTAATAATTACCAACCACAAAAATGGTAGTTGTAGACTGGTAGTTTCTACCAACGAGAAGATTATTTAATTTATTTTTTCATGCTCAAAAGCCCATTAAGATTTGTAGGGGCCAATATTTTATTTATTCATTCTTCTTATTTAATGCCCCGTGCTTTTAAAAACCTCCTAATCTCCAATTTTTATTCAGTTAATCTAATCGATATCTTTAAAAACTCATGATTTATACTGAAGGATGACTCTTCTGCTAATGATTAATGATATGTTGCACTAATCTGGGAAGCTAATCATATGTCGTCAAATTTGTAATGCACTTGTTGCTTGCTGAATTTTTTTTTTTTTTTTTTTTTTTTGAGAATCAAAACTGTCATTTTATTTGTGAAAACTTAAGATGAATCTCAAAAATATAATGGGTGAAGCATCATCTGGTACATCTTCTAACCAGACCGGAAATTCCTCAAGGGGCTTTGCCTTCTTTGCTTAAAGTTAATTCTTCTAAAGTTCAAAGCTAAAGTTTTATAGTCTTTGATTTCATGATTGTATTCCACAAATAGATTAAGTTCTATAAAGACTTGATTTAAATCCCTTGATTTACACCTTTCAATAAAAACATGTCACCTCTTCATATTACTAAAATAAAAATACATATAATTACATAGACATTTCAACAAATACCATATTTAGGTGTGATTATACCATATTTAGGTTTTGAGTAAAAGTTTGCTGTTTTTTTTTTATTAAGTAAAAAATAAAAGGCTAATGTGGTGTTGCTAGTTTAGGTGTGATATAATATATTGAATTTTAAATAAAAAGCTAATGTAACAATTGCTTATCAAATGATGTAAAGTCTGAGTTTTCCACTTTACCAAACATAGATTCCAAACATTTCTCTAAACTCAGAAGTTTGCTTGGTAAATTTATTAAATATCTCTTTTATAATACTTTTTTTCACCCTGTTTTTGATAGTAATACAATCTACGATTTTTTTCCCTTGATAAATGTTGTTTGCGCTCATTAATCCTCTGCAAAGAAAAACAAAACTCGAAAGTATTACATTTACAATTAAGAACAGAAAATGATAAAACAAGTCTATATAAATAACAGAACCTTTCTTTATTTAGTGCATAATCAAAGATTCAAAGTTTGTTCTTTTTGTCATAAATGATTGAATATAGATTTGGTGGAATTTAATATTATGACCCATTTCTTTATATATAGTGTACTTCCAATTTCCTACCTGTTTCCTGAGTTGAAGGCGGGCCTATTCTCTCTGCAAGCTAATCATTAATTGCTTCTTTTAAAAATGGCTTTAGTTTAGTTTCTTTTTATACATTTCAAGGAATAGGATGACCATAGTTTTGGAGAAGGAAGTTTCCTATTAGAATTACTTTACTCTCAGTCCTAGTATCTTCTTATTTAAGAATTCAGTCTCTCATCTGCCCTTGGAAAACTATGGTGCATGCATATACACTTAAAATTTAAAAAAAAAAAAATCATGGCTGTGTAAAAGAAAGCAATAGCATATCTTTAAATGATGCTGCTATTCTCAACTAATTGGAAATATTTTCGTGGTAATTCTTTAGCATCAACATGGAGAATATTATTCTCGATTACCCTAAATAACAGAAAATAGAATTTGTGATTGGACTGAATATGGTTTCTTTAAATTCCCTTAACTAATAATTTAACCATAAAAACTGAAATTGGAGAAGAACCTAGCTATCCTACAAAAACAATTAGGTCAAAGAGTAATGCTAAAAACAACTATTTTCACAAGTGCTTCATTTCTTTATCTATAAATTGTTTTATGAAAAATATTTTCAGTATTTTACAATGTTTGTTTAGTTGTAAAAAGCAATAAAAACTTGTAAAATATTTTTCGTTAATCAAAAAACCCTTTGCAAAAAGTTCTCAAATGTTTTACAACCAAAAACTCAAGTAAAAAATTTTACAATGTGGAAAAGACTAACCCATTAATGTGATATGTTTCCACACCTCTCTCTCTCTCTCTCTCTCTCAGAGGGAACCCCCATCCACTCTTTTCTCTCTTTCTTGCTCATACTAGAGGTGATTGTCAAAGCTCAAGTTGATGGTTAGCAAAGAGGTGGACTTGTGCCAATTTCATGGTAGTTGTTTGGATTTCACGCGTTGTGAGATTTAGAAATATGTTTTGTAAGGGACTCGTCCTCCAGTCAGGTTCTATGGATCAGGGGCAAAGGGCCTAATAAGAGGATGAGATAGCTTGAAAGCTCGATCCTAGCCCATGTCGCTTGAGATGTAGAGCCTGAGCTTGGAAAAGGAAACATGGACCCATTCCAAGAAGTAAATCTCCCTATCTCTCAATAAAGCTGATGAAATCCATAGTTTCAACTGAGGACATCTAGCCGACGAGAATAGACAAGGAAAAGCCCAAACCCAGAAATGCAACTGGGGAACCAGAAAAGGTGGGTTACCTACCAAGTAACAGTCACCTCCACACATTAATTAGATGTTTTCACCGGACACAAGTCACATTTATTATTGAATGATCATTCTGAACAATGACACAAGTCCACTTTCATCATCAAAAGGAGGAAGAAGACACCAAATAGGATAAGTATCTTCTGACCGTAATCTTGACAGCTCATTTCTACGAAGAAGGCCTTGGCCTGTAAATAGAACCTGCACAGACACATGAAGGGATAAAGAAAATGAGAGAGAGAGAGAGAGAGAGAGAGAGAACTTGGAGAGAACTTGTATTTTGCCTTTGGTTGTGTGAAATATCAGAAAGAGCAGAATCACTTAAATATATATATATATATATATATATAGAGAGAGAGAGAGAGAGAGAGAGAGAGAGAGAGAGAGAGAGAGAGAGAGAGAGAGAGAGAGAGAGAGAGAGAGAGAGAGAGCTACATTGTTGGTTTTTAAAGTTTGCTAACTAAGCGTTCTTGGTCGTTGAAGTTTCAAGTAAGTGCAATTGGTCCCTAAATTTTTTAAAAAGCATTATTAGTCCCATCCTTAACTTCTATTACTTTTTTTACTTATATCTAACGAAAAATTGACGTGGCATATTTTAAATAATGTGACAACCTATTTATTCAAAAAAAAAAAATTACACATCAGAATCTAGTAAACCCAAATAACGTGGGTCCTAAACACATCAAATCATTAAAACCAAGTCCTTCTCCGAATGCAAAGTTCCCGGATTGTTTTTCCTTCTCCATTTTCTTGTAATCCAAACAGGGTCTAGAAATAGATTTGGAGAAAACGTATACCTGGGTGTGCTTTATTCTACATAGAATCCCTGAAGAACCGACAGCCGAGTTTGAGTTTGAAACCATCGCCTTCCTCGAGAGGCTCATCTCCATCTATGAACTCGATTCCCTTTCACTGGCTAGATTTGTTTCGACACCAAATCTAATATAGTTTTGAAATTGAAGTTAAGGATGTCAGTTCCTCGTATCTAATACAGTTTCCATAGGCATACCTTGTACACAAGGAGATATCAAATACAGGCCAATATGAGTTTGGAACTTTCATCGTAGAACATGCATTTGTCGTTTTCTTTGAATATAACAGATTTGTCTAATATTTGATTTTAGAACTGGATCTAGTCTATAACAAGTTGCGATAAACATTGTCCGTTCACCCAAATTTATTTCAACGCCCTATATGAATTTTGAGAAAGTATGGAGGAAACGAAAAAACAATTTAGGAATTTGAATTTAGAGAAGAAACCGATTTTAACGGGTTTGATGTGTTGACAACCCCCATTATTTTGGATTTACCAAGTTAATGTGATGTGGAATTTTTTAAATAATAAATAGGTTATTACATCATTTAAAATATGTCACGTCAATTTTTCATTAGACACATAAGCAAACAAAGTAACAGAAGTTAACTATGAGACTAATAGTGCTCTTTTTTTAAACATTAGGTATTAATAACGCCCACTTAAAACTTTAGAGACTAAAAAGGCTTAGCAGGCAAATTTTAGGGACCAATAATGTAATTTCACCTATATATATATATATATATATATATATATATATATATATATATATATATATATATATATATTTCAAGCCAAGTTAAGAAAAAATCCAATTAGATTCTAAATTGAAATCTAATTTTGCACCACATGTCTTATCTAATTTTTAAATTTCTGCGTCAAGTGAATTATTAAGTGCAAAATTTGAAAAGTCTAAATCCAATTAGATTTGTAATTAGATTTCAATTGAAGTTCAATTTTGTGCCCCGTGTCGTATCTAATTTTTTAATTTTTGTGGCAAGTAAATTATTGGATGCAAAAATCGAAGAGTCCAAATCTAATTAAATTTTAAATCATATATATAATGAGAAATCATTACATATTTTAGAAATTCATGCTTAAAAATGTTTAAGTTGTAACTCTATCATCATGATTAATTTGAACTCATTTATGTGTGTAATTGTGATTGTTTTTAAATATACCCTATATATGCACAAAATTATACACTAGTAATCAATAAAAATTACATTCAAGCCCATTTTTCCTTATTCATATTTCCCATTGTGAATTATTTACCCACTTCTTTTTCAATTAAATGTGACAATTTGGGCCTTTTAGGAGCTTGGACTTTTTAGAGAGTTTCCAACCCTCACACTTTTCATTTACAAACACTTGAAAATGATTTTCACCCAACCAAAAAAATTGATTAATAGAACATTTTTAGGAATTTTGATGTGATTCTATGACTCACATCTAAAAGAAATTTATTTTGCCGCTCGTTCTAAATTGAAGATAAACTTTAGATATAATTTTTTAATGTGATGCATATTAAAATGTTTCAAGTAGTATTTTTTTAGAAAAAATAAATAAACTTAATGCAGCTATATAATTAAATTTAATAAAAAAATTTATGTACAATTTTTTGTTTCAATCAAATTCAAATATAACAAGATGATACAAATAATATTATTTTTTATAAAAAAAAATATAATCAATTACAAATTTTAATTTAATTATTTAAGAAAAATGAAAAAAAAAAATACTACTAAAGCAAACAAACTCTTGTTATTCAACTTTGAAAAAAATGGCAAATTTCCTAAACCTATCATGAGGTTTGTGATAATACCATCAGGGTCCGAAACATTTTAAACCTACCAATTTAGTTCTCAAAAGACAACTTTATTCTTACAGCCAAACACCATTACTTTCATTTTCTCTTCTTCCTCTCTCTCTCTTCCATCTCATTCCTCTCCCCCTCTTCTCCCTCTTTTCTATGAGTTCTCTTTCTCAGAACTCTCTCTCTAACCGAACCTTAGCCCCTGTGAAACCCATAAGCTTGGTCATCGGCATTAGCATCATCACCATGCAAGGATCTTCTTGATTCCCACCACAAAGATTGACACCATCAGTGCCGTCAACGAACTCTCGTCCCTCTCTCTCTCTCTCTCTCTCTCTCTCAGATCAGAACCCACGCAGTGGTGGTGCTTCGATCTAGGTCTTACCTTCAAAGGACTCTCTCATCCTCTTTGTAGCAATGACGTGGATTGCGGCATGACCTTTGGATTTTAGATTTGGGTAGTGTTTATTCAAGAGGCGATGAAATCGATCTTGTGATATGGTGTGTGTGTGTGTGTGTGTGTGTTTTTTTTTTTTTTTTCTCTCTCTTATGTGGTTGAGAGTTGGGGTTGTGTTGATTTTCCGTGTTGTTTGGCTGAGATTTTTGTTGGTCTTTTTTTTTTTTGGGTGTTTCTTTGGTTTTTTAGGAGATTTCATTGGGAATTTACGAAGGGATATATGTGTGTTGTTTGGCTTGAATTTTTGTTGTTTTTTTTTTTTTGGCTTTCTATTGGTTTAAAAGATATATTTTTTTGTAGAGATTTTAGTACTATTTTTTTATGGATTCAAAGATTTTGGTATTGTTATTGTGCTTTTTTTTGGTAATTTGGAATTATTTGTAAAGGATATTCATGAAGGTTTTTTGGAAGTGATTTGGATTTGGTTAGACAAAGAGAAAGAGATTATAAGTGATGAAAGAGAGAGGAGAGAGGTTTAAGAGTGGGAGAGAAACAAGTGAGAAGAGAAAATCACTAATGACGCTTGATATTTTTAAGGACAAAGTTATCTTTGGAGGATTTTTTTTTTTAGATCCAATTGTCTTTTGAGGATTAAATTAGTGATTTTCGAAATATTTTGGACTTAACTGGTGTTATTATAAACTTTAAAATAGGTTTATAAAATTTATTAAAAAAAAAACTCTTGTTATTTAAAATTATTGGACCCGGTTTAATGTACGTATAATTAATGCTTTGGAAGAAATGCAAATACTCTTCAAAGTCCAAAGCAATGGATCCTTTTTTTTATTTTTTATTTCAGGAATTCCAAGAAAAACACTGGACGGTGAGAGAGTAAACGACAGAGTAGCACTAATGGCAATATTTAATTGAAATTGGGGCCCCCGTACGTACGGAAAATGAATCGCACATTGATGTGGTTACAGCGCTATAAAACCTATAATATCTAACCTTATAAAAAACAAAAACAAAAACAAAAAATTAAAGTATGGTTGTCACTTCCAGAGGCGGCTTTGCTTTGATTTGCCATAGACGCATTCAAGAAAGCGGTCCTGCACCACTCTTTACTAGACAAGAGAAGAGAACGTGCGTTGAGGCCCAACATCTCTCCATTTACTGAGTCCTGGGTCGGTGCACTTCCCTATAATGTTTTTTACTACACCTTTCGAATTTAATTAAAATCTAGGACAACTTTGCCAGACATATATTTGCGTGATGTAAAAGTGAATAGCACAACCTCTAAATTGATAATCGGTAATGAGCCGGTATTTTTAATTATCCGATTGAATGCTGTTTATTTTATTAAAAAATAAAAAATAAAAAATAAAAATATTATAATAAAATAATTTTTAAATATTTAAATAATGTCGTAAAATTTATTTTTATTGAAAAATTATTTAAAAAAAAGATTTATAGGTCTCGTAAATAGTATATAGGACCCACTAGAAAGCACTGTCCATCGCTTATTTTGCTGGTCAAAGAAGTTGTGGGTCCCGTGCACAGTACATGGGACCCACTGACAAACAACATCCTAAGTACTTCTCAATAAAAAAAGAAAAAAAAAAAAAAAAAAAGGAAAACGCAAAAGCAGCACTAGAAACGCATATCCAAATGCATACTAAAGCATTTTAGAGCCTAGAATAGAATGCTATGCACGAGAGTAGATAATTTCAATGGCTCAGTTAAGAGATGTAATAATGTATTGCAACACTTTAATTCACGAATTGTATTGAATACAAAATTTTATTAATGAAATATTGAAATTTGTTCGACGCAATTATATAAAGTAAATATTTATAATGAATAGATTGCATGGGTTAAAGACTTAAAGATACATATTAATTTTAGTAATGTACCAAAAAAGTGTATTGATTCAAATTAATTAAGAAAACTAGCCTCTGAGCACGCATGTGAGCGCGTGTTCTTCTATTTTTTTTTTTTTTTGATAATGCTAACGAATGCCCTTAGGACATTAGTTAATAATCCATTTTAAGAAAGTTTTAATACCACTTTTATGAGAAATGAAAAAAGTTGTCAAAACATTAATTGCTTTATTTCATTTTCTCATAAAAATTTTCTTTAAATGGATTATTAACCAATGCACTTGGTGCATTTTTTAGCATTTCCTTTTTTTTTTGGTAAAAATTAATAATTTGCATCCATTATAATTTGAAATTACAACATTTTTCAATCACAAAAATATCTAGTGTTATATGTTTTGGATGAAATAATTTTTTCATCACAGCCTTAAATATTTTTGTAATTGAAAAAAATAGTAATTTCAAATTATAACTTATGGAAATTATTAACCTTTAAAAAAATTAGAATAATAAGAGATTACGAAGTAGTAATGAATGTGGGATACTAACTTGGCAAGGTGACAAAAACAAAGAAGGGCACGTGGCAGTGGCAATAAAAAACAACTATCAAGTCCCAAAGTAAAAATAGAGGTCACAATGTTATAGGGATTCTAAAGAGCGTACATGGTGTTTCTAGTATATACATCTTCTCTCTCACATGAGGGTGGATCTCGCATTTATAGAGTCTACTCTTATGTGAGAGAGAAGATGCATGCATTAAAAACATAATGTATTTTCTCTTAAAGAGCAGTGAACCCCCTTTAACACAACGAATAAACCAAAGAACTTAATTAAGAGCCTAAAGAGCACTGAAGCAGAACACATCAAAGTGCACTTGCTTGCTTTCTTATACTTGTAAGTTTATGTCTTTGTACTCGTTTTCCTAAAACAATTGTCTTTGTACTTGTATTTGTGAATATTGTGATTATGTACATGTTTGTAGTAATTTGTTCTGTATGAATGTTCAATCCAATCCAAATTTTTGTTAGTAGGATTAAATCAGTTTAAGTGTTATATTTTACTGTCTTGCCTTAATACTTTTTCATTCGAGATGCCTCTGTTCATTCGTAAATTAGGAACAAGCCAGCATTGTGACTTAGTTTATTTGGGTACTTAGTTAATTTTGATTTCTTATCCTCGTAGTTGTATACTTTTGCATATTTCAAAGTCCTATTAATTAGGTTATCTAGGCATTTTTAAATTCCAAAACCCCTGGTCTTCGAGGTCAAATAAACACTTTGAGCTAACATAATTATCTTGAGAATCATCTCGAGGTAAAAATAACTCATCCATAATCATTTCATCATTAATCATCTCGATTAACTTGCAAAAGGTGATCAAAGAGTTAAAATAAACTTTAAGTAGGAATTCCTTTGGGTGTTCACGACGCCTTGTTTCGATGAATAAGCCTCTATTTCTCTAGATCTCTCTACCAGTCTACTGCCGAATCTCTTTTTTTTTTTTTTTTTTTTTCCTTCATCATTGATATATGAAATCCTTGGGGCTCATGGATCTCCTAATGGGTCTATTCCAAGTGGTCCGTTCCATTTAGATCAAGCCTGTGCTAAGTACAAAAGCCATTTGCATTACGATATTTTGCTTCCTCAAAAAAATAAAAAATAAAAAAGGTCCCCACTTTTGAGGCATCGTCGAATATATACATTCTTCATGTCAAAGAGTGGATCGCGATGACCTACTAAAACTTTTCGCCCACACATAATGATTCTCTTTGGAGTTTGGACCGTACGGAAGGATAGTTCACATTTTGATGTAGGGTTATAGATAGCCTTTATACTTCACCCGAAAAAACAAAATGAGAGGTCTTGTTATCACTTCTTTTCCAGTGATATGTAGCCATGATCGAACAGTCAACTTCTTCTTCTTTTTTGGGTGTAAAAAAAGTCATTGGATTTATTAACCTACCTGTTAAGGAGGCAGCTTGATATGACATCTCATGGACCAACATGGCACCATGTTTGGGCATAAGCATTAAGGCATAAAGGACATGTGGGCACGAGGTGTTTAGGTCAGCACATTAGCGACACCTTCTTTTTTATGGTGAGCGATTGAAAAGCAAAAACTCAACCTTTTGTTGCACCTGCATGCAGAGCCTTTTTTTTGTCCTCATCTCACTATCTCAGCTCTCTTTGGCTGTTGCTCTACTGAAATGATGCTCTCTTCTCCTTCGCAAAGTCACCCAATATGAATACTGCTGGTATTGGTGTATTGCATAATGATGATTTGTATGTGTGTGTTTAAACCAAAAAAAATTATTGTTATTAACTTTTTTTCACGTTAATTTGTTCTTGGAATAGTACTGCAACTAGTGATCTTTCCTAAAATGTTAAAGGGCTGTATTGTGTGTGTGTGTGTGTGAAATTGACGTGGATTGAAGACCCTCCTTTTTTTATTTAGTTTTCTTCAAGATGATACAATTTTGGCTTAAGTTTTATAAAACAAGATTTTTATCCGGTGCAATACAACCTTTAATGTGAGAGAGGAAAGTTGAAAAAAATAAATAAATGTAAAAAGTTATGAGTTAAAACATTTTTGACTTAATAAAGTGCTGAGATTAACAGTGCTTTCAATATTAACTTAGATTCTTCTTGTCATTTGGCTGAGCAATGCCTCCCTTTTTTTTTTTTCTAGGCAGAGATACAGAAAAACGAAACAAAACTTACTTATAGTTAACCTTATCCCGCTTAATTAAGGAGCATCAAAACCATTTAGGAAACACCCTGGCCGGAAACAAACCTAATAATCTTGAATAAATGATATGCTTAACTTGATTGGGAAATTTTATCTAGGACCCTCTCCCTCTCTTTCCTCTTCAAATAATTTTTATTTATTAAAAAAAACACACACACACACTTTTTTATTTTTTGTTTTTGTATTTGATAATTATTTTATCTAGGACCCATGCTTATTTTATTTTATTCTGTCAATCACAGTCACAGACCTCAAATAATATTTATGAAATGTTAATTCAATACCGCGTTGATGTTAACAGTTAACACCTATCTTTAAAAAATTGCCACTTATAATGTACTTTTCATTCCATCTTGGACATGATATATATATATAATTAAATAAAAAAATGACTAAATTTTTTGACTTTTTTTGCGTTTCTCATAATTTTTTTTAAATAAATAATTAATATATACCTTAAATGCCGATATTAACTAGATCCATATATTATATATAGGCTATATTTTATACTCATAAACGAACAAAGAAAAAATTATATGGGTTTTTATGAGTTCTAATTAATTTAATTTGTAAAATTTTTAATGATTAAATATAAGATCTAAAGTTTAATTTTTGTATATATCAAAAATTGATTAGTTTAATAATAAAGTGCTATTATAAAAAAAGGACTTAACAGGTTAAAATTTGTCTCTTAAAACAAACATAATTATATGGGTTTGAAATGTGAGAAACTTTATCCCAAATTCCAAAATACCGCGTGAATGTCATCCAATCATGGTCTCCGAAGTACACACTTCATAATCAGCAAATTTGCCTAATGGTTGGCGGAGTGCAAATGGGGTTGAGAGGGTAGGGCCCGGCCAAGGCGCACCATCCCATTAGTTAACATCTTTTGAAACAAAAGGACTACTATTTTTTTTTTAATAAAAAACAATGTAAAATATTCCTATTCCTTTTAGAGTAATTACAAACAGGAGTTTAGTATTGCTTGTGAGCACTTATTTCCTACAACTTTTTATACATAATCTATGAATTTCATTTATATAAGTATTGGTTTTTTTTTTTTGAAACCAAGTATTGGTTATTTATTAATCATTGTATAATTGTATAATGTCATCAAGAGTTTTATAGCTTAATTTAGTGTTTTCAATGGATATGTTTAGAGAGTTCAAACCTCCTACTACTAATTATTGAATTAAAAAAAAAATACAACTTCAAATCAACTCTAACTCCTTTAATTATTTATAACCCAATGACAAATTTTTTGTTGTTATATTTAAGTAATATTAATATAATGTCTTCTTTAATAGGACCGAGTGGCATGATATTATTGATACACACAAAGTGGACCCAAATTTCATCCACTCAGCTCAGCTATACATTTTGAGGTCATGGGGTAGAGACTAGATAAAAAAGACAACCATATCCGAGTATGTGACTTTATAAGATTTGATCTTACTATTTTTAAAGAGTTAAATATTGTAAAATATTATTTTGGTTCCTATATTTTGTCAAAAGTTTGTTTTTCACCCCTAAATTTTGAAAAGTTCTTTTCTCATCCTTAAACTTTGTAAATAGTTTAGAGACAAAAATAGAGATAAAAAAAATTCAATAGTTTAGAGATAAAAAATGAAATTTACTATAGTTTAGAGAATAAAAATGAATTTGTTAAATTTTAGTGGCGAGAAACAAATTTTTAGTAAAATTTAGGTACTAAAATAGTATAATTTTTTTAAAAATGTAATGAACTTTTCTTTATTTCTTTATTATTTTATTTTTTAAAAGATAATTATAATGTGTTGCTAACTCCATAGCTTAAACCCTTTCCCCCACTACATCCCAAGCATTTTGCTCTATTTGTTTCTTACCTAAACAATATTACAGTTTGTGTTGTGGACATTCTTAGAATAATATTTCTAACTTTATATGGTATCTTACATTTGTTTTCTTTGAAAACACCAATTTAGCTACAACATTACAGTTTGTGTAGTGGACATTATTATAATAATATTTCTAACTTTATATAGTATCTTACATTTGTTTTCTTTGAAAACACCAATTGATCTAGTAATTGGTGACTATTGATATCTTACATTAATTAATGACCAAAGTTTTGCTAAATTTGTTTGTGAGTATTCGCACTGCCTTTCTAATTTTTTATATAAATCGTGATATTATGATGCAATGCATGTTCAGAGGTTAAAAACTTAAATTGGAGAGTTGAAGCTATATCCCACTTATGTGGAGCTAAACCCCAATAGGGTACACAACAATTTTTTTTTGTTTTTGTTTTTGTTGTTCTTTCCACAAAGCGAGTAGACTAGTGAGTAGTGACAGCAAACGCGTGAACAAATCAACCCCTCTGGTGGCCCTCCCCAACAAAAGCAAAAAAACCAGTAGTAAACATCAATGAGAATTGCGAATATCGCATTGTAACATTCACCTGGTTACGAAAATACGTGAAAATATTATTTTAACATTCACCTGCGATGTATTAGAGCTGCTCTAGTGTTGCATAAAAGAAAAAGAAGGCATTGTTTAATTTGAAGAATTCCCTTTTCTTTTCTTTTTTTTCTCTTCCCAATTGTACAATATTGTAATTATAGACAAATAAAATCACTATTGATTTTTTCTCCAAAAAAAAAAAAAAATACAAACACAATTTTTTTCAGAATCATCAATAAATATATATATAAATATATAAATTCGAAACCTCTGAAGCTCTCACAATTTTTTACGTTAGTACAGTTTTTTAATAAATTTAAAAATTAAAATTAAAAACTCTTTTCACTCAAAAAACAATATATATATATATATATATATATATATATATATATATATATATATATATATATATATATATAACCGAAGCCTCTAAAGCTCTCACAATTTTTCACGTCAGCACAATTTTTTAATAAATTTAAAAAATCAAATTAAAAACTCCTTTCACTCAAAAAATAATTTTTTTTGATAAATCTATATATATATAACCGAGACCTTTAAAGCTCTTACAATTTTTTACGTTAGTACAATATTTAAATAAAATTATTATTTTTAGTTCAAACTTAACCCGGAATGAAAATTTATCTCTCTAATAAGTCCAACTTAAATTCAAGCTCAAACTCAAACGTTGATAATCAATATAAAAACAAAAATTATGATAGGACTAAAAAAAAAAAGACTAATGTTGTAAAAAAAAAGACTCACGTTGATAATCGTGGGTTTGGTTTTTGGATTAAAATTTCTACTAATTATTTTTTTATATTGTACATGACAAATAAAACCTCTTTATTTTTTTAAAGAAAAATCAAAGATGCAACCTATGTCTTCTAGCTTAGGGATCAAAATTTTTTATTTGGTATGTTATATATAAATTTGTTGAATTTGGTTTAATTCTGAAGTAAAATTTGAGGATTCTATAAATTTTGAAGTTCTAAGTCTTGGTATTTTCGGTATTTTCGTCTCAGTAAATTGATCTTAATTCTTCACTTTAAATGCTTTTTATTTAGGTTCATATGATTTTTTGTTTTCTTATTAAAAGCTATATTTTTGGTTGATTAATTATTTGTTTGGATTAATTTCAATTAATTTTTTTTCAGAATGAATATTTACTCATTGTTGGATTTTTTTTTAGAGCGAATATTTACTAATTTTAATAATTGATAAGATAAAATTGTTATTGGAGCAACATTCATGTTTTACAACTTCCCCTTTTAGCTGAAAATTGTAAAATACATTCCTGGAAAACCTTCACCTATTGGACACACATATCAATTTAATTAGAGGCATGATGTAAGAAAAAAAAGTAGTTTCACAGTCACAAATTATTTTACAATATATTTACAGATTATTGATGTGGCAAGTCCTAATTTGTTCTCACTTGGATCCACCACTAATATTACTTTTTAACTTACAATAACTACTTATCATATACACAATTTATAAAATAAAGTCAACTTTTTCTTTTTAAGAAACAAAATAATTTCAACTAAAGTTGTTTTAATGTGCCGAATAATCTGAGTTTGCATATAATAACCAATAGTCTCCTTTTTAAGGATAATAATTAAACATATTAAAATTTATAAGTTGTAATAATCTTGGTATCTTTGTTTTCTCCCATCTTTAATATCCTTACTTCTGGATTATCACTAGACTACATACTTAAATTAATTGAAATAATTACATGTTGGAAGATTATTAGGTACTCCTGGAGTACCATAAATGCATACTCCGCTCTCTCACATAAATGGTGGGTCTTACCATAATTTAATTAATAGGACTCACAATTCATGTGAGAGGAGGGAGTACGCATTTATGGTACTCTGGGAGTACAATAATTTCCCTTACATGTGTAAATTCGCCAAAGTAATATGTACATATTTGAATTATATCAATCTTAAAAAGTTATATATTCTAGATCCTTTAAATGATATATATGGGTTAAGATTAATGGAAATCCTTCTCTGAAGATATTTTGGTAATATAAAAAAGGGAAGTGTTATATCTACAACACTTTCACAACACTTTCATAACAAATCATAGGTGATAAGTTATTATTGGTTCTAATTACCACCTGCTTCTTAGGATAAAGTGTTGTGAGAATGTTGTAGATGTAACATTTCTCATAACAAAAAAATGGTAAAAAAAAAAACAACTATCTTTTAACTTCTCTTATTTCACTTGACATGAAATAAAGTTGTTTTCTACTAAAATTTTATAAAAAACAACTTTATCTCACGCAAATCTAAATAAATAAAACAACTCTATCTTACGTGAAATTAAATAATGAAAATCAAGAAATAGTTTTTAAACTCATTTTAAAGTCGCTACCAAACATATACTATTATAAGAGAATGAGATAGTTTTTTAGAAAATGATTCATTTTTTTGAAAAATGTTAGTGACGAAGTAGACACAGTGTTAATGTAATTTTAAGTAATGTTACATCAACTAATAACTTTTTATTAAATTAATATTTTAAACTACAAAAATTAAAATTGAAACATTTTAATTGATGGCATAGTTATTGATCTCAGAGTTTAAATTAGTTGAAATAATTACATGTGTAAATTCACTAAAGTAATATGTACATATTTTGAATTATATTAATCTTAACAATTTACATGTTCTAAATCCTTTTAAAGATATATATGGGTTAAGATCAATGGAAAACCTTATGTGAAAATAAAATCTGCATTTTCTTGCAATTGGTAGTATAAAAATAGAGAAGTGTCATGTATACAACATTTTCACATACTTTCACAACAAATCATAGTTGGTAATTTGAACCCAGCACTTGAATTACTTTTTTGCCTATCAAGAATAGCCAATAACCACCTATTACTTAAAATTTATTGTAAAAGTGTTGTCAAATATTGTAGACATAACATTTCTCATAACAAAAAAAAGTCTTTTTTTTTTTTTTTTAAATTTTATGGAAAATAACTCTATCTCATGCAAATCTAAATAAAGAAAACAACTCTATCTTGCACAAATATAAATAAGGAAAACAACTCTATCTCTCATGAAGCTAAATAATGGAAGTCAAAAGATAGTTTTCCAAAGCATTAGTGTAACTTTAAACTGTAAAACTTGAAATTGAAACATTTTGATTGATGACATAGTCATTTATTTTAGACCATCTTAAAATTTTACAGGTATGTTGGTTGTAATAAGAAAATTGAATCAAGCAGTTGATTTCTTAAAATTTCGCATGCAATAAAAATATATTAAGTGGTGTAACATTAAATAATGTTACACTATGTGTAACTTGAACTTAACTATCATATATATATTTATTTATTTATTTATTGACACACATACATACATACTTTTTTTTTAATTTAAAGAATAGAATAAATGTATTTATTTTCATGTATTTGTTATTTATAAGTGATGCACTAATTATTTATGTAAAATAAATTTTTATGATCATTATATGAAATTTTATACAGAGAGCAGTTGATTTAGAGTTTGAAATTCTTGCACAAATTGAATTCTTTATCAACAATTGGAACAAATTACAACAAAAGATAAAAGCAATTTTAATTACGCGCAATCAGGGATGACAGTTTTTTTTAAGAAGATTATAAAAGATGATTATATTTTTCAATTAGTGGATATAATTAAATATTTGTCATTCAATCAAGAAATTTTTTTAATGAATATTCACTAAATAAATTCTTTCTTGATTATTCTCTTTTTCTAAATGACATGTAATATAGTTGAACTTGATAAAAATACTAGGGTTTTTTGAGAAAATAATATTAGTTTATTATATATTAAAAATAGTGCTGTGACAAAATTATTTGGTAGGATAGCCTCTTTTTGAAAACACAATTTTAAGTTTTTAAATTTTAAATTTTACAGTGAAATCATGTTCCCAAAACACATATTTATAAGTACAAGAACATTTTACAATAAAATTGTGTTTTGAAGATACAATTTTAGTGTAAAACTTAAAATTTCAATGATTAAAATCGTTTTTTTAAAATATAGAGGGGCTGTTCTACAAAATAATTTCCCCTCAACACAATTTTTAATAATTATAAATAGATATTAATTTTCATTAAAAGCCCCAAAATATTAGTGCAACACAAGATAAGTATCATACATAGGACATAATATAATTCTAACGAAATATTTCAAAAAGCATCTTGCAATACATCAGTTAGTTACTACTAGATTATTACTGAGGTACGGTTACTTATGTTTATTACATTGCTTCCCCCAATAAATTCAAACACATAACTATATCATATTTATTTGTCTATAAAAATGATAACATTGTTTATACTTTGATGGTCAATGCAATCATGTATTTGAATTTATTTGAAATAGCTAATGTATTGCAATAATTTTGCCCCTGCTCATCACTTTTTTTAAGAAATTTAATTATATGTACAGTGAAGAATATACATAAGAAAATGTTAAATGTATTACAAAAAAATATTATAAACAACCTAACAAAAATAAAATTGGTATCATTTCAACAACATAATAAATATTTTGTTTTCAACGCTGTAAAGTTTACCTAGTTTATAGAGTGTGCATTTGGAATGGATGAAATTTGTACTATTTAGTTTATTTTTGCTATTATTCATAGATCCTATTGTACTTTTTGGTACTATTCATAACTCACATTGTATTATTTCAACTAAATTTTATATTTATTTACAATATTTTTAGTAAAAAATTTTCAATTTCAATTAAACAAGCAGAACCAAACTGTCTTTTAGTATGGTAGATAAAAACAGGTTTCTATTTTGGTCTTCTCAAAGTGGCACGCGGTACTATTTGCTTAATAGTTAAGCAAACTGAAGAGTGAGGGAGAGTTGGAAGGTGGAAGGTGGAAGTAGGAAGTTAGAAGTGGTCGAGAGGGTAAGACTGTAAGAGAGTGAAGGTAAATACCATTACTACCCCGCAAGGTCCTATAAATAAAACACTTAACCTAGAGTCTCTTCTATCATTTTTGAGATTTAATTTTTTTTTTCTCTAATCGTTGTCTCTCTCTCATTCGCTCTCTCTCTCTCTCTCTCTCTCTCTCTCTGAGCTCAGTTCCTCTGTTTCTTCGCTTCCCCTCTCTCTATCGAAAGCCATGAACACACCAAACCAAGCTCTCCCCTATCCGAGAAGAGGCGATGTTAAACGCAGAATTTTCAAAGACTTTGCGGTCGCAATTGGTTCTATGCTTGCTGGGTCCAAAAAGAAGCGCACCAAAGCTGAAGGCGTTCTCCGCTCAAATTCAACAACCCCTGTAGTTCCTTCAAGTGGCTACAATTCTGATGCCCCACATTAACGATGATCAACCACGTTCATGTATCTTGTTCACAACAAACCCGCCTTTTGCTGCCTTGATTATCAGTGTCTATTATAGGCTACTTTTATTGTTTTCCTTTTTAAAAAAAATAATTTTTTTCATTTTTTGGTTGTTTTCCCTTCAGATTGGTTGTTTTTAAAGAAGAAAATGGTCCAAACGGAGGAGGGTTGGGTTTTGAAGGATTCGAAAGAAGTGAATATTGTGAATTGGGTACATGTGATGTGAATAGTTTTTGTACTGTTTAGTTATAGCGCAGATATATGATTGATTAATAACAGTGACGATGTTTTTGTGTATTCGATTTCCTCTTTACTATTAGTTTCTGGTAATTTTGGATTATAGGTGACGGTTTGTGAAATTGGGTGTCTGACTGAGTTTTGTGGAAATGTTGTGGTAGTTGAGGTTGGATTTTCTTCTTTTGTTAGTAAATCCATTAAAATGTTTATGTGTATTGGATTTTCTTCTTTTTGGAGTCCTCTACTTTCCGAAGAATATTCTTGAGAGAGAGAGGTTCGGATATTGTGATTTTCTTTTTCTTTTTTGGAAGGGAGTGACTTGTATGATACATTTATGGAGTATCAGGCACCTTTGAATTTGGGAATTTGACGGTGTTTGACTGTTTAGAATTCTCAAACATTTGGATCATTTTAATAAATGTTTTTATTGTATCGTTAATAATCTATTTTAAAAAAAATTTAATACTACTTTTATAAGAAATTAAAAGAAACTTTAAAACATTAATTAAAAAAAAAAAGAATTAATTTGATAGTTCAACAAACACACATAATTATATGGGTTTGAAATATGAAAAACTTTATTCCCAAATCTCAAAATAACACGTGTATGTCATCCAATCGGCAATTACGGTATACGAACTACACACTTCCGACTAAGCAAATTTCCACGGTTGGCGGAGCAAAAATGGTGTTAAGAGGGTCGGGCCCAGCCAAGCCGCACAACGGTCAGATTGGATGACATCTTTTGAAACAAAATGACTTTTTTTTTTAAATTTTTTTTATAATCTTTTTTAATAAAAACGATGTTAATGATTCCTTTCAGAGTAATACAAGTAATTAGACATAATGACATTATAAACAATATATATAGTTTAGCATTGCTCTTCTAACAAGCAATACTAAACTATATTTAGTATTGCTTGTTAGAAGAGCACTTACTTTAAGCAGAAATAGATTTTTTTTTTTTTCTTTTTTGAGAATCATAGAAATAGAATAAGTTGCTTGCCTGTTAGAAAAGCACTTAGTTTAAGCAGAAATTTTTCTTTTTTGAGAATCGTAGAAATAGAATCAGTTGCTTAGTTTCTACAACTTTTTATACATAATCTATGAATTTCATTTATATAAGTATTGGTTATTTACTAATTATTGTATAATATCATCAAGAGTTTTATAGCTTAATGAAGTGTTTCCAACTAAAACGTTTAAAATTCAAATTTCTTATTACTAATTATCGAATAATAAAGAAAATAGAGTTCACTAGCCTCAATACATGTGATGAAGCTTTTTTTTTTTTTGGCTCTAGTGTCATAATTTTTTGTTGATTTTAATTTTGGATAAGTTTGTTTTGAAAATATGAATTAGCATAAAATTGTCATATTTTGTAGACATTTTAAATGGAGTTCAAGGTATATTTTTACTGGGTTATCCTCAAGTTTATTCCCTATTAAACCTAATGTTTAGGAGTGCTTTTAAACCACATAAAAGTCCAAATCAAAGGAGAGAATCCTTTTATAGATTGTATAGATAGATAAATTTAAATCATCTCGCATTACTTAATTGTTCAAATTAGCAACTCTAGCTCCTCTAACTAACCTCCTTGGGGTTAAGTATGAGAGTTTATAACCCAATGATTGATTTTACTTGGTTATATTGAAGTTGATGAGGTTGAGCACCAAGTGTTATTCGTCCTTATGTCATCGTCCACAACACAGAAGTAATTACATCAGCTCGTCTAGGAATAAAGACCTATGAAGGAACTCGTCCATAGACAACCAAGTCATGCCATGAAGGAAGCTGTCCATAGACGAGTATATCTATAGACGACATGTACATGGATGAGTGAATCATACTTGGCGGGTTTTGTAGAAAGATCCTCCATTAGATTCACATGAACCAAATACGACACATTGCATGATACGTGGAAGAAATTGTACATACATCGCCCCATGTAACTCATTTTCTTTGTCAACCGCCAACATTACCCATGATGGTAATAGATCCAAACAAGTAGATCCACATCTAACTCTCTATAAAGAGTAAATTTCATTCACCTAAGGTAAGTTTTAACCATTCACTATTTTTTTCCTTGTGTCCTAGAGAGAAAATTGACTTAATTGTCGAAGGTTCCTTGGCTGGGTCACATTGGTCACCTTTGACAGCTTTTTTTTTCTTTTTAGGATTGATAGCCATTACCATAGTATTGATTTTTGTACTTCATCAGTTGGCGCCGTCTGTGTGAACAAAGTAGAAAGTTTCTATTAACTTTTCTGTTTTCCAAGACAAAAAAAGACTACATGGTTCAGACTAAGTCAATGGCTACTAGTCCAGGACACTAGGAGAGTGGAAACACCGCCAGTCATCCAAATCGCACACCACCACCCCCCATGACCGTCCAACAACAGTTACAATCCATGGCAGCAGCGATGACAGAACTGATACAACAGAACCAAGAGTTAACTAGAGAAGTTAACAGGTAATGTCAATAGCATGGTAGAGAACGAGGTCAAAATTTAGGATGTGAAGGTACTGAGGTCAAAATTTAGGATGTGAAGGTACTGAGAACAATGCTAAAGGGGACTAGTCCAGGGGTACCGTCACTCGTAGGGTACCACATTTAAAGAGAGAGATGGACCAGATGAAGAGGGCTATGGAAGAAATGAAGGATTCCATGAAAAGAGTGAACCATGTGATTGACCTCGTCCATAGAACAGATTCCCCCTTCATTGCGTCCATCACCAGCCATCCTTTGCCTTCCAAGTTTAAAATGCCCACCCTGGATTCATACGACAGGACTCACGATCCTTGTAATCACATTGCCACGTTCAAAACAACTATGCATTTACAAGGTGTTCCAGATAAAATTATGCGTAGAGCCTTTCCTACGACCTTGAATAAATCGGCTAGAATGTGGTTTGGAAAGTTACCGCCAAACACTATAACTTCTTTCCAAAAATTAAATAAGTTGTTCTTTAACAACTTTGTAGGTGGACAAAGGCAAAAACAATCCTTGTCCAGTTTGTTGAGCATAGAGCAGGGAAAGAACGAGAGTCTACGTTCATTTAACAGCCGTTTCAATTAAGAAGCCTTGTTGGTGGATGAGATGGACAATATAATTCTCTTGGCAGCCTTCTACAATGGAGTTAGTTCGGACTTGTTCATTCATAAGCTATATGACAGGAAACCACAAACGATGGCTAAGTTGATACACTTAGCCTAAAGCTTCATGAATGCAGAGGATGTCATCATTGCTAAGAAGAAAAAGAAAGGTGAATGACTAGAGCAAGGTCCTCGTCCAAAGAAAGCCAAAGTGGGGGAGTGTAGACACTTGATTTTGCACCCATGATTTAATCAAGGAGAATGACTTAAATGACCATTCATGTACCCCAAAAATCATAATTGCATCACATTCATCAATTTGTTCTTGCATTACATGCATCATTTTGTCTTTGCATTACATGCATCATGTCATTCATTACATATCATGAAAATGATCTTGAGATTCTAACGATCACAACGGTGTTTCTAGTTTTCAAATCGGACCATCGGATCAAAGGTTATCACATGATCAAGTTTGCACGGTCAGCATACGTTGCGTCTAGGTAGGGTCGACCATACACGATTAATTTAAATTAATTCTGATTGGTCAAACAATTAAAATTAATTAAATAATTTTATGATTGGTTGATAATTGGTGTTTAAGATAGGGATGCATGCATAGGAATAAAATGGATGATTGGATAACAATAAAATTGTGGATAATCTGAATTTTATCATGATTTATTTTAAGGGATTTACACACAAGATAATATTTCAAGATAATTATTCTTAAATAGCCTGAATGATCCAAAAAGAGATGAAAAAAATTATGCATGGAGGATGAAAACACGTCTAGATACAAAGATCAGTCAAAATACCTTAGAAAAGGAATCTAAATGGCACCTGAACACGAAAGCGTGTTTGGCATCCAAGAGCCAATTTGGCACTTTTGGAGTGCCGAACGACACTTTACAATTGCCGAACTTCCATCATGTGGGCTTTGGCCCAACAGCCTTCAGGTGACAATAAGGCACACCCTTTTCGACCTTTTTGCAAGAAGATGCGTCCAGATTCAAACCCTAATCATCCATACCTATTGTTTAGAATCCTGTGACCTCTATAATTAGAGACTGAACCTCATAATGCAGCACCTTTTTTCTACGCTTTGGGAGGCATACGTTTTAGGCTCTTAAATTGCCCATATTTTCAAATCACTTCTCTGGGTGTTGCTACTTCAATTAGAGTTTTTAGGTTTCAAAGAGAATTGCATAAATTACTTTGAACCCTAAAACATCCTCTCAAGAACAAAGAGTGCTCACATAAGAGGTTGTTTCTTTACCCTTTTTCTTATGATGTGATGATGCATGTTATATCTCTTTCTTTTTCAAATAGTCATAACATGAATTGTTAATTATTGTTGTTTTTTTTATCTGATTGTTATAATCTCTTTCTTGAATGTCAATAACATGCGTATAATAATTCTTTTTATTAAAATAAAACAGATCTACATCTTTCTTAGATGTAGATCTAGATTTTTCTTGAAATAAAACATATCTCCATCTTTTCTAGATGTAGATCCGAATTTTTCTCAATATAAAAACAGACCTACATCTTTCTTAGATGTAGATCTGAATTTTTTTCAAACAATAAGAGATCTGCATCTTTATGAGATGCAGATCAAAATTTTTCTCAAATCAAATTTGATTTGTATCTTTCTTAAGATACAAATCTGATTTTTTAAAACATGCAAATTGTTGAAATAAAGAAAGAGATCATGTATTACTATGTTTGTGTTTGTTTTAATTCAAGATTGCATAAATTCATATTATGTGTGAAACTCTCTTCTCAAAAAAAAAAAAATCTTTTCTATTTTTTTTTAAAAAAAACATATAAAAAACAGATCTGATTTTTCAATCATTAAAAATAATTTTTTTTTTAAGTTCTCAAAAACATATATGATTTTTTTTTTTGTCATTAAAAGCCATTTTTTTTACCAATCAAAACAAATCTGAATTTTCAAAAAAAAGAAGAGACTTCATTCATAAATAAATTTATGTGATTTAGTTTTTAATTCACAGGTTCAACATATCATTCATGACATGCATAAAATGGTACATTGGTCACAAGAGTCTAGAGGACCAGACTTTGTCTGGGCGAAATGGGTGCCTAACACCTTCCCATTCCATAACCTAGCCTCTGGATTTAGGTCTTTGGTTAAGTAGATCTAGTCTTGTCTTTATTTTATTTTTGGTAGAATGTAACTAGGACCGAAAGCCTTGTAATTACTTGGTAGTTTGTAACTAGGACCCAAAACCATGTAATTTTTCAATTTTCCACTTGTGTAATTTTTTATTCAATCAATGAAGAGAATAATTTAGTCATATATTTAGTTTTTCTTATTTTTTGTATAAAAAAAATAAGTGGCGACTCCACACCACTTACCCAAAAAGAGAGGTGCCCTAAAAAGTATTCCAAACATCTCTCCTTTTTGAGGGGCACCGCTTCAGGCGAGGTTTCTCATAGGGAGAAAAGAGACTAGGATAGCAAGAAGGAAGGGTCATCCTCAGGATGATATTCCAAATACACTCCATTGAACACTTCGCTCGATCAGGTGTTGATGCAGATAAATGATGTTCCATCTTTGAAATGGCCAAAAATAATGAAGGGAGATCCATGCAAGAGTAATAAAAGCAAGTATCGTTGCTTTCATCGCGACCATGGGCATGATACAGACGAGTGTTATTATGACTTGATGCAACAGATTGAAGTTCTTATCAAACAAGGAAAATTGAAAAATTTCCTTGGACGAGATCATAAGGATGAGAGACAACTGATAAAAGGCAAAGTGGAGGAACCAATACGTCCATTGTTTGGAGAAATAAAGATAATTGTAGGGGGCATGTCTACAGGAAGCTCGTCCAAAGTCAAAAAGACCTACTTGCGGGTCGTCCAAAATGTTCAACTGTTTGGACGACCACCGAGGATGATCAAAGAAGATGAGCCAGACATTGTTTTCATGGACGAATATGCCAGACCTACTTGTGGATTGTTCGTCTTCATATAACACTATCATTGGATGACCAACTCTAAATAGTTGGAGAGCTGTAACGTCAACTTACCACTTTTTTGTCAAGTTCCCAACAAAGTATGGCATTAGAGAAGTAAAAGGAGATCAATTAGTTGCAAGGGAGTGTTATATAGTAATGCTTGTCGTGGACGAGCAAATGTAGACGATGAACATTGAAGAAATGAGAGTACTAGCTAAACTGATTGAAGTGTTAGAAGATGTGCTGCTAGACGAGTCCAACCTGGAGAAGTTTATTAGGATTAGGGCAAGTATGGAGGAAGATACGAAGCAAGATCTTGTCAAATTCCTTAGACGAAGCACATATGTTTTCGCTTGGAGCCATGAAGACATGTCAGGGATTGATCCGAGTATGATCACCCATCGTCCAAATGTATCTTTGTCTTACAAGCTTGTTCTTCAGAAGAAGAGAATGTCTACTCCAGAACGAGACAATGCCATCAAGGAAGAAATTCACAAGTTAATCACCTCAGAATTCATTCGCAAAGTCTACTACCCTAACTAGCTAGCTAATGTAGTAATGGTCAAGAAGGCTAATGGCAAATGAAGGATGTGTGTAGATTTCACAAATTTAAACAAAGCATGCCTCAAAGACAGTTATCCTCTTCCACACATTGATCAGTTTGTGGATTCAACAACTGGACACTAACTATTAAGTTTTATGAATTCATTTTTAGGATACAACTAGATCAAGATAGATGAGGCAGACCAGGAGAAAACATCTTTTATCACAAGTCAATATTTGTTTTGTTATAAAGTTATGCCATTCGAGTTGAAAAATGCAGGAGCCACCTACCAAAAGTTAGTCAGCCACATGTTTCGTTCACAGATTAGGCGAAACATTAAAGTGTATGTAGACAACATGCTGCTGAAGAGTGCAAAGGAGACGCAACATTTGGACGACCTTCAGAGACCTTTGATACACTTAAGCAGTACAAGATGAAGTTGAACCCGAGCAAATGTGCTTTTTGCGTTGCCTCAGGGAAATTCCTTGGTTTTATGGTTTCACAAAGAGGGATTGAAGCAAACCCTGATAAGATCCAGGCAATCCTAAACATTGAACCTCCGAAGACTATCAAAGACGTCTAGAGCCGCACTGGATGAGTGGCAGCCCTTAACAGGTTTGTTTCAAAAGCCACTGATAAGTGTTTACCGTTTTTCAAAATATTAAGGAAGGCATTCGAGTAGATGGACAAGTATCAACGAGCCTTTGAAGATTTAAAGAATTATCTTGCTTCAACCCTGCTACTGAGCCTATCCAAATCAGGAGAGGAGTTGTATATCTACCTAGCAGTGTCTCCCCCATGTAGTAAGCTTAGCTTTGATCAAGGAAGAATGGAAGATACATAAGCCCATCTACTACACTAGCAAAGCATTGAAAGAGCTGAAAGACGATATCCACCAATGGAGAAGTTAGCATTTTCATTGGTGACAGCAGCAAGAAAACTTAAACCATATTTTCAAGCTCATGTAATTATTGTCTTGATAGATCACCCATTGAAGAAAGTTATGAATAAGTTGGAACCCGCTAGATGATTAATCTAGTAGGTAGTGGAACTCAGTGAGTTCAATGTGCGGTATAAGCCTAGAGAGGAATAAAAGCACAAGTCCTTGTAGACTTCATTGTTGAATTTACTCTTGCCAATAATCAGCAAGATGGAGACCAGGGGGCAAAATAGTGGGTCGTCCACATAGTATGCAAGAGGAATTGGGATCATTTTACAGTCACCAGAAGGAGATCGTTTGGAGTACGCCGTCCATCTATAATTCCAAAAAACTAATAATGAAGTTGAGTACGAAACCTTACTTCAAGGTTTGGAATTCGCCAAATCACTGAGGGCGGAATCAGTCCTCATCTAAAGAGATTCACAATTGGTGATGGGTCAAGTGAATAGGACATGTGAAGCTAGAGAAGAACGGATGAAAAGGTACTTAGAAAAAGTTAAGAAATGTATCAAAGACTTTACAACAGCCCAATTTCAACAGGTGCTAGGGGAGGAGAATATAGAAGCTAATGTCCTAGCCAAGACGACATCCTTGGACGAGACGGTCAATGAACAAGTTAAAGTCCAATATGTTCCAAGCATAGATGTTATGGAAGTGAATCAAATACATGGAGTTTTCAACTGGACCACCCCAATTGTTTCCTATCTCAAAGATGGAGTACTCCTTGATGACACTGAAGAAGAAAGGAAGCTAAGGATAAAAGCTGCAAAGTTTGTCCTCATTGACGAGGTGTTGTATAAAAGGGGTTTTTCTCAGCCTTACTTGAGGTGTTTGACTCCAAACATGTCCTTTTACGTCTTAAGGGACATTAATGAAGGAGCCTATGGAAACCATTTGAGAGTCAGATCACTAGTCCATCAGATAGTCCATGTAGGGTATTACTGGCCGACCATGCAAGCAAATGTCATACCTTATGTTAAAATGTGTGATAAATGACAACACTACAGCAACATTCCTAGATGACCATCAGAATATCTCACCCTTATGGTGGCCCCTTGACCTTTTTCCCAGTAAGGACTAGACATCCTTGGTCCCTTTCACATGGAAACGAGACAAATGAAGTTTTTAATAGTGGGGATTGATTATTTCACTAAGTGGGTGGAAGCAAAGCCCTTGGCAAAAACCACTCAGCAGGATGTTAGAAGCATCGTCTGGAAGAATATTATTTGTCATTTTAGGATCCTTAAGGTACTTATCTCAGATAATGGACGACAATTTGACAACACACCTTTTAGGGAATTCTATGAGCAATTAGGAATCAAGAATTACTACTCCTCACTCGCCCACCCACAGGCCAACGGACAAGCTGAAGTTACAAACCGATCCTTACTGAAGATCATCAAGGCTCAGCTTGAGGGGGCAAAAGGGATATGGCTAGATGAATTACCTAGTGTCCTTTGGGCATATAGGACAACCATAAGGACTCTTACTAGAGAAACTCCCTTTAAGCTATCATATGGAAGTGATGCAATGATACTAGCAGAATTTGGATTAACTAGCTACAAGGTGGCCCATAATAAAGAAGAGGAGAATGAAAAACAAGTCCGTCTAAACCTCGATCTCATTGACAAGGTAAGGATGGACGTGGAGCAAAGGGTGGCCCGCTACAAGAATCTAATGACTAAGTACCATGATGCATTGGTGACCTCGTCCTAAAAAGGGTATCCTTGGCCACTAAGGACCCTGCCCATGGAAAGCTGAGACCTAACTAGAAGGACTGTACAAAGTTATCAATTCCAAAAGGCGAGGATCATACTACCTAGAGGTCCCAGATGGACAGAAGCTAAAACACCCATGGAATGTGAAGCATTTGAGGAAGTACTACCAGTGAAAGCAACTCATCAAGAAGGTTTGCATGGACGAAATTAAGAAGTTTGTTTTTAGTATTTATGTTTTAGAATAGTGTGTTATGTTTTTAAGTATTTGAATTCCCTAAAAAGCGCTAGCTACTGGCATATGCTATGGACAACGTCATGAACTAAGTCCCTTTGTACATAAAGTAATTTAAATTCCCTAAAAAAGGACTAAGTATTAGCATGGACGAGATATTTGGACAATGCTATATACTATGTCCTTAGTATCCACAGACGATGCTATGTACAGATGTTGTACGTCCATGGACGATATTGTGTATAGACATTGTATAAAAAGCAGCTTAAATTTCTAATTTGAGCGTTTATAATTCTGAAAAATAAACATCCAAGTAAAATGATGGACGAGTAAAATCTCTGGACACAGAGAATGTCTTGTCATAAGCTATCCTTAAAAATGAGAGGAAGCAAATTATCATAAAAGACAATGATCAAGGGGAAGAACAAAATCCCCAACGAAACTCGTCCAAAAAGGATTAGAGACAAGAAAAGCATGCATGCAACATCTCATGGACGACATGTCCAACCTATTATATGATCCTAACTATGGACGGGAACAACCAAGTAAAATTCCAAAGTTTGAAGATGAGGAAATATATAAATATTCTCCAAAAAAAAGTCCTAAACATAGATGGAAAATACTTGGAATTAAAATCAACAATGTCAACATGAATAAAAAAATTCATAAATAAAAAAGGGTGGACAACCATCGTCCAAAAACCCTTATATAAAGTTAAGCCTAAAAAGGCAATTGTATCAAAGCCCATCTTAAAGCATAGACGAGACAAATATACTTAAACAAATTCAAAAGATCCAAAACAATGGATCACACGAAACACACACACACACACACACACACACACACACACACACACACACACACACACACACACACACACCACACACACTCTATTATAAGATAAAAACTTCAACATCCATATACTGAGGAGGATTTTCTCCGGAGGTAAGGTCGTCTTGAGTAGGCTGAGTTATGGCATCGTCTTCAACATTGACATCCTCAGAACTCATTTGGAGGAGAGAGCTTGCAGCACCAATATTGAGCTTGATAGGGCTGAAGTCAACATCAGGGAAATGTTCCATGGCGTCCATACGAAAGTCCTCAAAACCAGCAGCATAGTTCTTGTCCAGAAGGCCAGTGAACTCGCTGGACACTCTAAAATCCTTAACAGCATCCCCCTGGGCTTTCTTAAGAAGAGCACGAAGCTTGTCATTACCCTTCTGCAGGTGATCAAGACGAGTGTCCTTCTCGATGACATCTGCTTTAAGCTCTTCGACAAGATTCTTCAACTTCTTAACCTTGTCCATGGCCTTAGCTACTACATCAGCTCTACTCCTGCAATCAGCCTGCACCTCACGAACTCTTGCTTGCAACTTAACCCTCTCATGGTCCATCTTAGTAGTCTGCTTGGATGTTGCCATGAACTTTGACATGGCTTGTATATACAATTGGTTGAAAATGATGATTAGATGAGGAACATAAAATATGACAAGACAAAACAAAAGCAAAATAATAAAAACATACCTTTAAGAGATCATGAACAGCAGAGTGTTCAAATTCTTTCAAGGACATGTTTTAGTACACAACAATGTCCTCGCCAGTCACAACCTGTTGAAACCTTTCCTAGGCAGGATCTTTATTCTCAAGAAGGTTCAAAGGAACTCTTATGGAAGGTTGAGACGAGGTGGTTACAGCAGGCTTGGACGGAGTGACTCTAGCAGGGACGAATGAATCTAAGTCATGTATTTGAACGGATAGTTGTTGGGAAGCAGAAGGGATAGCATAACCTGGCTTGATGACCCTAGACTTGTATGACCCATGCTTAGCCTTCTTATAACCTCGACGACTTGGAAGATCACCCAAATCAATCATCTTGGACAATTTCTTTCTCTTGTCTTCAGCAGTAGGACGAGGCTGAGATTCGATCTCTGGCATGGTTCCCTCGTCGGCCAAGCCTTTCCCTTTGTTTTCTTTCATGGTAGCTATCCCTACAAAGAAAAAGAATGTTAGAACTTAGCTCAAAAAAATAAGAAAAATAAATTTTCTAAGTAAAAACTTACGTCTACAAGTGGTAAGCTCTTGGGCTAAAGCTTCAGGGGATGGTTCAGGTCCAAATCCCCAAGTTGCAAGATGCTGAAGAGTAACCAAAGATTGAAAACTTCTATCAACAAATAGACGAGCTTGCTAGACACACTTGAGATAATACCTACTCAAAGAAGGTCATCTGACAGCTTAAAAAAAGGGGTTAGACGAATACAAAAAAGATTGAAAATATAGAGTAGAAAAGAAACATACCTTCTAGACGAAGGTTCCTTATTTCTCCAGTATAAAGAGGAAATGGATTCCTACTTACCTCAACAAGGTTCCCAGCCTAAAAACCATAGAAAAAGAAGAACTCCGTCTTCCAGTTCCTATCAGATGAGAGAAGGGACCTTATTAATCTACAATCTATACCCCTGGCCAAGAACTAGTAAAAACCTAGGGATTGGCTAATTTTAAAGGGTTTGTAGTAGTAGAGGAGTTCGTCCACAATGAGAGGACGATCCCCCTCAAACATTTCCTTCCACAAAATTTGTATAGAGACAACCAACCTCCATGCATTGAGGTTAAGTTAACACACTCCTAAACCCAACCTGGTGAGTAGCTCTTTAGCAAAAGCGTTGAAAGGTAACCTTAGTCCCCCCAAGAGGTAAGCCTCGTAAATACCTACTCCAAAACAAGGGTCGCAACACCGCTCACCCCAGACGACTAACCTAGGGTTAAGATCATCTGGAATTTGGTACCGACTTCTAAGGGAGATAATCTTTTTTCATCCGTCTTAGAAGGGACACCAACAATGCAACTATAAACGGTTTCAACCTCGTTTGGAGTGGTGGATGAAGGAGTGCTGGAGGAGGTACCAGTATGAGACCCTAAAGCAGCCCTCGTCCTTAGCTCTTCCTGAAGAACCTCCAAAGGAACCCCAGGAACTCCTGACGTTTATTGCTCATCTATAGTATTCCCTCCACTGCTACTACTACCACTACTTCTACCGCCACTATTACTATTGGAACCACTATCATTAGTAATATCATGGTACTCGTCTATCTCCCTATTGTCACTGTTGCTAGACGAGGATACTATGATTTCAAACATTTTGAAATACTGAAGGAAACCCTAAAGATGAGATGGAGAAGATACTTGGCTCTAAATAAAGAAGGCCTAAAGACGCGAGAATACTCCTAGATGATGCGCTGGATGACAAATGTAAGAGAAGAAAATATTGGAAATATGAAGGGGTAAGAGTAGAATTCCACTATTTATAGGCAACAAAGCTGGTCATAGGAAACGATGTGATCAATTAGAAGAAGACACGTGGCCCTTTTCTTAAAAGACAAAACGACATTATTGATATACCTCGGATTGAATATGAAATTCAAAATTTCAAAATTTTGAAAATTTTTTTAAAAAAATTCTAACTAACAAACAACACGAGGACAAGGGGGCTACTAATGAGGATGAGCACCAAGTGTTATTTGTCCTTGTGTTGTCGTCCACAACACAGAAGAAATTACATCAGCTCGTCCAGGAATAAAGACATATGAAGGAACTCATCCATAGACAACCAAGTCATGCCATGAAGGAAGCTGTCCATAGACGAGTATATCTACAAACGACATGTACATGGACGAGTGAATCATACTTGGCAAGTTTTGTATAAAATCCTCCATTAGATTCACATGAACCAAATACAACACGTTGCATGATACGCGGAAGAAATTCCACATATAACGCCCCATGTAACCCATTTTCTTTGTCAACCCCCAACATTACCCATGATGGTAATTGATCCAAACAAGTAGACCCATGTCTAACCCTCTATAAAAGGAGTGAATTTCATTCACCCAAGGTAAGTTCTAACCATTCACTATTTTTTTTTTCCTTGTATCCTCGAGAGAAAACTGACTTAATCGTCGGAGGGTCCTTGGCTGGGTCACACTGGTCACCTTTGACAGTTCTTTCTTTCTTATCAGGATTGACAACTATTACCATAGCCCAAAGTATTTCAGCCTACTAATTTTCATGCTTCATCAGAAGTAATATTGATATAATGATTTTTGTAATAGGACTAAGAGGCATGATATTTGGACCAAAATTTAATTCCACTAGTCTATACATTTTGAGGACAGGAGGGTAGAGACTAGATAAGCAAAGACAAGCATATGCAAGATTTGATCTTACCATTCTTAAGGAGTTAAATATTTAAAGTACTTGTTCTTTACTTGAACAATATAACCTTTTGTGTAGTGGTCAACCTTTGTGTAGTGGACATTCTTAGAATAATAATTAGGAAGGATCAATTTTTCTGTGGATTCTAATTCTATATGATTTCTTACATTAATGACCTAGTTAATCAACGACCAGTCGTATTGTTTTAGTTCTTCTTTGCCTAAAGCGAGTGGTCAGAGTAAACATCCTTGAGAATATCACATTTTAACATTCACCTAGTGATGAAGAGGACACACAAGTTTTCATAATCATTTTCATAACTGTTTAGGTAAAACATCCATGAGAATTTGATGGTGTTTGACTGTATGACTTTGTTCTCTCTCTCTCTCTCTCTAAGTAAATACTTTTTACACAATCCAAAACAAGGGAAAAGCAAATAAGTTTGGATTGAAACTGTCTCCATCTAAAGATTTCACCACAGAAATAAGCAGATTGGAGATGGGAACTAGCCTACCAAAGAAACAAAAGCAGCCCATTGGGCAAGGAGATGGGTTGGTACATTAACCTGTCTCTCTCTCTCTCTCTCTCTCTCTCTTCAACCACTATGTCCAATTTTGTGTTTAACTATGGTGGATTTTATTTTATTTTATTTTTTTGGTGGGGGAATCAACGATGGTGGATCTTAACAGTGTTAAATTGAGGGGGTTCTCAGTACTCCTGAATGGTTAGAAATGTAAAAAAGTAAAAAATGAAAAGAAAATTTATCCTAATTTTAAGACAAAATATGAATTTTTTAACCTTCAATATTACCCATTCACGAATAAAGTAATTATTCATGGTTAAATCAAATAGAAAATAAAACAATTAGCCTCAAAAAAAGTCAAAAGAGATAAGGAGTATATGACATTATCTTTCATGTGCCATTTTTTTAATATAATACTATTAATATATTCATGTGGATTCCTATGGATCCCCATTTACAGTGGCGGCTCTAGGAATTTTTCTCATAGTGTTCCTTAAGAAGTATAAATTACACAATCTAATAAAAAGAAAAATTTATATATTGATAACAACAACAATAAAAAAAAGCAAATATATAAAATTTACAATTGCCTTCTACGAGTTTTTATATTTTAAAATCGTTGCATGATAGTCTCATTATCAATGCTACAAGCTACATCTCTTTCAATATACACAATCAAGCAATCATTTATCCATTTTTCTTCCATTCGATTGCACAGTTCATTCTTTATATATTTCATTGCTGAAAAACTTCTTTCTACTGTTTCAGTAGAGACAGTAAGGGTCAAAACTAACTTCACAAGCAAATAGACTAATGGATAAGTCTCATGCTTCCCTGTGTTCACTAACTTTTTAGCAAGTTCACTAACTCCTTGAAAGTCTAAAAACAAGTCATTGTTGCGCATATCAAAAATGTAATTTTGAAGTTGAGAGTCAAGTGCCAAGATATCTGTCCCATAAAAATCAGATGGAGAGAAATTTACTAGACGTATCAACTTTTCCTTATCAAAAACCACAAATGAATCACTTGGATTCAAGCAAGTCATACAAAGTAGCAAATCAGTATTTACCTTTGAAAAACGGTTGTTAAGCTCTTGAAATTGCATATCAATGATTGTGTAGAATAGCTCAACACGATAATGATATAAATTTTTATTTTGTTGGGTGTTGTGTCAAGTATTTCAAATATTTCATCCATGTTCAAGATAGGAATATCATGTGTGGTACAAAATAAAGACACTTCGGTCAATAAAGATATCCATTCATCATCTCTCATCACTTGCAATCGTTGCTTAGACATTTTAGCGAGATCCATAGCATTTACTATATCTTGATTTTTTTTTTGCAATGCTATTGACAACTCATTTGTGATCCTAAAAATGTTTTTCATCAAGTGTTGAATAAAGACAAATTTAAAAGATAGAATTGATCTCATAATAGATCGAGCTTCAACTTTTTGGTCAGAAAGGCCATCTTCTTCAATATTCTCAAGTACATCAACAATAGCAAAGAATATCAAAATCAAGTTGAGAATAGTCTCATAATATGATCCCCAACATGTATCACCAGGACATTTAAGATTTGTCTCTTGATTCAAACTTTGTGTTAGGAAATATGTGATTGGATGTTAGGAACATATGTCAACATGTTATGTATTGGCTAATCCTTTGACAAAACGCATTTTACTTGTAATTGGATAGATCTAGGATGTGTTTAATACTTCAAGAAATAAGGTTTCAAGTTCAAGTGTTAAAGCCATGCAAGTCTGTTCTAGAAACAAGTGAAGAAGTGCTGTTCATTAAAGCTCGACAGCTAAAATCTATCGAGGTTTAAAAGAGCTGTTTTAGCCCGAGGCTCGATAGTTGCTCAACAGTTATGGTATCTGTCGAGGTTTATGAAACTTAGTTTTTCTAGACTGATTTTCATCTAATCCGTTATTATGTGTTTGGGCCTTCTTTTCACACAACCCTAAACATATATAAAGATTATTTTAAGGGTCATATTAGGTTGCACAGCCAAGAGCACAATTGCACGAGAGCATAATTCCACAAGTGTGACCGGAAACCTAGTTTGCCCTAATTCTTGAGAAGCTTTTGTGTTTGTACACCGTAGGGTTTTGTGACCAAGCAACTTCGTGATCTTCATGTGTTGAAAAACAGAAGAATTTTGCAACCAACATCATTCTTAAGTTGGAGATCAAGTCGTGTACTAGGATCCGCACATCTATTGGTTAGTCACGTACTAGGAGCCGTGTGTTGAAAATGAGAGATTGTCACTACTAAACAAGTCCAATTGGGCATTGGGGTAAGAGTTCAACTATAGGTTCGTATAAGGTACTGGGATTCCTTTACTTGTATCCGCTTGTTTTTAATAATAGTGGATTCTCAGGAGTGGTGACCTTAAAATCACCCGGTAAGATTTTTGTCGTATAGATTTTCCCCATTCGTAAACAAATCACCGTGTTATATTTAATTTTTGCTGCATATTTAGTTATTTGGTGGTTTGTTTGTGCTACCACGCTCATTGCATATAATTGAATCTAATTAATTCACTTGGCTAATTAATTGGTTAATTCATCACAAGAAGTCAATACATTCTTGGCCTATCAAGTGGTATCAGAGCAGGCACACTCTGATTAGGGTTTAATTTTTGTTGTGAGTGACCCCTACTTGTCATGGATGAAGGACAGTCACTTATTGTACCTCCTTTATTTAATGGAACTAACTATGTATACTGGAAAGTACGCATGAGAGCTTTCTTGCAATCCTTAAATGAGAAGGTGTGGCAAACTATGCAGATAGACTAAACCAAGCTGAAGGAAGCGCCAGTCGATAGGGATGATGCAAAGATTAGACGGCTAACTTCAACAGCAGAGCATTGAATGCCTTATTCAGTGCGGTCACAAATAAGGAGTTCAAGAAGATCTCCTCTATTGAAACTGCAAAGGAGGCGTGGACCATGCTCTAGACAACCTATGAAGGAACCAAGGATGACAAAGATTTGAAGGTTCAGAGGCTCACTACTAGCTTTAAAGAAACCAAGATGGAGGAGGATGAGTCATTTGATGAGTTCTATGCTAGGCTCAAAGACACAATGAACTCAGCATTTAATCTTGGGGAAACCATTCTAGAACCCAAGATTGTGAGAAAAGTACTCAGATCTCTGCCTGAGAGATTTCATGCCAAGATCACGGCTATTGATGAATCAAAGGATATTGATAAAATTCCTTTGACAGAACTTGTTGGAAATCTGCAGACCTATGAGTTGGGTTTGTCTAGGCTCGAGAAGTCAAGCAAGAGTAAGAGCATGGCACTGAAGGCGAAGAGCAGTGACAGTATTGAGTCTTCCGATGATGAAGATTCTAAAATGAAGTCCTACATCACTTGGCAATTCAAGAAGTTCATGAAGAATGCCAGTGCAAAAGGCTTCGACAAGGACCGTAGGCAATCAAGTTCTTCATAGTCTAAGATCCAAGATAAAGGGAAGAAGGATGCTAAAGATGGCAATCAATACACTGTTCTTACAGAGCCTAAGTGTTTCGGTTGTCAAGGATTCAATCATATGAAACAAGAGTGCCCCACTTAACTCAAGTCTATTAGGAAAAGCAAGGCACTTGTTGCTACCTTGAGTGACACTGAACTTGAAGATGATATCGAAAATGAGGATGACGGAATCCTGAATGCCTTCACCACTACTGTTAATCCTACTAAAGGGATTGTAGAAGATGTGGATGAAGAATAAAACTTGGTGCAGTCAAAATTTGAGAAGATGGATAAGCAAGATGACATTCATACAGCCTATGCAAAGTTATACAAGGTCTCGAAGAAACATGAGAAGCTGTATAGGTTGGTCACCGAGAAGCTGTATAGGTTGGTCACCAAGAAGCTCAGTGATGTGGAGCTTGAATAAGAACAACTCTCCACAAAGTTTGATGAAGCAAATCAAACAATTGGAGCACTAAGGTTTGAGAACAATTTCCTGGCTAAAAAGACCAAGAAGCTTAAGGTAGAACTGTTCCAAGTGAGAGCTCAATTGGAGAAGACCTCAAGTACAAAGCTCGATGAGATGCTTAGCATGCAAAAATCTGCCTCCGATCGAACCGGTTTAGGATATAATTTTTCTTCTTCTAATATTGCTTCTTCTAGTACTACTGTTTTTGTTTCTCTAGCTAACAATGTTGATTCTGAGAATAATGATGCTAAAAATGTGATAGCTAGTGAGAATATAGACAATGATAAATCTATCTTAGGAGCACCCCCTAAGTTTGTTAAGAAAGAAACCAAAAATCCTAGGGCTAAGAAAAATAATGCTCAAAAGTCTAAAGAAAAGAAGTAGCATCTCTATCATCACTGTGGCGCAACTGGACATACTCGACCAAATTGCTATAAGTGGTTAGCCACTCAACAGAGCAACAACATGATGTTGTCGGGAAGCTAGAATCAACTTTCATCCTTTCTTGCACCTCTAGGAGATCTTTTTAAAGCCCTCATGTTCCTTTCGAACTTGAACAGTTTCAATTCTTCCCCCTCACTGCCGGTTCAAGGGTTTGCTCAAAGGAAAGGTTCTTCCAAGGTGTGGAAGGAAAATGGCTCTAAGTGATTTAGTCACTTTTTCACTCTTTCCCTCTTTTTGTTATGCTTGTATTACTTATGTGTTTTTCTTTTGAGACAGTCTAGTTTTCATGCATTGCTTTATTTGAATTGTCTTTGTTTGGTTGTTTTTCAGTTTTGTTTTTATTTTTTTTATTTTGTTTTTCATTCATAAAAAAATTAAAAGTCAGAAAAATACAAAAACAATGTGTGTGTACATTGGTACTTGTGTACCTTGAATGGCCAATGAAACAAAGTTTCTAAACTTTGTATCGATTGTAGCTTGGATGAGCATTTCTATGCATAACTAAGAAAGTGAGCTTTGTAGCTCTTTGTTTGTGATGAGTAAGGTTAAGTAATCTCTTATACTTAACACTCATATCACTCGTTTTGATGGGAAGGACTAAAAAATCTTAAGAGAAAGGCATAAATAACCATCTCATCACTGTTGCCTACCAATCATGAAATGACATCTGTATACTTCAACATAGCAAAAGTGCAATATCAAAGAGCTTAACATAATTGGGTATTTCTTTTCTCTCTCTTATATGCCCATGCATGATATGCTTAATAAAAGAAAAATATGCAAAGAAACAATTAAAAAAATAAAGATCAAAATGTTTTATATATGATTGCAAGCGTGTATTCTAGGAGATGTGAGAGTTATAGGATGTACCTCGAAGATGAAAGTCCCCATTAAATAGTTATGATCTTGTGTGAGTTAAATTGATTTACTCATACCTTAAATCATCATAACATAGAGACACTTATGCAATCTTGCGATTTTTTCACACACAACACGCAATATTCTTTGCTACATTTGATACATGTGCAGGTTCAATGTGATTTGGCTATCACAAGTTTTACATGCACTAATGTATGCTCACTAAACTGTCTTAACTTGTTTTTGAAATATAAAATAAATTAGACTTGTTTAGTGTGTGTGTGTGTGTATGTGCTTTGGACCTAAATGCATGACAATTTTTTTCATTGAGAGATGATTTTGAGAGCTTAAAATGTTGCTTGGATCTTTGGTTGAGTCCGATGTTTGATTGCATTCATATTTGTGTTTTTCTTTTCTAGAAAAACTGTATTAAGCAATCTCGACAGCTCCTTAACACCTCTCGACACCTTGCTTATCTATCGAGCTCTTCAGCTTCTTTTTATCGCAATCTTGATAGCTCCTCGATCCATTGAGAAAGTTTCTGTCTCCTTGATAGCTCCTCGATCCATCGAGCTTGTTTTTGCTGTGGACACATGCTCGATAGCTACATCCGACAACAATTTTAAAGCTTGACACCTCTGAAGACCTCTCGATCTATTGCTAATTACTGAGCTTCTATATATAGGGTCAACGCGATTTGAATCTCATTTCTCTCGATCTCTCTCAATTACGGTTGTCTCTTCACCTCCCAAAACCTCTCATTCTCACTCCAAACTTCATCCTCAAGGAATTTTCGGCCTAGATCAAGTTTTTCTTCACTTGGTAAGGGTCTTCATCCTACTTTTACATGCATTTCGTGCATTCTAACCTAGATTTTAGGGATTTGATGAAAATTTTGGGGTTTTTCAAAATCAAAGAGGTTTATGCAAAATTTTTGGGATGGGTTTTGTATTTTTGATCTTAAAACCTCATGCATTGCATGACATGTGCATTATAACGATGTTTCATGCATTTTAGATGCAGGTTTACAGTATGGGTTTGGATTGGACTGAGCTCATGATGTATTTACTATTGCATATCACATGTTCATGCATTCTCATGTTTACGTACCTTTAAGTTTCTATATTTTGCTATATTGTATCTTGTTGGTGCTTCTTTTATTCTCTCTCTCTTTCTCTCTCTCTCTCTCTCTAGTTTACGTTAGTTGCGTCATGACACCTAAACGTAAGTCTACTCCGTCCCAGAACCCTCTTCATTCCAAGGCATCTACCTCTTCTGATCCTACCCCTCCTTATATTCGATTCCGTGATGATAAAGACCGCAAAGAATTTTCAAAGAACTTTTCTAGGCGAGGCATTCATTCGGAATGCCAAGTCATTTTGTCAGACTTCTCTAACACTAACCTTCCCACTGTTATTCACAGTAGGGGTTGGAAGTCACTTTGTGATGTCTCGGTCACTTGTCCATCCTTGCTGATCTAGGAGTTTTACTCCAACGTGCATGGATTTGATTATTCAGTACCTGTCTTTGTTACTCGCGTTCAAGGTACGCGCATCGTGGTTACTCCGGATATTGTATTCGACGTGCTCCATGTCCCTAGGGTAGAACATCCTGACTACCCTAGTTGTGAGCATCTTAAGACTATATCTAAAGACGAGCTTATTTCTACTTTTTGTGAGCGACCTTCCGATTGGGGTGAGTGTCAGTTTACTTATTGTTCGACCTTTACTAAAGGTCCTAGGTTCATTAACATGGTTATGACCTTTGTTTTGCATCTTCTCTCTTACTATAACTCTATTATAGAGCCCCGTGCTTGATTTTTGTTATCCCTCATAGAGCATCTTACCATTGACTTTCCTTCTCATTTCATTCTTTCCATCATCGATGTCTATAAGGATACGGCCCGTAATAAGCTCATCTTCCCTTCTGCTATCACGAGGATTCTACGCCACTTTTTTGTTCCCCTTCCCGTGTTCAACCACTTCCATGTCATATGTACCGTAGATGCCACTACCATTAAATGGAGCGAGGCGCAGCTACATTCGAGTCAGTCTGGATCAACGGTGCCTCCAGCTTCTACAACTCCATCCACATCCGCTCCTTCTTCTTCTATGGGCGGTGTGACACTCAAGGACATCATGGCACAGCTTATGCGCTTGGATGCTTGCCTCGACACTCTCAATGATGAGTTGTGTCAGGTGAACACCCGTGTTAGTCGTTTTACACGTCAACAGGCTATCATGGGTGGTTTCGTTGCTTCTCCTCCTCTTACTCCAGAGGCTTCTGAGGATGAGGATGATGATGGTGATGCTGCAGATGGTGATGCTAGCTCTTCTAGTGATGATGAGATGTCTACTTAACACTCTTACCCTATGTGACTGGTGACAAAAAGGGGAAGTAGTTTTGGGATGAGAGTAGTCATACTCATAGGGGAAGGGTTAGTATAAGAGGTTTCTATTAGGGGTAGTGTTCATATTTCTGAAGGATGTAGTGAGGATTTTGATGTATCTTTTTCTTTTCTTTTCTTTTAGATACATTCTTCTTGTACCTTAGGTCTTGTGACTATTTGACATACATTGTATTTATATTTGCATTATATATATGTTGATGTATGTTATTTCACCTATCTCTCCATGTTTTGTTTCTTTTCTCCTTTTATACACACGTTTCTTATTATCTGTATGAAATCTTTTAATTCTGCTACATACAAATATGCCTTGATGAGTTTTGTTTAAGTGTTTCAGAAATAAAGGTTGTCAAAGTCTTCTTGCCATAAACTCTCTTCTTGCCAAGTTTTTCAAGAGTTTGTGTTAGGATAGATTTTATTGTACTTAACAAGTGAGTATGAGTTGAGTGATTTATGACTCCTCTCATATATTCATTTGTTTGTTGTGGTTTTGTCACGGATTGCCAAAGGGGAAGATTGTTAGGACATATGTGATTGGATGTTAAGAATATATGTCAACATGTTATGTATTGGCTAATCCTTTGACAAAACACACTTTACATGTAATTGAGTAGATCTAAGATGTGTTTAATGCTTCAAGAAACAAGGTTTCAAGTTCAAGTGTTAAAATCATGCAAGTCTATCCAAGAAAAAAATGAAGAAGTGATACTTATTAAAGCTCGACCGCTAGCATCTATCAAGATTTAAAAGAGTTGTTTCAACTCGAGGCTCTACAGCTGCTCGACAACTATGGTATCTGTCGAGGTTTATGAAACTCAGTTTTTCTGGACTAATTTTCATCCAATCAGTGATTATGTGTTTGGGCTTTCTTCTTTCACAATCCTAAACATATATAAGGATTATTTTAAGAGTTGTATCAAGTTGCACAACCAAGAGCACAATTGCAGAATAGCATAATTCCAAAAGTGTAACCGGAAACCTAGTTTGACCTAGTTCTTAAGAAGCTGCTGTGTTTGTACACTATAGGGTTTTGTGACTAAGCAACTTTGTGATCTTCATGTGTTGAAGAACATAAGAACTTTGCAACCAACATCCTTCTTAAGTTGGCGATCAAGTCGCGTACTGAGATCCGCACATCTATTGGTTAGTCACGCACTGGGAGTCATGCACTGAAAAAGAGAGATTGTCACTACAGAACAAGTCCAATTGGGTATTAGGGTAAGGGTTCAACTGTAGGTTGGTATAAGGTATTAGGATTCCTTTAATTGTAACTGCTTGTTTTGATAATAGTGGATTCTCGGGAGTGGTGACCTTAAAATCACTCGGTGGTGTTTTTTCCGTGTAGGATTTCCCCATTCGTAAACAAATCACCATGTCAAATTTAATTTCCGTTGCATATTTAGTTATTTGGTGATTTGTTTGTGCTACCACACTCATTGCATGTAATTGAACCTAATTAATTCACTTGACTAATTAATTGGTTAATTCATCACAATGGGTCAATACATTTTTGGCCTATCACCTTGCCCACTTCTACATACACCATTCTCTAAATCTTCTTTAATTTTGGCAAATTGTGCATCTCAAAGAGCATCTTGTCTCTTACAAGAGCCTCCAACAATAGTTACTAAATTACTAACTACATAAAAAAATTCACCAATGTTAATGTGATTTTTAGCAACATCAACAAGTGTCAATTGAAGTTGATGAGCAAAAAAATGGATATAAAATGCTGACTTATTCTTTTTCAAAATTAAAGTTTTGAGACTATTGATATCACCTTGCATATTACTAGCCTTGTCATAATCTTGCCCATGTAGTTTCAAAAAACTCAAATTATGTTCACAAAGTAAACATTCAATAACATATTTGAGTGACAAAGCGGTGGTACTTGCTACATGTACAATACCAAGGAACCGCTCTATAATAATTCCTTTTTTGTTCACATAACGAAGAACGAGGGTTATTTGCTCTTTCAATGAGATACACGTGACTCATCAACTACTATTAAAAAAAAACTCATTGTCAAGATCCTCGATAATGGCTCTGGATGTTTCACGTGCAATTGCATTCACAATGTCTTTTTGAATATGACGGTGGGTAAGCTTGCTATTTTTCGGAGCTTTTGCAATACTTCATTGATAAATTCATTGTGATCCCCCAAAAATTGTAGAAGCTCAAGAAAATTTCCTTTATCACTTGAACCTTGAGATTTATCATGACCACGAAAAGTTAATCCCCGGCATAAAAGGAATTTTATGCAATCAACTATTGCATTTAATTGAGCCCGATATTCAATTTTATCTTGATTTGATTGCTTAACAAAAATACTTTGAATGTGTTGCTTTTCCTTTAGTAGATCTTCACTTTTCTTGACAGCTTGGTTATGAGCACTATTAACTCCTCCAACATAAGAATTTAACTTCTCTTTCTGATTCCAAAGTTTGAATCCCTTCATTACAAAAGTCTCACTTCCTCCTTGCTTACCAACAACTTGCCCAAATAGGTAGCAATAAAAACAAAATACTACATCCTTGTCTATACTATATTCCAACCAGTTTCTATTTACATACCATTCGGATCTAAATCAACGGGGCTTTCCAAAAAAAAAAATTTTAGAGGGTAATCATCATGGTGTTGGAAAACAAGATGACAAGGGCCTTTTTGTAAATAATATCTTCTTATTTCATCATGATTATTAGGATGATAAGATGATATCTTTTCTCGTAGCCTAGGATCTAAAGGAAGATTTTCTAAGTTAAAGTCAACCTGAATTCGCTTAGAGGATGAAGATGAATCTTGCACAAGTCCATAATTATAGCAAAAGAATAAAAAATAAACTATAAGTTCATTTGAAATATTAATAAAATTATTAATTATTGTTGTTTAGTTGTTTCATTAATTATAAAATTATTAATTGTTGTTTAGCCTAACATAATTTAATTTTTTTGTCTTTTATAATGTATTGGTTAATTAAATTATTAATTATTGTTTATTAGTTGCTTTCCCCAATTAATTATTGTTTAATTAATATCCCAAACAAACAAAATTAATTAGTTCAACTAATTACTATGGTTGTCTGATACTTGGAATATCACACTATTACTTAACAAAAAAAAAAAAAAGATAGTCAATAAATTGTGCAGCACAAAAACATATAGGTCGTATAGCTTAAGTCCAAGTCTAAAAAAGAGTGATTTATTACATATTTTATGACCATTAGTTGAACTAAGTATCTAGCACACAACACACAACACACAACCATATTTATTAATAATTAGTTGCACTATTGCACTAGCACACAACCACACACCCAATGTGCATTTACCCTGGCCCCATACCCCCATCCACCCTCCAATTCAACAAACAAGCTCCAATGCCCCATGATCCCCAATCACCATACTAGAGCCAATCAAATAAAGCCAATTAATTGTATCTCACCAAAAGATGCCAACACCAACATCAACACCAACAGTAAAAGACAATTAATAATCTCACCAACACCAATACCTTACACCAACACCAACACCAACACCAAATAAAGCCAAAAACAGAGCAAATATTAATAAAGTTATAACTAAAGCTAAGCAAAAGATCAAAAGCAACAGACAATCACAGTGAGAAATAGAGAATTAGAGAGAGAGAGAGAGAGGAGATTCTGAGTCTCATACTCTCTCATTTCATAATTTCATTTCAGTTTTCACTTTCATAGTTTCATTCTTCAAATAAAGAGAGAAAGACTGAGACGAGCAGATGAAATACCCTGAGGTTGAGGGAGCAAGGAGGCTTGAAGCTAAGGGGCGGCACCGTCGGGACTCAGGTAGCACGTCGAGGCGAGGAAGACTGATCCGATCTCCAATCCGATGTGTTCTACCGTTTTGGAGCTCGAGTTTAAGGCCCGATCTGGCGATCTCCTTCTCAGCTTCTTTGATTCGTTGGTTCTAGCGTTCTGGAGCTTTCAGTATATTAGGTTTGTGGGTTAGGTTTTTCTTTAGGTTAGGTTTCTTTCTTTCTTTCAACATCTACTAGTGCTTGGTTGCGCCATCCGTTGGTTTCTAATTTCAGTATATTGGGTTTTGGTTTTTTTTTTTCTTTTTTTTTTTTGAGAATCCGTGGGTTTGCTACTATAATTTGTTGGGTTTGCTTTACCTTGTTTTTTTTTCTTTAGATTGGGTTTGTTTTACTGATTGATGTTCGACTTGCTTTATTACTTTTTTTTTTTTTCAGATTTTAGTTCAAAATTTTTTTTTGGGCTTTTTTTTTTCTTGAATGTAGAACCAATAATTTTTTTAATTTTTTTATTTGAGGGTGTTCCTAATTTTTTTTAAGGGTAAACAAATAAAAAAAATTTAAGTATTATATATAAAAAAAAAAATTCAATTCAGGGTGTTCTTGGGAACACCCTGGGCTCAACGTGGCGACGCTATTACACGTTTACACCAAAATCTAATTGGTATCTTGATCTGATGTTAAAGAGTAAAAATCACAAAAGCGGACGCCATAAGTTGAAACTCTATTTTATATATATATATATATATAATATACTATTTTGGTCCTTATATTTTGGGGTCACAGTCAATTTGGTCCTTACAATTTGGCAACAATCAATTTGGTTCTTGTTATTTTTAATTTACAGTTAATTTGCTCCCTACCATTAACTTATTAACGAAAAATATTTACGTGGCAAACAGTGTGCACAAGTGGCACACTTGAAGTTTTTTTTTTTATAGGGAAAACACGTCAAGCTTTATTAAGAAAATCCAGCAATGTCAGCTAGGACAACAAGAAGTAAGGGTGGTGGAACATCCTCCATCCACACCGAAAAATCTGAAATACAAAAAGCATGTTTTGCTAACTTATGCACAACCTTATTACCCTCTCTCTTTATCTCTCTTTACATGAGAGTAAAGTAATTGACTAAAAAAAGTAGCATTAAATCTAATATCCTTAATTAACAAACCATTCGAGGACAAATAGGAGCTGTAATTGATCAACGCCAAAGCCAACTCCAGTGAGTCTAACTCCAAGACACCGCGATGAAATCTCATCTGTGATGTAAATGCCAATGTTGTTGAAGCTGTCAGTGCTTCAATCTCCAAGGCCGTGTATACGTTGGTAGTTGTTTAGACATTGGAGCCAAAACCATGTCGTAGTCATCTCGGATCACCACACCAATGCTTGATTTTTTTGTTCTTTGAATGTAGCACCATCACCGTTAATTTTCACCACTCCTTGTGTTGGAGGGAGCCACTTGGTCTGAGGGGAAGTGGCTGCAAGTTGAGGATAGGATGGCAAAGGTAGAGTCTGTGCAAACTCGACAACACCCTCTTTTGCCTTTGCAGCAATCATATGAACGCTGATGCTGAGTTTATTCAAGAGTACTTAATTCCTTTGAGTCCAGATTAGCCAAGCTGAAGTTGAGAACAGCTCCAAGTTCCGATGGATTGTGATGAGCCATGATAGTAGTTCCTTGAAGTTCACAAAGGTGCGGTTTCTTCGACAATGCCACTGCGCGTCATCCTCCCAAACCACATCTAATTCGCTGCATGACCAAAGAGTGTGGAGTGATGATTCTGGTACCTATTTGCAACGATCACAGGTTGGGTTCTCAAGGATTGTTCGACACACCAAATTTTCTTTGGTTGGTAGTGAGTTTCAGCATGCCCTCCACATCAATTTTTTTTATTTTTTTAGGAACTTGCACAGACTAGATTTTCCGCCACAGATGTTTGTCTTGCACCCTATTCTCTTCATTGAACTCGATTTGCTCTTCTGCTTTCAGGAACCTATACCCGGACTTAGAGGTGTAATTGCCATTGTTTGTGAATGGCCAAAACAGACTATCCTCTGCTTCACACCGTAAGAGTGGGATGGCTTTGATCAATTCCGCTTCGATAGGGGTGAAGATGACATCTATCATCTCATGGTTCCACTGCCATGTAGTCTCCTCAATCAAAATCTCCACTTTAGCATCAGCCAATGTTTCAACCATAGGAGAAAGAACCTATGGTGGATGCTTCCTTGGCAACCAATGGTTTTGCCATGTACTCATTGCCTTGCCATTCCTAATCCTCCAACGGTAGCCCCTAAGTAAAACATCCCTCCCATGTAAGATACTATTCCAAGCATGTGACCCACCACTTTGTGTGCTTGGCCTCCATAATTGTACAATTTGGAAAGAAGCATGCCTTGGAGACTTTGTAAAATAAGGAATCTGAATTTTGCAAGAGTCTCCAAGCTTGTTTTGCCAACAAAGAATCATTGAACATAGCTATGTCCTTTATCCCCCCTTTCGCCCCACCAAAATTTCTTGATCATGGTTTCAATTTCATGGCAAAGACCCAATGGGAGTTTGAAGCATCCCATAGCATAAGTTAGGATGGCTTGAATGACTGCTTTTATGAGAACCTCACGACCGACTTGAGACAAGAGCTTCCCTTCCCATCCTTGTAACTTTCGCCATACCTTTTCTTTAATAAAATTGAACCCTTCCTTCTTCCTTCTACCCACCAAGGATGGCAGCCCAAGGTATTGCTCAAAGTGTACAATTTCTTGTAGACCCAAGGCCTCCTTAATTTCATGTTTGGTTGCTTCAGTGGTTGATTTACTAAAGAATATGGTTGTTTTGTTTTTTTTCACCTTTTGACCCGACTCCCCTTCATATATCTCAAGGATGTCAATAATTTTCCTACATTCATCACCCGTTGCCCTACAAAATAGGAGGCTGTCATCTGCAAACAATAAATGGGTTAGTGCTGGGCCTCTCTGACAAAGAGAAAAACCTTTAATATCCCCCACACTTGCTACATGTTGGATAAGGCTATGAAGACCTTCCGTGCATAGAAGGAAGAGAAAAGGAGATAATGGGTTTCCTTGGAAAATGCCTCTAGTGGGGTGGATTAATTCTTGTGGTTCACCATTGACCATGATGGAATAAGTGATTGTTTTTACATACACCATAATCAGTCCAATCCATCTCTCCTTGAAGCCCATTTTCCTCATGACATTTTCAAGGTACCCCCATTCCACCCGATCGTATGTCTTGCTCATAGGGCTGTCCATCTCACCTGTTGACCCACCTAACCAGCCTGTACCCGACTCGCTACAGCCCAATCCGATAGCTCCGATGGTATAACGTGGGTCCCGAGCTCCAAAACCTAACGTCAACGGTTCGGTTTCGGTTCCATTCCTTAAAAACCCGTTCAACCTGACCCACCCGAAGAGAGAAAGGACCCCCTGCAATTTCAAGCTTTCTGGTGAGTTTTCCAACATGATTTCATAGATTTCGGCAACCAAAACACCAGATCCAGCGATTCTAGGCACAATTTGGGGGAAAAGCATCGAATTTGGCAAAATTTTTGCCAGATCCGGCTAGATCGCACCAGATCTTGGACCAAACGGGAGAGATTTTGCCAATTTCTAGTTTTTTCAGTACTCTCCGGTGGGTTTCGACCTCACCCGAAACTGCCTCTCACTCGACGGGAAATCGACGAGTAAAACCCAACCCTAATATGGGTCGATTGCAGGTCTGGCACCTCCCTACCCGATCTTCGGCGGGTCAGCTGCGGGTTGGGCACAAATCCAACTCGCCCAACCCGTGGACAACCCTACTTGCTCATATCAAGCTTAATTGCCATGTATTTCATACTATTTAGAGACTCAAATGCAACAAGTATATTATCAGAGATCAATCTAGTCTTGGTAAAGGCTGATTGGTGCTCAGTGATGATGGTGGGTAAAATTTTCTTAAGTCTATTTACAAGAACTTCAAAGAAAATTTTATATAGGACATTGCACAAACTAATGGGGCGGTGTTGAGTGACATATTCAGGGTTTTTTTGTCTTAGGGATGAGTGTAATGAAGGTGTGGTTTAGAGAATGTGGGAGTGTACCTAAATTGAGCCATGATAGGACAGAACTTGTTACATCATTATCAACTACACCCCAAAAGTGTTGGTAGAACAATGGTGGCATGCCATTGAGACCAGGTGCTTTAAGCGGAGCCATTTGCTGAGATCTTCCTTTACTTCATAATCATGAAAGGGTGCAATTAAGGCATCAGTCATGTGTTCGGTGATGACCCCTAGGGATATGCTCCAAGGCTGCCCCTTGTAAAACCAAATTAGAAGAGGTAAAAAGTTCTTGGTAATAATTGATCAAGTGAGCTGCAATCTCAACCAGTTCCACTCTCCAATTTTTGGCCTCATCCATGATCCCACGGATTAAATTTTTCTTGAATCGTTGAGTGGCTCGACAATGTAAGAATTTTGTGTTATTGTCTCCATTTTTCAGCCAAAGTGTGTGTGATCTTTGGCTCCACATTTGTGGTTCCTTGTCCAAGAGAGTGTTTATTTCATCTTTAAGATCCCTAAGCCGTGCATTATGCCCATATACTTGTGCTTCATTTTGGGAATCACCAAAAGCTCTTTCTTCTTCGCCAATTCCTTTCTCACGTTGCCAAAAATATTATGGTTCCACCATGTAAGGTCTCTACCAAATTTTTCCACTTTTTTAATAATGTCACCGTCCCCATGCCCATGTGAATAGGATGACCATAAAGCCTCCACCATTTCAGCAGACCGCACATCCGATAACTACATCTCCTTAAATCTAAACAACTTCTTTCATGGTGGAATTTCCAAACCTGACAAATTGATATATAGAGGCAAGTGTCTTGATGGGGTACAATGAAGATGATGAACAGTTGTACCTCAAAATTTAAGAAACCAGTTAGCATTGGCCACACCACAGTCAAGTCTCTCCCAAATAGAATGGCTGTCTGCAAAATGCTTACTCCATGTGAGTGTTTTACCCACTAAACCAAGATCAAGAAACCCACACTCATCCAACACATCCCTAAATAGTTGCATTTACCCATGGTTTCGTATTGCTCCACCAAGTTTTTCTTCCAGTCAAATTATCTCATTGAAATCGCCTGCACACATCCATGGCACATCAGGATGATGGTTTAAAATTCTCAAACTATCCCATGCCTCACTCCGTCTTGAGGTTTCTGGTTCTCCATAAAAGCCGGTGAACCTCCACTCATTCGCGGAGCCTTTATCAATCCAAGTATCAATATAATAATTGGATGAATCTATCACCACCAAGTTCACTAATGACCTCCAAAAGAGGGCTAAACCACCACCATGCCCTACCCTTGGTACCACCCACTTGTGTCAAAGTCTAAATTTGTTTGAATCATGTCTAGCCTTACTTCGTCTGCTAATGTTTCGGCAATGAACATGACAGAAGGATCTTTAGCCCAAATTATATCACCAAGCTCTTTCTCTGTACGCAGGTTCCCAACCTACGACAATTCCACACTAAGCAATTCATGGCAATTGGCAAGGCTGAATATCAGCCTCCGCCAATTCGATACAGTCATCCTCCTCACTCCTTGAAATCTGAGAACGTTTGTTGGGTAACTTGGAATGATCATCACTGAGTGTCAAAATCTTTTCCCATAATTTAGATTACCTTGGGACACATCCTCAGTTGGTGTTGTAATTGCACGTAGAACCCTAGTCCAACGTGGCTTGGAAGCAAGTGTGGAAGCCCTAGGATTTCGGCTGTCATGTGCTGTGTCGGTTGCCTCATGCGGAATTATTTCCGAATTTAATTCTGGAATAAGTGTTGCTAAGATAATACCTTTCAGGTTTAGGATTGTTGTAGAATTTTCAACGGATGTATTTGGAGTTGATTTCGGAAAAGGGAAGGCTGAAGGGTTACCAATTTGGGTGGGAATATTTATAGGATCAAACTCCTTTAATGCCACGCCAATCTCTTTAAGGTGTAACTCAGTGATTTGTGGATTTGAGGGAGAGGAATAATTGCTATTAACAGGTTGAGCATTGTTGGACATTACTGCTGATGAAGAATGATTGCATGTAACGGATTGCATTAAATCCTAATGCTTCTCCATCGCAACTGAAACATTATGGCTTTAAATCTCCTCGCTGGCTTCATGGTTACTCAACGGTGGCGAAAGTAGTGCGTCTGCCTGAGTATTGCTCTGGTCCCTCCTATTCACGTCATCTATGTTCCCCCCTAAAGCCTTATTCCCCGAAGTTGGAGCTTGGTTCGGCCTAGACTTGTAGAATCCAGGGACTGAAATGACCTGTTTACGTGAAGATGAGAAGGGAGCTGCCCTGAGAGTTGGTTAGAATTGCTTCTGCTCCTGAGAGAGTGAACCTTCGCTATTCAACCAAATATTACAATCCTTGTCATCATGGTCGAAGCAGATGCGCCAATAGCAAATATTTGGTAACCTTTCATATTTGAAGTTAATCCAGACTTGTTTTTCTCACCCTATTGAAACCAATCATCCACGGCATAGAGGACCAGTAACGTCCATTGAAACTCTAACCCGAATAAAATTCCCTCCCTCCGATTCATTTGGGTTGGCAGTAGGTGTGACCTTCCCAAGAACCTCACAAATCTTCTCTACTGCCTTCACATTCATAAACTTTATAGGAAGACCGTGAACTTGCACCCAAAAAGTAGTCTTGTCCGGTGTGAGATCATCTATGGAAGAGTTACTATCATAATCATACCTTTCCATTACTATCAGGTGCTTATCGAATGTCCATGGTTCACTCCGGATTACTTTGTCAAGCTCAGCTTTGTTATCAAACACGAATAGTACTTTATGATCACCCAGATTGTGCACCCTGAACCCATTTCTAGAATGCCAAAGGGGAGTAAAAGTTTTTGCAATAGCATCAATGTTCAGTGTTCTTTTTGTGAGGAATTTTATGGCAATGACGAACTCTGGAGACCTTAGTTCCTCATCTAGAGAGCAGCCTGGATCTTCTTTGTCTGTCAGAGTAAGATGATTCCAATTGGTGGTCAAATCATCCATGGTGATGAGAGACAAGTGTACGAATGAAAAAAACTGCACTGTTTTCCCACTGTTTCCCAATAGCCCTTGAAAAAAAAAAACCCAAAAAAACCTTAAAATAACAGTATTATTCCAAGGAATACTATCACTCCTTCCTCTAGAAAGGACCTCTATTCTATTGTATAAGAAAAGCTAGAGAGAGAGCTCTTTTAGATGCAAAGAAACTCTTTTTGTGATTGTGTATAATAAAACTAGCTTGTAGTTGACGAGTTCAAGCACACTTATTGAAGTTGACGTGGCTAAAACATAATAATTAATTCACGTTAAAAATTCACCTCAGCATTAAATTTTTTTTTTTTTTTTAAAAATCTAAATCTTATTTTCTTTTCCCTTTTCCTGCCCTTTCTTAACAAGCAAACAAATCTAAATTTTGCATGTTTCTGCAGATCCAATAATTACATAAATTCTTACAAAAATAGTCACACATTTCAACACACGACGACCAAACAGATCTAAATTTTATAAATAAATAAACAAATCTAAACTTGCTTCATTTTTTTTTTCATATTCTCCTATTTTTCGTGAAGATCTCATCTAACTTCGGGTTTAGCACTTTTTGAAGTGAAGATTCTTTGTTACATTTGGTCATGTCATTCTATCACCAAATCTGAGATTGCAGACTGAAACCACGGACGAGTTCGTGAAGGTCCATGAACTTAGTTTCTTGGCCGGGTCAAAAGCATTGGAGCAAATGAATTTAAAGATCTTTTTGGTACAATAAGAAAGGGGCAGGAAAGATTAAAAGAAAAAAGGATTTTGATTTTTTTATTTATTTCAAATGATGAGGTGTAATTTTTTAATGTCAATTAATATTTTTTTAGCCATGTCAGCTTCAAGTATGCTCCTTGTGCACACTGTTTATCACGTAAGCACTTTCTGTTAATAAATTAATGGTAGAGATCAAATTAACTATAAATTGAAAATAATAAAGACCAAATTAATTGTTGCTAAAATGTAGAGGATAAAATTAACTGTGATCTCAAAATGTAAGGACTAAAATAGTGTTTTCGCCTTACATTTAACAAATTGTTGACTTGTAGTTATTACCAAAGAGAAGACTATATAATTAATCTTTTCAGGCTCAAAAGCCTGTCAAGATTTGTTGGGTCAAAATTTTGTTTAATTTTTTCTATTTTAATGCCTGGACTTGTCGTAAAAACCTCCTATTTCTATTTAGTTAATTAATGGCTTGTTTGGATGCTTTTTTTTTATCACTCAATTTCCGTCACTCATCACTCATCACTTTAAAATACACTACCCGTTTGGCACCATCACTCACTTGCCATCACTCAATATTTTTCACACTGTTTGTGAGCCCTAGACCTATCACTTGGTGCAGCTATTTTTTTTCTCGGTACCCAAACTCACCGAACCCAGTAAAAAAAAAATGACCCCAAAAACTAGAACCCAGTGAAAGAAGAAGGAAAAAAAAAACCAAGAAACCCGAACCCAATGAAAGAAGAAGAAAAAAAGAAAGAAAGAAAGAATAAAGACCGAAAATTAGAGGTGATGAAGAACCAAAAAAAAAAAACCAAGAAAACCAAACCCAGTGAAAGAAGAAAAAAAAAAGAAAAAAAAGAAAGAAAGAACTGAAGACCGAAAATTAGAGGTGATGAAGAACAAAAAAAAAAAAATGGAAGAACAAACTAACCAAACCCAGGAGAAGAAAGAAAAGTGGAGGAAAAAAGAAAGGTCAAAAGGTGAGGCTGACCTGACTAGTGGATCCCTCCATGTGTGTTTAATTACAAAATACCATTGAAAACAGAGTTATGAAAACTGAAAATAGCTAAAATGTGTTTTTAGTTTCTATTAACATATATAGTGTTGTGGGCTTTAGGCCCAACTAGTTTACTTGTTTAGCACTCTTACTTGTATAGCACTCTTACTTGTACTACACTCATATTTACTTGTACTGCACTCATATGCCTCCTATATAAAAGACCATGTGTATATTCTTTCAGTGAGAAATACAATACTATTCAATTCAGTATTTCTAACATGGTATCAGAGCTGCCTTCCTATGGCCATGGTTTTCTGTCCTTACGGTGTATTAAGAGCAATCTTTGTCTTCCTCGGTGTTTTTTCGCTGCGTTCATCTTCTTTGGTTTTCTACTGCTGCCGTCAAAATTCTCCGGTATAGTCATGTCATCGTTAGAAGTCGCATCAACACTGCAAGACCATTGCCTTTCTCAAGCCACCGTCACAGAGCCAAATTTCATTCAAGGGATCTTTTCAACCTAATCAAATCTCAAGATTTCATCAAGTTTCCATCTTGAGTTTGAGAGAGGGTGTTAGAGATATATTAGCCCATTAGCATAAGCCCAAGCCTAATTCTACTTTATGTGCAAGCCAAGTTTCCTACTTGTACTAGAAGTCTATTAGTTTAGGGTTTAGTCTACTATATATACACATGTTATGGTTTATTGTAACACAGGATTTGTTCTACACTCTAATATATTATTGATGTAGTCCTTTAGGGTTTCCTCCTCCTAGTCTCTCTGTTGAATCAAACAAGGTTTGTCACCTTCGACGTGCACTTTATGGCCTTAAACAAGCTCCACGTGCTTGGTTTGTCAAGTTCAGCTCTACCATCTCTCGTTTGGGTTACATGACCAGTCATTATGATTCTGCCTTATTTCTTCGTCGCACTGACAAAGGCACTATTTTACTTCTCCTGTATGTGGATAATATGATCATAACTGGTGATGACCTCAGTGGCATTCAAGAACTCAAAGATTTTCTCAGTCAGCAGTTTGAGATGAAAGATCTTGGTCATCTCAGCTACTTCTTGGGTCTTGAAATCACTCATTCTATAGATGGACTTTACATTACTCAAGCTAAGTATGCCTCTGAACTCTTGTCTAGAGATGGACTCACTGATAGCAAGACTGTTGACACTCCAGTCGAGCTTAATGCGCATCTGACTCCCTCAGGGGGGAAACCATTGTCTAATCCCTCTCTTTACAGACGCTTAGTTGGCAGCCTAGTTTATGTCACTGTTACTCGTCTAGACATTTCCTATGCTGTTCACCAGGTGAGCCAATATCTGTCTGCTCCACGATCGACTCACTATGCTGCTGTTCTGCGCATTCTTCGGTACCTAAAGGGCACTCTCTTCCATGGTCTTTTCTACTCTGCTTGGTCTCCTCTTGTTCTCCGTGCATTTTCTGATGCTGATTGGGCAGGAGATCCCACTGATCGCAGGTCCACCACTGGTTATTGCTTTCTTCTTGGTTCTTCTCTAATTTCTTGGCGAAGCAAGAAACAAACTCATGTGGCCCGTTCTAGTACTGAAGCAGAATATCGTTCCCTTGCTGATACCACATCTAAGCTTCTTTGGCTACGATGGCTTCTCAAAGACTTAGGTGTGTCGACATCCTCTGTTACTCCTCTTTATTGTGACAACAAAAGTGCCATTCATATTGCTCACAATGATGTCTTCCATGAACGGACTAAACACATCGAGATCGATTGTCATTTTATCCATTATCATCTTGTCCATGGTGCTCTCAAGCTAATCTCAGTCTCCTCTACAGATCAACTTGCAGATATCTTCACCAAGTCACATCCTAAGGGACGCCTTCGTACTTTGGTTGACAACCTCAAGTTGGTCTCACATCCACCTTGAGTTTAAGGGGGGCTATTAACATATATAGTGTTGTGGGCTTTAGGCCCAACTAGTTTACTTGTTTAGCACTCTTACTTGTATAGCACTCTTACTTGTATAGCACTCTTACTTGTACTACACTCATATTTACTTGTACTGCACTCATATGCCTCCTATATAAAGGCACTCATGTATATTCTTTCAGTGAGAAATACAATACTATTCAAATCAGTATTTCTAACAGTTTCCATAACTCATAACTTATAACTCAAAAATCAGATAATTGAGTGATGGAAACAAAAAACTAGAAACATAGTTATGTGGTGCTAAACGGACTTCTCAGCTATGGATCCCACCATTTTTGAGTTATAAATTATGAAAACTGAGTTATGGAAACAAAGTTATGAGTTACGAAAATCACTCGTCCAAACAGCCTCTAAGCTAGCTGACATATTTCATGACTTATTAATGATATGTAGTAAAAGTCATAATGAACATGTGGCTTGCTGAGTTTATTAAATATCCCTTATGATATATACTTATTTTTTTAGAGTAATATAATCTGCGATTTTTTTTTCTTGATTAGTGTTTCTTGCGTTACAGCTCATTCATTATTTTCAAAGAAAACCAAACTAAACAGTATAAACAAGAATCTTACTTACGCTGAACAAACCGTAATCGCTTTTTTAGATTCTCATGTATGCTCGAAATTATTGTGCAGAGCAAAAAGATATTGTTGGAACATTTTAATATTAAATAATTAAAATGAATAAATTTTATAACATAAATGTAAAGATGTGGGAGTGAATGTGGAAGATGAGGAGTTAGTGAAAATGTTTAATCCCACATTGAAAAGGAGAGAGACTATTTTGTTCTTTTTAATTGTGGTGATTAATGGGCTAACATGAATTGTCTCAAATTTTGGGCCAGATACGTGCGCAAGGGGGAGGTGAAGGGTGGAGGTGTCAAATTTGGAAATGAATCAGCACCTTGGATCCTTCTACTTGACAGCCCATTCAGAGTAATTACCATATCCGTTGGTGAGTAAATGACCCGAATTAATATTCCATTTTTATTATGAAAAATAATGAGCCATTAACCCACTTAATGGACTATCCGTTTAGGCCTTTTCATTATTCAGAAAACTCCTTATCTCACCATTAATTGTGTAACTCCAGCCTATCAGAATAATATCCAACAATTAATCTTGTAACACCCACTATATCAGAATAATGGACCTAATTAATCATATTAATTTGGGTAGTAATTTCGTGAGGCCCATTGAGCCTATAAATAGACCCATTCAGACACAATTCAAATGACTGCAATATACACTAAAAAAAAATAGAGAGATTCTTGGCAAGGAAGAGTGTTCTTTCTGGTGGAGTTTTGGGCTTGAACACTTTGTACAGAGGTTGTTCTAGCCATACGACACTTGTTGGGCTGTTGTATCCTTGGGGAGACAAGTCAGAGACGGTCTGCACCGGTTACAAAGTTTAACCAACCAAGGGCTTGAATCTCCTTAAAGAGAGCGAGTGCCGCGCCTTAGTCCAAATAGTGTTGTGTAATCTCTTTCTTTAAATTAATAAAAAAATTTAGATGTATTATTCATTTTCTCTTTGTGTTATTTCCATTATCATTGTGTTTGCACCAACAGATATTAATAGAAATCATGGGTTTTGAAGATGGAATTGCATGAAATTTGACAGGTTGAAGCGAAATGGCCTTTTGAACAATAGTTGCTGCTTTGTCACGAAGTATTCTTGAAAATGGTGAATTCCTCTATTTAGGCTCTAAAAACTAGATTATTCTGTTTATAATAATTTTTGTTTCTTTAATAAATTTTTACTCAAAAGTCAAAATAAAGACCTACTTGTTTTGGAATGACTTTTAAGGTCAATAGTTTATGATTTTGCATTTAACTCAATTTTGCCATTTTTGGTAAATTTCGATATTTTGTCACTTAATTGCATAATTAGTGCGAATTAAGGTTTTAGACATTTCCTAATTGTCTTAGGGTTTTACTTTCTCAATATTTATGTGTTTTGTAGCTGAATCAGATTAGAGTTTGACTTACCTCTAGTAATTTTAATTAGAATTTTTTTTTTATTTTAATGAGAAACTGTCATATCATCTACTACCTAAATAAAATGTGGAGATTAAAACGCACTACCACTTGTCATTGTATATTTAAAATAAAAGGATATGCTCAATTAAAAAAATACTGGAAGTAAGCCAAAACCATTAGATTATTACTAATAAAATACCAAAATTGTGTCAAATTCTTTTTCTGGTGAATTCTAATTTATCACGTTGTGGATTCAAGAAACCCCTCATAGATTCGAGGTTTATTACCCAAAAATTAACAGTTTAGTTTCTGTATATCAAAGAGAGTATTGTGTGTGTTTTTTTAGGTTTTCGCAACATCTCTTTCTTAGTATTTTTTTTTTTAGAAGAAGAACCTATCTTAGTTGTTGGAATGTATTATATCCAGCCGCATTATCACTAAACTTTAGTGCATACATAAAATTTATCCTTTTTGTCTTAAAAGATTGAATATATCTATATTGTGCTATTTCTTTATGTCGTGCTTCCCATTTCCCACCTGTTTCGTGAGTTGAAGGCAGACCAATCCCTGTCTAATCATAAATAGCTTCTTCTAAAAATGGCTTTAGTTTAGTTTCTTTATTATATACATTTCAAGCAATAGGATCTAGACCAAAGTTTTGAAAAATGTGGCTTCCTCATAGAATGGCTTCCCTCTCTCTCCTAGTATCTTCATATCTTAAGGAGTCAGTCTCTCATCTGCCTTTGGAAATCTATGGTGCATGTACATACCATTGAAAATAAAATTCATGGTTATGTAACATAATGCATCTCTTTAAATGAAGCTGCTATTCTCAACTAACTAGCATCTTCATGAGAAAAAAAATATATTGTTCTTGATTAAATTCATGTAACAGAAAGTGGAATTTGTGATTTGGCCTAAAATTAGATTTCTTTAATATTTCAACCACAGAAACCGAATTTGGAGGGGAACATAGCTTGCTGAGCAGAGGGGTTTTGAAATTTCAAGAATTGACTTGAGTCTTGTGTTCCAGTACACTAAAGATTAGACCCAACACAATGTAAACAAGTGTCTAAAATTGTCCTATGTTCATGTTGTGTCAAGTCTAAAGTACTCAAACCCAAATTTTGCCAGACTATTAATGTGTATTAAAAAAAATTGTCATTCTTAATTGGGTCTTTATGCAGAACATTAATTGTCTTGTCCTCCGCAAAGTTAACCCATTCTGACTGAATATTTTAGGTTCTGGTGTTGCTGACATTCTCTTGAGTTTTCCCAAAAATGTATGATTATTGATTTCCCTTGTTTCGTCTAGGTAAAGTAGTGAAAGTAACATGGCTGCGTAGCCCTTAATCAATGTGCTTTCTTGAACTTCTTTTTTTTTTTTTTTGGGTGCTTTTGACTGAAAAAGAAAAAGAAAAAAAAAAAAAAAAAAAAAAAAAAGCCCCTCTTTCATTGAGAGGTTCACTTTTCTTTTTTCTCTCTTTTTTATGCGAAAATGAGTGGTTCACTTGATTGCAAAGTCTAAACAATATAGATTTACATAACTTTGTTCACGACATTTGGTTTAGTGTATAGTTAACTAGGTACCTAAAATATTGTGATAACGCGTCAACTTGGAAGTGGATGGGTGTTCCCTAAAGCTTTTCAAGTCCTTTTCAATTTTGATCAATGGGGATATTTCAAATTTCATTTCTTCTTTGACCTCTTTCTCTGAATCCTTAAAATTCCACATTCATAAAGGTGCATGACCTGTTAGCTAAACATTCTTTCATGATGCTCGCATTTGAATGATCCGAAAATTTTAACTTCGTACTTGTATATTTATATAGCTTTTGTTAATATTCGTATAAAAAAAATTTATAAAAAAAAAAGCAATTAAAAAGTTGTATTAAAATTTTCTTAAAAAGTATTCATTATCAAATACCCTAAAAAGCATATTTTAATCTTTTTATGACACCGGCTTCCAATAAATTAATAACCAACATTTTGATGTTGAAAATTTTGTCTTTATGGAAGTACTAAATGTTACTTCAACTGTGCTGAGTAATCATTTTGTCTAGAACACTTATTTAATTCGGAAAATCACAGTTCAAATAATATGTAATGAAATGTTAATTCAATACCGCGTTCAATGACTTTAAAACAAGAGTCTAACTCTTGTCGACCAATTAATTAAAATCGTTGTGAGAATACTTTTTTTCTTTTTTGTCTAGTAAACGATGCTCCAACCCTTGCTTCACGTTTGTATTATGAAATGTTATTCCAAATTTCCATTACCGCGTGATTGTCATCTTTCAAGGGTTATGCATTTCATAATCCACGGTGCCACGTTTGTAGGTTGAGATAAATCATAAAAGTCTACTGAGATTGTTTATCAGTACTAGTCCCTTGGGTTTAGTATGAGACTTTATAATCCAATAATCTAATCAATTTGATTTGGAAAGATTCACCGAATATGCATAGTATATGTCCTCTTCAATAGGACTGAGTGACCTAGGCTTTTTTGATACATAGAAAGGGGACCCAATCTTAGAATTTGTCAATTTGAGGACATATGAGAGATTGAATCTAACATTCTTAAAGAGTTCATATATATATAATTTGGTTGTAAAGTGTGAGTTTAAGGTTTATCGAAAAAATATATTTAAAAATGAAAAAATGTTAAGAGTTATAAATTATTTTATTACATTTTTCTTTTTATGAATTGCTAATGTAATAAATGATTATTGGTAAGTAAAAAATTGATATTAGTAGTAAGCTCAAATAAAAAATAGTAAAAATAGATTACATCAATAGTTTATAAAAATATTGTAAAATAGTTTGTAATTGTAGCATTATTTTTAAAAAATATTAGTTCATTACTCAATCAATGTAAAAATCTCATTGTGGGACGATAAATAAAATTGCAAAAGCAGAAGGGTAGGGTGTGAGCACAAAAATGCAAAAAGACTAGAGTGCGGTTTTGAATGCTGATATGCTTTTGGGAGGATTTTGGAAAAATAAATAAATAAATAATACAAAAATGTAAAGTGTTTGTCTTTTTGTCCACGATACAAATTTATTTGGGAAATTATGGCATAATTCCAAAATCAACACTGTTAGTACCAATTCCAAGTTGGAATCCGCTAGCAGTGCCGAATACTACAACAATGTAAAGTCTTATATACTTGCTTTTGTGCTCTATTTGTTTATTTTGCACATATGATCTCCATTTTCCATGTGCATGAAATTTGTATTATTCAATCTTTTTAGAGTAAGACAATGTGTGATTCTTCTTTCTCTTTCAATTATTTTGCATGCATTTGTGCAATAGATGCCATGATGTTATTTATATTGCAATATTGAAATTAACTAATTATTTATTTGGCATAATGTATATGTAATTTTTATTATTTGATCCTATATACCCATTCGCAAGGACTCTAGCACTATATTCACCGATTCATGTACAAGTCATACGTTAAAACTTACAAAGGCAAGCTAACACAACAAGAAATCTGTACTATTGCGGCGGTTTTTTTTTTTTTTTTTTTTTTTTTTTTTTTTTTTTGTGGCGGGTACAAAAACCACCGCTATATGTCGCCTATTCTGGCATTTTTTAAGACCGCTGCTGCACATAGGGTCTATTGCGGTGTTTTTTGGGACCGCCGCTATAGGTATAGTCTTTTGAAGTGTCCTATAGCGGCGGGACATAAAACTGCCGCAATATATATGTTTTAGCAGTGGTAACTAAGATATAGCGGTACTCCAAAAAACCACCGCAATAAATATATCATTTTGCACAGATACTATAGTAGTGGTATAGAAAAACGCCACAATATGCTAACTATAGCGGCATTTTGTATGACCACCACAATAGGGACTCCTTTTTGCGGCGCTTTTTCTTAGTTATAGCAGCAAGTTGGACCGCTGCTATAGACCTTTAAATCTCTAGCCCCAAAATTTCCCTTTCCCTCTATTTTTTCCATCTTCCCTCTTATTAGGTTTTCATTTTCCCACTTATCCAGTTTTCCCACTTATTCACTTTTACTCTCTCCAAACTCTCACTCTCTTCAAAACCCTCACTTCATCTCCACCGGTGTCACTTCATCTCCGTCACCGTCACTTCATGTTCGCACCCGTCGCCGAAGCTTTCAATCTGAGTTAACCCTCACTTGATTGGTGTTTCTCGGTTTCCTTCTCAGTGCAAGAAACGTTCTGCTAGAATCATCAAAGAAATCGCAAGCTCTCTCCCTCTCTCTCTCTCTATTTCTCATTTCTTTTAATGTAAATTCAGAAACCAAATAACAGTTTTTTTTTTTTGGAATGAAAATATGGGATTTTTGAAGCATAATGATTGGAATCTACAAGAAGATACAAAGGTGTTTCAATTTCTTCAAGTATCTCCCTCCCACTCTCCTTTTACTTTGAAAAATGTATTTATTTCTTTCTACAATCTGTTTTTTTTTTTTTTTTGTTGTTGAAACTAAACTGACCTAGGAACAACATTTGTTAAATTGTTGGGTTTGTAATGTTTATCAAACATATGTTTAGTGTTTAGTGTGTACAAAGTTAAGAGCAATTACTTGCTACAAGTTATGTACAAAGTTAATTAGTGATCTGTACCAAATGCACAATGACTATGGCTACTCTGTGTGAGGACTGTGAGTTTCCTTTATGTTCAGGTACAAAATCTCTTTTATTTTGTTCTTCTGTTTTTGTTTAGAATTTTTTGGTTTTTGTTTTTGGTTTTTATTTTGTACTCTAGTTCTTTGTGTTGCTGTGTTAGGAATTTTAAAATTGTTGTATACTCTCATAATCATTACCAGGAACTGATTGGATTGTGTATTTCCATATTTTTGTCTTACTTGTGTATAATGTGATCATGTCAAAAGTATGGGTTTACAAACGAATATAGGACTGTAGACCCAATTCTTAAGGTCTCAAATTTGTTCTATCTGTTGTGTGGAAATATAAGCTTTTAACAAGTTCCAAGTTAATGCAATTAGGTCCTTGGGTACTGCTATCAATACAACATGATGATGTTTCCGTTATGATTATATTGGTCCCAATGTTTTAAAATTGTTCTATGTTCATAAAAGCAAAAATTTTATTTTGGATACCCATTGGGGGAACCTTGTTTTGTGTGTTCATAAAAGCAGAAATTGTTGTATGCTATCTCCCACTTGGAGCAAACGTTGGCAAGTATATTGATGTTTGGAATTGTGGAATCCTTTATGCTCTTATTGTTGAGATTGCACTGTTAATCTGAGATTCTTGTTAAGATTGCAAGTATATGCATAAAACACATTTTGAATGTCAGTATATATATATTCCTATATTTGGAAATTTTGTAATTCCATTCTCTTTTAAGATATTCCATTGAATCTTTTTTTAGTATTTTTATGACCAATTTGATCAACACAACTCTGCAAAATAGTGAAAGATAGGCTCTATTAGAATTGGTTTGTGTAGAAGTATTATCCTCTTAGTTGATGTTTCTCTTTTCATTGACTTTTGTATAATAGTTTTGGTAGTGAGGTATGATCACATAGAGAATTGTGCATTCAGATTGTGCTGTTCTTTGTGGTATATTCATGCTTTATTTTGGACATTATGTTTTATAGGAACTTTAAAAACTATGGATCTAAGACTAATGGCTGCATGGCTTAGGTGTAGCTTTATTTGGGTAGAAAGCATTGCTAGGACAATATTAAGGTCAAAGAGAACACTGGATCAGGCTAGTGAGAAAAGATGTTAATATATTATAAACAAGTTTATGAGAGCATGGTTTGTTTATCGACTTTGTTGTGGTAAATAATTAGTTTGGTTCAGGTAAATAAGCAAAAGTGCGGTATTGTTAAATGATAAAATGATGTCTTATACCATTTCATGAAGTTTGATAATAATTCTATGATTGTGTATTGAAATATATATATATATATATATATATATATATATATATATATATATATTTTGAGGAGAGTTAATGTTGATATTAATATTGTAATTTGTAGTAACTTAATATATGAAGTGGATTATCATACAGATTTGTGATACTCTACCTTTTAAGTTCATGCATGATATATCAATCTCATACTCAATTAAGCTGATGTAGAAGATTTCTAATATGTCCTGTTGTTAACACTTTGCAACATTTGGACCGTTGATCTTGCATAGATACAACTAATTGCTAGCAAAGTAAGTGAAGTTGGTGAAATAATTAAGGTTCTCTCTCTCTCTCTCTCTCTCTCTCTCTCTCTCTCTCTCTCTCTCTCTCTTATTGTGGTGGGTTGTTGAATTGGGGCAAGCAGGTGGCTTGCATGGAGTAATAAGGTGGTTTTATTTGATATTGGGAGTGTTGACTGTTTTGTGTAATATTAGATGATTCTTATTGAGTTGTTTTTATTTGATTAATTCATTTTAGGCTATTGCTAGTAATGATGTTATAGTTACCAAATGTATTGATCACTACTCTATGCATTTAAATTCATTGTTTTGTTAGGAACATGGTTGAAAGTGAATGATTAAAGATGATTTGTTTCTTAAATTAAAGTGAAATTGTGTAAATGAAATGTGTGTTAACTCTTGCTTTGTGCTTTCATGAAATGACATTATAGGTATTTCTTCTAAACCACTTTATAGCAATGGATAAGAGTTAGACGAAACTTATGAATAGAAAGTCGCAAGAATATTTAGATGGAGTCCAACAGTTTTTGAATTTTGCATCTAACCATGCACACCCAGATGGAACGATTTCATGTCCATGTAAACAATGTGTGCATACAAATTTGTGGCCTATAGATGTCGTATAGGCTCACTTAGTATCAAAAGGGATTTGTAGGGGTTATAACCCTTGGGATTTTAATGGGGAATCATCATCTGTATAAACTTATTTTGAAATTTCTAAAAGTCATGTATAAGAAAACCCAATAGAATATGCCGATCTTCTTGACATTTTGCATGACATGTTCCCCATTCAAGATATGATGTCTAGGCCAATGGAAGAAATCTCTATTGTGCAACAACCCACAGAAGGTCCTATAGAAGGTTCTAATGAAGATGCACTTTGGTTTATGAAATTGCTTGAAGATGCTAATCAACCTTGTTATGAAGGTTGTAAGCATTTTAGCAAATTGTCAGCCATTGTACATTTGTACCACATGAAGTGTCTTAATGGTTGGACCAACAAATCATTTACCATGTTGCTGCAATTTTTGCTTGATTTTCTTCCTTCAAATGATAAGTTGCCAAAAGACTGTTATGAGGCTAGGAAGATTATTAAGGATTTGGGCTTGAGTTATGAGAATATTTGTGCTTGTCCTAAAGATTGTATTTTATATTAAAATGATAATCTCAATCTTGAAGCTTGTCCGAACTGTAACCGTTCAAGATGGAAAAGTAATGAGTCTAAAGGTCAACAAAGTACTAATGCTTCCTCCAAGAAAAAAAAGAAAAATAAAAACCTACAAAGATCCTACGGTGTTTCCCCTTAAAGCCAAGATTGCAATGACTATTTATGTCTCCTGAAATAGCCAATCATATGAAGTTGCATGCCAATGGTCGTGTGAATGACGGGTTACTAAGGCATCTTGCTAATTCTGAAGCTTGGAAATCATTTGACTCTAAGTACATAGAGTTCTCATCTGAGCCTCATAAGGTGAGGCTTGGATTAGCAACTGATGGATTCAACCCGTATGAAAATATGAGTAGTACTTATAATACATAGCTTGTCATTTTGATCTCATACAATCTCCCTCTATAGATGTGCATGAAAAGGTCTTCTTTCATGCTATCATTATTGATTCCAGGTCCAACCTCTCCCGGAAACGATATAAATGTGTACTTATAACCCGTAGTTGAAGAACTGAAGGAGTTATGGGATGTTGGAGTAAAAACGTTTGATGTATCTTTCAAAAAATCATTTCAACTGCATGCTACATTACTGTGGACCATAAATGATTTTCCTGCATATGGTGATATCTCAGGTTTGAGTACCAAAGGTGCTCTTGCATGTCCCCCTTGTAACTATGATAGTCAATCTCGTTAGTTGAAATATGGAAGGAAATCTAGTTACTTTGAACATAGGCGATTCTTGGAGAGTGATCATAAATTTCGTAAGCAAAAACAATCATTTGATAGGCATGTTGATACGAGATCAGCTCCTATTACAGTATCCGAAGGGGAAATCATGTTACAAACGGATGCTGTAATTGATCATGTGTATGGGAAGAAAACAATTAATTTTCCCAATAAAAGAAAAAAAAAAAAGGAGGAAGCCTTAACTATGTGAAAGAAGAAAAGTATATTTTTCACCTTGCCTTATTGGGAGGACCATGTGTTGCGTCACAATTTTGACGTGATGCATATTGAAAAGAATGTAGTTAATAATACGATTGGCACATTGTTGAACTTGTATGGCAAGACAAAGGATAATCTAAAGGCACATGAAGACTTAAAGGATATGGGAATAAGAAGTGAACTTCACTTGGAAAAGGTTGGGAATGATAAGACACGTATGCCACATGCCTGCTACCATATGAATGCTAGTGAAAATGATGGTTTTTTGCAAGTCTTGAAGGATGTAAGAGTGCCAGATAGATATTCTTCAAACATCTCACTTTGCGTTAAACTCAAAGAACGCAAGATTAATGGAATGAAGAGCCATGATAATCACATCTTAATGCACCAAATTTATTCAATAGTAATACGCAGATCATTGCCCCCTAAAGTGAGTAGGCCTTTAATTGGCTTATCTTGTTTCTTTAGGGAGATATATTCCAAAGTACTAAATGTAGATGAACTTGAGACTCTTGAGAAGAGAATTGTAGTAACATTGTGTGAGTTGAAAAGGATATTCTTTCCCTCTTTCTTTACAGTGAAGGTACATCTAGTCATGCATTTGGCTAGCAAAGCCAAAGTTGTTGGCCAGCAAAGCCAAAGTTGTTGGCCTAGTTCATTATTGTTGGATTTATCCCAGAGAGAGGTAACACGTATAGTAACTTTGTCTATCTAATTAATTTTTTTTCACACCAATTTTCCGTTGTTGATCTTGGGTTTTCCAATAGGTAATTGTAAAGACTTAAGTCTTACGTGCATAATAAAACTTATCCAGAAGGCTCCATTGCAAAAGGACATATAGCAGAGGAATGCTTAACATTCTGCTCACGCTATTTTAAATCTATTGAAACTACATTCAATCGGCCTATAAGGAATGTCGAGGAATCCATGGGTGCGGTGGTGAGCATGACACTAGATTCGAATTCATGGATCCAAGCACATCGTTACGTGCTATTTAATTGTGAAGAAATCACCATATTTTACAAGTAAGTAATATGTCATTGCATATCCTTTCATAGCATTCAAATACAATATTCTAACTTAAGACTAACACGTTTGTTTATATAGTGTACACATAGCAGAGATCAAGGCTGATTTCCCTTTTCATGTAACCAATGATGTTATTCAAAAGCAGCACATGGAGAAATTTTGCAGTTGGTTTAGGAACTATGTAAGTAAAGCATATATATAAAACTTTACTGTTTATAATAGGTGATATCAATGTCTATATATAAAACTTAGTTGTAATACTTTAGATAGCATACTTATAATGAACGTCATTGTCCATATTAGGTGATGTCAATGGATGCATCTGAGAAAAAGAAACTCTCTAATAAAGTCATATGGCTTGCTCGATATCCAAATAATGAAGCAAAATAGTTCATACATTATGTTATAAATGGTGTGAAGTTTCGCACCAAAGACTCTAAGGCAACTAGGAAAACTCAAAATAGTGGAGTTTGCGTTGTTACTAAAGGTGGTGCTACTTATTATGGTGTACTAATCGATATTATTGAGTTGAACTATTTTGACAAGTATCTATATGTACTATTCAAATGTCAATGGGTTGCTGTTATTAGTGGGAGAGGATGCAAAAAAGATGAGTTTGGATTTACCCTTGTCAATTTTTCACGATTGATACACACGAATGGTCAATTGATTGATGAGCCTTATGTATTAGCATCTCAAGCTTCACAAATGTTTTACGTGGAAGATGTCAAACATAAAGATTAAGCAGTGGTGGTCAAAACAAAACCTAGGGAGGTGTTTGATGATGGTATTAATGTTTCACATGATGATGATGATGATGATGATGATGATGATGAAGTGGGTACCTATCTTAAGAATGTCTCTTACAATATAACTACTGATGATGCATGTAATGATGCAAATGACAACCATGCTTGGAGTCGAGTTAATGAAGAAGGAACCATTTATGATACACCGTTAATCAGTGAGGATGAATTGCTTGAACAAGACTTTATCGATGATGAAGAGCTTAGCGATGATGTTTATGAGTCTAATGATGATAAGTCCAATGATGATGAGTCTAGTGATGATGAGTCTTAGAGTTTCAAAACCTCGCTCTGGTTAGTTTATTCTCCTTAAAATTGTTTGAAACTGGTTAGTAGATTTGAAAGCCATTCATAGTTTTTCTATTTCTAGAAATCTTTCTAGTTGAAGTGGAGCTTTGCTTGATTTTTAGTCTCTCTAATTGGTTTTCATGTATGGTTCTCTTTGTTGAAATTTTTTAGTCACTTGATAATCTCTCTCTCTCCCTCTCCTCTCTCTCTCTCTCTCTCTCTCTCTCTCTCTCTCTCTCTCTCTCTCTCTCTCTCTCTCTGCTTTTGTTTTTGTTTCAAGTGAATATTGTCTAATGTTGATTCATGTCTATGGATTTAGCTCACTAGCCTCTTCTTAAATCTATTTGGTACTTTATTCATAGTTTCATACATTGTACTAGATATATATAAGCTAATGTGATAATCTCATAGTTTCATACAATTGAACTACAAGAACTTTACTTTTTAAAGAAGCATATTATTGAACAGCCATAAGGATGCTACAATACCCTCCTCTAAGTCTGGTTCAAATTGATATCATCACTTCTAAGCAACCATTTAACTTTCATTATCTCCCTAGTACCAACCTTTTGAATCTAGCCATTAGTTTCTTATGAGATACTATTCTACTTTTGACCTTTTTCTTCTTCCTTGGGTAGGAAACAATGCCTATGGTCCTCAACCTCAAGGCCAACTAGCTCTTCCTTTTGAAGGTCAACTTTTTAAAACTAAAAAAATATATAATTTTCAGTACCCAGTAAGTTCCTATTACTTGCTTGTTATGTAACATTTTTTTTCCCCAACTAATGATTCCTCCTCTAATGCATTGACTCTTGTCCAACAGAGGTCCCCAGCTGTTAAGGTTGTCACTCTTGCTTCTTTTTTTGAAAATTTTTTGCTACTTTTAATGTTGAGGTTTACGATGATGTTACAATTTTTATATGGGATGTTTTAAATATGATGGCTGTGAGAAATGTCGTATGGTTGTGACAATGACAATAATTGATTGTATGAGATTGTGATAAGAATGGGATTCCAACTTAAGTAAGCCAACACCAATAGACTAATTAGTAAAACAGTCTTGTTACATGCTAGTGAGTCAATGTCATTTTGATATATTGTTGTGTTCATTGTTTTGGTCTGCTGTCAATTTTTTTAAAACTCTACTTAAAGACCTTGTGTAATATTGTTTTTTGAACAAGATGATTGCGGAAAAGACATGTTTCAGATTCAGGTGTTGGTGACCAATGACCTCTAGGTTAAATGGCATTTCCTAGTTAAAATTCATATATATATATATATATATATATATATAAGGAGTTGGTTATCCTACATAGGAATCTACATGGTGAAAGTTTTGGGTGGTCAAGAAATTTCAGGGACTTTTATTTTTTTGGGCAACACTAAACAATTTGAATTCTTTAGGCATAGTGCTTGCCTTTTAAAAATAGTTAATGAGGGAGATTGCACTTGCCGAAGCAGATGTGACCAAGTTGAAGCAAAAAGTTGCAGAACGAGAGACCACTACTTAGTATACTATTACCAACAGGCGTGGAGTTGGGACTACTGTTTCTTCTTTCAAAAGTGTACCAAGGGCATCCTCTTGCAAAAGTGTTGAAGGATTTGTTTAAATACTTTTGAACTTTGATAATGGTTATAGACAATGTTATATGTATTTGATAATATATTTCTATGTCAATATTATGTTAGTTTGGAGATATTTGTGGTGTTGTTAATTAGTTGCATTTGTGGTATTGTGTTAGTAGAGCTAAAACTATTATAGGTTCTTTGTAACAAGCTTGTAAAAAAATAGTGGTTTTAATACATGCTAAAAAAAAAAAAAAAAAAAAAAAACCTATAGCGGCAGTCAAAAAGCACTGCCAAAGGTGCATATATTATGATTTAAATGATGCCTTATAGCAACGTTTTTGCCCACCACTAAATGGTTTACACATATAGTGGTGTTTCTCCCCACCACTAAAAGTTCAACGAGTCCATTTTAATTTGTTCCTTATAGCAGTGCCTTTTGCCAGCTGCTAAAGGTGGACACGAATAGCGGCAGGTAAAAGTCAATTGACACAAATTTCGACCTCATATGGCGACGGTTTTTTGCTCGCCGCAAAAAACCAAAAACGCCACTAAAAGGTGCATTTATAGAGGCGTTTATTGTTACTGCCGCAATAGCCCCCATCGCAATAGGCCAAATGGACCTTTAGCGGTGGTTTTTTAGGCTTTTGCGGTGGTTTTGGCCCACCGCAATGGTACAGTTTTTTTTGTAATCTAAAGGCCTAAAACTATATCACATCGAACATTCTCGTCACATGCATATTGCTACCGATTAAAAGTAAACCGAATAATTGTAGAATTAGGATGATTTTGAGTTGAACATCTGTATGAGATGCTTATGTCATTTTCCAAATAAACTAACATAATTCCGATTCACCCAAATCAAAGTAAGGACAAACCTTCATAATAATCACCACGATCACTTTGTGTAAACCTGACCATTTGGGTAAACCATCACCATATAAGTAGACCTTCACACCATTTACACAATTACACTTCCAACAAGAATGTATGTGATTATATAAGTAATTTATACCATTTAATTAAAGACTTTTGTTTGGATTATATAGACATTTCAAGGGCATTTCAAATGTTTCACATTGGATTATATAGCAATACTTTACTTCTTAGATTGAGAGCTTTGCACTTTGAAGTTGTCACTTATTTTATTAATGCATAAAAATAAGAAACTGCTAGAGATACAAAAACCAAGAAAAGTATATGAAACATATATTTATTTCATTGACAAATTTGAAATTACATTGTGATAGAATGAAAATATAAACTATAAGGCTTTAGATTCCAAGTTAGAGTTTGAAAAAAAAATTACTATATGATTTTGGCTCTTAATTACATTGGAAAAGCCTAGCCTTGACCTATTAATTTAAAATTGAAGGTTAGGGTGTGAAAAGAAAAGATGTTAAGCACTTATCTTGCCCCACCATAGTCAGTCATCTAAAAATAAATAGTCATTTTCATGTTATGCATTTTTTTAGTTATCCAAACAGGTCATGCCATGTCCTAATAAGATAATAAAATAACAGAAAACATAGATTTGAAACATCATTCATATGTTGACATGTTCATCTTTTTAATAAGCATATCAACATTAAGGCATCAAAAAATCTTCTTATTTTTTCCATTCATTTCATACTTATCATTTGTTTAAGGGGTAATTACACATAACCCACCTGTGGTTTGAGCAAAAATCGTTTTGCCTACCTGTGGTTCGAAAAATATCACTTAACCCATTTGTGGTATATTCTGTTTGTTTTCGTAACCCACATCTGTTAAAATCAGGGGTATATAGGTATTTTTGCTCAAATTTTATGTCTCTCTCCTCCCAAAACAAAAAAAATAGAGCAAAAATGCAAGAGAAACAATATTAAAAAGTGGTATTTGTCTCTCTCTCCATTCACACAAATTTTGAACATGAAGAATATACCCAAAAAAATAAAAAGCCTAAGCCCCATTGCCTCCCTCAACCCTTTAGCTAACTCCATCACCACCCTCCTCTCCTCCTTCCCTGACCTTTTTGAAAAATTAAAAATTCATCAAGCAAAAAAACCCAATTGGACCATAATTCTGAACCAAAATTCTTATTTTTTTGGGTATGTTCTTCATGTTCCCACTTATGAGGCTTTGTAGTTTAGTCAAACTCTTTGGTATCTCACCTTTGAGAGAGTTATTAGACAAATCCAAGTAAAAAAGATTCAAACTTTCCAAACCATGATGGTACGCTTCCACCCAAATGATTCCATGATAAATCCAAAAACTGCAACTTGTGGGAACTACTCAACCATTGCAGGATTGAACCTTTGAGTTTACAATTGGCAAGAATTAGACTATTGAGACTTTTGAAATGCAAATTCTCATAATTCGGCATTTTTTCATCCTGAAAATTCATTGTAAGGACCAACATACTTAAGTTCCTGCAATATTGTAGAATCCTATGAGCTGATAATATATTATTAAGGGTAGTGTTTGACAGTGAGAGGTGTGTTAGAGACTTCAAATTCCCGTAGTTGTTGGGAAGTATTCCTCTAAGGTTGTTGCGGGCAAGATTTAGTATTTTCAATCTTCTGCAGGAAGAAAGAGTATTGGGAATTGGACTGTGAAATAGGTTAGAACCAAGGTCTAGGGAGAGAAGATTTTTCATTGCATAATAGTTGGGGTTGATTGGACTTAGAGAGTTGTTGTTCAAATTTAACATTTGAAGTGATGGGGAGTTTACCAATGAATTAGGCAAATGACCAGTGAATACTTAAGTTCCTGCAATATTGTAGAATCCTATGAGCTGATAATATATTATTAAGGGTAGTGTTTGACAATGAGAGGTGTGTTAGAGACTTCAAATTCCCGTAGTTGTTGGGAAGTATTCCTCTAAGGTTGTTGCGGGCAAGATTTAGTATTTTCAATCTTCTGCAGGAAGAAAGAGTATTGGGAATTGGACCGTGAAATAGGTTAGAACCAAGGTCTAGGGAGAGAAGATTTTTCATTGCATAATAGTTGGGGTTGATTGGACTTAGAGAGTTGTTGTTCAAATTTAACATTTGAAGTGATGGGGAGTTTACCAATGAATTAGGCAAATGACCAGTGAATAAATTTGACATGGTTGAGAAGTGCTCAAGCCTTGCAAGTCTCCCAAAAATGTCTGGAAGAACTCCAGAAAACAAATTAGAGGAGATATCCAATTTGACAAGGTTAGAGAGGTTACTTATTCCATTAATCAGTGACCCATATATACTATTACCCTGAAGATTCAGTTCACTAAGATTTTTTAGCTAGAAGAGACTTTCAGGCACGCTCCTTGATAAACTATTTTCATCAAAAGAGAGATGTTGTAGGGAGGCAATGGGGCTTAGGCTTTTTATTTTTTTTGGGTATGTTCTTCATGTTCGAAATTTGTGCGAATGGAGAGAGAGACAAATACCACTTTTTGATCTTGTTTTTCTTGCATTTTTGCTCTATTTTTTGTTTTGAGAGGAAAGAGACATAAAATTTGAGCAAAAATACCTATTTACCCCTAATTTTAATAGAGGTGGGTTACATAAAACAAACAGAATATATCACAGGTGGGTTAAGTGATATTTTTTAAACCACGGGTAGGCAAAGCGATTTTCGTCTAAACCACAAGTGGGTTATGTGTAATTACCCCTTTGTTTAAAATTCAAATTTTAGCATGTGATCATTTCCTTTGAAGTTTAACATGTGAATTCATTCAAATTCAGATTTCTAAGCATGTCATCTGAATTGAGTATTCATTTTGCAAATTATGTGATCAGGTACCCTAATTTAAATAACATGGAATCATGTTCACAAACCCATATCACCAAATGAAGTAGAGTTATACATGCATGCATCGTAAAATGATGAAATTGGCAGGGGTTTTTTTAATTCAAGCATCCATTCTTAGGGTATACAACATCTCCTATCCCTGGATTCCCCACGGATTTCCTCTTTGTTTCTTAAGATGGATGTGTGCTTTTGTTGAACAATTGAATGATTGGTGTCAACTTGAAATTCCTATGAACTAGGGTTTCGTAATCAATGAATGAAATTTTGTTTTAAAATCATTTTAGGTGTGTAAAAAGGATTTCTAAACTTAATAATTTTGTGGGTTTGTAATAGCTAATCAAAATATAAAAGTGAGCCCTTGAAGTTGCAGCCCTACTATGCCATATAGCTCTTTCTTATTCTTCTCTCTCTCTTTTTATTTTTTTTTAATTTTTTTTTATAATAATGCTATAACCCTTTTTAAGTGTTAGTTGGTGTCATTTTGTATTGTATTAAGTATTAAACTTATGGATTCCAGTTAACTCAACTGGTAAAATCTCCAATGCTTGAATAAGAGATTTGGGGTTTAATCTCCGCCTACACTAGAAACCGCCAAATGGTGTCTAGGTCTGATGATATAAAGTTATCATTAAAAGCGGACACTATAGATTGAAATATCTCAACAACAACAAAAAAAGTATTAAACTCAAAACTTTAAGGAGTTCCGTATTTTACACTTTTACTTTTACGGGAAAACCACATGGATTGGCTTGAGTTGGGTTCAAATTACACCTAGTGTAACTCTAAGCATTGGTACACCACTCAATATTTTTTAATTGGATGCAAATATTGACAATTCCACCGATAGATTACATTATCTTTGTATATTTTTTATGCTTGCAAAATTTCAAAGTGATCAAAAATTGATATCCATGTCATCAATCAATTGTTAAAATTCAAATTTTTGTAGTTTAAAATAATGCATAAAATATGAGTTTATGGATCAAATGGTAAATAGCATCCAATTGACATAAAAATTGGCATGAATGTTAAGAACATATAAAACATGTAATTCAACGGCTGGATTTTCAAAATATTAATTCAATAAGAAGTTATTGGGTGGTGTAACATTACTTAGAGTTACACTAGCAATCACTACAACAAAATGTATTTTTAGTGAGGAAACAATTCGTCACTAAAAGTCCAGTTTTTCGTCACTAAGAACCTTTAGCGACGAAATCGAACTTTTAGTGACGAAACTCATTTCGTCGCTGAAACCCCGTCGCTAAAAGTCCTAGTGACGAAAATTTTCGTCACTAAAAGTCCGATTTGTTTTAAAAAGAAAAAACTTTTAGCGACGAAATATTTTCGTCGCTAAATGTTTTCCTCGCTATAAACACTATTTAGTGACGAAAATATTTCGTCACTAAAAACACTTCAGTTTATTAAATCATATTTAGTGACGAACAATTTCGTCACTAAAACTATTTTTGGGTACATATAGCGATGAAAAAATTCATCATTAAAACTATTTTTAAGAAAATTCAGGCACATATAGTGACGAAAATTTTCGTCACTAAAACCATTACTTACAAAATTTTACTACATTTAGCGACGAAATATTTCGTCACTAAAACAATTTTTTGTTGCAATATTTGTGACGAAAAAATTCGTCACTAAAACTTATTTTCTGTTTTTATTTTTTTCATAGCTTTGATATTAAACTGTAACCTGTCATTACATTATTAAAACCTCAAATTTGAACAACATATTTATAAAAAAAGATCTATACATTCCACAAGTAAAAAATAAAAGAAGCATCCAATTCAAACTCCTTTCATACAATAAAAGTTTGCAATACATACAATAACTCAAGATGTTTTATAACAATACAAAAAGTGTAGCATAATATAATTAGAACTAATGAAATATGTCCTCATATGTCTTCAAGTAATGCTAAAAGTAAATCTCCTAAAAGCCACCAATAAGAAATCTGCACAAATATAAAAACAATACTACATTAAAATCATAAAGTAAAAACATTAACTGTGTTATAAGAAACATTTCTAACAATGCATTAAGAGTAGCCACACCAATGAATTAAAATCACAACTCCTAATTTATAAGTTGTAGAAAGCAAATATAGATTTTCAAATGTAATATAAAGTACTAACCAATAAGTGTTTTAACTTGAAGATGAACCACCCCCATAGGTAAGAGCATCATCATAACCCTTGCTTCTCAAAAAGTTAAGAATATTTTGTTGGACCTCTTGCTCCTTAGCTCGTGCCTCTTGCTAGCTCGCTCCCTAACTCGCTCCTCTTGGTCCCTAACTCGCTCCTCTTGGTCCCTAGCTCTTGCCTCTTTGAGCTCAATTATCTCATTTTCTAGCCATTGGATATACTCCACCGAGGAACTAGATGAAGCGGTGGTTACTAGAGAAGAAGAAGGTCTCATGCCAAGTCCTTTTACAATACCGGACTTCTTCTTAAAAACCAAGTTTGAGATCTCCTCTTGTGTAAGGGGAATTGCATTAGGATCTTGACAATGATCCTCTTGCACTTTAAGAATAGTTTCCTATCATTTGAAAGAGAGAAAGAAATAAACAATCACAACATTAATACTACATATGTTATAGCTTTACAAACATGATAGGGATGGAATGCTACACATACATATGTCACTTCATCCTCATGGTGTATCCACATATTTGTATTTGAATTGAAATGAACATCTTTGAAGATTTTTGCCAATTCAGGAACTTGACCGCCATTATTATTTGTCTGATTAATTAACATTCGAGGGTTAGATAGATATAGTTAATTAATCACAATATGTAATATATTGAGGTTTAAGAAAATGAAAAAAACATTCACCTCCTCATCAACCCTAACAGCAAGTGCCTTTGTCCCGCATCTATGTTTGCCCGAAGTTTTCTTCCTATTTTCAGAGTTCTTTCTTGTACGCCAATTTGATTGACAAGTTTGCACGCATTCTTCCCAACAGGAGCATCGTACTCTGCAGCTATACGTACTAGCAGCTTACCACTTTTTTCAACAAGTGCCCGTACTCCTATACCTCGTGTTGTTCCACGGGTATTTCTACTAGCCGATCCTATTTAAACATTATCAATATTAAATTAAGTGAAGTATAATCTCAATAGTAAATTAAGTGAAGTATAATCTCTATGTAATTACCAATCGTGCTAGTTAATGCATCGGTAGCCTGCGCCTCTGCACTAGAAGAACTTTGGGCAAGAGGATTTGCCTCAGGAGGTGTTTCCGTAGATTGAACCGTAGATTGGACCACCGGAATAGATGCCTCACCTATCGAGCGTGTAAGCCGTCCTGGTGCCATCTGTAACTAACAAATATACATTTGATGAAACAACAAAGTCATTACAAATAATGGAACAAAATTATTATCATCTATTGTACCCTATAGAACATCTATTGTACCTTATGGATTATAGAATTAGATGACTCATCATCATTGTCATCGTCACCAATAGGTGGTACATAATCATCATTTACCATAACACTAGCTCTACTTCTTTTCCCTTTTGCACAATTGGACTGAGCAGAATCCTTTAGAGAAGTTGAGATGTGCTTCAATTCCAAAGCATCAATTCTCTCTTGGTTTTGCCTCATTCTATCCAATCTTGCCATCTCATACCTTGGTATATTATGAGCGTATTTGGCCTTTTTGGGCATTTTTTGAAACTATGTATTGACATGAAAGATAAGTACAATTGCTACTAACTTAACATCATATTCTACACCATTATCCATATCAAGCAATTCACAAATGCAAAATTTGAATACAATTGCTACTAACTCAACACAACAAATGGCCATATCAAGTTCAAGATAAGTATAGACCACATCAATATTCATATCAAGTTCAAGATAAGTACAAAACATCTCAATAACAATTACTATTAACTTTACATATCATAGTCCATACCATTATGCATATCAAGCAATTCACAAGTGCTAAGTTTGAACACAATTATTAAAACCTCAACACAAAAAATGGTCACATCAATATCCATATCAAGTTCAAGATAAGTACAAAACTTTAAAACAGTTGCTACTTAGACAAGCATAAAACTTTAAGACAAACACACAACATTTAAGACAATTATTATGAATTCTACATATCATAATCCATATCAAGATCAACATCAGGTATGTCATGCACTTCATTTTGATTAGCATTTCCTGAAGTTCCACCTTCAAGAACAACCTCAGTTTCAACATCACCCATACAATACTCAATAATATTGTCCTCAACATTGATAGAGACAACATCAAGAATCGCTTCTTGTTGAAATGCGTCACTATCTTCTGTATTATCATTGGATTCTCCACCCTCAACTTCCGGGACATCAAACACCCCCCTATGTTGGATGGATTGCACAATTTTCCAAGGTTCACTCAATTTGGTATCTTGAAGGTAGAAAACTTGTCTCACTTGACTAGGAAGTATAAAAAGGTCATTTTCATACCACTGACTTGTAACATCAGTGCTTGTGCAATGTGCACGTTCTTATCGTTCTCCTTCGACCATTGGTACCGGTATTGTACCATTCACACTGGAACAAAACAACTTTATGACGAAACACATACTCCAATTCCCAAATTTTGCACACATGACCATAGAAGTCGTGCATTTCTCCTTCATGGTCCCCTTCGGTACATACACCACTGTTTTGGGTTACACGACGATTGTCTAGGTCCCTTGTATGAAACTTTACACCATTAACCATACAAACTGTGTACTCCTTCACATGCGGCTTAGGACCATTTGCTAATGACCATAACTGTTTAGTTGCTTCTGGTGACTCGCTAACTTTCAATCTATTCATCTATAATGATATACAACAAGTGATATTAATTAGTAATAAGCAATGACTAAACTATTTAAATGTTTAATTTCTATTTGTGTGATTAAGTTTCAAATGTCTTACATGTTCTCTGAACCACTTAGGAAACTCTTGTCGTTGGATTTGAGTTATGGCTTCACCAGTAGGATTATGCAATGTGCTTTTGTGTTCACTATTAAAAATAAAGTAATTTATTTTCAGCTAAGCATTGCAGATAATATTCAAAACTTAATCAAACAATACATGCATATGAAATCACATACTTTAAATAAGGCTCTAACTTAGGACTATTGTACAACAAGTACCAATGAGCGGTATCAAGCAATGCACGAGACAAATTGCCATCATTTCGCCTACCACCTGTAGGTCGGGCAGTTTGTGAAAAAACTATCAATCTTTCGCTAGATTCACCAAAATCTTCATTTCTTTCTCTTCGATTATGCACAGTTTCGATCCCATCAATATACAAAGACCAATTGTTAATACATTCTTTAAGAATGTAAGCCTCTGCAATCGAACCTTCTGGTCGAGCTCGGTTGGAAACGTATCTTTTCAATTTTCCAAGGTACCTATGAGGAAAAAATACGCACATTATGTGATATTATACCACATGGGAAAGATGTAATTGATGGATGTATCAAATGATCTAATTACCTTTCAATTGGGTACATCCACCGATATTGTACCGGGCCTCCTAGAATTGCTTCTCGAGGCAAGTGAACAGCAAGATGGACCATAACATCAAAGAATGCTGGAGGAAAGAACCTCTCAAGCTTACATAGTATAAGAACTATACGTTCTTCTAGTTTCTCCAATTCACTTCGCTTTAGGGTCCTTGAGCATAAGTCTTGGAAGAAATTGTCCAACTTAAACAATACAATACTAATGTCTTTATGCGCAAATCCTCGCAATCCAATTGGAAGAATTCGTTGTAGTAGCACATGACAATCGTGACTTTTCAAACCAAATAATCTACCATTTTTTGCATTCATTGACCTTGGTATGTTGGCTGCATAGCCATCCGAATACTTGACTGATTTCAAAAAGTCATAAAAACCATCCCTTTCATTTGGGCTTAATGAAAAGAAAGCTCGAGGCTTATCATATGATCCATCAGGACGTTGTTTCAAATGTAATGTGTGCCTAAAGTTCATATTTTGCAAGTCTATCTGTGCCTTGTCGGTGTCCTTGTTTTTCCCCTCAATGCCCAACAAAGTACCATAAGTACTCTCACTAATGTTCTTCTCCACATGCATGACATCAATGTTGTGCTTAAGCTTCTTATTTTTCTAGTATGGAAGCTTGTACAAAATACTTACCTTTGACCAATTTAGCTCCCCAATGAGTTGTCTCTTCTTGTTACTTGGATGTTTTCCTAAAATTATATTTGGCATTCTATCTAGCTGTTCTTGTATCTTTTCCACTTGTAACTCTAAAGATCTCTTCCGTTTCTCCGATAAACCATTATGCAACCGACTATGTCTCCAACGATGTTCCATAGACAAATAAACTCGATGGTTAATGAATCCAATTTTACTTTCCAAAGCTTCTGAATATGGTTCATCGTTGCAAGTGTAACAAGAATGATAACTCTTTGTCCTCCACCCAGACACATTACCAAATCCAGGATAGTCATGTATTGTCCACAACAAAGTTGCACGCATCTGAAAATGCTCTTTTCTATATGCATCATAAGTTTCTACACCTTCTTCCCATAACTCTTTCAACTCATCGACCAATGGTTTCAAGTAAATATCAATCTCATTTCCCGGTTGATGAGGACCAGGAATAAGCAATGACAACATAAAATATGGCTCCTTCATAACCAACCAAGGCGGTAGGTTATAGGGGATAAGTATGACAGGCCACATACTATAGTTGTTGTTCATATTCCCAAAAGGGTTAAATCCATCTGTAGCCAACCCTAACCTTACATTGCGAGGTTCGAGGGCAAAATCAGGATGTTGCAAATCAAACTCCTTCCACTCCTCACTATCAGCCGGATGCCTCATTATCCCATCGTCCACGCGTTTGTCTATATACCATCTCATGTCCTTAGCTCTTTGGCCTGACATGTACAACTTCCTCAGTCTCGGGGTCAACGGGAAGTAACGCAATACCTTATGAGGAATCTTTTTACCTTGGGCACGTGTATCCTTGTACCTAGGAGCCTCACACACCGGACATTTATCAAGGTTTTCATTTTCCTTCCAAAATAGTGCACAATCATTTTTGCATGCATCTATATGCTCATATGACATGCCCAAGTCACGTAATATCTTCTTTGCTTCATAAGTTGACCTTGGAACCAAGTTACCTTTCGGTAAAACTTTTTTCAGCAATTCTAGCATCATATCAAGTCCCTTATTACTCAAGTTAGTCATTACCTTTACATTCAACATCTCAATAACAAACTTCAAGATACTATAATCAGTGCAACCTGGATACAACTCACGCTTTGCATCTTCCTCAAGTTTGTCAAAATTACACACTTCCTCATCTCCGGTTGCATTTCTTGGTTCCCCTCTAATTCGGTCACCTACCAAGGCATCGATACCATCCATATGATCATCATCCGACATTTCATTATCATGAATGTTCTCGTTTAATACACGTGGTTCTCCATGATTATACCAATTAATGTAAGATTGCATAATCCCACGATGAAGTAAATGTATACGCACAGTTTGAAGAGATTGTCGATAGCAATTCACACAATGAATACACGGGCACGGAATATTACCACTACAGTCCACAACCACTCTTGCAAAATTAAGAAATGCATTGACCCCTTCAATATATGGACGACTTAATCTGCCATCCGGTGTTTTACCAATTGTCATCCAACTTTTATCCATGTTCGACTACAATTGCAAAGTGAATGCTACTTTAGTAAAATAAGGACAACTCATTCATAATGTATTCTAACATCTAAGTCTATAAGCTACTTAAATAAAATTCTATCTCATTCATGAATGCATATATCTAATCAAAAGTATAGAGTGTTTACAAGTATTGAAATCAATTAAAGTACTATTCATCACATCTAATCAACAAATTCCATTCTCATTTGCAAGAAACTAAAAACACTCCCAATATGTATTTAAACCACCTTATAACACCATGCAAGCCACCCGCTTGCTCCAACACAACCCACCACAAAACCAATCACAAACATCACAAGTATAGAGTGTTTACAAGTATTGAAATCAATTAAAGTATTATTTATCACATCTAATCAACAAATTCCATTCACATTTGCAAGAATTGAAAAAACACTTCCAATATGAATTTAAACCACCTTATAACACCATGCAAGCCACCCGCTTGCTCCAACACAACAACCCACCACAAAATCAATTTCCAACATCACAAGTATAGAGTATTATAAGTATTTAGATCAAATAAAATACTATTTATCACATCTAATTAACAATGCTCATTCACATTTGCAAGAATTGAAAAAACACTCCCAATATGAATTTAAACCACCTTATAACACCATGCAAGCCACCCGCTTGCTCCAACACAACAACCCACCACAAAATCAATTTCCAACATCAAAAGTATAGAGTTTTATAAGTATTTAGATAAAATAAAATACTATTTATCACATCTAATTAACAATGCTCATTCACATTTACAAGAATTGAAAAACACTCCCAATATGTATTTAAACCACCTTATAACACTATGCAAGCCACCCGCTTGCTCCAACACAACATACCACCACAAATCCAATTTCCAACATCACAAGTATATAGTTTTATAAGGTTTTTAACTAAAATTTACTTACTTTGCTCAAGCTAAGCTTACAACTTTCAGAAAAAAAAAATCCAAAATTATTGCAAACAATGTGTATTTAGCCTGCAAAAGAAAAGTTAAATTTATAAGTACTTCAGTCTTAAAAATGATCCTCTCATAAAGTACTACACAAACTCATAGCTTACACATATAATACAGGTAGTGCTTACTACAATCAGAAAAGTGATGAGGAGAAAAGCTTGAGTGAGTTGCACTTCTATTGCAAAAAGCGACACATTTTAGGTTCCAATTGTCAAAGAAAAAAGCACTCTTACCTTTCTAATGCACTTTGCGTTTCCGCTTTCTACCTTCCCCTTATAAGCTCCACATGTCTTAAAAGACACATGCAAACTAACTTACTTTTTTAACAAATACATTTTAACCAGGAAATTAAATCTTAAAGAACATACCTTTTTATTTATTTATTATTATTTGGGATAAATAAGAACAACTTATTTATTTATTTACTTATTATTATGTGGGTTTCACAATATTCAAAATAATATAATGAAATTGGAGCTTCAAGATCAAAACAAAAAGGCCACCTGCCAAGTTCTCCAATAAAGAACTTAAAACACAAAGGAGGAAATGTTTGTGGAATCAAGAATTAGCTCACTTGGCAAGATAAGTAAATCCATTTAGAAACGCAGGGACACTAAAACGAATGATCACAAATTGTACTCGGTATTCCACTAGTGTTCGTGTCCAATCTCTCTAACATTCACGCACCAAACCAAAAGAAAACCATACAAGCATTAATTCTCAACTTTAATCCATACCAAAACATAAATGAAACAAAAAAAAAAACTCTAGCACAACAGATACTTTCCCTCCCCTAACTATTGAATTTTAATATTAAAAAGCAACTCAACTACTTGAATATTAAAACTAAGCAATGTAAGAAACCAAATAATGAACTTCTTCAGCAAACTGAAATGCTGGTTTGCTCAAAAATTTAAGGTGGTTTAAGACAAAGACAAAATCCATCTTCAAAAGATCTATTCAAAAAATGACAACCAATAATATACATTTAGATTCAAGAACACTGTCTTGCTTGTTCATCAATGACTTGAGCTCCACAATACAACTTAAGAAATCAACCTCCTAAAACAAAAATTGAAAGGAACAAATAAAGTGAAGGCCTTCCAACATACCAGCTGTACAGCCAAATAATCTTCCACTTTGTATATTAACCCCTGAAACAACAAACCAAACCAATAAGATTCTCCACACAAAATACAAAACTAAAAAAGTGATGCTAAGTTAAAACTCCATGATTTCCATACCCAATGTTAAGGTCCGAATCGGTGATGGCTACGAACCGTTGCGAATGGGTTCGAACAGGGCAAGGTCCGATTCGGCGACGAATGGATCCAGCGTCGCGAATGGGTCTGAATCGGTGATGGCTACGAACCGTTGCGAAATGGGTCCGAACAGAGCAAGGTCCGATTCGGCGACGAATGGGTCCAGCGTCGCGAATGGGTCTGAATCGGTGATGGCTACGAACCGTTGCGAAATGGGTCCGAACAGAGCAAGGTCCGATTCGGCGACGAATGGGTCCAGCGACGCAAATGGGTTCGAACAAGGCAAGCGATTCGGCGACGAATGGTTCCAGCGTCGCGAATGGGTTCGAATCGGCGACGGCTGGAATCGCGAATGGCTATGAAACCGTCGTGAATGGGCTCTCAACGGCGACGGTGGGCTATATCGGCGACGGTGGGCTCTCATCGGCGACGGTGGGTTGGGATGTTTTGGGAGCTGCATCGGTTGGGAGTTTAGGAGCTGAAGAACTTTTGGGACGGATTGTTCAGGTCTCTTGGGTCTTTATATTGAAGTATTTAGCGACGGATTATTCTATCGCTATTTCTTCATTTTTGTTGCAAATGGTATTACGATTTTAAGTTTTTAGCGACGAAAATTAATTTCGTCACTAAAGAGCTTGAATTATAAAAGATATTTAGAGACGAAATTCATATTTCGTCACTATAGAATACTTTTAGTGACGAAATTTAATTTTGTCGCTAAAACATCTAAGTGTAAAACTATTATTATTTTTAGTGACGAATATTTTTCGTCGCTAATTCTTCCTTACAGCGACGAAAATATTTTCGTCGCTAATACTATTCACAGCCATACCTATAGTGACGAAATATTTCGTCACTAAAAATGTCAACTTTTAGCGACGAAAACTTTCGTCACTATAGATTAATTAAGCTGGCGCCAAAGGTTCCCTCCGCTGGCGCCCATTTTTCAGATCACAATAGCGACGAAATTTATTTTTCGTCGCTAAATGTTATAATTTTTTTCATTTTTAGCGACGAAATTAATATTTCGTCGCTAAAGCTATATTTTTAGTGACGAAAAATATTTCCTCACTAATTTTCGTCACTAAAAGTACATTTTGTTGTAGTGAATGTTACACCAGGTGTAATTTGAACCCAACTCATATATATATATAATTTACATATAGAATTAAATTTATTTGGATATTCTATTTTATAATTTATTTAATTCCTGCATATTATATAATTTATATTACCATCCCAAAACACTTGTATTTTTTTATATCTTAGCACTCTCACGCTTACCATTACACTTTCTTTTTCATTTCGATCTCATCAAATCTAGAGTCACACCACAATAGAGATGCCAACATATCTCCTAGAGTCACACCGCATTTTAATTGCTCCAAAAAGAGGACAAGATACCCATAATCTACACCCACCCCCGTTAAGTTACCATCCCTAATAAGGATGAGAAGTAGGAAAGAGTAGAGTGTGTGTAGAGAGAGAGAGAGAGAGAGAGAGAGAGGTACAACGGTGGTGAAAAGAAGGTGTGAAATCTACATGGACTTTAGGCTTACAATTTTTCGAATGTGCCTTACATGTAGAGTATGGTCAAATCATTGTAAATATCAATTTTCTTACCGGCAATTCCCCCCCCCCCCCCCCACCTCCCTCCTCCCTCCATTATTTTACCATCAAATGCAATTTATGATCCAGAGAAAACTCAAAAATGAGTGAGAATTAATATTAAAAAAAAATTGATGTGAAATAAATTGAACTTGACAAAATTCTAACAAAGAAAAGGTAATATTTTTATTTTTTATCTAAAAATAATTAATTATATTTATAAAATATTATAAAGTAAACCGAAACAGCTTTTTTTTTAGTAAAATCATAACAAGCACATTAGTAAAAGTCTAAAAGAATAAGTATAGTAAATTAGCAATACAATTTTTAAATATTTTTCTTAAATTATCAGATTGTAAGTGATGAAAAATAAAAGTATTGTTAATGACGGTTACATACTTACAGATAAAAATAATTGAAAATTTTTCACTCTTCACCACCCAAATTGCGAGCATATTTGAAGAAAAAGTTTTGTTAATAAACAGAAAGTAAGAAGAAAAAAAAAATTGTACCTATAGCTTGATAATTAAAGGTAAAAGAAAGAGCAGCTCTTCCTCCACCACTTTATAAAGCACCACGAAGAAAACAATGCCTACTTCATTCTTAATTCTCACGTGACTGGTTCCAACTAAGCTTTAATTATTTGATAAAATATTATAACATATTTCTATCTAAGGTCTAAGTTTTCAAAAGTTCAAAGTTTGGAAAATGATATAGTATTATTATTCTGTCCCAAGATTTTCTCTTCTAGCGGTTAGCAAAAAAGAGTCTCTCTTCTAGCATACAAAAGTAGCTTCATCTGGTCTGGGCAGAAAAAAGTCTTGTCTGTTTAGTGTAGACTAGATAATACCATCCCCAGAAAAGAGAGAACCTTTTTTCTTTTTCGGTAACAAGTAACAACACCACCCCCAGTCCCAGAAAACTTGTATATAAAAGTAGCCCTCTTCTCTTCTCTCTGCTTCATTCATTCATTCGTTCATATCTCTCTCTCTCTCGCTCAGACTCCACAGCTTCATAGCTTTATTTGGCCTCTTGTTTCCTCTGTTTCTTCACTTCCTCTTTATCTATCTTCAAAATTTCCAATACCCACTTCACCAAAATGTCCAGCCCACAAGCCAAATCCCCGAGCCGATTAACCATCCTCCCTCCTAAGAGAGGCGAGGTCAAACGCAAAATATTCAAGGCCGTTGCAAACGTAATTATCTCCTTTGGAACTGGGACTAGGACTGCGAGTGAGCGCAAACTGAAGCGCACCCAAACTGCAGGCTCTTTTAGCTCAAGTTCCACATATTCAAGTGGTTGCAACTCACCTCGTATAATCGATGATCACTCAAATTGATGTATTATTGCTTACAACAAACTCAGCTAATTGTGCTGCTGTGATTTCAGGGTCTATTGCAGGCTAATATTTTTGTGTTGTTTGTATTTTTTTAACTTTTTTTTTTTTTTTGGTTTTTTCCCTTGAATTTGGGTATTTCAAATATGGAAGATTGTTGGGTTGAAGGCCTAAGACGGTTCAAGATGTGAATAATGTGAATTGGATACTTGTAATTATAGTATTTGACCCTGTGTAGCTATTTAGTTATAGCAGATATTTATAGAATGATTAATTAATAGCAGTGGATTTTTTTCTTCTTGGATCATAATAGCAGTATCTGTGTCTTTTTATATGTTTTCTCAAGCTCATTAATTTGCATGTTTCTCTTTTTGATATGGTCTCTGGAAATTTTGATTATTTGAGGAGATGGATTGTAGGTAATTGGGTGTTTAATTGATTGAAGAGAAAGTATCCTGTGAGATGGGCGTATGTGCCCATTATCTCACCCAAGATTTTTTCTTGGTTGAATTTGATTGATATGTCAAATCTACGCAATTGTTTTATGTAAATGTGGTGATGGTTGTGGATGGGTTTTCTTCGGCTTTTTTCTCTGGGTGGGAGGGCAGAACAAAACTGCACCGTGGGTTTTCTTCTTCTTCTTCTTCTTCTTCTTCTTCTTTGATGTAAGGTAAAGCCATGAAAACGCGGTGAGTACAATTTTTTTTTTTTTTTTCCGGAGTACTCTTTCTTCCAGATAATATAGTTATGAAATAAAAAATAAAAGGCTCATTGAATTTAATGTGACCATGACTTTGATGTTATAGATGCCCAGAAATTATGAAGGGGTTGATTTTTATGGTACATTTATGGTCTCAGACTCTCAGTCACCTCTGATTTGAATGGGATTTGTAACAATTGTGCCGTTTTGTGCTCGGAAAATGCTTGCACAACTTTTTTTTTTTTTTTAATCTGTTGCACGAAAATTTCAGCCATTTTTACACATTCCTAGGTTTTTGTAGAGATCTGCAAATGAAATCAATGTAAAATTTGTTTTACTTAAACAAAAATGTTTATTTCTCCCTATAAACGGCATCGACAAGTGACAACCTTTGTTCTTTGGGGGATATGAAATTGTCCTTCTCTCATTCAAAAAATTCCAACGATTTTTACACATTCCTATGTTTTTGTGGGCTCACATATGTCCCATCTCAAAATCAAATACGAGATGTGCAAATGAAATAAGTGTAAAATTTGGTGTACTTAACAAAATTGTTTATTTCTCCCTATAAAACGCATCCACAGGTGTCAATCTTTGTTCTTGGTGTCTTTGGGGAGGGGGAAGGGGGAGGGGAGGGAGGGTTGTCCGTCTCTAGAAGTTTAACGATTTTGAATAACTTTGTTGTAATTATTTGTAAAACCATAAGACTCATGTGATGTTAATAACGCATAAAGTACACATTTTTTTTCCTTAAAAATACATACTCATACCAAACACTCAATTTTGTTTTTTCACCTTTGAAGATGTGTTATTAGAAACTTGGTATTAAATACATATTTTGCGTTATGAGTACTTTGAACATGTGTTTTCATTTTTCACAACACTTTTTAAACTACAATTTTCGCATCATTTTGAAAATCAATACCTAAATTCTCTTACCAAACGGGTTATTTATCAAGCACCAAGACTGAATTCTAAATCACTTTTATTGTTGTTGGATCTCAAGGAAGCAAATTAGATTGCAAATAGGTCAATTCAAAGCCTAAGTCATTTAAACAATTAGGCTGCGTTTGGTTTAGAATAAAATAATTTCAAGTGAAAATATTTTCGGGAAAGGAAAATATTTTTTAGTATTTGACTGCATTTTTAAAATTTTATTAGAAAATAATTCCAAGTGTTTGGTAACATTTTGAAAATGCAAATTTTCTACTAGTTTCTCACATTTTCCTAGCCATTTTCTCAGCTTCCAAACAAATTTTATAATAGAAAATTGCAATACATAAACTTTTAAACAAACAAAAATCAAAACAACACCATTCTCAAAACAATAAATCATTCAATCAAACTGAGAGAGGGAGGAGGAAGAGAGAGTCATCGCAAGCTCGATGAAAAGGGAGAGGTAGATCGAGAAAGAGAGAGATCAATGGTCGGTGGGTCGTGGGCGACGAGACCAGTCCAGTGGCGGCAAGCTTCGGTGATGCAATCTCACGGCGCGATCTCGGCAGGATGATCTCGCCAACGCTATCTCACCGGCGCGAGCTCGACTGCATGATCTCGAGGCTCGATCTCGCCAGTGCAAGCTCGACGACGCAAGATCGCGGTGCTTGCTAGTGCGATCTGGGGTTGCTTCTGGTTTGGTTCTTTTTTTTTTCTTTTTTTTCTTTTTTTCTGGAAATGGTTTGAAGGTAAGCTTGGAGATGGATTTTGGACTATGTGAGGAGTGTGCTTGAGCTCTCTCTCTTTAGGTGTGGTTTCTAGAAATTGTTTGAAGGTAAAATCAAAATGTAAATAATTTTACGCTCAAAGTGGCTTATTTTCTGGTCAAAGCGTAAATGATTTTCCATTGACCGTATTTTCCGTAGCTGCCAAACACACATAAGGGTGTAAAATAATTTCCTGAAAGTGTTTTCAGCCGAAACAAACGCAACCTTAATGATTCCAAGGTTCCTGTAAACATATCAATGTCTAGATTACCACACACTAACATCAAACTGATTCGGAGTAAACATATTTAGATCAAACAAGAAACTAAGAGTTTGAATCAAACTTCAATGATCTCTTATAAACATGATTAAACTAAGTTACAAAGTTACTTGTTAACACATAAAAGTATAAATTCTTCAGTAAAACTTATGAACTACAATAAGATCTCCTAAGGAACTAAATTACTAAGATCTCTCATTATGATAACAAGTTCTCTAGCTTATTCCCAGTATCATTTCTTGAGAATGAATCCTATTTATACTTGAGACTTAACAATTATCTACAATTGTTCCTTCAACGTTCTCGTTAGGCTTATTTAACACCAATTGCAATGCTACATACTACTAAACTACCTTAATGACACTTTTCTTTATTTCTTGCACCAGTAACTGCAACTGGGATTGCCATCCTTGCCCCATGTTTTTCTAGTACTCTTACAAATATAAATCTCCAGATTGTGCCACTTGTCGTGTCCTCAATGCTTTAGTGAATTTTCAAATCAAAGCCACTAACATGGAAAAATTTGCCATCTGTTTTGATGAAAAATAATTGGGAAATAATTCCGACCAAGTTAATTGAAAATTTTATTAGATATTTTTTTCATGCTCAAATGCCCATCAAGATTTTTGGGGGTCAAACTTTTATTTATTTTTCTATTTTAATTTTTTGGATTGTAAATGTCTCTATTTTTGTGTTTCTATTCAATGGTTGGATTATATAAGGGAATAGATCTTCCTTCTTTTATGGTTCGTTTGGATTAAAGGGGAGGAAGGAGGAGTAAAGTAGAGTAAATTTGACCTAAAATTAGCTTATTTTTAATCAACTTTACTCTACTCTATTCTCTTTCTTTCTCTTCAATTCAAACGAGCCCTTATGGAGCTGTTGTATGCAACATCTCTCTCGAAACAAGTGGATTCTATAAACCTGTGTTACTGTGTATCCCACACTTGCTACAAAAAAATCACTGCATACAACCGTTCCATTAAGAAACTACTCCCTCCAATACAATGTCCTAAAAAATACTACTGCCTGGCTCAGGTTACAAACACTAATAATTATTTTGATTTACACTGAGGATGTACTCACTCATTAAACCAGAGACATGTTGCACCAATACGAGGGAGCGAATAATTAATTATGTCAAAGACTCAATACTAAAAAGGATATGCTTTTTTTCCTATGCTTTCGTCAACAATTGTAAAAATTTTAACATTTATAATTTTAAAACACTACTTTTACAATTTTAACACATCATTTTACAATATACTAAATATCAAACATTTTTTTTCTTTTTTTTACAATTTCATTTAAATATTCTTTCTTTAATATATATATATATATATATATATATATATATATATATATATATATATATATTTTTTTTTTTTTTTTCAACTTCATTCAACTATTATTCTTTCTTTAAAAGAAAGCGGGCCCCACTTGAATAAAAAAATAATATAAGTTTTACAATTTGTGAATAGTGTGGTCTTAAATTTGAGCTTATACTGTTCATCAATGCCAAATATTATGGCATTTAAAACACTTAAAGCATTATTATCAAACCTTTCAAATGCTAAAAAAATAAAATTTTTAGCATTTGAAAGGTTTAAGCCTAGTCAATTAAACCTTTCATATTGTAAAATTTTTGCAATTGATGAATATTTGAAATGGCACTATTCATCAATTGTAAAAATTTATATTACTTTTTTATTCCGTATGGCCCACTTTTATATTCCTTTTAGAGAGAGGAAAAATAAAAAATTAGTGAAAAATAATAAAGAAACAATATTTAAAGGAAATTGTAAAAAAATTAGAAGTTTTGATATAGATTGTATTGTAAAGTGGTGTGTTATATGTTATAAATATAGGTTTTGAGATGGTAAATGCTAAACTTTTTAGAATGTTTGATAAGAATGCTCTTAATGAAAGTGATTTTTTAGAGTTTGGGGTGTCAAATGTCAAATATTTGGCATTTGACACACTTGATGGGAATGCTCTTTAGAATCTATTTCTCTTATAATATAGATGTTACTCTTCTTGTTTTTATTTAATTTCATTTAGTGGGAACAGTTTTTTTTTTTTTCCCTTGATCAGTGTTATCTAGATTCTAGATTACAGTTTTTCCTATTAAAAAAAAAAGATTCTAGATTACAGTTCATTAACAAAGGTAAAAAAAAAAAAAACTATACAGTAATGCATCACTAAAAAGAAGATGCTCTCTTCTTCTTTGCTTGTAGAATCCTAATCCTCTTATAATGCACATGTTACTTGCCGTGTTTTTTAAATTAAATTTCCTTGTCAGAAATTTTTTCTTGATTAGTGTTATTGGGTTACAGTTGGCAAAGAAAAACTAAACTAACGTTTAAACAACAACAAAAGAATATTAATGTTAGAACCTATCTTTACATCTTTAACTGAATAAGACATCTCTATAATTAAGATTAAGAAACAAACAACCGCAAAGCAGATACAATTATACAATTAGTTGTTGGCCTGTGTTACACTTACAGCCAGCCGCATTGTCATAAGCTGTGCACAACCACAAAATTCATTATTTTTGTCATAAGTCTGGCGGCGTCCCTTTAACATTTAGATGTTGAGTTCAATGTCTTTCAAGAGCATAACTTTAAATTTGGAGGTTACAAATTCCATCTACCATACTATTTGTCCATAAAATTTTTAGTATGTCTCATTAGTAAAGAGAGGAATAGTCTAACCAAAAATTAAGACACACAACTATATATATATGGGTTGGGTTCAAATTACACTTAGTGTAACTTTTTTTTTTTTTGAAACTACACTTGGTGTAACTTTAATATTACATCACTCAATATTTTTTAAATAAATGCGAATTTTGACAAATCCATTATTAGATTACATTATCTTCGTATATTCTTCATACTTGCAAAATTTCAAATTGATCAAAATTAATAGTCATATCATCAATCAGTTGTTTAAATTTAAGTTTTCGTAATTTAAAATAATGCATAAAAGATGAGTTTATAATTTGAATAGTAAATAACATCCAATTGATATAAAAATTGGCATGAATATTAAGAACATATAAAATATGTAATTTAACGGTGGAATTTCCAAGTTATTGGGTGGTGTAATACTACTTAAAATTATACCAAGTGTAACTTGAACTCCTCTAAACAATGTTACTTCACTTAATAACTTGTTATTAAATTTATATTTTAAAAATCTTATCACTGAATTACATGTTTTATATGTGCTTAACATGGATGTCAATTTTCATACCAATTAGTGTTATTAACCAAGCGATCCATAAACTCATCTTTTATGAATTATTTTAAATTACAAAAACTTGAATTTAAACAATTGATTAATAACATAATTATTGATATTTGATTACTTTGAAATTTTGCAAGCATGGAGAGTATATGAATATAATGTAATCCAAAGGTAAATTTGTCAAAATTCACATCCAGTAATAAATTATTAAGTAGTGTAATATTAGTTAAGGTTACACCTAATATAACTTGAACTCAATTTTATATGTATATAAAATAAGCCTAGCAGATTATTATGCTCCATATCATTGAACTATTCCTCCCAATTATTTCTTGAGACGAGCAACGGTGATTATTATGTTCCATGTACTTTTTTTTTTTTTTGGTCGTTCTTATGGAGAAGAAATGTTCAATGTACTTGAAATACGTATTTTAAACCCGAATCCACTTTTTGATCAAAACAAATAAACAATTGAGGGGAGGTTATATTGGGCGGGAGCTGAGTCTTTCATCCGGTGAATTCTTGCATTTACTTTAAAGTATAATTGAAGTGAAAGACAGTTGTCTCTCATTATCACTACAATTAATACGATTCTAAATTTCTAACCCATCGATGCTTTTTGTCTGCTTTCTTTTAGAACATTTTCCACGTGGAAGCATACAATTTGGAGCATCTTTAGAACCACGGATCTAGATTTCCCTACTCTCATCATTATCGTTCATCTCCCATCTTTAACTTCGATGCTCAAACCACAAACCTGTTTCACTTTTCAGTTTGATGAATTTTCTTTAACAAGGGAATAATACTAAAGAAGAATTGCCTCATCAAAACAAAAAAAATTTAATTACTTAAAATTGTTTGGATAGGGCTTCTAATAGATGCATTTGTGTACAAAACACGATTTGATATAGACTTGCGTTAGCATCGTATCATATTCAGTGCACAAATTCATTATACAAAAAGCTTCATCAAAATTGTTTTAGTTTGATCTTAATTGAGATATATGCAACTAGAATTGTCTCACGTTTGTATTAACGAATTGTGCACAATGTTCATTGAAGTTCCATTAATGGTTCACAATACCATTATTAATTTTGGAAATTCTCTCTCTCTCTCTCTCTCTCTCTCAAAAAAAAAAAAAAAAACCCCTAATTTTGTTGGATTTATACATGGGTATTAAAATTGATTGGGTGTGATTCTGTTTATTCTTAAATATGTGATAAGATGATGTGGCATATTGGGATTGGAGGGATAAAACATAAATTTTACACCACATCCTTACAGTATTTACTCTCTCTCTCTCTCTCTCTCTCTCTCTCTCTCTCTCTCTCTCTCTCTCTCTCTCTCTCTCTCTCTCTATATATATATATATAGATAGATAGATAGATAGATAGATTTGGATGTCATAATTTAGAATTAAGAGTTTTGAAAAGGGATAAATATCCTCTCATTTCATGTGAAATGGATAGAGTCCATTTCATACTTCAAATTAGATATTATAAATTTAGAGGTGAAAAATTGTCACATAATTCAAAATTTTAAATAATGTGGCAATTGTCCATTTCAAGTGAAATGGAGAGGATAATGTTTTGGCCATTTGTATTATCTAAAGAAGAATTAAGAATATATACTTTTATATGAATTTTGAGGTTTTTATACAAAAACATTTATATTAGAGAATTCGAAATAATATTTATTCCTATTTATATATTGATATAACTTAAATTCATTCATAAATTTATCAATAAAAAATTAATTTTTATATTTTATTCCAGCCAATTAAACTGAAAATTATATTTTAATGTCTTCTTTTAAAATACTTTCATTTTTTTAGAAGAATCTTTTAAAATACTTCTATCTAAATAAATCATTAATCAATAATCTTCCTTTTCTTTTGCACATGGATGGAGTTTAGCATTATGCATCACTATAAAAACAGGATGAAACACAAAATAGATCATGGCTTCCTTAAAAAAGTGAAAAATCAACCATTCATCCCATTATGCATCGCTATTTAAAACTTTGTGTATTGTTACAGGAACATCTAAATTTACATGTTAACTGTAGCAACATATATAACTTAAACATGGTTGTGCAAGAATTAGAGTTCTTTTATTGCTATTTATATATAAACGTACACTCATAAGTCACAATGACAACAATTATGAATTATCTTATGAAACTATTATGAATTAAATTACCATAACGCTAAGATGCATGTATCATTTTTACTTTTTCAATTAATAAAAGATGAAAAGTTACTAAAAGGAAAATTTTGCCTTAGAACCTAATGACTTTTTTTTATACAAGATATAATTTTTACTCTAGCCTAATCTAAGTGTATATGTGTGTGAAACTCCTTCTTGGAGACTTGAACCCCGGCCCTTACCCCCCACACCTCACAAATATTTATATTTGTAGAGTAACCACCGCACCAAGGAGGAGCGATAGTTACTGCCTTTCAAAAGTAGACAGAATATTAGAATATGAATATGGTTGATAAATTCACTCATTTCCTTCATGCTTGGATTCCTCATAGTATTAAAGTCATGTGTTGGTCTAAAACATTCATTAGAATATACTTGTAGTGAATGTATATTATATTTGCTAAATTAAGATTAAATATTAGTATATATTATAAAATATGAGGCTTCCCCTTCACCAGAATTGCTTTATGGCCTGTCACGTTTCTTCTAACGAGTAAATTATTTTGGTATGCTTTTGGAATTTGGACTTTGGACTTTGGTGCATGCATGCACTACCTATAAATATATATTTTTTAGAAACAGTACCTAGAAATTATAGTAATTAAATGAAATTATGAAAGGTTTGTTTCTAATAAATAAAGCGGCTGAGTGCAGAATAGGTCAAGCAAGTTCTTGCGGCTATGAGGGCTGCTCTTGACTTTGACCATGGTTGGGACCGGAGAAGAAATGGGGCGCTTCTGTTCATGCTTGACTGGTGAAGAACTGAAGATATATCATAGGTCTAGATTAATCATTTGCTACTTACAAAAGGAAATTATGTGTTATGTTAAATTAATATCTTAGAGCCTGAAGAATTTTCTGGGAAAAGAAAGGGTGATTATTAATCAAACAACAAGACAGCACCCTTTTTTTTTTGTCCCTACCATTCAGAGGAAAAAAATGCTTTCTTTTTTGTTTTCTTTTGTTTTACTTTTTTTTAGTCAAACGACTAATTAAAATTAAATAAAGGAGGTGTTCTACTTGAATGAGACATATTTGGCAGCAAATGATTTGCAAAAAGGAAAATGGTTATTTTCGAGTCCTTATACCTTATAATTTGGAGAAGGTCCACAAATTTTTTTTTTTTTTTTGGTATTTTTAAGAAAGATGAAAAAAAAAATTGAGAAGAAGTTACCAAATGAATATGAACCACTATTTATAGCCAAAGGATTATGACCCTTAAATAAACACATTTTCATTATATATGCACTTTTTTGGTTAGTAGATTCATTTTCATTCAACAAACACATTTTCGGTCAATAGACACATTTTCGTTCAACAAGCACCTTTCATATATATCAAATATGAAGGGTTATGATCATTCAACAAACACTTTTTGGTATATCCAATATGAAAAGTTATGACCTTTCAATAAACACCTTTTGGTAATATCCAATATGAATGGTTATGACATTTTAATAGGCACTTTTTGATATATCTAATTTGAAGGTTATGACTTTTCATCAATAGGCACATATTGCTATATATACTACAACTTACCTTGTATATATCTATATATATGACACAAACTAAACTAGTAACACAAGATTCTATCTCTTATTCCTTCTATAAAAAAATCTAATAAATAAAAACAACATTGCTTTCTTCTACCTAACTAATAAAACTATGTGTTGTTTCTTTCTTTATCATTTTTTTAATGTATTTTTGCTTACTACTCCAACTCAAAAATAATGGTTTTTTATTTTCTTAAAACTCATCCAATAGCTATTCCCGTGCATCGCATAGGTTAGCGACTAGTATAATATAAAACCAAAACGTTTAACTTTTTGTTGAACCTTTTGTTGACTACTTCTTGTTGTGTCACGTGGTTACATAAAATTAATGTTCCACATCCATTAAAAAAAAAACTGAACAGTTCTGCCTTTTCATTTTTCAATAGGCACAAAATATTTAACTTTTTGTTGACCACTTCTTGTTGTGTCATGTGACTACATAAATTAATGTTATACATCCATTAAAAAAAACTGAACCATTGTGCCTTTTCATTTTTCAATAGGCACATTTTCAGTCAATAGACATTTTTTCATTCAACAGTTCTCTTTTCGGTCAATACGCACGTTTTCATTCAATACGAACTTTTTTCGGTCAATATAGACATTTTTTATTCAATAGACACATTTTAAGTCAATAGATACATTTTCATTCAATAGGTACCTTTTCAGCCAATAAGCACATTTTCAGCCAATAGGCACATCTTTAGCCAATTGACACATTTTCATTCAATAAACACTTTTTCAGTCAATAGGCACTTTTTAGTATATCCAATATGAAGGGTTATGACATTTCAATAGACACTTTTTGGTATATTAAATTTGCTAAAATAAGTAGTAACTAGGCTAAGGCTTTGTCTAGTTGGAAAAATGGAAAATGGGAGGATAAAAATTTTAGATTCCTTCATTTGTATTTGGTTGAATGTGGAAAAATGGAAAGATGAAAGTTTTCTTTATTTAGTTGAGAAGAACAATAAAAGAATAGAAAATAGTGGTCGAATAAATTTATGTACATGCCCTTATTAAAAAATGATGCCCAATTTAAAAAAAGAAAGACAAACAACCAAAAGAAAAAGAAAAAGAAAAAGACAGTCGCCTAAATTTATTAAAAAGAAAAATCATGCCTAGTAAAATAAAGACGAGCAAAATGTCCAGTTTAAAAAGAACCAAAAAAAAGAAAAGAAAAAGAGAAGCAGTAGTTGTATCACGACCAGAAAAATGTGAGAGAAGAGGTTAGTTCAACCATTTGACTGCAACTGCTCTTCAATTCTATTTTTTCTTCAAATTGGGGAGAAATGACAAAGTTTAGTTATAAAATTAGTTGTCAAAGGCCTTGTAGCTGAATTGACACCTTTTCATGTACAAAGTGCTTGGGGGACTAGGGGAAAAAGGGTTTGACCTTCAAGGTTAGCAGCATGTTGTAATTATTTCTTTAAAAAAAAACTATAAAATTAGTTGTAGCGTAAGGTTACAACCTTACTTAATATCTTTTTATTAGAAATAAATTTTGATATATCCTTTATTGGATTACATTTTCTCGTATATCTTCCGTACTTACAAAATTTAAAAAAAAATTAATGAGCAATAGCTATATCATTAACAAGTTGTTCTGTAATACCCGAAAAGAAAAAAAAAATAAAAGGAGGGGTATTTAAGTAAATTTGTTTATGGGGTTAATTGTTATAATTAAAATTACTAAGGGGTTTTTAGAAAATAAGGTTGAAACCCTAGTTTATATAATCTAATTTAAGTCAGCGTATACTGACAGATGTTTGGAGGGAGGAGACTAGCCAAAATACTCAAGTAGAGAAGGTTTGACTGCACAATTGAAGTAAGAGCCTAAGAATCTCTCTGGTCAAATCTAAGTGTTACTTGGAATTAGAATATATTTTATGTTGGTATTTTGGACACTAGTGAAATTATCAAAAAAATTTATGCGTAAGTGTGAACAGAGAAGGGTTGGAATTTGGGCGATGAATCTTTTTTTTTTTCACTACATGTCTTCTCTGTAATATGCTTTATTCGGGTGCTTTGTTGGTCATGAAATTTCTCTGGATGCATACTATGTTTTATAGACATTTATTATAAGAAACCACTGGACTATAGGTTAGACCACCAATAGTCCAATAGCTTATTAGACTTCAGAGTCTATGGAGATAAGAAATAGAGACTTTTGTTAAAGGTTGAACAGCTTTACAAGGCATTCATTCAATCCTTATATATATATGCTTTGACTTTTCAACCCAAATGGTTATGTGAGGAGAGTCTTATATTTATTTCACAGTGCTTTGGATTTTTCTGCATGAAACAAATTTCAAACAAGTCAATACAAATGATAGAAGGTGGAATATAGCTAGAGAAACCGTGGGAGAGTTAATACTAAGAAATTATTGGGTACTTTAGAAGTTTCTCCTTTGGTCAAATATATTGCAAGTTATTCATATTATTTGATTATTGAGTAAATGATGCTTTAAAATTGTTAGGTGATATCAAAGGATTTTAGAGAAAGTGTTAGGGAAAAGGTCTTTGTGGTGAGCTAACTAAGGTAAGTAACCTTATCCTAATTGGATTTTATTTTGCTTATATTAATGTATTTTTAACTATTGAAAATTTGTTTATAATTGTTACAATTTTATTTCTATTGTATCACTAATTTCAAGTAAAGAATTTTCACAAATATATATGAGCATTGAATATAATTTTTATTTTATTTAATTGTTTTTTTTTTTCGGGCTATTTTGATTTAAGGTAAAAAATATAAAAATATCACAAATATATTTAAATACTGAATATCAGATTATATATATGTATTTGAATGAGATTTATTTTTGGTTTGAACGATGATTTCATATATATATGATTATGAACAATCTGACTATGTATTGATTCTGATACCCAAACCAATGGGGGTTATTTATTGGTGCTCTGATACCCAGCCAATGGGGGTTATTCATTGGTACTTTGATACCCAAACCAATGGGGATTATTCATTGGTACTCTGATACCCAGTCAATGAGGGTTATTTATGGTACTCTGATACCCAAACCAATGGGGTTATTCATTGGTACTCTGATGCCCAGTCACGGGGATATAACGTGACCATAGTCATAAGATTGTTAAGAAATATGAATTGTATTGAATATTTGAATTATTTTGAGTCCTTAAACTACATATATGATTATGGAAATGTTTGAGTATTGGAACTATTTTGAGACACAAACACTGCTTATGAGTTTTGGAACATATTATAAGTTATAGCTTCTGGATATATGAGAAATTGATTATTTTCTAAACCATCTATGATATATTTGTAAGAGTAAAGTATGTGATCTATGTGCAACCTATTATTTTAAGACTATGAAACTTCTTCAGTTAATTTGAAAACACATAGCATATTATAACTTTTGAAAACATATATTACATCTTATACTTTACGGATCTATTACTTGATAGAACTTCATAGGATTTTGGTTACTTATTGAGTTGTCACTCACCCTCCTCTTTCTCCTTTCAGATTTTGATCAGGAAGAGTAGTATATGTTTGGGCTTCCGCTGGGATGTGCGCATGAGTGAAGTTTAGGAAATCAATGGAATAAGATTTGAATTTTTATGTTTAAGATTACCATTTTGTGTGGACCTTTAGATTTAAAGGGTTTAGTTATTTTTATTTTGACGTTGGAAGATTATTATTTGGAGATCTTTTGATAATTGCATTATTGAGGATATTTTCAGATTTATTGATGAGATTTTCTTTGAGGATAACTCTTTAATTGTTATGAGGGCCTTACACACTTTTAGGGTGTAAACTTTATAAGTGTGTGGCTGTTGTCACGTGCTTAGCTCTTACTTGGGCTTGGGGCGTGACATGTTCAAATTACAAGTTTTCGTAATTTAAAATTATGTATAAAATATAATTTTATATATCATAAAGTAAATAATATTTGAATAGCACAAAATTTGATATATGCATTAAAAGCGTAAAGAACATATAATTCAACCGAGATTATTCAACGGAGATTTTCGCAGCAGCTTATTTATATGATAATCTTCTTCTGTAACATAAAAGTCGTCATTGCTTACGTTTTAAAGAAGCTTTGTGAGGCAAACATGCATCCAATAGATTCATGTCTTTGTCAAAATTTTAAGTCAAGATAATGTTTTTTTTTTAATTTATTTAAAGGGAAGTCAAGATAACGTTAACCAAAAAAAATCCTTAAAAATGGTCCTTAAATATTGGTATCTATCTATGTTTGTAAAGTTTCTACATGTTGGTCCAGCTGGATAACAGTGTTGAAAAAATCATTCTTGTGCATTCTGCTATTGCTTCTTGGATTGAGAAAACTTCTTACAAATTAAGATAAAATCAAAATTCAAATGAAATCCACGCTCAATTCATCTTTTTTTTTCTTTTTTTTATTTTGGTCCTTCCGGTACCAACAGGCCCAATAAAATCAAACCTAGAAAAAGCCCACCCTAGAATTATATTATCTTCATTCTCAATATATATATATATATATATATATATATATATATTCTCTTTATTTATTTATTACTATTATCCTTAAGATAAGATCACACCTCGTTCTCATTAAAATTAGCACATTAATAAAACATTATCTGATTTAGAAGTTGTTGACTTCCTCAAGGTAACTCCAATACTGCACCGTATGAACTAGGGTGTTCAATATGCTTAGTTTTTATAGTTTTCTTAAGTACAAGGATTTTTTTTTTGGTTGATTTTTGGGACATGAATGAGTGCAAAATCATATGAGATGTTATTTAAAAAGTGTTGGTGCAAACATAATGATAATAGAAATAACATGAAGAGAAACTGAATAATACTTCTGAATTTTTTATTAATTTAAAGAAAGTGATTACACAACACTATTTGAACTGAGGCGTGACACTCGCTCTCTTTAAGGAGATTCAAGCTCTTGGTTAGCTAAACTTTGTAACCGGTGCATATCGTCTCTGACTTGTCTCCCCCAGGATACAACAGCCCAACAAGTGTCTTATGGCTAGAACAACTTCTGCACAAAGTGTTCAAGCCCAAAACTCCACCAGAAAGAACACACTTCCTTGCCAAGAATCTCTCTATTTTTTTTAGTGTATATTGCAATAATTTGGATTGTGTCTAAATGGGTCTATTTATAGGCTCAATGGACCTCATGAAATTACTACCCAAATTAATATGATTAATTAGGTCCATTATTCTGATATAGTGGGTGTTACAAAATTAATTGTTGGATATTATTCTGATGGGCTAGAGTTATACAATTAATGGTGAGATAAGGAGTTTTCTGAATAATGAAAAGGCCTAAACGAATAGTCTATTAAGTGGGTTAATGGCTCATTATTTTTCATAATAAAAATAGAATATTAATTCGGGTCATTTACTCACCAACGGATACGGTAATTACTTTAAATGGGCTGTCAAGTAGGAGGATCCAAGGTACTGATTCATTTCCAAATTTGACACCTCCACCCTTCACCTCCCATTGAGATAATTCATGTTAGCCCATTAATCACCACAATTAAAAAGAACAAAATAGTCTCTCTCCTTTTCAATGTGGGATTAAACATTTTCACTAACTCCTCATCTTCCACATTCACTCCCACATCTTTACATTTATGTTATAACATTTATTCATTTTAATTATTTAATATTAAAATGCTCCAACAATCCCCCACTCATTTTAATATTAAATTTTTAGTTAAAGAGAGATTACCAACCAAAGATGGGTCACTATGCATCATGAAGGTGTGCTCTGCATTGAACCTTCACTTAGTAAAACAGCGATCTCAACTCTAGAGTCGTAGTGGTCTCTAACTTGAACTAGGACTGCTTTAGGAAAATTAAGCATCACTGCTTACATATAACAACCCAAGTGTTGACATAAGCTTTTATAGCACTTTACGACCATGTGTTGATCCCGGTTTCATGAGTATATTTGAGATTTAAGTCCAAATCTCATAGGAAGCGACCCCACCCCCACACTCACATAGGTGAAATTTTGTCAAGGGTGCTCCTGTAATTCTAACACCCCACTCATACGAGCTACAAATTTCATTAAGAATTTTTTACTCAACCTCTCCACATTACAGGATAAATGCACTTACATCCTGGGGATGAACAATTAAAAAATTATTTACAAAATAAATAATTAACAAAATTAATTGTGCATTTCTTACGACCATCGTATGATTCGTTTTTCCCATTAAACCCAATTCTCAGGATCTCTAGTTTTTAGGTTGGATATCCTCATACATGGCTCATGATTCTATGGACTTTCGTTCCATCCCCCTCGATGTATTCCAGACTCTATCTTTTGCCAAAGTCTTGGTAAATGGATTTGCAAGATTATCATTAGATTTAATATAATCCACAGTTATGATGCCACTACTCACATAAGATCGCACGGTACTGTGCTTTCTTCTTATAGGTCTGGATTTACCATTGTAATAACGGTTTTTAACTCTACCAATTGCAGCAGTGCTATCACAATGAATTAATATAGGTGGAATTGGCTTTTTCCAAAGTGGAATTTCATATAACAAGTCTCTAAGCCAATTTGCCTCTTCACTAGCTGAAGCTAATGCTATTAATTCAACTTCTATTGTTGAATTAGGAATTATTGTTTGCTTTTTAGATTTCCAACAAATGACACCACTACCTAAGGTAAAAATATAACCAGTGGTAGAGAGAGAATCACCTGACAAAGTATTCTAATCGACATCACTAAAACCTTCAATCACAATAGGGTATTTTTTATAAAACAAGCCATAACTTTTGGTACCAATTAAATATCTCATGACTCGCTCAATAGTTAGCTAATGATCTTTACTAGGCTTGCAGTAAACCTGCTTAGCATTCCTACTGCATATGCAATGTCAGGTTTAGTACAATCAGTAGTATAACGAAAACTACCAATGATGCTAACATAATCATTTTGATTAAAAATCTCATCATCATTATTCACAGGAAATAAATTAACACTAGAATCAAAAGGAGTAGCTACACTTTTATGATCATGAAAATTATATTTTCTCAATATTTTATCAACATAATGTGATTGATCAAGATATATTCCATCACATGTTTATTGTAATTTTCATGCCCAAAATAAAATTAGCCTCATCAAGATCTTTCATATCAAAATGGCTTTTAAGCATATTTTTTGTCTAATTTATAACATGCATATTTGAGCTAAAATCAACATATCATCCACATAGAGATTAATAATAACATGTAAATTATTCCATGATTTAGAATAAATACATTTATCACATTCATTTGATTTATAACTATTCTCAATCATGCAAGAATCAAACTTTTTATGCCATTGTTTAAGTGCTTGTTTTAAGCCATATATGGATTTAGTTAGCTTACATACCTTACTTTTTTATCCAAGCTCTACAAAGCCTTCGGATTAATCCATATAAATCTCTTCCTCTAGGTCCCCATTTAGAAAAGCAGTGTTTACATCCATTTGATGAATTTTCAAATCAAAAATTGCAGCAATAGCAATTAACAATCTAATAGATGTAATTCTCGTTACCGGAGAAAAAGTATCAAAGAAATTAAGATCAGCTTTTTGTTTAAAGCCTTTTGCAACAAGTCTAGCTTTAAACTTATCTATTGATCCATCCGGTTTCAACTTTTTTCTAAGGACCCATTTACAACCTATGGTCTTACAACCCGGTGGAAGATCTACTAATTTCCAAGTTTTATTAGAAATTAGAGATTTCATCTCATCATTTACAGCCTCTTTCCAAAATATAGCATCAGGTGATGTTAAGGCCTCTTTTAAATTTTGGGAATTTTTCTCAATGTTAAAAATATAATAATCTGGACCAAAATCCTTTTCAACTCTAGCTCTTTTACTCCTTCTAGGTTCCATTTCAAAATTTTCTTGATTTTGTAAATGTGAAGTAGAAGAACTAGGTTGTGACAAAATATTTTCTTTACCCCCACTATTTTTCAATTTAAAAGGAAATTTTTCTTTATGAAAAATTGCATCACCGGATTCAAAAAAAAAAATTTCAAGATCAAAAAATCTATAGCCTGCACTATTAAATGCATAACCAAGAAAAGCACAGGTAGTAGCTCTTATACCTAATTTAGGTATTTTAGGGTCAGTAAGCCTTACATAAGCAAGACAACTCCATATTCTCAAATATCCCAAATTTGGCTTATGTCCTTTCCACATCTCAAAAGGTTTGGTGTGTGACTTTTATGTGGCACCCTATTCAAAACATGACATGCAGTTAAAATAGCTTCACCTCAAAAATGTAAAGGTGCACCAGATTCAATTAACATGGCATTTGTTAACTCAATTAAAGTTCTATTTTTTCTTTCAACCACACCATTAGAAGCAGGTGAATATGGTGCAGTAGTTTCATGGATAATTCCCAAAGACTGAATAAATGAGTTGAATGCACTTGATTCATACTCACGGCCTCTATCACTTCTTATTCTTTTTATTTTTCTACCGAATTGATTTTCAACTTCTTTTAAAAAATCTTGAGATTTTTCAAAAGTATCACTTTTATTTTTCAACAAATAAATAGTTGTATATTTTGAGAAATCAACAATAAAAGTGATAATATGTATATTTCCTTCACGAGTTAAAATTCCCTCAAATTCACATAAATCGGAGTGAATTAACTCAAGCCATTCGGTATTTCTTACAACACTTTTATGAGGTCTTTTTGTAATCTTAGCTTGACTACAAGTTTCACATTTTTCAAAATCTTTTGACAGTCTTGATGATTCCCACATATCTATTATTTATATGACACAAACGAGCATGCCAAAAATTAACAGAAGAAAGCATATAAACTGAACTGGTAGATGCTTTATTATTCTCAACATTTAATTTAAACATTCTATCACAAGCATAACCTTTTCCCACAAATAGTCCCTTTTTAGTGATTACATAATTATCAGATTCCATAGTTTGCTTGAAGCCAGCCTTGTTAAGCAAAAAACTTGACATCAAATTCTTCCTCATGGACTGAGTGCAAAGTACATCTTTCAATGTTAGCACACGTCTATAAGTGAATTTCAATTCAACCTCACCACTTCCAAGAACCTTGGTTTTGCTAGAGTCACCAAGCATAACATTTTTTTCTTCTTCAAAAGGAGTGTACAATTTGAACTAATTTTTGTCATAGCAGACATGCCTATTAGCACCAGAATTTGCCCACCACCCTTCAACATATTGCACCATATTGATGTCTGTAATCATAGCCACTAAAGGCTGTTCAGTTACGTTAGCCTGCGGGACAAATTCATGTTTCCGAAATTTGCAAAATCGAGCAATATGCCCACTCTTGCCATAGACAAAACAGGATCTATTAAATTGATCGTGTGAAAGGGGTCCTTGGTTCTTATTGTAATTTTTATTCGGATTTCCCCTTCCTTGAGGTGATCTATTATTGTTTTTAAAGGCTTTCTTTTTTTGCTACAATTGACCATTTCTAGGAAAATGATTTTTGGGCATATTATTATTGGATGAAATAAGGTTTACCTTTGTGGTGAAATTACCATTGCTCTCTTGTGTCATGAGTGCATCTTGTCCTCTAGCCTCCTCCTCCACACGGATGCGTGTGATCAAAGTCTCCAAGGATGTCTCCTTTTGTTTGTGCCGCAAAGTCTTTTGAAACTCCCTCCAAGATTGTGGTAGTTTGTCAATTATGCCAGCTACCACCAAATTGTCTCCAATCTTTCTGCCTTCGGATTTCAATTCTACTACAATCATTTGGAAGTCTTGTGCTTGATCTACCACCGATTTTCCATCCACCATTTGGTAACGGAAAAATCTACTAGCAGCATACTTCTTTGCACCTGCCTCCTCAGTATCATACTTGCTTTGAAAAGCTTTCCAAATTTTTTTAGCAGACTTATAAGTTGTATTATAATAATCATAGAAATGATCGACAAGACAATTCAATAGATAAAAGCGACAATTATATTCATCTTTTGTATACTTATCTATTTTTTCTTGATGGAGAATATATTCTTCGTTACTCATCTCATCGATAGGAACCTTTGACAGATTCTTCTCAGTAAGGATGTAGGCAACTTTGAGAAGGCTCAAGTAGAAGAGGACCTTTCCTTTCCACCTCTTCAAGTGGGCTCCCTTAAAGCGAAAGGGCTTGTTGAGATCTCCAACAGGCTCATTTGGTTTCTCTTGTGTAGGGTCCATGTGTTTGAATCTCCTTAAAATTGTTGGTACAAACACAATGATAATAGAAATAACACGAAGAGAAACTGAATAATACTTTTGAATTTTTTATTAATTTAAAGAAAGAGATTACACAACACTATTTGGACTGAGGCGCGGCACTCGCTCTCTTTAAGGAGATTCAAGCCCTTGGTTGACTAAACTTTGTAACCGGTGCAGACCGTCTTTGACTTGTCTCCCCCAAGATACAACAGCCTAACAAGTGTCGTATGGCTAGAACAACCTCTGCACAAATTGTTCAAGCCCAAAACTCCACCAGAAAGAACACCCGAGTTACACAATTAATGGTGAGATAAGAAGTTTTCTAAATAATGAAAAGGCCCAAACAGATAGTCCATTAAGTAAGTTAATGGCTCATTATTTTCCATAATAAAAATGGAATATTAATTCAGGTCTTTTACTCACCAACGAATACGGTAATTACTCTAAATGGGCTGTCAAGTAGGAGGATCCAAGGTACTGATTCATTTCCAAATTTGACACCTCTACCCTTCACCTCTTCCTTGCGCACGTATCTGGCCTAATATTTGAGACAATTCATGTTAACCCATTAATCATCACAATTAAAAAGAACAAAATAGTCTCTCTCTCCTTTTCAATGTGGGATTAAACATTTTCACTAACTCCTCATCTTCCACATTCACTCCCACATCTTTACATTTATGTTATAACATTTATTCATTTTAATTATTTAATATTAAAATGCTCCAACAAAAAGAAAATGGAGTTTTTAAAATTTTCAGATATTGATTAGAATGATAATTTCATAAATCTTCAATGGTGTATTACTTTTATATTTGTAGATCAAATAGTTATTATATATTCTAAGCATCTAATGTATTCTACAAGTTTGTCAGTATTGTGAATGATAAATAGAAACCATTGAAAAAAAATGGCATTTCAACCAGTGAATGCATAGTCAAAGGAGATTCAGAAAGAAGTTGGTAAAAGGATTAAGGGCAAAACTTAGGTACAGTACATTAGGTTCCCCGCTTAAAATTTTGACATCTGTCAAATTTAACATTTCAAATTAACGGCGTTAAAACTTTTTTTTTTTCCTTCTTCCTGTTCTGCAGATGGCTTCTCTTCCAAATCCAAAAGCGTGCTCTTCCAATCCACCATGACCCTTCTCTTCGAAACCCAAAACCCAAAAAAAAGAAAAAAAGAAAATCTCATATCTTTCTCTCTCGGCATTTGTATGTTTCCTTTCTTCTTTTTTGATCTATGATTCTTTCTTTCTCTCTCGGTGTGTATCCGTTTCCTTTCTTCTTTTTTGATCTACGATTCTTTCTGGTCTGTTTCCATTTTTCTTTCTGATCTATGATTATTCTGGTCTATGATTCTTTCCTTCTCTCTCGGTTTGTGTATCTGATTTCTTTTTTTTTTCCTGATCGATGATTCTTTCTTTCTTTTTTTGGGTTCTGGGTTTCGAAGAGAATGGCCATGGGTTTCGAAGAGAAGGGTCATGGGTCTTTCTTCTTTCTGATCTATGATTCTTTCTTCTTCTTTTTTTCTGATCGATAGGTCTTTCGTCTTTCTGATCTATGATTCTTTCTTCTTCTTTTTCTGATCGATGATTCTTTCTTTTCTTTTTCTGATCAATGATTCTTTCTTTTCTTTTCTTTTTTTCTGATCGATGATTCTATGATTCTTTCTTTCTCTCTCGATCTGTGTATCTGATCCTTTGTTCTTCTTCTTTTTTTTCCTGATCGATGATTCTGTCTTTCTTTTTTTGGGTTTTGGGTTTCAAAGAGAAGGATCATTGGTAGTTTGGAAGAGAAAGGTTTTGGGTTGGGAAGAGAAGCAGTTTGCAGAGGAAGAAGGAAAAAAAATTAGGACTTGTAGTACAGGAAAGGAAGAAGGAAAAAAAAAAAAAAAAGTTTTAACGCCGTTAGATTGAAATGTTAAATTTGATAGATGTCAAAATTTTAAGTGGAGAACCTAATGTACTGTACCTAAGTTTTGCCCAAGGATTAAAACATGGCATTTGAAAATGGTTAGTACTAGAACCAATTCGGCCTAGGAAATTGGCATGTGTTTTCAAGTTTTTTATTTTAATTTTAAATTGAATTCGACACTGCTAGCCGATTTTAATTTTCAACTTGAAATTGGTGGTTGATTTTGGCAATATGCCATATTTTCCCAGATAATTTTGTATCGAGGACAAAAAACTAAAGATTTTATATTTTTGTATTATTTTGCTAAAACCCTCCCAAAAAGCATGTCAAAAATTCAAAACCACACACTATAATCTTTTTGCATTGTTTTATTTTTTGTGCTCACACACCCCACCCTTCTGCTCTTACAATTTTTATTGTGTGTTGTGATTGGTCTTTTTTTTTTAGGGTAAAAAATAAGTTTATTGGTAAAAAAAAAAAGATTTTACAAGAGATTTAAGAAAGAAAGGTTAGACTAGTAGCTAATTAAGCACTTTAGTCCTAGATCCCCGGTGCTTAGTTATGTTTCGTAGCATATGCCCATGCTTAATTAAATAAAAAGCATCTTACGAAGTTGAAAAAATCATGTTGGTTAATTTTCTACATGCTGGATGACAGAGTTGGAAAAAAAAAAAAAAAAAAATCGTTCAACGGAAAGAAATCCTGATCAATTCAAGCTAAAGGAGGTAGATGCCCCCAGACTTTCCCAATCTTGCGAGGAGGACGTTCCATATCCCGTAGATGTAATAAATTCTGGTATTTTCCTCATCAGTCTTGTCGTGACTCGTGTGGATTCTCTCTGTGAAGACTAGTTTGGATTTCTTCTAATTCATCAACCCTACCATTTATGTATTGAACGTATCCTTTAGACAGGAGTTTTGAGGGTTTTTATGTATTTTGCTCTTCTTCATTTCCCTTATTTACTTTTGCAGTATTTTTTTTTTCTTTTATTTGTTATGATATGCTCATCGAAGATAATTTCCTGCAATTAGGGTAGCTAAAGTTTACTACCACTGCCACCGCTCATCCGCTCCCCCTTGGTGTAAGGGCAAGGCCGGGGTTCAAGTCTCCAGAAGGAAGATTCACACACATATACACTTAAATTAGGGTATAGTAAAAATTCTATCTTATATTCAAAAAAAGTTTACTGCCACTATTTTTGTGGCTTTTAAAATCTTCTTAAAAGTTTTAGATCATTGTCACAATGTCACATTTATCACTATTGTCATTATTTATTATTGGCTTGATTATTTATTCATTAATTAAATAAATCAACTTGGAACAAAAAATGTCATCCATTAATGAGCTTGGAAATAAGAGTAATGCTACAGCTACAAACTATTTTACAATATTTTTACAAACTATTGATGTAACAAATTCTTATTAGTTCTAATATGAGTCCACCACTTACATTACATTTATGTTTATCAATGATTATGAAAATTACTAAAGCCACATAAACAGTTTGTAAAAATATTGTTAAATAGTTTGTGTGTTGCTAAATAGTTTGTATCTGCAGTCTGGAAGCAAATACAAAAATAGTTGATTCTGCTATTACTTCTTGGCATGAGAAAACTTCTTACCTAGTAAGGAAAATTCAACTGAAAGAAATCCATGATCAATTCATCTTTATTAGTTTATAATGATTATTTTTTGTCCCTTCCGGGTCCAACAGGCCCAATAACATCAAACCCAGAAAAAGCCCACCCTAGAATTATATAATTTTTATATATTACTATATCTTAATATTATCCTTAAAAAAAGATATAAAATCACAGCTCATTCTCATTAAAACTAGCACGTTAATAAAATGCTTGACCAAGGAATTCTAGATTTTGTCAAACTTAGCTTGAACAATGCACTTTTCCAATTGTGTTCAATATACTAGGTTTTTATAATTTTCTGAACTACTCTTCTTATTTTTTTACTTCAATTTATTATTGCTTGGTCATGACCAAGGCAACCTATGAACTACACAATTAAAGGTAAACTCTTCTCTTAAATGTTAAGTCTCTATATTATAATTATTTTTTTTGAGAGAGTTTTAATCTATGGTTTACCTAGAATTCAATTTCATTTCTCATCTAAGGTGATTAGCAAAGTTTACTGTTTAAAATAGTCAACACTCAAGGCATTAATAAGATTAAGGATTTCAACCAAATCAAAAGATATTATCGATTTAAATGTAGGTACGGAGCCAAACAAGGGCCCAATGGGGCCCTAGTCATCCTTAAGTTGCAAGGGAAAAAAATTATATGTATATTATGGAGTTATTGTCTAATTCTAATTGGGCTTAAGAAATACAAAACTTTGCCCTCCCTGCAAAACCCTCCCTTTCCCCAAGTCAGATAAGCCCAAACAAATCACAACCCAAAAAAGATAACAAATTATTACAAAATATAACTTAAACAACCCATCATCATCAAAGTTGAAGAGAGAGATGTTGAAATTGACATAATAATAATAATAATAATAATAATAATAATAATGAGAAGAAGAATGAGAGAGAGAGAGAGAGAGATGTCGCCACCGTTGTCCATGCAACCACCTCAAGTATTGACATCTCTTCTATGATCTAATCTCTCTCTCTCTCTCTTAAGTGAAGTGTGAATATATGAGTGTTTATACACACACACACACACACACACATCCATTTTTTAGATTTAAAAGATCGTTGGGTTTCATCTTGTTAGATAATTGTATTGCAATTGTAGTGGGTCCAAATCTGATATGATTGACATTTCTGTAAAGAATTTATTGATTGAAGGAGGCTTTGCTGAAGCTAGGTACCACATGAAAAGCATGAGGAGAATAAGGTTAGAGAGAGAGAATTCTTAGTAGAATGTCCTCGGGTGAGTTAAAGAGTTCTCAGGCTAGTCATAGAGAGAGAGAGAGAGAGAGAGAGAGAGCCAACCCCTAAATCAAATGGTCTTCATTCCTTTTATATAGGGACGTAACTATAGGTGCTTATAAGAATGTGGTTGTGGGTGCTTTTTGTGTGGGCCTTTTTGCAAATGCTGGGCTGGGCTGCCTCTTGCTGCACTAGGCCCAAAGTTTTCTAGATCAGGGAGTTGGGACCGGTCCAATAGCAACCCTCCTTGGTGCGGCTTGTGTGTAAACGATGAGTCCAAGTCTTAGGGAAGACGCTGCAAAGTGGACTTATTCCTTGTTTCTACCGCAGAAGGAACTTTTCTCCAGTTTTTGCCTGTCTGTCGCACGATAAAGCTTTCTGCTGTGCGACTAAAGTTGTCTGTCGTGCAATTAAGCTTTCTACTATATTAATAAAGTTATCTGCTATAAAGCCTTCTGCTGTGCAACAAAGCTGTTTGCTATGCATTAAGGGCGTCTGCTATAAAGCCTTCTGCTGTGCAACAAAACCTGTTTGCTGTGCATTAAGGCCGTCTGCTGTAAAGCCTTCTACTGTGCAACAAAGCTGTCTACTGTGCATTAAAGCCGTCTGTTGTAATGCCTTCTGTTGTGCAATAAAGCTATCTGCGATGCAGTTAAGCTTTCTGATGTGTAATAAAGCTGCCTGCTGTGAATGACTACTCTTCATTTTCTAGCAGAAATACTTTTCTACTTCCTGCACATAGACAAATCTAAAACCCAAAGAAAATACCAATCAAGCAAGTGTTAGGTTACATGAGTTAGCATATTCTCAAATATATACGTACATATATTCATATATGTACTCATACGTATTATATATACATCTATAAAATATATATTTTGTAGATCGTGAGAAATAAGATATGTGTGTGTGTGTGTGTGTAAACTTATGGCAGGATAATGGGTCAGAAGTAAAATACGCAACAACAAATAAAGAAGAAAGCTTCGGCAGGAAAGGTTTGGATAGTATAATAGCTAACACGGTAAATACAATAAAAATGTGCTAAGCAGAATAACTAGTACAACAAGTAAAGATTCCACAGCAGGGCAACTGATGCAGCAAACGTAATATAAAACATCCTACAGCAGGATGACTAAATACGGCAGATATAAGTTATAATGAGAGAAATAAAATATATTTACAATCAAAATCAAATATTAAATCTTTCCATAGAATAAGTAAACCAAGAAGGAACCCAAACCCCAACTTGAACAACCTTGTCATAGGCTCCTGCCATCAAAGTTGTGCATTTTGGAGAATAGGCCTAAATGGCTACCAGCTATTACTTTTTGGAGATTTCAAAGAGTGGATTTGCTAAGAGGGAGGGAAAAGATGGTCTATTGATGCATGCCCCTATTCCTACTGTGTTTTTTCTCTTCTTTTTACCACTTTTTTTCTTTCTCTTCGTTCCCTTTTTTTTTCTTAGTTTCCAGACTACTCTCTTGCTATAAGTTGTTTTTATCACTTGAGTCTTTTCCCTTAGGTGCTTCCTCTCTTGGGTCCCTTTCCCATTGGGTCTCCCGTGCTTACTACCTTTCCCCCTTTTTTCTCTTTCTCATCCATGGCTACCTCCTTTTATAGTGAACAAATTCAATGAGATTTCTCCCTTTTACCCCTAGGGCTTCACCAATTGTTTTTGGTTCGTTGTGGGAATCCATTCAAGACTACTCACTGACCCATTGGTTGCCCCGACCACTGTCATTGCTCAGTTTGTTTGCTGCACCATTACGCATTTCACGACAAAATTTTCTTTTGTTTGTTCTTGCTGTATACCTCTATCTCTAGGTTATCTCACTACCTAGCTCTATGGCATGCATTAGATGGTCCCAACCATTTATTACTTTTTTGTGTAAGATACCATCCCAGCAAGGTATACTCCCAAAAGAAGTTATGGCAAGAAACCAAATATAGGCCCCCTTTTTCCTCCACCACCACCAAACCACACCCTCTGAATCTCCTTGACCATGGGCCCAACTCCCTTTTATTGGCTAGGTACAAGTTGGTGGTGCCCCCGCCCTTCTGTACTTGCTCTATCGTCTTCTATTTTTGTCTCCCACACCGTTTCTACCATAGCAGATTAGTTCTGTCTCGTCCTGCTGCGTGTTTTTTGTCTTTTTCTTCATGCGTTCCTGCTGCATTTGTCATTTTCTTTGGTTTGACTTTTCTTTCCTTCACGTGATTTCTGCTGCTCCTTGTTTCTTTTCATCGTACTTCTTCATATTAGCTTTCACGCATATCTTCTTTATCTAAAAGGATTTGGGCCTTTGTGGGCTCAATAATGTTGGTTGGATCAAAAGGGTCTTAGGCCCAATTTATCTTCATCTGCCGAAGCCATCCTGCCAGAGAATTGTATGCTGTTGTAGATCGCTACTTCTTTCTTTGGACCTTGCTTTTCATTGGGCTTTCCTCCGTATAGGTTTTTGGGTATGGATTTGTAAAAATGGGCATCAACACTTTTTAAGTGGGACCCCCTTACAACAACACATTAAGAAACATTTTATTTATTTATTTACATTTATTGATATTTTGTTAATACTAAATGGATATTAGTTTTGATTCTCATTAAAAAAAAAATTGGTTCAAATATCTGCACCCCCTTAATTGAAATACTCTCTATTTGGATGAGTTGGGTTGTCTAGTAAAAATTCATTTTTAAAGCCCAAACGAGGAAGCTGAACTGAATAGAGAATATATTTTGGGCATATATTTAGGCCCAGTTTCTCAAAAATGAGTTGGTCAAAGCCACTCTAATTAAGTAGTTTAGTTTGGACTGAAAACAAGTTGCATACTCTAATTTGGTAACTTTATTTTGAAAACAGTTTGGTAATTTTGATTATTGGGTAATTGGGTGGGTTGACATTTACCTATAATAATTTGGTTGAGTTGTAATAATGGGTAAATCCAAACCCTACCCAAAAATTTTGGGTAATATCCAAACCTTACCCAATTACCTTCTGCCCATTAAGAACTAAGTATTACTCAGAATAATTGGATTGGGTAGAGTTGGATATCCATTACCTAAGAGCATCAACATTATTGGTGCTAAAAAGCCATATTGGTATTTTTAGCTCCTCAAATACTAAAAACCATTCTGCAATGGTGGCGTTATAGGTAATAATTTTACCTCTTCAGCTACAATGCACAGCCATCTATAGTTGTGCATTGTAGCTTCAAAGCTAAAAAAATAATATATTTTATTCAACTTCTCTCTCTTCCCATTAAAATTCTCTCTCTCTCTCTCACTCTCTCTCTCTCTCTCTCTCTCTCTATCTTTTTTCTCATCTTTTCCTCTGACTTAAAGTCTCACCCTCTCTCTTCTTCTCCCCTGACAAGCGAGCGTATGTAGATTGACGAGCGTGGTGCGATTAGCATGGTGGGTCAATACGTTAAGATTGGTGATGGCATGGTTGGTTTCACGAGTGTGGTCTAATTGGGTTGTGGCTTGTGGGTCAGTGGTTTTTGTGGGTGTGGTCTGATTGGATTATGGCCTATGGGTTAGTGGTTTTTATGGGTGTGGTCTTATTGGATTGCGGCATGTGGGTTAATGGGTTTCGTGGATGTGAATTGGTGAGTTGTGGCCTGTGGGTCGGTGGCGGTGGGTTGTTGATCCGTGGGTTGCTATGATGTGTTGGTGTGATTGTCATGGGTGTAGTTGGTGGGTTACAGCATGGGTGTGGTTGATGGGTCACGACATGGGTTGTGGTGGTTAGGTTGATGGGTCACAGCATGGGTTATGAGTGTGATGGGTTGCTCTTTGCTAGTTTGCTAGTTTGTGGGTTTGTTTGCTCTATATCAGAGAAGAGAGAGACGAGGAGGGAGAGAGAGAAAGAGATAGAGACAATGATAAAAAAAATATTTAAATGAAGTAGCAAAAGAAATAGATCCATTGATGTTGAGTGTGTTGTAAAATGGTAAGTTAAAATAGATAAAGTGATTTTTTTATAAGGATAAAGTGATTTTTTCTAGTGCTAAAAAGCTAAAAATTTGCCTCCACCATTGTGGATGCTCTAATAGGTATGGCCATCCATACTAAGGAGGAGAATTTGCTAAAATAAGTAGAGAATTAGAGTATTATATCTATTTTGGGTATTTCTACCTGCCATTACGGTAAAAAATAAGTTTATTGGTAAAATCAAAAGATTTTACAAGAGATTAAAGAAAGAAAGGTTAGACTAGTAGTTAATTAGGCATCTTAGTCCTGGATCCCTAGTGCTTAGTTTTGCTTCGTAGCATATGCCCATGCTTAATTAAATAAAAAGCTTCTTACGAAGTTGAAAAAATCATGTTGGTTAATGATAAGGATAATTTTGTAGTTAAACCATGACGAGGAAAAAAGGAAACGAACCCAATGACCCCATCGGCGACGCTTGCTACAAATGACTGCATCATGAAGTCTACAGCTTCATAATAGCTGACAACCCTAACAAAGGGACGATGCTATAAGCTGACGACCCTAATAAAAGGACAACGCTATAAGATGACGACCCTAATAAAGGGATGACTCGATAGGATGACGAGAACAAGCTGAAGAGGGTAAGCGAACCTCCATCTATAGCCTTACTTGATCTCCATGCATACGTGTATGAGGAAGGTTCTTGCGACACACGCTTAACCTTAATCAAGAAGACTCTTATAAGGAAAGGAACTCTAGGAGATATACAAAATCCAAGAGGTTCTTTCCTGGAAGGAAAGGACTTCTTGGCTAAGGCACAGATGTCAACCCTACACTATTATAAATACCCCAAAACTCTCATAATCAAGGTACGCATAATTCACCTCAGTTCTGGCACTCTAGAGTTGTTAATAAGAGATTTCTTTAACTTAACCGTCGGAGGGTATTTGGCCGGTACTACACCGGTACTACACCGGTACTCCTTTTAAGGTCTTCAGCTTTTGTGTTATACAGGTTCTCTATCGGGAGTACGTGAAGATCGTGTGACTTACTGACGATTTCAGCATCATCAGTTGGCGCCGTCTATGGGAAATTTTAGCAACTTGTAAAGTCGTGCTATCGCTTCCCAAACAAAGAGTTGAATGGTATTCACTCGCTCGATGACGACCACAAACAATGTTCAAGGAGACGAACCACGCACGACGGCGCTCGAGAGGCAAGTCCAAACTCTAGCCACTACTGTGGAACACTTTACCAAACAGAACCAAGATTTGGAAGAACAATTGCACCAAAGGAACGCAAGCGCTAACACCCAAGAGGAAGATCAAGAAGGAACTAGCGTGGAGAGAAGGAACCAGGAACGGCCGGAAGGTAGCAATGCCCCAAGCAGGCCGGAAAGGTAGGACACGAGCCGGCCATTTGTCGCCGAAACCATCCCGCCTCACATAGTCGCTGAGATGCAGATAATGAAGGAGCGAATGGACTGCATGATGAACGCCCTCAGAGGACGGGTATCTAGCGATCTTAATGACCTGGTTCAATGAACTGACTCGCCATTCACAGCGTCCATTAGTTCATTCCCCCTTCCACAAAAGTTTTGTATGTAGCAGGTAGAAAGCTACGATGGATCTAAGGATCCTTTAGATCACTTGGAGTCTTTCAAGACCTTGATGCATCTTCAAGGGGTGTCGGACGCAATCATATGCAGAGCTTTCCCCACCACACTAAAGGGACTCGCAAGGATCTGGTTCAATAGGCTGACGCCCAACTCCATTGGTACTTTCAAAGAGTTAAGCGCCTAATTCGCCTCACACTTCATCGAGGGGCACAGGTATAAGAAATCCACCGAATGCCTGATGAACATTAAGCAGCGAGAAGATGAGACGTTGAGGTCTTACATAACTCCTTTTAACAAGGAGGCCCTCTCGATTGACGAAGTAGACAACAAGATACTTGTAGCAGCATTCACCAATGGGCTGCGGAAGGGAAAGTTCCTATATTTCCTATATAAGAACGACCCAAAGACCATATCAGAGATACTTTACAGGGCGACCAAGTACATGAATGCGAAAGATGCACAATGGCCCGAGAAGAGAAGCCCAAGAAAAGGGAAAGATAGGAAGATGTATGGTCGGACAGAGGCAAAAGATGGCTAGAACTGGAGAACGAAGGGAGGACCGGCGCTCCAAACCACCTGCAGGAAAGTTCACGAGCTTCACCTCGTTAACTATCCCAATCAACCAAGTACTGATGCAAATAAAGGATGAAGGAGCACTGACCTTTCCTGGCAAGCTGAAGGGAGATCCTAACAAGAGGTCAATGGACAAATATTGTCGTTTTCATCGTGATCACGGCCACGACGCAACTGACTGCTATGACCTGATGCAACAAATAAAAGCTCTTATTAGACAAGGAAGGTTGCAGAGGTTCATTAGCAAGGAAAAAATGAATCCATCGCAAGAATAGGCTTCTCAATGAGAGAACGAGCGCCCCAAACCGCCTATAGGAGATATAAGAATGATCGTAGGAGGCACCGCGACCGCTGGGTCATTAGAAAAGGGCCGTAAGACTTACCTTAGATGGTTTAAAACATCCAGTTGACGGGTTCCATACCCAAGATGATGTAGATCGACAACCCCTTTATTGGATTCTCAGAAGAAGATGCACAACGTCTTCACCACCCACGTGACGATGCACGTCGTCACCATACAAGCAGGAGACTATAACATGCATCGGGTTTTGGTTGACAACGACGGTTGACAACGACAGCTCGACTGACATCCTCTACTACCCCGCATTTCAACAGATGAGGATTGGTAGGGAATGACTAGTTCCAACTAACGCTCCGCTCGTCAGCTTTGGAGGGACAAGAGTATTCCCCCTTAGTGTCGTCACTTTGGTTGTAACTATAGGCGAATATCCCTAGCAGATCACTAAGAATGTGACATTCCTCGTGGTTGATTACTCGTCGACTTATAACGCCATCATCGAACGGCCTAGCCTCAATTTGTGGAAGGCTATAACCTCTACCTACCATTTGATGATCAAATTTCTTACTGACTATGGAGTGGGGGAATTGCGAGAAGATCAGGTGGCTGCACGTGAGTGTTACGTAGCTATGATGGAAATGGATGACCACCTCCAAGCCATGAGCATAGATGAACATCGGACGGTGACAGAGCCCGTTGAAAGACTCGAGGATATACATCTTGACGATTCCTGACCAGAACAAACGACCAAGATCGGCACCCTTGCAGACCCAACGGTTCGCCAAGCACTCGCAATTTTCCTCAAAGAAAACTAGGACGTATTTTCTTGGAGCCATGAAGACATGCCAGGAATCGACCCGTCAGTCATGGTGCACAAGTTGAATGTGTCGCCTTCCTTTCCACCCGTCCGTCAAAAGAAGTGGGTGTTTACCCAAAAGAGAGACCAAGTTGTGGCAGAAGAAGTCCGCAAGCTACAAGAGGCAGGTTTCATTAGGAAAGTTTATTACCCTGATTGGTTGGTGAACGTCGTGATGGTCAAGAAGAGCAACAAAAAATGGAAGATGTGCGTAAACTTCACGGACCTAAACAAAGCGTGCCCTAAAGATAGCTACCCCCTCCCAAAGGTCAACCTCCCAGTGGACTTTACGGCTCAACACCTGCTACTGAGCTTTATGGACGCATTTTCAAGATACAACCAAATCCAAATAGAAGAACCTGATCAGGAGAAGACTGCGTTCATAACTAGCCAAGGCCTCTTTTGTTACAAGGTCATGCCATTCAGTTTAAAAAACGCAGGCACAACATATCAAAGGCTCATCAACAAGATATTCGCACGGCAGATTGGGAGGAATGTCCAGGTATATGTCGACGACATGCTAGTGAAAAGCCGAAGAGAAGGCAATCACTTAGAGGATCTCAGGGAAACCTTCGACACTCTTCGTTCCTACAACATGAAGCTTAATCCAGGCAAGTGTGCCTTTGAAGTAACAATGGGAAAATTCTTAGGCTACATGGTGTCTCAGAGAGGTATTGAGGCTAACCCGGACAAGATCTGGGCTATAATAGAAATGGCGCCTTGTAAAAACGTAAAAGTAGTACAAAGCCTTAACAGCAAGATAGTCGCGCTTAATAGATTCGTATCTAGAGTGATGGATAAATGTCTACCATTCTTTCGCATGCTGAAGAAGTCTTTTGAGTGGATAGCCGAATGTTAGCAGGCATTCGAGGACCTGAAGGCTTACCTCTCTTCACCACCGCTACTGAGTCCCTCACAACCGAGAGAAGAATCGTTCCTCTATTTGGCTGTCTCCTTGGTTGTCATCAGTGCGGCCTTGGTTAGAGAAGACGACAGGGTGCAAAGGCCCATATACTACACCAGCCGGGCTCTTCATGGTGCAGAAGAAAGGTACCCTCTAATGGAAAAGCTCGCCTTCACTCTAGTCACGGCTGCCCGCAAGCTCAAGCCATACTTCCAAGCCCATACGGTGATCGTCCTAACTGACAAGCCCTTACGATGAGCGAGGAACAATTCCAAAGCTGCCGGACGTATGGCGCTGTGGGCGAAAGAGTTGAGTGAATTAGACATACAATATCACCCACGTACTGCCATTACGGGGTAGGTGATCACTAACTTCATTGTGAAGTTCACTAATGCGGAAGGCCAGAAGGCAACGAGATCGAATGCATGGTCCGTCTCGACTTCCTTACAACTAACAATGAAGTAGAGTATGAAGCCCTAATAGCAGGGGCTAGATCTTGCCAAAGCAGTAGGGGCCACGAATATGGTTATCCATTGCGATTCCCAGGTTGTCATAAACCAAGTAAACGGTAATTATGAGTGTAAGGGCGAAAAGATGAAGAAGTACTTGGAGCAAGCAAAGAGAACGGTAAGTGAGTTACAGGTCAAGATAGTCCAAATTCCAAGATGAGAGAACGAGCAAGCCGACCGTCTTGCCAAGGCCGCATCGACAGAATGCATGATCACCCCCGACAAAGAGATAGGTTCTGAAGGCAATTAGACTACCCCCTTAATCTCTTACTTAAAAGGCAGCACGTTGCTTGATGGGAGGGAAGTAGCAAGAAAGTTGAAGGTCCAATCGACGCGATTCGTCTTGATAAAGGATGTCCTGTATAAGAGGGGTTTCTGCCGACCGTACTTAAGATGTTTAGGCCCCGAAGAGGCAGATTATGTCAAGAGAGAAGTACACGAGGGAATCTACTGTAATCACTTAGGGTCGCGGTCATTAGTACATAAATTGATTCTAGCAGGATATTACTGGCCGACTATGCAGAAGGACGCCCAAACTTATGTTAAAGTTTGCGACAAATGTCAAAGGTTTAGCAACATCATCAGACAACCAACGGAAGAGCTGACCCCGATAACAACTCCATGGCCGTTTGCTTAATAGAGACTGGACATCATGGGCCCATTCCCAATAGCAGTAAGGCAGCTGAAGTTCCTAATAGTTGGTATAGACTATTTCACCAAATGGGTGGAAGCTGAAGCCCTGGCCACCATCACTAAGAAGAAAGTATGAAATTTTGTTTGGAAAAACATAATTTGTAGGTATGGAATCCCTAGGGTCTTGATCTCGGATAATAGAAAGCAATTTGACAATGATTCTTTCAGAGACTTTTGCTCACAATTAGGAATCAGGAACCACTACTCCTCCCCTGCCCATACTCAAGCCAACAGACAAGTTGAAGTCACGAACCGATCCTTACTTCAAATCATCAAGACTTGGCTCGAGGGGGCAAAGGGTGTATGGCCAGAAGAGTTGCCCAGCGTCCTATGGGCGTACAAGACGACGACCAGAACCCCTATAGGAGAGACTCCATTTTGACTAACATATGGAAGTGAAGCTGTTATCCCAGCCGAGGTCGGACTCACGAGCTATAGGGTGGACAATCACAATGAGGAGAGGAACGACGAAGCCATACGTCTACAGCTTGATCTAGTTGACGAGGTCAGGGTGACAGTTGAACAGAGACTCATGCGATACCAGGGCCTTATGGCCAAACACTACAACTCCCAAGTCAAGCACCGAGACTTCAAAGTTGGAGACCTTGTCTTGAGGAAAGTGATGGGCACAGCCAGAGATCCCACATAAGGAAAGCTCTGCCCAAACCAGGAAGGACATCCTATAGAATAACGTCATGGCTAAGGAAGGGCACCTACCACTTAAAGACTCTTGACGGGCAGAAACTGCACCACCCATGGAACGCCGAGCATCTCAGGAAGTACTACCAGTAGAAGGTAGCATGAAGAACACTACTCCTCATTCCCAGTCTATTTCCTTTAGTCATTTATCTTAGTTTACTTTTGCTTACAGTATTTTTCAAGCCCAAATGGCTGAAGTTTATTCGTTTTGGAACAATTTTCTACTTATATATGCATTCATCATAATAAGAGGAGTTTATTCAGAAATGACTGGCGTATTTGTTGTGTGGATGAATTTATCAATAAGTCCACTAAGTAGCCAACCTTATTATTAAGTCCAAGTTGACGACCTTATCACTAAGTCCACAAAGTGGACGAGTCTATTGCTAAGTCCACAAAGTGGACGAACTTATCACTAAGTCCACGAAGTGGACGAGTCTATTGCTAAGTCCACAAAGTGGAAAAACTTATCACTGTCCACAAAGTGGACGAGTCTACTGTTAAGTCCACAAAATGGACGAACTTATCACTATCCACAAAGTGGACGAGTCTACTATTAAGTCCATAAAATGGACGCGCTTATCACTAAGTCCACAAGGTGGACGAGTCCATTGGTAAGTGCATGAAGTGGACAAATTTAGCACTACGTCCACAAAATGGACAAACTTATCATCAGTTTACAAACTAGACGAATTTAATATAAAATCCACCAAGTGGACGGGTTTATTAAGACCACAAAGTGGATAGGTTCAATATAACGTCCACTAAGTGGACGAGTTCATTACAAAAAGTACAAAATGAACGAATTTATTAGAATCCATAAAATGGACGAGGGGTCAACTAAAAGAAAGCTAACGCCATTATCTGTAAGCTGGTGGATCCATGACGAGTACCTAAAATGACTGGTTGAAACCAGTAAAGAAGACGAGCGTAAGGACAACCTAAGTAGACGGCTTCGCCTATATTTCACTAAGTACCTTAGCGTACAAGTGCAAAAGATAAACACACACATGCCAAATAAAAAGTAATGCATAAATATTGAAAGTGATAGGCAAAAAGTGATTTTTACAAGCAAAAGCCCAAAAACAAGCGAGCGTCAAACACTGTCTGGAATTAGCTTACATTTTACAATAAAGAAAGAAGAAGCTTAAGTTCATGGAATCGGGGGGTTTTGAGACTTTTCTTCACCCTTTGGAAGAAGGGCTTGGACGCCTAGAGTGGAAGTATCTTCAACATTAAAGCCTTCAACGTGAGGATTGGCTGACGGAGTCAAGGTGACGGGCTTATCCATGGCAAGTTGGGCAAGGACGATGCTATCATCTTTTGGGTCCGCCTCAAGCTTAGTAGCATTGTCACTTACCTCAAAGATAGTATCGCCCACAGGAGTTGACGGTAGAGGCTCGTCCATAGTGACTTTGGATAAATCCAAGTTAGGGTAGAAGGACTTGACCTACTTTAGGCAGTCCTCAAACCCGTCACCGTAGTAGACGGCACAAGCATCTATGAAGGGCTGTGAATCCTTAAATTCCGCCATAGCATTGCTCTTGGCCATCTCCACCTGGCTTGAAAGAGCCCTCAACTCTTTTTCTACCGTTTCTTTAGCCTCATATTCCTTTTTCCTCTAACGACCCTCCTCTTCCAGCTCTCTCGTTATCTCTTCACTTTTCGATGTAAATCGAGGACAGCATCCTTGTATTGCTTTTGGGCGTCAATCAGGTTCTTGATGCGTGTATGCAGATAGGTAATCACTCCCTCCTTAACGACGCCCCTATCTTGCAAAGCCTTCATATGAACCAATGCCTATGCAATGAAAATGCCGTCAGTAACGCAAAAAAGAAGAAGAAATGCTAATAAGGAATAAAGTGACATACCTGGGAAAGGTCAAAGAGACCTAACGCCCCCAACTCTTCAGTCGCTTGCTTGGCACAAGGATCTAATTCCTTACTCTTGAGAAAGGACTCCATCACCTCAATAGCATAGTCCTTGTGGGTAAGAAGGCGACGGACAGGTTCCTGAATGACGGGGCCAGACGACGTCATTAACCCCTTGCCCGCTTCATGACTTGGCTTCAGGGGCGATGTCTTCTTGGGGTGCTTACCCTCAAGGATGACGGTGGCTTTCTTGGAGTGACATTCGTCCTTCCTGTTAGCTTTTCTTTTTTTAGCCGTCTTCCCGATGACTTTAGGGGTTGACGAAGACGTTCCTTCCCCATTTGCTTTCTTCTCCTCTTCCTTCCTTTTAGCAGCAGCAGCCCTACCTCTATTTCTGCAAAAGATGAGAAGCGAGAATCAGAACAGGAGAAAATGACAAAAGTAAAAGAGACGGGAGAAATTAAGGGGTGCATACGTCAACGGGAATAGGCGTATAACCTACAAGCTTCTGGCATTGGCTCTGGACCTCCACAGTATAAATTTAAAGCATCGAGTGTGATCAGGTCTCAACACTTCGGCTTGTCCAACGAGATGGCTGTTACCCGACAAATAAAGTCCTCTCGTTCCGTTGTGATATGTGGACGAACGCTAGCTGAAAAAAGTAGACGGTGTTAGAAGTATGAAATGAATGGACTAAGTAAAGAAGCATAAAGGATCAACCTGAGTCCTTGACATAAGCCCAAGTATTGTCAAAACCATGGGGCATCGACTCCCATTCCTTCTGAACGCACACCCAGTTCGTCTCCTCGACGAAAAAGTACCTGCCCTTCCAATTTCTATTTGAATTGGGCATATCCAACACCAACTTTAGCTCTTTCTTCCTTACTGCAAAATGGTATATCCCCTAGGACAAGGAGATATGTTGGGGTCGATAGCACCAAAAGACCTCTTCAATGGTTAACTGACAGTTCCCGCCACTCAGACGACCCCACAAGATCTCAGCCCCTATAAATATCCACCAAGCATTGGGGGCAATCTGGCTGATAGATAAACCCAAAAAATTAGCCAGCTGATGATGAAGTGCCGTCAGCAGCAGCCTCAATCCTGCTGCGAACATGGCGTCGTACATGCCAACATCCGTAGTTTGCCTTGAATAACATTTCTCGCCCTCCTCAAGGAGACAGATTGGGATATCGTCTGGAATTTGATAACGGGCACGTAAATTATTGAAGACATTGACTAAAATCATCGGTAAGAATTCATTGACGGTCCATTTCTTGGGTAGAATGAAAGGATAGTCATCCCGGGGACTCCCAAGGTGCTATATAAGACCTCCTCACCATCGTTGTCTTCACCCCCGTCACCCGTTCTCTTCCCTTCCTCTTCACCAGTCTTTTTGTCTCTGTCACTTTTTCTTTCTTCCTCCCTTTCATCATCCCCGTCTTCGCCCTCACTCACCTCACCTTCTCTACAACTCTCCACTTCCTCGTCATAAGAATGGGCTCACGTTTCCCTCTCTGACGACCAAGAGAAGCCCTCTCGGGCTCACGACCTAATTGGAAAACCTCGTTGTAACTTGCTCCCTCTTGGATCAACGATTGTTCACTCATCGCCTCTCTAGACATCTGACTACCTACAAGCGATGGATTCATTCTAAGAACCTAAGTCGACGACCTCACTATAAAGTCTACTAGCTAGAAAAATAAAAATAAAAGGTAGAATAAAAGGAAAGAGAACTTACAGATGGGCGATTCCTTGCAAAAAGGGACGGTCCTAGGAAGTTGATGGCAACGAAGATGACGAGGCTAGGAGGCTGACGGACGAAAGGAGTTCAAAAAGCGACGATCTCTCTCTCTCAAAATCAGCAAAGGAAGAAAAGTTAGAAATGAGAGAGGAAGTGAAATATATATAGGCAAAGAGGGCAAGGAAGACGAAGTGACATGCTCATCCAGAAATGGAGCCAATCAGTTCGTGCTGCATGTCCAAGCATTTAATGAAGGCGGCTTGAGGTATCACACATGAATGACCTTCCTGGCGATGTGTACTCCACAACCCGCCAGCTAAAGCTAACGAGGCTATGGAGTAGGGGGCAGCTGATAAGGATAATTTTGTAGTTAAACCATGATGAGGAAAATAGGCGACGAACCCAATGCTCTTGTTGGCAGCACTTGCCACAAGTGATTGCATCATGAAGTCTAAAGCTTCATAACGGCTGACAACCCTAACAAATGGACGACGCTATAAACTGACGACCCTAATAAAGGGACGACGCTATAAGCTAACGACCCTAATAAAGGTATGACTCGGTAGGCTGACGAGAACAAGCTGAAGAGCATAAGTGAACCTCCATCTATAGCCTTACTTTATCTCCACACATACGTGTATGAGGAGAGTTCTTACACCATACGCTTAACCTTAATCAAGAAGACTCTTATAAGGAAAGAAACTCTAGGAGATATACAAAATTCAAGAGGTTCTTTCCTAGAAGAAAAGGACTTCTTGGCCAAGGCACGGATGTTGACCCCACACTACTATAATTGCCCGTTTGGATCCCCGTTTTCCCTTCTGCGTTTGCGTTTTTTTTTTTTTTTTTTTTTAAAGACCAGCGCTTGGTGCACTATTCATGAGACATGAACAGTGCACCAAGGCATATAAACAGTAAAAAAAAGAGTGAACAGTGTTTTTTTATACATTAAAAAATTATTTTGCTACAGTGTTTTCAGTTTTCAGTTTTCAGCAATAAGTTCTATCCAAACGGACTCTAAATACCCCAAAATCCTCATAAATTAAGGTACGCATAATTCACCTCAGCTCCGGCACTCTAGAGTTGTGAACAAGAGATTTCTCTAACTTGATCATCGGAGGGTATTTGGCTGGTACCACACTGGTACTCCTCTTAAGGTCTTCAGCTTTTGTATTGTACAGGTTCTCTATCAGGAGCACGTGAAAACTGTGTGACTTACTGACGATTTTCGACATTATCAGTTAATTTTCTACATGTTGGATGACAGGGTTGAAAAGAAAATCATTCTTGTTGATTCTGGCATGAGAAAACTTCTTGCGTAGTAAGAGCATTCACGACAAAGTTGCTAAATATTATAGCTTTTAGCAACTTAAAACAATGCTTTATCTATTTTAACACTGCAATTTATAATACACCCACGACAAATGTTTTGTTTTTTTACTATTTCATTAAAATATTATTTCATTATTATTTTTTATTCTTATTCGTTTCTTCCTCTCTCTTTCTTGTGTTCTCTCTTCTCCCAAACAAAAACAATCCACTGCACAACTGCCACCAACCACCCACCACCCACCACTGGAAAACCCAAACCGCCACCCAAGCCACCACCACTACCCCATCAGAAAACCCATTCTACCACCCAAGCAACCACCACTACCATCTAAAAACTCAATCCACCACCACTACCCCATCAGAAACCTAATCAATCACCCAAGCCACCACCACCATCCCATCATAAAATCCAATCCTCCACCACCACCACCATCAAAAAACCTAATCCACCAACCACCATTAGAAAACCCAAGCCACCACCCACCATCCACCACCATAAACTGAAACCCACCCACCCACCAACCACCATTACAAACTCCAGCCCAAAATCAAATTGATAACCACCACAAAATCCCCCCTTTCAAACCCAAACCCAAATCAACCAATAACCAAGCACACAAAGAGAGAGATTTTCATCCATAGCAAAACAAAATTTAAAAAAAAAAAAGAAAAAAAAAGAAAGGGAAGAGAGAAACCGCTGCTTGCCGCCTGCTGCCCACCACTAATCTAGACCATCGGATCACCACCGTTGCCGATTTCAACCACCACCACAAGGTCACGCCACACCAATCTCATCTATCCTAATCTCGCATTTTGTTGAGTTTTTGAGTTAGATGAGGTAAGGGAGAGAGGGAAAGAAGAGAGGGAGAAAAAAAAAAAAAAAACAAAGAGATACGGCTGAAGAGAGAAGAAAGAGGTAGAAAGGAAATGTATTTTTTTAAAAAAAATAGGAGAGAGAAAGAATAAAATATTATTTTTATTTTTAAGTTTAGAGCTACAGTAAGTTGCAAAAGATAGCAACTTACTGTAGCTCAGTTGTCATTTTTTTTTTAAACATCTTAAATATGGAGTACATTTTGAAGTTTTGACTGCTAAAATGGCATTATAGCAATTTTACCTCTCTTAGAGCAACTGCATCTGTGGTTGCAAAAATGTGTAAAATATAAAAAATGCTCAATTTTACATATTTTAACCCAAAAACCTCTTACATCAGTCTTTATAAAAATGTCTAAATATACACAATGGTCTTGCAAATGAACAGTAACTGTGCATATATACACGGTAACTGTAGCATGTGCATATAATATCTTAATAATTTTTTCTCTCTCCTCTTTGTACCTAACTCTCACCTCCCTCTCTTTTTCTCATTTCATTAGAGACTTTCAGGCACACAGCTCTCTCTTTCTCTCATCTAGCTTCCGCCAATCGTCATCGCCATTGCCATCACTCTCTCTTTCTTCCTTTTTTTCTTGTTGTTTTCGGGTTGAATGGGGTTGATCAGTGGGTTTCAGGTTGAATGGGGTTGATTAGTGGGTTTCTCATTGTTTGATCATGTTGCTCAGGGCGAGGTGTCAATCTTGTTGCTCGGGGCTGCCATGATAGTGATTGTGGGTGTGGCTCGGTGGTATCAGTGATTGTGGGTGTGGGTCGATGGTTTGGTGATTGTGGATCTAGTTTTTTGGTTGATCTTTGGGATTTTTTGGTTTTTTTTTTTTTTATTGGGTTTGTTTCTCGGCATGTGTGGATTCCGTTGTCGATGAGAGAAAGAGCGATGGTGGCTTGTGTGGATTCTGGTATGATGGTGGCTGTGTGGGTTGTGTTGGGTCTGTGAGAGAAATGAGAGCGGTAAAGAAATAAATATTTTATTTTAATAAATGTGTATAATAGACAAACTGATGTGGGTGTTTTGTAAAAATGAGAATGTAAAAAAAAAAAAAAGATTTTAAATGTGCAAAATAGAAATTTTTTTGCATATATTGATGTAGATGCTCTTATTGTAAGTGCTCTAAGGAAAAATCAACGGAAACAAATCCATGATCAATTCATCTTTATTAGTTTATTATTATCTGTTGGTCCAACAGGCCCAATTACATCAAACCTAGAAAAAGCCCACCCTAGAATTATATAATATTTATTTCTATAACTTACTATTATCCTTAAAATAGGATTAAAAGATCCCAGCTCATTCTCATTAAAAGTTAAAACTAGCAAGTTAATAAAATGCTTGGCCAAGGAATTTTAGATTTTGTCAAACTTAGCTTGAACAATGCACTTTTCCAACTGTGCTCAATATACTTGGTTTTTAACTTTTTATAATTTTCTGAAGTACTCTTCTTCTTCTTTTTACTTCAATTTATTATTGCTTGGTCGTGACCAAGGCAACCTATGAACTAGACAATTAAAGGTAAACTCCTCTTAAATGCTAATGGCCTGTTTGGATGTTTAAAAAAGGAGGGGGAGTAGAGTAGAGGGAATGGGAGTAATTCAATTACCTTGTTTGGGAGTTTTTTAAGGAAGGAGGGGGAGGGGTTTGGAGGGGTTTGAAGGGGTTTCAACTACCTCCAACCCCCTCATTTTTAATTCTCCCAAATTGGAGAGATTTGGAGGGAGAGTAGAGCACATAAAATTATTGATAAAGTAAATTACCTAATTTACCCTTATTATATTTATAAAATTACAATGTTAAAAACAAGGGGAAGGGCTAATTACTCCCTTCCCCCTTACTAATTATAAAAACATCCAAACAAGGTGGAGGGTAATCATTTTCCTCTACTCTCCTCCCCACTACTCCCCTCCCCTCTACTCCCCTCTACTCTCCTCCTTCTCTAAACTCCCAAACAGGCCATAAGTCTCTGTATTATTATTATTATTATTATTATTATTTTGAGAGAGTTTTAACCTATGCCTTGGATAGAATTCAATTTCATATCTCATCTAAGGTGATTAGGAAAGTTTACTGTTTGAAATAGTCAACACCCAAGACATCAATAAAATTATGGATATCAACTAGATTAAAAGATATTATCGATTTAAATGTAGGTACAGAGCCAAACAAGGGCCCAAAGGGACCCTGATTCTCCTTAAGTTGCAGGGGAAAAAAATTATATGTATATTATGGACTTATTGTCTAATTCTAATTGGGCACAAGAAATGTAAAACTTTGCCCCTCTCTCCAAAATCTCCCTCTCCCCCAATCAAATAAGCCCAAACAAATCACAACCCAAAAAATTTAACAAATTATTACAAAATATAACTTAAACAACCCATCATCATCTAAGTTGAAGAGAGAGATGCCGCCATCGTTGTCCATGCAGCCGCCTCAGGTCTGGATATCTCTTCTATGATCTAATATCTCTTTCTCTCTTTCTCTCTCTCTCTTAAGTGAAGTGTGAATGTGTGAGTGTTTATATACACACACACACATCCATTTTTTAGATTCAAAAGAACATTGGATTTCATCTTGATAGATAATTGTATTGCAATTGTAGTGGGTCCAAATATGATGTGGTTGGCATTTCTACAATGAATTTATTAATTGAAGGAGGCTTTGCTAAAGTTAGGTACTATATGAAAAGCATGAGAAGACTAAGGTTAGAGAGAGAGAATTCTTGGTAGAATGTCCTCGGGTGAGTTAAAGAGAGTCCTCAGGAGAGAGAGAGAGAGAGAGCCAACCCCTAGATCAAATGGTCTTCCTTTCTTTTATAGAAGGACATAACTATAAGTGCTTATGAGGATGTGGTTGTGAGTGTTTTTTAAGTGGGACCCCTTACAACAACATATTAAGAAATAATTATTTATTTATTTATATTTATTGATATTTTGTTAATACGAAATGGATATTAGTTTAGATTCTCATTAAAAAAATTTGGTTCAAATTTTTGCACCCCCTCAGTTGAAAATACTCTCTGTTGTTGTTTGGATGAGTTGGGTTGTCCAGTAATTTTTAAAGCCCAAAGGAGGAAGTTGAACTGAATAGAGAATATATCTTAGGCATATATTTAGGCCAAGTTTCTCAAAAAGGACTCGGTGAAAGCCACTCTATTAACGCTTTATTTGTTTTAATAATGATGTTTTCTAAAAAAGAGTCATTTTCCAAAAAACATTTTCTATAAATTTATCTCATTTTTCAATGTTTGGTAATAACTTTAAATGAGTTGAAAAACAACCTCTTAACTTTTCTTATTTAGTTTACTGTGAAATAGTGTTGTTTTCCAAAAAAAATTAATGGAAAATAATCTCTAAAAATAAGCTATACTTTTTATGTTAACCAAATATAGTTTTCTTTTTACTCATCTTTTTTTATGCTACCAAATAATGCAAAAAAAAAAAAAAAAACTATCTTTACACAAAGTTCTTCGTCTAAACAAACGGAGCTTAGAGCAGTTTAGTTTGGAATGAAAACGGGTAACCCAATTAGGAACTTAGGTCCGTTTAATGGTATTATACTATTTAGGTCTTTTTGCCTCTTTCCTTTCCATTCAAATTTCAAACCGAAAGAGATTTTTTTGAAAAAAAAAAGAAAAAAAGAAAGAAGCATATTTGATAAATGGCCCCGCCCCCGGATTATTCCATTCCATTTCCAATCTCTGACTCTGACTGACTCTCTCTGTCCTGTCCCTACGCAAAAATCATCAAACTTTCTCACTTACCCACTTTACTTCAACGCACACTCTTTTAATTTCCATCGGTCTCTTTTTCTCTCAGACTCATTCAATAAAAAAAAAAAAAAAAAAAGAGTGTGTGAGAGAAAGAAAAGCTAGAGAGAAAAATGGAGAATGAAGGTATGGAAAATGAAGGTACAGAGACAGGAATCCCAACGTACGATGGCAAGTATGTACAGTACAACATTCTCGGAAACCTCTTCCAGGTCTCCGCCAACTACGTCCCTCCCATTCAACCCGTTGGTCGCGGCGCTTACGGCATCGTTTGGTACCCTCTCTTTGCTTTTACCTAATTTTTAGATTCCTCTTTTCTTTTCTTTTTCTTTTTTTGCTTTTGTTCCTTTTATTGTATATTCATTTTGATTCTATATTTGTCTTTCTTTCCTTTTTTTTTTACTTAGTCTTTTATGTGAAAAATAATAATTTAATAGATATAATTTGATTCCTTTAGCTCCATCTTGTTTGGATGATCAAATTAAAGCTAAGTCTAGCTCAAATAAATTACGTACTTAGGTTTGCTTTATGCAACCAATTTAATTGGCAAAATTTACTTTTCTGAATCAATTTTTGCCTTAAATTTTGATCACATTGAGTTCTGATCCTACCCAATTGGATAATATAGTTATAAAGCTTAATTTTGGTTTTTTTTTTTTTTTTTTTTTAAACTAAAAATTTTAGGTCACTGAAACCGCACTAACTTAAATCAGTTTTAATATCTTGAGTTGATGATGGTCTAGTGAACCATTCTACTAAATTTTGAGAAGGTCACGCACAAACAAAGTGTTTGAATTGCCCTACTTTGGTTGTTTGGCGTGATTTTTGTGGCGATGTATGATATAGTGTGATTCCAAGGCTTTAACTTTAGAATGTGAAGCATAGCTTATTTGTAGTAGCTTTGAATTTTACTTGTTATAATTGAGGGTGATTTATTATTTTGCAGCTGCGCAAAAAACTCTTTGACCAATGAGGAGGTTGCGATCAAGAAAATTGGAAATGCATTTGACAACAGGATTGATGCGAAGAGGACACTTCGAGAGATCAAACTCCTTTGCCACATGGACCATGAGAATGTAGGCACACGAACTTTTGAGTTGTTAAGGGTCACATATATTTTTGACTCTTACTTTTTCTTGCAGATTGTATGGTATCAATCATGGCATTTTGGTATACTCTTTAGTTGTTATTGATGTCATTGTTTAATATGGTTTTAATGTTTTGCATAACGTAAATGTTCGATAGATGATTTTAAAATTAGCTAAATGGAGTACAGTAGAGAATATGTGCACCCCACCATTTTTGTTATGCTGTGAGTAAGAAATAATCCACTGCTTTCGTATTTGTGCAGGTAGTCAAAATTAAGGACATCATAAGGCCGCCAGAGAGAGAAAAGTTCAATGATGTTTATATTGTGTATGAATTAATGGATACTGACCTCAATCAGATAATACGCTCTAACCAAGCTTTAACTGATGATCACTGTCAGGTAAGCAGTTTCCTGTTGCCATTACAAAGTAGTGGTTATCATAAATAACTAAGGTGCGTTTGAACTATCAATGAGTAGATGATTTTAATACAGACTGCAGGTCCAATATGACTGATTTTACTTATTTAATCCTGGTGAAGGGCTTGCACAAAAAAGAAGAAGAAAGGGCTTGCTTTTAATGCGTTGTGTGTTATTTTGATGAACTGTTTTGTGTGTCAAAAACCGAAATATGTTTTTGTATTGAATTAATTTTCTTTTTCAATTTGTCATGTTATTCTAAATTCATAATGATAAGTAGAAATGTAGAAGTATAGGTCTGCTTTTAAAATATTGCAGAATTCCTAATTGTGTTGATCCTTTTAATAGAAGATGATAATCCATGGATCAGTATATTTATGATTGTGAACAAGAAGAAATAAAGCCAATTTACAGATTCTTGCATTAGATCTTCAAAAAATTACTTTGCACTTGCCTAGGGGTGATCAGGAAAACATTGATGTAAAAGAGGACGAGTGATGAGAGATTCTAGCATCTGTTTAACTCTGTCTCTCACTCACCCACCCACAAATCACACTTTGGAGGGAGAGTGTGTGTGGGGAGGTGCCAGGGATGAACTGTCTCAGAGTACAAGAATACTTCAAAGATGGCCTCAGCTTATTTTTAAACTTAGGGTGATCTAAAGAAGCCTAACACCTTCGATTCCATTTATGCTCTGTGCAATTGTCCTGTAACCCAAAAAAAAAAATTGGCTGGTTGATAATATGCTTTGTTCCTCTGTTGTTTTTTTCTTTTTTTTCCCCCTCTAAACTACCGGTGTCATTGTATTATTTTAACATATAGCAATTATTATGTGATACCAATACATAAGCTCAAATATCTAGTGTGAACTTGCTATATCTAGTAAAATTGAAATATAAATGTAAATGATATGGTTTAAAAGCTGCTTCTTGCAATGCATTGGCAGTACTTTCTATATCAATTGCTAAGGGGATTGAAGTACGTACACTCTGCAAATGTTTTGCACCGAGATTTGAAGCCAAGTAACCTGCTTCTCGATGCAAATTGTGACCTTAAGATTTGTGACTTTGGGCTTGCGAGAACCACCTCAGAGACAGATTTCATGACAGAATATGTTGTAACTCGATGGTATCGAGCCCCTGAATTGCTACTCAACTGTTCAGAATACACTGCAGCCATTGATATTTGGTCAGTTGGTTGCATTTTCCTTGAGATTATCAGAAGGGAGCCATTATTTCCTGGTAAAGACTATGTTCAGCAGTTAATGCTTATAACTGAGGTACTTGTGCTTTCCCGTTAATCCTCTTTCTATCTTTTAATTCAATAGAGACGATGTGCATGAATACTATGTAGATATATTGTGGGCACTGCTGTACTGCTTACAAGTAATGATAGGATAAGTTGCATAACTTCCTTGGTTAACCTTCAATCTAATTGTTTTATCGATGGTCTTTTTTTTCTTTTTTTTACTTATTTCTTTTTATGATTCTTTGAGCAGCTATTAGGTTCACCAGATGATTCAGATCTTGGATTTTTAAGAAGTGATAATGCTCGAAAGTATGTCAAGCAGCTTCCACATTTCCCAAAGCAACCCTTTGCAATGAAATTCCCACATGTGTCCCCAGTGGCAATTGATCTTGCTGAGAAAATGCTAGTGTTTGATCCATGCAAACGCATAACTGGTATTCTTCCAAACTTTACTTGAGTAAATTACCATTTCATTTTTAATTTTTCTGACTCATTTTTCTAAAGAGAATCTTTTGTTCTTCTTCTTACTGATACACCCAAAGTTGAGGAGGCGCTGAATCACCCATACCTATCTGGTCTTCATGAGATAAATGAGGAGCCCACTTGCCCATCTCCTTTTGTCTTTGATTTTGAACATGCATCCTTGAATGAGGAAGATATAAAGGAGCTTATATGGAGGGAGTCTCTGAATTTTAACCCACTTTAGATGCTGGAGTAGGCTCACTAGTACTGTCCTTGTTTCCCTTGTTTGGGTCGATGAAAGTCCTTATTAAAAGATTGAGATTTTCGTTTAGAGAGTATATGTATCATGTACTATATCAGGGAGGGAGATAGGTTCTCCCTTCCTGTCTTGAGATGGTGGATTGGCAGTTTGTAACTAGCTCCCCCCCCCCCCCCCCCCCCCTCCTTTTCTTTCGTCCTCTCTCAGTCAATGAATGGCAAGTTTGTTCATGAGTGTGGTATTTGGAAGTTAACTGGATTCATTTGGAGAATCCAGTACCCATTGAGGGTTGGTATGCATAAAAGAAGGCTATGTTCTCTAAGCCTCATCCTTTTATGGCTGTGATTTGTACATTGTAAATCTTATTTTACCCATAGAAAAGGAATCATAAAAAGTTCAAATAGGTACAATACCTGGAAACATTGCAATGTTTGTATTGCCCTGATGCGTGTTTTGATGCATCTTTTATGAGATTCTTTATATTTTTGCAGTTTCCACTTTCCATTCCAAGTTTCTTGTGACATCAGTCAAGAGGTTCTATGAGTTGCCTAAAAAAAAACCATATTTGATAGGATAAGATTCCAAATATTATAACGTTTTGTGCTTCAATTTGTGAAATTTATTGGTTTATTAATTATTATTTTTTAAAAGTAAATTGAATTTTCCCACCATAAGGGCAAAGCGGTATGGTTACAAAGGATTTTTATTTGTTTCGAAATAAAATATTTTTTAATGTAAAATATTTTATATTTTTTAGTAAAATATTTTCATTTTACAGTAGTGTAATTGAAAATATTGTAGAAATTATTTTCAATATTTGGTTCCCAGTAAAATCAAAAAAGTTTCCTATTACTCATAACCCACCAAATACAAGCACAATTGCACAAACCATCAAATTTCCAAATTTGTAGGAAAAAAAAATGGCTACTAAAGCCACCCAAAAAATTTTAATTAGAAAATCCAACCAAATCCTCCAATCACCACAAACACCAACCTCATCCCAAGTTGATATCCAGAATGGCTACAACCAAAAAAAAAAAAAAAAACCCACACCGTAGCAAATGCACACAACCCAAGTGTCAATGTCCGTTTCATTGGAGGAGTGGAAAAGTGGGAGGATGGAAAAGTAGAAGGATAGAGGAGTGGAAAAGTGGGAGGAAAGAAAATTGATGGGAGGATGGAAAAGTAGAAGGATAGAAAAGATTTAGTTTTCCTTTGTATGTGTTTGGTTGGAGGGGTGAAAAAGTAAAAGGGTGAAAAAGTCTTATGTTTGGTTGAAGAGAAAGGTGAGAGAATATAAAATGTAGTTTATATAAATTGACTTTTATGCCCTTGTTACATAATATGTAAAAAAAAATTTATTTGTACTTTTTAAATGATATAAAAATTAACACATTATACATACAAATTTATATTATTTTTCTTTGTTAACAAACAACACCCACTTCTTTGTAATCATTAAATAAGAAAATTAAAATTTATTTAAAATAAGAAACACCTTAAAATCCCAATCTCATTTTCTTAAATTTAACCATTTATTTGCATTAGGAACATATTTTTTTTTTCGTTCTACAATTGCTCTGGTTCTTAATCAAAACAAAAATGAAAAATAAAAACTTGTTGGCGCTCAATAAAAAATAGTATACAATAAAACTAAAAATAAAATAAAAGGCTGGTGGGTCTCACAACCTCACCTATATTATTTTCACTATAATTCCTTACCCCTCTCTCTCATTTAATCATCTCTCAGGTTCCTCTCCCTTATCTTGTTTTTCTTTGTGACTTTCCTCTCATACTTTCACTTTCACTTCCACATTTCTTACTTGCATGTCAACTAAAATCTTAGATGCATTTTCCAAAAAAATAAAAATAAAAACACATGATCTCAGGTGCTCACTGCAGTCCTAGGTATTTCCGTTTTCTTCTCTTTTTTATTTATATTTTTTTATTAAATTTATGAAAAGGCATTTTCATTTTCAACCGATGATACTTCAATCAAGTTTTTTTTTAAAATTTATTTTCTATGTTGAATAATAGTGAGATGAAGTTATTGTTGAGAGAAGAAAGGAAACTGGGCAAATATTTTTGAGATAAATGCAAGTGGCTGAGAGAAGAAGGGTAGAAATGGTCATTTGCTGCACAATCACTTTTCTCTAGCATTTTCTCTCCAAATCAGAGTGACAATTTTTTTGTGGGCTTGGGTGGAAAATGCCTGAGCCCCACCCAAAATTTTCCTTTCTTTCTCTCCTAACCAAACAACACCCACTCCTATTTTCTCTCCATCATTTTCCATCCTCCCTATTTCACCTCCAAACAAACACACCCTAACAGATAACCACCATAACCACAACCTGACCTTCGACCAGTATCCACAAGCCCCAGAGAAAACTCACATCTTCGTGTCTCAAATCGACCATACCAAGCCTCTCATCGCTGCTGACTTAAGCAATAACAGTCGCTGCAAGAGAGAAGATTGTGATAGCAAATCAGCGACAACCAATCACAGGTCCAATCTATTTCTCTTTGGGGTGGCCAATAGTAACCCTTAATGTGAGGGGACAAGAGGGTGATTTGGTAGATGTTGGGTCTTTGGGTTTGATCAGGATTGGTAATGGTTGGTTGGGTGTTTAATGGCTTTTGGATTATAGGTGTGGCTTTTGGATTGATAGTGTCGAGCAAGAGAGAGTTGAGCTTAAGGTAAAATGTTTTGCTGAATTTTTAAGCGTAAAACATTTTACTTATTTTAGGTTTAAGTGTTTTTTTTTTTTTTTGAAGTGGAATTTAATGTCATTAACCAAAAAGGAGTACAACAAAGGGGCCAGCAAGTTGCTGGGACAATTACAATAAATCACTTTGGATTAACAGAGACACAACTAGGGGTGTAACCCCTTTCCAAAGGCAGGTTGTTTCATTTATATGGGCAAATTGAGCTAGTTCATGTGTTACTACATTATGGTCTTTGCTCAAATGTTTAAAAGTGCAAAATTCAAAGGACTCATGAGCAAGCTGGATTCCCTGGAAAATGTGGTCCAAGTTGCTTCCTGTGGAGTTGTCATTGATAGCTTGAATCACAACAAAAGCATCACCCTCAAAAAGGACACGAGGTAGCTGCATTTCCAGGGCAAGCAGCACACCTTGCTCCATTGCCAAAGCTTCCACCTGCTCAACAGGAAATCTGCCTTGCAAATATTTACTGAGGGCTGCCATAACTTAGCCTTTGCAATCCCTGATGATCACGCTAATGCTAGAGTTTCTTACTTGTTCCAAAGTTGCTCCATCAACATTGACTTTGAAAACTCCTTAGGGAGGAGATTCCCATCTAATTGGTGATTGTCTTGGAGGGGGGGGGGGGAGGTCTATAGAAGATGCCTTTCTGAAGTCCTCTAAGCTGCAATTTGCCATGTGCCAAACCTGTGATGGGGAAAATGGGGGTTCATTATGCACAAATTTGTTTCTATTAGACCATATAGCCCAAGTTGACACAGAAAATAAATCCAGGACTTGAGAGGAATGGTTGGAATTAGGTGCAAGGTCATGTCTAGGAAAGTGCACCTATGACTCAGGGAGGGCTGGGGATGGTCAGACCAGTGACTCCATACAAGAGAGGCAGCTTCATAGTGGAGGAGAGCATGATGTATGTCCTCAGGTTCCAAGCCGCAGGTAGGGCAAACATTGCTAATGTTAATCCCCATTTTACTGATATTCTCAAAGGTGGACAGACCATTTACGCAGGCCCTCCAAGCAAATTTTTTATTTTTATTTTTTGCAGGAAGGTTTAGCTGCCATAATTTCCTCCAAAGCTGCCTATTGGGGTCCCTCGAGGAGCTTTCTCCCTTATCATTGGATTCAATCAGATTATGGGCTATGTGGTAGGTACTTCTCACTATAAAATCTCCTTTCTTATTTCCAATCCAAATAATCTTGTCATCTGGTAGGTTGTAGCTCAGGGGAATCTTTAGGATAGTTTCAGCTTCAAAGGGGAGGAATGTGGATCGGAAATCTTCTATTCTCCACCATTTAGTATCGGGGTCTATGAGGGAGGAGACCATAGGGAACTCAGGGTTATGGTTCGAAGGGGAGATGAACTTGTAGGTGGAAGGTGTTGGGAGCCATTTATCCTCTCATATTTGGATTTGTTTCCCGTTTCTAACTCTTCACGAGGTTCCTCGTCTTATGATTTCTAAGCTACTGTGTATACTTCTCCAGGATTAAAGGGGGGAATAACCAAGCTTAGCATTTAGAAAGTCACCTGTGGGGAAGTACTTGGCTTTGGGCACTCAAGCCACCCAAGAGTTCGAGTTAGTGAGAATCCTCCATGCTTACTTAGCCAACATGGCCAGGTTGAAGGCTTGCAAATTTCTGAACCCCAAACCTCCTTTCGCTTTTGGATTGCACATCCTTTTCCAATTGATCCAAGCAATCTTTGTTTCCTGCTGCCTTTGGCTCCGCCAAAAAATTTTCATCATTCTTTCCATGTCATCACATAGACCTTAAGGGAGTTGGAAGCAACTCATAGTGTAGGCTGGGATTGCTTGTGCCACCACTTTAATGAGAATTTCTTCCCCCCCCCCCCTCCCCGCCCCTCATAGATAGGAGTTTGCCTTTCCAACCCACTAGTTTTTGCCCGATCCTCTCCTTTAGGATTGCAAAGACCTGTTTCTTTGACCTACCAATGAAGGATAGGAGGCCAAGGTATTTAGTATGCCTCAAGTCTTGCATAGGACTTAGAATATTAAAATTTCTTCCTTAGTTTCTTGGACTGTATTAGGGCTGAAAAATATGGAGGATTTGTCTGTGTTAACCTTTTGACCCTAAGCTTCTTCATATCCACTAAGGATTGATATTAACTCTTAGCATTCTTGAGATGCATCTTTGCAAAAAAGAATGCTGTCATCGGCAAAGAAAAGGTGGGTCACTTTTGGGCAACCCTTACAAATAGCAATGCCTGTGATGAGCCGATTTCTAATTGCCTGGTGTACGAGTGCAGATAGGCCTTTGGCACAGAGGAGGAAGAGACTTGGGGAGAGTAGGTAGCCTTGGCGTAGGCCTCTAGTGGGAGAGATGTTCCCATAGGCAACACCGTTAATGATGACTGAGTATGAGACCGAGGTGATGCATTGTATGACCAAGTTTATCCATTTGTCGCTAAACCCCATTTGTTCTATAACCTTAGAGATGAATCCCCATTCAACCCTATCAAACACCTTACTCATATCGAGTTTGGCAGCCATAAAGCCCTCTTTCCTTGATGTTTTGTGATCTAAATAGTGCATTAGTTCAAAAGCTACTAACACATCATTCATGATGAGTCTGTCTGAGGTGAAGACACTTTGATTCTCTAAGATGATGTGGGGTAGAAGGACTTTTAGGTGGTTGGAGAGAGTTTTTGAAATGAGTTTATAAACTACATTACATAGGCTGATGGGATGGAATTCTGTCTTTCTTTTGGGATTATTTGTTTTCAAGATTAGGGAGATGTTGTTTTGTTGAGCTCTGATATGGGTATGTTTTGGTTGAGGACATTTAGGACCATATTAGTGACATTGCTACCAATAATACTCCAATATTTTTAAAAAAAGGCTGTGGACATACTGTCTGGTCTTGGTTCCTTGGTGGGGTGGATTTGTTTAAAAGCAGCTACCACTTCCTCTCTGGTGAATTCCTGAGTTAGACTCTCATTCATGTCATTTGTCACTTTAGTGGGAATTGCTTTAGTTACTTCTTTAATGTGGCTTGGGTGAGAGGAGCTATATATGTTTTCAAGGTAAGATATGGCAGCTTGGGCAATTCTTTCTTTGCTGTCACAACATCTTCACTGCTCATCATAAATGCCCGCTATAGTATTTTGCTTTCGTCTTTCCGAAGCTTGCGCATGGAAAAGCTTAGTGTTTCTGTTGCCCTCCTTAAGCCAATGGGCTTTTGCCCGTTGTCCCTAATAGATTTCTTCATCATCGAGAAGATCATTAATCTCTCCCCTTAGCCTGTTTATCTCCGAACTCAGGTCCTCATCCTTTTCTGATAGGGTTAGGGGGTTCAAAGCATTCCTTTTATTTTGGATTCTCTTTGGAATTTTCCCATGGACTACTAAATTCCATCTGGAAAGCTTAGCAGCACAGCTTTTGAGAGTTGCTGATATGCCTTCTAAGGTGCTAAGATCTGCCTCAGTCACCCATGTGGCTTCAATAATAGACTTGCAGTCCTCTCTTTTTGTTCACTGTGCTTAAAAGTGGAAGCGTCTAGCCCTTAGTTGGTGCCTAGTCCTAGAATTCGTGACTAGCAGTGCACAATGGTTTGAAGTTGAATCCACTAAGTGGTGAACTTTCATCTCTCCAAATTTGTCTGACCATTCTGAGGTAGCCAAGACTTATCCAATCTGAGACAGATTCTATTCTCTCCCTCTTGCATGTTGCTCCAAGTGTAATCCAGACCACAATATCCCAAGTCATGAAAACCACAGTAATTCACTATTCCCCTAAACCCATCCATTTGTTGTTGGGTGCGGCTTGCTCCCCCAAATTTCTCATCCATTGAAAGGATTTTGCTAAAATTCCCAAAGCATAGCCAAGGTAGTTGGAATTAATTATCAAGGAAAGTAAGGAGGTGCCAAGATTCATACCTTCGATAGGTCTCCGAATGGCAATAGAAGCCAGTTAATCTCCATTTGTAGTCGCTGTTTGGCTCCATAATTATTGCATCAATGTGGAACCTTGTGTAACTTTTAATCTCCAAGCTAATTTCCCTTGTCCAGAGGAGAGCAATCCCCCCACTTCTGCCAACACTGGAAATATCAGACCGTTTTCAAAACCAATTTTATTCTTTATTCTTTCCATGTGATTGTTTCTTGATTTTGTCTCCATAAGGAAGACGATTTTGGGGTTCTAACGCCACACAAGATCATGCAACGCCCTGATTGTCCAAGGATTCCCCAGTCCCCGGCAGTTCTAACTTAGGGGATTCATGGCTCCCGGCGGTTCTACCTAGTAGACACTGTTGATCTATCTTCCATCTCACATTGGAATTTGGTGGCTTCTATGCAACGTTTCTTTTGTGCAGTATCTTCTTCTTTTGTAAAGACTACTTTCCCCACCTTTTTGGCTCTCAGAACTTGAGTTTGGGCTTCAGTAGATGGGCTTTTTTTTTTTACCTTTTTTTTTTAGTGGAGTTTTGCCTTGCCATTTTCCTCTTCCGTTGGGCTTAAGAGGTCCTTGTTGCTTGTCTTAGTGTTAGTTGGGCTTACCTTAGGTTTGAGTGGGCTGGAGACCTCTATCATTTTTTTTTCAACATGAGATTGCTGGCCCACAAGTGATAGAGCATCATTAGTTCCTTTATCCTTACCCAAAACACCGAAGGGCCCATTTGGGGGATTTTCCAAGCTTGCATGTGTGGTTGATCTCTGCCCAAAAGCATGTTTCAACTGAATGGTATTGTTCCATCCATCTAGGTTTTGTGTTGGCTGACACCTCGGAATTCCCGTGACTTCCCATCCCATCATGCCCCCCTCATCACTTTGCTTCTGCTTACCACCATTGCCAAAATTTCCCTCATCGCCTTCTGCCACCGATGCATATGAGTTTCTTGCTGTTGTTTGGGCATTTTCTTCGATCCTGTCCTTGTTAACTTCATCTCTACCCCCGCTGCTAGTGGATTATGATTTATTAGGACCTATTTTTCCGCTTGCTCTTAGCCAATCTCTGTACTGCCTGGGGGTGTTGTGCCAATCTGGATTTTCTAGGCAGTGTTTGTCGTTGTTGGGGGCATTTTTCGTTGCCCATATGGTGTTTGGGGAGTCAAAGCCGTGACTCGATTTTAGGCTTTGAACATGGCCCAAAGGCTATCGGTGAAGTGTGAAAAGCTCATTTTGCTTAAGGTCTGGGTTGCATCCAACAAAGATTATAATAAGGCCCAAAATACTTCCTGCAAAGATAAGCTAGCACAGAGGATGACCCACCACAACATATGCTTAAATAATAGTCTAGCGTTAAGTAAGAGAAACGTCCAATGGTAGATATTTGGAAAATCAATAAATGTATTTGCATAGTAAAAATTATGCATTTCCTCCTTAGTTGGTTAATATAAAAGTAGACCCATTATAACAAGTACACAAGAGGAAAAATGGTCCAGCGGTGAATATGACAGACCTCTAGTAGCAGATTCTGACAGATTAATAAGTGTGTTTACATGGTAAAAATTATATGTTTTCTTTCTTATTATTATTAATTCAACATAAGGAAAAACTTCCATAGTATCCAAAACATTATGGCTTTCATCATAATAACAATAGACAAGGATTAAAAGGCTTCATAATTACAAATAAAATAGGAAAAATAGGATAGAATGAAGGGAGAGAGAGATTCCAGCTCAGTGCAGCACATATTGAACTAAGATTTTGGAATATATATATATATATATGTAGGGCATGAATAGGGTAGTATAGGCTATTTTGAGTGAGTGGGTATGTAAGCTTGTGATGGTATAATAGAGTTAATACTGAAACTAAGTCTTTAATGGATAAAGAGTTGTTTATGACTAATTAGAAAGCATTTATGGGCTGTGAATATGCTAAAAAGGAAATGGAATGTTTGAAGCTAAGTGAGTATGGGCTAAGGGGAATGAGTTGTGAGATTGGGGAGAGCTAAACCACAAGCAAAATGGCAATCAAATCAGAAATTTCAAAGGGAGTTGGTTGGTGTGTCTATATTAAGGTGCTGGGATTTTCTGAGAAGATGAAATGTGATGTTTATGGGTAAGTGCATATGAGCATTTATGGACTAAAGGCTAGTTTCTGAAGTAAGGGACTGATTTATGGGCTGAAAATAGCATGATGGGTGAGGAATTTTATGATAAGATTTGTTCTCTTCCATGAGTTGATGGTAGTTTCCTTTTATAGTAAAGCTTAAGGGATTGATTAGCAAAAGTCCAAAAACGTAGGATTGATCAGGGGCGGGACAATAGACTTAATTATCCTAAGTTTTGGTCTAAAATGGGAGATTTGTTTCTGGGGCAATTTTGCTTCTTTGGACAATGTCACACATGGGTAAAAATCAGCATAACCTTGCATTAAATGCTAAGAATTCTGAGATTGTGTTTAGCCAATGGGATTAAGGCAGGTATTAAGGAGGAATCTTAGTGCTGCAACTGAGATTTGGACCCTAGGAAATAGGATTCAACACCCCAAGCTAGGTGTCAAAGTTTAAGTCCACTTCAGAGGATTCTGCTAGAGATCCATTTATGCCCTCCAAACCACATGTTCCCAAATTTTCTCCTTTAGGATTCATGGGCTTGGTTCATGAACCAATTACATACATTTTTAGGAATCAAATAAACTATTTGGTTGAAGATTTTATGAGTTGGAGGTCTTAGTTATGGCTTCCTTGATTTGTGACCAAAACTTGGGGAAGAATGGTATTTATTGCCCATTAGCCTTTACGTGTCAGCCTCTGGTACTGTTCACATCAGAGTTGGTAGTGGGACAGGTGGCTAGCTCTTAATTTGGTTTGAGAGCTTGGTTACTTCTTGAGGTGGCCTCTAGCCGAAGGCAAAACTGAATGGAGTTCTCCAGCGGGGTCGGTTTGCACACATGAACTATTTTGGTTAAGATTTCATCTTTGGCTTGGCCATGAAGGCTGAGTATTTTGGTGTGCCTTTGACTTGGTGGTTCTCTCCACTTGGGCCTATCCTTTTGCTTTCTCATTGTGAGCGCTACAAAATGGACAAAGCTACCATATATTGCCATTGATTTTTATTTGACGTGGGCTTTAGTTGTTAGTGAAAATAAAATAAATCCATGAGCTTTAATAAATATTTATGATAGGTTTTGGATATTAATTTCCATGGGTTTTAAATAACAACTTGTATAGTTTCTCATAATTTTGCTATGGATTATTTTGTAAATGATATTTTCTTTGGGGCTTTTAAATAATGAGCTCAAATATTTCTTGAGAATAATATTTACCATGGGTTTTAAATAAAATATGGTAACAACCACTACAGTGGAATAATATGATATTCTCATGCTTTTTCTATGAATAATCATAATAAAACAAATTAATTATCATGAGTTTTGGAAATAGAAATTAAGAATGTATAAGATAAATAGTGACCATGGGTTCTTACATAAATTCCACGGGTTTGTAATATGGTATAAATAAACAAATGTCATGAATTTAAGATAATCGTAACTTTCCATGGATTTTTATATTAGTAACACAAATTCATAATTCTCGATGGGCTTGATATATGTTTGCCATGGATTTTGGAAAAATGAATAGTGTTACATAACATAAATAGTTACCATGGGTCATAATATGGTATGAAATAAATAAATATTATGGGTTTAAGATAAATCGTAACTTTCCATGGGTTTTTATGTTAGTAACACAAATTCATAATTCTCCATGGGCTTGATATATGTTTGCCATGGGTTTTGAAAAAATGAATATTGTCATGTAATATTAACAGTTACCATGAGTTTTATAAGATAAATTTCATAGGCTTTTTGTATTATAGTAATAGGTTTAAGAACTTAAAACATTGCTAATCTTTGGAATTTAAGTGAAATACTTATGATATAGTATTTTGCCAAGTATTGATAATTTTGGGCTTTTTACTAGCTTGAGCTTTTAATAATGTCAACGTAAATTGGGTTTTTGATATTGCCAATGAAAATTGGGCTTTTGAAATATTAACAAGCATAAGTAGCCTCGGGCTTGAAATAGAATGGGATGTGTGCATTAGGCTCGTATGGCCGGTTTTGGGTCTAGCTAAATAATGATAATAAAATAAGATAAGATATGAGTTTTTTGGGCTTTTTGTGATAGTTTACATCGTGACCCAATTTAGATAATAAAATATGAACTATTTGTGGTTAACATAATAATAAGGCAAACTTTTTTTTGTGAAAGCTTAATAACTTATTAGTGATGTTTGAAAATAAATAGGTGGTACTTAAATAAAATTAGGTGAAAAAAAATGGACCTTAACAATCGTCATGCCCTATTTTGCTGCACAAGAAGCAAAAGTTTGGGAGCCTTTCATATTTGAAGGTTACCCAAAATTTTTCTCCCTCAGCACTAGCTATCTTCCCCACTCGTCAGAGAGATTTGTCCAGTGGTAGATCGACTCTAATCCTCATAAACTTCACTTGGTCAGCTTGCCTAGTCCTTTTATCTGATTCTATAAACTTCCCAAGGCTATTGCCAAGGTCCTTACCAACTTCCTCGACCATCATTTCAAAGGGAAGCCCCCAAATCTAAACCCAAAACAGAGAGTGTGTGAAATCAATATTGGACGCCATAAGACCCTTTCTCCATCTGCTTAACAACAGGAGGTTGTTGTCAAAGTTCCATGGTCCGTTCTTCTCGATCCATTTGAGTTGGTATTCTGAGCTGAATTTAAATTGTAATACATTATTTCCCACATCCACTATCTGTAAATCTGATCCTATTTTCCATGCCGATCTTAGAGTATTTTTCAACGCTCGTTGGTTTTGTTGTCTATTCGACAAGAGTTTGCCGAAGAGACTCAAGGAGCACTCTTCCAACAAATTCGATTTGCATCTCGTTGTGATGGTTATTTCCTCTTACTCCTCTTTTGTGAGACAGAGGTTGAGAAGACCTTTTACCACCGCTTGCTCCATGGTAGCGCTAGAGGGGAGAGAGGGACGAGCCCTAGTGAAAACCCTAACAGCGTGAGAGGGAGAGAGATACTCAGCTTGCAAGACAAGAGAGAGAGAGGTAGACAATTAACAATGCCAAACTATTTTAGGTTTAAGTTTTACAGTTGACTAAATTTTTTTATATTTGACCAATCATTTTACAACAAAACAAACATTGTAAAATGAGATAACATTTTACGGAAAATATTTTACTTCAAAATAAATGGAGCATTATTCTCTTGTAGTTTCAAACATCCTAAGTTTGAATACTGGAAGACACAGTTCTTGAAACAGCCATTGATTAATGTAATTGGGATTTTGATGGAGTTGAAATTAAGTTATGATTGAACTCACATGAGGAAGTGCTTGCAATCCCCCATCTCCCATCTCTCAGTTTTCCTATAGGCTCCCAAGAATTTGATAGGTATTGTTAATTGTTATGGGTTCTCCAAAGCGTGTTCTTACATAAACTGGTCATCCCTTATCAATTTTTTTCCTTTTCTATATCTTCTTCCATGTTGAAATAAAATTATTTGGTTCTAATTTTTTATACTTCCAAAAATAATGATCTAAGGTATTAAAAAATGATTTAACAAACAAATTAAGAACATAAAAATTGAAAATTTTAAAATTTTCCATCAGATTCTATATATGCCAAACTATCAACCTTACATGCCCACCACAATCAAAGGTTTTCTTCTCAAAAAAAAAAAAAAAAAAAAAAAGAGTGGCGCTTTTAAGTTTTAAGAAGAACGAAACCAAGCAGCCGGGCAAAACTCCGCATGCTTTCAACATGAAGGCTTGCAACTGATACAGTTAAGACTTACATCTAAGTAAGATCAACTTGGCATCAGGAGGGACGTCTAGTGGGAAAAGCAAATTTAACCATGTAGGTCCATCCAATCACCAAAATAATCCACACATTGACAATAATTATTGTTGATGAAGATGGTTAACAAAATTAAAGAGTTGGAGTCAGATTAGATCTACCTTTGAACGTCTCGCTAGTAACCAGAAGGTGGAATTTGTTACTCAAGAATTTAAAAAATTCAAAGAAAAGGAAAAAAAAAAATAATAATCAAAAAAGTCCAAGAGATAGAAGTAATTTGTCTTTATCTTATGGACGTTGTAAGGAATGGTTTCTTTCATATTTTGTTGGATTAGCTAATTACTTTTGGTGAAATTCCTTGTATGTATATTCCTTTTTGTATATATTGATACTTCATATATGTACCCTCTTTATATTTATCTTATGAATCTACGTATCTATTGATGCATGGCTTTGTGTATGTATGTGTATAACTGTATATACATGCATATGTAAAAATCTGTCTGGGTGCTGAGCACATTGAAAATTAATGAGTTTGAATATAGGCTTCCAATATTTGGGATTCATGGAAAGAGAACCATTTATTGAACATTTATCTTTTCTTTTGATCTTTAAATGGAGACGTACACAATGCTTCAAGGAAACTTTTCGCTATAAAAATAATTTTACTGAGAAATGATAAAAATTTTATTTGAGGGAGATGAAATAATAAATTAATGATCACCTAAGTTCATATCATATAAATTGTGTTCAAAGTATTGCTATTAAAAGCACCAGGCAATCACATAACATATTTCTCTGAAAACATTCCTAAATTTAATAATTAAAAACCTAAAGCAAAGGTTTTTATTTGCCAATAAAATATATATAAAATTCTTTTCTAACTTATCGATTATATTATAATGGCATTTGTAGCACACACATATAGTATTGGTGAAACTAAAATATTGGTCGCAGTTAGTCCCTCAAATTTCAAGTGAGCACTATTATTCTTATGTTTAAAAATTTGTTAATTGTCGTTAGTGTTGTTATTTATGCAGCTAACAAAAAAATAACGTAACGAGTTTTTTTTTTTTAATTTTTGTGCCAAGTGAATTAATTTGGTGTAGAAAACGAGGAGTCTAATATAAATTAACCATAAAAAATCTAATCTATATTTAACTCTATATATAAAATTATAGGAAAAGAGTGTTTAAATAATTTTATATTTATGAGCCATTTTTTGAATAACTAAAAATAATTCAAATTTATAAGTTATTTATGAAATATACCATGACTATGTACTGTCTACTACTAACTAGTAGACAGTACATAGGTGATATATATATATATATATATATATATATATGAATGTATGTATAGTGGGTTTCAATTAGCTCAACTAGTAAAGTCTCTGATAGTTGTATAAGAGATCTGAAATTCAATTTTCGCCTACACCAAAAACTGATTGGTGTCTTGGTTTGATGATAAATAGCTATCATCAAGAGCAGACGTCATTGGTTGAAACTCTTTAAAAAAATGTGATATATATATATATATATATATAAAATCAAAACTTAGAGAAAATTTAATTATAATCAAAATTGTATTCTTCTTTTGTTAGCTTTCCATAAAAATTAAATTTTTTAGATTTTTGATATTATTTTTTCATTAAACTAATGAGCATATTTTTTATACTGTTTCTATTCAAATATTTTGAATGAAGATCTTGAACCTAAAAAGTTGTTAAGCTAAACAATCTTATGCAACTATCCCCATTCAATTTAGGAAATACTATTGGACCACTCTAAACTTTTTATTTTATATTGTATTTAGTAGAATTGCACATACAATGATTGTGAATAGATATTGTATATGTAGTATCCAATAGTGATTTTCAAAATTATATATATTGTTGGGACAAAATGAATTGACCCCCTACAAATTAATTAATTAATTACACAAGTTAATTAATTAGATCAAATTTCATGCAATAATGTGGCAGCACAAACAAATCACCAAATTATCTAACTGCAATAGAGAATAAATTTGACACTGGTGATTTGTTTACGAATGTGGAAAACCACCGAGGCAAAACCCCACCAGGTGAATTTAAGATCACCACTTCCAAGAATCCACTATTATTAATTACAAGTGGTTACAAGTATAAGGAATCTTACCAAACCCTTTGGCCTATCCTGAAATACCAACCTACAGTTAAACACTTACCCCAATACCCAATTGAACTTGTATTGTAGCGGCAATCTTTCCATTCAATGCACGAATCCTAGTACATGACTAACCAATGATGCATGGATTCCAGTACGTGACTAACTCCAGCAACTTAAAGAGTTTGTTGGCTGCAAAGTTCTTTAGTTCATCAACAATGAAGATCAGGAAGCTCCTTGGTCACAAAACCCTTGGCATAAAGACGAAATAGCTTCTTTAGAGAGAATAATGATCTATAACACTTTTTGCATGTGCTCTCTTCGCACTCTTTTGTGACGGCCTTTAAAATAATCCTTGTATACGTCTTGGGTTGTGAGAAAAGAAACCCTATACAAATTTACAAGCATGGGCCGAAAATCAAATTTGGAAATTCTGATTTCGTAAGTCTTGACAGAAATAGCTTATGTCAAGCTTCTGTAGAGCTTCAATATTAAATCTCGATAGAAAGGATTCTGTTAAGACTTTTGTTGAGCTTTAGTGAACAACTCTTTCTTCACTTGTTTCTTGGTCAAATCTTCATGGCTTTAACACTTTACTTGAACACTTGTTTCTAGAAGTACTAAACTCATCTTAGATGTACCCAATTACAAGTAAAGTGCATTTTGTCAAATGATTTGCCAATTACATAAAATATGTCCTTAACATATACAATATTAATGTAATGAGAGACTTGATGTAACTAATATCATGAAATTTGCAAGAAAAAACCATTTTAGTACCTCTAAATGTCTTGGTTGAACTAATGTCCTATATGTTTAACAACTTAAGCTAACATCAATAGCACCACTTCAATTTATCATTCTAGTGTATAAGCACATGTAACATACTAGTATATATTAAAAGCCAAAGCTTAAAAAAATTCAATTAGATTTTAATTGGATTCTCAGTTTTGTGCCATATGTTCCATCTAATTTTTAATCTTTGTGGCAAATGAATTATGGAGTGTAAAAATCTAAAAGTCCAAATCCAATTAGATTCTAAATTAGATTTCAACTGGAGTCTAATTTGCGCCACATGTCCATCTAATTTTTTGATTTTTATGACAAATAACTTATTGGATGCAAAAACTGAAGAGTTTAAATTAAATTAAATTCTAAACCAATCATATATATATTGAGAAACCATTAAATATTTTAGAAATGTATGATTTAAAAAATGTGTAAACTAATACCATGTATAATTTGAATCTCTTCTAAAAAAAATGTAATATTTGAACCATGTAATTCATGATTGTGATTGTTTTTAATTATATCTGTGCATATGTACGGAGTTATACATTAATTAAGAGTACTGATGCAGAAAGAAGTAATTGTGGTTTGAATAAATTCAACCCCCCCCCCCAATACAATATAACAACCAAGCTATGTGAGAATATAAATCAAATTAACCAGTGAGGAAAAATGAATTAATACACAAACAGTGCAACAATATAACCAATGAGAAAAAATGAATTAATACACACAAAAAAGCCTCCTTTACCAGTGAGCTATATTTGTACTTCTTAACCAAACAAACAAAAAAATGAAAGAGGGGAAAGATGAAGAAGATCATGAATGAAAGAAATAGATAGAAAAAAAGTGAGTAGTGAGGAAGATTGGAAAGGTATCACCAGATATCTTCAACAGTGTTGAAAGTGTAGATCTCGTGGTGAGAGGTGACCCACACAACACCTTGCTTTGGTTTCGATTGGTTGTCAAACTAGAGTGACCACTTGCTCTCTAACCTTTGCAATTCTTTTGTCACTGCCATAGGCACTACCTTCATCTCTGTTGCCGTCGTTGTAGTACCATTGCCTTGACCATTTATTTATTTTTAATGGAAAACTAGTTACCAGTTAAGCTGGTAATGTATAAAAACAAGAACACACAAACAAACAAATGAGAAAGTCTTTTCTTTCTTGCATTCTTTTCTCTCAAATTGAAAACCTAGCAAGTGTTCTTTGTCGGGGGTTCTTTTTACGTTTCTTGTTCCTTAGACACGCATCTTGATGTTATTGGACAACGTTTATTATAGGCTTTTTCTAAGAAGGAAGTTGGGCCTGGCTCTCCGCGGAATGGGCTCCAAAGTACCATTTGGCCATTGCCAGTTTGTGCGTAAACATCAAGTCCAAGGGAAGATGCTGCAAAGTGGGCTTATCCTCTATTTTTGCCGTAGAAAGAATTTTTCTCCAGTTTCTGCCAAAGGTCTGACTTATTTGCTATGCAGCAAAACTTTCTGTTGTGCAGTAAAACCGTCTGCTATGCAGTAACACCGTCTGCTGTGCAGTAAAGCTTTCTGATGTGCATTAAAGCCTTTTGCTGTGCAATAAAGTTGTCTGCTGTGCAATAAAGCCTTATGTTGTGCATTAAAGCCTTATGATGTGCATTAAAGCCTTCTGCCGTGCAGTAAAGCCTTCTGCAATGTGAATGACTACTCTTCATTTTTTACTGCAGAAATACTTTTCTACTTCCTACACATAAACAAATTTAAAACCCAAAGAAAATACCAATCAAGCAAATGTTAGCTTACATGAGCTAGCATATTCTCAAATATATACATACACATATTCATAAATATAGTTATACATATTTACATATACATCTATAAAATATATTTTGCAGAACATGAGAAACAAGATATATGTATATATACTTATGCAGGATAATGATTAGTTTGTGTCAAAAGTGAAACACATAATAACAAAGATATAAGGAAGTTTCAGCAGAAAAGGAGGTTTAGCTAGTATAATAGCTAACACGGTAAATACAATAAAAATGTACTACAGCAGAATAACTAGTACAACAAGTAAAGATACCACAGCAGGACAACTAATGCAGCAACCGTGATAAAAAAATGTGCTACAGTAGAATGACTAAATACAGTAAATATAAGTTATAATGAGAGAAATAAATACATTTGCAATCAAAATCAAGTATTGAATCTTCCCATAGAACAAGTAAACCAAGAAAGAACCTAAGCCCTAAACCTTGTCATAGGCTTCTGCCATCAAAGTTGTGCATTTTGGAGAATATGCCTAAATGACTACTAGCTATTACTTTTGGAGACTTCAAAGAGTAGGTTTGCTAAGAGGGAGGGAAAAGATGGTCTATTGATGCATGCCCCTAATTCTGCCATGTTTTCTCTCTTCTTTTTACCACTTTCTTTCTTTCTCTCCGTTGTTTTTTAACTCTTAGTTTCTTACGACTCTCTTGCCGTGGGTTGTTCCCTTAGATACTTCCCCCCCATCTGGGTACCTCCTTTCATCCATGGCTACCTCCTCCTTTTATAGTGAGCTAATTCAATGAAATTTCTCCCTTTTACCCCTAGAGCTTTACTAAATGTTTTTGGTTTGTTGTGGGTATCCCTTTAGGACTACCCACGAACTCATTAGTTGCCCTAACCACTATTATTGCTCAATACATTTTTGGTGCACCACTACTCATTTCACAACAAAATTTTCTTTTGTTTGTTCTTGCTGTATACCTCTACCTCTAGGTTTAAATGGATAAGGATTGGACTACCTGACTACCTGGCTCTATGGCATGCATCAAATGGTCCCAACTATCTATTACTTCTTTTGGGTAAGATATCATCCCAGCAAGGTATATTCCCAAAAGAAGTCATGACATTAAACCAAATATAGATCCCCTTTTTCCCTAACCACCAAACCACACCCTCTGAATCCCTTTAACCGTGGGCCCACCTCCCTTGTATTGGCTGGGTACAGGTTGGTGATGCTCCGGCCCTTCTGTGTTTACTCCACTATCTTTTGTTTTTGTCTTCTTTCGTTCCCACGCTGTTTCTGCCGTAGCAAATTATTTCTGTTTTATTCTGCTGGTCTTTTGTCTTACTTCTTCATGTGTTTCTTGCTGCGTTTGTCATTTCCTTTGGTTTGGCTTTTCTTTCCTTCACGTGATTCCTGCTGCTGACACTTTCTATTGTTCCTTGTTTCTTTTTATCGTGCTTCTTCATATTAGTTTTCACGCCTATCTTTTTTATACAAAAGGATTTGGGCTCTTATAGGCCAAATAATGTTGACTGGATCAAAAGGGTCTAGGGCCCAATTTGTCTTAATCTGCCAAAATCATTCTGCTGAAGAACTGTATTCTGCGGCAAATTTGTATTTAGCTACAAATCACTTTTTCTTGCATTTCTTTCTTTGGACTTCTCTTACTCTTTGGTCTTCTTGGTGGGTCTTTGGGCCTTACTTTTCATTGGGCTTTCTTCTGTATGGGCTTTTGGATATGGATCAAGTTATCTTCAACGTGTCGAAAGTGTAGACCTCGTGGTGAGAGGTGACCCACACAACACCTTGCTTTGGTTTCGATTGGTTATCGAACTAGAATGACCACTGCTCTCTAACCTTTGCAGTTCTTTTGTCACTACCATAGGCACTACCTTCATCTTTGTCACTGTCGCTGTAGTACCACTGCCTTGACCATTTATTTATTTTTAATGGAAAACTAATTACCAGTTAAGCTGGTAATGTATAAAAACAAGAACACACAGACAAACAAACGGAAAGTCTTTTCTTTCTCGCATTCTTCTCTCTCAAACTGAAAACCTAGCAGGTGTTCTTCTTCTTCTTTCACTTCAAAACACTAAAGGTGAGTAAAAAATAAGGGAGCCACTTAATGTAACAAAAGTACGATCATATATGAAGTTGGTACTGTTTAATGTGACAGTGGAACCATCAAATGTGAGTAAGAAATAATTGAACCATAAAAAGTGACAAAAGAATGATCATATGTGATGCTGGTATTAAGTAATGTGACGATGAAACCGTTAAATGTAAGTAAAAAAAAAGGGAATCAATGAATGTAATAAAAGTACAATTATATGTGATGTTGGTATCGCTTAATGTTACGATATAACTGTCAAATGTGAGTAAAAAATAAGAAAACTACCAAATGTGACAAAAGTATGGGTAGTTGTAATATTAGTACTGCCTAATGTGACGATTGAACCATTAAATGTGAGAAAAAAAATCACCAAATGTAACAAAAGTACGATCACATGTAATGTTGGTACTACCTAATGTGACGATGAAATAATCAAATGTGAGTAAAAAATACGAATCCACTAAATGTGACAAAAGTACGGTTATATGTAATGTTGGTATTGTTTAATATAACAAATAAACTATCAAATGTGATATTTTAGTAACTTAACAAAGCAAGTTGACCGCTTGAGGAAAAAAAAAATGGTACTGTAGAATTACCCTATATATAAGGTCTATTTGGGATCTGCTTATTTTGTTAAAACTGAAAATTTTTTGTTGAAAGTACTGTCAATAAAGGTAAAAGTTAGCTAAAATAGTATAATAAGACCCATAAATAGTAACAAAAATAAACTGAATAGTAAAATAAATTAACAAAAATAATCTTTGTGAAAGAGACGCTTGAACCTAACAAATTATATTATTGATCTAATATAGCGAATCGCGCACGTGATCTGGACGTGGTCCGTGCGAAAAGAAGCCCATTTTCATTTTGCCAATTTTTGCCTACACCAAGTGAAGTCCATGGATTGGTGTTGTTGGGGAGTTTGTCTGGTGAAAGAAAAAGAAATTCCAGAGCTGAATTCCTCATATTTTTCTATCTATAATTAGACAATCTCATTGATCAAGTAAAACATGAGCTTTGGATTTGGAATCCTCAGAAGGGCTTCACATTCACAGCGCCCAAACAGTAACAAAAAGCAATCATTGCCCTCACTCTTCTTCTCCATATTTCCACGCTCTTTCTCTCAGCTTCACTCGCAAACTCAACTGTCAGTAACCTCTCTCTCTCTCTCTCTATTTTGATGCTTGGTTTGTAACTGTGCGTTATTGATGATTGAACAATTAACACTAGGCCTTCATTTGGTATTGCGTTCGACATTGATGGCGTCATTTTGCGCGACCACACTCCCATTGGAGGCTCTCCTCAAGCTCTCAGAAAGTTATACCATCACAACTCTGGTACGCTTCTTTTTTTGTGGGTGCCCATTCATTTTGTTTAAAGCATTGTTGTGTGGTTTAAATTGATTTCGTCAATTTATGTAGTAACTGGGACATTCATGTCCATCTTCTATGGAGAGTTCACACACACACACACACACACACACAATTTGGTCTAAGTTGGATTTTCGTCCCTCAATTTTCAAAAAGTTGCAGTTTTCACCTTGAAATATTAAAAGGGTATCAGTTTTTTCCTTTATAAATGCTAAATTTACTGCCTATTTTACTCCAAAAGGCTTACAAACTAACAAAATGAGGTTTGGCAATGACTGTGATGGTCAATAACATAAGAAATAACTTGAAAATGCTAAATCTACTATCAATTTCACTACAAAAGGCTTACAAACTAATGTGACAATAAATGTTATCGATATAACATCAACAACACGGTAAACAATTCTATGAATTACTAAGAAAATGAGGTTTGGCAATGAATGTGATTGGCCAACAACATAACAAATAGCTTGAAAATGTTAAATCTACTATCAATTTCACTACAAAAGGCTTACAAACTAATGTGACAATAAATTTTATCTATATAACATCAACAACGTGGTAAACGAATTTATGAATTACTAACAAAATGAGGTTTGGCAATGAATGTGATTGGCCAACAGCATAACAAATAGCTTGAAAATGTTGAATCTACTATCAATTTCGCTACAAAAGGCTTACAAACTAATGTGACACAAAATGTTATTGGTGTAAAAAAAAAATACAACAACTTGGTAAACAAATTTATGAATTACTTTATTGTTTTGAGTTCTAAAGTTGGCATATTAGTTTCTAAGGTTTATGAATTAAAATTTGTATTAGCTGTAGCATCACTCTAAATAAATTTCTGAGTTACATTTTTTTTTTTTTGTGTTTGAAAAGGTGACGCATTATGTAGTAAAATTTGTTGTAGCTGTAGCATTACCCTATGTCCTTTCCTTCATCTTCTGTTATATTTATTTCGAGTCTCATCAACATTTTAAGGTGTCAGCACACCGCTTGCCAATGAAATTTTTTTGAGCACAAATAGTTGGAACTTGGAAGAATGAAATTGAGGCCTTTTAAAATTTTCAAGGAATAAATTATAACATTATAAATTTAAGAGACTGAAAATCAAACATGGGTCAGATTTTAGAGACGAAAAGTATTTTTCAGTATAAACTTTTTTATCAGTTTCTGCCCAAAAATAAAAAATATTAATAAATCACTCTCATTTGCAAGCAGGTGCTTTGAAGATTCCTTATGTTTTCTTGACAAATGGTAAGTCATCTATGTACTTATTTTTGCTGTTTTTCTTTCTTTTTTTTTCTTTTTTTTTTTCTTTTTTTGGTTGAAGACATTGCATATTGGGTTTATAAGTCATTCTTAAAAGTATGGAAGTATGCATATGATGATCTTATATGCTCAGAGTTGGGGCTTTAATTTAATAGGAGGTGGTTTTCGAGAATCAAAAAGAGCCATGCAGTTAAGTGAACTCTTGGGTGTAAATATTTCACCCTCACAGGTACAGTTATGAAGATTTTTAAGATTTTTTTTTAAGTGCTATTTTTCTCTCCCTTTTTTTAATTTCCATCTATATGAATTTTCTTGGCAGTGGGTCATCAGTCATGACATGAATTTGTTATTAATTCTTCTTTGTAATTGTTTTTTCCCCCTCATCTTTTTCAGTACAATTCTGATGCAGGTATTACAGGGTCATTCTCCTTTTAAACAGTTGGTGAATAGGTATGTGTTTGGACCAAGTGTGATCTATGGTTACTAACCAACTTAGTATGCATATCGGGGATGTGGAAAAAATTCAAATATTGTTAAAATGGTGCATGTGTGCATGGGCAATGTGCTGTGTGTATTAAGCATCACGGAATTGGCAGGGAGATAGTTTTATGCTGTAGTCATAGACAGATTGGAGTTTTGAGCTTCTGAATCAACGTGCCTGATATACGGCTTCAATGAAAGCTCATGCTGACACGTGTTTAAATCTTTAGAAATAACATACGCATTTGGATATGACTAATTTTATGTGCAACGTATGATAAATTTACTGAATAATGAGAATAGACTACCAAACAAAGTGGTAGATGCTATAATATGCTTACTGGAATTGGAATGATTAAAGAATCTAAATCCTTAGGATAAGAAAAAGTCTGAATTATAATGGAAATTTAATTTATTGTTGATTGAGTAAAATTCATCTCATTATATTATTCTCTCTAGTATTTACATCTTGTGCTGTACAGATATGAAAATGAACTCATTGTTGCTGTGGGAAAAGGTGAACCTGCTGCAGTGATGTTTGAATATGGATTTAAGTAAGGCTTTTGCCTGGTTGTATTGGCTTTGTGATTCACATAAGTTGAATTTCGGCAATGACATTGATTAAATTTTCAAATATTGCCTGAGGTGTGTCTGAATGACTTGTGTTGATTGATTTTATCTGCAGAAATGTTCTCTCAATTGATGAGTATGCTTCCTGTTTTGATGACATTGATCCATTGGCACAATATAAGGAATGGATAACTAAGACAGTTGCTAATCAGAGTAGAACTTTTGAGGAGATAGGTCCAAGAAAGAGTGTTCACTCAGAGAGAGTTCAGGCAGCATTTGTCGTTAGTGATTCTGTTGACTGGAGTAGAGACATTCAGGTTATCCTAAATCCATAAGTTATATGATGATTCTAATCATATTACCTTCTTGGGTAAATTACAATAACCTCCCTTGACATCTGAAGTTTATAAATATATACACACCTAATCGTAACTGTTCATCTATCATTATATTATATATTAAATAAGGGAATATCACAATATCAAATGTTGACAGTTAAGATTAGGTAGGTATGAGACTTTTTTTTATAAAAAAATTTAAAAACGTGTAATGTAGAATTCTCCATATATATGTGTGTATGTGTATGTGTGTGTGTGTTTCATTACAACTTGAATCAAAATATACATTTTCCACGTAAATCTCATTAATAGCAAACCTCATTTAGTGATTACTAATTAGTGTACCCCAATTTTCCTGATTGTCAAACTAATTGACACTCGTCCCCTTGAATTTTCCAGGTCAAACAGTGTTAAATGTCTACATGGAATATTCCTAATAATGAAAAAAAAAAAGAAAAAAAAGAAAAAGGAAAAGCTGTAGCCAAATATATTAAACTACAATTACACTTATATGAATCTAAAATAAAATAATAAGCTGTAGCCAAATAGCCCAATGTGCTATTTTGTATGATTTACCTTCATTTTTCTCATCTATATTGATTCCAACACCATCCTCTAAGAAACATGTGCCATGTATGATTAGGTAGTAGGAGAGAGGTAGTGGCCTGGTTTGGGGTTAGATGTCGCCAGTGGTGGAAGAATGGTGGCTGTTTGGGTTTGTTTGGTTACATTTTTCTTTCTTTCTTCTTTTTAAAAAAAAAATTAAAGACATTAAAAATGTTTTGCCTCTTTTTTATTGGGTATTTCTTAGAAAAGAAATATCCCATGTCAACCTCTTAATACTGTATGACTTTGAAAGGGGTTAATAGATGGAGTGTCAATTAGTTTGATAATTTGGCTGGGGAATGTAATTTATGGAAAATTGTGTATACTGGGTCTAGTTTAGTTGTACCTTGGGGGTGTCAGTATAATTAACCCTTTAAAAAGGTAATAACCTCAGGAGGGCTAAGTGTCATTTGACTCATTTATAAAAGGCAGGATGGGGATTTTGCAATTTCCAAAATGTTAACTTAACTTCTTTCATGCACAGGACAGTTTATTAATTTTTGTATGAAGTGTTACATATGGCCTCCCTGCCCCTGGATTTGATGTGTAATATCCTTGTTATTGGAAACTTTAAATTCTGAACTGACTGAAATAGATGTTGGCATCAGGTTCTGTGTGACATTTTAAGATCTGGAGGTCTTCCTAGAAAGGAAATTGGACACCAACCACCTTTATATTTTGCACATGATGACCTTAAATACCAGGTTGGTTGTGATGAGTTATAAAAGATTTCTTGAGTTCCTATGTAACTATTTCGATAAAATCTAATGATTTACTGACGAGGTTTCTCTAAAGGTAGGCTACTTTTCCTTCTGAACGTCTTGGCATGGGAGCTTTCAGAATTGCATTAGAATCCATTTTCAATAGGTAAGTTTAGAGAATATACAAAATGTAGATTGTATGTTACTCTTATAAATAGGTGTAGCTCTTTTTGATATTACATTAATAAAGTTTTCTTTTTCTTTCTTCTTTTCTTGTTTTTTTTGGGGGGGGGGGGGAGATTAAAGGTAGGGTGGGGGTATGGATTCTGAATCTCCGGTCTCATATAATGTCTTGTACTTTTCTGAATCAATTGTTTAAATATGCAGAATTCACTTTAATGCTTTGGAGTATACATCTTTCGGGAAGCCAAATGCATTTGTATTCAAGAATGCTGAAACTATACTAAAGCAAATTGCATCATCTCTTGATCATGAAGTACATGTTGTGAATCATCCAGATGATAGAAGTCATTTTAAGACGCTATATATGATAGGAGATAATCCTTCAGTTGACATCAAAGGTGCCCGGAAGGTTTGTCTCGCAGTTTTGTATTCTTGTTCATTGGGAATATTCTATAGGTATAAAATTTAAATTAGTTATCTGAGGATACCCTAATTTTTATTTTTATTCTCAAAAAATTTTAGGCAGGACATCCCTGGTTTTCAATTCTGACAAGGACAGGGGTTTTTAAGGGAAAGGAAAATCCTTCTGATTTTCCAGCAGATCTGGTAAGTCTCTGATTCAATCCTGTTGTAAGTTTATATTGCAAATCTAGTATCATCTTCTTTTTTCTCATATTATGTTCTTTCTTCTGTGGGTATTTTTTTTTTTTTAGTTGGGTGTGTGTTAATAAATTGCGATTATAGAGGGCAATGCACATTTTTTATTTTAAAAATCTAATAATATTTGATCAAATCAAGTTTTAAGAAAAGAAGGGGTCTATAGCAAAGTTTCCCTTAGTTCCCTAAATATATTGGTAAAGATGAAAACTTGATAGATCTGCAACTAAGTTTCCTTTCAGATTAAAGTGAGATGAAATTACCTGAACTCTTGTGTTTCTTGTGTAGGTTGTTGATACTGTAGAAGATGCTGTGGACTATATTTTGAGAAAGGAATGCACCTCATAAAATTTACATCCCCCTTATTTTTCTGCAGGTTTTGATTTCTTTTTTGTAAGATTGTCATACATTAATGAAAGGAGAGATGTCTGCAGAAAACAGTCTAGGAATATCATTTAACGTGAACAACAATGATTTAGTTCCTGCTGGTTTTGCATAATGTGATCACTTCATTGTGTCAATCATTTTCACATATTTTCTTATAATGACGTTGATTTCTGAAGATTAATTTGATTAAAGTACTTTCTGTTTTTTGATATTGTTGGAAAATGATGTAAGATTCACTGTATCTTTCCATTATTTTTGGGTCTGCGCAATAGTGCAAAAAGAAGACCAGGTTTCAAATTGTTCAAGAAATAGAGTTATAGTGGTATCAATTTTGTCCACCAGTAGTTATTAAAAAGAAATGTCCACCAGTAGTCAAGATAAGTCAGTTGTGTTCTCTCTGTTGGGGATGGTTAAAGGGGGGCAAGGAAAGGGTGTACAGTGATGAAGTTTCAACCTTAACATAGTGGAAGTCACTAGTTCTAGCAATTGAGCCAGATTGTACTGAAACCCATATGGTAAATTGTCTCTGTGACCATAGGCAAGAACAGATCAGAGGCTTCTGAGGGGGATTAGGGCTTAGGAGTGAAAATTATTGACTTCATAATTGCTTGCTCCATGACTACCTAATTAAGCATTAGGTACTTACATATCTAGTAGATATCAGCTAACATGGTGCAAATTTAATGAGTAGAGCTAAGTTAGTTTGTTCAATTTCTGGGAGTGCCGATCAAACAAATCCCAGATGCAGATCCAAAATTGGTTGACCACATCAACATCTTCAAACTTCAAAATTTCCAGGGATCCAAATGGTGTACAATAGAAGAACCGCTACCATAAAAGTCAAGAGCAACATTGACAACCTGATCAAAACTAATGAAAAAAGAGGTCTTGGAGATGGGGTAACTGCCCAAGTGATGGAAAACTGCAGCAATATCTACAATAGTTTAGACGAAGAAATGTTATAGTTGAGATTGATCAGTCTCCTACCCAATTTGGAAAGCCTGTGCCCCAATAGTATTCAATAACAAGCCTTTTCAGGTTTGTATGAGGTTTTGTACCTTCGTGTCTATTATTGTATCATATTTCATAAATGTATTCTAAGAAAAACGTGACAACAAAGTTAAGCAACTTGACCGCTGAGTTTCCATTTATAATAATTTGTTTGGTAAAGGAGTTCAGACTCTCGTTGTGACATAGGAGTGTGTAGACATTGTGTAATACAAAATCCAAATCTCAGACCTTCACACAATACATATAAATTATAATACATGATGACCCAAACATTGGCCTCCAGTCTTGATTGAGAGAATTAGAACGTGAGGATCTGTTTTGTTTGGCTCCCTAGTTTTCCGAGTGCCTTATCCGATGCAGTGTGAAAATTGTCAAAAGGAACCAGTTCCATCCTGCAAAGAGGAGCACCTCAATAATGTCAACATTTACAATTGATGCCATGGTATGTGATCAGAAAGATAAAAAAGAAGAAGATATTGCAAGTAAATTTGTCTAAGAAATAGAACATACTCATATTTTAACTTCCCCTCTCGTGCTCGGTCCAGGAGGTAATCTATCATACTTCCGCACTCGTTAGCTTTATGCTTTATCAGAACTCATCCATATCCGCAACCAGAATCCCCTCAAGGAAAGATCCTGCAAAAGAGAGGGATTTCTCAAGCACAATACCACCAACGGATAAAGACCTGACAACAGTCCTGAATATTTCTCTACAATCTACATGGACAAATGAATTATACCTAGATTGGTAAGTACGTGAAAGTGTGAAACTATTTCACCTAAACAAATGAAACCATTCCAAAGTTCATTGGACAATAAGAACACCGACGTTATGGTAGTGCCAGTCCTATCTTTCCCCTCCTCTCTGCCGGGCATGGTCACAATTATTTTTTTGGGTTTTTATTTTATTACCTACGGTCAATTTTGTATTCAGGGCCTTAACTGCATTTCTGCAAATTAAGGATATTTTGGTAGTTTTGTTAGGCCTAGAATTTTCTAGGAGAACCTGTAAGTATCTTAGGTTGTATTTTTCTTTGAGTCTAAGTTAGTCTTTTATTAGGTTTTTAGTTTGCATGAAAGAATCCTTATATATAACTGTTCTCAATGTACTTAAAGAAGAGAAGAGATGAAGTTGACTAAAAAAAGAAAAATGTTAAAGACAAGAATAAAATAATATAAAAAAGTGGAAGCAAGAAAGAGTGAAGAACACAATAAATTACGTGGCTCGGCCAGGCTACATCAACAGAATAAAACTCTAGCGACTATATATATATATATATATATATATATATAAGCTTAAGCCTAGCATTTGTTGTTGCTAAGCTCCTGTTGCACCACCTCATTACCACGTCATTGATCACATAATTATAATTGTAAGGACTAGGAGAATCCCTGTGCAGGCCTTGGGCCCAGTTATGAATTGGGCCACGGGAGCAAATTGGGCCAAGCATGTATGTTTAAAAAGAATCCTAGGACACAATGGGCTGTAGAAAAGAGGAAGCTGAATCATCCCCGTGAAAAGGGTAAGGCACTAATGTACCCGAGGTATGTAGCACGGATAATCTACGTATGATTTTTGGGAGATTCTTGAAACCACGAGAAGGTTTCGGAACATGCAAGAAGCTTGAAAACCATTATCTATGTAGTAATGATGGAGTTCTTACCTCACCTCTGCCGCATTCAAATACATGTAAGAAAACCTGAGTAAGAGAATGACTCTCAAAAAGGCAGAATTCTAGGATAAGGGTGGGGAGGAATCTGATAAAGTAAGGGAAAAACATCCCTAAGACTCTGGCTGATGTAGGTTAGCTGTGGAGATAAGAGCAAGGATTGAAGCTACAAAAGGGGAAAGAGAGACGAAAAGAAGGAAACAAAAAAATTGGGTCTAAGAATAGAAGTAGAAAGAGAGATAAAGAGAGATTGAGAGTGGTACCACGGAAAAAGGGGAAATTCCTATTGTAATGTTGGAATTGTATTTACGCAATAAGATAAATCAAAGAAATCAACTGCTTGTGTTTCCCATTGTGGAGTGTTTATCCCTAATTGTTTACTTTTTATACATTGTGTTAATTGTTGTAAAGATTATCCGAGCAGAACTCCTCGGAGGAAAAATTGTGAGTCCCCACAATTGGCGCCATCTATGAGAATCACTCTACTAAGTAGAAGACTCAAGAGTTAGTTTGTTTGAGATCATGGCAAACCAATCACAAAGTGGACCAGCTCATCTGGAGTGGCCTAGCATTTCAGAAGAATTTGTTCATGTGGATCGATGCGTCAAGTCTGAGGCACATAAGGAGACTCCACGACAGCCTAGCTCACCTAATAGGGACGTGGAGATGGAAAGGTTGAGGGAGCAGGTGGCTTTGTTGCAGTGAAATGCGGAGAAGAATAGGGAGTTACTTCGCCGTAAGGATAGGGAGCTATATCATCAAAGAAGGCCAAGTCCAGCACCTAGTCATTCCTAAATAAATATTCAGGATGCGGGTGATAGAAATAAGAAGAGGGATAGGAGATCACCTCACTCCTATGGGGAGCGAGAGAAGATTCCCCCTAGGGAGAGAACGGTTTCTCCATCGCCTTATAGAAGAAGAAGGGAAGAGCAGGATGGGGAAAGGCTTAAAGGACCAATCCCTCACTCTCGAGTCCTTACAACGCTGCATGTTTCTAGTGAGGATACCATGAGTAAGGCTCTACATCAAATATCTCAATCCCTATTCTCAAAGGAAATAGAAAAGACCGACCTACTGAAAAGATTCACTAGACCAATTTTCACAATTTATGATGGCAAGACAAGTCCTGTGGAGCATGTGAGTCATTATAATCAAAGCATGACCATATATTCTAAGAATGAAGCCCTGATGTGTAAGATTTTCCCTTCCAGTTTGGGTCCGATAGCTATGAGATGGTTTGAGGGGTTGAAAAAAGGGGCTATTTGAGGATATGATAAGTTTATCAGGGCATTCAGAGCTAGATGAGTGACGTGCAATATGACCCCGAAACCTTTTGCCTCACTCCTCTCATTAGCAATGAAGGAAGGCGAAACCCTCAGAGCTTATTCGGATTGCTATTGGGAGTTGTACAATGAGATTGGGGGAGATAACGAGGGAATTGTTGCGAGTACCTTTAAGGTGGGCCTCCCCATTGGTTCAGACTTGAAGGCTTCACTGGCCTTAAAGCCAATCACGAATATGAATATTTGATGGAGAAAGGAGAGGAGAATAGGAGACTAGAAGATGAGTAATTGCAAGAGAAGCTAAAGCAAAAGCACCTACAATAGAGAAGAAAGGAGCTAAGGCAGATCAGACCCCTCGACCTCGAAGGGATTTTTCCCCCCAGGTTCAGAAGCAAGGATTGTAAATTGTTAGCTTATTGTATAAAGAGCCTGTTTACCGAATTGTGGAAAAGATTAAGAATGAACTATACTTTCGTTGGTCGAACAAAATGAGTGGAGATGTTACCAGAGGGAATCAAAGCCTTTATTGTTCATACCATCGAGACTGCGGGCATACCACAAAGGATTTCCAAACCCTGAAGGACCATTTGTGCCAACTCAAGAAGGCAGGGTATTTGTTAGAATTCTTAATACGAGAAGACTTACACTCGTATGACCTAAAAAGGGCACTGCCGAAACATCAACACCAGCTAGAGGGCTTATAGGGGTAATACATATAGCTAGTAAGCAGGTGGAAACTTTTTTAAAAAAAAGAAAGCCACCCAGGGTTATGGCCATGAATTCAACTTTTGATTTAGGATTGGAAGAACCCGCGCGCAAAAGGAGTCATTGGGAAGATGAAAGCAATGACTTTATGGGGAAAGACCTCAGGGATACTGTACAGCCACATGACAATGCCCTTATTGTTACGCTGCAGTTGGGGGCTTTGATGTTAAAAGAGTCATGATAGACCAAGGAAACGGGGCAGAGATCATGTACCCCGACCTATATGAGGGGTTATGACTCACTCCTAAAGATCTAACGAAGTATGATAGTCCCTTAGTGGCCTTCGATGGGAGCATTGTTATGCTAGCAGGGCAAGTAACTCTTCCCATGGAGGTGGAAGGAAGAGAAGAAAGGGTACACTTTATAGTGGTGCATTCATACTCCCCATACACAACAATCCTTGGATGCCCTTGGATCCATTCCATAGGTGCAGTACCCTTTTCTTTGCATTAGAAGGTGAAATTTCCAACTGAGCGGGGTATTGTGGAACTACGCAGAGACCAGTGTATGGCTCAAAAATGCTATAGCCGTTATCAGGCATAAGCAGGAGACCAAGTCTGGGTCAACAAATCCCTTGTAGTAGCTACAGTCCCCACCCGAGAATACATGTGAGCAGCTGGAGGAAATACACATTGACCTCAAGGATAAATATTTCCAAGTAGGAGCGAACCTTCCTATTTTGGAAAAAGTAGAGTTAATCTTTTTTTTAATAAAAAAATTAAGATGTGTTTGCATGGAGTCCGTATGAGACACCTAAGGTGGATCCAGACTTTATTTGTCATTGGCTTAATGTGGACCCTTGGTATCCCCTAAAGAAGCAAAGGCCTCGTAGGTCCTCGGATATACATACTAAGGCGGTGAGGAAAGAAGTAGATAAGCTTAAAAAGGTTGGGGCAATCAAAGAAGTTTATTATCCCAAATGACTAGCTAATATGGTTATAGTAAAAAAGAAAAATGGGAAGTGGAGAGTGTATATAGACTTTACGGATCTAAATAAGGCATATCCTAAAGACCCTTTTCTAGTATCTAAGATAGACCAACTTGTTGATGCAACGTATGGGCATCCTAGGATGAGTTTTTTAGATGCTTTTCAGGGATACCACCAGAGAGCTCTGGCTTGTGAAGACCAAGTGAAACTTTTTTTCATTACCCTCACTGTTAATTTTCATTATAAGGTCATGCCATTTAGGTTGAAGAATGCATAATCCATTTATCAAAGAATGGTGACCAAAATGTTCAAAGAGCAACTAGGCAGGAATATGGAAGCATATATTGATGATATGGTTGTGAAGAGTAAGGCCGTGAGGATCACCTTATTGATCTTGCGGAAACCTTTGAGACATTGCAAAAGCATTGTTTGAAGTTGAATACCTCAAAGAGTGCCTTTAAGGTTAGCTTGGGAAAGTTTATGGGCTATCTGGTGACTCACCAGGGTATAGAAGTTAATCTAGATCAAATTGTAGGTTTACAAAATTTGAAGTCTCCTTGTAGCCCTAAAGAGGTTCAACGACTTACTGGGATGTCTATGGCCCTTAATCGATTCATTTCCTGATCCGCGAATAGGTGTCGGCCTTTTTTCCAGTTGTTGAAAAAATGGAAAAACTTCTAGTGGACAAATGAGTGCCTGCAAGCATTTGATGAGCTAAAGTGTTACTTGTCACGGGCTCTCGTTTTGTCAAAACTAGTTTCCAGAGAGACGTTGTATATGTATTTAGCTGTAACTGGTCATGTGGTGAGTGTTTTCTTGCTAAGGTTGGATCAAAGAGTTTAGAGGCCAATTTTTTATGTTAGCAAAACTCTTATGGAAGTAGAGACACGGTATCTCCCTTTGGAAAAACTTGCGTCAGCAATAATTCTTGTTATTTGAAGATTGTCTCACTATTTCCAGGCCCATACAGTGGTTGTGCTAACCAAGCACCCTTTGCAGGCATTGTTAAGAAAATCAGACTTCACGGGAAGGATAGACAAGTGAGGGGGCCTCTTTGGGGGCTTTCGATATACAGTATAGGCCTTGAACTTCTATCAAAGAGCAAGTCTTAGCAAAATTCATCGCATAATTCACTCCCAAGTAATCCGATGTTATGCAAATAGTGGGAAGCCGAATAGTGGAACATCGGGAAGAAATATGGCAAGTATATGTGGATGGAGCTTCAAATTGTCGAAAAGTAGGGGTTGGAATTATACTTATTTCTCTGGAAGGAATCAGAATGGAAAAGTCATTCAAATTGGGTTTTCCTGCATCCAATAATGAAGCAGAGTATGGAGCTTTTCTTGCGGGGCTCAGAATGTCAAAGCAAGTAGGGGCGAATAAAGTACAATTGTATTGTGATTCACGGTTAGTTGTTAGTCAGACCACAGGCAATTTTGAAGCTAAGGATCATAGAATAATAAGTTATTTGAAGGAAGTCAGGATACTAAAATATCAATTTAAAGAGGTAGAAATCCTTCATATCTCTCGGGGAAACAACAGTCATGCCGACTCTCTAGCTACCCTGGCTTCTTCCGTAGTAGACCCCCTTCCACGGATTGTGTCAGTTGAACTTTTACCTTGTTCTAGCTTGACTCTTTCCAACAAGGGCTTAGTCTTGAACATATATCCATCTGCAATCTCAATGGATCCTATTTTGGCCTATCTACAAAATGGAATTTTGCCCAAGGTTAAGAAGAAGTCCGAACAAGTTAAAAGTAGGTCTTCATGATACTGGGTTTCTGAAGAATAGAAATTGTACAAGAGGTCATACTCAAAGCCTTATCTGCTATGTGTTCATTCTGAGGCAATTGAAGTGCTTCTAAAGGAGTTGCACGAGGTGATATGTGGAAGTCATATAGGAGGTAGGTCATTGGCACATCGAGCCCTTACCCAAGGGTATTGGTGGCCGAATATGCAGAAGCAAGCATTGGAATTCTCCAAGAAGTGTGATCAATGCTAGAGGTTTTTTCCTAGCATCCATTAGCCTAGGGGACCTTTTAACCCTATCTCCAGTCCATGGCTTTTTGCTCAATGGGGGCTAGATATAGTTGGACCTTTTCCAAAGGCCACAAGAAATAGGAGATGATTCTTGGTTGGAATGGATTACTTCACTAAGTGGGTAAAAGTCAAGCCTCTTGCGAATATCAAGGATACAGATGTCAAGAAATTCATATGGAAAAACATTTTGACACGGTTCGGTGTGCCGAGGGTCCTCATATTAGATAATGGTCTACAATTTGATAGCAAGGCATTTCAGTTGTACTGCACGGAATTGGGAATTACAAATCGATATTCTACACCATCTTATCCCTATGGAAATGGTCAGGCTGAAGTGACCAACAAATCTATTATGAATGGCTTGAAGAAGAAACTAGATGACTTGAAGGGACAATGGACGAAAGAGCTTCCAAGTGTGTTGTGGGCATACAAGATCACCCATCGGCGTTCTACTAGATAAACTCTTTTTCAATGACATATGGGGTAGAAGCTGTGATGCCCATGGAGACAGGTAATTTTGATTTATAAATGCATGTATAACTAATCACTTAACTTAGTAAAAGAATGATAGATCATTCAATCCCACCCGTTGGAGTTCACCAAACATATAGCATTTGCCACCCTAGATTGTCCACAGCCAAAGATGGGCATTATTTTCAGATATAGCATATAGCATATTATATCATCTCTAATACTTAGACAAATTTCCAACTAAATTCAAATGGTTTTCACATAACTATTCAATGACATTATCCGACTTTCCTTTCATGTGATCAAACTTTCTCGATCACATTTTGGCCATTTCAGGGTTATTCCAACCCACTTGTTTCTGATTTAGCATTGCCTAGAGTAGTAATGTTCACAATTTAGTCACATTCATCCCTCATTCCAGTTTACCCTAAGATAACTAAAATGTTGTTTTTTAATTGCAGAATCTTTGCTCCCTAATTAACAATTAGAAAATTGAGACTCCAAAACAAAGAAAAAGAAAAGGACAACATGAATTACTTTATGTTAGGACAAGATTGGTTGTTAGGAACATATGTCAACATTCTATGTAATTGGCTAGTCCTTTGACAAAACGCACTTTACTTGTAATTGGGTAAATTTAGGATGTATTTAATACTTTAAGGAACAAGAGTTCAAGTCTAGTATTGAAGCCATGCAAATCTGTCCAAAAAAACAAGTGAAGAAGTGCTGATTTTTTAAAGCTCGATAGCTACTTGACACCTCTCGACAGATAGGCTATCTATCGAGCTCTTCAACTTCTTTTTATCGCAATCTCGATACCTCTCAATATCTAGATCGATCAATCAAGAAACTTTATGTCCCCTTGATACCTCTCAATAGCTCACAACAGATCTCGACAAATAGCTATCTATCGAGCAGTTGTCGAGAATTACAAAATTCAGATTTCTAGATCTGATTTTCAGCTCATGCTTATGTATTTGTGTAAGCTTTCTTTTCTCACAACCCTAGACATATATAAGGCTTATTTTAGAGACCGTCATATAAGAGAATACAAGGAGAACACATGCAAAAGGTGACCGAAGCTTTATTCTCTAAAAAAGAAGCTATTACGTCTTTGCGCCTTAAAGTTTTGTAACCAAGTGCTTCACGATCTTCATTGTTGATGAAGTGAAGAACTTTGCAGCCAACATTCTTCTTCCTCAAGTTGGTGAGTGAGTCACGTACTGCGATTCGTGCAAAAGAGTTGGTCACGTACTAGGATCCGTGCATCAAAAGGGTGTCGTTCATATATTGAAGAGTTCAAAAGTTCTGAAGTGGTAGAAGGTTTCCGCTGTAAGTTCATCTACGGAGATTGTAGAGTCTAGGGACAAAGGTTTTGAACTAGATCTAAAACTTCTCTTTACTATAGTGGATCACTTTTCAGCAAGGTTTTTCCCCTAAGTTTTTTACTGTGAAACTAGTTTGTTTCATTGGTTTTCCTGGGTCATCATATCTTGTCTTATTTACTTTTCCGTTGCATATGATATTGACATGATATTGACATGATATTGATGTTAGTTTGTTTTAACAAGGTTTATTCATAATAAATCTTATTAACAACTTGGGTTTAAAACTTGTTAATTCTATCAACTGGGTCTAAATTTCCCAACACTTTAAATATGAAAGATGAAGTTAATATAAGTTTCTTACACATTCCAACATACTGAACATAGGTCACCGCAGTTCCTCTTTGCCTGAAAACAAACAGCTATCAGTAAGAATCTTACGTTCAAAGTCAAATGAAAATTGCCTAATTTTCTCACAAAGAAACAGCATCTCCACCAACATAGTTCAATCCAAAGTAGGTCCAAGCACCAGTTGAGCAACTCATATCTTGAGAAATAAACAAAACTACCATAAAACAACGCCTTTGACATCAAACACGTACAGGAAAACGATAAGCACCTTTAGACCCGTTGGTGTGGGTAAGTGTGTTCCAAACACTTTGACATTTTGTTGCTTGTCCACATTGCTTAGATACAAGTTCTCTTATGAATCAAAACATATTTATATTGCTATATTTTCCAACAATCTTAATGATTAATCTGTGTTTCAAAAATGAAGAAACTAGTTATTGATTATCTTAAGGTCATTTTGAAAATTACAAAACTTGAGGTTTTTTATGGAAATAATTTTAAACGTTAGCAAAAATGAAGAAATGATATTTGGCATTCTTTTGTTTAATACTTGTGAGAGACCGCCCAAGAGGAGTGCCTCTCAAAAAAAGAGATTTTTGGGTGCTTTTTCAAGACACCTCTCTTTTTGGATAAGTGGTGTAGAGTCACCACTTATTTTTTAATTGAGTGTCTACAATACTATAGAGAGAGAAAATTTCCAACCTATCACAAGCTAACACATCATACAACCAAGTTCACAGAGTACGGCCAATTACAAAGCGTCACGTACTGCTACTAGGTTTTGCTATCACTATTCGGAAACCAACAGAAATTTGCCAAGTGTCGTTGAAATAGGGGCATAAAATGTATGCAAAAAAAAAAAAAACTAATCACACATCAGCACGTGTAAGCAATGACATAAGTAGTCCAATCGGGTACTAACATGTGTCACATTGAAAATCAAACATTTTAGCCAATCAAAAGAGGCCATGTGTCTTGGAGAAAAAGTCATAAAGTTCCTCCGATTAGACTATGACACATGTCACCAATCGAACTTTGCCATGTATTGCTCACCCACCCCCAAACTCCTAAAAATAGAAGCCTTCCTAAGACATTTCTATACACCAAGACATTTAGAGTACAAGCAGCATCAGAGAAGATTCAGAAGCACTTAGAAGTACAGAAGTTTTACATGAATCAAGCCTCAAAGCCTTTAAGAACTTCAACCTCAAAATCGAAAAACATTCGAAGCAGAACCATCCAAACTATTTGCCTAGATCTTAAAGTTTGTTGGAATCAAGCTCAAAAGCCTCCATAAACCTCAACAAACCATAAATTAATGAAGCTCTATGGATTCTAGCCTCCAAAGCATCGTAGAACTTCCACCATAAACCTTTGAAGATGAAGAACATGCAAAGAATATGAAGAACAAAGAATTTCTAACAAGCTCATAGCCAGAGATTCATTGTAATTCTGTTTCAAGAGTCTTCAATCCATCCTTCAGCCATATCGAAGGATATTTGGTGTTCGAGTCAAAATCACATTATTACAATTTCAATCAACAAGTGTTTTAAGGAGATCGACTTAGAAGATCACTCTTTTGTAATTTCAAAGAATTGTACCACATATTCATCAATACAAATTCGCATTTGTGAAACTATTTTACTTGTTTAATTCATTTCAAACTAGAAATTTAGTCGTCTACAAATATATTTGTGCAAAGTAACTAAAACTTTTTGTGGCCTTTAGCTAGCACCCATTGGTAGGTTGAACGTGGCCAAGTACCATGTGACTGAATAAGAGAAAAAAATTGAGAAACATTTTGACACAAATAGTGAAACTATGTCACATGGCGAAGCAATAAATCTAAGTGACATACAATATATTTTCAACTTAGGTCTGTTTGGGATTAGCTTATTTTACTGAAACTAAATTTTTTTTACTAAAAGTACTGTAGATAAAGATAAAAATTAGCTCAAATAGTACCGTGGGACTCATGAATAGTACCAAAAAGTACAATGAGACTCATAAATAATAGCAAAAATAAACTGAATGGTAAAATAAGTTCGCAAAAATAATTTTTGCCAAACACACTCTTAATTCATAACTAGGTGGTATATTCGGTATATTCTATCTGATGTATAATAAATGACTATAAAACCAAAACTTGACTTTTTGTTAACCTCTTCAGAGCTTATCACGTCATTATTATTTTTTTTAAACAAAATTATTATTTTTAAAACAAAACTAACAAGGAATGAAACTCTCTCTCTAACAAGTCCAACTTAAACTCAAACTCAAACTCAAACGTTGATAATTTATCTCCAAACTTGCAAGGTTAATTATGAACACTATAAAAGTAGCGTAAACCCTAGTATTTTTTTTAACCCAACTCTAAAATCAACGCAAAATCATCCAAAAAAAAACTATTTCTCCCCATCCTCTCTCTTCTCTAATTTTTCCTTCTTCATCCTTACAAAACTTCTATGACTTACTTTGGATTGAACTAAAGAAGGGGACGGTATTTAGATAAAGATCCTATTTCCTTTTCGTTTGAAACCTTGGCACAGATCTAAGTCTAAGTTACGACCCCCTAATAAAGATCCAATTAAAAAGGAAGGGAAAGGACAATGTGCAGCAATCTTCAAAGTAAAGTAACTTTTCTTTTTATCCTAAGAGCATTCCCATTAAAGGTGCTAATAATGCTAAATGCTATTTTTTAGCATTTTTAGCACCTCAAATGATAAAAATACATTTTCATCAAACATGCTAAATCTTAAAAAATTTAGCACCGAGTTACAGTGAGTTGTTATCAATAACAGCTCAGTGTAGCTGGATTATAAAATAAAAAAATTGTTTTTTATTCACTAACGGATCTATTTCTCATTTATGTCTCTCTTTCTTGTCTCTCTTCTCTCTTCCCTCTTCTCTCTTCTCTCTCCGGTGGTTCATGGTTTGTGGTCCAGCGTTGTCTCAGTTAGGATTAGTGCCCTTAAATCCTATTGTATGATGTTATGTATGATATTATGTATGACATTATGTATGACTTAATATTGTGATTAATAAAGTTGTTTTATTGTTATCTAAAATAATAGTAACATGAATATTTAGACATTATCATATAGTTTATGAGATGCATAGTATGTGATTTATGTGAAAAGTCATAGAAGATATAAATCAAAAGTGCTTTGTAAACTCAAAATTTAGTTTGTAGTAGGTGATGAAATTGAGCATTTCATCTGCGAAGACTATAACATATTGTGGTAGGCCTTTTGTGCGATATTGGGTTGGACTGCTTCCTGTCGTGCTAGGACTAAGGTGTTTTGGATCAGGGAGTTGGGGCCGGTCCAATTGCAACTCACCTTGGTCCGGCTTGTACGCAAACTATGCCCCGTTTGGCCAAGGCTTTGATCACATGCCCCTGGCAGGCAAAACAACTATGGTAATTACGGCAGACAGATATAATAACAGAGATTTGTTCACCATTTAGACAAAAGTAAATAATGGGTCATTACAAGAAACACATGTATTACGAGATAGTAACACAAATAAATACGGAACAGGTATTAATAAGCCTATTGAATCACAAAGAAATATCAATCTACCGTGCAGAGTTATGTTATGGGGTCTAAGTCAAGAAGGAAGCAATTTACTCAATGAGAATAATCTCTTCGGCAAAGAAATTAACTACTTTGAGGGAATGAGTCTAAATGACTTGTGCCCAGAGGAGCCTCTTGCCTTTAGCAGAGAGCGTGGTTTAAGAGGAAGAGGGGGAAATCATCCAATTTGGTGCATGCCTGTTGTGCTATTTTTTTTTTTTTTTTTTCCTTTTCTCCCCGATTCTTTCTTTCTTTTCCTTTCATTTTTATCTCTTCGTTTTTACTAAGTCGTTATGGTTCTCTCCTTAAAGATTACTGTTACCGTCTCCCCTTTCTGTGCACAGTAGGGGTTCCTTATATAATGCCTGTCGTGGCTAACTTTTATCATTTTAGCCTTTAACCGTCTTTGTCTAGTGTGAGCATCTTTGCCGACCATTACTGATTGGTCAATCGCCCAGCCAGCACCACTTACCTGTGCTGGCTGCGCCACTCCATATCACCAGACAAAGAATAGTTTGTTTGTTTGCTTGCCGTGACATTCTTACCTGCCACGGTGTGAGTGCTCTCTTTCTCTCCATACCTCATGGCATGCACCTAGTGGTTCCAACACAGCTTTGCTTCTTTTGGGCGGTATGTCATCCCAGCAGGAAACTTCCTCCAAAAGAGCCTAAGCAGAAAACACAAAAATAGGTTTTCCCCCCTCCCCACCGTCAGACCATGCCCTCTTACCTCTAACCCATGACCCACCACTTCTTGTATTGGCTGGGTACAGGCTGGTGGTTTCTAGGCCTTGCGCGTGCCTCACTTTCATTTTCGTCCAAAATCTGTCTGTTGCTCATGCGTTTGCCGCGGTCTAAAGTTTTGTTTGCCCATTCTGCCATTTGTCCTTGATTTCTTACGACATGGGCTGCTTTCCTGATTTCCCATTCTTTATGGCTTTTTGGGCTTTGCCCGATTGTGAGCTTCCCCTCCTTAATGTCATTCTCCGTGCTTTATTCTTAAAGTCTTGTTGTTACTTCTTGCCACATCATTCTGTTATACTTGCCATGATGTTATTTGACCCAGAACTGTTGAGCCTCTTTGGGCTTGCTGTTTATCTCTTTTCTGATGGCCTAATAAACTCGTTGGGTCTTTTACTACATTACTTACAGGCTCCCGTGTCCTGTTTACTTCATTTTAGGCATCCTTGACCCATTTACTTTCTTGGGACGTCCTTGGCCCTTTCTAATTCTGTGTTTCCCATGGGCTTTTACTAACTCTTTGGGCTTCCCTGGCCCAATTACTTTATACTTCATCCTAGGGCTTATGGACTCTTCATTGCATTTACTTTCTTTACTTACATTACTTTGTCTGGTGTGACAGCTGTGGCCCATTCTCACTTTTCTACATCTATACTGCCCATAAGTTTGCTATTTTTCTCTTTTCGGGTCTTTTTAGGCTCATTTGCTTCCTCAAGGTCCATTTGTTTGCTTTATGGACCTATGATCCATTATTCCTACCGCTTGAGCTTAATGGCTTTTCTATTCAACTCTCTTCTATCCACATTGTTGGGCTTCTTCTTCTTGCTGGGCTTCTAGAAAAATGAGCATCTACACATATCAACTAAGATGATTTGTCTTGATCATGGAAGTAGAGACTACTAATTGATGTGTTGATAGGTTTTAAGAGTTAAAACATATTAAACTGGCCCGCTGTAAGATTTATTATTCTCTTAACGACTATCAAATGAATAATAAATCTTACGACTTTTATTTACATGAACTCTTAATCCTGAAAGGATAATGAACCTAATTATGAAGTGTTGGTTGCTTTGATATATCAGAAGTGAGATCTAAAGTATCGGTCAAAACCTCAGTATGTTGGGCAGCCACATTTAGTGTTGATGGAACATATATTTTCAAGATGGAATTCATAGTCTCTAAATGAAGATGTAAAATATTCCATGGAGATGTCAAATATTTCCTTGAAATAAGTTTAATGGGTTTAGTTTTTCAGAGAGTTATGCATAACCACTTTGGTAAGAAGTTACTAAAGTATATATTTATGAAATTGGATTTCATAGATATATGATAAATAACATAGAGGATTAAACGGGTACTCAAGGATTAAGATGTAGTAATCTACAAAGCGACAGTCTACATTAATGACTTTGTATTACTATGAATATTTTATGAAAGGGTTGCATGTACAATAAAGTCTTGGGATATAATTTATAAATAAGGCCTAGATTACAACTATATTTATATAGTGGTATTAAATATAGTTAATGGTAATATTGAACTTGTCAAGAGTTGACAAAAAAACCCAAGACCCATTGGAGCCAGTGTTTTATTTGTTCCCTTTTGGTCCCACTCCAAGCCACATACTAAAACTCAATTGGAAAGGCCTAAAATGCTAGCCCAATTGGAAAGGTTCAAAAGGTTAGCCCAATTAGATAATTAGTTATAATGAGAGAAACATACAGAATTTTTAAAGAGAGAAAAAGATTATAAAATGGTGTGTATGTGAATGTGAGACACTCGCTTATTCTCCCTTTGAAAACTGATAGAAAGACCACACTTCTTGGGCGTAAAGTGAAATTGGAGTGAAGATTAAAAGTGTTCCCGAGTACTTCTGTTTTTTGTATGAATTTCACCACACCAAGGTACGCTCTCTTGTTCTTAAATTCTGAAATTTGCATAGTACATGTTAACAATTGCGAATGAAATAGATCCGTTAGTTTTCCGCTGCGTATATTTTGTATGCGATACAAACATGTATTTAACTATCAGTCTCTTCTCCACCCGATCTCTACTCTTTGCTGATCTCTGCTCATTGGCAATCTCTACTCGTCACTGATCAATAACAACTCTTCATCTACAACGTCGCTAGCTCGTCTTCGCCTCCATCTCTCAAGTTTGATCTCTCTACTCTCAATCACTCGATCTCTCTACTCTTTGGCTGCAACGTCGACAAGTCGACTTTGTCTCCGATTTGCCTCTATCGCTAACATTGCCCACTCGCCCTCACTAGTTCAGATCTATGATTATCTCTCTCTCACACCTTGGGTTCCAATTTGCAGGTTGTGGGTTTGTATAAGGGTTCTAATTTGGGCATATTTTGGTGGGTTTGTGATTTGGTTTTGGGTGGTGGGTTTGTGATTTGGTTTTGGATAGGTATGGTTTGTGGTGGACTGGTGGTGGTGGGTATTTGTTTGATGGGTTTTTGTGGTGGACCGATGGTGGTTGATGGTGGATGGGTATGAGTTTTATGGTTTGGTTTTGGGTTTGGGTTTGTGATTTGATTTTGGGTTTGGGTTTGTTTTTGTTTGTGATTTTGGTGGTTGGGGGTTGAGGTTGTGGGCGGTGGTGGCTGGTAGCAATGGGTGTGGGCAATAACATAGGGGTGGGTTTTATAGTGGGTTTGAGAGAAGACAGATACACAAAGAAAGAGAGAGGAAGAGATAGATTGAGAATAAAAAAGAATTAAAAAATAATAAAGAAATAATATTGTGGGGGGTAAAAGCTATTGAATAAACGTTTGGGCTTTGGGCCTAATCGGTTGGTACCAGTCTGTTTTGATCAGGGCCTCTAGGCCCACAAGTCAATCCGCACTGTAGTAGTCCGAAGAGTTGTCTGAGGAGGATTGTCTCCTCGGACAGGTCCAGCAATGACCCTGGGACTTGCTAAATGGGTTAGAGGCAGAATGCTGGAAGAACTAATGGATAAAAGAGTGATCCAAGCGCCCTTTAGAAACAGGGACATGTGAGAAATATCTAAAGAAAAAGCTGCTACCACCGCATTAAAGGCCCTGCATCTACCTCCCTGGCCGCATTAATGGGGAAATGATCTCTGAACAGTAGAATTCAACCTTCCTGCTATTATTTGAAGACTTCAAGAAGGTGGTGGATGAGACAAGTATCCAAGGGAAAGATTTGTATGACATTTGGATGAACCAGTGAAAAGGAAGAAGTATATAAGGAGACGAGAGAAGAAAGAGAGAGGGATCTGCACTTTCTGCTGAGAAAAATAGGAACTAAGAATTGTAAACTTTGGCATAGAAAGAGAATATTTATACAAATCGTCCTCAGCTTATGTCCGAGTAGGTCTCTTTGTAGCACTCTAGTCTGTTAGTCAAACTTCCAACATCCCGAACATAGATTTCAAATCCATACTTTACAAATTTTATTATATAAGGCTCATTGAGCCTGAGCCCAACACTTGTTTTTGGGTCCGGGTACAATTGTGCACTTACAAATATTTTAATGAAATGGTAAAAAATATAAAACTTTTGATGTTGGATGTATTGTAAAGTGGTATGTTAAAATAAATAAAGTAGAATTTTGAAATGTTAAATGCTAAAATATTTGCATTTCTTTGATAAGAATGCTCTAAAAAATAACAATATCGCACATCTACAATCAGCTATGCCCATCTATGACTTTATTCTCAATTTCTTCCTCTCTCTACGTTCCAACTTGAAGCTCACTAATCACTATGTTAAAGTTAAGTATGATTTACTATTCTTTTCACCCCATTTTTTACTCATTAGCCGTTTATGAAGCAAACAACTGGTCTACATTGCTCCAATTTCCAAGAGAACGTGCACCACGTGTGTGGTTAAAATTTGATGTCTTCATCCATTGAAGTGGTGGCCAAGTATGGCTCCTCTTTCTTCTTTATTTCTTATTAAAATAATATATATATTATACTACATGACATTGATAAGCCAAAAACGTATTGACCCCTTGTGATGGATTAAGTTGATTAATTAACCAAGTTATTAATTAATCAAATTAACATACAAACACGTGGTAGCACAAACAAATCACCAATAAACTAAAGTATGCTGCGGAAAATAAATGACACAATGATTTGTTTACGAATGGGGAAAACCTACACGGCAAAAACCCCACCGGGTAATTTTAAGGTCACCACTCCCGAAATTCCACTATTATTACAACAAGCGGTTACAAGTAAAGGAATCTTAAGTACCTTACCAACCTACAGTTGAACCCTTACCTCAATACCCAATTGGATTTGTTCTGTAGTGACAATTTCTCCTTTTAATGCACGGCTCCCAAGTACGTGACTAACCAATTGCACGGATCCCCGTACACGACTTCAATCACCAACTAGAGAAGATTCTTGACTGCAAAGTTCTTCAATTCATCCACACGATAAAGATCAAGAAGATGCTTGGTTACAAAACTACGTGCAAAGACACAGCAACTTCTTCACAAGAGAGATGAACTAGGGTAAAAACTTTTTCTTCAGTCACAATTTGCATGAACAAGGATTTCTCAATACTTGTGCAACTTGCATACTTTTTACTGCCCTTAAAATAATTCTTTTATATGTTTAGGGTTAGGAGAAAAGAAGGCCCAAAAACACATACACGAATTGGAATCAAAACAAAACTCAGAACCTGTTTTTCTTAAACCTCGACAAATAGAGGTATCGAGATGCTGTCGAGCAGTTGTCAAGCCACGGGGCTGAAACAGCTCTTTAAACCTCGACACATGCTAGCTATCGAGCTTTAATGATCTTGCACTTTTTAGCTTGTTTCTTGGACAAACTTAATGACTTCTACTCTTGATCTTGGAACACAGTTTCTTGAAGTATAAAACCCATCTTAAATTTACCCAATTACAAGTAAAGCGCGTTTTGTTAAAGGATTAGCCAATTACATAAAAGAATGACATATGTTCTAAACAAGCGAAACACATATGTCCTAACAGACATTATAATATATATATATATACACAAACATACACACATACACATATATATATATAACATGATTTTTTGGGCTAAGCAAAACAATTGATCATTATTTTTTAAAAAACTAATTGATTATTTGATTAGATTTTTCATATATTGATATTTGTGTACTTTTTAGCAAATTTTTAATTTTTTTTTTTTTATGAATGAATAATTTGTTAACCCCTTCTCTATCACTCTAATGTTTTCTTCTCTTCGATGTTAAAAAAAATATTTTATAGTTTTTCATGTGTTTTTTGAATAGTGATTTTCGTACATGAATTACCAAACCCTACGTTTATTATTGTATATGATATTGTTTAAAGTCTAGACTTGTTAAAATCTAAAACTTGTTGCTTTATTGGTTCGTGTAATTTTTTCTTTTTCTTATATTTCTCTTTTGAATAGTCATATATTTTTTGAATTGTTTCAATAACTTATTCTTTAATTATATATCTTTTTTGGCATTTTGGATGTTTTAACATATGAATTTGTGTTAGTTTTTGTAATATTTGAACATGTTTAGCAAATTTCAATGACTATAGCATGTATCATTCTTTTGAAGGTAATTAATTTTTCTTTTATATTTTTCTGTTGTGTAGTCACACACACACATATTATCTATAATTTGTAGGTTTTGAATCTTTTGATTCCTTTCAATTGTTACAGCCGTGGATTATTCTTTTGAATGTAACTCATCTTTATCATATATTTCTATATTGTTTAGTCATATATATTTTGTTTTGTTTCAATAATTTTTAAGCAATGAATCATCTAATTTTTTAAATATTTTTTGGTCTTTCGAAATTTTTAATATCTAAAATTTCATCATTGAAAATAACAAAATCCATGCAAACATTAAAATTAAAGTTAATGTTATATAATATTAAAAATTTATAAATTAAAATAGTATTCCTAAATACAGATTTAGTTTATGTGAGTAAAATTTAGGATTTGTTTTTCTCTTATTGTTTAATTGTGCATTTTTATATGGTATTCCTGCATAGTTAATGCAAATCCATGCAATATATTAAAATCTCTATGTTATTTTACAAATTTTTGAAAGTCATTGCACATTCAAGCAATGATTTCTTCATCAAATTGTAACACAATGAAGTCAAATAAGAGCAAATCATGCAATTGTGTAGTTTTTTAATCAATTTAGGATTTTAATAAAAAAAAATTAGTCTACCTCACAAATAGGTAGGTTCCCTTTCAACTAATATTATATAAAGTTATGTTACGCCAATTACAATCTTTTTCCCATTTTTTAAAAAAAAATTACAATCTTTTTTTTTTCTTTTTTAAACAATTGCACCAATCTTTTTTTTTTTTTATAAGTCAATTGCTTAACAATTGCACCAATCGCAACTTGTCACCTTAGCAAAAAATATTTATGTTTAATTTGTGAATAGGAGCTGCTTCACTAGCATTTCTCAAGAAGAAGACCATGATTTAACGCAAGTGGAGCCTTGACCAGAGTCTTTGGCATAAGTATAACTACCCATAGATGTTACCGGCTAACAAACTGTGACGTTCAGTACAGACCCCGACCTCCCAAAATAAAAAATCAGTCTATTCATGCCATGCTCAATGGGCCCTCTAGTAAAAAGTAAAAACGCTGCTCTCTGCATTTGTATCATTGTGCGCCTGTTATCATATCATATTTCATAAATGTATTCTAAGAATAACGTGACAACAAGGTTAAGCAATTTGGCTGCTGATTTTCCATTGATAATAGTTCGCTTGGTAAAGTGGTTCAGACTATGGCTGTGCTGTGTCGTAGGAGTGTGAAATGACGTTGTGTAATACGAAATCCAAATCTCAAACCTTCAACACAATACATAGATGCATAGATACGTGATGACCCAAACATTCGCCTGTGGTCTTGATTAAGAATTAGAAAGTGAGGACCTGTTTTGGTTGGCTCCCTAGTTTTCCAAGTGCCTTATCCAATGCAGTGTGAAAATCGTTAAAAGGAACCAGTTCCATCCTGCAAAGAGAAGCAACTCAATAATCTTAACATTCACAATAGATGCCATGGTCTGTGATCAGGGAGATAAAAACCAAGATATTGCAAGTAAATTTGTCTATAAAATAAAACATACTCATATTTCAACTTCCCTTCTCGTGCTCGGTCCAGGAGGTAATCTATCATAGGTCTGCACTCATTAGCTTTGTCAGAACTCATCCATTTCTGCAACCAGAATCCCCTCAAGGAAAGATCCTGCAAAAGAGAAGGATTAAACACTGTTGATTCAAACATTATAGATCTGAAGACAGTCCAGAATATTTTTCTACATGGACAAAAGCATTATATTTAGATTGGTAAGTACAAGAAACTGTTTTCACTGGTGCAACCATTCCAAATTTCATTGGCCAACAAGAAAATCCACAGTATGATTGTGCCAGTCCTATCTTTCTGTTCCTTTCTGCCATCAAATGCATGATCAAACTGATCAATAATGTAACAATGTACAGGCTAAGTCAATCTCTCACCAGGCTGAATGAGAGCTGAACATACCCATGGTCACAAATATTTCGAAGAATAGAAGAATGATGTCACATTTGAATGTGTCTAACAGAATGTTCGACTAAACAATTGTCATACAAGGACAGAAAATACCCCAGATTGAAATCTCAGATTGAAATCCTACAAAGAACCTACATAGGGAAGGGCATCTAAACAGATCGAGAAGAACCTTCAAATGATAGAACTAGAGTCGGGAGACGCATAGATAGGAACGATAGAAGGAAAAAAAGGCCTTGGCTTTAGTACCTATGTACCGTAACCTTTCCCTTTGGGTAGGGAATCCACAGGAAGAAGCAGGAAATCACCCCAGGAATGCCTCTATTTATGCCTGGCCGCAGTAGAAGCCAACTTCGTTCTTTTACCCCTATTCCAGCTCAGAGGAAAGAGGCACTGGGACCAGCCCTATTCTATTTAGGAACAATACCAACCTACTCTGTTAGCAGTTAGAAAGCGATTCGATAAAACAAAAAAGATGTTATTTACTAGGATAGGTGGTTCGGAATTCTAGTGATAGTAACTACAAATATACCATTCCTTTCCCTTTTCTTTACAAACACAGTATAGATTGGTGGAACACTTACCATAATAAAAAGAATGGTAGATCATTCCATTAATCTGTCTTTATCTCAACCCAGTTGGCATTGGCCAGACATTCTATATGCCACTTCAGATTGTCTAGAGCTAAAGACAGCCATTATCTACAGTAATAGTTTACAATATAATGTCATCTTTCATTGAGAGTGCCTAGCCTTTGTTTCATGAGGCAGACTTTCTCCCAATAGTATCCACTATGTCAAAAAAATTTGTTCACTTCAAGGTTATTCCAATCTACTTCTTTCTGATTTAGCATTCCCTAGTGTTTTCACTACAGTCACGTTTACTACTTGTCCCAGTTTACCCTAAGGTAACAAACAGAAGACCGAACCTGCTATAAAGAAAGAAATAAAGAAAGAGGGGAAAAAAAGAGCATAGCTTACCTTAAAAATAAAAGATGAAGTTGATACTGTAATAGGTTTCTTAGACATTCCACCGTACGTTACCATAGTTCCACTCTGTCTGAAAATAAAAACTAGTTACATGTCTGGAAGAATATTAAATTGACAAATGAAAAATTTTTAATTCTACAAAAATGCAAAATAATAAAGCACTGCGTATTATACCTCAAAAATTTGAGAACCAAAGAAGCAGCATTTCCACCGACACAATTAAATCCCAAAGCAGGTTCAGGTAGATTAGTCTAGCATATGCATGAGACATAAAATTGAAAACATCAGATTTAAATGCCCCCAACCCAACACATAAGACAGCATCAACCATAACGATTCAATAGATGACAATACCAGGAGACCTTTTACGTTCTTCACTTCCAGTTGACTCTCAGTAAAAACTTCATCAGCACCAAGATTTTTTAGCTTTTCTTTTGCTTCATCTGATCCAGCTCTGTAGTAAGCCGAAGATGGTAAGTGACAGGAAGCTTCTCCAGAGAAAAGCAGAAGATTATGAGGGGGGAAAAATCTAACATGCAGTGCCTAATTTTATCTATAAATTGGCAAACATAGAAGTAAACAAGCTCTTGAAATTAGAGCTGAAATTTTAAATAAGCACCTGTCCCTTATTATGTTTATACTATGGATACCACGATATCGTGCAAGCTGAATAATGCACTGCCCCACAATGCTTGTAGCCCCATTTTGCACAATAGCATCTCCTATACAAACAAAGCTAGTAAGAACTAAGCACATAAAGGAGAAAAATACTAAAACTAGGGATATGCCAGTACCTGGGTTTAAAGTAATGAAGTCTTCAAGCATTCTTAAAGCAGTCAAAGGATTAACAGTAATTGTGGCAGCGTATTCCATGGGTGATTCCTTATTAATTTTGTGCCAGACGCTCTGATCTTTCACAACGTAAGTCTGCCATGTCCCTAAGCAGAACAAATGTTCTCATTGTCCAATACAATCAAGCAAAGCACCATAAATGCATACAAATCCAAATCCATCTATCCAATTGAAGAAAATATGCCTAACTATATGTTTAAAACAGATAAACACTGATGTTCTCACAACTTTCATGAAAATCAAGTAGGTTTTACAGCCTGGAAGTCATCCTTGGGCTTTAAAGAGACAAACATTCATTCCTTCAATTTTGAATGCTAGTGACTTCTTTGGTATACTTCTGCTGTTCTTGGGTTACACCTCAATTGCATTTTCAATAAATAAAAAATTGTTAAAAGAAAGTATTTTAAAAATTTGATCTTTAAGGAAATGTTATTCAAGCAAACTTCACTTTCAAAAGCAATTCAAATTCAAGTGCAGGCAAATAAAGCCAAAATTAGTGGAAAGCCCATCTTCACTATCTTTGCAAAGTAGAATTTAGCAAAAGCTAACATACCAGAAGAGGGCGGAGATGGGATGACCCAATCACCAGGCAAAAGACCCTTAACTGCAGAGCCCACCGAGAACACCTCTCCAACACCCTCGTATCCTCCAACTGCAGGCACTTGTGGCCTTACAGGGTACACACCTACAGCACCATCCGCATTTGACTTCAAAAACCACAACAAAACACTTCCAATATTTAGAGCAAAAAATTTATATATTATTTCTTTTTTTAAGGAACAAAATTTGGCTACAACGCCACTCAATATCTTTTTATTATATATGAATTTTGACAAACCCACTATTGGATTACATTTTATTTCTTATATTCTCTATGCTTGCAAAATTTTCAAAAGATTAAAGATCAATAGTTATGTCATCAATCAAATGTTTAAATTTCAAGTTTTTTTAGTCTAGAACTATGCATAAAAAATAAATCTATAGATTGAATAGTAAATAACATTTGATTGGCACAAAATTTAATACGCATTTTAAGAATATAATGAACATGAAATCTCATGATTAGATTTTCAAAATATGTAATCATGTTAAGTTTGTTTTTTTTTTTTTTGGAGTTGTAAGCATTGACTGCAACCAGGTTTGTAACCAAATTTTGTCCATTTTTTAATATCCATAAATGAAATAATACAATTTTTATATGCTGTTTTCAGTAGGCTGATAATTTACTACAAATCCCCAGTATTTGAGTTTTGTTTAGCTGATCATAAATAAATGTCACAATCAAAATCCAAGTAATTTTTTTTTTAATAAAAAATTACTAGTAATTGAGAGCAGAGAAATTTAAAGATCTTACTCAATTAAGCTTAGCACAGCTACTTAACTCAATTCCAATAATCATAGGCTAGAATTCACTTTTCGTTCCTAAAATTTGGTCTAAGTTCAATTTTTGCCTGAAATTTAAAAAATTGTAATTTAGGTTTTTCAAAAAAAAGATGGGAAGAACCTTCAATGCGATTGATATCAGAGGGATTGATAGGAGAAGCCAACATTTTGATGCAAACATCGTTCTCTTTCACTTCTACTGGTGGGAGCTCTACCACTCTGCATTGCAACCAAACCCAATTTTTTCAAAAATTAACACAAACATAAATTTAGGGTTAGGGATAGCGAATAAGGACCTGGTGACAGAGTCGGGTGGACCTTGGCGGTCGTAGACGACGGCCTTAGACGGCGGCGACATGACGGTGGCAGAGAATGATCGCACGGTTAGGGATTGGGTTCGCGCCAAATGCGGCAGTCTTAGTCTTAGGTGGGACCATGACGTAAACGCCATTTCTTTCTCTCTTGCTCTTATGATGAGACTGTTTGAAACGAATTGTCGTTGCGACACTACACTAGAGTGACTAGACATATCAACTCCTTGACCTTGAGAGTTGAGATTGTTTGAGTTTATTTATTAAGATTTCCTTTATTTTCTAACCAATTGTTTACTACTTTTTAAGAATTTCTCTGCAAATATTTCTACTATTTTGAATTAGATATTTAGAATGGTGAAAAAAAAATTGATCCTTTAAATTATTTTATAAAAAAAATAATTGATAGTGCTTATTAAAAGATGTCGGTTTTGGTAACTTATATGTTAAATAAATCCATTTGATATATATATATATATATATATATATATATATATATATATATATATATATATCGTTTCAAATTATTTAATTTGTTATTATAGTTTTATATTTAACTAGTCGCTAACCTGTGTAATGCATGGAAAAACTTTGCATAAATGTATAATGTATCATGTATAAGATTCAAAGCTGAAATTATTAAAGCATAATGAAAATATTTGATCAGACAACAGAGAAGTATAAGAGAATGATATGGCTGCCGTCAAAAGACTAATCCATAGCTATATAGTTGATAAATTCAATTATAGCCAAAAATGAACCCAAAAAATTTAAATGTTAAAACTTTCAAAAAGCCAAAAAAAATAAAGAATTTGAATCTTCCGAGCCTAAAAATTATTGAAACAAAACAATATATATATGTCTATGTGATTACACAACAAAGAAATATATAGAAAGATGAGTTATCTTCAAAAGAATAATTTATAAATATAGTTGTTGAAATCTGTTAGACAATTTCTGATTTTGAAAAAAAAAAAAAAAAAAGTAAGAAATCAAAGAATCAAATGTTAAAATTTCCAAAAGTCCAAAAATAATAATAATAAATTAGATGATTCAAAGGCTAGAAATTATTAAAATAAAACAAAAATATATATGACTCCACAACAGAGAAATATAACAAAAAAGAAATATAACAGAAAGATTGGTTACCCCTGGTAATTGTGGCAGCAAGAGAACAATATCGAAAATGTGTTTGTTTTCTTAGTTGTTTAGAGACTTTTGCTTCATGTGGGATTTGAAGTATAAGAAAAAAAACACTATTCTAATAGAAATTTTTTCTCCTAAAGCCAAAACTTATCAACAAAAATCAACGAAACCTGCTATAACAAAAAAAAAAAAAAAAAAAAAAAACTAACAAAAATATTTGCCAAGTAGGAAAAAATTCCAACCAAAAAAACAAAAATCAACAATATATAAAAGCATATATTACAAATAAGGAATTTGTAAGTGAGGCTATATTACCTCTGCCACTATATGCTCCCAAAATGCAGAATATCTTATTTTTGGTCAAATAATGCTGATGTGAAAAATTGTGAAAAGGTCATAGGCTTCGGTTATATATATATATATATATATATATGCAATTCTAAGTTAATTAGCGTGCTCTACTGTCTTTATAGTTGGGTAAAATCAATAATAAAAGATAAGTTCTCTCAATTTTAACTTACACTTTTCTTGAATTTTAGCACTTTCTTTGTTTTGTTTTGTTTTTTTTTTTGAAGGATATAGAGGCCCTATTAGAGGAAATTAAATATTGATAAATTGAATTATATTTAACTAATTTTTCTTTATTTGATTACGTTTTCTTTATGTTGGTGCACAAATAAATTTGTAGTAAATAGTAATTTCCCCAAGTATTTGAGATAAAAGTCTTGAGATTTGGTGGTGAAAATGGAGTGGTTGAGGAAGTGTTTAGTTTTAGAAATAAAGTCTACTCCTACATTTTATCTAGATGTTATTTTATTATTTTAAATATTAAATTTATAATATGGTATAAACTCCTTAAATGTCTAATAAATATGTAGTTTCAATCTCATATATATAGATTAATAAAAATAAAAATAAAAAACTCATTCAATAGTGAAAACCTACTTCTAGGATAAGGAAAAATTCACTCTAAAAAAAAAGGATAAGGAAAATTTATAAAATATGAATTAGTCTTAAATACTATAAAACCAAACGAGAATTTTTCCTCCAAAAAAAAATGAGTGTAATAAATGAGTCTTAAAAAAATATATATTATTTTAAATGAAATTACCAACCATCCATACATCACATGGAAGTACAAGCTAAAAACTAATTTATTTGCTAAAAAGTTGAGACCAAAAGCCAAAAAAAAAAAAACCTTTTATACTTCTTTTACGTTCTCCACTAATATTCTTTGATTGCGTGAAACATTTAAAACATTCCTTGCATATTTTTAAAATTTATTAAATATGAGAGAAAGAAAGGAACAGAAGCAGAAAAAGATATATCAAGAGTCTTTTAAAAAAAACATCCAACGTTTACATAAGCAATCTAATTAGAGCATTGACAACCGAAAATCTCATCCCATCCTATTTTACCATCCCAAAAAGTTACTTTATCACTTATACCATACCATTTTTCAATACACCCAACATCCCAAAATTCTATTTTTTTTTTCCATTTTATTTAAATATTTTTTTACTATTTCTCTTTTTCTCTTCATTTTCCTCTCTTTCTCCCTCAACCTCTAGCAAACCCATACCAAGCAAAATCACAACAAGCAAATCACAACAAAAAATCACCCAAATCAAACAAGCACCAAAAATCCACCTGCCACCCCAGCAAAATCACAAAAAAAAATCACAACAAATCTAAAAATCCATACCAAAATCACAACAAAAAATCACCACCAGCCACCCTAGCAAATCACAACAACAATCCCAAAACAAAAATTTGAAGAAAAACCCACTATCAATAATCCATGCCGATCTTTAAAGTGATCAGACTTGCCACTGCCACCGAACCCCAACAAACCACCAATCACCACCACCACGCCACACGCCCACCGGAAAAATCCACTCTATCAAAACCCCATCGAAACGAAACCCACGCAATCAAAACCCGATCTCCATATACGCCGATCAAAACTCCATCGGAACCCATCCGATCTCCTTCTGCCGATCAAAACCCCATCTGAACCCACCCAAAATCAAAACCCACCTTGCCACACCGATCTCCACACACAACTAGCCACAACCCACACGCCCCACGATGAACTCCATGCAAAACGGCCCAAACAGCTCTGATGGCAAGTCTTGAACAAGAGAGGGAGTGAGTACAGTCACACGGAGAGAGAGCTAAAATGAGAGTGCTGAGAGAGAGTGAAGAGAGAGTGCTGAATAAAAAACAATATTTATTTTTAGAATTGAGCTATAGTACCATCTTACATTTAAGATGGTACATGTAGCACAATTGTAATTTTTTTTACAATTTTACAATTTGACAAGTCCGGCTGGAGCTCGCTTTTAATGCCTTAATGCTAAAACATGCTTAAATATGGCATTTAAAAGTCCAGCTGCGGATGCTCTTACATAAGTGTGCGAAGAAACCAATCATTGATATTCTAAGGGAGAAAGTTAAACCAACACAATAACAAAGAACATTGCAATATGAGTCAATTTTACTGGATCAAATGGTAGGTGTCATATAGCTAATATAGCTATCATTTGTTATGAAAGATAGGTAAATAAAGGAAAAAAGTTGAAGTCATGTTCACTTATCCCTCCATGTCAATGACCATGATAGTTGTAGTGTCTATGATCCATTGAGAAAGGATTCCTCCACATAAAATCTAAAAGCTTCAGTAATTTGTTTTCCTAGAACAAGTTAGAGGAGTAGAAGAGCCAATTAATGAGTGAGAGTAAGAAAGCAATAATGGCAAAATAAAAAGTAGGCCAAAATGAATTTTTTGTCTTTATATTTTCACTCAATTTTCATTTTGGTCTCTAATTTTTTATTTTTCTTCTTTTAGTTTTAGTCCCCAAAATTTAAAAGGTATTTTCGTTTTGGTCCCTACTATCATATCCTTAATGGAAATAACTTACATGGCACATAGAGTGCACAGCTAGTATATTAAACACTGATGTGGCTAATAAAATAAAAACACAAAATTCCACATCAGCATTCAAAAAAAAAAATTATTTATCAATTTGAAAAAAAGAAAAAACATAGTTGAAAACCAAAACACACTTGAATTAAGATCTAGATACATCTTGAACATGAACACACAAGAATATAGAACCACAAAATTCAATATTCAAACCAATACTAGTTTCTTTTTGTTTTAGTCAAACCATACAATAAAACAACAGAACCCAGGAACTATTAAGTATTTGAGCTCTTAAAATCCAATAGGCAATAGCTCCTCATTCTAACTCTGACTCTCATGGTTCACTTTGATTTGCTTAGCTTTCTTCTTTATCAACTTAAGCCTAGTCTTGATCAGCTTGGTCAAGTACTAAGCCTACGATCTAATCATCTCCCTCAATACCTACAACAATTTGGTCTCAATGGATAATAAAAAAGCTGCAATATCTTTCTCCCATCTCACCTTCTCTCTCTTTGTACCCTCCATGAATGAGCTCAAAGAGCTTCCTTCTACAAACTTGAGAGAAAGAAGATGAAGAGATCGGGTTAAGGCTGCTGTTGGAGATTGAGTCAAGGTTACAAGGTCCAGCTTCTAACCCCGCAGTTAGAGATTGTTTGGTAGCTTGGATTCCTGGGTTTGTGGTTTATGTTCTCTCCTTATTTTTGCTCTATTTTTTGTTAATGGCTGAAGCTCCTTGCTTATTTTGTTTGGGTTTGTTGTCTTTTGGTTTGATTTGGTACTTTTGAGTTTTGGGATTTGATGATTTTGCTTGGGTTTGAGAAATGAGGGTTTTGGTTTGTTTTTCCTATGTGTATTCTGATTAGGGTTTTGGGTTTGGATATGTGTTCAGCTGGGTTGAACAAGAGAGAGAGAGAGAGAGAGGGGTTAGGGAAGCTACTCTGGTGGTTGTTCATGATGGAGTTGGGCAAATTCCAATTTTAAATCTAGGTTTCTTTCAGAATAGTAGCTTGATTGTTGTGTTTGGTTGTGAAGCACATGATGTTCGATGTTTCAAGTTTGGGTCTGTGTTTGTGTTCTTGTGTTTTCATGTTCAAGATGTATCCAAATCTTAATTCAAGTATATTTTGGTTTTTATTTTTTTTTTTTTAAATCAAAAGTTCACGTTGAATTTTTTATTATTATTTTATTAATTACATCAATGTCTAATGGGCCAGTTGTGCACTTTGTGTGCCACATAAGCTGTTTTCGTTAGTAAGGTGACGATAAGGACTAAAACAAGAACGCATTTTCGATTTCAGGGACTAAGGACCAAAATGAAAATAGGTGAAAATGTAGGGATTAAAATGCATTTTTGCCTAAAAAGTAAGAATAGAGAAGATAAAAACTAAAGATTGCTTTTCTAATCTTTTTTGCCTCAAGTTTGTATTTAATAAATCCATAGTTTAGAGGTCAACCCTTCTTGTACAATTAATATGCAAACCAAATATCATTATGATGCAGCTTGAATTAAACATGAAAGATCTAATTTATGCTTAATGTTCCAAATGATTGTACTTTCACACACTAGGAAAAAAAATTATGATTTTGACATCACATCACATCATGAAAATTGAAATGTTTTGAAATTTCATAATTATAATTTTGACCTTACAATATAAAATGACAATTTTACCCTTAAAACGAAGGCTTCATAATGGAGAGTTTATAACTGCTATCTACATTTGTTAGAGCATTCACATCAAAGATGTGAAAGATGCTAAATCCTAATTTTAGCTCTCATCCCTTTAAAATATCATCCACATAAAGCATGCTATTCTTAAAATTTTTGGCATCTTAGCTATAGTGGAGTGTCATCTTTGACACCATATTGTAGTAAGTTGCTATAGTTTTTTATTTTCTTTTTCTTTTTCTCCCTCTTACTCTCTCTTGTGCCGTGCCTCTCTCCCTTATTGGATATAAAATAGGAATTATAAATAATAAGTAAATAATATTTTAATGAAGTGGTAAAGAAAATAAGACCTTTGATGTTGGGTGTCTTATAAAATGAAGAGTTAAAATAAATAAAGTAGTGTTTTAAGATGTTAAATTATACATTTTTTGACATGTTTGATGAGAATGCTCTCAAATTCCAAATAAATTGAATTACCATAATAGCAAATAGTTGGACATGATGAGCCATGATAATTCCACCAAGCTACACTAGTGATGGAACTATCTATCAAATTCATGATTTGTTGTCTATTAGAATTAGCTTATACTGCTTCAATTCGAAATCTCTACTTAGAGCTAAACAACATTGTCTTCACAACATATAGACCTTTGAGGTTGTTATAATTCAATATTAACCACTAGAAAGAAATTAGAAGATTTATTGGAAATTTAAAGAAATATTATTCAAGTGTTAATTTCTAATATAAGTGTTAAAAGTTCATGTATGGGTAACTATTCACACTCTTTTTTTTTAGAGAGTTTTGACTTATGACGTTCGCTCCTGATGATAGCTTTTTATAATCAGACCAAGACACCAATCAGTTTTTGGTGTAGAAGGGGATTGAACCCCAGATCCCTTATACAAGCATTAGAGACTTTACCAGCTGAACTAATTGGAATTCACAACTATTCACACTCTTGATGAGGTGTTGTTTGCGAGCATTAAATAAATAATGTGTGTTTCTTACTCCACCATGAAATCTAATTGATAGCATTGGCAACAACAAGCAATGAAGAAAAATGGTTGAGACATTGTATATAGAGTTGTGGCCACTTTCAATATAGAATAATGTGTGTTTCTCACTCCACGATCATTATGGGCCATTTTCTACTTTCTAGTATTGCAATAATGCCTTCTCCAAAAAAAAAGAAAAGGTACTGCAATAATGGAGCAACCATGGGTAAAGTATACAGTGAAGTGTAGACATATAAATACAAAACAAAAATTCATAAGACAAGTAATAGTTGGTGGGATGGGCTTAATCTATTATCTATGTAAAGTCTAAAAGTAAATAATAGACTTTTTTTTACGAAGGCCTGTCTCGATAATTGGTAAGGGTAACATCAATTGGAAATTTGGAAGAAGACTAAAACCCTTTTAATAGAATTACCAATTGTAGGAACCAACCTCAAATAGATTCTATTTGATACATGGTTAGTTAAGAACTAAAATTTTAGAGTCTCATTCATGATGGATTAGTGATAACTATTATGTTGTGGAAGATGAGTTTTATACTCTTAATGAAGTTCAAAATATAGTTAGATATTTGTGTAACAGGAACATAAGAAGGACCTGTGCGTATAGATGTGGTGTCGCTTTTAAACAAGAGTTAGAGTTTCCCCTTATAAATTACTCATTAATCTAGGAAGTAGCTCAAACATAATAGTACATTAGTACTAACAAGATGTGAATTTATGGTGTAAAGGATGCTTTCATGTGTGTTTTCCCTGGCTTTGAATTTAAGAGTTTTTGTTTAAATTTTGGTCATCATTGACTTTTTAGAGGCTTGAGATAACTACACTTGTGGGGGGTTGGATCATAGTTGCTTTATGGACTTAGGACCAAAGAGACACTCACATAATCAGAACTTGGCCAAAGTCCAAACATAGAAAAGCCCAAGTCTAAGAGAAGATAGACCATTTAGATCGATTTTCGAGATAATCCAAGGAACGGATTTATCTCAAGATATGTCAATATAATCGAGAATGAATCAATGGGTTCACCGAGAATGATACTTTGGCCCTCATTTTCCAAGGAACATGAAGAATACAACACAGAACCCAAGATAATGATCACCTCAGCATTAAGAGTCCGTTTGGATAAAACTTATTGCTGAAAACTGAAAACTGAAAACTGAAAATACTGTACAAAAATAATTTTTTAATGTGTAAAAATTACTGTTCATCCCAAAAAGAACTGTTCATTGGCCTAAAATCACTGTTCATGGCCAATGAACAGTGACACATGCGCGTGGAAAAAAAAAAAAAAAAAAAAAAACTGGCCAGACGTGGACGCAGCCCTCCTATCCAAACGCATTCTAATTAGGTATTAGTACCTAATGTTAGCCTCATTAAATACTGAATGACTGACCTGAACACTAAAGACACCCCAAAAATCTCTACTCACGATCAAGAAATAGTAGGAGAGGTGTTTGATGGAATAAGTATCTCCATAAATCTAGCTAAGAAATGCATAGTTGGAAAGGGAGAAGAGGGGAGGATAAAAGGAAGTGGTAGCCAACGAGAAAGAGGATCTAGAAAAATTAGGAAAAAGAACAAGAGAGAGAAAAATAGTGAGAAAGAACTTATATTTTCCTTAGATTCACTCTTTGTACCTCGGGAAGCTAGTTTTTCTTTAATCAAAGTGTTTATTTTTACCTTCAATTATCTATCTAATCTTCCCATTATGAAGTTCTGCCCCTTTTTACTTAGAATTTAGTTGTGTTGATCAAGAACTCAAACACTGTTGTTCATAATTTGCGTTTTTGATCCTCACAACACTGATGGTGGATTTAAGTTGAGAAACACTAATTTTAATTTATTTTTTATTTATGACAAAGTGCCAGCATATATTGAATATGGGTATTACATCTTACAAGGGATTACTTTATATAGATATATACATGTAAATTATGGATGTGAGATAATACTACATAAAAAGTAGAAGAATGAAGAATGATGAAAAGTAGATATTGGTAAACTTTTTGAAATGAACTTTATTTCAATTTTTGAAGAACTTACTTAAAAGGGACATTCTCGCTCGAGTGAGAAGCGTTGTTTTCTTAAGCAAGAAAGTTGCAAAAAGTGTACTATTTGCATTTGCCAAAATAATAATAATAATTAAAAAAAATGGAAAGGAATCCTTTTTTGTCCTGAAGTCTAGAAACAACCATGACAACGTTTTAGTGTACTTGTCCGTACATAAGTGATATTTCAAAAATGTATATATCATGATCCATGTTCAATTATTTATAGATTTTGACAATTTTACGACAGATTTTACATATTTTTGCACATTATATATCGAAATTTACTGGTTCTTCTTTATTTAGCACATTCAATCAAGTGGGAACAAATATGAAATATAATCTTAAAGTTAATAATTAATTCGTACCATAATCCTACCAATTCCTTGTATTTCTAAAAATTAATGCCCATAAAATCTTACTATTGTAATTTTTTTTTATTTAAAAAAAGCCATAAAATCTAGGGTGGCCAACTTGCCAAACCCATCTTATCTATAGTGGCTTCCAAGCATGCCAGTTCTGGCAATAATGATGGGGTTAAAGATCCAGAAATGGAAAAAGATTCTATTGCCAAACTTAAAATGATGAAAAAATATAGCAAAAGCATAGAAACAAAAAGCGAACGGGTGATTCGTGAATGTCAGTCAGACCATAGAGAACAAGATTAGAGAAAAACGTTACCTTTTTTTTTTTTTGGTTGTGGTCATAAATGATGAATCCATGTTGGTTTCCTGACAAAAGACAACAGGCAGAGAGAGCACAAGTGGGGGGGTGGGATTGGATATTCATTCATGAATCACCTGGACCCGAAAACGACACCGTCTCTCACTCATCTAAAAATGGGAATTTTCCATTTACCGATACATAAGCGCCACGTGGTGAGGCCCAGATCAGGAAAAGATCGTATCGGATTCGCGCGCGCACTCTCTCGCTCTCTCAGCTATCGAGCTTTTGATTTTGTAGATTCGAGCTGGACAATATCAGATGGTCCTGATTCTGTCCACGTCGGATGGTCCCGACACCCTCCCACGTGTCGTTTGGAGCCCCTCCAGCCTCCATTTCTGCCACGTCACCACGCCCCACAATAATATCTTCCCCTCTCCAAACCCCATGTAGAGCTCTCTCTCTCTCTCTCTCTCTCTCTCTGCATTAACCAGTCAAGCTTTTTTCTTTCGTCTCCGAGAAATATATATATTTTTTTCTTAAAGCCCTAAAGCGTTTCGAAACTTTCGTTTTTGATTTCATTCGTTTCGAAAATCATGCGTTAACTGGCTTTTGAAGCCAGATTGGTGAGGCTCTGATCTGTTTTCTTTTCTTTTTAAATTTTTTTTTTAATATATATATTTTAAATCTGCTAAATCGAGCTTAGCAATGGCGGGTTGGTCTTCATCATAAAAGCTCTGAAGTTGTGATTTATATGATAACATGTTTCTGATTAACTCAACTAGTTTTACTTTATTTATTTTTAATTTTTAATTTTGGGGTTTGAGTTATAAGAATTTTTTTTTTATTTATTTATATATATTATATTATATAATGCTCTGTTTGGGAGCTGAGAAACTATGGGAAAGTAGTAGAAATTTGGGGCTTTTTGGCTCTGAACTTAGGAGTTGATAAAGGAGTAGACTTTTAATTTAAATAAGCTTTTTTTTTTTTGGAAAGTGGAAGCACACAAGATTTGATTTTGAGAAATTTTTTTTTTTCCTTTTTTCGGGTTACACTTTGCTCTGTTTTGTTGGGAGTGTAAAATAGGATGCTTGTTGCTCCTAGTTTTGATTTTTGGTAATCAGAGTTAAACATCTGTGTGTGGATTTTATCTGTTTAGTTTTTCAGTGCAAATGTTCTCTTGGGTTGCTTGAGCATATCTATGTGTATTTACTATTTATTATTATTTTTATTATCTATTGGGCTTAATTTCTGTACAGGGTAAGACTAATTTTAGGTGTTTGATAAGTTTTCGAGGGGATTTTGGTGGTGGCAGAGTGATTTGAATTAGGTTGGCCCAAATTTTCTTGGATATGCTATAGATGATGATTTCATATAAAGGTTTTGTTTGTGGCTCAGATTGGGTCAATGGGGTTGTGGTTTTCAGTGGTCGAATATCCCTTTTTTTTATTTTGTTATTTTTAGCTGTTAACAGTTGGAAATCAGTACCGTGTTATTTAAAATTTTCTTGTAGATTTGTGTGTAAATTTTTGATAAACTAAGCCTAAGATGTTTGTGATATATGATTTGCTTTGCTTTGGTTGTATCATTAATTTCTTTTCTGGGGATTATACGGTGTGGGGTACACTTCTAGGAGTTCTGATCTAATGAAAGAGAGTGCTAGTGGGTTTAGTGAGTTATGTTGATTTTTTATTAGATTTGATGCAAGAGTGTGATTCTAAATCTTTACACTCTTTCATGGATATTCTATGATGGAACATGTTATGAATCTTATTTCAGGTTTTAGATTGAATTTAAAGGTTTTTTTTTTTGGTTTTGGTTTTCAGAGGTTGATTTTCAAAGTCGATATGTATGAGTTTCGTGGTTCAGCATATGAGGGTATGCATTCGTCGTCACTAGTCTACTTGAATCTGTTTGATGGGGGCCGTTCCTGTGAATAGCAATAATGCTCGAGGTAGAGGGTTTGTGGAACAAAATAACCATATGTGTTTTGAGCAAAAGCAAGTGAGTACTGGGGTAGTGGGTGAAGGGCAAGGTCTGGGGTCATCAGAGGAAGATGAGTCAAGAATTAATGAGGTAACTGAAGATGTAAGCAATGGGCCTAGAGGGCCGACTCAGGTCCAAGATGGGTTGCAGATACTGCAACCTCAACCTCAACCTCAAGGGTCTGTGATTTGTTGGGATAGGTTTCTTCCTATTAGATCTTTGAAGGTTCTTCTGGTGGAATATGATGATTCTACACGCCAGGTTGTCAGTGCTCTGCTACGGAATTGCAGTTACGAAGGTTAGTAAAATATTTTCCATGGTGCTGAAAAGGTCTTTGTATTGCCTGTTGATGGAGAACTTATTTTTCCTCTGACTTCCGATTAAAGCCCTTTGAAGTTGTCTTTAAATCCTAACACTGGTTTTTCCTTTGCACTTCTTAATTGTTAATCTGGTCTTTGCAGTTACTGCTGTTGCTAATGGTCTTCAAGCATGGAAAATCTTAGAAAAGCCAACTAATCATATCGATCTTATCCTAACAGAGGTAGTCATGCCTTTATTATCTGGAGTAGGTCTTTTATGTAAGATCATGAAACACAAATCTCTCAAGAATATTCCCGTGATCAGTAAGTGTCATTTAATAGCATTTCTATCTTTTTTACTGATGAAAATGTAAGGCTTGTTTTGTTATAAATAGTGTTGATTTGCTGCTTTTGGTTATCACACCTAATGAGCTATGTGTGCAGTGATGTCATCTCATGATTCCATGGGGATAGTCTTTAAGTGTCTATCAAAGGGTGCAGTTGATTTTTTAGTGAAACCTATTCGGAAGAATGAACTTAAAAACCTCTGGCAGCATGTTTGGAGGAGATGCCACAGTGTGAGTTGCTACTTCTGCTTCACAGTCATAGCTGTTTGTTGTGGATTTATGTGGGCATTTACCTCAGGGCTATGCCAGTGTGTACTTGGATATTTTAGTGGACATGGTTGCTTAGAGCTTACTACATTAGTCCCTTCCTTGACAGTACTAATGCACCAATTTTCTAGTATTAAATTATCAATATGTTTCTAGATTGATGGCATAGTTGGTTTTACAGTCGATTTTGGATAATAGGTTTAATCAATTATTACCTTGCCATTCACTCTAGGGCAATTAGTGTTGAAATTCCTTACTCAACCTGGTTTTTTATCATCACCATTTCTCAGTCCAGTGGCAGCGGGAGTGAAAGTGGGACACAGACCAGAAAATCTGCAAAATCAAAAAGTAATGATGAGTCTGACAACAATACTGGCAGCAGTGATGAGCGTGATAATGGAAGTAATGGTCAAAGTATTCGGGATGGGAGTGACAATGGAAGTGGAACTCAGGTGATGATTTATAGATTATTTTAAATTATATTTTCTTTGACATATTACTTTTGAATTTCAACTCCTTTTACTTGTGAAAGCATGATGGTACAATGGTGCGTAATGTTGAAATCTTATTCCATTTTATGTAGTTTATTTTCCTTGTTTTGAGAATTTCTTATAGCAGAGACCATTGAAGCAAAATCGTATAATGATATCAAAAAATTATAACAAGCCTCCCTGATTATGAATTTTTAAATTTGAAGGGTGTTACTTCTCAAAATAAAAGAAAATAAATTATTTTGAAGGGGTATTGCATTACTACAAGGTATGGATATGGTATGCCCTTGAGAGGAATGTCTAAGTGCCCTGAACCCTAAAAATAAAATAAATGCCTATCTAAAGCAATAATGTAGAGACATTTAGAATAACAATTGAAAATCTTATGCTTCTTGCACTTTGGGACTGCCATTGCCCAAAAGTGGAGTGTAGACCTCTTCTTCTGGATCTTCTTGGAATATACAATGCCTTGTTTAAAACCTCTCTCAGTAGCTGCCTTCACAATGCAATCAGGGCACAGATACAACATAATGTCTCCTTGTAACCTTCCATACCTCATCAATATCAGTGGGAAGCAGTAGAATAAGAATTGTCACAGCATACAGGATAAAATTCCTTAATGACTTGGTTTGTGCCAGTTGCAATGACAAATTTATTGAAGACAACTATTCAATTGATAATCTTCAACATCATTTCTAACTCAAATTTTGGCAGTATCTGATTGTGATAGATCTTGGCATTAGTCTTGCTTCTTGGTGTGATAGGAAATGTGTTGTATGAGCTTCTATTATCTTTTCAACACTAGAACACTCAATAGCAAATTCTTAAGAAGATTGAGATAAGCATATGAGAAACAAAGGTTTCTGAACACCAATGCTGACAAAAGTTAAGCATACTAATGATCTTATTTTGCAGAGTTCATGGACCAAAAGGGCAGCTGATGTTGAAAGCCCCCAACCAATATCGCCTCTAGATCAAATGGCCGATGCTCCTGATAGCACCTGTGCCCAGGTGATTCATACAAAGCCTGAAAAATCTAGCAACAGGTGGGTGCATATTACTGAGCCAAAAGAGTACCCAGGGCAGGACCAGAAACTTGGTATGCCTTAATGATATCCACCTTTTCACCCTTGCTTGCATTATTTTTGGTTTGGAGTTTTCACTATTTTAATACTGCTATCTGTGTCCTTTTTTTTTTTTTTGAAAAATTTGTATTGGGTAAAGATCTGGAAATAGGTGTATCTAAAAACCCAGATTTGCATGGTGAATGTCGACATGAGATGTTATCTATCCATCTGACAAGCAGAAGGCAGAATAACTTGCCTGAAGTAGATAGGAAGCCATTTGATAGTAGTCAGCTGGAGCACAGCAGTGAGAATGTAACCAGCAAACCAAGAAATCAATCTCCCAATGTAGCTAGTGCAACTCTCAGTTCTACTAAACAACAGGCTGAAAGCAGAGACTATACCACTCCAAATAGCCTCTCTGATATCTCAAAAATTGAAGCAAATTGTGATTCTAGAGAACTGCCGTCCCTCGAACTAACTCTGAAGAGGCTGAGAGAAGATGTTGGACATGTTGCACATGATGATCGCAATGTTCTGAGACATTCGGACCTGTCAGCATTCTCAAAGTAAGAGGGAACTTGCAGAAATAATGTTAGTGCTGTTAATACATTATATTTGAACAAATATCTTACTTTTTATCCTTCTTCCTGTGCAGATACAACACTGCCTCTTCTGCTAATAGGGTAAAATTCTGTAGAAACTTAGCCAGCAAGTACCTTCTATTGTTTGATATAACCTTTTCTTTAATCAGTGCAATTCCAGCCTGCTCCCAATTATTGTGCACCACATTGTGATGTGGATGGGTGTGCAGCTAATATAAGAATAAAAGGCAACTGGTGTTTTACAGAAATTCCCCAATCTTTTCAGTGAAATGATAAGAGTATCCTCTGTATCATAATGTGGCTCACAGTGATTGGCAGGCAGCTGCTGATTAAAAGACTGGAGAAAAAGAGCCAAAACTCCATTTCTGGGCATGTCTAATGTTGTTCTCACTCTTAATCAGGCTCACACAGGGAATGTAGGAAGCTGTTCTCCACTTGATAATAGCTCAGTCGCAATGAATACAGAAACAAGGCACAATTTTTCTTCTCATTCAAGTGGCACTCTTCCAAATCAGCAGTCTAATGAGAGTAGCAACAACAATGATGTGGCCTCCACCAATAAATGTGCTATTCCAAAGACAGAAATGTTAAACGAGAAGCCAGAATCCATATCGGCATTCAAATCTTTTCATTCTTCTGCATTCCAACCTGTGGAGAATGGTTTTGTTTGTTCGTCTCAGCAAGTAACACCTGGGAAGGCAGCAGATTTGGGAGCAAACACAGTTCATGCCCAAATGAGAGGTTCTCAACAGCAGGTCCAAGTTCAGCACCACCATCACCACCACCATCATTATCATCATCATGTCCACAACATGCAGCAGCAACAACTGCAACCAGACCATGACGATCACTCCCTGAAGAACATGGCCGCAACTGCTCAGCAATGTGGATCATCAAATGTGTTAGGAGGACCAGTTGAAAGTAATACTGGAAACTATAGTGTGAATGGAAGCGCCTCTGGAAGTAATTATGGGAGCAATGGACAGAATGGAAGCAGCACTGCCTTGAATCCTGGAGTAACAAATGTGGAAAGTGACAATGGGGCTGCTGGAAACAGTGGAGCTGGTGGCATTAGCAGAAAAAACAGTGGAAGTGGGGCAGATGAAGGGCGGGTTGCACATAGAGAGGCTGCCTTAAACAAATTTCGTCAGAAAAGGAAGGAGAGATGCTTTGAAAAAAAGGTGAACTCATTTTTCCTTGCATGTAGCAAAACACAGCTACTAAAGGGGTGTTTGACAAGTTAGTTTAAACACATTTTAAACAACATTACATACATTTCCACACATTTTCACCCACGCGTATATCAAAAACACCCAAACAACATAACTTAAACTACTCTCCCAAACACTCCCCAACTATTTCCTACTGTTAACTTGTCAGAGCAAAAAAGATTATCCAACTTTTAGCATATGGAGCTTGTTGATTGGAATAATATATGATTCTGGCTGAGCTGAAAACAATAATAATAGATAAGATGACGGATGTATTACATTTTACATGTGCCTAATCACACTGAATTATATCCTCTAGGTCCACCTGTCATTCTAGATAAGATTACTGGATACGAATAACAAAAAATCATTTTCATAATACCCAGGTGAATAAAATATAGAACTCCTGACAAGTTGGGTCCTTGGTACCTAGTGGTCCATTAATCCATTTTCATACTTTTATCCTATGAGGTGTTTGAAGGACGTGTGAATTTTAGTTCTCCATTCTATATAATTGCTACCCTTATTTAAGTCTAGTTCATTCCAGAATAGACAAAACTTAGTCTTCGTTGTATCGTGTTTTCCAGGTTCGATACCATAGCAGGAAAAAACTGGCAGAACAACGGCCTCGTATCCGGGGACAATTTGTTCGACAGATATCGTATGATCATATATTGGGATGCAAATTAGAATTCATTATCATTTGTACTTTTTTCTAATTTTCATTGTTAAAGTACTGGGGTGAAACAATATTTCTAATTTTGTTTCTACTTTCAGGTCTGACACTAAAGTAGGAGAAGACTGTCAGAGCAATGACCGTATGTCTGGGGATAATTCTTGTGACAGTGCACAATAACACGAGCTAGAGTGCAGATTGCTAACCCTTGTTCCGGAGAATGCTTCTACCTTTGTGTACATGAGACTAGCGCTAGCTGTGAAAGTAGAGAAGGGGTGTTGGATTTGCACTTGGGGATTTGTGGGTAATGCTGTACTATATTGTGTGAAAATAAACATTTAATTATAAAACTTTAAGAACATGCTTCAGACTTTATTTTGTGGTTGTAAAATTTGATGTGTCCACAAAGTGGTTACCCTTGAGTGGGTTAACCTCTGAGAAATAAAGGTGTCATGTTGGTGTGCTGTCTTTCCATTTTTTTTTTTTTATCAAAACTTAAAGAGTAATGGGTCACAATATTTTCAATTCCGATGATATGTTTGGAGTAACGATACTTTTACATGGATCGATCTACTAATGAGTTATTAGTTACATTCTACTCGAATATGCATGACTTAGACTATTACTTGAAATATCGCTAAGCCTAACGTATAAGTTATTATATCTATATTTTTATGTTCCCAACTTCAATAATTATTCTAACTAGACGCAGATCTGTGTGTTGTGCGTAATAATATTATTATTTATTTTTTTCCCCTTAAAAAAAACAGTTAGCTTTTCATTATCTTTTTAAGTTAATAAAAACTATACACATTTTTTCTTAAACCCTATATCTATATATATATATATATATATATATATATATATATATATATATATATATAATGTGATACTTTTGGTAAAATCTAGAGACTAAAGTAGTATTTTATCCAACTCTATATATTCCACTTCTTTATATTTGTAAAACCATAAACTACTACTCTATAATGATAGTGTTCAATTTTTTTTTTAAGAATACTAAGTATTTTAACACATACATAGACAATGGGATAGTGGCTATTTAGTTTTATTAATTTTTTTCATGATCTCATTTGTAACGTTTTTTACAGTTATTGTATAATTACTAATTGATGATTTGTATGATAGAGACGTTAAATGAGAGGTACTATCGTTCATTAGATTTTCAAAAGTAAGGGTGAATGAGAATATATATATATATAATGAAAAAGAGATTTTAAAAATTTCTAATTTTATTTCTTATGTAATTTTTATTATTATTAGAGAACATCTCTTTTTTAGTTATGATTGGAAATATGGTTTTCATAGTTAGAGTTTGATTAGCTTTAAGTTTAAAAGTGGTATTGTATTTAATTGTTGATTATTGATTTAATTTTTCAACCAAAATTTGATGATGATTCTATTACATTAATAAATATGCATTATTATTTTCTTTTTGCTATGTTTAGTTTGATATCCTCATTAATTTTTTTTTTTAAGTTAGTGTTTCTAAATTGATATTTGTTTTGTATTCCATTTTCCCTTTGATGCATTGAGTGTGAGAATGAATGTGTCCCTAACATTCCTTCACTTTATGAGGACAATTTTATTAATTGAATTTAAGTAAAATATTATATGTTTAATTTTTTTAAAATAAATTAATAATAATATGTCAAAGATGAAACAATATTTTAATCTCACTAAGTTGAGGTAGTATTTTATTCAATCATTTTGCCAAATTTTCATATTAAAGTTATAGATTCTTTCTTCTTATAGACGTTTGTGTTAGATAATTTATATATATTGATTATGCGAAAAAAATCAATAGGCTGGATGCTTCGGACTTAAAAGGACTATTGGCTGTCTTGATGGTCTGAAAAAGGAAGAAAAGCAATCAAAGGTGACCGGGGTCGCTGGCCAAAAACCCTCCGATAACAGAGTTAGTTTTTCTCTCTCAAATTTTGGAGTTCCAACTTTTTAGGATGTGTAAAAAACCTACCTTTGTTTGGTCTGAATGAGCGTTTATATAGTGTCTTAAAGACAGTTATCAAACTTGTAACCTCTCTTGGATTTGAGGAGGTGTGAGGGTTCAAAGATGACTTCCACAACTGCTTAGGAGTTATATATTTTTCACATAACGGTCACTGAAAGTTATGCGTGTAATAAGGAGTTGTAATACACACTCAGGAATTTTCATAAGTGTTAGGGCCTCGTCTGAGGGTCCTCTAGTTGAGTATACCTTGCTTAGAAGGAAGGTCGTTCCCCTATGGATGACCTTGTTCAGGACGAGGTTTATGGCTTCCTTGGACGAGACGGCGCGATTTTGTCCCTTGACTATGCGAACCTTGTCCAAGCTTCTTCGTGCATGGACGAGATAGTTATGGATGAGGTTCTTACAATCCTTACTTTACTGACTTTGTCCTAGACGAGCTTTATGGACGATGCTGGAGTTGGTATTTAATCATACTCCATCAGTTGCCCCCTTGTCTATGGGTCATCTAGGACATGTGTCATTATGTCAGTTGTTATGTGTTCCACGTGTCATGATCTAATTGGTGACTTGGTCATGTCAGCTCGTTTTTCGAGGGACGTGCCATTTGTCACATTTTGGCTGGTTGCGTCGCTTCGGGTACTAGGGCTTATTGCCTATAAATAGTGGAATTCCTCCACTACCTTCCTTATTTTTGAAATTTTCTTCTTTGACATCCCTCGTCTTAGCGCCTCGTCTAGAAGTTCCCTGCGTCCATAGTCTCCTTTCATCTAGATCCAGGTATTTTCTCCATCCTCGTCCTCGGGTTTTAAGCTTTCTTAAAGAATGTCCGAGTTAGCTTTTTCTTCGTTTAGCAATAGAATTGACAAAGCCATAGACGACTATCATGGCCCTAGTAGTTTTAGTGGATCTAGTGATAGTAGTAGTGATTGCAATAGCAGTAGTGAGGGAAACACTACGGACGAGTATACATCAGGTGAACCTGGGATTCCCTTAGAGGTATTTCAGGAAAACCTTAGGATGAGGGTTGAGTCCGGGTCTAGGGCTGGCACAAGTGCTCCCTCGTCTTCTGCTCAAGACAAGGAAGAGGTAGTTTATAGTTGTGCTGTTAGGGTTGCCTCTAAGACAGACGAGAGAAAGTTGGGGATTCTTAAGACTTAGTACTAAATCCCTGAAGATTTAAATCCTAGGGTACCTGTGCGTGATGAGTGGTGTTGTCAACCTCGTTTTGGCATTGGCATTTATGAGGCTTACCTTTTGGGGGGTTTGAGGTTGCCCCTTAATGCTTTTGCCAGGGAGTTGCTATCTAGGTTAGGTTTAGGCATATGCTAGTTCAACCCCAATGCATGGAGGCTAATTGTCACTATGCAAGTTTTATGGAGGGAGGTGTTTGAGGGGGATCGTCCTCTTACTGTGGACGAGTTCCTCTTTTATTATAAATCCTCTAAGATTAACCAATCCCTTGGCTTTTATCAATTCACAGCCAGAGGGAGAGGCTATAGACTGATAAAGTCCTTAGTCACCTTAGATAGGAAATGGAAGAAGGAGTTCTTCTTCGTCTCTGGCTTTTGGGCTGGATGCCCTATTGAGGTTGATAGGAATTCATTCCCTCCCTACACAGGAGAGTTAGGGAACCTTCATCCTGAAGGTATGTCTGTCTGTCCTTTCACTTTTTGTTAATTTTTATTGTAGTCGTCTAATCACCTTCCTTTCTTTTTTGTAGGTGCTAGACGGCCTGATTTGAGCAAGTTTTACCTTGAACGAGTTCAAAAAGCACGTCTATACATTGATAGGACGTTCCATTCCTTGGTAAGCCTTCAACATCTTGCCACTTGGGGGTTAGGTCCGGAGCTGTCCGCTGAAACTATTGCCCACGAACTCACTATCCGTAGAAGTAAGTTCTTTCCTATCCCTCTTTTTTTTTTTTTTTTTTTTGACTAACGTTTTTCTTTTTAAGAATGGCGACGATGAAGGAGAACAAGGATAAAGAAGTGGTGGACGAGGAAGCTGGGCAAGGGGTGGAAACCTAGCCTCGTCCATCCATTGGTGATAAGAGGAAAAACTTATCTCTAGCTGTTGACTTGGAGAATCTTCCAAGTAGGTGCAAGGATAAAAGGGCTAAGCATAGGTCATCCAAGGCTAAGGACGCTTGAACTCAGGACGACCAAACCAATCCCATCCTCCTCTCCCAAAGTCATTTCTTCTAGATTTTGGACGTTGATTCAGAGCCCAAAGGTCCTTCGTCTGTGCAAATCCTGTCCACTGTTAATGCGCCTGCTTTGTCTCAACCCCCTCAGCATATGCCCCAGAACCTTCTTGGAAATAAGGACCTGGCTTGGGAAAGGTTCGAGAAGGCTGTTACAAACGAGGATGTGAAGGCATGTTATGACATGTCGTTAAAGGACTTTAAGCACTTTGGTGTGCATGACCTTTTTAAGGTATGTACTCTTTATATATGTTTACCTCGTCTTATTATAAATACACATGTATATGTTGCAATAAAAATTTTAATTTGTGCAGGCAATGTCTACGTTCATTGCCGCGTCTAGGTAAGTAACTCAGTTAGACAAGACGATGATTCTGCTTGAGAGGATGGTTAAGAAAGGGAAGGATGAGTCTAAGAGGTGGGCTGAAGTGGCTGGCAAGGCCAAGGACGAGGCAAAGAAGTTACAAACCCATATCAAGGAGTTGGAGACTGAAGTCAAGGAGAAAGATACTCGTCTTGATTAACTCCAAAAGAAGAATGATGAGTTAAGCACCCTTCTTGAAAAGACTAAGGGAGACGCAGTAGCAGAGTTTAAGTTGTCCAAGGAATTCACCAATCTTCTGGACATCATCTATGCAGCTAGATTTGAAGATTTCAGGATGGAAGCAATGGAGGAATTCCCTGAGATTGACTTTAGCCTCATTAAGCTTAACCTTGGTGGGGCTGCTTCAAGCTCCCTCCTCCAGACGAGCTCAGATGACATTAATGTTGAGGATGATGCCACTACGAAGCCACCTCAGGACGACCCTAGTGCAGATGCCCCTCCTTTTTGAAGACGAGATTTTTAACTTAAAAGTGTTATTGTTGTTTTGTTTTTCTTTTGGCTTGGTCCTTTGCTTTTTGGACCCTTATTAAAATGTATTTGAGTACAATTCTCTCTTCTAGAGTGTTCTGGATGAGTTTATTAACAATTGTCTTTTAAGGCTTACTTTGTAAGCGTTTTTGGACGGCGGTCGTCTACCCTTATTTTAAACTTTGATGAATATCTATTTTTATCCAGTATTGACTTTTTTTGTATGGACAAGTTTATCCTCTGTTTTCATCATTGAATGTTATTGGCTTTTAAACAGTCTGAGCATTCTAAGTGTTGAATGGTTGTCCATGTGTTTTTCTTGTGGACGACCCACCTATGCATGGATGTCTTTGTTAGCCATTTAAATTTTTCTAAGTGTAACTCGTCTTAGAAACGACAATGATGATTTTGCCAGTCCTTTACCTCGTCCTTAGGCTAGGCAGTTGGTATTTGTCTTTCGTCAAGATGTTTCTAGTATTTGACTCGTCCTAGAACATCTGAGCGTCTTGGCCAGATGCTTGTTCATGGACTAATGCTTCACTGTATGCCATTTTCTCGTCTGCATACTTTTAGACGAGTATGCCTTAGTTTATTTTTCTTTACTTTATCCTTGTTTCAAGGAAAGCTTATGAATGTTACATCATTGCGTCCAGAGATTTTCATTCGTCTTAGGCTTTTACCCGCATTGTGGGTACTATTATGGAAATTAGATTTATGCATTAAATACATTAGAAATCCAAACCATATTATTATATAAATATTGTCCATAAACATGGCACATGCTTAAAAGTTAGTGCCTTAGGAAAATACTTACATACATAACCTCGTCTTTCACAAACTTGTTTGTAGACGATGCAAACGTTTGAGAACTAGTGCACTTTTATTCTTAAAACACACCATAATAGTAATAAGAACACAACAGTAAATATAAATAAACGCGTAGACCATAGCTATAACTTCGTCGACCATAGCTATAACTTCGTCTTTGCTTCCCCTCGTCCAAGCTCATCATTGACAATACCTCCTCAGGTGCTTCACGTTCCAAGGATGCTCTAACTTTCGTCCATCCAAAGCTTCCAAGTAGTATAACCCCTGTCTCTTGCAGTTGATTACCCTATAGGGTCCTTCCCAATTGGGTCCCAATTTTCCATGAGCTGGATTCCTAGTTGTCAACGAGACTCTTTTGAGAACGAGGTCCCCAATGTTGAAGCGCTTGGGTTTTACCATGGCATCATGCTGTCTAGCCATAAGATTCTTATATCTCGCTGTCCTTTGCTCTGCATCCATCGTTACCTCGTCAATGAGATCGAGGTTAAGACGGAGTTGCTCTGCATTGTCTTTCTCCTAGTATGTCACTACTCGATGATTAGCCATGTGAACTTCTATAGGTATGACCGCTTCACTTCCATAGGCTAGCTTGAAGGGGGTTTCTCCTATCGGTGTCTATACAGTCGTCCTGTAGGCCTAAAGAACACTTGGTAACTCGTCTGGCCATATCCCCTTTACCCCCTCGAGCCGAGTCTTGATGATTTTCAGTAGGGATCGGTTCGCCACTTCTACTTGTTCGTTCGCCTGTGGGTGGAAGGGTGAGGAATAGTGATTCTTGATTCCGAACTGTTCACAAAAGTCCCTGAAATGTGCATTGTCAAATTGTCGTCCATTGTCATATACTAATACCCTAGGTACTCCGAACCTACATAGAATATTCTTCCAAACGAAATTCTTAATGTTTTGCTAAGTAATTTTTGCAAGAGGTTCGGTCTCCACCCACTTGGTAAAGTAGTCAATCCCTACCAAAAATTTCATTTGTCTCGTTCCTAAGGGGAAAGGACCTAGGATATCCAGTCCCCATTGTGCAAAGGGCCATGGGGCCATCATTGGGGTCTGGTACTCTGACGGCTGTCTAGGGGCGTTGCTATAACGCTGACACTGGTCACACATCTTGACATAGGCCTTAGCATTTGCTTGAATTGTAGGCCAGTAGTAGCTTGCACGGGCGACCTTATGGACTAGCGATCTTGCTTTTGAGTGATTCCCACATGCTCCTTCATGAACTTCCCTCAAAACATAGTTTGACTCGTCTGGAGCCAGGCACCTTAGGTAAGGTTGAGAAAGGCCTCGCTTGTATAGCACTTCATTTATGAGGACGTACTTGGCGGCCTTGACCTTCAGCTTCCTAGCCTTACTCTTGTTTTCCAGAAGCATTCCATCCTTAAGATAGATTATTATTGGACTCATCCAATTTTCTCCCCCTACTATTTGCTGTATATCTAGGAGGTCTATGCTCGGCATGTATTGGATTCTATCGTACTTGTCCATAACTCCTCCTCCCAAAGCTGCTCTCGCCAAGGCATCTGCTTCCATATTTTCTTCACTTGGGAGTTGGACAAAACTCACTTCTGTAAATTTTTGAACAAGCCGCCTCACTTTGCTTAGATATTTCTTCATCCGATCTTCCTTAGCATCACACATTCCATTCACTTGATTAATGACTAATGAGAATCTCCTTTGACTATTATTGATTCCGCCCTCAAGGACTTAGCCAATTTTAGCCCTTTGAGTAGAGCTTCATACTTAGCTTCGTTGTTGTTGGTTTGATACTGTAAACAGGCCGTGTACTCCAACTCGTCACCTTCTGGGGACTTGAGTATGACTCTGATCCCCCTGCATATAGTGTGGACGATCCATCTACATTGATAACCCACCTTTCAACTCCTTCATCTTTGTTTAGCTCGTCCTAGCTAGGGGAGAACTCCGCAATGAAATCTGCCAACACCTGTGCCTTGATCGCGCTCTTTGGTTGGTATTTGATATCAAACTCACTATGTTCCACCGCCTAATGGATTAGTTGTCCTGCAGCCTCCAAATTGTTCATTGCCTTCTTTAGGGGTTGATCCGTTAGGACGTTGATAACATGAGCTTGAAAATAATGTCTCAGCTTTCTAGAAGTCGTGATCAAAGAAAAGGCTAGCTTCTCCATCATTGGATATCGTCGTTCCGCTCCCCTTAGCGCTCGGCTTGTATAGTAAACCGGTTTTTGAACCCGTCCTTCTTCTCTAACCAACACCGAACTCACAGCGTGCAGGGATACTGCCAAATACAAATATAGTTCTTCACTAGGTATAGATGGGCTCAGCAAAGGTGCTATTGTGAGGTAAGTCTTCAAGTCTTGGAAGGTCCTCTGACACTCGTCCGTCCACTCAAATGCCTTCCTGAGGATTTTAAAGAATGACAAACACTTGTCAGTAGCTTTCGAAACAAACCTGTTAAGGGCGGTAACTCGTCCGGTAAGAGATTGGACTTCTTTGATGTTCTTCGGTGGTTCCATACTCGGTATTGCCTGAATTTTGTCCGGATTCGCTTCAATTCCTCTATGCGAAACCATGAACCCCAAAAACTTTCCCGACGAAACTCCAAAAGCACACTTGCTTACATTTAATTTCATGTTATATTGCTGAAGTGTATCAAAGGTCTCTTGAAGGTTGTCTAGATGCTTTCCCTCGTCTAAGCTCTTTACCAGCATATCATTCACATAAACCTCCATATTTCGCCCGATTTGAGGACGGAACATGTGATTAACCAGTCTTTGGTAAGTCGCCCCTGTGTTCTTCAAACCAAAGGGCATTACCTTATAGCAAAATAACCCTTGGCTAGCAATGAATGAGGTTTTTTCTTGATCTGCCTCGTCCATTTTTATTTGGTTGTAGCCTGAGAAGGCGTCCATGAAGCTCAGCAATCTGTGACTTGCCGTCGAGTCCACCAGCTGGTCAATGCATGGCAATGGATAACTGTCCTTGGGGCAAGCTTTGTTTAAGTCAGTAAAGTCCACGCATATTCGCCATTTGCCGTTGGCCTTCTTTACCATGACTACGTTCGCCAACCAGTCCGGGTAATAAACTTCTCGGATGAACTCCGTGGTGATCAATTTCAATTTCTGGACTTCTTCTTTGATAGCATTGTCTCGCTCAGGAACAAAAACCCTCTTCTTCTGACGCACTGGTTTGGAGTAGGGACACACATTCAGACGGTCAGTAATGACACTTGGATCAATACCTGGCATGTTCTCATGACTCCATGCAAAGACATCAAGGCTTTTCTTCAAAAACTGGATCAGAGTATGCTTTGCCTCTTCTTCCATACTCGCTCCAATTCTAGTGAACTTCTCGGGTCTGCTCTCGTCTAAATGGACATCTTCTAACACCTCAGTGGGTTCCGCTGCTATCCTTCTCTCATCTATGCTCATCGTCTGTACGTGCTCGTCTGTCACCAACATGGCTAGATAGCACTCTTTGGCTGCTAACTGATCTCCTTGTACTTGGCCCATTCCGTGCTCAGTTGGAAATTTGACGGGCAAATGATAGGTAGAGGTTACTGCCTTCTAACTATTCAAAGTTAGCCTTCCGATGATAGCATTATATGATGATGCACAATCAACAATAAGGAAGTTTACCTCTTTGGTTATCTGCCGCGGATATGCTCCTACCACTACTGGTAATGTGATGGTGCCCACAAGTTGCACCTTCATTCCTCTAAACCCCACCAACAGCAAATTCATTGGTCGGAGTTGATCTCGTCCTAGCCTCATTTGTTGGAAGGCGGGGTAATATAGAATGTCCGTCGAACTACCATTGTCTACCAACACCCTCCTAGTCATATAATCGGCAATGAGTAAGGTAATGACTATCGCGTCATCGTGCGGGTGATGAACTCGTCCAGCATCCTCATCCGTGAACATGATGGCTTGCTCATTTGCTTCCCTCGTCCTGGGAGGTCGTCCCGACAGCTGGACGTTTTGCACCACCTTCAGGTATGTTTTCTTCAACTTGGACAACTATGCTGTTGAGGTTCCTCCTATAATGACTCTTATTTCTCCAAGTGGGGGTCGTGATGACTTTTCCACCTTGGCCTTTAGCTTCTCATCTCTTTGGTCTCGTCCAAGGAAATTCCCCAACTTCCCTTGCCTGATAAGATTCTTTATCTGTTGCTTCAAATCAAAACATTTGTTCGTGTCATGCCCATGGTCTATGTGAAAGCGGCAATACTTGTTCCTATTGCGCTTATTAGGATCTCCTTTCATTTTCTCTGGCCACTTCAAGGACGGATCATCCTTGATTTGCATAAGCACTTGCTCTAGTGGCGTATTTAGGGGTGTGTATTTCTGATTTCTTGCTGAGGAACTCGCCTTCTTACCATCTTTTTCTTTTTTCTCTTCTGCCCGAGCCATCTTTGGACGAGGACCCTGATCTGGATAACGCTGGTTTCTTGCTTCCAAGCGTTCTAATCTCTTTCTCTTTTTGGCTATAATAGCGTCCTCAGCATTCATGAAATTTTGGGCTGAATGGACGAGTTTGGCCATAGTCTATGGTTCCGGCTTGTAGAGCTTATGAATGAACAAGTTAGAGTTGACCCCATTGTAAAAGGTGGCTAATAACAACTTGTCGTCCATTTCATCCACCATCAAGGCTTCTTCATTGAATCGGGTAATGAAAGATCGCAAACTTTCATTTTCCCACTGCTTTATAGTTAGCAAACTAGAAGAGGAACGCTTGTGGCGTTGCCTTCCAATGAAATTATTGACGAACAACTTAGTCAACTCATCGAATGAGCCTACAGAGTTTGGGGGTATTTTGCTGAACCACACCCGCACTGGTCCCTTAAGTGTGGTAGGGAAAGCTCTGCACATAATGTCGTCCGAGACCCCTTGAAGGTGCATGGTCGTCTTGAAGGTAGCGATGTGATCACACGGGTCACGATTTCCATCATAAAAATCCAAGGAAGGCATTTTGAATTTCGGGGGTCGGGGGTGACTATTGATGGAAGCCATGAAAGGGCAGTCCGTTTGGTGAACTAAATCATCCACGGGGTTCGCCCACCTCATATTCTCCTTCATTTCATCCATGCCTTTTCTCATCTGGTCCATCTCCCTTTCCAAGTGTCTCACTCTTCTTGAAGCAGTACCCCTTGTCTGATTTTCGAACTCACATTTTCTCCTCCACTTTCCTGACTCTGGGCTTGTGCTTTCGTGTGCCCATCATGGCGCTACCTCTTTAGATTGATCTCTCTGTTTAACTCTTGATTCTGACAAGTCAATTCCGCCATAGCGGCTGCCATGGACTGTATATGTTGAACAGAAGGTGGTTGCATGACAGGTGCTGACTGACGATCGTGGAGGGGATTACTAGAAGCATCCCTGCTCTCTTGGTGGCCTGGACTGGTAGCCCTTGATCTTGTTCGAACCATTCAGCCTTTTGTCTAGGAAAGGCTAATCGTTGAAAACAATCAATCGAATGAAAAGAAAACACTTTTCCTACAGACGACGCCAACTGATGATGCGAAGAAAATCAGTAGGCTGAATGTTTCGGACTTAAAAGGACTACTGACTGCCTTGATGGCCTGAAAAAGGAAGAAAAACAATCAAAGGTGACTGGGGTTGCTGGCCAAGAACCCTCCGATGGCAAAGTTAGTTTTTCTCTCTCAAATTTTGGAGTTCCAACTTTTTAGGATGTGTAAAAAACCTACCTTTGTTAGGTCTGAATGAGCATTTATATAGTGTCTTAAAGATAGTTATCAAACTTGTAACCTCTCCTAGATTTGAGGAGGTGTGAGGGTTCAAAGATGACTTCAACAACTGCTTAGGAGTCACATACTTCTCACATAACGGTTACTAGAAGTTATGTGTGTAATAAGGAGTTGTAATACACACTCAAGAATTTTCCTAAGTGTCAAGGCCTCGTTCGAGGGTCATCTAGTTGAGTATACCTTGCTTAGAAGGAAGGTCGTTCCCCTATGGACGACCTTGTTCAGGACGAGGTTTATGGCTTCCTTGGACGAGACGGCGCGGTTTTGTCCCTTGACTACGCGAACCTTGTCGAAGCTTCTTCCTGCACGGACGAGATAGTTATGGACGAGGTTCCTACAATCCTTGCTATACTGACTTTGTCCTGGACGAGCTTCATGGACGATGTTGGAGTTGGTATTTTATCATACCCCATCATATATAATTTGCTATTTAAATTAAGAATTCTCCGTCATATGTTACTCTTTAATGATATTATTAGTTATATAGATGGTACTTTTGATTTATAAAACAAGATCAACAAAATGTTATTTTTATATAATTATATCTAGACAATATTGCAATGTCATGATGGATAGGTTGGACTTATTTTACTATATAATATAAGTAATCATATGTTTTATGAATTTGAAGAGTTATATACTATAGGATTTATTCATATGTTCATATGATGAAAAAAAATTGTTTTTTCATTTTATTTTATTTTATATTTTTATTTTATGATATATGATTTATTAATTGTGAGAAAGAAAGAGATGTCGATCTATGTTTTGAAGAAAAATACACCTATAAGAGTTGATTCGCATACATATTTATAGTATACGTGGTTATAAATTAGTATAATAATTCTCACACTATAAAATAAAGAGAATTTTTTTGTTGTTGTTAATTTCATTGTGTTTTCATACTAATCTTATTATATATAATATCCAACTACAAAATATATCATGTTACACTACAAAAAACTTCTAATTTAAAACATTATTTCAAATAATAGATATCGACTTTAAAAAAATATACAATAACAACAACAACAACAACAACAACAACAATAATAATAATAATAATAATTGTAAGGACACAATTTGAACCTCCAATCCACAATCAAAGGGAATGGGCTTGAAAGGCCTTTTACAATAAATTTTGTAGAGAGTGAGCTTGAAATCTAGATTTTGAGGATGGTTCGAACAACAAAGAAAGAATGGGCCTCGGACCCAATGGCACAAACAAGGAATTAACTATAAGAATATAAATGAAAGCTCTTCCTCGGACACAATCCGAGGATAGTTTATAGTATTACTTCTCAAGGTTGATTACAATTATAGATCGCTAGATTATCATATGCTATTCTTTCTTCTTTCTCAAGAAAAAGCCTCCCCTCTTTCGAAGGTTTTTCCTCTTATTTATACTTCCTCTTCTTCTCTTTATCATATTCCACCTCATGGTTGTAACGCTGGCTTTGGATACTTGTCCCATCAAATTTTCCCGAAGTCCTCTAGGGTCAGAGACCAAGTTCCAAACCTCATGCTCAGGTCTCATTTCTCCATTAATGCAGTCAGTATATCAATTGCAGAGTTTTTAATGTGTGGGCAGTGGTAGCAGCTTTACCTTAGATATTCCACCGCTCTTTCTATTGTCCTCCACGTGTACCGTGTCTTCCCGTAGCCATAGGATTTTTTATAACATGGCTTGGGGATATTAAACCTCTCTTCCTATGACCTTGACTTTAATATCCGAAGACTAAGCTCTTCCTCAGACATCATTGTTCACTTGTTTATCACATCTTTATTGGGCCCAATGTCCCTACAATAATAATAATAATAATAAAAATAATAATAATTGAACATATGGAGGAGTGGTTGAATTTAAATGCTAAATAAAATAATATGAGAAGAAAAAAAGTAAAAGATATAATAAACACCAAATTATCCAAATCATGCTATGTAATAAAATAATATTACATTCTTATATACTATCTTTAATTCTTTATAATGCAATATAATAAAATTTAACAATCAATGTGAAAAAAAAAACTGTATCAACCTAAAGTAGAGTTTAAAAATACACAAAAATTTATTAACCTAAAGCAGAGATGAAAAAAAAAAAATCCACCAAATATTGAGAGAGATAAATTTTTTTTGTGAGATGATGTATATAATGGAAGAGAGAACATCAAATTTATACTAAAAGAATAACAATAATAAGAATAAACAAAATAAAGGAAGATAAAAGGAAAGATGATGAGTAATATTAAGATAGAGGTTAGTGGGGAGATGAAAAGATAAAAGGAAGGTGAAAGGTTAGAGAAAGTGTAAATATTTAAAAAATGAGTACAATTTATTTATTTGAATTTAAATAAAATATTATATGTTTAATTTTTTAAAATAAAAAATAAGATAAGATAAAAATAATTTAATTATATGGTGATGTGGTTGAGTTTAAAATTGAAATATTGAATAAAATAAGATGAGAAGAAAAAAACAAAATAACAATAAACATCAAACTACCCAAATCATGTCATGTAATTGAATAATATATATTATATTCTTATATATTATCTTTAATTTTTATAACGCAATAGGATAACATTTAATAATAGAAAAGAACAAAAAAAAAACATCTTATCAACTTAAAGCAAAGATGCAGGAAAAATATTAAAAAAATACTCCAAAAATTATTGAGAGAGAGAGAAGGAGAGAAAAATAACCCTTTTGTGAGGGAAAACTATACAAAAAATAGAAGAGAGAATGACAAATTTATAGTAAGATTTTGTGAATATGAAGAGACAAAATAAAAGAAGAAAGATTGACAGTAGTGGGCAGATGAAAATGTAACAAAGGGAAAGATGAAAAGATAAAATAAAGGAAAATGAAGAGAAAGATGAATAGTGATATTAAAGTTGAAGGCAGTGGTAGGAGATGAAAAAGTATAAGAAGGAAAAAAGCTGGAGAAAGTGTAATCATTAAAAAGGAAAATGTAAATGTCAAAACAAATTATAGGATAATTAGAAAGAAAAAGGCTAATGATGTGGATGTTAATGTGGCTCAATTGAACCGTAACAACAATAAATGCTACACTTGAGTTTTTAGATGCTGAAACACCTTTTTATGCTTACCTCAACACACACACACACACACACACACACACTCTCTCTCTCTCTCTCTCTCTCTCTCTCTCTCTCTCTCTCTCTCTCTCTCTCTCTCTCTCTCTCTCTCTCTCTCTCTCTCTCTCTCTCTCTCTCTCTCTCTCTCTCTGAGAGAATAAAACTCCTTAGTTATGGCTACTAATCCAACTTTGGTGTATTGATCCTCTTTATAAGTGATAATATAACATGAAATTTTGTTGAATATCAGACAATAAATAGATAATGGAACAACATCTAGGATGTATTTGCAAAATGGCAATGTGTTGAAATCTACCCCAAAGATGTGGGATTTTGAAATTCATACAACGAGAAATGTTACGTCCACAATATTTTTACAACAAATTATAGGTGATTAGTTGTTATCAGTTCAAATTTGAATTTACCACTGAGATATATATATTTTTTCTAACAACAACAACTAGTAACAATTTGCTACTTAAGATTTGTTATGAAAATATTGTAAAAATGATGTGTATATAGCATTTCTCTTCATACAACACTTGCAACAGTTCAATAAGGCAAATACCCTTATTTTTTGGTTGAACAAACATAGCAAGGTTTGAGCTCCCATTATTTTTTCGTTCGGCCTTTCTTTTCTGTGCTAAACCCGTATGAGAGAGAGCTTTGTCTTGAGCTTCCATGGTTCCATATCCTCATCTCTTGATTTTCATTTGGCTCTTGATCTTGGCTTGATTTTGCTTCCCTATGTTTTTAATCATGGTCATCTAGAACCTATGAGTACTGAATTATTGAAACCGCGGAGCTACATCTCCAGTGAGGTTCATTAATGCAGTCAAAGCTTCATGGAGGTTCCTTAAAGTGTAAGAGATTCTGACTTTTGCAAGCGAGGAGTTCATGGAGGAAATCACTATATACGGATTCTAGAGTTGCTAGGACCATTGGGCTTGCATAGAGGCTATAAAGGTTTTGTGAGTCGTTGATTGTTTGTAACAGTTATTTATTAAGTGGATTTTCTATATCTAATGTTGAATTACAATATTGTGTTTATAGAAGACTAGCTCTAACTTCATTGGCCTACATGACTCAAGATAATTAATTGGCTAGTTAATTTAACATTGTAATATGAATTGAGTGTGTTAAATACTTAGCAATAGATAAGCTACATGTACCCAAATCTTAACAAACTCATCATAATCTCAACTAACAAACTAACTAACTAACTAACTAACTAACTACAACAATTGTTCCATATTTCTAATAATAACCAGATTTGTGTATAATTATCTTTATTGCTTTACTTGATTTGGTATATTGCATAGCTATGGTTATTTATATTTATTTGTTGGATACTTTTGAAATTGGTGTATTTAACCATTAAATTTGTTAATTCCGCAAGGTTAACACACGTTGGGGGTCTTAAACTTGTTTTTTACAAGTACGTTAATAGCTATCCACCTGACCTTAACTTTGAACAAATTCATGTAGCTTCATTCGCAAGCATGCTATTATTCATAAGCGTGGGACTTGCTTGTAGCCCTGCAAAATTTCAAGGTATAGAACTAGGATCATAAAAGATAAATTAAGAATTATTTATAATATGGGGTCAAATGATTTTTTTTTTTTTGGGGGGTATTCATGTATTTCACTAAAAAATTATCCTCAAGAAAAACTTGAAGCATTTCAAAGTTTCAAGAAGATGGTCCCTCCTCAAGCTCCAACATTGTACACAGACCTCCCCTATAAATTAGATTACAGTCATAGCTTGCACGAAAGTCATTATTGGTGAAAAGGAAACCTCAACCATGTTCTTCATTATGGCAAACAGCTTTCTACTTTGAGTTTATGGTCTATAGAGGCGTAGAGCCCATTCTTTGCATGATTGAAGGTAAGCATGCACAGTTGTACTTGTACACACTCTCCCCCACTCCCTTCAAGCTAACCTTTTAAAATCCATTTTAGAAAGAGAGATGATGCCAAAGACGTTATCGCAAGAAAATAATTAAAGCATCCATTTAATTAGTATTATATTATTTACGTAACATTACATCAATTTATAGAAAGTAACGAGCTAGTGAGGTTACAATTCATTTGCTTCCCATTAAAATTGGGATTTTGTTAACCAATCCCCCAAAATAGTGGTTAAAGTGTATTTAATACTTTATTAAATAGTAATGTTATTTTTATACATTTTTCAAAAGGAAAAAAGAAAAAAAGAAAAAAAAGTTAACGGATGTCCTAAGAATATGAGAAGTAACGCTACACCACAATATTTTTATAAAACTTTCACAACAATTATAGGTGATAAGTTGTTATTGGTTCTAATTTGAATCCATGACTTAAATTACTTTTTTATGTACAGATAACAACCCGTCATTTCAAATTTGTTGTGAAAATGTTGTGAACATAGCATTTCTCTAAGAGTATTAATTTAGCGAATATTTTTAGAAACTTTTTATGAGAAAAGAAAGATGTTACTAATTAATTTTTTGATGACTTTTTATATATTCCATAAAATTGTATCAAAATTTTCTTAAAATGGTCAATTATCAAACTATATGCATATATAAAAAATGACAAAACTTAGGTACAGTACCTTAAGTGCTATTTCATAGATTCTCTTCTTAAGATTCTCTTCTTAAGATTCAGTCATGTGGCTACTTAACTAAAAAATACACATAACTGAATCTTAAGAGAGGAATCTAAAGAACAGTACGTAAATATCATACTTTAAGTCTTGACCTATCAAAAAACAAATAGACAATAAATTTATGCGTGCTAACTAATGAATTATTAACAACTGTATTTTTTTTCTTTGAAAACAGTGTATTGTAGCTCATTATTAATTTTTAACCAGCACTCTTAACAGTACCCTTAAAAATAAGGGTAGAGCTAGCTAGCTCCTCTTACGCATAGGACAACAATATTAGCTCAAAAAAGTCAAAAGCCTCCCTAGGGGTGCTTACCCTTAATTTGTATGCGTGTATATGTGGTACATTTTCCCTCTCTCTCCCTTGTCCCAATAACTTTTTTTCCCCAATAAGAACGCCTAGTTATTAAGTCCATCTTGATTTTAGAACAACTCTATTTAACGTGTAGTGAATCATAGTAAGTAGCAATAAGTTGCAAAGTTAATGAATGGATAGGCATAGCTTTAGGTCATGAATTTGGTACGAGGGTCGAGTAGTAAGAGAAAGTGATATGAATATCATCATAAATGAGTGTCAACTTCTTGCAAAAAAAGGTTTAGTTTGGATGGTGGCTCATAATATGTAGAAAAAGACTTTAAAACAGAGGCCAACTGTTTCCTGACATGCTATGAATGTATCAAATTAAAACCGCGTTTTCCCCTAACATATACATATAGCAAACAGTGAAAGCCAAATATATATGTGCTTTTTGAAGATTATTGGAGCAATATGTATAGGGAAAAGTTATTGGGTTTTTTGAAGTGGGTTCCTTGTGGGGAATTCTATGGATTAATTTCTTTGTACGCAATTCTGACTGGTCCTCAACTTGCACCACCAACTCTTTCATAATTTGATTCACTGTGATATTAGTAGCTTTTATTGCTAGTGCAAGACTGAGTCATCGACTTATCGCTAATTGCGGTAAAAGTTTGAGATATATAGCATATAGTGTAGTATATACAGTACTATATAGTGTATGCAAGTCACTAGAATCTTCTAGGCAAGATTAAGAATGCATATATACGACAATTCCAAATTTTCTAAAGTAGGAAAGAATGAAAGAAAAGGTGTACTCTCTGTGATTTGAGTCACTGATTCAACAAAAAAAAGAAAAAAAAAATGGAAAAGAGAGAATAATAAATATAGGGTTGTGTTAACGGGCACTTTAGAGAATAATAAATATAGAGTTGTGCTAATGGGCACCGTAAGGTGCCCGTTAACAATACATTTTGGGTAATTTTTTGTGTAACTTTTTCAACTTTTGACACTTTTTCAGGTTTTGGCAATTATTTATTTATTTATTTATTTATTTATTTATTTATCTCTTTTAGCAATTTTTTTTCCTCTTTTTAAATGAAACACAAAAAAGGAAAGGTTAACAAGAACTGCACAGTACTTGTTACCATTTCCCATAAATATATAGGAGAGACAAAGGAAGATGGGGAAAAAAAATAGTGGTGCAATTACTGCTGCAAGTGAAGGAGAAAAAAGAAAGAGAGACAATTGTACTGTGTTCTATTCTTTTTTCTTTTTTTATTTTATTTGATATTGTGTTCTATTCTGTCCATCTTTTAACAATCTTATTCATCTAATTTATTGAATACAATTCAATACACACATATATTATTCGGAATTTAATTAATATAAGATGTTATGTTTAATTTTTCTCCATTTTTATATGATTCTATGGCTATAACCTTTTTTTTTTTTTTATAGAAGATAGAAATTCTATTCGAGCCTAATCTAAATGTATATATGTGTGGCATGCAGTTTTGATGTTGGCATGTGAGTGTATTCTCTTATCTCATGCCCCTTCTCTTATATATATGTGCGTGCGTGTGTGTGTTTCTAAAAAAAAAAGTGTATATATGTGTGAAATTCTCTCTTAAAGACTTGAAACCCCAACCCTTACCCTTTACAAATAAATACTTATATTTGTAGAGTGACCATCGCACACTATTGCAATTGCACCAAGGGTGTGCAATAATCACTCCACTTATTATTATAGAAAAATGTTTAAGGGCTACTACCAAACATTTATTATAATAGAAAAATGTTTAATTAATTCTATCCTTCTTTATTCAATCCTTACATTTTTTTTCTCTCAATTTTCTATTTTTTTCACAAAACAAATTAACTAATTTTTTTTATTGGCCATAAACGTGGACCAAACTCTAAACACTAAAGTGTAGAAGTTCATCAACATATAAGATATAACTACTATGCTATTTTAACAATATTATCGTTTAATTTAACAAGTTTTTTCAAGCCATTAGCATCGCAATCATAAACAAGGTCGGCTTCATTCATTGGCATCATCGATCAGTTGTACCTATTTTATTTTTTTGATAATCATCAGTTGTACCCATATGTATGGCTAGCTCAGCCACTTTATATAATAAAGACAAATTATATGAAATCATTACAATCAAACTATTGGCTAATTAATCTTTCAAAATTGTCCCTTATTACCTCAGCTTTAAACTCCCATGAAAAGCACTTCTTAAATTAGTTGTATATATCAGAGAAGGCGTATTGTTTACGACGTTGGGACTTGAGGTTAATGTAAAATCATGACTAATTAATACAAAATCACCTAAGATTCAATCTAACAACAACACGTGCACACCTTATATAATACACAAAAATGTTCAAGCTAATCATCAAGATTATGACCACCGCGCACTCTTGGTGCGGTGGTCACTCCACAAGCAGTATAAATGCTTGTAGGGTGTGGGGGGTAAGAGCTGGAGTTCAAGTCTCTAAGAGGGAGTTTCACACACATATACACTTAGATTAGACTAGAGTAGAAATTTTATCTTTTATAAAAAAAAAATTGAGATTATGTACAAATATTTTACAATTTTGAAAAAAAAAAAAAGGTTAGAAAGATGGCTAAGCAACTACCAACCTTTACAAATTAAGTGTCCATTTCAATACCCCCACTTTAATTTAATTTAATTTCCAATTCAGCACAAAGATCTCTAATGTTTAATATGGAAGGGATATAATTTCTGCAAGTTTATATTTGGGGATGTAGTACACCCTGTTTATCGTTGATCATAGCCATCCAAGTGTTTGGGTTTTGTGGCTGATGTGTTTCAAGTGGAACTTTGTGGATCATTAGTCTGAGTCATTGTGTCACTATAAATTTATATAGTAATGCCCTGCACCGACCTTGCACCAAAGAATGCCACGTAATTTGACTCCCTTTTCCATTTGTTTAAATTCTTTTGGGTAAAAAACGGTATGAGTATTACTATAGTTACTTTATAAAATAAAAAATAAAAAATAAAAAATAACTATATTAAAACTAGCCTCTGATTATGTGACCACTTAGAGGCTCTTCTATTTTTTCTAAAAAAAAGTTAATAATTTGCATTCATTATAATTCGAGATTACTACATTTTTCAATTATAAAAATACTTAGGGGTAAGATGAATTATTATACAAAAAACTTATTTCATCCACAAATGCATAACACTCATCACACCCCTAAGTATTTTTGTGATTAAAAAATATAGTAATCCTGAATTATAATAGATGCAAATTATTGATATTTTTTCCAAAAAATTAGAAGAACTTCCGAGCATCCTCTTGAGCGCGTGCTCAAAAGCTAGTATTATATTAAGCTTATAAAAATAGACAATTTAAATAATCCGGTATGAGGTCATTGAAGTCCTCAAGTCATATTTATTGTCACATTAGTTTAGGGGTCTTGTTAAGTGTTAACGGATATTTTTAAGATATTTGTTTGTTAATAGATCATTTTAGAAAAAAATTTAGTACCACTTTTATGGGATAGTAAAAACCTGTCAAAATGTCAAACGCTTTTTCCTTTTCCCATAATTTTTTTTAAGAATATTTCTTAAACTAATGACATCCTTTAATTTGTCTCTTAGTTTATTGTTTTATGTACCTTTTAACATTTTCCATGTGGTATACACCTTTTTTGTGTTTCTCTTTAGATACGGCTGAAGAATATGAATGAATGTCATACAATGGGCACCACGTTTTCTTATTGTTTATAGAATATGATAAAGTGGGGATGTGGTGTTCAAATTTGACTTGCTGATCATTAGCTTGAAACTGGCTTCAAGTCACATAATTTGTTTTATATGTTTATCTATTTCCCTTTCTTTTAGGGAAGGCATATTATTGATGTCTTATACTTGTGAACAACTTTTCTAGTGATAATCTGTTCACAATCTGGTTAATTTAGTTCTTTGTCCAAACTGGTATTATATGTTTGGTTAATATTTTAGTGTTTGACTTATCTTATGATATTTACTTGTAAGCAAATTAAGATTCTTGATGTATTTTATCTGATGTAAAGTGTGTTAAATTTTGTACTTGAAGCTGCAGGAGCTTGAAGACTAGCTTACTAATTAAAGAAGTTCGCTCGTGCGAGACTAGGGTTTTCTCAAGCAAGATTGAAGATTTAAGCTCAAGCAAAAACATAGTACCCATGCAATAGTATTGGTGGAGGCATTTTGTTAAAATGCTAAATTTACCATCAAAATATAGCAAAAGTCAAGTACTCAGTGGAGCAATAGGCATAATTTTTTGTTGTTGAGCTACAGTTAGAGTTGTAAATTAGCCAAATTTTTTTTCGAGTAGTGCATGTTTAAGCTTGGCTTGTCAAAAAAAATAAAAAACTCAAGCTTGGCTTGAGCTCGTGATAAGCCTAAAAATAGGATTTAAGCTTGAGCTCGTGGGAAACCCAAAAAACTTGAGCTTGGCTTGATTAATTAGTCAAGCAAAGTTCAATCTTAATATCAAGCTCAAACTTGAGCTCAGATCAAGCTTTTGAGCTTAAGATCTAAGAAAATAACATTATCAATTGCTTAAATATCTAAAATTAAGAAAAAAAAAAATAGTATGCTCATTTTATCATGTGTTTAATCATACTAATGATTAGCCATTATTGAATTAAAATTTTACATAATTAAATTGATTTATTTATCTTTCCTTGTCTAAAGTTTCAACAATTGTTCAAAATACAATTTTTACACGAAGAACTAGAAGCACCACATACAAGGTTTTTCCAAAGCTTGAGAGAGAGAGAGAGAGGAAAAAAAAAACTCAGAGCTTTTCATATAGGAAACACGTACCTTCTGTCATTGTACTTTGATGAAGAAATTGTGCTAGTTCATCAACCAAACCTATGATTTAAGTTTTAAAACCAACTTGTTCATTCTTCTAGTCACTATCGATCAAATTTTCAAGGAGGTGTCTGGGAGTGTGTCAGAGTTTTTGAATTGTTGAGGACATGTCATTAGTGAAGGGATTCATATAAGAAGTTCAGACGTTCTAAAATTGTTGAAGTGACACTAGTTATCTACTGGGTGGTAGAGTCTAGTTATAAAATTGAAGTTTTGTTTCTAGTCTAGAATTCTTTGATAGTTGTCTTAGTTGGGGTATGTTACTTCGTGGTGATTTTTGCTTTGAAGAGATTTATCAAATTTTCACTTTGTCACAAAATCATGTGTTTATTATTTTATTATCTGGCTTTATGATTTGATGAGTTATTGATTTATGGTTATTAATATTAATACTTGATTATGCGAAGAAAATCAGTAGGCTGGATATTTTGGACTTGAAAGGACTACTTGCTGTTTTGGTGGTCTAAAAAAGAAAGAAAAGCAATCAAAGGTGACCGGGGTTGCCGGCAAAGAACCCTCTGATGGCAATGTTAGTTTTTTCTCTATAATTTCGGAGTTCCAACTTTTTGGGAAATGTAAAACGTACCTTTTTTTTTGTCTGAATGAATGTTTATATAGTGTTCTAAGAACAGTTATCAAACTTATAACCTCCCTTGGATTTGAGGAGGTGTGAGGGTTCAAAGATAGCTTCCACAACTGCTTGGGAGTTACATATTTCTCACCTAACTGTTATTGGAAGTTACGCGTGTAATAAGGAGTTGTACTACACACTCAGGAATTTTCCCATGTGTCTAGGGTTCGTCCAGGGGTCCTCGTCTTGAGGGCTTCCAGCCGAGCGTACCTCGCATCTAAGGGAGGTCCCTCCTTTATGGACGACCCTTTCCATGGACAAGGTTCATGATGACCCTGGACGACATGGCGGGGTCCTTGTGAAGCTTGACCACGCAAAGCCTTATCCAAACATCTTCCTGCATGGACGAGCTTCATGGACGAGGTTCTTACAACCTTCGATTGCTTGGTCTTGTCCTGGACGACCTCCTTGGACGATTATTGGAGTTTATCCCCCATCAGTTGCCCCCTTGTCTATAGGTCGTCTAGGAAGCATATAAAACGATATCATTTTTTTGGACGCGTGTTTTTATGTTAGCTGTATGCGTGCCACGTGTCTTAGCTTCATTGGCAATTTGTCATGTCGATTTAATTTCTCGAGGGAAACGCTAGGTGGTGTGTCTTGATTGGTCACGTAATTCGAGACACATTTTTCAACGCCTATAAATAGTGGATTTCCTCTTATACCCTCTGCACTTTTTCAAATTTTCTTTTTTAACATCCTCGTCTTAGCGCCTCGTCTAGAAGTTTCTTGCGTTCGTAGTTCCCCTTCGTCTAGACTCAGGTATTTTCTCCATCATCGTCCTCAGGTTTTTAGCTTTTCTTTAAAAAATGTTTGAGGTAACCCTTTCTTTGTCTAGCGATAGTGTTGCCAAAGCCATAGACGAGTATCATGACCCTAGTAGTTTTAGTGGGTCTAGCAATAGTAGTAGTGATTGCAATAGCAGTAGAGAGGGAAACACTACGGACGAGTATACGTCTGCCGTTCTTGGGGTTCCCATAGAGGTACTTCAAGAAAGCCTTAGGATGAGGGCTGAGTCCGGGTCTAGGGCTGGTATTAGTGCTCCCTCGTCTTTTGTTCAGGACAAGGAAGAGGTAGTGTATAGTTGTGCTGTCGGGGTTGCTTCTAAGACAAACGAGAGAAAGTTAGACATTCTTAAGACTTGGTATCAAATTCTTAAGGACTTGAATCCCAGGGTACCTGTGCGTGGTGAGTGGTGTTGTTAACCCCGTTTCGGTGTTGGTATTTATGAGGCTTACCTCTTAGGGGGTTTAAGGTTACCTCTTAATGCCTTCGCCAGGGAATTGCTTTCTAGGTTAGGTCTAGGCATATGTCAGTTTAACCCTAATGCATGGAGGCTGATTGTCGCCATGCAAGTTTTATGGAGGGAAGTGTTTGAGGGGGATCGTCCTCTTACCGTGGACGAGTTCCTCTACTGCTATAAGCTCTTCGAGATTTACCAATCCCTTGGCTTTTACCAATTCACAGCCAGAGGGAGAGATTATAGGCTGATTAAGTCCTTAGTCACCTCAAATAGGAAATAGAAGATGGAGTTTTTCTTCGTCTCTGGCTTTTGGGCTGGACGCCCTACTGAGGTTGACAGGGACCCATTTCCTCTCTACATTGGAGAGTTAGGGAACCTTCGTCCTAAAGGTACGTCTATGGCTTTTGATTGTAGTTGTTTAATCAATTTCCCCTCCTTTCTTTTGTAGGTGCTAGACAGCCTCACTTGAGTAGGTTTTACCTTGAACGAGTCTAAAAAGCTCGTCTTCATCTTGAAAGGGACTTCCACTCTTTAGTCATTTATCAGCGCCTCGCTACTTGGGGACTTGGTCCTGAGCCTTCCCCTCAAGCCTCTGCCCACGAGCATACAGTCTGGAGATGTAAGTTCTTACTATGAGCAATTCTTTGTCATTTCTAGAAGTGATTCTAACAAACTTCTCTGTAGGAATGGCTACCGTGAAGGAGAACAAAGGGAACGAGGTTATAGATAAGGATGTGGGGCCTGAGGTTCAGCCTTAACCTCGTCCTGCCCTTGGTGAGTCTCCTCGTCCTGTCCCAGAGGAGTCTCAACCTTGTCCCTCCACTGGGGACAAAAGGAAGAGCTTGTCTCTTGGTGAGGACTTGGAGAACCTTCCAAGCAGACGCAAGGAAAAAAGGGCTAAGCATAGGTCGTCCAAGGCTGAAAACGCCCAAACCAAAGACGACCAAGCTGACCCTGTCCTCGTCCCTCAGGGTCATTCTGTCCAGATAGTAGATGTTGATTCTGAACCCAAGGACCCCTTGTCTACGCAAATCCTGTCCAAGATAGTTGCTCCTGCCTCGTCTCAACCTCCTCAACAGGTTCCTTAAAACCTTCTCAAGGACGAAGATCTCGCCTGGGAAAGGTTCGAGAAAGCAGTGATAGACGAGGACGTGATGGCATGCTATGACATGTCTTTGAAGGATTTTGAACATTCTGGCATTCATGACCTCTTCAAGGTACGCCTTTTTCTTGTATGTGCATCGTCTTGTCAATTACATATATTCACATTCTAATAAAATCTTAATTGGCGTAGGCGATGTCAAAGTTTATCGCCGCATCTAGGCAAGCAACTGAACTAGACAAGACAAGGATTCTGCTAGAGAGGACAGTCCAAAAGGGGAAGGACGAGTCCAAGAAGTGGGCTGAAGCGGTTGCCAAGGCCAAGGAGGATGCAAGGAAGCTGAAGAGCAACGTCGAGGGGTTGAAGACAGACGCCAAAGAAAAAGACGCTCGTCTTGAGCTTCTCCAAAAGAAAAATGACGAATTAAGTGCCCTCCTTGCAAAGGCTAAGGAAGACGCAGTTGCGGAGTTTCAGGGGTCCAAACAATTCACTGATTTATTGGACTCCAACTACGCAGCTGGGTTTGAAAATGTCAGGATGGAAGTCGTGGAGAAGTTCCCTGAAATTGTCTTCAGCCTTGTTAAGCTTAACCTTGGTGGGGCTGCTTCAAGTTCCCTCCTCCAGACGAGCTCAGAGGACGTGAATATTGAGGACGATGCCTCTACAAAGCCAGCTCAGGATGATCCCAATGCTGATGCTCCTCCTGCTTGAAGACAAGATTTTTTATGTTTATTTATTCAAAGTGTTTATTTTGTTTCTTTGTTTTGGTCCTCTGTTTTTAGGACCTTCTTTAAGATGTATTTAGATACAATTCTCTCGTCTAGAGTAGTCTGGACGGGTTTATTAACAATTGCCTTTTAAGGCTTACTTTGTAAGAGTTTTTGGGCGGTGGTCGTCTACCATTTTTAATTTTTAATGAATGTCTATTTTTATCCAGTATTGAATTTTATTGTTTGGACGAGTTTATGCTCTGTTTTCACCATTAGATGTTATTGGCTTTTAAACAATGAGCATTCTAAGTGTTGTATGGTCGTCCATGAATTTTTCTTATGGACGACCTACCTATGCATGGACGTCTTTGTTAGCCATTTTAATTTTTCTAAGTATGACTCGTCTCAGAAATAGCAACGATGATCGTGCGTCCTTTTCCTCGTCCATGGCTAGATAGTTGGCATTCGTCTTTCGTCTAGACGTTTGTGGTGTTCACCTCGTCCTAGAGCACCTGGGCGTCTTGGCCATATGCTCATCCATGGACAAGTTTCATTGTATGCCCTTTTCTCGTCCGTTGACTTTCAGACGAGCATGCCTTAGCTTATTTTCCTTTGCTTTATCCTCGTCTCGAGGAAAACTTATTAACGTTATATCCCTGCGTCCAGAGATTTTCATTCATCTTAGGCTTTTGCCCCGCTTGTGGGTATTATTATGGAAATTAGATTTATGCATTAAATACATTAGAAATCCAAACCATATTATTATATGAACATTCTCCACAAATATGGCACATGCTTATAAGCTAGCGCCTTATTAAAATACTTAAGAAAATACATAACCTCGTCTTTCACAAACTTTTCTGTAGACGGTGCAAATGTTTAAGAACTAGTGCACTTTTTATTCTTAATACACACCATAGTAGTAATAAAAACACAACAGTAAATATAAGTAAACACGTAGATCATAGCTATGACTTCGTCCATAGCCGTAACCTTGTCTTTGCTTTCCCTCGTCTCTGCTCATTACTGATAGTACCTCCTCAGGTGCTCCACGTTCTAGGGATGCTCTAACTTCCGTCCGTCCAGAGCTTCCAGGTAGTAAGACCCCTGCCTTTTGCAGTTGATTACCCTATAGGGTCCTTCCTAATTGGGTCCCAATTTTCCATGATCTGGGTTCTTGGTTGCCAAGGAAACCCTTTTAAGAACGAGGTCCCCGATGTTGAAACACCTGGGTTTTGCCATGGCATCGTGCTGCCTAGCCATAAGATTCTTGTATCTTGCTGTCTTTTGCTCCGCATCCATCCTTACCTCATCAATGAGATCGAGGTCGAGACGAAGTTGTTCCTTATTTTCTTTCTCCTAATACTTCATCACTCGATGGTTAGCCATATGAACTTTTGCCGATATGATGGCTTCACTTCCATAGATTAGCTTGAAGGGGGTTTCTCCTGTCGGGGTTCTCACAGTCGTCCTGTAGGCCCAAAGAACACCTGGTAACTCGTCTGACCATATCCCCTTTGCCCCTTGAGCCAAGTCTTGATGATTTTCAACAAGGATCGATTCGCTACTTCTGCTTGTCCATTCGCCTGTGGGTGGGAGGGTGAGGAATAGTGATTCTTAATTCCAAACTGTTTGCAAAAGTCCCTGAAGGACGCGTTGCCAAATTGACGTTCGTTATCTGATACTGGTACCTTGGGCACTCCGAACCTACATAGAATGTTCTTCCAAACGAAATTCTTAACGTTTTGCTGAGTGATTTTTGCAAGAGGTTCGGCCTTCACCCACTTGGTAAAGTAATCAATCCCTACTACCAAAAACTTCATTTGTCTGGTTCCCGTGGGGAAAGGACCCAGGATATCTAGTCCCCATTGCGCAAAGGGCCATGGGGCCATCATCGGGGTCGGGTACTCTGATGGTTGTCTAGGGATGTTGCTATAGCGCTAACACTGGTCACACACCCTGACATAGGCCTTAGCATCTGCCTGAATTGTAGGCTAGTAGTAGCCTGCACGGACGACCTTATGGACAAGTGATCTTACTCTTGAATGATTCTCACATGCTCCTTCATGAACTTCCCTCAAAACATAGTTTGACTCGTTCGGAGCCAAGCACCTTAGGTAAGGTTGGGAAAAGCCTCGCTTGTACAGCACTTCGTTTATGAGGACGTACTTGGCTGCCCTGACCCTCAACTTCCTAGCTTCGTTCTTGTCTTCTAGAAGCCTTCCATCTTTAAGATAGATTACTATTGGACTCATCCAATTTTCTCTTTCTCCTATTTGCTGTATGTCTGGAAAGTCTATGCTTGGCATATATTGGACTTTTTCGTACTCGTCCGTTATTCCTCCTGCCGAAGCTGCTTTCGCCAAGGCATCTGCTTCCATATTTTCCTCCCTAGGGAGTTGAACAAAACTTACTTCTGAAAACTTTCGTGCAAGCCGTTTCACTTTGCTAAGGTATTTCTTCATCCGATCTTCCTTAGCATCACACATTCCATTTACTTGGTTGATGACTAGCTGAGAATCTCCTTTAACTATTATCAACTCCGCTCCTAGGGACTTAGCCAATTCCAGTCCTTTGAGTAGAGTTTCGTACTCAGCCTCGTTATTGGTGGTTTGGTACTGTAGACGGGCCGCGTACTCCAGCTTATCACCCTCTGGGGACTTGAGTATGACTCCAATCCCTCCTGCATATAGTGTGGACGATTCGTTTACATTGATAACCCACCTTTCAACACCCTCGTCTTTGTCCAGCTCGTCCTGGCTAGGGGTGAATTCTGCAATGAAATCTGCTAATGCCTGCGCCTTTATCGCGCTCCTTGGAAGGTATTTGACATCAAACTCGCTAAGTTCCACAGCCCACTGTATTAATCATCCAACAGCTTCCAACTTGTTCATTGCCTTTTTTATGGGATGACCCGTTAGGACGTTGATAATATGAGCTTGGAAATAATGCCTCAGCTTCCTGGAGGCTGTAATCAAGGCAAAAGCTAGCTTCTCCATCATCGGATATTGTCCTTCTGCCCCTCTTAATGCGCGGCTTGTATAGTACACCGGTTTCTGAACTCGTCCTTCTTCTCTAACCAATGCTGAGCTTACAGCGTGTGGGGATACCGCCAGATACAAATATAATTCCTCCCTAGGTACAGATGGACTTAGCAATGGCACTATCATGAGGTAAGTCTTCAGGTCTTGGAAAGCCCTCTGACACTTATCCGTCCACTCAAATGCCTTCTTGAGGATTTTAAAGAATGACAAACACTTGTTAGTAGCTTTCGAAACAAACCTGTTAAGGACGGCAACTCGTCCAGTAAGAAACTGGACTTCTTTGATGTTCTTCGGTGGTTTCATACTCAGTATCACCTGGACTTTGTCCGGATTTGCTTCAATTCCTCTGTGCGAAACCATAAACTCCAAAAACTTCCCCAACGAAACTCCGAAAGCACACTTGCTTGGATTTAATTTCATGTTATACCCCCGAAGTGTATCGAAGGTCTCTTGAAGGTCGTCTAGATGCTTTCCCTCATCCAGGTTTTTTACCAGCATATCATCCACATAAACCTCCACATTTTGCCCGATTTGAGGATGGAACATGTGGTTAACCAGTCTTTGGTAAGTCGCCCTTGTGTTCTTTAAATCGAAGGGCATTACCTTGTAGCAAAATAACCCTTGACTAGTAATGAATGAGGTATTTTCTTAATCTGCCTCATCCATCTTTATCTGGTTGTAGCCTGAGAAGGCGTCCATGAAGCTCAACAACCTGTGACCTGCCGTCGAGTCCACCAGCTAGTCGATGCGTGGCAACGGATAATTGTCCTTGGGGCAAGCCTTGTTTAAATTAGTAAAGTCCACGCACATTCACCATTTGCCGTTGGCCTTCTTTACCATGACTACGTTCGCCAACCAGTCCGGATAATAAACTTCGCAGATGAACTCCACGGTAATCAACTTCTGGACTTCTTCTTTGATGGCATTATCTCGTTTAGGAGCAAAAACCCTCTTCTTCTAACGCACTGGTTTTGAGTAGGGACATACATTCAAACGGTGAGTAATGACAGTCGGATCAATACCCAGCATGTCCTCATGACTCCATGCAAAAATATCAAGGCTTTTCTTCAAAAACTAGACTAGAGTATGCTTTGCCTCTTCTTTCATGTTCGCTCCAATTCTAGTGAACTTCTCGGGTCTGCTCTCGTCCAAAGGTACATCTTCTAACACCTCAGTAGGTTCGGCTGCGATCCTTCTCTCGTCTATGCTCATTGTCTGGACGTGCTCATCCATTGCCAGCATGGCTAGGTAGCACTCTTTGGCGGCTAACTGGTCTCCTTGTACTTGGCCCACACCGTGCTCGGTCAGAAATTTGAGAGACAAATGATAGGTAGAGGTTACTGCCTTCCAACTATTCAAAGTTAGCCTTCCAATAATAGCATTATATGATGATGCACAATCAACAACAAGGAAGTTTACCTCTTTGGTTATTTGCTGGGGATACGCTCCAACCATCACTGGCAATGTGATGGTGCCCACAGGTTGCACCTTCATTCCTCCAAATCCCACCAATGAAGAATTCGCTGGTCGAAGTTAATCTCGTCCTAGCCTCATTTGCTGGAAGGCGGGGTAATACAAAATCTCTGTTGAACTGCCATTGTCTACTAACACCCTCCTGGTCATGTAATTAGCAATGAGTAGGGTGATGACTATCGCGTCATCGTGCGGGTGGTGAACTCGTCCAGTGTCCTCGTCCGTGAAGGTAATGGCTTGCTCGTCTGCTTCCCTCGTCCTGGGAGATCGTCCAGACAGCTGGACGTTTTGCACCACCTTCAGGTATGTCTTCCTCGATTTGGACGACTGCGTTGTCGAGGTTCCTCCGATAATTACTCTAATTTCTCCAAGTGGGGGTCGTGATGGCTCCTCCACCTTAGCCTTCAGTTTCTCTTCCCTCTGGTCTCGTCCAAGGAAATTCCTTAACTTCCTTTGTCTGATAAGATTCTCTATCTGTTGCTTTAAATCAAAGCACTCGTCTGTGTCATGCCTATGGTCTATGTGAAAGCGGTAATACTTGTTCCTATTGTGCTTGTTAGGATCTCTTTCATTTTATCTGGCCACTTCAAGGACAGATCATCCTTGATCTGCATAAGCACCTGCTTTAGTGGCATATTTAGGGGTGTGTATTGCTGATTTCTCGCTGAGGAACTTGCCTTCTTACCATTCTTGTCTTTTTTTTCGTCTACCTGAGCCTTCTTTGGACGAGGACCCTGATTTGAGTAATGCTGGTGACCTGCTTCCGAGCGCTCTGCTCTTTTTCTCTTCTTGGCTATGATAGCGTCCTCGGCATTCATGAAATTCTGGGCTGAATGGACGAGTTCGGCCATAGTCTGTGGTTCCCGCTCGTAGAGCTTATGGATGAACAAGTCAGAGTTGACCCCATTGTGAAAGGCGGTCAATAACAACTTGTCGTCCATTTCATCCACTGTCAAGGCTTCTCTATTGAATCGGGTAATGAAAGACCGTAAACTTTCGTTTTCCCCTTGCTCTATAGTCAGCAAACTAGAAGAGGAACGCTTGTGGCATTACCCTCTAATAAAATTATTGACAAACAACTTACTCAACTCCTCAAATGAGCCCACGAAATTTGGAGGTATTTTGCTGAACCACACCCGTGCTGGTCCCTTAAGTGTGGTAGGGAAAGCTTTGTACATAATCTCGTTCAGGACCCCTTGGAGGTGCATGGTCATCTTGAAACTAGCAATGTGATCAGACGAGTCACGATTTCCATCATACGAATCCAAGGAAGGCATTTTGAATTTCGGAGGTAGGGGTGACTGTTGATGGAAGCCGTGAAAGGAGCGTCCATTCGGTGAACTAAATCATCTACAGGGTTTGCCCGCCTCATGTTCTCTTTCATCTTGTCCATGGATTTTCTCATCTAGTCCATCTCCCTCTCCAAGTGTGGTACTCTTCTTGAAGTAGTACCCCTGGTCTGATTTTTGGACTCAACATTTTCTCCTCCACCTTCCTGACCCTGGGCTCGTCCTTCCGCATGCCCATCATGCCGCTGCCTCCTTAGATTGGTCTCCCTGTTCAACTCCTGATTCAGACGAGTTAATTCCGCCATAACGGCAGCCATGGACTTTATTTGTTGAACAAAAAGCAGTTGCATGACAGGCGCTGACTGACGATCGCGGAGGGGATTACTAGAAGCATCCCTACTCTTCTGGTGGCCTGGGCTAGTAGCCCTTGATCTTGCTCGAACCATTCAGCCTTTTGTCTGGAAAAGGCTAATCGTTGAAAACAGAACAGATAATCGAACGAAAAGAACATTGATATTCCCACAGACGGCGCCAACTGATGATGCGAAGAAAATCAGTAGGCTGAATGTTTCGGACTTGAAAGGACTACTTGCTGCTTTGGTAGTCTGAAAAAGAAAGAAAAGCAATCAAAGGTGACCGGGGTTGTCGGCCAAGAACCCTCCGATGGCAAGGTTAGTTTTCTCTCTATAATTTCGGAGTTCCAACTTTTTGGGAAATGTAAAACGTACCTTTGTTTTGTCTGAATGAATGTTTATATAGTGTCCTAAGAACAGTTATTAAACTTATAACCTTCCCTGGATTTGAGGAGGTGTGAGGGTTCAAAGATAACTTCCACAACTGCTTAGGAGTTACATATTTCTCACCTAACCGTTATTGGAAGTTATGCGTGTAATAAGGAGTTGTACTACACATTTAGGAATTTTTCCAAGTGTCTAGGGTTCGTCCAGGGGTCCTCGTCCTGAGAGGGCTTCCAGCCGAGCATACCTTGCATTTAAGGGAGGTCCCTCCTTTATGGACGACCCTTTCCATGGATGAGGTTCATGATGACCCTGGACGACATGGCGGGATTCTTGTGAAGCTTGACCACGCAAAGCCTTATCCAAACATCTTCCTGCATGGACGAGGTTCTTACAGCCTTTGATTGCTTGGTCTTGTCCTGGACTACCTCCATGGATGATTATTGGAGTTTATGTCCCATCAATACTAATATTATGGATCACATAATTAAGATTATTGATAATTAATGAATAACTAGTATGTAACCCCGTGTATATGCACGAATACATTTAAAAATAATCACAATTACATATATATATAATTTATAATCTAATTAGATCTAGACTCTTTTGTTTTTGCATTCAATTATTTACTTGTCACAAAAATTAAAAAATTAGATAGAACACATGCGCAAAATTGAACTCCAATTAAAATTCAATATAGAATCTAATTGAATTAGGACTTTTTAATTTTTCCACTTAATAATTCACTTGAAACACAAATTTAAAAATTAGGTGAGACACGTGACGCAAAATTAGACTTCAGTTTAGAATTTAATTGGATTTTCTCTTAGTTTTGGCTATTAATATATATATATATATATGACTTATAAACTTAAGTTGTTTTTAGTTATACAAAAAAATGCTCATAAATATAAAATCATTCAAAAATTATATTCTTTTATGATTTACTTATATTTGACTCCTTATTTTTTACACTAAATTAACTCATTTGATACAAAAATTTAAAAACTTAGATTAAATGGGACACATGACACAAAATTAAACTCCAATTGAAATCTAATTTTTACATTGAGTTAACTCACTTGGCACAAAAATTTTAAAACTTAGATTAGATTGGACACATGGAGTAAAATTAGACTCTAATTTAATTTCAATTTAGAATCTAATTGGATTTTCTCTCAGTTTTACCTATTATTATATATAGAGATTCTGCTATATAATCAATAAAAGGGACTAAATCAAAATTTTCATGTTTTATCTAAAGTATAATTTATATGACAACTAGTAAACAAATTCAGAAGATAGTGTCACATTTGATGTTCTAAAATGGCATGTATTCTTTTTAATAGGTCCGAAATAGGTAATAAATTAAAATTTGAAATTTAAATATTAAAAAAATGATAAATGTAAGAAAATAACAAGGCATAACTTTCATACCATAATAAAATTAAAATATATGAAAAAAGAAATGTAAAGAGAAAGAGAACATGGTAAATTACTGTGGTTTGACTTTATTGCATAGTTATTAAAGCTTAGATTGACCAAACTGGTCAGATCGGTAATCTAGTGAACCAATACCTAAGTCGATCCAATTGTTTATTTGGACCACTTATAAATGCAACTGAACATATAAAATCCACTAATCCAGTAAAGCCAACGGTTTTTTTTTTTTGGCAATTTGTGCAACCTAGATGGTTCACCCTACTAGTTTTGTAATTCTAAACGAAATTGCGTTAATAAGGCCATTGTAAATTCTTTTTGAAAGAAAAGTGTAACAAAAGCAAAGAATTTTACAATGAAGTTGAGGCTAGACTTTTCAATAAATATAAATCTTCAAATTTTAGATCAGATCGTAACCTATGGAACTAGAGTAGCTAGTGAATATGCAATATGTACAAGATGTACTTTTGTTATTAAAATTGTAAGTAATGTGATAGGATTTTATTTAGCAAATAGCTGCAATAAATCTTTTATTTTATGTATCTTTTTATTTTATGTATCTAGAGTTATATACTTATATTTGTAAAACACTACAAGTTTTTTATAATTAATTTTAATTAGTGAGGATACCCATTTTTATTAATTTACATAATTATTTTTTATTTCTTTTTTTATTTTTATTTAACTATGTGATTCTACCGATGACTCACTAGTTAAACCAATCATCCAATAGTTCTTCGCACAGATCGGGTTAATGTTTGGTCTAGGATTTATTATTATGCTTTAGAGGTCTATATCCATAGCATCAAGCCCTTGATGCTAACTCCATGTTTTACAATTAATTGATTGGTGTTTATAGTAGGATAAATCCTAGACTAATATTACTTTGAATCACAAGTAGAATTACGATTACTTTGCTTGTACTCTAAGTAAGACTATGATTGCTTTGCTTAGAGGAATCTTACCACTCTTAAGAGGTATACCTAGAGGCATACCTAGAGGCCTTGTGTGTGTATTGTACACACAAAAATTGTAAACACGTGATAGATGAGAATTACATGTGTAGCGTGCTTTTTTTTTAAAAGATTTTTTTGTGGGCAAGAAGGGTCTTCTTTGGTAGAGCTTTTGCTCTATGATATAGTGCAAACTCATGAAGCTTTTATAGTGTATGTGGCCGAGCTAATGTATCCTGAAGACAATATTCTAGTTAACACGTTGCACTATTTAAGATGTATATTATATATTTTCTCGTAGTGGCGTGAAACGCCTTAAAGAAAGTGAGATATTGGTGCCTCAATATTGTAGTTCATATTACAAATTTTGTAGTTAATAATACACATTTAATTTGCATATAATATATGATTATTCATTATTTCATTTGAATGCATTAAATAATAAGAAAATCCATACGATTTGTTGTGAGCTAGTGTATATTATTGTGAATTATGGACATATTTTATTATTTTTAAACCTCGGAATCAACACTTCTTATTCTTGTTAGCATCTTAAATAATCAATATCAATATACACACACAGGCAAAGACCTTATGCGAGAGAACATGAGTTTCTACTATGTATTAGATTAATAGTTTCATATTTAGCCTTCTATATTTACTTCCACTAAATTACAAACTCCGAACAATCCCTTTAACTAGTTAATTTCAAACAATAGACTGATGTTTTAAATTAGCCAAACAACTCAAATCTTTATTTCTAAAAAAAAAAAAACTCAAATATTTAATATGCATTTATTACTTTAAATGCTTTAGATATGTTCAATGAATAACTTTTCAAATCTCTTTTCTACATAAGAACTAAGTTCAATGTAAAATTGCAAGAATTGGATTCAATGGATTGAGTAATATAATTATTTGTCTTTATACATCTGTCCAATTAAGTATAGATAACAACCTTATTAAGAGTTGCCATTCAAGAACTAAGTTCAATGTAAAATTGCAAAAGCCAGATTCAATATTATTTGTCTTTACACAATTTGTTTTGATTTGAGATGATAGCTAGTTACTTAATGAGTGTTTAGATTGTGTTGAAATAGAGAGCACATTTGCATTTGTGCGTTTTGCTGAAAAAATATGGGTCTCACTCCTATAGCACTGTTTATGGACCCACAAAAGTTATCCAAACATAAATTTCAATATAAATTTGGGTTTTATAGCACTATTCATTCATTTGAAAATTATTTTGTTACAGTGTTTTTAGTTTTCAATTTTTAGCAATAAGTAGTATCCAAACAGACATTTATTGTTGCATTGAGTTGCAAAGGGAGAGTCATTTGGATTCGGAGGAGGCAAAACTAGATGTGGCTGTCTAAATTTTAGACTAAATTTGCAATTGTGATAGGTGTAAGATAATTCATGGCAGGAGCTATGTAGAGGGAGCAATATTAAAACTAAATATTATGCAGGGTCATAAAGATATTTTCAAAATATATTATTTTTTCAAAATATTTTAAAATAAATTTATACTGTATCCGTGTGTCACAAAGACACAAACATCTGCTAGTTATATTCAATTCATTTGTCTCGATTTCCTTTTTTTTTTTTTTTTTTTTTTTTTACAACCAATAATCATTTTGGAAGACAATTCCTTTTTGTTTTTTTAATTAATTAATTTTTTACAGAATATTTTCATGTCAACTCTCTCATACTTGACCGTGTTGAAAACTAACGAAATTAATGGGAATATGACCATTTGTACGTAGGAGTGATACATCCACAATATTTTCATAACAAATTATAGTTGGTAAATTTTTATAAGTTTTTAATTTAAATTCACTACTGAAATTACTTTTTTATCCATTAATAACAGCACATAATAACTTGCCCCCTAAAATTTGTTATGAAAATATTGTGAATATAGCATTTTTTTTTAGAGCGTAACAAAATTTTATGACAAATTCAAACACTTACCGTAACAAGAAAATTTTAATTGGTTTTGAGCCCTCCTGAAAAACAACCTGTAATAATTCCAGGTACTCCTCACGCAACCATTAGTGTGTGAATGGCTAAGCTTTTGTCTTAAATTATTTGACTTATTTTGATAACTTTTTTTTTTTAGTAATGTATTTTTAAACGAGGATTTATTTTTTTTTTATGAATTAAAAAAGTAACACCGACACAAATTTTTTTACAATAAAAAGTGGTAATTGGAAAATTATTGCTTGAGAAGCATTTTATTTTTAATAATTCAATTATTATACTAAATAGGAAAGGTTTCTCTAACAAAATAAAATTAGGAAAGGAAGATCGAAACTTGATTTCTCTTAATTAATATTTTTAATTTGATATTTTCTCAAAAAAAATTATTTTTACTTTATATGACTTTTTTTTTTGTTTGAGTTGCCTTTTATATGGACCTATTAAAGATATAATTGTGCTTATTTTACCAAAAAGAAAAAAAAAAGATACAATTGTGTTATAAAAAACAATTATGCATCAATTAAAATTTAAAACAAGTTCATCAACAATCAAATAAAAAAAAAGTCATCATATCTTATATTTTTCTCAACAAATCTTATATTGGTTGAATTGTTTAGTTGTTACATTTGAATCTATCATGAATATTATCTTATTATTTATGGTTTGTAACTCATCATCTTAATTGTTGTGAAAAACTTCCATAAATCTAAAGATACAAAAAATTTCAAATAAAATTTTAGAGCTACAAAATTAAAAAATTGTTGTTAACAGGTAAAAAAAAAAAGTGTTGTCAATAATGAATAAAAAAAAACCAATAAAAAAAACTTATTAATTCAATCGTTGACTCGTTGTTCAAAATGTGACCAAATTTTGACTTTCTTTATTAAAAAAAAAAAAAAAAGCAAATAAAATTTTCTACACCAAACCAGCGCTAAATAAGCGCGTTGGTTTAAATTCACCGTGGGGCGTTGATCACCTGCGGTGGAAACCTCATTTGTGAGCTCCAATTGTCGATATCTGACTGGTTGGGGGATTTCAGATCACATTAAATTGAAACGAGTGGATCACCGTTGGGACTTGGGCGTTGGGATTTGCTGTAATCCTTAACTGAGAAACGCGTAGCACAACAAGCAAAGTGGGTCCCACATGATTGAATGAAAGCCATTCTGATCCATCAGATTATGGGACCCACTGAGTTGCTCGAGATAAACTTGTTTTTTGAGTCGCTCATTCATTGACCTTCTTCGTGTTTGTTTGTTTTTTTTTTTTTAACTTCTCGAAAAATCTGACGGTGATAAAAAGTAGCCGTCTGTGATTTGAGAACGTCACCGACAGGTAATAATACTAGGCAAAATATACTTTCGATACAGAAACGACAAAGATCTGCTGCGAACCAGCACCCACCAAAAAAAACAATGTGAAACCAACCAATGTACGCCGCGTCATCGTCAGAATGTCCCTTTCACACGTAAGACCAATAAAATAAGAGCTTTTAAAAATTCTGGTTGACCAAACGACCTTGTCTTGTCTTACGTGGCGCATTCCTCGATACCATAAATGCAAGCAAACTCTGCCGCAGCCGATTGAAACGCACGCAGACCTGCCAGATGGCTGATTATAATTGGTTGATAAATATAAGGAACACTAGATTTTGGTTCGCACCGGAAAGAAACCCAAAATTATAAAAACCACACACACACAAAAATGAAAAAACCACAAACAAGACACAACACAACTACAAAACGCAGCATTATATAGAACGGCAAAGCTCCTATGTGTCTCTCTCTGTCTCTCGCTCACTGTGTTTGTGTTTTTGTTTTGGGGTCTCTGGTGTCACTGTAAATAGCTCAGACTCACACACGCGCGCGCGCGCGCACACACACATACATATATATATAGAGAGAGAGAGAGAGAGAGAGAGAGAGAGAAGTGGGTTGAGCTGAGCTTTTGTTATGGGTTGCTTTCGTTGCATAGGGAAATCAAGCAAACAATCAGAAAACTTGAACAATGATTACAGTGACAATAAGAATAATAAACCACAAGATCAAACGGCTTCAGGTATTTCTGCTCTCCCTTTTGATCAAATTTCCCAAAACATTGTGATAAGACCCATTTTTTAGTTGTTTATGGTGATGTCTGTTTAAGAAAGAAATATAAAATTACATTTTTGTGTTACTAAATTTTTTATTTTTGGGATATGGGTATTTTTGTAAATCGATCAAAATCGATAATCTTTGCCCAAATTTGTTTTGTATAATCTTCCATGTGAATTTTTTACCATAATTTTTTATTTTTGTGTATAATTTAATGGGCTTTCCCAATTTATATATTTGATAAATATTTGGATTTTTTTTAATATTGAGATTGTTAATAGACATCTTGTTCTAGCATTTAGTGCGTGTGTGTGTGTGTGTTTTTTTTTTTTTTGAATTTTTAAAATTTTTTGGGGTTTGAAGTTAAGCTGCCTTTTCAAATTGTATAATTTTAGGGGCTAAGTTTTGATTCTGGGTTCATGTAACTTTTTGTAGTTATTATGCAGATACTTTTTTTTTTTCGTTTGTTTGCTTGCATGATTGGAAAAGTACAACCCATAATCCAAAATTTTTCCTCAGTGTTGGGTTTTGTCATTTTGTGTTCTTTGTTTGCTCTTTCAATTTGATGACTGTGGTTTTTCCCGAATATCTCAAAATCAATTCTTGGCTTTTGTTAAACATGTGTCTTATTTGATGTCACTGTCTTTCTGTGTGTGTGATGCTCATGTTGTGTGTGTATACGTGTCTTAGATGCAGTGAAAATCAATCCAAATGTAAATGTGAAGGAGTCTGAGGTGAAAAAGGAGGTAGTTTCTAAGGATGACCAATTAGCTTTGGATGTAAAGGGCTTGAATATGAAGGAGGAGGTTTCAAAGGATGGTCAAACCAATGGCAAGCGGGCGCAAACATTTACGTTTGATGAACTAGCAATTGCAACTGGCAATTTCCGGTCAGATTGCTTTCTGGGTGAAGGCGGTTTTGGAAAAGTTTACAAAGGGCGTTTGGAGAAAATAAATCAGGTTGGTTTGGGGATTAATCTGATCTTATTAATTCTGTTTTGCAAAATAAACAAAACTGTGATGGTCAACTAGTCTGAAACCCAACTAAGAAAAAGTATCGTAATTTAGCTCATATAGTCAACTGAACAAGGTTCTAGAATTTCATATAAACTTTAATACATGTTTGCAATAAGTTAGAAATACTGTTAAATATATTTTCTCTGCTCTGAACAGCTAGATGCTTTGTTATACTGTTTCCTTAAACTTTAATATGCTGTTTTGTATGTTCTGATCCCATAGTTTGAATTTAGTGATTGTTGTGGTTTTATTCTACGCTGTAGGCCAGTGGTAAGACCTGAATTTTGTTACTTTTTTTGGTGTAGGATGTAGCTATCAAGCAACTTGACCGCAATGGACATCAAGGAATTAGGGAATTTGTTGTTGAAGTATTGACGCTTAGTCTTGCTGACCACACTAATCTTGTCAAATTGATTGGGTTTTGTGCTGAGGGAGATCAGAGGCTGTTGGTTTATGAATACATGCCATTAGGATCTTTGGAAAACCATTTGCATGGTACTTTATTTTCTCAACATGATCTCTTTCTCTTCCCATCTCCGTTATGGCAACAACATTTTAACTTTCCAACTTTTGGTATTATTTCCACAAAGACGATGAGTTTTATTTTTTATTTTTTTCACCCTCGGCTTTTCCTTGGCAGATCTTCCACCTGGCAGAAAAGTAATTGATTGGAATACGAGAATGAAAATAGCAGCTGGTGCAGCGAGGGGCTTGGAGTATTTGCATGACAAAATGAAACCCCCTGTTATATATCGTGATCTAAAGTGCTCAAACATTTTGCTTGGTGAGGAGTATCATCCGAAGTTATCTGATTTTGGATTGGCCAAAGTAGGTCCCAGTGGGGATAAGACCCATGTTTCCACAAGGGTCATGGGCACGTATGGGTATTGTGCACCAGATTATGCAATGACAGGCCAGCTGACATTCAAATCAGATATTTACAGCTTTGGGGTTGTTCTTTTGGAGCTCATCACGGGCAGAAAAGCAATCGATTGCACCAAAAGTTCTAAAGAGCAAAATCTGGTTGCATGGGTAAGATAACTTTGTTGCTCCACTATTTCCTGTTGATATTAATTGTTTGGATAAATTACTTTATTGTGATTGTTGTCCTTGTTGATTTACTCTGCTGAGCAATATTAGTTCTCAGGTAGAGCATCAGTCTATCAATTTGAACTGCTGATTTAGTGGGCATTGCCGTGTCTATATATCTTTCTTGAATGTTTAGTTATTGCATGTTGGCTTCCTAAGAGCCAGCACTTGAGGTATAGAAGTATAGGGGGGGTTTTACCACTTAGAGTCTGTTTGAAAACAGTTTTTTTAGCTGAAACTGAAATTTTTTTGCCGAAAGTATTGCAGATGAAGTTAAAAGGTAGTTGAAATAGTACAACGAGACTAGTAAATAGTATCAAAAAGTGTAATAGGACCCATGTATAGTAATAAAAATAAGTTGAATAGTAACAAAAATAAGTTAAATAGTAAAAAAAGTTGGCTTTTTAAGCCAATGCCATATGGAACCTTAGTTGTATTTTTTTTTTTTGGTTTACCATTCTAAATTATACCCCATATTACCCTTTGCTCCCTAAACTTTTTGAATGCACGTTTTGCACTTTAAACTATGATCATTGTTACATTTTGCACTCCAATGTTAAATTTGCTGTTAACGTTGGACAAAAATTCAAAGTTTATGGTGCAAAGTGTAATTAGGAGTATAGTTTAGGATGATAAAGTGTAATTTTTTTGTTTTTAGTTTCTAAGGGATTGAGAAGATGAGCAATTAGAGAAATAAGCTAGTGAAAAAAGCTGATTTTTTAAGCCAATGCCATATGCAACTTTAGTTGATTTTTTTTTTTTTTTGGTTTACCATTCTAAACTATACCCCATATTACCCTTTGCTCCCTAAACTTTTTGAATGCACGTTTTGCACCATAAACTATAACCATTGTTACATTTTGCACTCCAACTTTAAATTTGCTGTTAACTTGGTCAAAAATTCAAAGTTTATGGTGCAAAGTGTAATTAGGAGTATAGTTTAGGATGGTAAAGTGTAATTTTTTTGTTTTTTGTTTCTAAGGGATTGAGAAGATGAGCAATTAGAGAAATACTTTGTCCACAATATTTTCACAACAAATTTTAAGTGGCAAATTGTTACTAATTGTTATACTAGTTGTTATTAACTGGCAAAAAAGTAATTTTAGTAATAAATTCAGATTTGAACCGCTTATCACCTAAGATTTGCAGTGGAAGTGTTGTGAAAATTTTTGGACATCACACTTCTCTTTTAAATATTGTTAGGCATTTATTTTTTCATATAATATTATATATATATATATATATATATATATGTATATATCAATTTAAGAGCAATAGTGGATAATAAAATGAATTCATGACTAAACGTGTCCATGTCTATGCTTTCTAGATCTTCTGTTGAGCAGCTCACTCGCATTGTGATGTTATTGCTGCTGGTCCCAAATGGCTTTCTAAAAAGTTTTAATTGTGGTTGACCTAGTTATTTTGTAGAAACTAGCTGATCAAATTTCCAGTTTTAACCTCCTATTTTCTCTCTTTTTTTATTTATTTATTTTTTTTTTCAGACTTTGAAGATGTAATATCTCCTTGGAGGTTTGACTTTCATTTTGAGAATAATGCTAGAATATCTTGAGGAAGCCCCCAAATTAAAATTTAAAAAAAAAAAAAAACCTCACAGCCAACTGATTTTTGGCTTCTATTACATCAACTGTGAACAAAACAGGAATGAGTAAATGAATCTTTAACTCAAACTGTGACCCACCTTTCTCTTGCATTAGTTGCAATAATGCAATTATGGAGGATACTTACCAATATTTTAAATTGATCTCTTCAAATGTCTATGTTATCAAGTTCAAGTATGTATTCTTGAGTCAAAACAAGATCGTATTAAATTTCCAAGCAACTTATTTTTTGGAGCATAAAGAAAACTGTTATTCAAAATATTGTCTTCATCAGGCTTATACAGTGTATTGGATTTGTTTTAGGCACGGCCCTTATTCAAAGACCGGAAATATTTTCCACAAATGGTTGATCCACTGCTCCAAGGTCAATATCCTATGAGAGGTTTGTACCAAGCACTTGCTATTTCTGCAATGTGCGTTCAGGAGCAGCCTAATATGCGACCTGTCATAACTGATGTGGTTTCAGCTTTAAATTACCTTGCCTCCCAGAAATATGATCCCCAAATCCATCCAGTACAAAACTCGCGGAGGAACCCATCATCATCTTCTCATGTCAGAAGGGAATCAAGGGATGATGATAAAAGACAAATTGCAGTAAATGGACAGAAAGAGACTGAGGTGGAGGACTAAATTAAGGATAAAGTGATTCATATCTTTTTGCAGTGTTCATATATACTGTGCCTAGTTATCAATTTTTGCATCATAGAAGATAACAGCCTCTTCCTTGAACCTTAAATCTTTACATACAGGGAATTTCTGCCTTCTTTCATTGCTTCTTCAATGTACATGTGAGCTCAGTTCTTGTACGTAAGATGTCTCTTTGTAGGAACTGTCTTTCAATTTTTATAGTTTAGCCTAAGAATTCATTAATAATGATTTCTCTTTGCTGTGATTCTCTCTCCAGCTATGTTCTAATCATTCGTGCTTACATTTCACTACTTGTTTAGCATTATATGCTTGGTGATGTTAAAAAGTAACGTACAGACGCCTAGGTGGTTATATAGGAATGCTTCACCATACAGAGTGCAATTAGCTTCATATTCTTGAAAAGATTGCAAAGAGTATTAGTTTGTCCAAAACATATGGAATGTGTAACTTGAACCTAAGGTTGCAAACTCTACTAATGTCAATGACCCTAGTTTTCGATTCCAGTCATACAATAACATTGTGGACAAGGGCTGCATTCAAGTTTATCTTATATTTGATTCAGGTTGCAGTGGGGGAGGACTGGTGTAATGTATTTTGTTCTAGTTAATGCAAACAGTTTTTTTTTTTTATTTTTAATTCAGATAAAGTAAAGTGCATCTTATATTTGGCACTTTGCAGTGTTAAATTTGATAAGTGTGCTCACCTTTACCATTTTTTTAATCAAATTTGGGCAGGTTGATGTGAAATTGTTTTAAAAAAAAAAGGGTTTGATGTTAAACTGTTCATTGACAGACAATGGCCTGGCAATAATATTTACCCGAAACCAGTCCAAGAAGTAGTTCGGCTTGTTAAATAGGAACCTTTATGACCTTATGGGCTTCTGAACTAACCTCAAGCCCAGTTTTATCCAAGGCAGAACAAAATGCTCGGATCCATGAATGTTACTTCTTGGAAATATGGTGAGGTCTGGTGGGATATTCGTTACAAAACTTCCGTAGACAGATTTGCAACTCAAATCCATATATGATGATGATGAAGTATGAGGATAATTCCAATATACTCCATTGAAGTATATCACTAAGTTTATTTTTTTTTCAGTGTATTTGACTCATTGCAAAGTCATGTAATGTACCATTACCCAGCAACTACTTTGACGGTTTGACCCATACATCTTCGTTGTGCTAGACTTTAAAAGTTTAAAACTGATTGACTCATCAGAGACTCAACACCAAGATCAAAATCGGAATTTCAAGATTGGGCCCTGCATGATACTTGGCTTATGTAGGGTCAAGAGCATGACTATTTCTTCGGTTTGTGTAGTCCTCTTGTCCCATACACAACGAATATTTCCAAAAGGGAATCTCTTGATGATGGCTAAAGATTTCTAACATAAGATCTTATGAATATTATGACTAAGAAAACCTCATATAATTTGTCTCATTCTAATTTTGAAGAGATTGATTATTGCCCGTTGCACGCTTGGATTGAGCTAAGGGTTTTGTAACTCAATTTTCATCTCTTGGGGTTCAAATCCACCATCTCCCATTGTCATTAGGGGTGTGCAACCAACCCGCCAAAACCGACTTGATTCAACTTAAGGGTTGGGTTGTGAATATATTTTTTACATAAGTTCGGTTGGGTTTGGGTTATAAGATTCACAAATCTGCCAAACCTGACCCGACCCAACTATATTTAATATATATTTAAAAATATATTATACAATTTTCTTATTTACTTTTTTGTCCTTCTTCTTAAATTTACCATGCCCCTTTCTCTCTTTCTTTTTGCTTTGTAGGTTTGTCCCTGTCTAGCCTTCACTCTCTCTATTGTTGTTTGGTCATAAGTGATGTTTGCCTCTATGAAGTTACATTGATACTAATACTCAATTTATTAATAATAATAATAATAATAATAATAATAATAATAATAATAATAATAAGTCTAATGGCCCATGGTTCCAACCGAATCTATGTGAGTTAGGTTAAACCCTTGTGATGGGTTGGATTGAATTGAACTTTTTAAAATTCCCATGGTTGGTTGGGTTGAAAAAACCCCTCAACCCGAACTATGCACACTCTTAATTGTAACTAATTATTGAAGGGATTAGTTTAGGAAATATTTTTAAAAACTTTTTATGGGAAAGAAAAAAGCAACTGACTTCTTTGACAGTTTTTTTTTTTTTTTTAAATTTATCATAAAAGTAGTATAAAAGCTTTTCTAAAATAGTCTATTAAAATATATATATATATATATTTTTTTTAAAAGAAGAATGTCCTAATTAAGTTCACACGTTAACTGACCCTATATATATATATATATATATATATATATATATATATATATATATATATATATATATATTGTGAGGTTCCGAGGACCCAAGAACCCGAAGACCCGAGGAAAGAAATGCCAACATGCATTAAGCAAGATAAAGTAAAGGAGTAAGGGAAATTACCTGGGGATGCCCGAAGATGATGTGGCATGGGCACTGCTGACATAAGGGTTACAAATATCCGAAGGTGGCAGGCTAATTTAGAGGTTGCATTAAATGCCTGCAACAACCATTCTCGTCGCATTAATTGGAGGATACCAACTCAATCCGTTGCATTAATGTGGATATGACCAACAAGCAGTCAACGCGAAGTTGAGCTCGCTCCATTACCGACGATGTACAGGTCGTGAGGGAAAATCATAGTAGATTGTGAGGTGTAAGGCCACGATGAAAGGAACAAATGATATAAATAAGAGTCAGGACACTACGGAAAGGGGGAGATGTTTTTTTGTTGTTGAACCCTCTCTACCAAGTGTATTGTATGAGGATCTTTAGTGAATAAAGAAACAGCACACTCTCTAAGCTGATTTTATGCGTTTTTGGTCTTTACAATTGGCGCCGTCTGTGGGAACAACAACAACGTATCACGTTCCATCTAGAAGTGTATGGCGGAGGTGTATCTAGAAGGGGAAGAATTAGTAAGTTCACTGCAAGGTGGACGTAGCCGTAAGTCTCCGCCGTGACAAAGGGAAGGGACATACCTCGTGGGTGGTGAAAGCACATGATGGCGGTCGTGGGCCGAGCAACGATCACTAACTGAGGGGCATATGTCTCGCGACGATGTATTGCAACAGATGCAATCTGAGATAGCTTACTTACGCAAGTGCGTGGATAGTAGGAAGCGGAGACGTAAGGGTAATGCTAGTTCTTCTAGTGACAGTTCGGAAGCAAACCCTGAAGGAACTCATCCCTCAGTATTTGAGCCTACTCGAAGTGTAACCCGTGTCAGCGTGTCTTCGGGCGTTAGGGCAAAGCAGCTGAAAGAGACAAGGATGCCTGATACTGATGGGATATATTGCGATGACGGGAGTGATGCAATGGGAAAAGCCCTGAGGCAAATTGCCAAATCCCTTTTTGTGGATAGGATAAATAGGGCAAAGTTACCTCGTAGGTTTTCTCAACCCATTTTTACTATGTATAACGGGAGGACTGACCCTGTAGAGCACGTTAGTCATTTTAGTCAGAAGATGGCCGTTTATTCGAATAATGAGGCATTGATGTGCAGAGTTTTTCCCTCCAGTTTGGGGCCCGTGGCTATGAGGTAGTTTGATGCTTTGGCAGAAGGTTCTCTGAGGTCTTTTGAGGAATTGACTAGGGCATTTGGAGCAAGGTTCATAACTTGTACTAGGATTCCAAAACCTTCGGATGCTCTATTGTCTATGTCTATGAGGGAAGGCGAAACACTCAAAACCTATTCCGACCGGTACTGGGAAACGTATAATGAAATTGATGGGGATGTGGAAAGTGTAGCCGTGAGAACTTTCAAGGTGGGTCTTCCCACAGATCATGGGTTAAGGAAGTCTTTGACAATGAAGGCCGCGATAGACATGCGTCAGCTCATGGACCGGATAGATAAGTATAAACGAGTAGAAGAAGATCAGATGCAAAGCAAAGGAAAAATGAAAGGGTATCTGGAGAGGAAGGATCTTCAGGGAGGGGGGTTTCAAGGTATTCGGCCCAAACGAGACTTTACAAGCCATCCGAGGACCGCTGAGTCTCCTCTAATTAACTCGCTATTTAAGGAACCCGTGCATCACATACTGGAGAAAATTCGGCATGAGCCATACTTTAGGCCACCCAACAAAATGAGTGGAGATGCATCCACGAGAAATCAAAACCTCCACTGCCATTACCACCAGGATAAGTGACACACCACGAAGGAGTGTCGGACACTGCGTGACCATTTGAATCAATTGATTAGGGCCGGGAAGATCAATCACTTATTGGCAAAGCCGAATGGGAAACAGGAACAACTAGACACTCGGAAATATTGGGGTCAGGCCCCTCAACCATCTCTAGGCACTATTAACGTCATCTTGACCCAGCCGAGAGGAGACTTTGGAAAACCTTCTCGGGTCATGACCGTTCAAAACAAGTGTGGGAATGAGGACGTAGAAGAGAATCATCAAGCAAACAAAAGAATGAGATCCTCGGTGACGCCTATATTGGGTTTTTCTGATAAGGATAAAGAGGGAACGTTTCAACCCCATGATGATGCCTTGGTCGTCACAACATCGGGGGATATGATGTGAAACGAGTCTGGGTGGATGATGGAAGTGGTGCCGAGATTATGTATCCGGACCTATTCAATGGATGAAAGTTGAGAGAGGAGGACTTGGAAAAATACGACCATCCGTTGGTCGGTTTTGATGGAAACTGATCCACGGGAATGATTAGGCCGTGCAGGTGTGGAGGGTTCCGAAGTGAACTTCATAGTTGTTATGACATATTCTCCATACACGGCCATTTTGGCTAGACCATGGTTGCATGCAATGGAGGCAGTTTCATCTACCTTACATGTGATGGTGAAGTACCCTATACGAGGAAGCGTGGGAGTATTACATGGCAGTCAAATGGTAGCCAGGCAATGTCTAACGTCTGCCACTATTCGTACAGGCCGAGGTTCGTTGGAAGGAAAAGTTCTTGAGACATCATAGCAATTAAAGGAGGCTGCTCGGGAAGTTGGCCTAGTTGAGGATGAAGGCTCTGCCGAGAAGCTAACCAAGGTAATTATTGGGGAAGATAAAGAGAAGTATTTTCAAGTCGGATCCAAGCTGCCGGTACAGGAAAGAGAAGAGTTGATTCAATTCTTGCGGGATAATATTGATGTTTTTGCATGGACGACTTATGATGTACCAGGAATTAATCCAGAAGTTATCTGCCACCATTTGAATATTAACCCCCGTGCGACGCCTAGACAAAGAAATTTCCCTCCTCGGCGAGCATCTCAAGAACACGCAGAGGGTGCGAAAGAGGAGGTTGGTAAGCTAAAGCAAGCCGGGGTGCGATCAAGGAGATCTTCTATCCCGAATGGCTGCCAATACCGTCGTGGTAAAAAAGAAGAATGGGAAATGGAGAGTCCGTATTGACTTTTACGTATCCGAATAAGGCATGTCCCAAGGATCCTTTCCCTATACCCGGGACTGATCAATTGGTGGATGCAATCGTGGGCACCGAATGAGCTTCTTGGATGCATTCCAAGGGTATCATCAAATCCCTTTGTCACCGAATGATCGGAGAAGACGGCTTTTCGTGCCCCTAATGGTAACTACCATTACCGAGTGATGCCCTTGGTCTAAAGAATGCGTGGTCCACTTATCAACGAATGGTGATCGTAATGTTTGATGCGCAATGGGGGGCGTAATATGGAAGCTTATATCAATGACATGGTAATCAAAAGTAAGAAGATAGAAGACCATTTTGACACTTTGCAGAGACATTCTGTTAAGAAAGTATAAGTTACGCTTGAATGCATCAAAGTGTTCCTTCGGAGTGGGCTCAGAAGTTTTTAGGGTACATGATTACTCATCTGGGAAATTGAGGTTAATCCCCGACCAAATTAAGGCTGTCTTAGGTTTGCATCCCCTCAAAACCCGAAAGTATGCGAAGTTAATGGTATGATTGCAGCCTTGAACAAGTTCATTTCACGGTCCAGACAGTGCCGCCCATTTTATCGCCTTACGCAGAATTGGAAATATTTTCAAAGGGTCTAATGAATGCAACTTGGCTTTTGAGGATTTAAAGCAATACCTATCTAGACCACCAATATTATCGACGCCCGAGAAGGAAGAAGTGTTATATGCTTATTTAGCCGTCACAAATCACTCCGTAAGTCTTGTCTTAATACGGAATGATGATGGGGTCCAGAAACCAATATATTATATCAGCAAGTCTTTGCAAGAAGTAGAACAGCGATATCTACTGCTGGAAAAAGCGCTTCTAGCCGTGGTGCATGCAACAAGAAAATTGCCTCATTACTTCCAAGCTCACACCGTGGTAATACTCACTCAATTGCCTCTGCAAGCTATCATGAGGAAGTCGGATTATACGGGTCGTGTAGCAAAGTGGGGAACCAAGCTGGGAGCTTATGATATCAAGTATATGCCCCGGACAGCTATCAAAGGGAAAATCCTTGCCGACTTCGTGGCCGAGTTCACGGAAGGTCAAGTTAACCACGAAGATGCCGTGATGACAATAATGTCCATTGAGATGGAAAATATCACTCCTTGGGAAGTCTACACGGATGGGGCATCAAATCGAAAAGGAGCTGGGGTTGGAGTCGTGTTAATATATCCTGAGAAACTAGTCATTGAAAAGTCATTGAGGTTGGGATTCCCAGCCACTAATAATGAGGCCGAGTACGAGGCTCTCTTAGTGGGCTCCCAGATGGTTAGACATTTGGGAGGAAAGGCAGTGAGGGTGTTCTATGATTCCCGATTGGTGGTAGGGCAAGTTAATGGAGAGTTTGAGGCAAAAGATGAGCGGATGAGAAGCTATCTTAAACGAGTCCAAGGGGTGTTGAGTTTGTTTGACAGTTTCAAGGTACAACAAGTCCCAAGAGGACATAATTCTCATGCTGATTCATTAGCAATGTTAGCCACTTCACTAGGTTCGAAGTTACCGCGTATGGTTATGGTGGAGGATTTATTGTCCTCTAGCTTGACCAACATCTCGGCAGTACGGTTCATGCTCATGTAGGCCCAAGCTGGATGGACCCAATTATAGCTTTCTTGCGCAAAGACGGAATACTACCCGAAGATGGGACAATGGCCGAGAAGGTACGAAGAAGTGCTCCCATCGGCTATCGAGAGGAGCAAAAACTCCATAGGCGTTCCTACGCAGGCCGTACCTCCTTTGCGTACATCCCGAAGCCGTGGAACCTTTGCCGGAAGAATTGCATGAAGGTGTGTGTGGAGCCACACCGGAGGAAGATCATTAGCTCATAGAGCCATGACCCAAGGGTATTGGTGGCCAAGCATGCAAAGAACCTCTCAAGATTATGCCAAGAAATGTGATCAATGTCAAAGGTTTGCGCCAAACATACATCAACCAGGAGGTAACTTAAATCCGTTGTCCAGCCCATGGCCCTTTGCTAAGTTGGGTTTAGATATCGTCGGACCTTTTCCTGCACCTGGGTAGGAGATGGCTCATCGTCGCACGGATTACTTCACGAAATGGGTGGAGGCCGAGCCGTTAGCCAACATTAGGGACGTGGATGCAAAAAGATTCATCCGGAAAATATCATAATTCGTCGAGTCCCTCATACCTTGATATCCGATAATGGTCTTCGCCTTGATAGCAAGGCTTTCCGCGTACCGCGCGTAAATGGGAATAAGAAATGGATATTCAACACCGTCCTATCCTCAAGGAAATGGACAGGCCGAAGCAACAAATAAAGTCATCTTGGCAGGTTTGAAGAAACGATTGGATGACGCTAAAGGAAGCTGGGTAGAAGAATTACCTCATGTGTTATGGGCTTATCGCACTACACCCCGAAGATCGACAGGCGAGACTCCCTTTTCAATGACGTATGGAATGGAAGCTATAATACCACTAGAGTCGGGTTTTCCCACCCTGAAGTCCGACCAGTATGACGTAGCAAGCAATCACGATAGGATGTATGATTGTTTGAATACTATTGAGGAAAGGAGAGAAATAGCCAATGTGAAGATGGGCAGCTATCAGCAGAAACTCGCACATATGACAAGGGAGTTAGGACCAGTGCCCTTGGTACCGTGAGATTTGGTAAGAAAAGTAGTGGGGGTAGCAAAAAATCCTGCTTGGGGAAAGTTGGGTCCTAATTGGGAGGGGCCGTATAAAATTACCTCTATAGCAGGTGTAGGGGCTTATCGTTTAGAAGATCTGGATGGAAGGGTGATTCCTCGCCCTTGGAATGTAAATAACTTACGACGATATTATTATTAAGAAAAGAATCTTCGTTAGTGTGTGGCTTCTATTCGTTTCAATTCTGTACCAATAAAAACATAAGTGTTAAACTGACCTTAGTTCTTGTTCGGCTCCTCGGGCCACAAGTCTAAGAGAAATTAATCACTTGCAAAAACATAAGTGTTAAACTGACCTTAGTTCTTGTTCGGCTCCTCGGGCCACAAGTCTAAGAGAAATTAATCACTTGCAAAAACATAAGTGTTAAACTGATCTTAGTTCTTGTTCGGCTCCTCGGGCCACAAGTCTAAGAGAAATTAATCACTTGCAAAAACATAAGTGCTAAACTGACTTTTGTTCTTTTTTGGTTCCTCGGACCATAACACAGGAATTATAAATCCAACAAGATCACGGCTAAAGAATCTCAAGCATCTAAAGCATTAGCATAAATAAATCATTAAGCCTCGTTGCTCATTATCATATTGAATCTCATGCCTTCTCTTTCAAACGTCAAAAAAGGTTAAGTAGTGAAATGATGGTGCCCAGGTTAAGCTTTTCGCGTTTCTTAAAATCACAAGTATAATGAACAATTTAAAGTAATATTATGATTTGTTTTAAAGTACGCTTCTGAATGCGTATAAAGTGACAGTTGGATGGTAGCACATTGTAATAAGACTTGTATATAAAACAAAAGAGAAGGGCTAAATATTAATTTCTTAACAAATTCTCTTTACAAAATTGGGGCAATCATATAGCCCCTTACATCCGTTAAAAAAAAAAAAAAAACAACAACAGCAAAAAGAAGAAGGAGACAATCATGATAGAATGACTAAGCTACAGGCTGCTTGTCCTTCCTTTTCTCTGGATCTTTATCTTTTTTCTTCTTTTTTGGTTTTTTCAGCAATATCACCCTCAATTACTTCTTCCACGGGCTGAGCTGTAGAGAAGGGCCTTTGAGGCCGTCGCATCGAAGGATCAGCAGAATAGGCTCACTCGATTCACTTGGTGGTACGGGGAGCAGAGCAAGCCGTAATGCCGTGGGATAGTAAACACTATCCGGAGCCCGAAGTTCAAGATCGGCGCCTACCCCACAGCCGTCCAAGGCATGACCCCATACCTCCAAACAAAACGCCCTAGCAACCCCTTTCGAGCCGGGCGGCCAAGCTATCCGAAGCATTTTTCATTCCCGCATCGTATGTCGCTTGTTCCGCTACGTCCGCACCGCTCCTTGGGCGGCCGCTGCGCTTGCTTAAGCTCAACAACAGTAAGAGCGAGCCTACTCTGAGCTTGCTTCTCAAGAGCAAGGTTTGCTTGTGATTCGTAGCTTTTCAGGGCCGACTCAGCATTCTTGTGAGCTTTTTCTACCTCGGACAGGCGAGTGAGAGTCTCTTTCAAGTTCAACTCGGCTTCTTTTTGTGCCCTCAATGCCACCTCGGCATTTTGATTAGCTTTTCGGGCAAGATCCAGTGAGTGATCTACCCACTCCTCAGCCATAAATGAAGCTTGGACCACCTATGATATATTCGAGTTAAAAAAAAAAAGTTAGACATAATAAAGAGTTAAACTCATGTATGGACTGTGCAAAGGCTTAGAAAATACCTTGGCTAAGTCCTGCTTCAAAGACAAGAAAACTTCCCTCTTACGGAAGGACCGCAGCTCTGCCATATCTTCGGGAAGGCATAGAGCCTTCTCTAGACATTCGGCCACCAGGCTCGAGCTTCCCTTCTTCGGGTCTCTCAAGTTCGCATCATCCATAACAGGGCTACCCGAGCTGAGAGTAAAGTTGGGTCGCCAGGCTGACGCCTTCTTTATAGACTCACTACTGGGGTCCTTAGAAGAACCAAGAGTAGGAGCAGCTTTTTTGGAAAGGGCTTTCCCAGCCCTGGTATCTTTAACGAAAGGGTCAAGACTCTCCCCTTCTTCGATTTCTATCACATGCTTGCTACTTTGGCCCCTTTTCCATTTTTTATCCGCCGCCTCCGAGGAAGGTGCACGGGTAACAATGAGGATCGGACGAGTGGGACCGGAATCCCGGCCGTGAAGAGTCGCGCGTGCGCTCGCAGAAGGCCAACAAGTCGGGCTCTTTCTCTTGAAAACCCATTTCGCCGTTGACTGATTGGAGCCGGGAAGGAGCGTCTGGACGGTAGAACACTTCAAAATCCTTCTCGGTCACCTCGGAGGATTTGCTCGCGTATCGGGCTCTTTCCTCGGCTACAAGGTTATACTCGGTCCAAAGGGGGATAAGTAATCGGGCGGCAAGAGGAGCGTAGAAGCCGCGCGTCTTCGAGTTCCCGCAGGAGGTGCGAGCAAGAGAATCCGTGGGCCGCAACGTCAATCCGAGCTAATCGTAGATCTCTTGCTCGATTACGTTCTTCGGGCTTTGGAAACGTTTGGTGGATGGTGTGTACCCGAGGATAATGTGGGCTGCTCTGAGTTGTCCGTCCTGTACAAATATTTCCGACCGAAGAATCCGGCTCGACCGCTCGATTCACAGAGATAAGTTTGGAGCAAGATGGAAATCGTCCGCAATAAGGAATGAAATGGTTAGAATGAATAAGTTAAACAAAGGTAACACATGAAAATTTTGGTCATTCCTAAATGCCGTGCCGGGCCCCGGAACACTACTCCGGCGTCCCTTCTCGGTAGGCGTTGTAAGCCGTCATGCGCTGCCCGAGACAACAAGATAATCTTCGTCCATCCCTTTACTCGAGTCGGGTAAGCAAGAGATCAGCCTAACGGAAGGGAATCTACATTTCATGTAATATTTAGTCCTATCCCCTTTTTGGCAGTTGTACACCCAATTTACATCTTGCCATGTCAAATTGGTCCCCATCTTTCGGTTAAGCGCGTCTACGCATCCTAAAATTCTAAGGACGTTTGGTGAACATTCTGAGGGGGTAAGCCTATAGTTTATTAAAAAATCTCTGGTTACTCTACCCATAGGAATCTCCATGCCCCCCTCGATAAACGCAATCATGGGAATCAAAACGGACTCAGGGGGGCGAGGTGCGAGTGGAATCTCTTCTTCCTCACAATACGTGATGTTTACGTCATCAGGGATCCTATATCAGTTTTTAAAGGCAGCCTTTGCCTCATCAGTGTTTACTAGCTTAGCGTACCTACCCATTAACCCCCGCGCTAAGAGGAGAAAAACAAGCAAATAGAGAGAAACGAAAGGAAAATGAACACACCTCTGAAGATCGCTTAAAGATGGTCCTCGGGAGCTCACTCTTCTTTCAATCCTTCAGAATGCCAAAATGAGCTACATCCAGCCAAAGGGTTTGCTTTTATAGGGGTGGGGTAAAAGAGATAAGAGCGGTAACTTTCCCGCTCATAATTGAAAGCGGGATCTGAACCGTGCATTACCCATCCAGCCGTAGAACGTGCGCGGGAAAAGAAACACCACACTCCATAAATGCTCCATCGTGGGATACGAGGTGCCAGACGCGGGTCATGGGGCAGTGAAAAGACGGTTGTACGTGTGAAAACAGAGGGAAGTTAAGAAGCGTGTGAAAGAAGTTAAAACTTGGTTATTAACTGATCGTTAATAACTTAAGTGTTAAAGGGGCTGTTGTGAGGTTCTGAGGACCCAATAACCTGAGGACCCGAGGAAAGGAAGGTCGACATGCATTAAGCAAGATAAAGTAAAGGAGTAAGGGAAATTACCTGGGGATGCCCGAAGATGATGTGGCATGGGCACTGCTGACATAAGGGTTACAAATATCCGAAGGTGGCAAGCTAATTTAGAGGGTTGCATTAAATGCCCGGCAACAACCATTCGGGTCGCATTAATTGGAGGATACCAGCTCAATCCGTTGCATTAATGTGATATGACTCCGAACAACATTGGCCGAACGCGAAGTTAGAGCTCTGCTCCATTACCGACAGACAGGTGTCAGAGGGAAAATCATAGTAGATTGTGAGGTGTAAGGCCACGATGAAAGGAACAAATGATATAAATAAGAGTCAGGACACTACGGAAAGGGGGAGATGTTTTTTTTGTTGTTGAACCCTCTCTACCAAGTGTATTGTATGAGGACCTTTAGTGAATAAAGAAACAGCACACTCTCTAAGCTGATTTTATGCGTTTTTGGTCCTTACATATATATATATATATATATATATATATATATATATATATATATATATATATATATATAAGGTTAAGTTCAAGTTATACTTGGTGTAACTCTAAGCAATATTACACAATCCAATAACTTGTTATAGAATTCATAATTTGAAAATTCTACCGTTGAATTCCATGATCTATATATTCTCAACATGCATGCTAATTTATGTCAATTGGATGTTATTTACTATTTGATCCATAAACTCATATTTTATATATTATTTTAAATTACAAAAATTTGAATTTAAGCAATTGATTGATGACATGGTTATTAATTTTGATCAACTCAAAATTTTGCAAATATGAAAAATATACAAAGATAATATAATCTAGTAGTATATATATAACGGGATAGGATTTTGTCCTTATTTTTAAAAATATCTAGCACAATGTTTCTATTTTAAAACTATTAAGCATCATGTCCATGTTTTGAAACTTAATTTTTAGAAAATCGAGTTCTAGGCAAGTTCAATCATTAAAATTTTTTTTTGAAAATTTAAGTGAAACTCGACGTTGTACACTAAACTCAATTTTGAAGACATCAAATTTTACACAAAATTCAATTTTGTCAAAATTGAATTTCAAAAACTAGGGTGTTTTGTTAAATAGTTTCAAAACATGAATATTTTACGACATAGTTTTTATAGTTTTTATAATTAGAGAAAAATACTTATATATATATATATATATATATATATAAAAGTCTCCTTGAACTCTCACTTTGTCACGTGCAAGAACTTTCCCGCCCAAGATGCTTTAAGAAAGTATAACTAACTAAACGTCTAAACCCTTCAGCTTCAAATTCACAATCCCACGCCAACCCTCTCAAACCCCATTACAGAAACCTCAATCACTCTCTCTCTCTCAAATGCAGCAGAGATCCTCTTCATGCTCATCTAGAGCACATGGAAGTGGTGAGCACTGCGTCATCAACGTGAACCAGCAGCAGCCAGTACAAGTGAAGCAGTGTCCACCAAAAAAGATGGATGACATGGCTGATCTTCCGGTTAACCATCTTCATCTCGATACCAAGAAGATGAAGAAGATTTCACTGCCCTGGTCTGCGGGCAAGTGGGTCCTCCATGCCATTCCAGTTATTGTTCTGCTTTGCTTCTTTTTGCTCTGGTTGTTCTCCTATCATGGTAAGGTTGAAAAAACGAATATATATATATGACAAAAAAAAAAATTTTCAAGAACCCAATTTTCATTTGGATTTGTTTCTTTTGCTTTTTCTTGTTTAGGGATATTTTTAGATTTGTTTATTGTTTAGGGTACATGGGGTTGATTCTTTATTGCTATTTTCTTTTTCTTTATCATATATCATTAAGTCACTTTGTGAATTTTGTATCGTGGAAATGATAGTATATTGTAGATTTTTTTTACGACATGTTTCTTGTTTGAGGTAGATGGCTCTCTAATGCTTTCTTGAGAGGAAAATTGAGTAATTTGCTTTGCTTTTTGTGGAAATGGTAAGCTAGGAAGAAAATTAATGAGAACATGAGATTGTTGTTGTCAAGATTTATAACCATGCATGTCCATATTTTAATTCTATTGCCTTAAGACCACAACGTTGTTTTGAAATCTTATAGAAGTATTTTGGGGTGAAAAGGGTTTGTATGGTTACGTTTTCTTTTCCATGATACACCAAATAGGGCTCTTTAGGAAGCCGGAATCAATAAGTCAATTTCAGTAGTAGTTATACAGCTTAGAAGATATTATTAATCCCTTTGTATTTTCTTTTATTGTTCATATTTTCTATCATTTTCTTTCATTTGCCACTGAGGAAACTATGGAAAAGGAAAGAAATTGAAAGTTATGTTTATGAAGCTCTTGTTCTCAATGAATAGAAGAAAAAAAAAACCAAAATTTTTTGGATTTTTTTTTTGAGAATTTTTTTTTGGATTTGGTCTATCTAAGTAGAAGCAAATATTTCTTAGGTTCAAACAGCCAAAAATTTAAGATTATAATGCTTTCCTCTTTCTGCTGTTCTCTGCATCCATTGGGAGCATTAGGATAAAGATTTCAATTCAAGCAATGGATATCATATTGTTATCCCGAATTAGACTTCATTCTTTTTTCTTTGCTTGGAAGCAGTAAAGTTGGTGAAAGAGGATGGCATAATTACAGCTATACATCAAATTGAGACACCAGTGCCTCTGAACGATACTCATATTGATGTCACCATCCTGGCAGTGGCTACTTCACCAATCACCTCAGTTCCTCTGAATTTGACAAGCAATAATGAGACGGAAGCACATCTGGTGAGTACAACTGACCTAACAACCATTCTGGGAGATGCTGCTTTCAGCATTATGTTTGCTTGAGCTAAGAGTCTAAAGAAGTATTACAAGAAAATTTTCACAACATGGTTTTCCTCTCTCACTGGGAGAGACTTTCTGTGACTGGATTATATGGATATAACATTGCTCATTGACTTTCCTGTATCGAGATTACACAAATAAAATGAGAAAAAGAAAAAGAAAAAAAAAAACAAAACAAGAAATGGCTAATTGTTGCTAACTCATTTCATGATCAATGATGTTGATTTAAAATTTCTTTTCATATGTGGATTTAATGGTGTGAATTGAGCTTGCAAATCAATCTCTGCTGAGCTCTGATTCTATTAACACCCATATCCTTGATTCCATTGCTTATCTGCCTTTGAGAAATCTTCAAATAAGAAGATAAGAATACTGAGAGATCAAGCTTCGGTTCCTTGATGCTACTAAAACTGACTAATCTCGCCTTCACGACAATTGCCTACCCATAAGTACATTGTTGAGCTCTTATGTGATGGCATAACTCTACAACAATCTCTTCTTGGTGACTGCATAACACATTTGTGATTCAGTTAGTAATAGCATCAACTTAAAATAGAGGGACTCAGAGACTAAGATATTGTTTGGATGATGTATTCGACATGTATCAGAAAATTGTGAATAAAATGTGTTCAGAATTCATTCTAGTGAAGAATTTAGAGATTATGAAGAAACTGTTTTGTTATTCATATCAAAATAGCACTAGCACTTCTCCCCTTGAAAAATTAGATGTGAGTTATGTCATGAATTCATGTCTTACAACTCTCATTTTCAACTAAAATCACATCTAATAAGGGAAGTTGAAATGTTGTCCCTTATCTTGGCCTTACTGAAGGAGTCTTTTTTCCCCTGGAAAATGTCCTATTATAATAAATTCTTACAATGTGTGGATTTGATGGAAAAGAATTTCATATTTCTCATGTCATGTAACTGTCTAAATGGGAAAGATGTAATTTTAATGTATAATATATATTTCGAAAACATGATACAAATCACTAATACCTTCTGCCAGCGTAGAGGATCTGGTCTTTTTAAGACTACAATGGAATCAATTTTTTCTGGTGAGTCCATTTTCCACCGACAGTAAGGAGACCGGGATTTATTGCGATAGTAAATCCCAATTATTTGCTTCCTGGATCGATCATATCGAGAGGAGCTCATGTAATAAACGAAGGGCTTCTGACAAGGATGCTTGGTCACAGGCCTAGTGTTGAATGCATATGCTGTATAATCAGCTTTTCTGTACCAATTGAGAAAGGTTCTTGTAGGCATCTCTAGTTCTCTGGGAGAAATCACTCCCCTTAATATTTGAACCGCATAACCCCATGAGATGGAGATGGACCAATATCGTTTTTTGTCATAGCAGATTGATTGTTGCATTATACTAGCTGAATCAAGCTGGATGGATTGTGTGAGATGTTGGAGGGCTTTGACTTGGGTCATGCGTGGAAATATTGGTTCCACCACATCAAGGTGGTGTAATGACACCAATGGAGTGACAGGATGGGCTCCTAAAAGGCCTAATAAGTTTCCATAGACATCATACTGCATAATTACAAAAATACAAATGTTAAAAAACCTAGAATTAAGGCCACATTGTAGTCTCTAATAAACAAGACATTTTTTCAACAATATACTGATGAATTGAAGCAACAATGATTCACTGTTATTTTAGCACTTTTTCCTATTAGGAAAGTGGATCTGAAATCCCCTTGTTCTCTTTTAAATGCTTAAAGAATGAAGGTATTGTTTTTGAAATCACTAAAAAAGAGACTTACCTGATGAAAGCCAGGTTCCCTGGTAAGTGGTACTCCTAGCTCCGACATGCAAGCCTGAATTCTGTCATCACTGCCATATAAAGCTGGGTACTTCTGAATGCAATGATCCTGCATCTTTGCCAACTCCTTGGCCAGAGGATAGCTTATAGCAAATCCACCCCCACCATAGGCCATGGCATATGAGAAATATATATTCTGAAGATGACTCTCTGATGAGCTCCCAACATAATAGAGCTGCCTATGATCATACTTGGAAAGTATCCTCACAACATTATCCACCATAAAAACCGTGTCATCATCACCCATCACAAACCATCTAACATCTTTCAACCCAAGCCTGAATGTCTCAGAAACCACTCTTGAAATTCTCAATGCTGATCTCTGTCCCTGCCGGTTCGTGTACTTATATTTTGAAGTGTCCCCAGAGATCCGAATCTCTGGTAGCCCCTCATTTCTTCTAGTTGTCACTTTTTTATCTAACCAAACCACCCCTCTAGTTACCTTAGGCTTCCACCATACTTTTATGTACTCCTTTCTCTTTTCCCATAAATTTGATGAGGCTGCTATCCCAAAAACAATGTGTTTGAGTTCAGTGTCATATCTTTGGGATTTTTGTGGAAGTAGAGGTTGCGTGACTTCATCTTGTACGTCTTTTTCATTGGTGGAAGATGCGTTGGTGATCGTTTGAAGGTGTTGTTCTATGGAGGAATCCAAAGAGGTGGGACATTTATGTTGTTCACTGGTGAGTATGAAATTGGTGGAATAGATAACGTAGAGCATGGAGACGATGAGGAAGAACCAAATGAGGGTGTTTCTCAAGCCTATTTGTGGTCTCATTTGGTACCAATGTGGTAACTTTTTATCAGTGTCTTCAACTTTGATATTCTTGCTTCCCATGCTTTCAGTTCAAGGTGTGGCCAAGGAGAGGAGAAAGGTTGGGTTGAGAATTGTTCGGATCTAAGAGACGGTGAGAGGGGGAGGGCATGGTATTTAAAGTATGTTATGGAATGGAACAAAAGTTTGAATGCGGATAACAAGAAGACATGGTTGAAGTTTGCATCTTAGGTGGAACTGTGGAAGCCTTGCGATTTGTGATTTGTGAACTGTGATTATGATTAATATGAGGCCATTAGTTTTTTTGCATTCATATGAAGTTATGAACCATTGAATTGGTTACAACACATTCCTTGCAATTTTTATTATTATACAAATATAGGATAGAAAATGTAGATTTGTTGTTTGTTAATTTGTTTGCCTATTTATGGGCTATATAACCGGATATGTATAACTTTCTCCCTTTTGTTAAGGGCTTAACGTTAAACCCTCTACCCAATTTATATTTTTTGACAAATATATTGATATTGATTATATTATATATATATTTTTTTTTTTTTGCGTTTGTTAATAGACATCTTGTTCAAGCATTTTCTTCTTTCTTTTTTTGATTTGGGTTTTAAGTTTTTTTTTTTTTTTGAAAACGAGGTACTTATTCATTCAATAATATGTAAAGAATTTTGGTACAAAGCCTCCACCGCCGGTGGTGGTGAATCCTCTATCCAATAGATACATCATCAATATTTTTTGCATACTTAGCTAAAGAATGCGCAACCATATTCCCCCTCTCTTAATACAACTTATTGAAATCTGCCGCATCCCATTCAGATAAACACAAATATCATCATATATATATGTTCTTTTTTTTCTTTTTTAGTGGGTTTTAAGTTGGGGTGCTTTGAACACTAGTCAATAATTTCATTCCTTTCTAGAACAGAAGTTGTGAATCTTTATGAAGATGTTTTCAATCATCCAAGTTCTCTTTCATTTTGTGTTCTTTGCTTGCTCTGTCTCAAAATCAATTCTTTGCTTTTGCTAACCATGTGTCTTATTTGATGTCACTCCATCTTTATGTGTGTGTCGTGTGAGATGCTCATGTCTTGTGTGCATTTGTCTGAGATGTAGATGCAGCGACAGTCAAATCCAAATGTAATCCTTGGATTTTTTATTTAAACAATTAACCTTGAACATTGGCTTTTTAACTAGTCAAAACACTATATTGGTATTTTTGGTTAAAGCATCACAGATATGATTCCTAATGTTATACGGATATTAACGCTAGTTTAACTAGTGTATAACCCTATGCAATCACTATTATACGGCTTGAATTATATATTTTTTTTAGAAGATGTTCAAATTATACACGATATTAACTTATACTTTTTTTAAATCATACATTCGTAAAATATATAATAATTTCTCATTTTATATATATATATATATATATATATATATATATATATATATATATATATAATTCACTTGCCACAAAAATTAAAAAAAAAGTGGACACATAGTAGAAAATTGGACTCCAATTAAAATTCAATTTAGAATTTAATTAGATTTGAACTCTTCGATTGTTACACTCAATAATTTACTTGGTACAAAATTAAAATTCAATGGGACACGTGGCGTAAAATTGAGAATCCAATTAAATTTTAATTGGATTTTCTCTGAGTTTTGGCGATTAATATATATATATATATATATATATATATATATATGTATATATAGACTAATGTGTAATTTCGTGTATATATACGGGTACAATTAAAAATAATCACAATTACATGGTTCAATTTATAAATTTTTTTAAGAATATTTTCAAATTATATGTGGTATTAGCTTACACATTTTTGAAATCATACATTTCTAAAATATTTAACATTTTCTCATCATATATATATATATATGATTTAAAATTTAATCGGATTTTAGATTTTTTGGTTTTTGCACACAATAATTCACTTGTTTTAAAAATTAAAAAATTAGATGAACACACGGCACAAATTTGGACTCTAATTGACATCTAATTTCAAATCTAATTAGATTTGAAATTTTTCGGTTTTTACATGACACGTGGCACAAAATTGAGAATTCAATTGAAATCTAATTGAATTTTCTCTTAGCATTGGCTATTAAATTATACTAATATGTAACTTGTGCTTACGCATGGGAATGATGAATTATAGTGGTACTATTGATGTTAGCTTGAGTTATAAAAACATATAGAATATTAATTCGATCAGGATATTTGAATGTACTAAAATAGTTTTTCCTTGCAGTTTTCATGATATTGGTTAAGTCAAGTTTCACATTACACTACTATTATATATATAATTTTGAAAATCACCATTAGATACTACATATACAATATCAATTCACAATTACTGTCCGTGAAATTCTACTAAATACAACACAAAATAAAATAATAAATTAGTCCAATAGTATCTCCTAAATTGAATGAGGATAAGTGTATGAGATTGTTTAGTTTAATTTCAATTTGTTACGTTCAAGATCTTGGCAAACAAAATATCTAAATAGAAATAGTATAAAAAAATGCTTATTAGTTTACCAAAAAAAAAAAAAATACCAACGAAAGTCTAAACGATTTAATTTATATGGAAATAGTTATACACACACACACACACACACACACATACATACGTGGCACAAATTTGGACTAATTGAAATCTAATTGGATTTGAACTTTTTGAGTTTTATATGACATGTGGCACAAAATTGAGAATCCAATTGAAATCTAATTAGATTTTTTCTTTGTTTTGGCTATATATATAGAATAGATGGACACGTGACACAAATTTGGACTCTAATTGAAATCTAATTTATAATCTAATTAGGTTTGGACTCCTTAATTTTTGTATAACTCCTGGCACAAATTTGAGAATCCAATTGAAATTTAATTGGATTTTCTCTTTGCTTTGGCTATATATATAGACTAACTTGTAATCCCATGCATATGCATGGATATGCTTAAAATATATACATTAAGACACATAGTATAATTCGTACATATATAATTTAAATACTATTGATATATAGTTATTCTTATATTTTGTTAATTTTTTTAAAAATCTTGTACGAATATTATTAGGTAGAAAATGTGAATTATCCTTTTTTTTTGTATTGTCTCACGACGTTTTGAACTCAGCTCACGTACTGCTTTAATGGGCGAACAACTCAACCCTTGGAACATACTACAGCCTCAGGTGGCGAAGAGTCGACATCGAGGTGCTAAACCTTTATTTATTTATTTATTTTTGTTAATTATTAATCTTTGATATTGTGAAGCACTTTTTTTTTTCTACTTCTTTTTAACAGTCATTAATTCTAGACTCTTTAGTTTTTGTACTCAATAACTCACTTGAATAAATATTTGGCAAAAAACCCATTTTAGTCCATACGTTTTCACGCGATTCCCACTTTGGTCCCTAACTTTTTTTCCCACTGATTTTAGTCCCTATCTTGGAAAACGCGTGTCGTTTTAGTCCCTGACGTTACATCAGAGATGGAAATTGCATAGCTGGCAAATGGAATAAATAAAAAATATTAAAATAATGTCCACTGTGTCCACGTGGCTTTCCCACCCTTCAGTTAGTCACGTGGCACTCAAATCCCAAAGCAACTAACATAAAACTAATAAAAAAACATAAAACTAATAATAAAAAAACTTGTATCACCATAGAACACGAACTTACTCAGATTGCTTACCCTAACCTTACTCAAGTCACACCAAATCCCCAATTCAACAAGCACAAAAAACCCCAAATTAGCAAGCAGCTTCGTGTACAGTAGCAGCTTCGTGTACAGCTCCGTGATTGTGAAGGTTCTATCTCTCTCTCTCTCTCTCTTGTATGAATGCTAAGTTCTGGGTAATTGGTTTGGGTCTCAATCTCAGCTTTTGGATTTTGAGGATTTGGGAATTTTGAGATGTTGTGTTTTGTTCTTGCTCTGGGTTCTATCTCTATTTCTCTTTCTCACTCTCTCTTTCTCTCTTCCTGTCTCCCTTTATAGCTTTTGTAGTAGACATAATATTGACTGTGATAATGGAATATTTTTGGGATTTGCATTTGTTTGGCTATTGTGTGTTACTTTTGTTTATAGCTTTTGGTATTTGCAGCTGTGTTTATTTTACTTTTTTTTATTAGGGGCCATAATATTGACTGTAATAAACAATGGAACATTTTTGTTGGTATTTGTTTGTCTATATTGTGTCTTGCTTTTTGAGAAGTGGTTGGGTCCATGTGTTACCTTTGTCTATATTGTATGTTTTTTTAATTTATTTATTAATTTATTAGCCTAACAAAGTATTATTAATTTCAGAATGTGGACATTTATTGTCATTCTGTTTTCTGTCCATGACTTGCATGCAGGATGGATGAATGTTTTATTCTGCATGTTCACTATGGAGGGCATTTTACATGGAACCCTCAAGCTTATGTAAGAGGGACAACCGATATAGTGGAAAACTGTGACCCAGATAAGTGGTTAAAAGTAGAGATCGAGAGTATATGTAGGGATATTGGGTACACTGCAGTGGATAAGCTATGGTTTAAAATGCCTGGTGTGAACCTAGAGCAGGCACATTTCCATGAGGCGGTTGATGATTATGCTGTCGTGTTCATGATTGACTTGGTGAAGGGATATGGGGACATTCATGTCTTTGTGCAGCATCCAGTGAATGAACTAGTTGAGTTACTAGTGAAGGAATTAGAGCCCTTAGCTGTTAGACCACCTGGTAGTGAACCAGAAGGGGTAAATGCCTTAGAGGTTTTTGGTGGTGATAACAACAAAATGAAGATGTGGTTTATTGTGTTAGTATTGACAGTAAGCTTCAAAGTGATCACTTTTATGAGTATGCTGAGTATGAAGAGGATAATGATAATGAGGATGATGGTGGAGAGTAGAGACTTGATTTTTCACAATTTAAAGGCCATGATAATGATGAAACTACTAATGTTGACCATGGTGAGCCACATGAGGTAGATGCTAAGCAGGTTTGGGCTAGGAGGGCTGGCAAAGCACCAGTTGTTGATGACCAAGTTGAGGAGAGAAGTGACGCTAAGGGGAGTGATTTAGAAGAAGAGCGACAAATCCAACCAATGGACATTGGTGAAGATAGTACTAATAGTTGTGACAATCAAGCTAAAGATGATGAGGTTGAACCAGGACAAATGGGTGGTGATGTCATGAATTGTGACTATGAGAGTGAGGAGCTGCTTAGCCTTGATGAGAGTTCATCAAGTAGTGAACATTGTGAAGTTTTAAGTAATGGTGAAACCCCTACTGCTGAGGTCATGGTTTTAAAAATCGAACCGGACATCAAACCACTTTTTTTAAAATTTTCGGTTTTTGATCGGTTTTCCGGTTTTTAACTAGTTGTTGACTGGTTTTTATGCTTTTAACCGGACCGGACTACACCGGTTTTTTCGGTTGAACCGGTCAGACCGGCCGGTCCGGTCCGGTTTTTAAAACAGTGGCTGAGGTTGACAATTCTATTAGGAGGAGCGGATACCCAATCTTTAGGCCAGTAGCCAAAGCTGAGAACCTTAGGTTTGAGAAGGATATGTTGTTCCTCTCACCTAAACAATTTAGGTTTGCAATTTGCATATAAAAGGTTCTTATCATCTTGAAAGGTTCTTATTTAGTCTATCAGATATGGCTTTGTTTTTTTGGTTTTCAGCTTCTTATGCAGAGTAATATTGAGTGCACACAAGGCACAAACAGTTCACAACCATGCAATAAATTGGTATACAAGTCATACATTAATTAAAAAGTGATATTCCATTGCTAAAAGTCTCGGATTACAGATAGAATTACACCAAAATACAGCCCTTTTCCCACTAATACATACCAACACAAATTCAGGCCAACACATACCAACATAAAAATTCTGCCAAAACCTACCAAAATACACCAAAAGTATGGCCTTTTTACACTAAGACCTACCCACCTAAAAACCCATTTCCCCCCACCTATTTGGCCAACCAAAAGAAGTATCAAGTAGAGTAGCATCCCACTTATCAGCAGAGACAGCCCCAGGCAGATGACGAACCTCTTCTCTCTCTTCCTGTAGCTTACAATGTTAGCTTCAAGGGTTAAAATCCATTGCCTCTGCTCTAGAATCAACACCTTGCCACACTCGTTGATTTCATCATCACGCCATTGAAAAAATTTACACTTGCGTCTAACCTGACACCCAAGAGCCAGATAAAACCCATTATATATTCAACCAAAATCATGAAAAATAACAACAAATAGTATTAGCAAAATCTGGTCATAGCTAATCCAACCCAGCCAACTCAGACCCACTAAATGAGTACCCAATAACAGAATCCAACCCAACCAACTCAGACCCACTAAATTTTTTCAAGTTTAATCAGCTAGGATAAAAATTGAACAGATTTTCTAGTATTTTGCTTACCATTTATAATGAGTTAAAGAAAACCCCTTTCTATGCTTAAATATTAGGCTCATCTCTTTTTTTTTTTTTTTTTTATAACTTTGATACTCTCAATTTTCTGCCTAGTTGCTTTACCTAATCTTAAGTTTGTTAATTTTAACATATTTGCCAGTGAGCTCTGGCTTATGGAACTTCGTTTTCTCCAAGTATGGGAGGACAATGATGCGTGGGTTCTAACCCAACTGGTTACATGTGTAACTAACATAGAAGGAAAAATATTCATTTCAAAAACGCAAACATGACTCCACACATGAAACATGTTAAAAAGCCCACAAAGAGTTCCTCTTTCTTACTCTGTCTTTTTCCCCACCGAGAAAATCAATAGAAATTTAAAAAATGTACAAAGATATAGTGTATTATATACATACTAAATTACCCAATAATTTGGACACTCATCGAGCCTTTTTCTAAGGCTGTCAGGTGTCCACGGAACAGCCAAAACCGGTTTCGTAGAGCAGAAGCATTGGGTTGGGCCCTTTTTCCTCAAGCTTCCACTTGATGACATTGAGCTTAATTACATGAGAGCTGGTGTGAGCGAGGAGCTGAGTTGAGATTTCTGAATTTGAGCGTTAGCATTCATACAAGAGAGAGAGAGAGAGAGAGAGAGAGAGAGAAGAGAGAAGAACCTTACGGTGATCATGGAGCTGCTACTGTACACAGAGCTGCTACATGGAGTTGCTTGCTGATTTGGGGTTTTTTGTGCTTGTTGATTTGGGGATTTGGTGTGACTTGAGCGAGGTTAGGGTAAGCAATCTGGGGAAGTTTTTGTTCTATGGTGATTCGGGGTTTTTTTTAATTAGTTTTATGTTAGTTGCTTTGGGGTTTGAGTGCCACGTGACTAACTGAAGGGCGGGAAAGCCACGTGGATACAGTGGGCATTATTTTAATATTTTTAATTTATTCCGTTTGCCAGCTGTGCAATTTTTGTCTTTGATGTAACGTCAGAAACTAAAACGAGACGCGTTTTCTAGGATAGGGACTAAAATCGGTGGAAAAAAAAAGTTAGGGACCAAAGTGGGAATTGTGTGAAAATGTAGGGACTAAAATGTGTTTTTCGCCTAAATATTTATGATGTGGTTCTACATTTGGCTCTAAAATTAAGAAATAAAACTTCCTAAATATAAATAATTCAAGACACATGACGCAAAATTAGACTTCAATTATAGAATCTAATTAAATTTCATCTAAGCTTTGGCTACACACACACACACACACATGAGCACCAAACCCATTGCATTTATTAAAAAAAATTGACTCCTTGATTTTTGCAATGTGTGATAAATATCGCAACAAAATTCAGAAATTAAATTAACATAATAACTCACTTGGCTCAAAAATTGAAAATCTTAGATGGGAGGTGTGGAGCAAAATTGGGAATCCAATTGAGAATCTAATTGGATATTCTCTCAAATTTGAATTGAACACCTAGAAAGATAATTATGGTGTGGTCCCTACATAAATTTAGACACATGGCACAAAATTGATTCTAATTTGAATTTCTCTAAGCATTGCATATTAATATATATATATATATATATATATATATATATATATATAAACACACACACACGCTAGTATGTAACCTGTGGTTACGCACGAGAATAATAAATTGAAGTGATGCTATTAATGTAAGCATGGGTTATTAAAATGATTTTTCTTTACAATTTTCGTGATATTAATTACACCAAGTCTCTCATTACATTGTTGTTATGTATATAATTTTGAAAATCAATATTGGATACTACATATACAATATCAATTCACATATATAATTTCATCTTAGTGTTGGTTATTAATATATACTAGTATGTAACTTGTGCTTACGTATGAGAATGATGAATTTTAGTGGTACTATTGATGTTATCTTGGGTTATAAAAGCATATAGAATATTACTTTGATAAGGACATTTGAATGCACCAAAATAGTTTTTTCTTGCAATTTTCATGATATTAGTTACGCCAAGTTTCACATTACACTACTATTATATATATAATTTTGAAAATCACCATTGGATACTACATATAAAATATCAATTTACAATTATTGTCCATAAAATTCTACTAAATACAACACAAAATAATATAAAAAATTGGTCCAATAGTATCACCTAAATTGAATGAGGATAGGTGTATGGGATTGTTCAGTTCAATTACAATTTGTTACGTTTAAGATTTTGCCATACAAAATATCTAAATAGAAATAATATAAGAAAATATGCTTATTAGTTTATAGAAAAAATAACTGCGAAAGTCTAAATAATGTATATGGAAAGCTAACAAAAGCAAAATTTAATTTTGAATCTAATTAAATTTTCTCTAAGCATTGGTTATATGACATGTGGCACAAAATTGAGAATCCAATTGAAATCTAATTAGGATTTTTCTTAGTTTTGGCTATTAATATATATTTTAGATGGATATGTGGCACAATTTTTTTTTTTTGAAACCAATGCAAATATTCATTCATTCATTCAACGAAATGAAATCCAAGTACAAGGCTTGCATTGCTGGTGGAGGTGACTACTCCAACCAAACCATATCCTCACTGAGCTGACTAGCATAGCGGGCCAAGCAATGTGCAACATAGTTGGTGCTCCACTTAATACAGTTCACAGACACACTCCTAAAGCCTTAAGCTAACATGCGAATGTCATCATAGATGTGTCCTAATTTAGACCTGTTAGGACGTAATAGTACAATGGTTCTCATTACCGTGACATTATCACCCTCAACTATCAAGTCCAAAAACCCCGAGTCAAGTGTAAACTCAAGGGCTCTTCTACATGTTAGCACTTTAACTTCCTCGCTACTCCCTACGGACGGACCACGAGCAGACAATCCAGCCATCACCTTTCCCAAGTTGTTTCGGATAATAACACCCACTCCTGACATGTTTGTGTTCGCAAATATCGCGACATCGAAGTTTAGTTTGAAAGCTAACCCCGTGGGTGGTCTCCACTTCTGGACGGATTATGTGGTCACCGAAGCATCAAGCTGAGATTGTGTGTCTTTGTACTCAACCAGAAAGTCTCTTGCTCGCTGATTAAGTGTAGTTGGGTTTTGTATTTTTCCTCCATGCATAATCTAGTTCTGTTGATTCCAAATTGTCAAGCATTGTACCCAGAATAGCTCCTGTTCCTCCTCTGTCAGTTTATGCATCAATCCTTCAACTATCTGCATGAACTTAGGTTGCCCGGTGATACTCTTTTGTATCTTCCTTATACTACTTGCCCAAATATCTTGCGTAACCCCACACTGCCAGAGCATATGAGCCACCGATTTGGAGTTCAATCTGCAAACCTGACAGCACCCATCCTCCACTACTTTACATCGAGCCAAATTCTCTCGGGTTGGCAGAGCATTTTGACACACTTTCCATCCGAAAACCTTGAATTTATTTGGTATGTGTAATTTCCACAAATGCCGCCATAGTAACTCACCCTTATCTTCCTCTGAGCACTCTCCCTTATTACTTTCCTGTCTTAAGAGTTCTCTAGCAACATAGTAGCCCGATCTCACAGAATACTCCTCATTCTTCGTGTGCAGCCAAATGATTAGATCAAAGGCATGTCTTCGGCTTAATGGCATGCAAAAGATAGCCCCAGCATCCTCCTTGTGAAATTTGGTCTCAATTAATTCCCGATCCCACTCCTTAAACCTCCAATCAATAATATCAGACACCCTTCACTCCCATTCCTCCTCCAATGGTGGGTGGATAACCATATTAGTTGGATGATTGAGAATCCACTTGTCCTTAGTGACCCTTATTGAGATCCCATCCCTCACCCGCCAACAACACCCTTTTTTAAGTATAGGTTGGGCTGCCATTAAATTTTTCCACAAATGAGAGATAATTGGGGCATCTGAAGCTTCTTGGAAATTGTATCGTGGGAAATATCTTGCCTTAAAACATCTATACAATAGGGAGTCTTGTTCTTGCAGCAATCTCCACCCTTGCTTTGCTAGCATTTCCAAGTTAAAATTCCTCAAATCTCTAAAGCCAATACCCCCTTCCTTCTTAGGTTGAGACAACACATTCTAGCTCTTCCAATGAATTTTTTTCTCACTTCGTATCTGGCCCCACCAAAATCTTACACACATTGCATTTAGTTCATTGCATAGCTTCACAGGTAATTGGAACACTCCCATTATATAAGTTGGGATTGAGTGGGCTACCGCCTTAATCAATACTTCTTTTCCTGCTCTAGATAGTAATTTCTCTTTCTACCCTTGAATCTTCTTCCAAACTCTATCTTTCAGAAAAGAAAAGGTTCTATATTTTGCACGTCCCACCAACGTAGGTAGCCCCAAATAAGATTCAAGTGATCTACCTCCTTCACTCCCAACTCATTTTTGATTGCTTCTCGTTGTACCCTTTTTGTGTTGCTGCTAAAATATACAGAGGACTTCTCAAAGCTAATGCATTGCCCGGAAGCTGCTGCATACAACTGTAAAGTATCTGAAATACACCTCACCTCCTCCATTGTTGCCCGACAAAACAACAAAGAATCATCAGCAAACAAGATATGGGAGATCGTTGGTGCTCTCCTTCCAATAGATACCCCATGAAGTCTTCCTTCAGCCTCCTTTTTGGCCAACAAAGCAGTAAACTCCTTGGCACATAGGAGGAACAAATAGGGAGATAAGCGAGCTCCTTGACGAAGAACCCTTGTTGGTTTAACATTACTGAATGCCTTGCCATTGATACGAACTGAAAAGGATGGGGTGGAAACACAAGTCATCACCCGCTCCACCCATACATTTGGAAACTCCAACTTGGACATCATTTTTTTGAGAAAGTCCCACTCCCCCCTGTCATAAGCCTTACTGATATCCAGTTTCAATTCTAGCATGCCTTTCTTCCCAGTTTTCCTGCAATGCATAGAGTGAAGCGTCTCATAGGCCACAAGCACATTGTCTGTGATGAGGCGTCCCGGAACAAAGGCACATTAGGTATGAGAGATTAGTTGTGGAAGTATCTGTTTTAACCTGTTAGCCATGACTTTGGAAATAATTTTGTAAATAACACTACATAGGCTAATGGGTCTAAAATCAGACATTTTTTCAGGCAACTTAACTTTTGGAATGGGTACAATATGAGTATAATTTATAGTAGAATTCATGTTACCAGATTCCAAGAAATCTAGGACAGTAGCAACATCATTACCACCAACAATATGCCAAAATTTTTGGTAAAAAAAAGCATTCATACGATCGGGTCCAGGCCTTTGTTGGTCCATTTGGAACAACGTCGCTTTGATTTCATCAGCACTGTAGTCTCTGGTTAATATCTCCTACATATCCGCGGTCATCTTGTGTTGCACTGCATCAAGTCATTCCTCCATTCTTTCATATGCACAAGATTTAAAAATATTCTCAAAGTACTTAGTCACCACACAAGCAATGTCCTCAATGTCTTCCACCCACTTGTTGTGTTGGTCTTTAACCTGAATCAATTTCTTCAATGCATTTGAAGGTGTTGTTTATGCAAAAGTCCTTTTGATACCAATTACGAACAAGGAAGCTACTCAGACAAAGAAAGGGAGTAAGGACGAAGACACGTAAACTATAAACAATAACTAAAAGACGAACAAACTGACTAGACAATGGGAGTTTAAGAAGATCATGGACGCTTATTAATGACATATATTACTAAGATGCTATAGAAAATAAACTGAAAGCATGGAATAAAACATAGAACAAGATACAACAAACTGAGGGATATTATTAGATTCAACAAGCTTTTTACAGGATTGGAAGACATAAACTGGGAAATATTACACAAGGTTCTCTTTCTAGCTAATTCTCTCTAACTCTTTTTTCTCTCTAATTCTCCGATTCTGCCCAACTAAGGATACAAGACGCCTATTTATAGGCAATAATGTACAAAAAGACAAAAATATTTTACATTCAGATGATAAGCTTTGAGTTGTGAAAGCCGACTTGTTCTTGACATTTGTCCAAAAGAGTGGGGGTCTTGGAATTGGAGTGACAATTGTCTTCCGGATGTAAGGATGCTAGTGCAGAAAATATTCGTTTCCGGATATATTGCTAACAATAGATAATTACGTTGTGAAAAAAAAAAAGAGAATCATCATGCAATAGGAGTAAGTGTAGTCTGAAAGCAAGAGCTACGGTAATAGAGAAAGGAAAAAACCAAAATAGGAGCTTTGTTGAAAAGTCAACAAAAGTGGCTCCTGACAACCTTTTTTTTTTTTTTTTAATATATCTTTTATATATCTATTTGTAGTCATCCCACCTATCTCTACCTTAGAACCATTCTTCATCGACATCTGCATCGGGATCATGGTTATGGTAGTAAGGGTCATCATAGCCAAATAAAGGATTAGACATTTCCCAATGGTCTTCATGTGGCCATTGCTGTCTGCAAACATCTGGGTCGGCTGGTACCATGTCTGGGAAAATTTCCTGATTGAGAGATTCTGCCATTGTGAGGGAATAGTGACAAGATATCCAAGACACGTCGATATGAGTGTGAAGAGTACCATCAGCATTAGTTACCCAATGTATATCTGAAGGGTGGAAAATTCTTTTTGCGTGAACATTATTTTTGGAGTTTAGCTTGGCTACTATACATGCAAAGGTAATTTTGTGACCAAAACGGGGGTGATCGATTCTGGGATACTTGAACCATTGGCCATCATGAGCATCATTTTTCAAAATTGCAGACCAGAATTTGTGAAAATATTTATTTTCTCGAGGGAAAATGTATGAATAGAATTCTGGTTCAAAATGGAGGCGCAAGTAGTACTCATTGAGTAAGTACCACATGTAAAGGTAGTGTACAACAGTCCAATTTGTTAGCCAAAATGCAAATGGAGTTTTCCATGGTTGCTCAATGTCTGGGAAAAGGGCAAGGAAATGACGTTGGTGTTCTTTGAGGTAATCATGGAGTACTCTAATGATTCTTTTGGATCTGGCTTGAAGGGTCAAGGTCTTTATTTGGTATTTTATTTCTGGGGGAAGTGTCTCTATCATATTAAGGATATCATTAGGGGCTGAAGTAGAAGGGCCTGAGGATGAGGATGAATCTGTTATTGGATATACACATAAGGGTGGAGGAATTATTGTGGTATGAAGGACTGGAGGTTTTCGAGAAAGGTAATCAGTGATAAGGTTATCTGTACCTTTGATGTGTTTGACTTGGAAAGACCATTGTGAAAACCAATTTGACCATCTGAGTAACTGAGGATGTGGGAGCATTTTTCTTTTGAATTGGAGCATTTTAGGAAAAGAAGACATTTCCATTTCTACAAGAAAGTTGTGGCCAAGGAGGTGAAACTGGAACTTTTCAATACCATGTTTGACTGCCAGAATTTCTTTGAAAGTAGAATGGTAATGAAGCTCTAAAGGCTTGAATGCACCACTTTTATATCCACAAATATTTCTTTTGCCATCAATTTCTTCAAAGAGAGCTGCTACCCAATACTCATCACTTGCATCCGTCTGTAGAACTCTTTTGCCTGTTCCCGAAATCTGCAAAGGGGAAAGTTTTTCTGCTAATTTTTTCAATTGTTGGACTGCTTTTGTATGAACTGGATTCCATTCTGGGGGAGATTTTTTCAACAATTTAGACAAACAATCTCTGTGTCTGGAGATTTTTGGAATGAAATCTGACATGTAGTTAACAATTTCAAGAAACTGCTGGATCTATTTGGCGCTGGTGAGCATGTCTGGAAATTCACTAAGAGAAACTGCTATGTGAGGCTGCAAAATGTACTTTCCATCTGAAATGTTTACGCCCAAGAAGTCAATAGAAGATACTCCTATGACCATTTTCTTTTCTGAAAGCATTATCCCTTGACCTTTTACTAAATTGTAAAATTCAGTAAGCAATTGTTCATGGGAAGCTGTATCTTTTGAAAATAGGAGAATATCATCTACATAGATCAATGCATTTGACAAAAGTGGTTGGAACAGCGTTACCATTGCTTTTTGGAATTGAGATGGAGCATTTTTTAGGCCAAAAGGCATTACAGTCCATTGATAATGGTGGTCTAGGATGCAAAATGCTGTCTTGTATCTTTCTTATGGATGGATTCCTAATTGCCAGAATTCTGCTTTGAGATCAAACTTTGAAAACACTTTGGCATTGGAGAGATGTTGGAAAATGGCACTTTTATTTGGCAAAGGGAACTTGTCATCGGCTAGAAAATGATTAAGGTCTTGGTAATTAATTACCAATCTAAGCTTTTCTCGGACTTGTTCTGCATGCTTATTAACATAGAAAGCTTCACACGCCCATGGAGAAGTTGTGGGTTCAATGAGGTTTTTTTGAAAGAAGGGTGGATAACTCTTGTTTAGCCAAGGACAAATGTTTTGGGTTCATTCCTTTATGACTAGCTTTTGTGGGGTTAACATCTTCATTCTTTTTTAAGGGAAGGGTTATGAAAAAAGATGGATTTTTCCACAAAGGATTTGGATTTTTAAGGAGGAATTCAAAGTGAGTAGTTGCACAACATTCATTGATAATCTGGAATCTCAAAGAGTCAAAGGGATTTATTGAGGACAAATGAGATACCTGGGTCCAGGTGAGAATGTGTTGTTTATGCAAAAGTCCTTTTGAGGACCATCTGAGACTGGGTATCTGGTGAAGGAGATCAAATCCTATGAGAAGGTCTCTGCCTGTGAGTGAGGATCAAAGGACTTGGTGTCTAATGGTAAGGGTTGGAAAAATTCGAATGCTAATGGGTTTGCTTTTCTGGGTGATCAGAAATGTTTCTCCATTGGCTGCTCTGAACATCTGATGATGGGGTAGCCAAAAGTTTTCGGGTAGTATCTTAGGATGAAGAATTGTTGCTGCTGCTCCTGTATCAAACAAGGCTATTACCGGGATAGGTCTGGAATAAGTATCAAGGAGGATGTGAACTTGAGCTATTGGTGTGGGGCCAGTTAGTGGAGCTATAAGTGGCTGAGATGTGTATATGGCTTGAAATTCTGGGTCTGAATCATCAGTATTGTTTGAATCTGACTCATCTTCTGAGGTAGAATAAGCCATGACTGCCAAGGCTTGGGGAGAGTAATCATCATCCAGTGAAAAGAGCGATTCAACATCTGAAAAGGGGGTATCATCTGCATGAATTTGAGCTTGCTCCAACAGCTTTGCTACTTTTTCTCTTTTTGGACAATTTTTTGCAAAATGACCGGGCTGTCTACATACAAAAAAAACTTTTGAAGTTTTTCCTTTGAACTGCTTTCTTCTGAGGAACTTCCATTTCTTTTTCCTAAAAACTTTTTCTTCTGTTGAGGATGTTTCTTCTTCCAAGAATAATTTTTGAAATGATCTCTTCTCTTGGTTGGACAAGCACAATTTTTGTCATAACATTTGATCTGTAAATCTTTCCTTTTACAATTGTCTTTAAGCTTGCTGTGGAACTTGTCAATTTCTGAAAAAAACTTTCTTTGATTGCAGAGTTTTTTAAAAGCAATGAGCACATGCTGATAGATTTCTCCTAAGGAGGCTTGCTGTAGGGTGATTTTTTGAAAGTTCATCATGCGGAAAGTTTCATCACGTAATGGTTCTGGGAAAGAATTAAGAAAAGTGTGCTTAGAATTGACATCATCCATTCCATTAAAGGAGTAGTACCTACTTGACATTCGGTCAAAATGTTTTTCCAAATCTTTTCTTTCAAAAGAGCAACATTTCATTAGTAAGAATTCTTCTCTTACTACTTCAGTGTAATGGGCCAGTGAACCAAGGAATTCATTATGAATGATTGTGAAAAAATCTTCTAGAGTGTTACACTGGGCTGCTTGTCTTTGCCTATATTCTCCAAGATTGATCCACCATTGTCTCAATCTTCCTATAAGTCTTGCAACAAACTTGGCAATGATCTGTGCAACAGTATTATTTGGGCCTAGAGTTCAGCTGTACACCATGAATACATGTTAAAAATCTCATCATGCCATTTTAAAGGAGGACTGTTATCAATGGTAAACAAGTGCTTTGAATCTGTGGTTGATGAGTAGGTTAATCTTGTGTGGTGATCAAGGATGAAAGGTGGTGGTGGTGGAGGTTTTTTAGGGCGAAGGACATCATCTTCTTCTTCTACCTTTGGATCTGTCATAAATACTTCGTCTAATTCAAGGCCGGACAAGTCTAGATCTGTGTCATCAATGACTGGGAGAACAAAAGGTTTTGTTGGTTCTTGAAGAGTTAAAGTTCTAAGAAATGATGAAATCAGGTTTGGGGGATCAGAATTTATAGCCAACATATTCATATCTGGGGGTCTTGAAGAAGCACCAATTGTTGGATCTGGTGGTTGGTATAATGGTTCTTTGTCCTTTTTGATGAGATGAGATTCATTTTGTGGTTTGGGTTGAGATTCTAGTTGGAGTGGTGTTGGGTTGATTATGCTGGGAAAAATTCCACTTGGTTTAAAAGGATAATGAGCAGGATGTGTCATGGTTAGTAGTTAGAGGTTCTGGTAGGGAGAAACTGGGGAGAATGGTGAGGTTAAAGGTATGGACAGATCTTTATATAATGATTGTCGCGGTTGGTAAGGCATGTAAACTTGCATTGGAAGAACTTGAGTAGCCATTTGTGAATTCTCCATAGATTGGAGTTGCATCAACAACTGTTTTCTTTCTTTTTCTTTTTGCCTAATGAGGGGAAAGTAGACAGACAAATCTTTTACTGTAGAGGCAATTGTTGCCAATTATTGTTCAACTGACTGTATTTTTTTCTTCAAATCTTCAAAAAGAGAATTTGAAGATGAGAAGGTATGAGTTACTGCCTCAGTCATCTTTTGTTGATTATCAAGGATCTTTGAAAGGACCTGGTTTTGTGCAACAACATTTTCTGCCTGCTAATTTAGAGCTGCTTCAGCTGAGGAGACTTGTTTTTTGGTTCCATCTGGATTGGTTCCAATAGGGTTTTTGATTTTTCAAACATGTTTAACATTGAATTGTGGATGGTCAAAACTTTCAAGAGGAGGAAAATTTTGTGAATAGGAGGGTGAATCATGGTCAAACATGTAACAAGGTAAGATCTTTTGTGTATGGGTTTGACTAGGAGGCTTGGGTTGACATTTTGGTAATATGGAATTAGTGGTGGTTTCTGGTTTTGTTTGTTTTGATCATGACTTTTTCTGCATGGAGAAAGGGATGGAGTTTTTTGTTTTCTGGTTCTAGGATAGAGAACATAGTAATCAAACTTTCCAAAGGGTTCTCCAAGGAGGTCAACTTCTGGATCTCCTGCTTCATATCTTTCTTTAAGAAGCTGCTGGGAAGACTTTTTCTTTCGTCTTTTCTGCCTTTCTTCAACTATTTCTTCTTCTTGACAATCAGGACAATTACAAACATCCCACCATATATGGCCGGAGGATGATTTTCCTTCATAGCAAGGTTTTCCATCTTCTCGAAATGCTTTGATTTGAAGACCTTCAAGACCTTCATATGAGACTGGTTGGATCATAGCCATTGGAGTAGAAAAGACTGTCACTTCTTCTTTTTCTGGTGTGACTGCCATAAATCTAACTTCAACTTCACCATTTTGTTTTTTGATGAAGAAAGGAGTGTTGTTCTGGATGGGCTGGGCTGCCTGATGAAGATTCTCATATTTTGTGATTCATGATTCTGGAAAGAGTTTTGTCATTTGCTTTTTATTCAACTGTCTTGGGACAAATGTGCACATAGGCGTTATGCCTAGGTCAACTTGGATTAGAAAAGCATCATTAGACTAGGCTATCTCTGGTATAGCAATGTCAAAAGCATGATTTTGGAGTCTGTAGGCAAGCTGATAATGGAGTGTGGCTGCAAAAGTATCATGCACTTGTGAAGCTCCTGTTATCTGAACTTGGACTTTAAGAGCATCACAAAGGTGAGGGTCTTTAAGAGACATGTTGAAATTGGGGAAAAGGGTGACAAAGACTGTTCTCGCATTGAGGGTGGTTTGGACAGTTCCTATAACTGCATTATGGTATTCCAAAAATCTAGAATCAAGAAGAGAAATTCTAGAGGCTATAAGGAGTCCTTTTCTGCCATAAAAGGTGAGTGCTAGTCTTACTGCACCAAAATGGAGGTAAGTGTATCCTTGTTTTTGCCATGGAATTACAAACTCACGGGGAAGGGCAAGGGTAATAAAATTTTCTTTTTCACTAGCTGGAATGTTGAACTGGTCAAACTTAGAAGCTTGGAAATATTCTTTTACACTAGAAGGATGAGAAGGACCTAAAAGTTTTTTTATGGATTTTTTGAAGGTATTTTGAGGTTTATCAAAGACAGTGTAAGGATTTACAATAGAGAAATCAGTAATAAGAATTTTACTATCTTCAGGTACATGAAAGATTTCATACAAGTAGTCTAGTCTATTTGCAGTGGATTTACGAAGGGAAAGATCACACGTAGTTGTAATGGTATCTGTAACCGTTGAGGATGATGAACTAGCCATGATAGTTTCTAAAAAGTAAAACTGTTTTCCTAAGGTCTGACAGGACTAAAACACCACTTCTAGGCTCACGTCCACAAGATAACTCAGGAAAAATAAGTTCTTTGAAACTTTGAGAATAGCCCCTTAGTGTTCTACTTGATTATCAAATCCAATATTCTGATGTGATAAATACAGAGGATCCACTTATTGTGGCAACTATAAATCACAGAACATACTAATCAGGATAATAATCAAAGTATACTATTCAAAGAAGGATGAAACTGATTGCAAGGCTCAAGCACAGGCTCTGATACCAATTATACATCTCAGCCAATCCATCCCGAAGAAAGATACAAGACAGCATTTTGAAGTTTTTCTGCTAATTTTTTCAATTGAACTGTTTTCCTAAGGTCTGACAAGACTAGCAGGATTCTGGCAATTAGGAACCCATCCAGAAGAAAGATACAAGACAGCAAAATCATGCTTTTGATATAACTATCAATGATAAGGTTATCTGTATCTTACTGTGTTTGACTTGGAAAGCTCAAGAAATAATGCTTTCAGAAAAGAAAATGGTCATGGGCCCAATATATCTCCCGGCAACCAGTTCCTCCCCACACTTATCAATCTTATCCTTAGCTCTACTCAACCCCGTATGGGTCCCTCCTACGTTTTGCAATGCTTCCAAAACTGTTTTTTCACAATCCTCCCAAAGAAGCCACACTTCTTCAAACTTGAAACCCCGTGACAGCCTTCTCCTATTTCTCCAGTTCTCCTTCATTTGTAAAACCAATGGACGATGGTCTGAGGCATGAGAGAACAGGTGAGTCACTGTGCTTGGCCGAAAGTTATCCTGCCATTCCTCGTTCGCCACTACCCGGTCCAATCTCTCCCTTATGTTTACTGCCCCTGGCATCTTATTGTTCCATGTGTATTTATATCCAATAAAACCCAAGTCTGCAAGGTTGTAGGAATCCAATACCATGTGGAACTGAAGGTGGGAACTTGCTCTGCTTTTCCGAAGCTTGTAGAATGGCATTGAAGTCACCAATACAACACCATGGGCCATGTACCAATGAAGAAAGATGGGAGAGCAGTGCCCAAGTCTGGTGTTTTTGGCTTGTCTCTAGCCAGCCATAGAAGCATGTAAGCATCCACGTGAAACCGTCTTCTTCAACCACCTTTGCAAGAATATGGTTGTCCGTGTAATTTATTACATCAAGTTGAACCTGTGCCTTCCACAACAGCGCCAACCCGCCCCTAGAGTTTGGTTTCTTCACAATCACCTTATTTTGGAACGGTAAGTCGCCGCACTTATTATCGAATCCTTCTCTGTCAAGGCGTGTTTCCATCAAGAAGCACACCGTGAGATCTTGGTCCCTCACTAATTTGCAAAGGCTACGAACTGTTTAAGGGCTCCCAAGTCCTTGGTAGTTCCATGATAATAGCCTCATTGTATTCGGCAAGGGTGCTCCACTTCCCCTGCTGTTTCACTTCTCTGAGTTTCAGTCTATCTTCGGCCTTTCTTTCTTTCCATGCTGTTAGTCACCCCTTCTGATGCGGCCTCCACGTCTTGTAAACCTCGTTTACCCAACATGGGCTTAGCAATATCGCCATCATTCCCCTTCGGCCCACAGTCCATGCGTGCAAGCCTTGTCCAAGTGGGCCTGGGTTTATTCTCTTTCAGCCCGGTGTGGTTAATGCTTGTCACGTGCATAGGAGAGGCGTGGATAAATTGGTCTCCCCTTGTGTCGGTTCGCACTGGACAAGAACATTCACTAACGTTGAACTCATACCAGCTGTCCTCATAGTTGACGTCAACGTACCCATGCATTCCATATTACACTACACCCCTGACCTGAATCTTTCTCAATCCCATGACTTACGTTCACATTTACTGCACCATTAGTGTGTTCCATAATTTTCGCGGCCTGTGATTCACCGTCGACCTCCACTTCTTGACGGCTGGTATTTCCGGCATGCCCATCACCAGTATCCCCATGTTGGTACTCAGCATTTGGCGTCATTTTCTACGAAGAAGTCCGATTCCACCCCCCATTTGCTTTTAGCCAGTCGCCGTATTAGCACTCCACCTCTTTGTTATTCTTCGTCTGAGCAAAATGGTTCGCGCAATGCTTAATGTCATGACCCAACACTCCACAAAATGGCAAAACATGGGGAGCCTCTTGTACTTGAAAGACACCCACATTCGTTGTCTCTCTGAACCACCAATGAATGCCTCTCGTCTTATCGGCTTTGACGTTGGGACCGCTACCTTCACCCTCATGAAGAAATTTTGTGTTTCCTGTGTTCTTCTTTTTCCACTTCAACTACCTCCCCCAATCGGTTTCCTATTTCTGCAGCAACTACTAGGGATATCATGTCAAATGGAGCATCCCATATCTGTATCCACAGAGCAATCGAGTCAAATTTAACACTGGCCGCTGTCATTCCTGGTCGCCATCGACACAGCATCAACGCTTGGTTATCAAAAGTCCAAGGTCCCCCCTTGAGCACTCATTCCAATTCAAAGTCAGATTTAAACTTTAATTGGAACAAGTTTCACCCCACCTCTACAATCTGAAGCTCCTCATCCAAACCCCAAGGTCTCGTCAGTGTATTCTGGGCCGCATTCTTATTAAAAGGTTTACATATGAGAAACTTGCCGATCAGACTTTGTGAACATTCCTTTGTGTCTTTCAAACGACCCTCATCCGAAATCTTGATCACCACCTCCTCCTCCAGTGTTAACTACATTTTTTCCAGACTATGAATCACCTTATCTGCCATTTGAGGTACCCACAACTCAGTCGAACAAAGTAAAATACAAACCCTCAGTAATCCTAAGGGAGAAAGTAAACTCGCATGGACACGAGAGAGAGAGCTCCTATACTAGAAGTGGGACTTTAATTGCACAAGTTTGGACTTTAATTGAAATCTAATTTAGAATTTAATTAGATTTGGACTCTTCAATTTTCGCATGACATGTGGTACAAAATAGAGAATCCAATTGAAATCTAATTGAATTAGATGGACACACGGCACAAATTTGGACTCTAATTAAAATCTAATTTAGAATCTAATTAGATTTGAATTCTTTAATTTTTACACGACACGTGGCACAAAACTGAGAATCAATTGTAATCTACCTCGATTTTCTCTTTGTTTTGGCTATATATATATATATATATATATATATATATATATATATAGAGAGAGAGAGAGAGAGAGAGAGAGAGAGAGAGAGAGAGAGAGAGAGAGAGTAAGAGTAACTTGTAACTCCATACATATGCATGGATATACTTAAAACATAAACAATAAGACGCATAGTATAATTCCTATATATATAATTTAAATACTATAGATATATGTAGTTATTCTTATATTTTGTTAATTTTAAAAAAAATCTTGTAAGAATATTATTAAGTAGATAATGTGAATTGTCCATTTTTTTTAATTGTCTCACGACGTTTTGAACTCAGGCCATGTACCGCTTTAATGGGCGAACAACCCAACCCTTGGAACGTACTACAGCCCCAGGTAGTGAAGAGCCAACATCGAGGTGTCAAACCTCTAATTTTTTTTTATTAATTCTTAATCTTTGATATTGTGAAGCACTTTTTTTTCTTCTTTTTTAACAGTTCATTAATTCTAGACTCTTTCGTTTTTATACTCAATAACTCACTTGAATGAATATTTATGATGTGGTCCTGCATTTGACTCTAAAATTAAGAAGTAAAACTCTCTAAAAATAAATAATTTAAGAGACATAGTACAAAATTAGACTTCAATTATTGAATCTAATTAAATTTTATCTAAGCTTTGCCTATAAATATGTGTGTGTGTGTGTGTGTGTGTGTACACACACACACACACATGAGCACCAAATCCATTGCATTTATTAAAAACAAAAATTTGACTCCTTGATTTTTGCAATGTGTGATAAATACCGCAGCAAAGTTAAGAAATTAAATTAACCGAATAACTCACTTGGTACAAAAATTGAAAACCTTAGATGGGATGTGTGGAGCAAAATTGGGAATCCAATTGAGAATTTAATTGGATATTCTCTTAGTTTGGAATTGAACACTTGGAAAGATAATTATGGTGTGATCTCTACATAAATTTAGACACATAACGCAAAATTGGATTCTAATTTGGAATTCTGATTTGACTTTCTCTAAGCATTATATATATATATATATATATATATATATATATATATATATAAACACACACACACGCTAGTATGTAACTTGTGGTTATGCACGGGAATAATAAAATAAAGTGATGCTATTAATATTAGCTTGGGTTATTAAAATGATTTTAGAGGTACTAAAATGATTTTTCCTTATAATTTTTGTGATATTAATTACACCAAATTTCTCATTACATTGCTGTTATGTATATAATTTTGAAATTAAGTATCAGATACTACATATACAATATTAATTTACAATCATTGTATGTGAAATTCTACTAAATACAACACAAAATAAAAAGAATAGATTGGTCTAATAGTATCTCTTAAATTAACTGAGAATAGGTGTATGAGATCGTTTAGTTCAATTACAATTTTTTATATTCAAGATCTTTGCATACAAAACATTTGAATAGAAAGAATATAAAATATATGCTCAATAGTTTAGAGAAAAAAAATAACAAAAAATCTAAATAATTTAATTTTTATGTAAAGCTAACAAAAGCAAAATCCAATTTATTCCAACTGAATTTTCTCTAACCTTTGGTGGGTGGGTGTGTGTGTCTATATCTATCTATTTATCTATCTATCTATCTATCTATCTATCTATATATATAACCTAAATAATCATGGTATATTGTATAAATAACTTATAAATTTGAATTATTTTTAGTTACATAAAAAATGGCTCATATATATAAAATCATTCAAACTCTTTTGTCCTCTATTTTATATATGGAGTTAGATATATGACTAGGTTTTTTATGGTTTATTTATATTGGACTTCTCGTTTTTTTACACTAAATTAGCTCACTTGTTATAAAAATTAGAAAATTTAGATTAGATGGGACACATAACACAAAATTAAATTCTAATTAAAATTCAACTTTAACACTGAATTAACTTACTTAGGCACAAAAATTTAAAAGCTTAGTTTAGATGGGACACGTTGCGCTAAATTTGATTCTAATTGAATTTTAATTTAAAATCGAATTGGATTTTCTCTCAGATTTGTCTATATATATATATATGACATTTATGCATTTGTTAATCATCGAAATAACTAGGAGTGAGATTCGATCAAACTCAAAAAATGAACCTAAGTTAAAGAACATTAAAAATCCTGTTAGAATCCAAATTAGATTTTAATTAAAGTCTAATTTTTCCCATGTGTCCAATTAAAATTTTTTAATTTTTATATTAAACGAGTTAATTCAATGTAAAAAAATTAGGAGTTCAATATTTTAAAGCCATAAAAAAATCCCAATCATATGTCTAACTCTATATATAAAATTAAAAGAAGATAAAGTTTGCATGATTTTACTTTCGTGCCATTTTCTTGTTTAACTAGAAATAATTCAAGTTTTATTGGCAATACTATGAATGTGTTCCGTTGCTTACTAAGTAGAAACATGTGTGTGTATTTTTTTTTTTTTAAGTTGGCAAGTTTTTATAATTTAGTTTTCATTATAATTGAGTTGGTAAGTTTTAATAATTTAGTTTTCGTTATAATTGAGTTGGTAAGTTTTTATTGATTCTTGTTTAAACCCACCACTAACACTTTTTTATTTACTATTAGTAAGTTGATAGTTTTGAAATTTTGTGTGTTTTTTGAGTTATTGGAATCAAAGCTCACATAGGTCACCAAATAGTCCATTATCCATGTCCTAATCCAATAGTCCAATGGTCCATCGGGCTAATGGGCAGTCAATAACTCAGAATTCATAACAAAAATATATCGGAGGAGTATGAAAGATTAATCTTGAGACATTATGTAGGAATTTCTTAAGGGAACTCCCCCAACCACTAAAATATTTAAAGTGATTGTGTTAAACTTAGTTTACTAAATATATATTTTTCTAGTAGTCTAGCAACTTTAATTTAACCATTTGACATTTTCTTTTATTAAAGATAAAAAAAACCATTTAAAGTCTCAATAAAAAAATTAAATTGGTTTCCATCAACAAAATAAAAATTAAATAGATTTGATCATAAAAATTTTGAATTAAGTTTAAATTCTTTGATTCTTTCCTTATAAAAAATAATAAAATAAGATGTTAACACAAGCCCATAGATAGCCCATTAGGCCTAACCTAATAGCCCAACCCACTAAAGATAAAATGGGCATTGTTCATGGGCTGAGGTTTTCTCTTTTGGCCCAATCTGACCCAGCCCGTTAACTAGTTAATAGCCTACTATGCGCAGCCCATTATGCTCATGGGCCAAGTAAAAATGGGCCAATCTAGCCCATTAACAAACCCTAAGCTCACTTATCACATGTGTTTAGCTTCTAAGATTTCGAGCTTGGTTTCTCTTATACAATTGAGTTATTTAAGGTGCGTCAACAACAATCGGTCTTCTTTGGACCAATGTTAAGTTTTGGGATTGACTCCTAAAAATAAATACAAATCTATCAAAGCTACATGCGGCTACACACACATGCAAAAAGGATAAAGTACAAACTAAACCTCTAAAGTTTGGGGGTCTTTGAATTTTACACCATGAAATTATATTCTGTTTATATCAATCAACCCTCTGTCCATAATTTATGTGGCATTTAATGGAAAATATAGGCAGATGAGTTGTTGATGCAAATTAAATATAACTTTAGAAAATAAAAATTAAATTATAAAACTCTAGGATATAAAATTCAAATACTTTCAATTTTAAGAGTGTATACTTAAAAAAAAAAAAAAAAAAAAAAAAAAAAAAAAAAAAAAAAAAAAAAAAAAAAAAAAAAAAAAAACCAGACAAAAAACAGTCGGGGTGTCCAAAATAATTTCTCCCACACAAAAAGTGATCACGTGATTCTCAAAAAAAAAAAAAAAAGTGATCATGTATTACGGGGACATCTTGGGGCAAGGAAGAGCCCATTTCCAAGGCCCAAGGTCTTGGGTTGCTTTGAGAGTACCTCTTTTTCATATCTCACTGTTCTGAGAGTGCCCCCCGGGCCCCGAGAGGGTCTAAGACTCAAAAAGTCTCACCAAGAGAGAGAGAGAGAGAGAGAGGGTAAAAACAAAAACAAAAGGGTCATGACACGTGAACACCCTTGATGAGTATTGAGGCTACATATGAATATGATTCTGATTTATGATTCTTTCATTGAAGTGGGACCAGCATAGGTTCTAAAATTTTCAAGTGGGGTCTACCAGGAAAAGGGCAATACTTAGACCAACAGGGACTGTTGGATGTGACCCCTCAAAGCTGTGAACGGATAAGATGGTTTTTTGCAAAAGTGGTTCACGTGGCTTGTGGACCACATGTGGGGTTCTTATCAGCATTACCTATAAAACTGCTTTATGTTACGTGCTGTGTACTCGCTTCATTTTAACGCCCGGTATCGTTTATATTTTTATTGTGAAAACACACATTTTCCTACCATACGTCCCAAACAAACCTTTTTGCAGCTACCATTTGAAGATCAATCAATGTACCACTACCATGCCCACCTTACCTCTTATATCAAGTGTCATGCCAGCTGCCTTCAAAATCTTTGTTTGCCAAAGTGCTTTTCACGTGTAGTTTCAGATATGTAAAAGCATAGTACAATAGGCTTACTCATTTTCTTTCTAAAAAAATAATTCTATCCGTAGATGTTAATATATAACAGTATAAGTATAAGCCAAAAAACTTGTTCATATGAACTAGATGTTGTATTTCAAGCTGATTTTGTTTATTTTTATTTTTTAATCTTAATTTAATTAAGGGTGAATTTGCAAAAAACCACTAATATTACAGATTTACATGTTTGGATGGAAAGAAAAAAAAATGAGGGAAAAAGAGAAATATGAGAAAGGAAAGGATTAGATTTCTTTGATTTGGTTTAACGAGAGAAGAGAAAATGAATTGTCGTGGAGGATGCAATTCCCATGGGACCTACTTTTTTGTTATGAGCTCAAATTGGGCAGTAACAAACTAAGTGCATCCACACTAGTTTGTTTAAATTTTTCTGCTTATTTTACACTAAGAAATTACTTTTTTTATATTTATTTTACACAATTACTTTTACTAAATAATCACATTAAACTATCTATTTTACACTCTGTTTTAATTAAATAATCATTTTAATATTTTTTACCTTTAATTTTTCCCATTCTCTCTCATCCCTTAGGTCTCTTGTTTTCTACATTCTCTTTATTCTCTCCTTCCCTTATCTCAATGTCTCTCCTCTCTTCATCCTCTCATCTCTCAACTCCCTCATCTCAAACATCTTGCTCCTCTTTGCTCTTTTTCAACGCCATCCTCGCCCTTCCTCTCTCTCAATTTGAATTACCATCAACCCACCACTAATTTTTACCTTTTTTCTTAATCTGACCCAGCCAAGATCCCAACGTTTCTCTCTTTCAATCTGATCGGCAACAACACGAAATCACATGTTTTTTGGGTTGAAGCTTTTATCGCTTGATCTCACCCATGACCCAAACACGGGTTTTTGGGTTAAGGTGAAATGGGTCGAGATGAAGTTGGGTTGAGGTGAAACGGTTTTTTGGGTTGAGGCAAAGATTGTACTGCAATTTTCCTTTGAATTTGGGTTAATTTTTTTTTATTATAGTTTAATTTTTTGTTGATTTTGGGTCATTTTTGTGTTAAATTATAAGTTGTTGTGATGGGTTGTGGTGGTGATGGTGGGTGATGCTATGTTGCGGTGGTGGTTGGACAATGGTGGGTGGTCGATCGGTTTTTTCTGGTTTAGAGGAAGAGGGAGAGGGAGAGGGAGAGGGAGAGAAAGAAGTCAAATGAAGAAAAAATAGAGGTGAGAGAAAAAAAATACAAAATAAATGATATGCATAACTACAGTACTCGTGTATATTTACACGGTTACTATAGCAATTGTGTTAATTTACACAACTTTAAACAAGCCGATGTGGAAGAATTTTTGGGTTAAATATACAAATTTGGACGCTTTTTGTATTTTGCATTCATTGGTGTGAATGCTCTAGCAATGGGGAAGAGGGAGAGAAATTCGGTGATTTCAACTTTTATATCTTAAAATTACTAATATATCCCTCATAAATCATAAAGTGTTTTATTATTTATTATAGAGATTAAAGTCTATAAGGACTTGGTGTAAACTTTTTGGTTTATACTTTTAAATAAAGACATGACACATTATCATATTACTAAAACATAAATACATTTGATCACACAGTATAACATCTCAATAAACATCATATTTTAGTTTTTAAATAAATGGTTGATGTGATGTTATTAGGTATAATAAGATATTTCAAGTTTAAGTAAAAAGTTAATGTGACAATTTTTTTTTGAATGGTATAAAATATGAGCTTTATACCCTATTCTTACTAAATTCAGACTCTTTATTTTATGGAGAACAAATATTAAAAAAAAAAAATTCCTTTCATTTCTCTTTGGAAATTAAACAAAGGAAAGATAGAATATTTATCTCTTCTTTCATTTTTCATTTTTCATTTTTCTTTCTTTTCTCTTTATTCATTCTCTTCCTCTTTTTTCTCTCTCTTGCCTCTTCTCAACTACAACCAACTATAGAAAAGTTTATTTATTTACTTTACATAGCCACCTTAACAATATACTCTACATCTCAATCTCCAATTTACAATACACCATATAAAAATAATTTTTTTTTGGTCTCTCATAATGAAGATCAACACAACCCAAATAACCCAACCATCCCAACCCATCATAAAACCCAAAACAGCGCCACCACAACCCACACCTAGAAATCACTGGCAACAAGTAGGAACCCATAACTAACCAACATCCCACAGCCAAGTCTCAATCGAGTAACCCTTGATGCCAAACAACCAACTTATCACCACTAGAACCATCGTGCCAACATCGAGGTCAAGAACTACCACGCATTGGCAAGAACCATTGTGTCAACACCATTGTGATCTATCCCACCAAAGCAAATTGCCACGATCCACAACAAGAGAGGGGAGATAGTGTTGTTTGACTAAATAAGAAGCAATTTGAATTTTTTTACAAGATCTAGTCTTCTAATAGAAGAGCATTGTAGAAATTGCAAAATGCATAGCCGGATGTGAGGGATTTTGCTTCTCTTTTCATCTACAACACCCTCTATAATAGCCAAACTTTTTTTAAAAGATGGAATGAAAATACTTTTGTCCAACAGTAAAAACTTTCCACCTAAAACAACTGAGACTCTAGAAATATTGCCACCACGTACCTCTCACTAATTCAAGCTAAAGGGTTTTTTTTTTTTTTTGTTGTTGAGAGAGAGAGAGAGAGTGAGAGTGTGTGATTGAAGGTGAAAGGTTGGAATCTTGATAGAGGCAATTAGCCGAAATGATAAGTGATTAATTAAGGATACCTAACCCTATGATTTGCGAAATAAAAAGTGAACCGTAAATAATGCCATCCAACATCAGCTTTACATGTGCTAGGTGTCCACTCACGAGTCACGACACGCTTGCAAGTGACCATACTTTGCAAGCCTTCAATATAAGCATAAAATATCTATAGAGACTCATTTCATTTTATTACCAATGCACAATTAACTTATATTTATCTTATCCACCTGTCTGATTTGATTTTGGGCGAAAACATTAAGTGAGACATGGACACACAAAGCAGCATTGGCTAGGGAGTAACCGGTCGGTAGAGCCAGCAACTTCCAACGTGGTTGACTGGAGAAGATCATTCTCTTCTGCTCCTTCCAGCTTCTTCTTTTGTTCCTTTTCTTATTTGCCAACCCATTTCCAGTCTGTAAAATAAAGAAACACGAAATCACAACAACTACTTGAGGTAAGAGATTTAGTCAGAGAAAGAAAACAACTATTTGTTTTCCTGTATTTGTTTCCAATAATTTCATATAACTGATGATAAGTTTGTTGAAGAAGGCACATAGGAATACGTGCTAGAGCCATGTGAGGTTTTTGGTGTACAGGGATGGGTAGCGAAGATCTTTTTAACAATCATTCTTTTCTCAGTCTTTTCTCCAATTAAAAAGTCTTTCTTTTCATTATCTTCTCGTCGCTTCTCTCACTGTAGCTCTCTTTAAAAGTTAAAACCCTATCTCTTCTTTTTCAAAACTAGGAAGGGTATATAACCCTTCATATCAGCTTCTTGTCGTTGAATTTCATTATTTGTTTGTCAAAAAAGTCCAAGTTTTCCGTTCAAGTGAAAAACCAAGTCCTGATATATTTCAGCAGATCACTCAGCTTTGTTTCAGGTACTTCTATAGTTCTATTGTTTTCACTTCCTTTGATTTTTAGTCATAAACTTCAAACTGCAAACCCAGCCTTCAGTTCTGAAACTTCTTCCTGACAAGTTTTTCTTACCATTTGGTCTCTAAAGATCATTATCCAAGTTATAAAAAATCTGTGTTCATGTTCCAAACGACTTTCAAGAATCTGAAACTTTGTGTTTATAATATGTTCTACTTTCTCTTATTCTCATGGCAGCAAAGAACTGAGTTTGCACGGCTTTAATTAGCAAACAAAACTACCGGCATATTGTCTTTGCTCATTAGGTACAAGTTGTGGAAATTTTCGCTCTTCCTTTGTCCTCCCTGAAACTTGAAAACCCACCAACCTGATCTCACTAGACAAAACTACCCTCAAATATATGAGGTGCTCAGTTTCTCTCCTGTCACCAAACTACAATCAACACAACTTACTAATTTAGTGAAGGAAAAAAAAGCATGAACTGACGAAAACACCCATGAAAATATATATCACTTCCTAATCTAGTTGCTCATTAATTACGCATTCCACTTCCAAAAAAACATCACTTTCCAAAGTCCCCAATCCAGTTCATACCATATTAGCAATACCCCACCATCCACATCGCACAAAAACATGTTTACATAGGCGTCTTTTACTCTTGGTTAGGATTCCTTCAAAACGGGTCAGATGAGACAAACCCAATATGTATATGTATAGTAGCTGTCTAACATAGAGTATCCATCTGGACCCGGATATTTCAATTCAAACGCTATCAATAACAAAAGCTACCACTTCTGTTTTTTTTTTTTATACCCTTATCAAGCGAAAATTTTATGTTGTGATAGGTATATAAATATCTCCCTTTGTAATTAATTATTTCATGGTTCAGATTGAATTTTGAAACTATATTTAGTCCCACGACATTTAGAAGTGACGTGTGACATTAGCCTATCACATACAAAGTTTGTACACCATTAGATTCATAAAATAAAATCTTTAATTTGTAAAATAGACCTTTTCCGCGTTTCTAGTTTTATTCTACAACCACATCTCTTCTTCATGTTCATTACTGGTAGAGTAAAACTGTCATAACTATTATTATGAACCATTTGCAGAGATGGAAGAAGAATCTGATAAGCCAACGACTCTGATACCACCATTAACGAGAGACTCACGTGGTTCGCTCGAGGTGTTCAATCCCTCAACCTACTCCACAACCGGGCCAACCGACAACCCAGCTGGTTTCAGTTCCCATCCCACGTGGCAGAACTGGAAAGAGCCACGTGTCAGCATACCGGAACCGCCGGACCACCAGCTCTCCTCCAAGTCCAAGTCCGGCAGAGCCGAAGAAATCACTTCATGGATGGCTCTCAAGGACCCAACTCCACAATCACCACCATCTCAACTGTCACAGCCGCCGCTGACCCAGAAAACCTTGTCTGCATTCATCAACGAAAACACTTCGGTATCGGCCGAACCGGCGGTTACCGATACGGCGGCGGCACAGAGAGCAGCCGAGTGGGGATTGGTTCTGAAAACCGATACGGAGACCGGAAAGCCGCAAGGCGTGTCGGTGAGGAGTTCGGGTGATGAGGCGAGTAATAATAATAATAATAGGGCGGGTACTTCGAGAAGAAACTCGAACAACTCGGTGCGTAGCTCGGGCGATTTATCGGACGATCCGAGAGGGAGCAATAATATTCCGAGAGTTTCGGAGGACTTAAAGAATGCACTATCGACTTTTCAACAAACTTTCGTTGTATCGGATGCAACCAAACCCGATTATCCGATATTGTACGCGAGTGCCGGGTTCTTCAAGATGACTGGTTACACTTCCAAAGAGGTCGTAGGAAGGAACAGGTACATTTTTTTCTTACTATTGCTGATTACTGATTACTATTGCTTTCGCACAAACGACGTATTTTATTCACTTTTTGTTAGGAGATAGTGCGAGATATTTTAAAATTAATTAATTTAATTTTTAAAGCCAATTTAGTTTTGGTTTTTTTTTTTTTAGGAGATAGAATTTCTACCTTCACTTAATCTAAGTATATATGTCTGTCTAGCATAATCTAAGTGTATATATCTGTAAAACTCTCTCTTGGAGACTTGAATTCTGACCCTTGCTCCCACACTCCACAAACATTTATACTTGTGGAGTGACCATCACACCAAGAGTGCGCGGTGATAAAGCTAATTTAGTTCCTAAATATTCTTAATTTTATTAAAAAATTTTATCTTTTTCTATTTTAGGAACTAAGCTGGATTTAGAGATAAATTTACCTTTTTTTTTGCTTTAAATGAATTGGTTTTATTATATATTTAGTTTTAAACTTTGGTTAAGAATTATTTTTTTATTATAATTATAAATATGTAGTTTCACAGTGTTTTGATCTTTAATATTCTCTCATAAGTAGAAACAAAACACTAAAATTAATATACTTGCAATTAACTGCTTGACTAAATTATTAACTTGGTATCTAACTATGGGGGTAGAGTTCAATCTGGATCCTCAAGTATTAATTATGTCAATATATTCTCCCAACTCCCAAGTATTAATTAAAATTGTTTTAATATATAGTCTCTCAACTTTTAAAGTTAAGTCAATTACATCCGTCACTTTCATTAATATTTTAATAAATTAATAAATGGAATATACATTAAAGGGATATTGTGAAAATTGTAAGATTTTCGAAAATCAAGTTAATTTCAGCTATTAACTTTGTTAAAATTTAAATAGAAAGGAAACTCATGAACGACCTGACTTGATTTCAGAGGTTTTAATATTTTCTTTCATAATGATTTTGATTTCAAAAACTAGGAGCCTAACTGAATTTTGATATTTCGAATGAAAATGTTCATGGTATAATATTTATTTTTCTATTTAAAAAAAAAACCAACTAAGATACTAAATTTATACAAGTGTGGATCAAATTAATAAGGGTTCGGTAACCATCTATTTGGAAAAATTTTTATGAAAAATTGAAAAAATTGCCAAAATAATAAATCACTTTTTCAGTTATGCTAACAAGTGCCCTTTTTCGGTTATGCTAACAAGTGCTCTTAGGGTATTGGATAATAATGAATTTTAGAAAAATTTTGATATCACTTTTATTGGAAATGAAAAAAACTGTCAAAATATTAATTTTTTTTTTCACATTTTTTTTTTCTAAATGAATTATTTACCAATTTTCTAAGAGTATTCATTAGTATTTTTATTTATTTTTTTATAAAAAGTTTTTTAATATGGTATATTAATGTATGTCTGGAGGGCATATATTATTAAAATTCAATTAATAATTGTAACAGATAGTACCTACCAACCACCGTATTCGATTTCGAGGCTACCAAACATGTAATTAACTGTTATAACGGTAGTAGAAAAGGGGGTGTTGATAACACAAAATTGGGTGGTCCAGCCGGTTTTTACAGGGTGCAGATACGGACCCAGAGGATGTGGCTAAGATAAGGGAAGCGTTGCAGAGTGGGTCAAGTTACTGTGGAAGATTGCTCAATTACAAGAAGGATGGCACTCCCTTCTGGAATTTACTCACCATTTCACCCATCAAGGACGACACTGGCAAAGTCCTTAAATTTATCGGGTCAGTTTCTTTTCCTTTCTTATTGTTTTTACACACTTTTTTGTCTTTTCTTATTGTTTTTACTCTCTTTTTACGACAGTAGCATTAGTTTGCCGTCCCGTAGCTTAACTAGTTACCATCTCTCGGTATATTTAAAATATTTATGACTTAAATCCACACTCTCTGGTGTAACTATTGAATTAAAAAAAAAAAAAAACAAGAAGGTAAAATGCTGCATAAAATTATATCACTATGTTAGTGTGTAACTCAATGCTTACGATGTACAACAATAATTAGCGTAATAAAATATTAATGGAGAGAAGAAGGAGTTATTAGTCTTGACATTTTGCATGGGACAATGTTTCTCTCCAAACTACTCTTCAAGTTACTCTTATATATTTTTGTTGGATGTGAATTTTAAAAATCTAATAATTGAATTACATATTATTTATGTTCTTAATAGTTAACACACCTGTCAAAGTTTGTTCAAATCGGATGTTATTTACTATTTAAACAATAAACATATTTTTTATACATAATATTTTAATATAAAAATTTGAAATTTAAATAATTGTTTGATGACATAGCTATTGATTCTTAATTTTCTTAATATTTTACAAGTATAAAAGATATAATAATAAAGACAAATTTTAGCTACAAAATTGGTTCTATTACTCAATAAAATAAATTACTAAATATTTTGAAAATATAACTCTTGAATTTTATTTCTTTAAACTCTTAATACACATATCAAATTTTGTGTCCATCGGATATTATCTATTATATGATATATAATTTTATATTTTATGCATAATTTTAAATTACGAAAATTTGCAATTTAAACAATTTATTGATTATATAGCTATTGATCTTTAATTTTTTAGAAAATTTGCAAATATGAATGATATAAGAAGAAAATGTAATTTAATGGTAGATTTGTCAAAATTCACCTCCAACAAAAAGATATTGAGTAAAATTGTAGTTTAAAATTACAACCAATTTTATAGCTAAATTTTGTCATAATAAAAATATGCAATCTAACGTTAAGTTTTCAATATTTACGTCTAATAAAAAGAAAATATAAGAGAAGCTAATAAAAAAAAATATAAGAGAAGTTTAAGATGTTAAGGGTATGTTTGGTAAATGTTTTTTCTCCTTATATTCTGTTTTCAAAAACAATTTTCTATTTTTGAGACAAAAAACTTGTTTGGCAATCCAAAATGGACAGAAAACAAAAACTGTTTTTAAAACTCAATTTATGAAGGAAACTGAAAACATGCAAAGGCTGTTTTTAGTTTCTAATTTTCAAGAGTCAATGAAAATATGTATTTAATTTAATAAATCGATTTCATTTAATGAGTTACCAAGTAACAACATATTTTAGTATTTTTTATTTTTTCTTCAAAAAACTATCTTTTTAATTTCAACTAACAAAACGTGTTTTTATTTTAAAAATACAAGAAAATTATTTTTTCTATATAATCTCAAAAACAAACTTTTAAAAATAGAAAACAAAAACTACCACCAACTTACTTTTTCATTTTGCGTGGGGTTGTTTTAGTGATACTGTGTTAGACTGTTAGTTCTTACTCTCCGGCTTCCAGTTAAACTGTCAGTTCAAATTTGGTTAGATTTTCTCCTCAGTGATTAAAAAACTGAAAAAAGAAATTTACTTTTCCTGGCAACATGGCGGCCACGTCCTCCTTGTTGGCTAGAATTGTCATTTCGACAAATATTCATACATTCAGTTCACTGCCACAATTATTATTATTATTATTTTTTTCACAACCACTTAGGTAATATATAATTATTGATGAATGACAAAAGAGGTATCACTATGGGGCGTATAAACTCATATGAAAATGACCATCCAATCACAATTTATCAATTTAATAAATTGTTAATAAAGTTGGTCCTTAACATTGCTTCTCTTTATATTGTTATTTATATGATTAGAATTTCGACTAAAATGATTGACTTTCTTATTCTCTATTTAGTTTAGGCTTTAGAGATTACTGATAATTTATTACTATAACAGGAAGAGCTACAATTTTTATCCATCTAAACTTTTGAAATAAGTGACATAATATGGTCCATTACAAAATTACAATTAATGCATGGTAAACGTGATATTATTTGCCAAAAGTTTTGTAGTTGAATTGACACCTTCTCATATACAAAATGTTTCGGGAGAAAAGTTTCGAGCTACGAGATTAGACTTGGACATCTTTAGCTGTGAAACTACTCATATTTCTTTTCTTTTTCCCTCTAAATCACTAATATTTTAGTAATAAGACTTATATATACATAGAGCCTTGCTACATGCACCGAATTTTTTTTAAAAATTTTTTTTTTATAAGATAAATCCACATATGCCCTTACAATTCACCTCATGCCCACCACCATACATGAGAAAACCTACCATGCACCCCATATGAGAAGAGGATACATGCACCCAATGCATGGTAATACCACCTCACAATACACAGCAAACAGAGAGTGAAACATTATGCGAAATTTTTTGTGGCTATAGTTTTTGTGTGTATCGTCAAAATGAAAGAAACCTGTGGACTGTAGAGGCAAAACCACCAAAGGCTGGGACAACAAAGATTGCTGGCCGGACAGAATAATCTACTGTCAAAGATTAGCATGATTGATAAATTTGCTAATAATAAAGCACCATACTAACTTTGCTGCATTTGTTTCAGAACATAGCACATGAGAACTGACCAGACCTATGAAAAATAGGGGAGTGGCATCTTGTCTCATGAATGTTAGATATGTCACCCACAACCCCAATAATTGAGGACGACTTTTTTGGCCAACTGGGTCATTCTATGTCATTGTCCATTTGCAAGATTCAATGCTTTGTTGTTTAGCAAAAAAAAAAAAAAAAATTCAATGCTTTGTTTGTGATGAATATTTTCAAACGTGGCCCTAGCTATTTTCGAGTACCGGGCTTGATGGTTTCACTTATTACTAGTACCGTCCAATTTTTGATCGGCGGTGATAGAATATTGGACAGAGAATTATATGTAATCAAGCTTTGAGATGCTTATCTTTGTTTTTGTTCTTGTTTGCTGATTTGACAGAATGCAAGTGGAGGTAAGTAAGCATACAGAAGGGGCCAAGGATAAGATGATGCGTCCCAATGGATTGCCTGAGTCATTGATTCGATATGATGGTATTGCAACTATCCTAGTCCTATTCTACTTTACTGTTTCTTTCTTTCTTTCTTATATATATAGTCAGAAAAAAAACCAATACATGTAGTCTTTCTTTCTTATAATTGATTTGAGCTCATAATTTAGTGTTGGAAAATGGGGCACTTAGTCTAATGAAATTTAAGTTATCATTAAAAGTTACATTACATTCCACATAATATAAAAGTTAAAAGTTAAAACTTGTATTAATATTTTCTCTTCGTTTGTTTTGAAATAAAATATTTTCAAACTTAAAATATTTTATATGTAAAATATTTTCAGGTGTTTGATATATGTAAAATTTTTTAACCAAATACAAAAAAATCGATGGCTTAGCCACATTTTATAAAACATGTTTTATAAAAATTTGTAAAATGTTTTATCTTTAAAGAAGTGATAAAACATTGTACAAATTTTTTAAAAGGATTTTTGGTCCACGGAAAATATTTTACAAATTTAACCATATTTTACATGCCATCTAACACTTGAAAATGTGAAAACATTTTTCGGAAAAATATTTTACTTCAGAGCAATGTCTATTTTTCTTTGTGTTAAATGACTAAACTTTATTATTATTTTTAAAAAAATGACGACACTTTATTAAAAACTTTGGTAAATTACATAATTCCCCTATTATTTGAGTTGTTTTCAAATTAAACCTAAATTGATAAAAGTTTTAAAATTAAACTCAGATAAGTAGTGACTAAAAAATATCTAAATACCAAACAACAAAAAAAACTTCCATGATTTTATGAGACATTTGGTATATCATATAAGAGTTGTGAAATTATATAAATATATTAAAATAATTTACATACTCAAACTTTATTGCTAAAGTTTCAAAAAGTTTATAAAGTAATAATCCAATTAAAATTCTATTACCAAGATTTTTTAGAAATTTAAGATAATTTTATTAGTTTCATAATCTACCATAACTTTTTGTTTTAGTAATAAATTTTGGGTGTAAACATCATGTGATGTTTACACTATGTGACTCACTACATGCATTACAAGGTGTAGACATAATGTTGCCATGTGACCAATTATAAGTACATTAAAATGATTAAAATAGTTATTTTTAAGTGAAACTCTATTGCCAAAATTTAAAATAATCAAAATGCTACTCTAGTTAAAACTCAATTATCAAAAATTTTAAAATATCTAAAAGTGGATTTATTATTTATTTAACTTATTTTTAATCTATCATATATATACTATAAAAACTTAGATTTACACTATATGCATTGGTCAATAAATTAGAAGAATTTATAATATTGATTTTTTTTAGTTGTTATAATGATTATCGATTAAGTTATGCATCGCTTGACCATAGTTTTAGTTTGTACAAAAAAAGTAATTTTTTTTACAAATATCACCTTTGATTTTGGTATGAATGTTAATTTGTTTATTGGACTTTTAATTGAACAATCAACCACCTAATTTTTAGGATTGTGACAAATCAATTTTTTATTTATTAATATTTACATTAAATTTTTAAGAATTTAATCACTTTATGTGAAAATGGTTTTGCAACATTAGGTTTAAGTTAGCTTTTAATCATTTTTTTTTTTGAGGAATAGCATTTAATCACTTGAACATAAAAGAATGTTTGATTTGTACAAATATAATGTTTAGGAGGTTTATTTTTCAAATTTAAAGTTAAATTACAAAATTGATACTCATGACAAAGTCCATGGACGATTTTGCAAGAAAAAAAAAAAAATGTTTTGGCTCGGATTATCAATTACCATATACATAACTTTCTCAAAAAAAAAAAAAAAACCATATACATAATGCTTATTTTGATAGATCGTTGAAAAGTAGCACACATTTGTCTAATGAGTCATTTGGTAATAAAAGGCTGGCCATATATAAGTATAGAGATGGTTAAATAATGCAACAACTCTGTTGGTTATTATAGCTCAAGAATTAGTGTAAACTACAACAATCATTTTTTTTTTTTTTAAACTAAGATATCTGTTTTTTTTTTTTAAGATACTGAACTGAATGAAATCAGTTAATCAAGTCTAGAAAAATTAGTTTCTCAAAAAAAAAAAAAAAAAAAGTCTAGAAAAACTTGATTAAACTGAGATTAAATCTTGATGACAGGAATTTTGAGATCGCTCATGATGTGAAATACTCCATTTGTTTCAATGAAAAAATGGAATCTTGGGAAATGGAGGGATCCATTTGAGTTTGTAATCATAAATCTGCTAAATGGGACACAAGGCCACAAGCAGCCCCCAAAATGAAAGCACAAGCTAACTTCAACTATTCTGAAAAACTACAGATTTTATTTTCTCAACTGGTTTTCCTTAATTTCGCCACAAACATTTTCTAACTTGGTTTCCTAATATGTAATCCAGCAGTAGCCCAAGAAATAAGCATCAGTTTGATTGTAGAGATCAACCAAACTGTAAACAAACTTGTTATTGTTTTGTATCTCTCAATGTCTGTGCATTGATTTATTACCATCAAAGAAATAGTAGCATTTTCATTAGAATATGAGATACTACAAGAATTTTAAGATTGCCAGTATTGGCATAATGTGAGAGGACTAAGAAGGGTAAAAAGGAAGCAAGATGACGGGTGTATTGTCATGCTACTTCCTAAGGTATAATAATTTTGAGAGTGGTAAGGCATAACATTTGCATATTGGTATACAGTTTTGTTTCAAGATGTAATAAGTTTTTCATAATTGTTCAAGATATGCTTCTAAAAAATTAAGTACAATGATTTTAGACTTGATTGAATACTCTAATATGCTGTTTGTTGCAGCTCGTCAGAAAGAAAGAGCTACTAGTTCAGTAACTGAGCTTTTGCAGGCGGTGAAGAGACCTCGTGCATTCAGTGAATCAGCAAATCGTCCCTTCATCCGAAAATCAGGAGGTGGCAGGGAAGAGGAAGTGGAGAGAGCTAATCAAGTTCTAGCAAGGAGAAATTCAGAGAGTGTTGCTCCACCTAGAAGGAACTCACTTGGGGGTCCAAGAATTTCAATGCAGCGTATCAGTGAGTTGCCTGAAAAGAAAGAGAAAAAATCTGGTCGCGGTTCTTTTATGGGGTATAATCTCTTGTTATGAATGACTACTACAACTACTATACTTGCAAATTGTGTTCTCATATTTAACTTACACAATTTTTATCACTGCCTTTGTATAACTTGTGAACTCTTTTTCGTGTTCGCCTTCTATTCATTATTCAGGAAAATTAAGAAAAGTCAACCCAACAGTGATAACTTTGACTCTGAGTTTGCTGTCCACGATGATTGGAGTGATGAAGATGATGATCATGAGAGGCCTGACAGTGATGATGATAACACCAGAAAGAAGGAAATGAGAAAGGGAATTGATCTTGCTACTACACTCGAACGTATCGAGAAAAACTTTGTCATTACTGATCCAAGGCTGCCTGATAATCCCATTGTGAGAATCCTAATTAAAAGTCATCTCTCTTTTGGTCCAACTACGTTATTGTTGATTATGTTGTTTGGATTTCATTTTGCCCATTGGAGATGAAGATTTACGACGTTTAGCGTTTCTTATTTTTCAAAACTTCAGATTTTTGCATCTGATAGCTTCCTAGAGCTTACAGAATATAGTCGTGAAGAAATCCTGGGAAGAAATTGCAGGTGCGCCACAAAACTGTTTAATGTTATGTTTTCAAAATATGAAAAAGAAAAAAAAAAAAAAAAAAACTATTCAGCAGTACCAATACCATACTTTCAAAATGGAATAATAGGGAGTACTCTTCACTCTACTGCATTTTCTTAATCGAAGAAGATTCCACATGCATATATATTTTGTTTGGATTTTACAGGTTTCTACAAGGACCTGAAACTGATCCTGCAACTGTGAGGAAAATTAGAGAGGCCATAGACAACCAAACAGAAGTCACTGTCCAGCTCATTAACTACACGAAGACCGGTGTGCTAAATTTTTGCAATTTATCTACTCTATACACAATCCTTATATGAAATACTGTCTTAAATAACTTTTATCCCCTCCTTAATAAACACCTTCGCCCTCAATTCAGGTAAAAAGTTCTGGAACTTGTTTCATTTGCAACCTATGCGTGACCAAAAGGTACACACAACCTTAAATATTCTTCGCAAGGCATAATGTGATGTCTATGAGACAAATTTTTATCAGAATCTGTACTTGTTAACCAGGGAGAAGTACAATATTTTATTGGGGTACAACTAGATGGTAGTCAGCATGTTGAGCCACTTCGCAACTGTATCCCGGAAGACACTGCAAAAGAGAGTGAAAAACTGGTCTCTATTCTGTTCACATGCTTTTTTTTTTTTTAATATTATTTCTTTCCTATGTTTTTGAATTTCTCTCAGGTGTCAAGCTTATGTAAATGTCAATTTAGAGGTCTAATACTTTAGCATTGAATATGAAAGTTTTCTGCATACAGAATATTAGTTTATTAATATTGTTTCTTTTGTTTGGAAGAATGGAAATTCAAATTTCTTTTATGGCCAAATATGCATGTCGTATATAGTGTCAATTACTAATTATTGGAAATTGGTTGGTTTGCGGTAACAAATTTATTTGTCGTCCACCCTCAGGTCAAATCAACAGCAGAAAATGTTAATGAGGCAGTGAAAGAACTTCCAGATGCCAATTTGGTAATGTCCTACACTTAAACCACATGTTCTGAAAAGCTTTTGGGTGCACAATTATGAGAAGGGATCTTGATATCTGCAGAAACCAGAAGATTTATGGATTAACCATTCCAAGGTAGTTCATCCAAAACCTCATAGGAAGGACACCACCTCTTGGAATGCTATCCGAAAGGTATTTATCCCTGTAAATAGAGTCACTTGATCTTATAATGGCAAAGTTATAAAGTTTTTTTATTATTACTTCTTCAAAATAATTCAGCATTACTGTTAACAAATATAGGGCACAAACTAATGAAATTGAGAAAGTAAAAAGTACCAAGTCACTGCTTCTCAAATTTTTTTTTTTTTCACTTTATAGCACATGCCACATCTGGAATATATGTTCTCCCTTGTCTCCATAAATTATAAATTTAGAAGCTATACTTTAAATTTTCTACATTTGGTTCTGCATGCTATCATTTTGCTAGAAACGTTTGTAATTTATAGGTACATGCACGCATCACATTCAGCACATTTTACTTCACTCAATCTGCACTTTGCAGTCAGTTGATTAACAAGATAAGAATGTGCGATAATTTTTTCTGCATTCCTTGTTATCTTAAGTATTTCAATTTCTGTTCATCTCTTTTCTTGAATATCGTGTATATTTTTTATAGTTTGCTTACATAACCCTTATTTTGCAGATTCTAGATAGTGGAGAGCAGATAGGATTGAAACATTTTCGGCCAATAAAACCCTTGGGATCTGGTGATACTGGGAGGTTTGATCCTTTTTTTCCAATCTCCCCCTTAGTTTTACAGCAATAATAATCCTGGTATATATAATATGAGTCATAGAATATTAATGCCTGGAGACATAATTCGTATGACTGTATACTGTTACAAGTTACAACAAGCCATAGAATAGTAAGATATATATAAACCCCCATGACACCACAATATTAACTTCGACTTGTTTCTGATTCAGAATTGTTCTTTGACTTAACCTGCACTTACTGTGCTATTAGAATGAGGTCAAATCTTTCTTTCACTTCAAAAGCACTGTCAGTAGTATCACCTCAACTGTTTCGACCACGAAACAACTCAATGTAGTGGATGTTCATAACTGGTGTTGCTATACGCTATAAGTTGCGAGTATAAATGGCTGGTTTCAATAACTAAATCTAAGTAGTTTGAGTTAATTATCAGCTACCTAAAATTATTTGTAGGATGAAATTGTTTCTAATTTTGCTGAAAATGTAAGCTGAACTCAAAATTGCTTGGTAATCTTGCTAAGAACTCCTTTAATGATATTTACTTGATTTTTGGTCTGTTGCTGACTTCTTTTCCCCTCTTTTTTATCTTAACTCAAACTTCTATGGGTCGTGGAAAACTTTTGGCTTGTGACTGGCATGACAGTGTGCATTTGGTGGAATTGTGTGGAACTGGCTTGTATTTTGCCATGAAGGCAATGGATAAAGATGTTATGCTCAACCGAAACAAGGTATTAAAATTGATTAAATGCGTATTTCTTTTGCTTTCTTGCTAGAAGTCTAGTATACTTGTCATCACTTCTGCTTGTGACTAAACATGCCCCACCAGAGCCTGTTTTACATTATGTACTATTTTAGCTATGCGGTCTTCTCCTTCAACCCATTTTTTTTTTACCAACTGATTGAATTAGACTTTGAATTTTCAGCTTAACACATGCCCTACATTCTGTCACCCATTCTTTTATGATCCCATCGCATCTACATGTAATTACATAATTGAACTGGAAGATATTACCATATCATCAGGTCTTTTCTTTTACTTTTATAGCTTCAGTCAAAGGGACAGAGAATTTTACAACAAAAAATGAGCCAGCATTCTGATATCAATTTTTTTCCCCTGTATTTCTCTAGATGCTGAGTAATTTTTTATTAGTAATTCATAGATCATTTAGTCACAGCACCCTTCCTTATGTTTTACACAACTCCCTTCCTTCATGTTTCACAGGTGCATAGAGCTTGTGCAGAGAGAGAAATCCTTGACATGTTAGACCACCCTTTTCTTCCGGCACTGTATGCTTCATTTCAGGTTAGAAGTCCTCTATGACTCTTAGTACTGTATGAGACTGTTTTAAATGGAGAAACTGTTATGAGCTGCAGGAGCTAAATTGATTATTTGGTTAACAAGTGTAATAGAAAATTAGTTCTATTGATGGCATTTACTTTGCAGACCAAAACTCATGTTTGTCTGATAACTGATTACTGCCCTGGTGGAGAACTCTTCATGCTTTTGGACAGACAACCCACAAAGGCCTTGAAGGAAGATGCAGTGAGGTAAATTATTTGAAAGATAATTGCAAAACATTCCCAGCCAGATCAAACAGAGAGGAAAGGGCAGATCATAGTGCACAGATGTTTGAGAGCTTTCTATGAGAATATGACAATAGACTCAAATTATTGTTCTTCTAGTTGTGCAATCGGTTCTCTAAGCTTATTCCCTAGCTTATATGTCATATGGAAACTGCTTCAAGATCATATTTTCTTTCCATATCTGAAGTGATCCTGTTGTGATTTTGGGCTAGCAGAAGCAACCACATAAATAACAATATTTAATGTGGTTTGGCTAACTCCAAGCCTATATCAACAGGCAACAGCAACCAACATCCACAATCAATTATTCTCAATCAAAAATCACAAAGTAAACTCACATACTTACATACTCACACAGAAAACACTCACAACATAAAAAAATCTCTCACAAACACAAACTAACTCACAAGAACACAATCCCAAAGCCCTAATACTCTCAGTAACTCTCACACAAGAAAAAAAGAAAAAACATTCAAACTACTCTTTGAAGAACCCACTCCTTGTTCTTCTAAAAGTTTTCTCCTTTCCTCATATGGGAGGACTCTTGGGCAAAAGCCACCAAACCCTTTGCAAAAATGCTTATTTATAAGGTTCCAATTCTATTCATTGATGAACAATGAATACCAATTACTTTTTCAATAAGAAAATTTTCTTCCACACCAAGGAAACCCTTTTTGATCCCCATTCTGTAGTCTTAGTGTCTTAACATTTGGATGCCCAGGTTTTATAAATGAGAGAGAAATTCTTATTCAGCAGTGACTGAGAATCATTTCTAATTATGATGGAAGAAGATGGTAACTTCAGTTCAGTATGTATATACACATTTTTGCTTCCTTCTTCCTCTTCTTCTTCTTCTTCTTCTTTTTATTTTTTTTTAAATTTTTTTGGTGGTGTGTTTGGCCACTCTGATTTGGCTAACTTAAAGTGTTGGTTTTGTGTGTATGTATATGAATTTTTTTATTGTTAGGAGTTTCTGAAGTTAGAAACCGATGAGGGCCTTGCAGTATGAGTACTATAGATCATGTGCTTGCATAAAAACAATTTTTTTTGCATGTATTCACTCTTTCATCGGAGACTTCATGGTAATCTTGAAAGTAAAACTTACACACTAATGTTCTGAGCTTGAGCATGATGTTCAAATTTGTAAATAATACCTAAAAACTATTCAAACAGATTTTGATTAGTACTGTTATAAGTTGCAACTAATTGTTCTGAGAAATGCCCTGTACTGATCACTTAAGAATTGTTGTGTAAACATGAGAATGAAGAATTGTTTTTGTAAACAAATTCATTCTCATGGTAGTTCTTTCTCCGCATTATTTCCTATTAGTCAATCTATCAGGGTCATTATTCCCCTGACTTGTTGCTAAGTTTTATTCTAACTGACATGAAATCATTGATGATCGTAGATTTTATGCTGCGGAGGTAGTCATTGCATTGGAGTACCTTCATTGTCAGGGTAAGCTAATATTCATTTTGTATATCTTCTTTTAAGTATAAGTGATGATTTTCCATAAGTGAAAATTGGAAAACACATTCTCAGTTAACGAGGGATTTGTTGAAGTAACTCTATCTGAGACGGTTGACTAAAATAATACTTTATCCAATAGTTTTCAAATCCCATAATCCAGAGTATTTTTCTTCTCCACATGAGACTGTCAACGTGAACCTACTGATCACTGTGTGAACTTTTCTGTGATGCCTCCTGAAGTTTTTGCTCGTTCGGTCATACCTGCATAATGATATTTCAGATGCACAAATGATTCTAGTTACTACCACTTATGCTACTGAAAGCTTGCCAGCATATTTAATATGCAGTTTCTGATCCAAGTTTTGATGCACGAGTATTTGTGAGTTTAAAAAGTGCGAGTAATGCATACTTGCATCTTCATACTTTTACTGAGTCTCTTTCTGATTTTCTTACAGGGATAATTTACAGGGATTTGAAGCCGGAAAATGTTTTACTCCAGAGCAATGGGCATGTGTCCTTGACAGATTTTGATTTGTCATGTTTGACATCTTGCAAACCACAGGTATTCTAGTTATCAAATCTTGTTTGGCATAAATCTTCTCAGGACAAGGGGAATAGAGATATTTGAAACAAAGGATAATATTTGCATGGATCCAATATATTTTGAGACACATTAGAATATGTATGATGGATTGGTTGTGTTTTTTTGCAGCTTTTGATTCCAACTATAGTTGAAAAGAAGAAGAAAAGGAAAGGTCAACCAAATCCAATTTTTATGGCTGAACCTATGCGAGCATCAAATTCTTTTGTTGGCACTGAGGAGTACATAGCTCCGGTTTGTCAACTTTGAGCATATTTGTTTCTAATATTATTATGGTTGCTGGATTTCAAGATTTGCATGTTGCATATGTTTATCTTGAAGTAATTGCACAAATTGTTGCAGACAAAAATGAATATGCATCTATTGTTGCATTTTGAATTATTTTAGAAGTTCAAGTATTGAAATTTTATGTCGGAAGAGATGTGAAAGAACTCACCAGGAAAACTACACTGCTTTTTCTTTTTTCCTTCTGTTGGAAATAAAACAAAATATTGATGGGCCTTTCCTCAGTTACTCTCACAAATATTCACACACTACTTAGTGTGTAGAAAAGACTCACACTCACAAATTAAATAAAGAGAGAGAGAGTGGAGAGGGAAGAGTTAGAACTCTTTAAAGTTTTGTATTTCTCTTCAACTCTTGCTTAGAATTTGACGGATGAATGGGTTTATATAGTACACCATCCAACCTTTAACTCTCACTACATTTATTTTCTAACTCTTATATTCATAAATCTCACACATAACTTCAATAAACTTCCCACTACATTAACTTATGAAACTCACTTATTTATGAAGGATTAATTACAAACAAGTTTAACTTCTAACATCCCCCCTTAAACTTGTTTTCTTGATTACTCCAAGTAAGGCTCGCAGCTTGTTGAATGTGTCATACTTGAGTGGTTTAGTGAGTATATCTGCAACTTGATCATGTGACTTCACGAACTCAAGATGAACTTCTTTTCTTGCAATACATTCTCGAATAAAATGATACCTTGTGTCGATGTGCTTGCTTCGGTCATGAAAGACTGGATTCTTTGCAAGAGCTAGTGCAGACTTATTGTCCATAAATATCTTCGTAGCTTCTTCTTGAAACATTTGCAACTCTTTCAATAAACTTCTAAGCCACTTTGCATGACAAACAACGGAGGTAGCGACAACGTACTCAGCTTCACAAGTGGAAAGCGTCACGATTGGCTGCTTTTTGGACGTCCATGTAAATGCAGTATTACCCATATAGAATACAAAACCAGTAGTACTCTTTCTATCATCCGTATCTCCGGCCCAATCACTAACACTGTAGCCAACAAGTTTAAAATCTTTAGAGGGTGAATACAACAGTCCATAATTCAGTGTACCTTTTAAATAGCGAAGAATTCTCTTGGCAGTCTTCAAATGAGTCATCTTCGGTGCTTCCATGTAACGACTAACTAGTCCAACGCCAAAAAGAATGTTTGGTCTTGTGCATGTTAGATACCTTAAACTTCCGATCAAACTTTTGAAGAATGTTGAATTAACCTTCTCTTCATTAACATGCTTTGACAACTTCATTCCACATTCTACAGGGGTGCTAACTGGATTGGAATTTAACATCTCAAACTTCTCAAGAATATCATTTGCATAACCTTCTTGGGAAATAAAAATCCCATCCTCCATCTGCTTCACTTCAATGCCAAGATAATAGGCCATAAGTCCAATATCTGTCATTTCAAACTCCTTAGTCATTGCTTTCTTGAAGTCTTCAAACATACTTGGATTGTTGCCTGTAAAAATCAAATCATCTACATACAGACAAACAATTAAGATATCTCCATTTGTATGCACCTTATAATAAAGCGCATGTTCATGTGGGCATTTAAAAAACCCATTAACACAGAAGTATTTGTCAATTCTACTATTCCAAGCTCTTGGTGCTGTTTTAGGCCATATAGAGCTTTCTTTAACTTCAAAACTTTATCTTCTGCCCCTCTACAACATAGCCTATAAGGTACGCTCAACATAAAGTTCTTCCTCAAAGGTAGCCATTCAAAAATGCGGATTTTACATCCATTTGAAACATTCTCCATTGATTCGAGCTGCTAAAGAAATTAGCAATCGTATAGTTTCCAAACGAGCAAGCTGGGCAAATACCTCATCATAATCAACACCTTCTTTGTTGACTATACCCTTACACCAACAATCTTGCTTTGTATCTCTCTACCTCTCCTTTTGCATTCTTTTTCAACTTGTACAACCATTTTACACCAATTGTCTTCTTTCCAGTTGGAAGAGTTGCAAGCTCCCATGTATCATTCTTCTTTATTGCCTTGATCTCTTCATCCATAGCATTTCTCCATTTTTTGTCTCGCACTGCTTCTTCAAATCTGTAGGTTCACAATCGGCAAACGAGACAAAAAAGTGTTACATCATCGGTAATCTCTGTTGAATCATAAAGATCCTGGATACTTCTCATTTTTCTTGGTCTTTCACTAGAACTTCCTTCTAGTAAAGATGATGATGATGGACTTTCATGAATAGGAGATGATGCTGCTGGTGATGGAGGTGGAGTGGTAGGCTCTTCCTGAACTTCATTCGCTTGATCTTCCTCTTTAGATAGAGGAAAGAAATCATACTTCTCCTCTTCTTGGGTACTCCAATCCCATGTGCCTTCTTCGTCGAATTCCACATCTCGACTAACAATGACTTTTCCAGTACTCGGATTATAGAGCTTATAGCCCTTAGAGCTTGGATCATAGCCTTTGATAACTTACTTCTTGCTTTTATCATCTAGCTTGGATCTCTCTTGATCTGGTACATGTGCATATGCAATGCTCCCAAACACACGAAGATGGGAAACTGTAGGCTTCTTCCTACTCCAAGCTTGTTGTGGGGTTTTTCCTTGTACACTTCTTGTGGGGCAACGATTGGACAAATAGATTGCACAATCTATAGCTTCAGCCCAAAATTCTTTAGGCATTTTCTTGCTCTTCAACATGCTTCTGGCCATATTAAGAATTGAGCGATTCTTTCTTTCTGCTACACCATTCTGTTGTGGTGACCTTGGAATTGTTAAAGGGCGGCGAATCCCATTTGCTTCACAAAATTCTTTGAATTCATTTGATGTGAATTCGTCTCCTTTATCAGATCTTAAGGCCTTAATTTCATGACCACTCTGCTTTTCTACAAATGCCTTAAATTTCTTAAATGCACCAAATGCTTCAGATTTCTGCTTCAAAAAATAAACCCATGTTTTTCTACTAAAATCATCAATAAAGAGAAGAAAGTAGTTACTTTTACCAAGTGATGATGGCTTGATAGGTCCACACACATCAGTATGAACAAGTTGCAATGGCTTGGTTGATCTTGTACTAGCTTCTTTTGGAAAGCTTTTCCTTGATTGCTTGCCAAGGAGACATCCTTCACAAAGCTGGTTAGGATGCTCAATGGAAGGCAATCCTCTCACCATCTTCATCTTTGTCAACAACTGTAGTCCTCCAAAGTTTAAATGCCCAAATCTTAGATGCCAAAGCCAAGAAGAATCTTTAAAACAAGCCTTCAGACATCTAATAGCATCAGTTTGAATATTTAACAAGAACATTCTATTTCTTGTCATAGGCACATTAGCTATCACATTATTTCGATGATCCCTTATTAAGCAACTACGCTCTTTCAACTGGATATCATAGTCTTTCTCAAGAAGTTGTCCTAAGCTCAAAATATTAGTTTTCATGCTTGGCACATAATATACATCAGAAATAAATTGATGATCTCCATTCTTTAAACGGATAAGAATTTTACCTACCCCCTTCACTGAAACTTTGGATGAGTCACCAAAGGTAACACTCCCGACCACCGATTCATCAATCTCCATAAACATCTTTTTATTCCCACACATATGGTTGCTAGCACCAGAGTCAAGATACCACGCACCATTTTCTTCTTTGCCTTCTCCTTTGTATGCCAACAACAAAGTCGGCTCCACTTCTTCATTCTTATCTTCAACATAGTTAGCTTTCTCCTCAATAGTGTTAGCGGCATTTTTACATTCAAAAGCATAATGCCCATACTTTTGACAATTATAACATTTGATATTAGACTTATCATACCTTCTTTTATATGGTCTTGAGAAACTTCCTCTTCCATGATCTCTTGTGGATTTTGAACTTTGACCCCTCTCTTCATAATTGTGAGAGTTTTGACCATTTCTTCCTCTAGATCCTCTCCCTCTACCACGTCCATGTCCTCGGCCTCTTTGGCTACTTTCACGCCAACCTTTCTCATTCAAGGTGAGCTTTGCTTGTAGGACTTGCTCCAAAGGCTCTTGCTTCTTCTTATTAAGCCTTTCTTCATGGGCTTGTAATGATCCCATGAGTTGGTCAATGGTCACTGACTCCAAGTCTTTTGATTCCTCAATCGCCACAATGATATAGTCAAACTTAGAAGTTAATGACCGTAGAATTTTTTCTACCACACGGACATCATCCAAGTTCTCACCATATCTCTTCAATTGATTTACAATTGCCAACACCCTTGAAAAATAATCTGAAATAGATTCAGATTCTTTCATGTGCAAACCTTCAAACTCGCCTCTCAATGTTTGAAGACGAACTTTCTTCACTTTATCAACTCCCGTTAGAGAGTTTTTAAGAATCTCCCATGCTTGCTTGGATGAAGTTGCATTTGCAACTTTCTCGAACATAGTTTCATCCAAGCCTTGATAGATCAACGTAAGTGCTTGTTGATCTTTCTTTCGAGCTTTTTGCAAGGCATCCTTTTGGTTTTGGGTCAAAGATTCTTCATCTTGTGACTCCACATAACCTTTCTCCACAATCTCCCACGCATCTTGGGATCCGAGCAACGCCTTCATTCGGATACTCCAATTTTCAAAGTTTTGTTTGGTAAGTCGAGGAAATTGGAATGACACCATCCCATTAGCAATAGCCATTCTCACCACGAACCGATTGGCTCTGATACCACTTTGTTGGAAATAAAACAAAATATTGATGGGCCTTTCCTCAGTTACTCTCACAAATATCCACACACTACTTAGTGTGTAGAAAAGACTCACACTCACAAATTAAATAGAGAGAGAGAGAGTGGAGAGGGAAGAGTTAGAACTCTTTAAAGTTTTGTATTTCTCTTCAACTCTTGCTTAGAATTTGACGGATGAATGGGTTTATATAGTACACCATCCAACCTTTAACTCTCACTACATTTATTTTCTAACTCTTATATTCATAAATTTCACACATAACTTCAATAAACTTCCCACTACATTAACTTATGAAACTCACTTATTTATGAAGGATTAATTACAAACAAGTTTAACTTCTAACACCTTCAACCATCCTCTGCCACATTGTGTTGTTTCTCCAACCTATTGAGACAGTTCTTTCTTGAGGATCATCATTTTCATTTTTTCCTCAACTTAGGTGCCAGGTTCATTTTTTCTGTTATTGAATGACCATTACCTTTCACTTTCTGGCAGGAAATCATAACTGGGGCAGGCCATACTAGTGCGGTGGACTGGTGGGCTCTTGGTAATTTTGTTATTTTATTAATGAAGTGAGGCAACATCATAAATGCATAATTTTGCATCAACAATAGGTTTTCCTACTTGATACACCAGCTTTTTCTTTTTGAAATAACTATGACTCGGGGGGTGGGAATATCAGAAAACAAATGGGAAAAAAAAAACTCCAAACTGTAAAAGCTTAAAGTGAGAAACTAATGGTACTCTTCAAAAAATTTTTACCAAGAAAAAGAATTGACATATGAAATATATTAATGGACTTTTTCAAATGACATCATTTTCTTAGGCATTCTTCTATACGAAATGTTCTACGCATATACACCATTTAGGGGAAAGACAAGGCAAAAGACATTTACAAATATTCTTCAAAAGGATCTTAAATTTCCAGGAAGTATACAGGTGAGATCTTGCTACTAAACTCTTTTCTCCCCATTAATGCTTAATATTATTAAACTGGCATATCATCTTTCTAAAACACCATCTTGAAATTATTCAAACATACAATTATGGATATCATGTGCTTTTTCCTTGACTAAGAAAGGAAAAGGAAAGCAGTTTGCATTAAAGTCCCATGCTTAAGAGTGTCAGTTAGAGGGACAATGAAACCATAAGGACAAAGCATGAAGATTCTAAAGTTTCATTCTAGGTGCTATTGGAACCTGTATAGAAACCTAAAATAGCACGGTGAAAAACATGATCATCTGACTTTGAAGAATGCTCATATCTTCTATTAATTTTATGGATATTCAATTCTTGCCCTTTATGTGGGTTACTCCATTCCATTATTCCTGTCATCATTTGGCTTTAGCATGTGGATTATATTTATCCATCAGTGTTTTAGCTCGTGATAAGATTGTCAATTTGACTAGTTTATGACATACTTTGCATGATTGTGAAATTAATCTTTTGGGAAAGGATAAAGAAAAGGGGGTTTCAAGGAAAACAATTAATAAAAGCAAAAAAGAAATACTTATATATGCTTCAGGGCATTTGGAGAAGTCTTCCTAAATCATTGAGAGCATTTGATTTAGTAGAAGCAGAGTTATGCAAAGAAACCAAAACATCACACTACATACATTTTATTTGATGTCTGCTCCAAAAATTTCTCTTTACCAAACTTCAGTCCCAGCTATAGACATTGTGCATGAATGTGGAAACTAACTTAAGGTGCATACAAATACTATGGTTAGAAAGCAAAATTTAAGGCTTGGTGTTGAGAGAATTTGGTCTATTGCAGGTAAGTTTCCATGCAAAGCAGTTAATGTACCGATTGTTGCACAGAGATCCCAAAAACAGATTGGGTTCTCGGGAAGGAGCAGATGAAATTAAGCGTCACCCATTTTTCCGGGGTGTCAATTGGGCTCTAGTTCGCTGTATGGTAAGATCATAAACATTTAGAGGCATGAAGTATAACTGCTGGTTAATGGATTCAGGAGATTTTAAACTAAGTTGGATAGTGCTAGCTGTTCTCTAATTTCCATATTTGTATTTTCTTTGATAGGAATTAATTACTAACATAGATATATATATATATATATTTCCAGAACCCTCCTGAACTTGATGCTCCACTCTTTGGAACAACTGAAGCTGAGAAGGAAGCCAAAATTGTGAATCCGGAATTAGAGGACCTTCAGACGAATATTTTTTAATAGGTTTCGTCTGTGCTATATCATGATAAATGTGTCTCCATTTTTCGTTGGTCTTATTAATTACCAGTTCTTTGTTATCTGCTTCAAGAATGGAAACACAGATAGAGGTTCTCAAGGGCTCCTTGTTCTATTGGGGTGGAGTTGGATTTTAATTAGCCGGTGTTTGGAAGCAGCTATAAGGAGGGAATTAAGGTTCAATTGTATCCTATGTAATTAATGCATAGTGTAATTTAATCCCAGTTGGTTTGAACTAAAATTTTTTGTCTAACTTGAATTATTCAACTTCTCTCTCTCTCTCATGCTTTCCCTTGCCAATATATATTCTTCATTGTATTTTGGTTTGTTCATCAATCAACGCGTCTCAATTTCTCAACCATGCAGAAATAAAAATGACAACTTTCCTAACCTGAATACTTGTCCAAAAAATCATGGTTTCAAATACAGCATGCCATCCAAGAGAATCAATATATGTACATGGTTTGTTATGATTAAGATAGGCCTATCCAAAACTGTGAAAACAGTTTTCTTCCGGAAAAAAAGATTCCTTGTCCATCCGTATATGCCTGTAAACTCATTAATGCTGCGAAATATTATATGCACAATGAAGTGTATTGCTTCTGTCCTCAAAAGCCTCCTAGAAAATCATTGCAGTTTGTCTCTTGCAAAGCTTCTCACATAGTCACATGATCTCTAATCCCCAACAAACAGTATAGCAGAACATCATTTAATGGCTCTAGCTAGTACGTACTTTGATTTCCTCTTTAAGTTTGTCGGCAGTTTGAATAATCATGCAATCCAAACTCTCCTTCACGTGTCAAAATCTTTGTAAATGCAGTATGCCGTACCATCTCAGGCAATATCACCTCATACATCAGAGAGGGGAGAGGTGTCATATGGGTTTACATCTCCTTTATCAGAGCCACGAGAGATAACATTTGATTTGCATAACCCAACAATACCACCCTACAATCAGGGCCGGCTCTATTACGAAAGCGAATGATGCGGCTGTTCAAGGACCCTGAGGGCCCTCAAGTAAAAAAAGACTTCTAAATTTTAACTAGAGTAATTTTTTTATCCTAAAAGTATTAATTAAGCACAAATATAAGTTAATAAATAAAATAAAATAATATTTTTATCAAATGAAATATAAAGAAAAAGAGAGAAAAATATTACGTCCACAATATTTTTCATAACAAATTTTAAGTGACAGACTGTTATTGGTTGGCAAAAAAATCATTTTAGTAGCGGGTTAAAATTAAAACCAGTAACAATTTAATACTTAGGATTTATTGTGAAAATATTAGAAAAAAAAAGCAATATACAAAATTTTACAATATTTTTCACAACAATTGAGTTGACAAACTTTTACTTGTTTTTATCTATACCTATCATAAATATCATATTTTTATTACTACCAATCTGCCACATCAAAGACTATGAAAAGATGTCAATTTTTTTTTTGTGTTTATAGATTTTTTGAAAGAAAAAAAAAAATCTATGTGGCTAATTAGTAGTTTTGTATCTAAAACAAGATGATAAAATCTAAGTAATATTAAATTTTTTTCTCAAAAAAATTCATATTAAAATATATAAAAAGTTTCAAATCACCTAAGCCGCTCCTGCCTAAAATTACATACATTAGCCCTATGCGATCGTCCATGTCATCTTGCTGTTTGTCATAATCATTGTGATATCAACTTGCACAGGTACTCTCTCAAGAAAATCACAAATTTTGCAATTATTGTTAGCGCGCGCGTTAGATTAGATCAAACATTTCCTCCCCGTTAAAAATTACATACATTTTATGATTCATATTAAAAATGTTATAAATTTAAAAAAGTAAAATTTTAAATCACGTGACAGTTCTTATACATATTTGAACCGTGAAATACACTCTCGGTCTCTCCATTCTTATTATTAGTCCTCCAAGACCTACATATTTGCTTTTCGCTTGTCTGATAATGAAGTTGCTGAATCCTGATTAGTGATTACAGTAGTAGGCCAATCAAAAGTCTTGAGACAGCTGTTTAGGTCAAAGGTGGAGACCACTCGTACCAGTAAGATGCAACACATGATGGAGATTAGTATTATTGGCGTGCAACTGTGCAAGTGCAACAGCACCTAGGACCAAGCCCTGTAAGCACTGTCAACTCCACAAATAGTGCAACCGAACCCCATAATTAAAACCTCCCCAAAAACCCTGTTAAAATTCGATACATCATCTAATTATATAATTAAAATATACAAAAATAGCAATCTAAATAAGGGAAAATGTTGCTGCACATCACCTGTATAACACGGTCTTATACACATCTCAAAAAAAAAAAAAAAAAAAAAAAAAAACCTAAAATCGTACCTTGAAATCACAATTGGAGACTGTTTTAGTTGTTTTTTTTTTTTTTTGGTGAATATAAAATTGTGTAAAATAGTTACTGATTTAACAATGATCCTAAACCCATAAAAAGCATCCAAAGACTGGGGTCTATCTTTGCAGTAGTTATGCACGTGGATGCAATCATCCAGTCTCTCCCTGCATTTCTTTTTTCCTAAGCAACTGTGTATATTACCTTTTCCAGTCTAGGTAAATATAATAAAAATAAATTTTCATTTTTTTATTTTATTTTATAAAACAAACACACTTCTGACAGATCCAAAAACCCCCCACACTTTCTTGGATTCCCTTTTCCACTCTCTCTGCTCTCTACTCTACTTTCCCGGGAAAAAAAAAGAAAAGAAAAAACTTTTCTTGGATCTAAAATTTCTCTTTCTTTCTTTCTTTCTCCTCCATTGCCTTCCCACTTCAATTCTGAACAAAAAAACTCTCACTTCTGCTCTCTCTCTCTCTCTCTCTGTTTAATTTCCGAGAAACTTTCATTTCATTCATTTTCCCTCTCTAACTTTCCCGAGAAAATTCCAATCTCTGTTGCTTCCCTCTCTCTCTCTAAAGATTGAATGGCGGCGGCGGCGGCGGAGAACGCATTGAAATCAAGAGAGGTATCGGCGATGATAAAGCAAGGCTTCATCTCAGACCACCACACGCTCTCGTTTTCACCTTCTAGACTACCACCTCCACCGCAAACCACAAATTCCTTTCCTAGGGTTTACTCTCCTTCCTCTTCTCCACCACCACAACCACAACCACAACCAAAGCCAACACCTCCGACTCAGTCCTACTCTCAATCTCAGTCTCAAACTCTCTACGAGATGATGTCGGAGGAGCAACACCGCGAGTCCAAGCTCTCCGACGACAGACGGCGCAAGCTCCACCTCCGCGTTTCGAAAATCCTCGACGAAACGCAGACGAGGACGACGTCGTTCCGAGACCGAAACGGCACGGACGGTTCGGGGTTCGGTTTCGGAATCGGAAGCGGCGGGGACGTGAAGGTGTCGGTGGTTGGGAGGGACGGGTTTCGAGTGACGATGGAAATGCACAAGAGCGTGTTGGAAGAGAAGAGCCGATTCTTCGACGAGAAGATAGGGGTGGCTCACTACGTCGAGATCAGCGACTGTGATGACGTGGAAGTCTACGTGGAAACCCTAGTCTTGATGTACTGTGATGACTTCAACTTGAAGAAGAGGTTGATGGGCGAAGACGTGTCCAAGATTTTGGCTGTGCTCAAGGTAACCAACCGTATTATATTAACTAACTGCAATTACCATTTTCATATTAATGTAGTTTATAAATTGATGTGACAACTTTAATAAGATAATAAATGAATATTTGATTTTTATTTTTTATTTTATTTTTAGGATCAGTGACCCGCCAATCTGTTTTTTAAGAGTAAAACTACAAATTTCATAATTGCTAAATTGGCATGGTATTATGGATTCTAATGTGGTATGTTGTAAGATATGTTATAATCAATTGCTAAGGTGGTATGGTCAATGTTGTGATTGGTATTAATAAAAGTGGTAGCTAAGGTGGCATGGTGTGATTGGTGTAAATAAAAGTGGTATATAGTTAACATATATGAAAGTGATATAATTCTGATCACAATTTGTTATGTGGAATGTAAAAAAAATAAATGAAAAAAAAAAAAGGAAAAGTTAACAATACTCTAAAGGCATCAATTTAAGAAATATTTTTTTCTCTTTTATGGAAAAAGAAAAGGATAATTTTTTTTTGACAACTTTTTATATTTCTCATAAAAATAATGTAAGTGCACAATTGCACCTGGACCCAAAGACAATTATGGGCTCAGGCCTAATGAACTTTAAACAATGAAATTTGTAGAGTGTGGACTTCAAATCTAGATTAGAGATACTGAGAACTTGATAACAGATTATGGTGTGCAAACACTTGTAAATAATGAATGATAATTGCAGATGGACCTCCTCGGATGTGAGCCGATAACTACTTTTGTATTATTTCTCTTTCTTTCTTAAAGATTACAATTCTTTTCCCCCCACTTGGTTACAGACTGTCCCCTAAATACTTCTTTTCCTGATGTTTTATCCACGTGTTGCTCAAATTCCCTCCCCTTCTAGATATTTCTTCTCTTAGTGCCTTTAACCAGAAGTTTCAGTTCTACTGTTCAGGGGTTACTTTCCCATTAATGCGGCCAGGGAGGTAGGTGCAGAGTCTTTAATGTGGAGGTGGCAGCTTTTGCTCATGATATTTTTCTAACATCGGTGTATCTAGAAGGTTCAGGGTTTCCCCTCTTAACCAACAGTATTTCCGGAATTCTGCCTTGACCTTCGTAGTAAATCTCCGAGTTCTCTTGGGTCTGTTCGAGGAGAAACTCATCCTCGGATGTGTTCTTGAACCCTCGGCGTATGGGCCGATTCGTAGTACTAACAAATTCTTAGCTCAAGAACAGATCGGCCCTCCTTGCTAGAGCCCAAAGGCCGAAATGCCCGCTTAGGTCCTTTTACTCCCCACAAATAATATCAAACCTAAAATAATATATAAAAAAGTGAAAATTTTGTGTACCTATCTTTTGTACGTGGTTTCTAAGTAAATTTCTGAAGGGATATTTGATTTTGGGGTGCTGATGGCTATGTTTGTGGGGTATGGCACGACACAGCAATATGAGCAATTTCTGAAAAAATATAACATGAAATGGCTGGTATAGCACCAATATGACGCCGGTATGACATAGGTACCACACCTTAAATGAAGTGTCCTTGCTTCTTAGGTTGTACCAAGAAAAGGGAAGCACTTAGAATTGCCTAGAGACCTGTCTTATGAAGTGGAGGTTTTTGGTTTGTATGTAACTTTAGCGTGTTGTGACTTGGCTAATACTTGAACATGTGCAATCCTTCCATCTCAAAGGTAGCAAATAATTACAGGGATAAATTCCTAGGAAGGTTTGGTTTTACATATACCATGTAATTGTTAGGACCCAATACCTCATGGTAGGAATCTTGAGACATAAGGACCATTAGACTAACCCCTTGTGGTTGTGAAATGCTGTCATATGAATTAAGAAGCTAGAGCGTATTCAGTTTGTGGGAGGCAAGGTTGAGTCCACTACTTTCAGTTTGATGTGAATGGTGATTTAGATATGGGTGGATTGGTTCTAATACTTTGTTTTTTGTGCTGATATTGTTGCTGGAAATTGAAGAAAATGGAGTGGAGTTATATTTGCTTGTTTGTTTGTAGATGATTTCATTTTGTTTTTCAAAGGAATTGGGTCTAGCTTTGTTTAAGGGTTTGGCTTTAAGAAGTGTTAAATCAGGACACTTCAAGTTATATGATCACTTCGCCCCTTCCTCCCCGTCCCCCTTCTCTCTCTCAAAAAGAAGAAAAGGGAATTGAAAGGTTCTCATTTGGTACTGGACCAGAAAGGACGAATCTGTAACTTGGAATGTTGAATTTTACCTTTTATGGATCCTTCAGGGACTAAAATCTTCATTAATATGAATTAGATTCATTTTAATGGCATAGCATGTTGAGCCTTTTCTTGTTGCCAAACAAAGCTACATAGAAGATACAATTCAAAACTTAGATTACTTGTGATTTTCATTGATAATTTTGGAAAGGAGGAGAAGAATAATTTTGAAATGTGGGAACATCCTATAATCTTTATTTCTGTGTCTCAACAGTTCATAGACTAAAACAGTACTGTATATAAACTTCAAGCTTTATGTATTCTCCTTTCAGTGGCTATGAAGAAAGTACCGTCCATAAGATTTAAACTTTTTATTGATTCTCAGAAAAACAAGAAAGCAAGGCACCGTCCTTTTGCTTTTGCAAATTCAAACTGCTTATACCATGTTCATATCATCTGAATATGGGACTGTAAAATCTCTCTTTAGTTTTTTCCTCACTGCGGTTTTTTTTTGAGGAAGACCTCACTGAGTTTGTTGTAGTGAAATATTTGTAGGTATCTGCAGCTATCATGTTTGAAGCTGGGATTATATCATGCTTAGAGTATTTGGAAGCCATACCATGGTCTGAGGATGAAGAGGAAAAAGTCATATCTCACCTCAATAAACTTGAGCTTAATGACTCTGTCACCGAAGTTCTGCTGAGGGTATCATCTGAACCTTCTACTTCTACAAGAGCTGATGACATCTTCTTGAGATTGCTGACTGGTGTTCTGCTAGCAAAAGATGATAAAGCTCGTCGAGAAATGAAATCTCTGATTTCTCGATTACTAAGAGAAGATGCAACCAGTGAGAGCAACAGGCTTGATGTCTCAAAGGATGTTCTTTATCATCTTTGCCATAGATGTCTTAGTTCTCTTAGACTATGCTTATCTGACGCTACAGCTGTGGATGAGAATCGAGATCGAGGGGTTTTAATGGGTGAAATAGCTCGAGAGGCTGACAATATGCAATGGATTGTGGATATTCTAATTGATAAAAAAATGGGAGATGAATTTGTGAAACTATGGGCAGATCAGAAGGAGCTTGCAATTCTCCATTCAAAACTTCCCATCATGTACAGGCATGAAATCAGCAGAATCACTGCACAAATTTGTATTGCTATTGGGAGAGGACATATCTTGGTGCCCAAAGACACCCGATTTTCTTTACTGTCCACATGGCTGGAAGCCCTTTATGAAGACTTTGGATGGATGAGAAGGGCTTCTAGATCAGTCGATAAGAAACTGGTTGAAGACGGCTTAAGCCAAACAATTCTTACACTGCCATTGCCGCAGCAACAGGCTATCTTGCTTAAGTGGTTTGATCGATTTCTTAACAAAGGAGATGACTGCCCCAATATTCAGAGGGCATTTGAAGTTTGGTGGAGAAGAGCCTTCATCAGACAATTTGCAGCTGAGCAGGACACTTCCCAGTTGCAAATTACTGTTTGTGATTATCCAAATTAAAAGGTTTGTTCCCCGTGTCAAAAAAAAAAAAAAAAGAAGCCCAGACCACGTGTGTACATAAGAAATGACAATTTTTTTGCTTGTCAGCCGAGTCTTTTTCTGCTTTAATCCATTTTGATTTCTGATTTTCTTTATAGAGAAAAAAGAATATCTGAAAGATGCAGTGTTATATAGAACAGTTTATGGTGAGAGCCCTGGAAACTAGTGAAAAATGTATAATGATTAATGATGCAAATCTATGCCTTGAGGTTTTGTTTGAGCTCCATTATGGCTTTGCCGTGGTTGCACATTAGAAAATAAAGGTTAATAGTCCATAATCGTTGGATGATGATGTCGCTAGTTTTTTTTAAGCAGGAAGTACACAGAAATATTAATTTTAATTTAGTTTATTGAGTTTTACAGTCATTTGTATGTTTTTTGGTTAATTATATTTTAGATATCGGTAGTTAATTATATTTATAAGTAATGTTATATAATTTCTAGAGTCAAGTGTTTTTGTAATTTAATAATTGAGATTTTTCAAGTCATTTTGAACTAGGTTTGTTTAGTCAATTAGAATTAGAATTAGGGTTTCCTATATAATTATAATATTGTAATCCTAGCAAAATAGATTATCTCGAGATTCTCATAATGACTTGGTACTAATTTCGCCCAAATTCTAATTGTTGATTAGTAGAGATTCTCCTTTGCTTTGTGCTAACTCCAAACAAACCTAGGAATTGACTCTTATGTTATCTTTTATTTTTTGTAGCTTATGTAATTTTTTAGACTTCAGAGATTTATTTTAAATTTTTTTTTAAAAATTAGGTTATTAATTGACATGGCATAAATTAAATTGATATGACATGATTTACTACTCTGATATGCTCTACTAATATACTCCCAACAAAGCTGAATTTATCTAGGTGTGTTCCAAATATTGATGTAAATTGTCCATTGTGTAATTTTGAACCTAAATATTCTCTTCATTTGTTTACTTGTTGCCAAGTAGCTCAAATTTTGTGGTTTGGTTGTGGCTAGGTTCTAAGAATGTTGAACATTTCATTCTCTGACCCATACTAGTCTTCTACATTAGATCACTGTTTTCAGAACCGGACGAGACCGAGGGGTCGGACCGTGAAAACTGGAAACCGGGATGAAAATCGGTTTTTTAAGCATAAAGAATCGTATTTTTAGCTAATTTCATGAACCTTTAAAACCGGAGTTAGATCGCATGAACCGGTATCAAGAACCGAACAGTCCAACCCCTTAGCATATATATATATATATATATATATATATATATATATATTTTTTTTTTTTTATAAAAACAACTTAATACAATTTTATTCTACTTAATTAAATTATCCATCTCTTACAAGAAATAAAAAAAAAATTATAATTAAAATCCTTCAAAGATATTCAACTTTACTTCAAAAATTAATCATAAATTTTAATGTTTTCATGGTTATTATTTTATTTTATTAACTTTCTTATTTAATTATTAAATATATGCTTAAAAATCATTAAATTTTCCTCACATATATAGATATATTAGTCAATTTTGCTAGTTTTATAAATTTAATATCTATATTTAGGCTTTAATTAATTATTAAATTAATTATGACATCATCACGGTTCGACCTCGGTTCAACTTCGGTTTAACTTCGGTTCAACCTCAATTCGACCTAAAAAACCTTGAACCTCTCCCTTTTACGATTCAATGAACGATTTAAGTTTCAAAACCTTGCATTGGATAAAGGACCCTTAGGGTCCATTTAGAATTCGCTTATTTTGTTAAAATTGAAATTTTTTTATTGAAAGTACTATAGATAAAAGTCAAAGTTAGTTGAAAATAGTACAATAAGACCTATGAATAGTATCAAAAAGTGCAATGGGACCTATAAATAGTAGTAAAAATAAGTTAAATAGTAAAATAAGTTAATAAAAATAATTTTTGTTAAACAAACACTTAGGCTGAGTTTGGATACAGTGGCCAGCGTCCAGCGTCCACGATTCTGCGTTTTTTTTTTTTTTCCTTCCCAGCCGCATATGTTGACCAAGTCTTCCGTGAACAGTGCATTTGTGCACTGTTCACGGACCCACAAATTTTACTTTTCAGCCACTTTTTCATTAAAAATGGGTCCCGCGGTACTATTCACACATTTTAAAATTATTTTGTTACAGTGTTTTCAGTTTTCAGCAATAAGCTCTATCCAAACGGACCCTTATTATGACACCTGAGGATGAGAGGTCCCCCTAGTATCCAATTATCACGCTTCTCATGCATTTAAATAGTCATTTACCACCAATCTGAAAAGCTTTCCAAATATGAGATGAAGTTTTAGAGGAGTGGATATCCATTAGGGTGTTATTGGGAAAGTACTGGGCTTTAAGGAATTTGGCTCATAGAGTGTCTGGATTTGTCCATAAATGCCAAGCTTGGTTCATAAGTAGAGCTAGGTTCCTAGGTCTAGCGGTAACAATATCAAGACCTCCACCCTCTTTGGGTTTTGTGATCACTTCTCAAGATATTGTATGACGAGTGCGATGATGGGTAGAGTCTCCCCACAAAAACTACGATTTAATATATTTATCTCTTTACAAGTTTTTCCAGGAAGTAAAGTAGTTCAAATGGAATAAATAGGAATTGTATTTGTTGTGGATTTAATCAACATAACTTTCCCAGCTACAGATAAGTACCTAGTTTGCCATCCTTCAATATTTTTTTTTTCTAATTTTATTAATAATAAATTGGTACAAGCTTGCCCTCCATTATTACGAACAATGACACCGATGCCCGCCAAACTTGAGCGACGAAATACCGCGGCATCAAAATTTACCTTGAAGCAATGAGGATCCGGAGGGCACCATTGCTGCATGGGAGGTAAAACGGGGTGGGACAGGCTCCTCGGTCTGAGCTTGAAGAAACTCTTGCAGATAACTCCCTGCTTTACTGCATATGCTAGACATGGGAAGAGGAGGGCAACCAAATTGGATTGCATTATGCCTATTCCAAAGGAATCACTCAATGATCACAAAAATCTCTGCTCTAAACTCCTCTCTGCTAAACACAAGTAGCTCATTGAAGGAGTTGGGATGTGGCAGTGCAGTTTGGTGAAACCATTCCAACGAAGACCAAACTCGTGAAATGACTTCACAAGACCAAACCGCATGAAGAGAATCTTCAGGAAGAGCATTACACAGTGCACAGCTTGCACAAAGGACAATGTGACGCCGATGAAGGTTCACCATTGTTGGCAGAGCATTATTACAGATTCTCCACACAAAATGCTTTATTTTGTTGGGGACCCGAAGCTACCAAATGCCCTTCCAAAATTTTTTCTGGACTTTTGGATTAGAGCCACCTGAACTAGAAGATGTATCACAGGAAACCAACATTTTATAAGCACTACAAGTAGTGAACATACCAGACGGCGTGTGTGCCCAAATAATGCGATCATTGGGGCATCAAATGCTCAAGGGAATTCCTAAAATAATATCAGCTTCATGGGGCAAAAACATTTGCTGCACAGCCTCTGTTTTCCACGCTACTCTGTCCTGATCAATCAAGGAACTAACTTTCGCAGCCGAAGCTAAAGAAGGAAGGTGTGAGATGACTAAACAATTTGCACGTCCAGGCAGCCACCTATCCTCAATTCGCACAGCCTCCCCTGTCCCTATGCGCCAAACCATCCCTTTTCAAATCACATCTCTAGCATCAATTATACTCTTCCATGCGTAAGACCCTGAACTTGAATATTTTGCATCTAAGATGGAGCAATCTGGAAAAAACCGAGCCTTAAAAACTTGATGACAAAGAGAATTAGAATTATTAATCAATCTCCACACTTGTTTAGCCAATAAAGCATCATTAAATATTTCGATTTCTTTGAACCCTATTCCACCAACTTCTTTAGCTTCACATAATCGCTCCCATATTACCCAATGAGTTTTCCGATGCTCTCCACTATACCCCCACCAAAATTTGCAAATCATGACTTCTAACTCCCTAACAAGCCCCTTAGGGAGTTTAAAGCAACTTATGGTATAAGTCGGTATCGTCTAAATTATTGACTTGATCAGAACTTCCCTACCTGCCTGAGACAAGAGTTTTTCTTTCCACCATTGGAGCTTTTTCTACACCCTTTCTTTGATGTAGATGAAACTTTGTTTTTTTGCCCTACCCACCAACGCCGGCAAACCTAAATACTTTTCAAACTGGCGGATAGATGGGACACCTAAAACCTGTTGAATCTGGACCTGTACCTCATGAGGGGTGTTAGAGCTAAAAAATATATTAGTTTTCTCACGATTAATTTTCTGGCCTGAACCCCTCTCATAGATAGCTAGAATATCAAGAATTTTTTGACACTCTGCTTCTTTAGCACTGCAAAATAACACACTATCATTTGCAAAAAATAAATGTGAGACTTTTGGGCCATTCCTACAGATAGCCACCCCCCAAATATGCCCTCCACTTCAGTTTTATTCAACAATTTTTGCAATCCCATGGCACACATAAGGAAAAGGTAAGGCGATAGAGGATCACCTTGGCAAAGACCACGACTAGGTTTGATATTACCAACAGGTTGCCCATTAAGAAGAACAGAATAGGAAACCGAACTGATGCAAGACATGATAAGACTGACCATCCTTTCCCTAAGCCCAAGATGCCTCATAGCTTGCTCCAAGAATTCCCATTCGACCCTATCATAGGCCTTACTCATATCAAGCTTAAGCACCATTTGACCCACCTTCCCATTTGTTTTTCTTTTAAGATAATGAAGAGTTTTAAAGGCCACAAGTACATTATCCGAGATAAGCCTACCCGATAAGAATGCACTTTGAGATTCCAGAATAGCACTAGCTAGGAATTTTTTCAGCTGGTTCACCAATACCTTAGAAATCAATTTATAGACTACATTACACAAGCTAATGGGACGAAAATCAGCAACTCTTTTTGGGTGTTTTACTTTTGGAATTAGGGCAATAAAGTGGAATTAAGTGACTCTGGCACCACATCGGAATTAAGAGCATTAAGAACCATAGACGTTATATCTCCACCCACAATATGCCAACAAGACTTGCAAAAAATAGGGGACATTCCATCAGGTCCAGGTGTAGTAAGTGAAGCCATTTGGTCAAGAGCGAACCTAACCTCATTAGCATGGAAGTTTCGGCCAAGCATCCCAACATCCTCCTTAGATATGGCCCGGTGAATGCCACTCAGAATGTCAACAAAACCTGAAGGATTGGATGTGGTATAGATGTCCTTGAAATAATTTTCAATAATACCACCCATTCAGCTCTCATCTTCCCTACATTCCCCATCACTATCCTCCAAACCAACAATGAAGTTTCGACGATTCCTTTGATTTACCCTACAATGGAAAAACCGTGAGTTGCTATCTCCTTCCTTAAGCCAAGCATTCCAGGAACGCTGCTTCCACATGCATTCTTCCCTATTTTTCAACCTTTGGATCTCTTCCTACAACATATAAATGCTCCTCGGGTTATTTCTATAACTGCCACATTCTTCAGCTTCTTTCAACTTTTTAAGCTTCTTATTTAAGGAATTATGGACATGCCCAAAACATTTTTTGTCCCACACCTTCAAATTGAGTTGACTAGCCACGATCTTTTGATGAAAGCTCCAAACCGATTCAGATACAACTTGTTCACCCCAAGAATCTTTAATCACTGATTCACAAGATAAATCTTTTAGCCACATTGCTTTAAACCGAAATGGTTTGCCTTTCCTATAGAATCGCTTGAATTTAGAGTCTGAACAAAGCAACAACGGTTTATGGTCGGAATGGAAAGCATCTAAATGATGAATACGGGAAGTGGGAAACCACAAAATCCAATCAATGACAGCTACACCTCTTTCTAGCCAAATCCAGGTATTTTGATCACCCGGTCTACAGTTACACAAAGTGAAAGGGTAACCATTGAAGCCAAGATTTTTCAGTCTACAATAGTCCAAAGCATCCTTGAAACTCTGCATTTGTCGCTCCGGTCTATCCAATCATCCTAGTTTCTCATCTGCAAACAAAATTTCATTGAAGTCACCCACGCAAACCCAAGGCAAAGATGAATGGTGGCACAAATCTCAAAGTAAAGACCAGGAGTTTCGTCACCCACTCCTTGGTTGATAAAAGGATCAATGTGATGATTGGAAAAAGATTGAACATCCACATCAAAAATCCGATTTCCAATACAAAGCAAGACCACCACTTGAATTGACATAAGGAACAAAGAAAAGGTTAGTAAAGTGTATCTTTCTACCAACTCTTTCTAAAGTAGATTTATCAGTTTTGGTTTCCATTAAGAAAACCAACTTGGGATCTTTTGTAGTCACTAGGGCAACTACTTCATCCTCTGTCTGTGGGTTCCCAAGCCCACGACAGTTTTAGCTAAGGCAATTCATTGTGACCGGTGGTGCACGGACATCAACCACCTTTGAAATTTGGTCATCCTCCTGACTACCATAGTCCATGCATTGCTTCTTTCCCTCTATCTGTACGTCTATCTCCATGCACATACCATGTTTCCCAAAATCATTTTTCTCCCTCTTAGACTTGGTCCCACTAACCACTTTAGTCCCTTGCACATAATTTCCCACCTCACGTGCTAGTCTCTTCCACCCCCTTGTAGATTGTGGTGTGGGTTTAAAATTGACTAAAATATCACCCAAGGGGCTCGGGTGTTCAGCATTCAACACAGGGGAACTCGTGGCAGCATGCTTTTCCACTAGAACTTGGTAACTCGTGGGCTCCTTGATGGACAGGTTGAAAATGTTTATCTCCAACCTCACTGCCTGAGACTTTGAATACTCCCTACAATCACTTGTCGCCATGCTTTCACTATCTGATGTGCAACCACGGCCTGCCTCATCAATTGTGGGAGCCACGGGTTTGGAGACTACTGCTTGTTTCACTCCCATGCAATCCCTCTGTTGGACAAAACCCGAACCTGCCATGGAGTTTGTTTGAGAAGAAACCCCACTCGTAGTACCATGATCTTGGGCTTGTCGTTGCTTCTGTTTCAACCAAGGAGCTTGATTGCGAGCAACTCTCGAAATCACAGCCACTGACTTCCTTGTAGCTCTAAATGCATCTGCCCTTAACCAATCACCATATTGTTGGTCCTCCCTTCTCAACTAACCCATATTGCACAGCCATACCTCACATTCTCTGTCCCTATGACCAACTCTCCCACACCAATAACAAAAATTTGGAAGTCGCTCATATTTTAATCCCACCCATCCCATGAGTTTGCCTTCATTCCAAAGCTTTTAGCATCGAGGCAATGGCCGAGAAATATCGAGCTTAATTCTCACCCTTAAGAACTCATCCCCTGTTCCGTCATCCTCAGGGTCGGCCACCTATAACACTATGCCCAATATGTTTCCAATAGACTCACTGGTTTCCTAAGTAACAAGGTCTGGTAGTATATTATGAATTTGCATCCAAAAGGTAGTGTATGAATAATCAAGCGAAGGCGCCGATTCGACATCAATAGCCTTTTGAAAGACCACTAAGTTTTTTTCATACAACCAAGGTTCAAATTCAAGCACTCGTTCCAGGTCAAGGATATCTTCAAACTCAAATAGCAAAATATTGTCCCCAACGTCCCGAATCTTAAGTTCTCCAATAGGTTTCCACAAGGGTTTAAACGTGCGAGCCACGACATCAACATTTAGCACTCACTTTGTGAGAAACTTACCTGCCAACCTATGGACAATCAACTCCTTCTATCGTGATACTTCTGCCCCACGTTCTTCTTCTTTCGACAAAGAAAACCTCGCTCACATCTCATCTAACCCAGCCATGATACCTTGTCCAACAGAAACCACAACCACACCACGTTACCAGACTCACAAAACCGTCCATCCTATCAGTCTCAAAGGAGGCTGAAGGGTGATAAAAACCTAGACTAGGCTAGGTACAAAACTCTACAAGCGGCTTGGCAGAGGAAATCCCTAAACCCTAGTCGACCAGAGAAACTCTTATTTTCGAAAGTTTATTTATTTAGAAATATATTAATTTTAGAAATTAATACACCGATTACTGAATAGCTAAACCATAGGTATAACTATTACATTACAGTATTTATTATAGTCTACCAAATATACCTTTAGTAAATAAAAATATATCATCTGCAAAAAAACAAATGAGATATTTTTACCTAAAACAAAATAGGGGTAATTAATCAATTTCAAGTGGCTTCTTCTAACATGATAGAGAGTCATTCAAGGCATAAAATAAAAAGATAGGGAGATAAAAGGCAGTAACTGTTGGTAGCGAGAAATAAGGCTTCTTGATTTCCTAGCTCTGGCCAGTAAGTGCTGGTAGCGAGAAAGGGGAGGCTTCGTTGAGAGAATGACATTATGTAAAGGCTTGTTACATTCTCTTGAAGTTCGAAAGTTATCTCGCCAAGGTTAATAAACCAAAAATTGGTTGCGGGAAGTTGGCAAATCAGTGGTGAAGTTCCACTATCGGAGTTCCCATTTGCAACGTTGCTGCTTGGTGGTACATTCTCATTCAGATTTCGCTGGTTCCTCAGGTAAGGGTTTGACCTTCGCGCTTGAGCTTCTTCTTTCCTCCTCAATGCTAGGTGAGATAGAGCTTGGATCCTAGTTAGTTGTAGGTTGTTCGTCTCTGTTACTGAGTTCCAAGATATCATCATGTTTGGAAGGGTTGGAATATGCATGTAGGTTATTTGGAATGCTCATGGGGGATTGAGAAAGATTGTAGTTGGGGTTGGTTGGAATAGGTAAGGTAAAGTTCTGGTCAGATGAAGGTGCTATGGGGAAAACTGTTTGTATGGTTTTGAGAATAAAATGTGGACTTTACATGTCCTACGGCTTGGATATTTAAATTTGAAGGAGCAGTGCATGTAACATTAGTAGAGATATTAGTTGTCAGTTGGAGTATCTTGCATAAATGCTGAGTGTGATTGTAAGTTCCGTGGCTTGTTTGATGAGTTAGCAATTATTGCCACCTTAGTAATATTATTTTTTTGAAGGTAATAATTGTTTTTTAATCCTAGTCAAATTCTTATCTTCTACACTGGGATTCGCTCTTGGAGTAAATGGAATTGATTTGGGTTTGTTTCTATAGGTGGAGTTATAGTTCCAAGTGTTGTTCTCATGGGCCCTGTATGATTTAAGATAAGTTTTGGTGTCAAATCCCTATTCTTTGCAACTGAGTTAGTCTATCCTTCTCTTGAATGTCCACATGGATAATTTCGCTTGGTTGTCACTAATTTCCAATCGGCTTGTTTGGTTAATTTTGTCTCACTTTTTGCGGGAGTTTCGGAGTGTGTTTCACTTGCCAAGCCCAAATTTGATGGTTTTATTAGAGCAGGCAAATGTAGCGTGGCCAATTCTGTCACAAAGGGTGCAGACTGCAGAATATAGGGATATTTTCTTATACAATATGCTGTCAAAAATTTGCTATTTCGATGCGTTTTAGGAGTGGTTTATGTACCCCCAGTTGTATACAAATTCTAGCAAATTTGCCTCGAGTTGCACTAGTAGTAACATTATCTATCCTAAGCAGTTTACCCTGTTTATTACCAACATTGGTTAAATACTCAAGATGATAATATTCAATAGGAGATGTTCAAGGCGAATCCAGACGGCCGTAGTTATTATTTTAGCTACGGTAGGATGAATGTTTGTTTCCCACGGTAGGACATGGAGGTTTGCTCACCCACAAACCATGGGCAATCCTCGAGTGCATGTTGGTAATCTTGTAAAAAAGATAAATTTTTTGCTATATAGAAACCATACCTGATGTAAATGAGTTGGATATTACCTGAAGGTCGCCATATACTTGCTAACCTGTTTTGGAGAACTTAGATTATCCCACCAATTAGAGGATGATGCTATGCTTCCATGGTGTAGCCAATTTAAGTATGAGCTTCGGAGAGAGAGAAAGTTCCATAAAGTCGTCGTTCATATTGGTTTCTATTTTTTGTTGGTCCTCTAGGATTGATGTCCGTCTCTTGGTCACCCTCTAGCTCTTCTCTAGATTCTTCATCTTTACTTCCATATTTATCTCAATCGGTAACTGTCATCTCATCTCTTAGAGCCTCACTAATTGCTTCTGCATATGTTTTATTCTTAAAGTTGTTCATCAGGAACTTGTTTTATGTAGGTTCAGCTATTGGGTTGTTGTCCATAGCTTCTTTTGTTGGCTATATTTCAACAATTTATTTTTGTGAGAAAAAGAAAAGGAACAAAACACAGATCTAAGAAAAAATAATAACACAAATAGATGTACAAGATAATAGTTATAAACAAACACTAAATATATATAAAGAGAAATTTACAAATAATTAAAAACTCACAAACTAGATGTGTGAATGATGAACAAATCAGATCAAGTCTTGTGTTTGACACAATCTTCTTAAAGTAGATTTCGCCCCTCACACAATCACTGTGATGCTTTGAGACTCATGGACGTCTATCTCCCATGATAAAATGATCTACAACACGAAAACGAAGCATACAAGGTCGTGCTCTGTGAACTACTCAATGTCTCTTGCTCTCTCTTTGACACAGAATGGATGCACAAAAATTCTCTCTTGAGAGTTTTTTTTTTTTTTTTTGAAAAACATAGTTTTTTATGAATGAGGGACTATGCAAAATTATACATTACTGAACAGGTACTCTGTTTCAGTAATAATTGCTGTACACAGACTAACTGACTCAAAACGTAAAATAATAAAATGTTATTATTTGGTTAAGTAGGCCCAGTCCACATGTGCCAAAAGCCCAACCCAATGTCCAACTCATGAGCATATAAACTCATATATTATCTATTTCCTTTCATATGTGGGACTCAGGATTTTTACCACTTTTAATCGCATCTTCAAGTGAACATAAAAACATCAATTTCTTATTCACTCTATGCTATTTTTCCAACATCTTCTTCTTTTTTTGGATGAACTAAAAAATAATTAACTTAATAACAAAAAAAACTTTGATTATACAAGGGCTATTACAGTACACTAATACAAACAAATAAAATAACTAGAATTCTGAAGGAACTCACTCTTAGCAACCTTGAGTTCTATCTATAATCTTTTTCGGTCAATTTTTAAAAAGTTTCAAATTGTGTAGTACAAAAAACTAACGTAGCTAATCGACCCGAAAAACCTCCCTCAGATATCAAAAAGCGGCAAAGGCTTTCTCATAAATCCTCGATCTCAATCTCATTAGTTATTAGTTATTAGTGCTTAATTCTTTTTGGCTTTTAATATTGAAACGGTGGAAATGCTAAAAGACGTAAAGAAGTGAGAGAGAGAGAGGCGTGGTGCAAACTCAAGTAATTAGGTTGGAAGATTGTAGAGAAACTTCAAAGGGAGGTGCCATTTTGCAAAAGCTTAGAGCATAACACATGTCTCTCGTTTATTGGATAGTTATTTTTGCACATTTGTCTCTCGTTTGGATTCATATCCTATGCAATACCTAAATTCTCAGCCATAGAATTAATCTAATGGCTTAAATCTTTGACACCTCACCAAATAACAAAAAGACTATTTTACCCTTAAAAATTTTCACAGCCCGCCCACTGTTTTAGCCTGCCCACTGCTTCTGGTAAGTCTAAGTAAACTTTCATAAAATCAAAAAAAAAAAAAATTCTCTCTCTCTCCCCTGCGCAGCTGCCGCTCTCTGCCTCTCCTTCAACACATTCTTTGTCTCTCCTTCAATCTATTGTCACAGCAGCCCCCAGCTCATCCCCAAGCACTAAAACTTAGCATTTGAAACCAAACCCCCCAAACACTCACACACCCTCTTTCTTGTGTGTGAAGTTGTCCCAAGTCCTAACTCTCATGGAGTGAAGGTCTCTCTAAAGCAATGAAGCCATTGGCCGGATCGGTGGTTCCGACGGTACTTGGCCATTGTATCGTCGAAAAATCCCTAACATCCCCTTTGTGACATCATCCGACTCAAGGAGGTGAGTTCTCTCTTTTGTATACATTGAATCAAAAAAAAAAAATTTTGGGGTAAAAGGAGAGTTGGGTCAGGGGTCAAGATAGTTGGGGCTATTGAAACCAAAGCTCTTGAAATTCTGATTTTTATTTCCAATCGGTCTTTTGGCTAATCTGTTGGATTCTACAAAGGTGCTGAATTTTATAAAGGTTATTCGTTGCAAAATTTTAATTTGAAAAATTGTCCATAAATTGCAACTGTTATTTTTAAGGAATAATCATACATGCAATAGAGAACTCTCACAAATGGGCTTTATGTTTGATTCCTTGTTTCATTTTTATGTGCCTTCAAGATCTTCTTGACTTTCTCTTGTCTTAGGCTTAATGTTTTTTTTTTTTTTTTTTTTTAAATTTTTAGAATCCACCTCACAAACTTTTATAACTTTGGCTATGAAAATCAACCTGAAGTACATTTGCAATCTTTGGTGGTACATCTTCCATCCAGATTTGTAATGAAGAAAATGAAATTGCTCGCCTCGCAAGTGAGTGAGCTACATTATTACAATGCCTCCTTACATGAGAATAAGAAATAATGGAGAACTGAGAGGCTAAGTGTTGTATATCATTGACAATATGACCAAAATATGAAAAGCTGTGCGAATTAGATTTCGAAGTGTTCATAAGGATCAGTGAGTCACCCTCCAAAACCCCCTTATTGAGACCGGTTTCCAAAGCCAACTCCATTGCACACCTTGCTGCCAACGCCTCAACTTCTATGGCTGTATTGGGCAGGGGGATTCACTGCGCCAAGGACACCATCACTTGCCCCTCGCTATCTCGGATTACCACGCCTATTCCTACCTGATTCTCTGCCTTGAAAAGTGCCCCATCAAAGTTAATTTTGTACTGTTGGTGTGCTGGGGGCTGCCACTAAGTTGGAGGTCTTCCAACAGGTCCCACCTCTGTATTATTATGCAGCAGAAATTCCCTTAACTTGTTGCGAGCTTGCTGCACAAGGTTTGGGAGATTTTCACAACTTTTCCCCACCCTCATGTCATTCCTTCTCTTCCATATAGCCCACACTACCATAGCAAACAGGTCTGGGACCCTATTCTCCGCCATAATACATCCCATGAGATCAACAAAACTCGTCGTTTGCCGTAGATGGCGTTAATGTTCTTTTTCTTCTTTACTAAAATCGTGTATATATATATATATATACCTATAATGACAGCCAACTTTGTGTGTACCTGTGTTTGTTTTTTTAACTAATTTTTTTTAAGGTAATTGATGAGTGCAGAAGAACTTATTAGAATTAGAATCAATTGCGCTAGAAGAGACAATGAAACTGCAAGCTCTAAAACATCTTTGTGGTGAAAATTTTGTTCTTAGCTTGATCATATTACCTTTTGTTTGTTTTTGTGTGTTGTGGACCTATGGTCCAAAAATGACTACTGTGTTTTCATTCTGGAACCTTTAAAGAATTTCCATAATGATTAGATGCCATTCTGGATCAAAAAAGTTCTATTATAAGGGGGAATAAATTATGTTTTGGGAAGCCATGGTACTTTGTCTATTGTCATCCTGTAATCGCCATTCATTTTCATTATTAATCACTTGAAATAAAACTTGGCTATAGCTCCTAAAAATGTGGCTATAGGACGATTCAACCTATAGACGCATTTTTGGCTTTAGGCCAGGACCAATGGCCGAATTTTTAGAAATGTGGCTATAGGACATGCTCTAGCCGTGTTTTAAAAACAGGGTTAGAGCTATCACCTGTAGCCGTGTTTTAAAAACGCAGCTATAGCCCTTTTGTTTTGTTTTGTTTTTTTTTTGAATTTGGCTATAGCTGTGTTTTTGAACTCTATATTTAAGTTTAGAATTTAAAATAGCAACTTTCAATGGTAGAAAGCACACAAAATATTACTACTGTAAAGTCTGTAATTTGTAATAGATTATACATTGATACACAACCACCACACCAATTCATTACTATAAAGACTCAAACTTGGCTCAAACTAACCTTGCACAAGGTTCAAAATTTGGGCAAATATGGGTCAAAATTACAATTTGATAAGCACCCAGATAACTTTTAACGGAGAAGAGACTAGTAGGACTAATAAGTACAAGAATGGTGACATAGACATGAAAGGGTGACCAACAAAGTAAGAGCACCTGACCAATTAAGATGTCCTAGAAACCCATTAATTAAAGTAGGAAAAGCAAGTGAAAGGGAGGAATAATAGGAAACCAATGAAATTGGAGGACTTGGAAAGAATGTTTCTACAAGGAGTTATTATTTCCGATCATCCAATTCTGAAGAATTTCCATAACCCACTCTCCCTTTCACTCTTGCTCCATTATTCTGACCCTCTCCTCTTATCTCTTTGACTCCACAAAAAAACCAACTTTAGTACTTATCCGCAAACTACATGAAACAAAGACATAAACAACAAAAAGCACCACCCCCCCCCCCCCCACACACACATACCCACCCACCCAAAAAAATAAAGGACCTCAACCTTGTAGATCTTCAACTAGGCAAGCCAAGACTAATAAAATTTTACCGTCAACCTTGTAGATCTTCAACTAGGCAAGCCAAGACTAATAAAATTTTACCGTCAATTATGAAAAGAAATATACCTAAGATATTCAACCATAGTATGGAATAAAAAAATCAACAACTTTTTTTTTATAAGTAAAAATTCAATAACTCTTGCATTGCATGACCCTAATGCTAGAAAGACAAAAGTTAAGTTGTTAACTTTCATGATTGTTAAAAGGACACCCCCCACCCAAAAGTTTTGGATCGTGCATCTACTATTCATACTAGCAACAAACCTATACAGCCCACAGCTACTTTAAAATTAACTCTCCACTATACCAAACACATCCTATAATTGTATATTCCTCCATGACTAAAAATAACATTCTGGGTAATTAGACATGAGGTCCAAAATTAATACTATAAAGCAAGTACAAAAACACAAATAGAAACACATGCACACATAAGGATAAACAAATAAACTACTCAAACAGACCTACACAACATGTGCACGCAGACAAAGAGCTACAAAGGAACTGTTTACTAACCTATTTCAAAATAGTAGTCGCTTTTGTCATATCCATGAGGGTCAAATACAACTTTACTAAAGCAAGACCCTATTTGATCAATATCTTGATACGTCATTGTATGCACTAGGAAGTCAGGGTTCCCGTAATCCTTCCTGTGGTGTACCTCTGTTTTGAAGCTTTTTCCACATTTCTTGTAATCAAGAAACTTATTTATTTTCCTTTGCAATTACATGAGAGAAAAGAAAAGGATAATAAGAGTAAATAAAATGTCTTATATTTGAAAGCAATAACACCATACTTGTAATTTTAGTACTTTATTAATCCAAAATTAGCATAGAACAAAATTTTTTATGAAGTATTAAGCACAAATGCCTAAGGGGCCTAGATGGATGAGAAACTAATTGAGATGGGTTCAATTAAAGATTAACTTAAGGAAGATCAATTCAGACTTAAAAGTGAGTACTGAGGCTGTAAATCCTTTAGATGATGATATTGCAAAAACTGACACTATAAGCACAGATCATTCAAAAGCTTATAAAGGGTCTTGCAACAATTTTACTCAAAAAGAAAGGAGAAAAAAGAAAAAAGAAAAAAGGGGGGCCTTACAGAATATCTCTCTTGACCATTCACCAAAACTCTGTGCAATGTGGACCTGAGTACATTGAAGAAGATTTTCAGAAAAAGGTAGCAACAAAAAGAGAGTTTTTATCCCAAGTGTTTCTCTATAGGGCCTCTCTAAACTCTAAGAGGATGCCTTAGTAAAAAAATGCATGTAAAAGACAGCAGCTAAGATTGGATAGGAATTCAATAGAAGAAGCTTTAGAATGCACCTACAAAGAAGCGATTCACAGAAATAGAGGGAAATTAGTAACTTTAGATTGAAATTCTGACCAAAAGGGATGCAGAGGTCTTGATTTTTGCTTAAATATCTTAAGGTTCTCTCAAGCCAATCCTCAATCAACATTCTAGTGTAAAAAAATATGTCACAATCAAAGCAATAAGCCAATACCCATTGGTGAATTTCATTTGAAGGTGTCAAATTCAAAAGTTCACCTATTTTCTAGGTAGCACATGGCCCTGTTTCAGCTTTAGTGACCACATAGCACTACTACAGATGCAAAATGGATGCAATAGATCCCTTTTTTATTCCTTCCCTCTCTAAAAGTGCCATGATAGCAGCCTAAAGCAAACTTAGGCCCGACAAATCTAATTATCCTCCACAAATCTAAATTATTAAAGCTATAAACTAATTATCCTCCACAAATCTCTTATTCTTTGTTTTCCTTTTAATTTATTTTTTACTCTTTGGGTAATTTCCATAAGCACTAGGCACACATACAATTCAATTCTTGTGGCTTGCACTGCTAGATACAACTCATACGAGTAACATCCGCACCACGAGATACAACTCAAACAAGTAATTATTATTATTATATTTTTTTTTTTTGTGGATAATTAACTCATCTTTAGTCCTTAACCAAAACAGAACCAAAAAAATTGGAGATTAGCAACCATCTATATCACAATGTGCATACTAAAATTTACAATTGAGCACATCTAATCAATTACAACTACACATAATCACATAATTTTCAGAAACCCTCCTGGTAGAACAGCCAACAAATGTAAACAATAGCAATGAAATTTATCAAGAGCTTGCAACTTACTCACTTACTCACCAACTGACGTTCTTGCTTTCAATCCCACAGATAGTGAAATTTAAACTCTCCTTGACCATTCATTGAGCTGAAATACCAATGCAAATGCACCTACAATCACATTGAAAGCACGCAATACACAAAACCACAAATTCAATTTTGACATAGCATTTCAAATTCAAGAACAAAAACCACAAAAGTTCAAAATACTTAAAGCGAATAATAGAGTATGGACAAAATTCTAGTCCAAGGAAACACAAATTGATCAGAAATAAGTTTTTAAAACTACGAAATCAAGAGAAATAGAAAAAATACCTAATTGAAGCGTTTGGATAGGGAAAAGTGTGAATAAAATAATAGTACCAGTTTGGTGAAATCAGTTTGATGGTGATGATCTTGATGAGGAAATTAAAACAAAAACCGTAAAAAACAGGAAAAAAAGACCTAGTCAAGAACTCTTTTTGGTTGCCTAGAAAATAATAGAAAAATAGAAAGGTTTTGAAATTGATTAATAGCCATGACCGCAAAGAGCTACGAAAGGGAGCGATAGAGAAAGATCGATATATATATATATATATATATATATATATATATATATAGAGAGAGAGAGAGAGAGAGAGAGAGAGAGAGAGAGAGAGAAGGATAAAAAAAATTTAATCGTAAAAAACTACATGGGGAGATCGAGAGAGGTCCGAGTGAGATTCAGAGAGAGGTCCGAGTGAGATTTAGAGAGAGGTTGTTTTGTTCCTGCCAAGAAAACAACAAAATATCAAAATCCCATGAAGCAAATCCCTTAAAAAAGTCCATTTAAACCCAAAATCGAAACCCTAAATTGAAAATCGAAACCCTAAACCCAAAATCGAAACCCTAAACCAAAAATCGAAACCTTAAACCAAAAATGGAAACCCTAAAACAAATATCGAAGCAATCAATTTAAAAAACTTACTATTAGTCGGCCTTGTGAGTGTCTTGAGTGAGATTGAGAGTTGGAGAGAGAGAGGGAGAGAACTAAGGCAACGCCAGTGATGGAGGACTGGGCTTTGTCAGTGTTGGTGAGTAGGATCGGTGGTGGAGATTGTTGGGAGTCGCTTAGGGTGTTCAAAGGGCTTAGACAATTATTTTTTTTGGGGGTAAAAATTAGAGAGTAGCTTAGGGGTATTTTTTAAAAAAATTTATACTCGGTCTTGTAGCTGCGTTTACATAAACGCAACTTCAGCGGTGCCTATGGCCACGTTTGACTCTTAAATGCGGCTTTAGAACAGACATATGAAAATAAAATTTCAGATGGGTCTATAGCCGCTTAAGCCCACCCCGAAAAAATGTAGCTGAAACACCAAGAAACGAGGCTACAGAGTTGATATTAGGCTGCGTTCAACGCACGCGGTTATACTTCTGGTGTTGTAGCTGCGTTTGGCTCAAACACAATCTATAGCCGCATTTTTGAAAATGTGGCTGAAAAAAACGTGGCCTAAAACCCGCGTGTTTTGTAGTGAATTTTGGTAGATAAATACTGATTTAGATTTCAACATCTTAAGTACAACAAATGAGACTAAACAACTTAAGGATTCCTAATTCCTATTTTTCTTTGGATATTTGCTGTATGCAATGGAACCTTCTTTCCGTCTCTTCTCAAGGAAATGTCTGAAGTAGTAGGTTCCTTTAACAAGCATGCACAGAGATTGCTTGAGCAACAACTTGATTCTGGCTTTAATAAGTGCTTTATGTGGTTCAGAGGCAAGCGACAAAAGAACCAATATGTTACTTTAATCCAAAAGGAAAGGAACTAGTTACTTATGCACTAATAAATGCCATTGCAATTCGAAAAATACTAAAGAAATATGACAAGGTATATACATATCCTACTCTGTGAATTGCATATTAATTTCAGGATTTGGTTTTATAATATGGCTTTTGTTGTTGTGTATAAATTTACCTCAATATCATTTTTGAGCATAGGTTCATTACTCTAAGCAAGATCAGGCCTTCAAGACACAAGCCCAAAGCATGCACGTTGAAATCCTTCAGAGTCCCTGGCTTTCTAAGCTCATGGCTTTCCGCATCAACTTAAGAGAAAGCAAGATCAAATCTAGAAATGCACCTGGATTTTTTGAGGCATGCAACCTCACATTTAATGATGATGGCAAACCATCGCTTACTTGTGAGCTTTTTGATTCAGTCAAAGTTGACATCGATTTGATTTGTTCTATATGCTTGGTAAGTTTCAATTTTTCATCTTTAAGGAGGAAATGACCAGCATATTGCAGTGGGTCCTCTTGATTAGGATTACTATAGTTATCCTTGTCTTCTTTTGATTCTTGATATCATATTTTGAAGCGAGAGATGCAAGAAGATTGCTGGCTTTGATACTTATCCCATCAGCACCTTCCTAAAGTCTTCATGGGTAGCTGTAAGGCTGAAGGTTACTGTTCAGGTATCACCTCCACATTAATGCGGCTAGGTAATTAGCTACAGAGCATTCAATGTGGTGGCAGCAGCTTTTTGCTTAGATATTTCTCATTTCTCTTTTGTCTCATTTCCATCTAATACTTATCCTTACCAACATTATTGTCTAGTGCCTTGTTCTTGACAAGAAGTTGGACTTCTTAACCTCTACCCCACTTAGCCGTGGAGGTGTTTCTCCTCGGACTACACTCCCAACTGCTTATTGACTAGACTTCTTCCACAGATTACTGACTTGTATGCTCTCGTTAGTATCAACTTGTTCTCAGACAACTTGATGTCCTCGGACACAACCTACGGCCCAATATCTATTTCTAGGCCCTTTTTCCTTACAATATCCCCTCAAAATTCCGTTATTTTGCTCCTCGGAAAGAAAAAAAGGGGTATTTCGGCCTTCTAATAGCTATCCTTCCCATTCTTACATCATCCCTCTTCTGTGCAGGTGTCTTTTCAACTGCCAAGAAGCACGCTCCTGACGCTTCGGCATTCGGGACGCGTCTGCATTTATTTCCTACCGCGCCATGTTCCCCACGTTCTACGGTGTGATTGGAATCCTACGGTGGAAAATTTTATGGGGATTTGGGCGAGAACTGTCTCACTTATTTTTCCCACTCATATATAAATTGCTCAAAGATTCCGACTTTTCCACTTTTGCATCTTCAATTCTCAAGAACCAGTCCAAGGAGCCCTTCTTTACTTTTGTAAGTTCCCCTTGCATGTATCTATTATCTTTTATTTTTAAACATGTAATCTCTTTGCCTTTTCAAGACATTATTTAATGAAAAGTTGTTAAACCCCTTTATGTTTATCATATTTATGTGAAACAAAATTTTATTTCATTCACGATCCCTGCTTAACTGGTGTTGACATAAATAACTACTCTTTTTGCTCAAAATGCAACTTTGTCCTCAACCTTGACAGATATGCATATAACTTGTAACCTAACTCCTACAATTTATGCATTTGGAAATGCAATAAGCCAACTTTCTAGGCCATTAATATCTAATATCTTGCAATTCAACTTAAATACTCGTCTTGCGTACCTGAGGTGTATGGCTCAAAAGATTGTGTGTGGTTTAAAGATTCATCAATGACTTCCAGTATATGCGGGGAATTGACTAACCTAAGGCATTTGGCCCGATGAGCGTGATTTTGCGAAATTAGGCTTATTACTCAAGACCATATCATTGAGATATTTACAAATGCTTTAAGTGATGCTCAGGGGCATCTCTCTAGTTAAATTACTACAATAAGAATCTTAGTTACCCATTATAGACATATCAAGCACTAATTTACCCAAGATACGTGGTCTAAGGAGCCATACATGACCGATGTTTTGTTTAGTACTTAGCCTAAAAAGCAAGCATTAATTTACCCAAGGCATTAATTTACCGGGCATAACTGAGGTTCTGTTTAACGCTCAGATAGTCCTAGAAGTATTAATTTATTCAAGGTATGTAGTTTGAGGAACCAGGCTTGACCAAAATTCTATATAATACTTAGAGAAATAAGAAGTATTAATTTACCCAAGGTATGTGGTCTGAGGAACCAAGTATGACCAAGGTTCTGTTTAATACTTAAAGAAATAAGAAGTATTAATTTACCTAAGGTATGTGGCTCAAGAAACTAAGCATGACCAAGATTCTGTTTAATACTTAAAGAAATAAGAAGTACATAGTATATAATAAATAGAAATATAAACATGGCAGGAATGCCTTTTATTAATAATAATACATTCGTAGGTTATTTAAATTCTATGGGCGTGGTATAACATTTTGTTGAGGTCTAAAAAAAATCATGATAAAAGGCCCAAGCAAATGGCACATCCGGCCAACCCATGGGGAGCAAAAGAATTGAGGAAAGGAAATTGGGCTTACAAAAATAGGAAGGATGATGGGCCTAAGGCCTTGGATTCGTGAAGAGGCAAGGCTTAGAGTCCATAATACAAAGGAAGAAGAAAAAATAAAAAAAAGAAGTCAGCCCCCCAAGATCAGAAGAAAGCCAAAGAAAGACCAAAAAAGAGAGCTGGGCATGGACGTCGGAGGCTGCCTGGGACCTCTGGGTGTGCAGCATGGCTAAAGGAGGATCAAGACAGTTCAAAGAGGGATCAAAAGGCACCAGGAACGAGAAGCAGGTGGGTCCTTCTCGAGGCATTTGGCGATGCAGCACAAAGCCTGAGGACTTGGAGAGCAACGACTCAGGAGTAAAAAGCCAGTGCCTCAGGGAACAAAAAAAAAAAAAGAGATCCACGAAAGGAAATGGCTGGGGAAACCTTTGGTTTGACAGAAGAAGACTCCATTTATTGGGAAAAATGACAAAAAGGAAGGGGCGGCTAAAAGGGGGTAAGCCTGAAAAGAAAAGAAAAAGAAAAAGGGCTTGGAGAGAGAACAAAGCTATAAAGGTTCAGCTCCCTTAAAGGCACCTCGGAATAGAAGGTCAGCAAGATACTTTTGAGAGAAAAACACCTAAAGAAGGGAACTATGGAAAATAAGGAAATGATTAGTTGTCAGAAGGGCTGAGACAAACAGGGGGCTCTAGTACCCAGAGGGCCAAGGGGGAAGAATCAATGGTACCCCGAAACCCTAATGTGACACTATAAAAGGGACGAGCGGCCAACATTAAGGGTAGATTCAGCAAGGACGAAATTAGATAGAATCATTAAGAAAAAGGCTTTGTAAAACTCAAAGAAAAATTGGGAAATATCTCTCGATATCCTAGATACAGCCACTATAGCACATGCTTGGATTCAAAAGGATTCAAACTTTGCAAGTCTTAGAGGCCTAGAGAGTCGTTTAAGTCTGTAATTTTTGAGCTTATTTGAACCTTGTATTAAGTCTTAGTGAGCTCATTGTAATCCACTATTAGGAAAACTAATGAAATATTTCCTACTGATTTGAGGATCCCGAGCAATTATTTTATTACGTTTGTCTGCCTTTGCTGTTTTCTTGTTGATCAATACGTATATTTTCGCTTACTAGTGTATGTGTATTGCAAGAGTCTCACCATGTGCATCACTTGGTCTGTAAACAGCCCATTTTAGCTGCGGTAGACCAAGCCTAGTCCCTTCAAACTACAACTAGAGAGTCCGGGGTCCTTGTTTAAGCTTGGGCCTGGATACTGACTGAAAAGAGACTCTCACATTTTGGCGACTCCACTGGGGACTGGGAAAAGGAGAGGGAAGAAAAATTCCCTTCGCAGAGCATGGCTCCAAGAGCAAGGAATAGCAAAGGTACCAATGTACCACCCATGGCATCTGAACCCGTAGGAGAAAACGAGGTGGCCTCCAGACAAAGGAACGAGGCGCCTCTGGTATTACAGGAGGTTGTATCAGGACAAAGGCATGCAGGACAGGAGCCAGACCCCATGGCTCGAATGACGAAAATGCTGAAGGATTTCCAGCAAGAGATTCGCCTCCTTAAAGAGGGTAGGATACAAGAAATCAGGGATAATGTTCCCCCTATGGTCAACCTGGACAAAGCCCAGCCAGAAGGAGGATCAGCAATAGGAGGGAGAGCCACCCCCAATACCTGACGCTGGCAGATGTTAATGCCCTGCTAGAGCAGGAAAGGGAAAAACTCTCAAGGATTCCCAAGCAATTTTCTCGGGATCCCCCATTCCCACCAGAGCTCCTCGGCAAGCCATATCCCAAAGGATATGAACCCCCGAAGTTCCATCCTTTTGATGGAAGGAGTGGAAGCACTGTGGAACATGTGAGTAGGTTATACATACTATGGGCCCCTACGCAGGGGACCGAGAGCTATGCCTAAGGGAGTTTGCTAAGTCCCTAGTAGACAGAGCATACACGTGGTACACCATGCTTAAGCCTGGGTCCATTAGAACTTGGGACAAAATGATGGAGACGTTCTGCACGAAGTATTACCCAGGCGAAGACAAGGTCACCTTCCAAAGCCTTTAAATGGTGCGGCAAAGGCCAGAGGAAGACCCTGTCCAGTTCATCAAAAGATTTGAAGATGTGTCTCTAGACTGCTACGGAGACCATGAAGAAAAAGAGCTCATGGAGACCTGCATATCCAACATGCTCTTCAACTACAAACTCAATCTCGAAAATCTATGCATAACCCAGTTTGCCGACTTGCTACAGAGAACTAGAAGAACAGCGCAGACTATGAGAATGAAGAGGGCACAGTACCCTAGGCCATGACAACATCAGTGGGAGAGAAAAGGAAGAAGCCTGACGGGAAAATATTTGAGGAACCACCGTTGATCCTATGTACCGTGGAGGAATTGAACCAAGTCCTGGATAAATGGATTGGAGATGGAGTAGTCAGGCCATTTACCGTGTCCAGGCCACTGACTGAAGAAGGGAGGAAGAACCCCTTGTTTTGCAAAATTCATAACTATGTCAAGCACTCCACCAAAGATTGCTAGACCCTCCGTAGGCTCTTTCACAAGAAGCTAAGAGAGGGAACCTTGGAACTCACTCAAAAGGAGCTAGAGGTGCAAAAGAACCCTCTACCCAACCACAAAGGAAAAAGGGGTGGTGGCTGTGGCGATTCATGGGAACCTAGCAAAAGCAGAGGAACCTGAAGGATCCTTCCACCCAAGCATAGTCAAAACTCTCCAGAAGAACCCTAAGTTCAGATCGCTATTCAACCAGCTGGGATTTGGACCAAAAGCAAGAAGGGTGGCCACAGAATCCCTCATGAGTATAGCAGCAGATTCGGGAATGGAATGTTTCACAGCAGAATCCCATGCCAATCGAGCTTATTTGGAGACCACCGACACAATAACTTTCACTGACGAAGATATGGAGGTTGAGCATCTAGACCATTGCAGACCCCTTTACCTAATGGCCACGATAAATGGTGTCCAAGTCAGGAGGGCATTAGTAGACACAGGGGCGTCGCTTAATCTCATTGCTCTAAGTACCTTGGAAGCCGTGGGCCTAACCAGTAGAAGGATCCTAGGAGCCCCCATGGAAATAACAGGATTTGGAGGGTCGGCAGAATCAACTGAAGGATATGTGTAGTTGGCTCTAAGGGTAGGACCTATAGTGGCCCTAACAAGATTCCATGTGATTAATTCGGAGGTATCCTACCATGTACTGTTGGGACGTTCTTGGCTCCACAAGCACCGTCTCATTCCCTCCACCTGCCATCAATGTGTTAAGGGGATATTGACTGGGAAGCCCGTAAGGATCCCTGCCAATCATAACCCTTTCAGCCAAGGGGAGGTGAACTTTGTAGAAACCATGTTCTATGATGAGCTGGAGCCGAATGATGAGAATCCCACACCAGGGACCCCAGGAGTGCCTATCCTGGAAGAAGAGGAAGGGGGTAGTACCCATGATCTAAGAAACCTCTTGGAGAGGAAAAGGCAAAAGAGGAAGCCCAGCTCCTCAGGATCCCGAAAATGTGTTGTAGTGAGAAAACCCGGAGGAAGGGTGATTTATTGTTTGTGAAGATGCACGGGGCCTGAATGCACTATGCAGGAGGGTCCTGGACCACCAGATTGTATGGTCGCCCAAGAAGAAACCCCTAAGGAACTAATTCAGGAGGCCCAAATTTGACTTGAAGATGAGCTAACAGAAATAAACTTGGGAGCCAAGTTGGGATCCCAGAAGCCTGTTTTCATCAGCAGCCAGCTAACAATGCAAGAAAATGAGCAACTAGCAGCTCTACTCCAGAAGTACATGGATGTGTTCGCATGGACCTATGATGAGATACCCGGTCTAGATCCAGAATTGGTGGTCCATTCTCTCAATGTGGACCCAGGAGTTAAGCCAGTAGTCCAACCAGCAAGGGTCTTTCACACTAATGTAGTAGCTCAGATAACCCAAGAAGTTAAGAAACTGCTAGCAGCTGGATTTGTCAAGTCCATCCAACACCCTAAGTGGCTTTCCAACATAGCACCTATGAAGAAAAAGAATGGCCAAATTCGCTGCTATGTGGACTTCCGCAACCTAAACAAGACATGCCTAAAAGATGAGTTCCCTCTGCCCAATATTGATCTCCTTGTGGATTCAGCCGCAGGGAGCTCCATGTTCTCATTTATGGATGGATATAGTGGGTACAACCAAATCCGTATGGCTGCCAAAGATGCAGAAAAGATAGCGTTCAGGACCCAAATCGGGAATTTCTACTACACTGTGATGTCCTTTGGCCTAAAAAATGCAGGGGCTACATACTAGTGAACCATGACGGCCATCTTTAATGACGTGATACACAAGGAGATGGAAGACTATGTGGATGATATTGTGGTGAAGTCAAAAACTAGGACAGGACACCTCCAAGTGCTCAAACAAGTTTTTGAAAGATGCAGAAAGTACAAGCTATGCATGAACCCCATGAAGTGTGTCTTCGGGGTGTCCGCTGGGAAATTCCTCGGGTTCCTAGTGCACAACAAAGGTATAAGTGTGGATCCAGCAAAAGCCATGGCCATTGCCACAATGAAGAGGCCTAAAATGGTAAGGGAGCTCAAAAGCTTCCTGGAAAGGGTTTCCTACATCAGGAGGTTTGTGCCAAGACTGGCTTCAGTCACAGGTGGTCTATCCAAACTGTTGAAAAAGGGGACTGATTTCACCTGGGGAATTGAGCAACAGGAAGCCTTCCAAAGGATCCAATAGATCATGAATCATCTTCCCACCCTCCAAGCACCAATACGTGGACGACCCCTGTTGTTGTATTTAGCATCCAACTCTCAAGCGATAGGAGCCCTACTAGCACAGGAAGATGATAACGGAAATGAGCACCCCATTTACTACGTGAGCAGAACACTTAAGGATGCTGAAACCAGGTATCCCAGGATAGAGAAGGCCTGCCTAATGGTTATCTACGTGTCCCAAAGGCTGAAACGATATTTCTCGGCCCATCATATCCTTTTGGTGACTAAGTCTCACCCCATAAAGGCGCTCCTCCATCAGCCTCTCTTGACAGGAAGGATAGCACAATGGTTGGTGTTGCTTTCTTAGTACGACATAAGCATCAGGACCCCTAGGGTTGTCAAAATCCAAGCCATAGCAGACCTGCTAGCCCAGTTTCCTGGGAGTGAGGAATGTTCACTAAATGAAGAGATCCCCGGAGGTGGCAGTGATAGAGCTCCTAGGGAAGAAATGGATGATGAGGTTTGATGGGTCAACAACGGCAACCTCAAATGGACTGGGAATTTTATTAAGTTGTGAAGATGGGGAAACCCTACCCCTATCCTTCGAACTTGAGTTTTCCTGCTCAAATAATGCCGCTGAATATGAGGCGTATCTAACCAGGCTGACCATAGCACTCGCTATAGGAATAAAGCACATGAGGGTTTTAGGAGACTCTAATCTTGTAGTCTCTCAGGTAAAAGGTGATTTTGCATTAAGAGAACAGAGTTTGGCAGCCTATAGGACCTGGGCGCAAAGGCTAGAGCAGGAATTTCAAACCTTCAGCATCAAGTACACCTAGAGGAGTGAAAACAGGTTCGCCGACGCACTGGCCACCTTGGGATCCCAAATGTCTGTTAAAGGGAAAAACACCTTGATAAGGGTGAATAGGCAAGAACACTCCATCATAGAAGTCCTCCGAAGGATGTTCTCCAAGGAACTAGAGTAGCAAGATTGGAGAAATGAGGTTAAAGAAAAAATAAAAGGGTCAAGACATGCGGGGAGTATCAAAGAGCTAAAAGACTACACTATGATAGAAGGGGAACTATATAGAAGACTGCCCAGAGGGATCCTATCTTGGTGTATCAATGAAAAGGAAGGGAGGCTGAGATTAGAAGAACTGCATAGCCAAGCCTGTGGGGTTGCAGAGAAGATTAGTCTATACAGAAGAATGCAGCGCATGGGGTACTATTGGCCCAGCATGAACAAAGAGGCAGCAGCTATACAGGAGAAATGTCAAAAATGTCAACTCTCGGTAGACAAGGAAGAAAGCTACGCCTTATTTGTCACGGAAGATTGGAGAACTCCATTTATGGCGTACTTGGCTCAAGGGATCCTACCAATTGACAGGACATTAGCCCACCGGCTCAAGAAACTTGTAGTCAGGTATTTCTTACAAAATGGGATCTTATTCAAGAAGGGGTATAGCGGGGACCCCCTGAGATGTCTGGGGCCAAAGGAAGCCAGAGAAGTAGTCAGAGAAGTCCATTCTGGTGATTGTGGGAGTCACCCAGGAAAAAGAAGACTACATAAGCAGCTGCTATTATTGGGGTACTATTGGCCAACAATGAAAAGGGACTCTGAAGAACTAGTCAAAATTTGCCATGCCTACCAAATACTTGGAGATGCAATTCATACTCACCCAAATGTACTGCAGGACATGACAACACCATGGCCTTTCCACACTTAGGGGCTTGATCTCATAGGGCCTATAAACCCTCCTTCTAATGGTTACATATGGATCCTGGCGGCCACCGAGTACTTTACAAAGTGGGTAGAAGCCATCCCTTTGAAAAAGGCCACTGGAGCAGCTGTAACAAACTTCATTCGAGAGCACATTATTACAAGGTTCGGGATCCCCAAGAGACTGATCAGCGACAATGAGACCCCGTTCATAACCAAAGACATGAAGAGCCAAACTGAGGCGTACTGCATCAAGCATGGAAGGTCTACACCATACTACCCACAAGGAAATGGCCAAGCCAAGGCCACTAATAGGGTGATACTGAAAATCTTTAAAAAGATGAAGCATGAGTATGGGGAAAAATGGAGTGACCACTTGACAGACGTACTCTAGGCATGTAGAAGCTTCATAAAGACAGCCACAGGATTCTCGCCATTCTCCCTAGTCTATGGGACAGAAGCCATCAGTCCTGTGGAGTTAGTCGTCCCTACACCAAGGGTAGTACTCGAAGAAAACCAGGGGGACACCGAGGACATAAGCAATGAAAAGAGACTGGCAGATCTAGAAGGGGTAGAGGAAGAAAGAGAACTAGCTAGGAGAAGAAGCCAGAGGTACCAGCAAAGGATGACTAGGGCGTACGCACAAGCGATACGCCCAAGGGCCTTCACTGAAGGGCAGTTGGTACTGAGGGCAGCAGAACATGTAAGAAGAAACCTCCCAAGACCTTCCAAATTTGCCCCAAAGTGAGAAGGACCCTACATCATTAGGGAAGCCCATGATAGTGGGTATTACTATCTCACAAAGGAAGATGGGACAGTCCTAACAAAGCCCATAAATGGGAAATGGCTGAAACAGTACTATGCGTAGGAAGACAAAGCTCTCAGTACGTCGGGACCTTCTTCTTCTTTTTTTCTCTTCAGACAGCCAAGTATTTTCATCTTTCCTTTTTCTTACTTTATCATGAATTTTGTTTAAGTAGCATTATCCAGGAACCCATGATTAAAAAAAAAAAAAAAACACTCTGGGTTTCTCACTGTTTTGACAATTCTTTTGTGTTCTTCAAAGATTGGCAACTACGTTTTGATTCAATGAAGCCTCTTTTATTTCCTTTAAATTGTAGTCAAACTAAGTACTGTAAAAAGTCCAAACGTAGGTAGACTTGAGGAGGATACCTAGACCGATGCAAAAACTTTGGCATACGATCCAGGACCCACATCACAGTTATGAAGGAAAAATTCTGGTTTTGTATCTCATACAAAACCCACAGCGGAAGCAACGAACTAGGATCTATTTCATTCATGATTGATAACGTGCACAATGTAAATTTCAGAATTTAAGAATAAGATAGCGTACCTTGGTGTGGAGAAATTCAAAACAAAGATTAGAAGCACTTGGGAACACTTTTAATCTTCACTCCAATTCCACTTTACGCCCAAGATGTGTGGTCTCTCAATCAGTTTTTCAAAGGGAGAATGAAAGTGTGTCTCACACTCTCTCACACACCGTTTCTTTTTCTTTTCTAATCTCTTAAAATAAAAATTCTGTATGTTTCTCCCTTTATAACTAACTGATTATCTAATTGGGTTGGCCTATTGGGCCTTTCCAATTGGGCTTTAGTGTGTGGCTTGAAGTGAGACCAAAAGGGACCAATAAGACACTAGCTCCAATGGGCCTTGGGCTTTTCCGTCAACTCTTGACAAGTCCAAAGTTACCATTAATTATATTTAATACCACTATATAAATATAATTGCACTCTAGGCCTTATTAATAAATTATATCCCAAGACTTTATTATACATGCAACCCCTTCATAAAATATTCGTAGTAACACAAAGTCATAAATGTAGACTGCCACTTTGTAAATTACTACATCTTATTCTTGAGTACCCGATTTAATCCTTTAAAGTTATTCATTATATATTTATGAAATCCAATTTCATAAATATATACTTTAGTAATTTCTTACTAAAGTGGTTAGGCCTAACTCTCTGAATAACTGAAATCATTAAACTTATCTCAAGGGAATATTTTATATCTTCATCAAGAGACTATGAATTCCATCTTGAGAATATATGTTCCATCAATACTAAATGTGGCTGCCCAACATACTGAGGTTTTGACCGTCACTTCAGATCTCACTTCTGGTATATCAAAGCAACCTACACTTCATGATCAAGTCCATTATTTTCTCAGGATTAAGAGTTCATGCAAATAGAAGTCGTGAGATTTATTATTCAATTGACAGTCATTAGGAGAATAATAAATCTCACAGCGGTCCTGTTCAATATGTCTTAACTCTTAAAACATATCAACATATCAACTAGGAGACTCCACTTCCATGATCAAGACAAATCATCTTAGTTGATACGTTATAGTCTTCGCAGATGAAATGCCCAATTTCATCACCGACTACGAACTATAAATTCTGAGTTTACAAAGAACTTGTGATTTACATCTTCTGTGACTTTTCACATAAATCACATACAATGCATCTCATGGACTATATGATAATGTCCCATATTCATGCTACCATTATTTTAGATAATAATAAAATAACTTTATTAATCACAATATTAAGTCATACATCATGTCATACATAATGTCATACATAATATCATACATAGCATCATACAATAGGATTTAAGGGCATTAATCCTAACAAGTTAGTCCAAAAGTACATGACCTAGGACTGCGGGTACAACAAAAAATATAATAATAAGTACCCGGGATACCTAGCCCAGTATTTGGCAAAAGGAAACCTACCTGGTTCATGATTTAAGACTTTCTCAAAAAAAAAAAAAAAGAGGGCGGGAGGAGGGGGGAAAGGACCTAATGTACCCAATTTAGCACTTGAGCAGTAAAGTAATTACTAGGGTACCTGGTCCAGGCCCTACGGTAAGACTCGCAGGGGCCATGGTCTAGGACTCGATATATATAAAAAAGGGGGAACAACAAAACAATATACAAAAAAAAAAAAAAGGAAAGAGATAAATAGATCCATATGCTATTAAGAAGCAGAAGCAGTCCTAAACAAAAAAAAAAAAACAAAAAAAAAAAACAAAAAAAAAGGGAAAAGAAGAAGACAATACAAATGCAGATCCATACTACAGAAAATGGGAAGAAAAGCCAGAAACAGTGTTCAAGAAAGGTAAAACTTATACAGCCCAAATTGTTTTTTTAAAAAATATCTAAAAGGAGGAAGGGGCTAAGAAAATAGGCCGTTCAGCAAAGAACTGTCTGGAGAAATGGCAGGGACAGCTAAAGGAGATAGAACCCTTTGCCTTTTAGCCTTCAAGTCCTGCAGGATCTTGTGAGCACGAGCTAGAGCCTCCTCGGCAGCAACAATCTCAGCATCTATACTCCTGGAATAGCATATAGGCCAGTAAACGCAAATGCTTCAGCAGAAAGGATGGGTTGAACTTCACCTCTAAAAGATCCTGCACCACTCCCTTCCATTCTAAGAGCTTCTCTTCAGATAAGGAGTCAAGGGAGGAATTCCTCAGGGAGATTAGCACAGCACACAGCAGCTCCATCAGGATGTTACCTAGAAACATACCTCCTCTAAAGCCACTGGTGAAGTCTCCATAGACTTTGAGCAGCCCCTCCAGCAATGGCAGACCCTCCATAGGCACAGAGAAATGCAAGAAGTTGCCATAGGAAGGCCCAAAACGATGAAAATGGCTCGCAGGAAGGTTGTTAAGCTCCAGAAGATCAAAATAGGCCAGGAAGTCAGGAAGTCCCGGGGTAGAATCTGGAACAGCAGCTTCTAAAGCTTCCCTCATCGATACATCTCCACTTATGAGCGCTAGAGAACTCTCAATATTCTGAATACTTTGAGGGGTCCTTACCCGAGAGTCAGCGATCTGAGCAAATCTTGTAGCCTTCTTAGGAACCGTGAGTTGAGGATCTCCAACACTTGTGTCAACACCTTCAAGAACAAGTGTAATTCAATAGGGAGAATGGAGCCAAGAAAGAAAGAGGCATAAAAAAAGGAAAAAAGGCAAAAAAAGAAGAAGAAGGGAGAGCACCTGTGCTGATTTCCTGTGGTGGAACTTCCCCCTCTTGCTCTTCTGATTTCTTGGAGGACTTTGTAAAAGAAAACGCAGCACATTGAAGAAAGGGTAAGCAAACCTTAGCAAAATGGCTAAAAGAAGGAAAGGATGCTAGGGGCTTCGCCATAGGAGAAAGAGGCAAGGGGAAAGCACAAAAGGAGAAAGGAGAAGATAGCACAGTAAAGGGGGATCAACACGCACCTTTAGAACCTTCTGATTCCAAAGAAGGAGCAACCTCAGGGGCAGATCGAGCACTGGTTTGACCTGACAAAGAGAAGAGAAGAAGGGAAGTCTAAAAAAATATATATATGTAAATAAGGTCAAGTGTTTTATAAAAGAAGAGTTGGGGCTTACCTATTTGAACGGATGGAGACGCACCCCCCAAGGGTTCTTTACTTAACGTAGGATCAGGCAACACAGTTTTGGCAGGACTAGAAGTCTGCCCAGGCTGGGGGTCTTGGGAAGCAAAGGGTTGAGGGGCTTCAGGATCCCAAGTAGCCAGAAGAGCAGCAGATGGAGTGGATTGGAAATCCCGCATTAGCTGCCCGGTTTCCTCAGTTATGTCACCACCAGAGGCCCCCTCTTCCACGCCTAGAAAACCAGCAGAAGAAGCAGTAACCACTACTTCTTCCAAAGTCCTGTCCGCCACAGGAGGGGACACTTCCACCTACAAAATTTAGGTATAAGTATGCAAAAAAAAAGGAAGAAGAAAGAGAGAAAGGCACAAGAGGGACATACCACGTCATCACCAGATGATTGACTCCTGCCTTTCTTGGGGTCTGACTTGCACTTGGACTGCAGGAAGAAAATGGTCAAGCATCAGTTAAAAGAGAAAGAAAAGTGCTGCAGCAACAATGACAAACCACCATAAGAAAAAAATAAAAAATGAGAGAAGAAGGAAAGAGGCCTTGCCCTTCTCTCTCTCTACAGAACCTCCAATGGTCTTTTGTTTACTACGGGTACGCCCAGAGGGTCTTAGAGGAGATTGGGTTACAAGATCAAAGGATCCCAAAGAACCTTGGACTTGAGAACTCACAGGAACCTGAGAGAGAGAGGACTCTACCTTAGTCTTTACTCGAGACTTGGGGGCTAAAGAATGCCCAACTTCTTTTCCCACTACAAGGGAACTCACTCTCTCAGGTTCCTCAAAAACTACCAACTGCTTCTAGGAACTCGCAGTCTTTCTCTTCTTGGTTTCAGAGCCAATCTCAACTTCTCCTACACCTTCTTTAAATTCAGCTTGCTTGACCTTCTCCTACTTAATCTTTTTCTCTTTGCCTTTACCCACGGGAGTAGCAGCCCCAATTGCCTCTACTGCCCCTCTTTTAATTGGCACTCTTGAGGAAGCACCAACAATGAGGTCACATCCTAGCCACTCTTCTGGAAAATCCTGAGCATAGCACACCCAACCACCCTTGGAAGCATGCCACTTCACGAACCCTGTCTTGCTACTTACGGCAGCAGATACAATACCAACAGTAGGGAAGGACAAGTGCTTATTGAATGTTGAAGCAGAAAGAATAGCAGGGCTAGGAACTTTCCCAATTTTTCCTGAACCCACATAGGCAATAAAGGACTCTTGTACTCTTCTCTAATATCCAGCAAAACCACCAGAGGCAAAGACTCCCCTCTGAGAGTTGGGCATCACAAACTGAGCACTTCTACGTGACCAATAAGAAAAGGCCTGAGGTCTTAGGAACGGGTCTAAAGAAGGGAGGGAAGGTACTACATCCTTAAACACTGGAGGGATATCCTAATCGAAGCCAAACAGCCGGAGTACTCGGTGTGCTGAGTAATAAGTGTACCTGAGGCCACTCAAGGAGGGCACTGAAAGCCACGAAGGACTGACACAGGCCAAGTAGGCTAGGCTGCTTTCATCACCAGGACGTAAGTCAAAAGTGTTCCCTGGAGAATTAAGAAAGGAAGCTAATACAGAATCACAAGCAAACACGTGGTTGTACTCTCGAGGAGATCGCCACTCCAAGTGCCCTGCCTGATCAAATAATTCGACCAGATTGAGACCACCACCTTTCAAACTAGCCCATCGAAAGACAATGGGGTGACTATCAGTAGAACTACAACATATACCTTTAATTGTATCAGGGGATCCCTCAAACTTGTCTTTTACAAATTTCAAATTCCTACACTTGGCTAAAGTGACCAAAGAACGGTCCCACATAAATACGTGGAGAATGGCATAATGGAGGGATGAGGTGATTACATAGCAAGAGTCGCCTTCGACCTCGTCTCTATGAAGCAGATCCAGTTGAGAATAAACATGGCCCAAGAACATGGGGGCTAAAGGATACCGAGCACCCCGGGCCATCTTGATCTCCAGTGGGAAGAAAACAGATTTAACCCCATACCTAGGGAACTCACTAAACAAGAATTTGCTGAGCCAGAGTGCAAGGAACCCAACTCGCCTGATCTCCTTATCTTTCTCCCGCGAGAGATTCATAACCTATCTGCCCATTCTGGCCGGTTTCCCACTAAGAGAAGCAGCACGCCCACCAAAATAGGCATATAACCCGTCTTCCACCTCGAGATCCTCGTCAGAAAGATTGATGGCAAAAGGACTCTCATCTCCAAACACTAGAAGGAGGAAGTTGTTGACCACATCTTCCAGGGTGATTGTAAGCTCGCCAACAGAAAAGAAAAAGGTATGAAGGGAAGGGCACCAACGGTGTACCAAGTGCTTGAGACCCTTAGCATCTCTGAAACCTTCAAGATTCCTAGAAATTGCCACTGCCTTCAAGACTCCAGCGCGCTCCAGGCAACCCATGAACTCACCATCAGAAAGTTCTTTGTCCACCCAAATGGGCCAACCAGAGATTCTCCCCAGGACAAAATCAAAGAAGATGGGGACCACCTCACGAGATCCCTGCCTATTCTGGAGATCTAAAATCTCCCTTGGGTCTGGTACTTGAACGGAACTGGCAAAACCGGCCCTACTAGAGAATACCCAGGCATGAGAAGATGGAGGGACCTCACCATGAGACGCCCTAGGGAAGAATAGGCTTGGAGTGTACCAAGGGTCCCGTAAAGGGAAGGCAGGACGCTCTGTGACTCCTTGAGTCTCGTCCTGCACAGAACTAGAGGAGCCCTCGCCTTCAAAAGGGCTGGGAGTACGCTCCCTCCTTTTTAGCGATGAAGAGGAAGCCATCGGAGCAACAGGCGTGATGGAAAAAGGGAGGTCGAAGAATGGAGAGCACAGGAATAAAAAAGATAGAGGGGCAGGAAGGCAAATTAACTAACAGGAAAGAGATAGGCTTGAGAATGAAAAACTCTGAAAAGAATATATATATGAAGTAATCGCAATAATGGCACCAAAAGCAATTAGGGAAGACAATATATGGAAAGACGCGCCAGTTGCCAAATTTAATTTCAAGGAAGAAAGTTATTGGTAGTTATTAATGGGAGTTATAGGGAACGAGAAAAGTGGAGGGAGGAAGTTTTTTCTTTACCCACTTCTTTCTTTTTAACTGCCACATCCCGTATGAAAAGGGAGGAAGGTACAACGTGCAAGGAAGACCAGGATACTCAAAGTTAGCAGTAAGTCAGGGCCCTAAAAGAAGAAAGAAGGGAACCCGAGGGTGGTCAAAGTAACAAAGAGGGAAGTTCTACGGAAAATCAAACTCTACGTTACTCACGCGTGGGCCGCAGGCAACCCACGAGCTCGGGGGGCTAAATGTTGAGGTCTAAAAAAAATCATGATAAAAGGCCCAAGCAAATGGCACATCGGGTCAACCCATGGGGTGCAAAAGAATTGAGGAAAGGAAATTGGGCTTACAAAAGAAGGAAGGATGATGGGCCTGAGGCCCTGGATCCGTGAAGAGGCAAGGCTTAGAGTCTATAAAACAAAGAAAAAAAAAAGAAGTCAGCCCGCCAAGATCAGAAGAAAACCAAAGAAAGACCAAAAAAGAGAGTTCAAAAAGGGATTAAAAGGCACCAAGAACAAGAAGCAGGTGGGTCCTTCTCGAGGCACCCGGCGATGCAGCATAAAGCCTGAGGACTTGGAGAGCAACGACTCAGGAGTAAGAAGCCGGTGCCTCGGGGAACCTAAAAAAAAAAAAAAAAGAGAGATCCATGAAAGGAAATGGCTGGGGAAACCTTCAGTTTGACAGAAGAAGACTTCATTTATTGGGAAAAATGACAAAAAGGAAGGGGCGGCTAAAAAGGGGTAAGCCCGAAAAGAAAAAACAGAGAAAAAGGGCTTAGAGAGAGAACAAAGCTAAAGGTTCAGCTCCCCCAAAGGCACATGGAACAGAATGTTAGTAAGACATTTTGAGAGGAAAACACCAAAAGAAGGGAACTATGGAAAATAAGGAAAGGATCAGTTGTCAGAAGGGCTAAGACAAACAGGGGGCTCTAGTACCCAGGGGGTCAAGGGGGAAGAATCAATGGTACCCTGAAACCCTAATGTGACACTATAAAATGGACGAGCGGCCAACGTTAAGGGCAGATTCAGCAAGGACAAAATCAGATAGAATCATTAAGAAAATGCTCTGTAAAACTCAAAGAAAAATAGGGAAATATCTCCCGATATCCTAGAAACAGCCACTATAGCACATGCTTAGATTCAAAAGGATTCAAACTTTGCAAGTCTTAGAGGCCTAGAGAGTCATCTAAGTCTGTAATTTTTTAGCTTATTTGAACCTTGTATTAAGTCTTAGTGAGCTCATTGTAATCCACAATTAGGAAAACTAATGAAATATTTCCTACTGATTTGAGGATCCCGAGCAATTATTTTATTACGTTTGTTGGCCTTTGCTGTTTTCTTGTTGATCAATACGTATATTCTCGCTTGCTAGTGTATGTGCATTGCAAGATTCTTACCCTGTGAATCACTTGGTCTATAAACAGCCCATTTTAGCTGCGGTAGACCAAGCCCAATCCCTTCAAACTACAACTAGAGAGTCTAGGGTCCTTGTTTAAGCTTGGGCCTGGATATTGATTGAAAAGAGACTCTTACACATTTTCATCTAGATTTTCCAAAATTAAGCACATATACCAGCCACCGAGGTGATGTGGTACGACCCCTCCCAATTGGGTCCTAACTTTCCCTAAGAAGGGTTCTTCATATTGCCCACAACCTTTCTTAATACCAAGTCTCCTGGGGTCAAAGGTCTTTCCCTCACCTTCGTATCATATCATATCCTTACTTAAGCTTTTGCTGATAATATGCCAGTTGAACCATAGCTGCTTCCCTTTGTTCTTCAATCAAATTCAGACTTCTCTCCAATAACCTATCATTATTACCAGGGGTGAACATGCTCGTCTTTAGGGTTGGGAACTCGGTTTCTAAAAGGATCACTGCCTTAGTTCCATAAGTCATTAAGAAGGGCGTTTCCCCTGTTGATCGACAAGGAGTAGTCTGATATGTCCATAGAACATGTGGCAGCTCCTCCACCCATCTACTCTTTTCCTCATCCAACCTCTTCTTAAGTCCACTCATTATAACCTTTTTAACTGCCTCAGCTTGCCCATTTCCTTACGGATAAGCTGGAGTTGAATATCTGTTCATGATGCCTAACTCATAGCAGTATCTCTTAAAGGCCTTACTATCAAACTGAAGCCCATTATTCGAGATGAGGGTATGAGGAATCCCAAATCAAGTTACGATGTTTTTCCACACAAACCTCTTTGCATCCACATCCCTAATATTGGCTAATGGCTCGGCCTAAGCCCACTTGGTGAAGTAATTAGTGCCGACCAGAAGCCATCTTCTGTCCCCTATAGCCTTAGGAAATGGTCCTACAATGTCCAAGCCCCACTGAGAAAATGGCCATGGACTAGATAGAGGATTAAGGAAACCTTCTGGTTGATGAATGTTTGAAGCAAATCTCTGGAATTGATCACATTTCTTCACATAATCTTGTGCCTCCTTTTGCATTCTTGGCCACCAATATCCCTAAATGAGGGCCTTATGGGATAGTGATTTGCCCCCTGTATGACTTCCATAAACTCCCTCATGTAATTCCTCCAAGAGCAGCTCCACTACTTCAGGATGGACACATAACAAGTACAGTCCAGAAAAAGAGTGCTTATACAACCTCTGCTCCTCGAACAACCAGAAACGAGGAGCTTTCCTTCGTACCTTGTTTGCCTCTCCCTTCTCCTCAAGCAGAGCACCATCCTTGAGAAATAAAACTAAAGAGTCCATCCAGCAAGGCCCGACCTTAATCTAGTGAACTCGGACCTTTTCTTTCTCCTCCTCGGTGGGTTTATGTAAATCTTCAACAAGTATAACTCGAGGTAAGTCTTGTGCAGAGGAAGTTGCTAGAGTAGCCAAAGAATCAGCATGCACATTTCTGCTCCTCGGGATCTGCTGCAAAGTGAAATATTCAAAGCTTGATTGCAAGCGCCTAGCTTGGCTCAAATATCATTGCATTCTTAAATCTCTTGCTTCCAACTCTCTCTTCACTTGGCCCACCACCAGCCTCGAATCCGAGAATACCTCCATTGCCTTTTCTCCCATTTTCAGAACCATAGCCATCCCTACCAATAAAACTTCATACTCAGCTTCATTATTTGTGGCCGAGAAACCTATCCTTAAAGACTTCTCAATAGTAATCTTCTCTGGGGACACCATAACTAGTCCCACTCTAGATCCTCTCTGATTAGCTGCACCATCAACATACAATTTCCAAGGTAAAGGTCCCTGTAAGGAGATTGCTTCAATTGGTTTTCCTCCTAAATTACGCTTTTCACCCTCAACTTCTAGTGAAGACTCAGTAAAATAAGCCACCAAATCTGCGAGAACATGGCCTTTAATAGAAGTCCGAGGCATGTACTTGATGTCAAATGCCCCTAAAATTGTTCCCCATTTGGCAAGTCTCCCTATGTAATCAGCTTTCTGAAGTAGCAATTGAAGGGGGAGTTGGGTTAAACTCACCACTGTATGAGCTTGTAAGTGATGAAGGAGTTTCCATGTAGAATGTACCATTGCCAAAATATCCTTCTCCAACGGCAAGTAACAAACCACTGCCTCGTGTGGTGACTTACTCACGTAATAGACCGGCTGTTGTACTCTATCGTCCACCCTTATCAGCACTAGGCTAACTGCATGAGAGGCTACTGCAATATAGGCGAAAAGAACCTCTTCCACCTCGGGTCTAGACATAATGGGTGGTTGAGAGAGATAATCTTTCAACTACTGAAAGGCCGAGGCATATTCTCCAGTCCACTCAAATCCCTTCCACTTATGCAACAACTAGAAGAAGGGCCTGCATCTGTTAGCAGACCGAGAGATGAATCGGTTCAAAACTGCGGTCATTTTCGTCAACTTCTAGACTTCCTTGGAATTTCGAGGAGGTTGTAGATTGTTGATTGCCTTAATCTGATCAGGGTTGACCTCAATTCCTCGATGAGTGACCATATAACCAAGAAATTTGCCTAAATTAACGTCAAAAGAACACTTAGAAGCATTAAGGCGTAGTTTATGCTTTCTCAGTATTTCAAAAATATTTCCGAGGTCATTCACATGCTCGGACTCCACCTTGCTCTTCACCACCATATCATCTATGTAGACCTCAAGGCTTTTGCCAAGTTGAGGCTCAAACATCCTAGTCATCATCCTTTGATAAGTTGACCTTGCGTTCTTTAGTCCAAAGGGTATCACTTTATAGTGGTAATTCCTAGTAGGTGTAACAAAAGCAGTCTTTTCTTGATCATCCAAAGCCAAAGGTATTTGATAGTATCCCTGAAAGGCATCTAAAAAGCTTATCCGAGGATGTCTAATCATTGCATCCACCAAGTCTATTAGAGGCATTGGAAAGAGGTCTTTTGGGCAAGCTTTGTTTAAATAAATGAAGTCTACACATACACGCCATTTCCCATTCTTCTTCTTTACCACCATTGTATTAGCCAACAATTCAGAGTAAAACACCTCTTTTATTGCCCCTGCTTGCTTAAGTTTGATCACTTCCTTCTTAACAACATCAGAATATTCTTTAGAAGAGCACTAACATGGTTACTTCTTAGGAGTAACAGATGGATTAACATTCAAGTGATGGCAAATAAAATTCGGATCCACCCCAAGAACTTCATAAGCACTCCATGCAAACATATCAACATTCTTCCTGAGGAAAACAATCAGCTCTTCCTTTTCCCGAGGAGGTAACTGTACTCCTACCTAGAAAAACTTCTCCTTGTCATCACCAATAACAATCTTTTCCAACTCTTCACACTTTGCCCCTTGTGCCGCCACATTTGTGGACAACACTATTTTCCTTGATTGCTACAAATCTTTCTCTGCAGAGGCCTAGGACTCTCCTCCAGTTTGATGCCTAATTACAGCCATCAGACATTGTCTAGTCATAGATTGACTCCCAATCAGCTCCCCAACTTGATTTCTTGATGGATACTTCACCTTCAAGGGCAAGGTGGAAGAAACAGCTCCCATGGTATAAAGCCAAGGTCTTGCCATAATTGTAGCGTAGGGGGAATATGCATATACCATAATGAAGTCCACTTCCACAACTTCCGACCCTGCCTGAACAGGCAATCTAATTTGACCCCTCAGGATGACAGTTTTCCCATCAAATCTCACTAAGGGAGAATAATAGTAAGCCAGGTCTTCAAGCTTCAAATTAAGCACCTTATACAGATCAAGGTATATAATCTTTACCCCACTACCCTGATCCACCAACACTCTTTTCATATCATACCCTCCAATCTTGAGGATAACCACCAGAGCATCATCATGTGGTTGCAAAGTCCCCACCTTATTCTCATCAGAAAAGCTCAAAGCTAGTCAGACCTCTGCTCTACTCCTTTTAGGGCCAGGGGTCAGGTCTTCTGCAAATGGCCGAACTATAGACATCACCCTGGATGGATGGGAGCCAGTCCTTCCTAGGGCAGCAAGAATAACACTAATCGTCCCTAGAGGCGGTCTTGAAGAAGCATCTCTCTGATATCCCGACCCTGCTTGGCTTCCCTGTCCATTGGGATGATACAATAATTGTTTTAACTTCCCAATTTTAACCAGTTGTTCTAGATGGTCCCGTAGGGTCCTACATTCTTCTGTAGTGTGTCCTTGGTCCTGATGGTACTGACAATGAAAACTATAGTTGCGCTTCGTGGGGTCTCCCCCCATCTTATTTGGCCACTTGAAGTATGACTCATTCTTTATTTTCTCTAGAATTTGGTGCACAGGCTCCTTGAACACAGTGCTAATTATTTGGGCTGTAGTAGATCCAGTATGCATAGCAAAATCCCTCAATCGATTGTTATTGTACCTCTCTGACCTGAAATCCCCTCAACCTTGAGGAACTACTTTAGCCTTGCCCTTTCCCTGTTGTTGGTCCTCCTTAACACGTTTATACTCTTCAATACGATCCATAAGTTGGTGTACACTCCTAGCAGGCTTTCTAGTCAAAGACTTCCTTAAATCATGCTCGGCAAGCAAGTCGACCTTGAAAGTCCTTATTGCCACATCATCAAAATTTCAATCTATCTCATTAAACATCTCCCACTATCTGTCTGAATACGTCCTCAAAGTCTTTCCTTCTCGCATAATCATAGATAGAAGGGAATCCAAGGGATGAGGAACCCTACTACAAGTAACAAAATGAGCTCTAAAAGCTCTAGTAAGCTCCCGAAAGGAGTTGGTCGAACCTTCCCTCAAACCATCAAACCATCTCATCACTATTGGCCCCAGGCTAGATGGGAACACCTTACACATCAAGGCTTCATTCTTCAAGTGGACAACCATTCTTTGATTAAAATGGCTAACATGCTCCATAGGGTCTGTCCTACCATTATATATGGTAAAATTTGGCTAAGTAAACCGCTGAGGAAGCTTTCCTCCTTTAATCCTCCGCCTATATGGTGATTTAGAAATCTCGCGCAAGGCCCTACTCATAACATCATTTCCCAGGCCACCGTGAGATGGACTTTTGCTCCTTCGCTTATGATGGCACTCCTTATCACACAAGAAAGACTCACTAGGGGGAGTCCTTGATCTAGGCCTGTAACTATTATCACCATCATCATCAGAGGAAGGCTCTGAGCTAGAAGGAGTTCCTCTCTGTTGCTTACGGTGTAGTTTCCTTCGTAAGTGGTCAATTTTCAATTGCATATTCCTAGTGCTTTCTCCCTGGGACACATGACTCCCACTCCTAGAATGACTCCTACTTGTATGGGTGGTGTGTACACTACTCTCGCAGTCTCTCTTCTACTTAGGATTAAGAAAATGATCTTGACGTTGAGATCTCACTAATCCTCACGGTTTGGCCCTGAACCCACCATGATTAAGTGATGAACTCAAGGATGTTCTCGTTTTCCATAGATGGCGCCAATTTTAAGGGCGTGTTTCACTTGGAAAGCCCAAAAGTGAAAAAGGACTAAGGCCCAAAGAGCTAAAAATAATCAATTTGTAGAAAGTGGGCAAGAAACTGAACTCCAATGCGTTGGGCAGTAATCATAGTAGGCTAAATTATATTTGAAAGCATGAATAAACAATTTAATAGAAAGAAAATCCTCATCAGCAAAGTCCGAGGATGGTAGTTCTTATATATTTCAATCAGACAAAATTACAGTTTTTGAGTATATAGTGATTTTTTTTTTCTAGATTATCTCATGATCCTCTTGTAATGGGAATTTCCTCCTTTATATTCTCCTTCCTCATTTCATCTTAGCCTTACACGTTCAGGTCAAATTGTTGGCTTTAATACTTGTCCCATCAGCACCTTCCTAAAGTCTTCGTGGGTAGCTATAAGGTTGGAGGTTACTATTCAGGTATCACCTCCACATTAATGCGGACAGGGAATTAACTGCAGAGCATTCAATGCGGTGGTAGCAACTTTCTACTTAGATATTTCTCATCTCTCCTTTGTTTCATTCCCATCTGATACTTATCATTACCAACATGATCGTCTGGTCCATGTTTTTGAAGAGAGGTCGGACTTCTTGACCTCTACCCCACTTAGCTGAGGAGGTGTTCTCCTCGAACTACACTCTCAATTGCTTATTGACCAGACTTCCTCTACGGACTACTGACTTGTATGCTCTCGTTAGTATCTACTTGTCCTTGGACAACTTGATGTCTTCGGACATGACCCACGGCTCAATATCCATTTCTAGGCCCTTTATCCTTATTACAATTATTTATAGCGTAATTTTCGACGACAAAATAGAAGTATCTTTCTTTTCTTATCAGCCGGAAAAATTTCGTCACAAATAGCAACATTTTATGTAGTGATTTTTATTTAGTTGAGCTACTAGAAAGTTGACCTTGCTTTAAGAAATAAAGATTCACACTCCAAGAGCAAATGCTAAACACATATCGAGTATAAAAATTTGTAATTGAAACAAAATAATGGTAATACATTGTCCGGCAATATTATTGAGGGAATTTATTGAGGCTTCACACTAACACTTATTTGAAATTGTTACAAAAAAAATTCCCACTCTTTTTCTACACCTAACTCCATAAGGATGAACAAAATACTTATTGAAGATCAATAACAAAATGCCGAGGCAGGGCCAAAAAACTAAAATGAGTTAGGGCAATATCTAGTTGCTGTGAATCAAGAAGTGAGTCAAAGATCAACACTTAGGAAGATCTGCTGGTGGAGGAAGCAGCTTCTGATATGGGAGCTTTCCATCTAAGACTAACTAAGCCATCTTTAAACCCCAGCTTATGTGGATCTCCAGGTGGCACTGCATGAACCATACTCCTGTTGCCACATATATATACAATTGTCTTTTAAAAAAAAAATCTAAATCGAAACTGCATATTCTATACAACTTATGTTTGTAATATTTTATTTCATTATTTTATAAACATGAAAAAAAAAAGCTGTAAAAGCAAATCTAACTGTTCTTATGAAAGTTACTATGCGTGCTGGATTCAATTGCTATATAGGTATTGATGTCCTAATCACCTAGTATAGCCAACTTTCTTTAATATTTTTTTGAAGGTACTTTTCCTAATATAAAATGTTAAGTTACTCTCAAATTTACTATATATATATATATATAAACTAAATAAATTTATTAATTATTTTTTTGTTTTGTATTTAAATATTAACACATTAAATTTATGAAGGCAATTGATTGCCTATGTAATAAAATTTGTAGTAGGTGTAATATATATATATATATATATATATATATATATATATATATATATATATTTTGTGATCTTAGGTGTAATATTTTTTATTATATTAGATTTGTATGTGTCCAACTATATTTTATTATATGATGTTCTTGAATTCTCACCTGGGTTATCTGCTAAAAACCTGATAGCAACCCAACCCCCTGAAGGCACACCCATGGTGTTTCTTTCAACTGGGTCAACAAGATTGAAGTTTGCTGGGTCTTTATTCTGATCAAAGTTCCCAAAACCTTGCCCAACAACGAAGAAATTAAAGCCATGCAGATGTAGAGGGTGGCTCTCAGCGCCAAGAATGCTTGTGTCCTGCAATACAAGCTCTACACTAGTGTTAAAAGGCAGAACCACTAGCTTTGTCCCATTGCTCACCATAGTGTTGTTTGGAGGGTTGCCAGTATAGTTAAAGGGAATTAAGGGACTGATAGGAAAGTTGGGGTTGTAAAGTCCATTTGATTGACCAAAGAAATGGGCTTGTAGAAGAGCTGTGGTTGGTACTGCAAAAGATATATTATTGATAGAAGCTGCAAACATTGTTCCATTAGGACCTTGGCAGGTTTGGTTATTCTGATCACAGGGGTTTGTTCCAAGGCCTATTGTGAAGAAAAAGCGCTTGTCAACTTTTTGTGGGACATTAGCAGGGAATTGAGCACTTGCTAAGCTACGAAGTTTGTTTGACAAATTTGTAGCAAAGGAAGTGTCATTGAGAGGAGGGAGAACTGGTTTGAAGAGTGGAAGCTTTTTGATGGAAATGTTTGATGAGAGGCTTTTTGTTTTGGATGAAAATCCATATTCTAAGATACCTGCAACAGTAGAATTGTCAAAAGTGCCTAGGCCAGTCACATATGGTCTAGCAGTCATGAAGAATGTGGCATTTGGGAAATTGGGTTTGGTCTTAAGAAGAACATTTGTGGTTTGTCCTGGGGCTATGAGAAGCGTGTTGGTCTCAAAAGGTTTAACATAAACGGCATCTGCTTCAACAACTGTGAGGGTGTGGTTTGCAATGCTGAAAAATAGCTCGTCATTAAGTGCTGCGTTGATGAACCGAAGAAGGTAAGTCTTCCTAGGCTTCACCTTTAGCTTGAATGTGTCTGCATGCCAAGACACATTTATACAACATGTTAAGTTGACCTATACAACATTTCTTGAAACATTTGAAAATGTTCCATATAGCATTTGATACCTTTGGCTGAGCAGTTATATAGTGGCCCTGGAAGTCCATTGATGGTATATGCATCAGAGACATTAGGGCCACCTCCTGTTTGCAGAGCTTGGATAATGACTGCTTCAGGATCTGCATTCCACCACTCTCCTGAAATTTGTTAGTATCAAAGTTTGTGTTAGTATATATATCAACGAGGAAAGGTATACATGTGAATAAATTAGGTTTTCATTTTCAACTTTTTGACTTGCATACAATTTTTTAAAATCTCATCGTTAGATATTTATAGGCACAATTATACTTTTATTATTTTTAAAAAAATATTTATGTGTTCCATTCAAGGTTTTTTTTTTTTTTTTTTTTTTTAAAGTAATTAAAGGTTTTATATGGCATTTGTTAATGAATCATTTTAGAAAAAATTTAATACAATTTTCATGAGAATTTGATAAAAAACAATAAAAAGAAGTCAGTTGTTTTATTCTTTTTCCATAAAATTTTTTTAAAAAAATTCTTCTAAACCAATGGCATTAAAGCATTCGTTAACTTATTTATTTTAGCTATAACTATACTTTTATCAACTTTCAAAAAATTAGCAAATTAAGAACTAATCTAAATGCATGTCTAACTTACCAAAGATAATGGGAACTTCATTGTAGGGTTTGGTGAATGGATAAGGAACACTACGCTTGGGCAGAATGATTAGAGGACCATAGACAGTTGATCTTAGCCATGAAATGTGGGTATGCCAAAAAAGAGTGCCTCTCTGGCCAACAATGGTGAAGTTGTACACATAACTGTGGCCAGTTTGTATGGGATATTGAGTCACATATGCTAGTCCATCAGCCCACCATGTTTGAAGCTATCAAATTCCATGTCTGTCTTAAATATATTTAGCATAATTGCAAATTAGAACATGGAGTTAAATTTAAGCTAGGAACTATATATTTTATAACCATATTAGTTGTTTCATAACTTTAAATGAGTGCACAAAACTTGGTACAGATTTATTACCAATGGCTGGAGATGTTGTTCTGGAGATGGTTAACCACTTTGATAAGAAGGTGATCACCCTCCCTGGCTACAATGTGAGGCCCGGGAAACTGCCCATTTACAGTAATAATGCTCTTTGTGTGGCACAATCGTGTGACATTTTGTAATTTGATCTACAAGATAAGTCAAAAGTGTTAATAGCAAGAAAGAACCAAAATAATAATAATAATAATAATAATAATAATAATAATAAGAACAAGAAAAAGAAAAAGAAAAGTAAAATCATTTTTTTTAAGATTTGCTACAAATTTTGCTTAATAATTTAGGTACCAAGGTGTGCAAAACATACATCAAACTTGTAGTGCCTAGTAATGCCTTCAGCCAGTGTGAGCTCAGGAATGACACACACTGTAATCAAATGAGAATAGAAAGACTCTGGGAAATGCTGGAGAGGAAACAAGGGCCACACCCATTTTTTCTGTGTCTCTAGCTTGAAGCTCTTTTAGTATGTTCTTTGGTGCTAGCCAAAACGTACAATTGAGTCTGTGTACCTCAAAGGTACGTAGTTAGTGATTATATAGGGGAGAAGAAAGGGTGTTTGGTTGAGTAGGTGATAGAAGTTAACTTGGCAAAAGTATACATAGAAGAGCTTGGATAACAATTTTAATGGGACCAGTTGTTAGTATAGAGTGGTGTCAAAGACAATCTATTTTATTTGACCTCCTTTCTGTTCAAGCCAAAACATTTCCTTGCTATGATGTTATGGTTCCTAAACTGAACAGGAGTGATTTTGACCTACTTCCGTGATTAATTAGCAATAACGGAGAAAAGAAGAAAAGGATAATAAAAACTCTCTTTGAATGCTAACAAAGCACAGTAAAAAGGCAATGCTCCTAAAAATTGTTTACTTTTAAGGTTATATATGTTAAAAAAATATGGAGTCATAGATCGGGATATGGAATGAAGTGGGTTTGTGTTTTAAGTCTTGCCCACATTAAAAGTTTTCAAAGCCTTTTGTGAGTTACATAAAATAACACAATCTCACATAAATATAATAATTGAGAGAATCTATGAACATGTGGCTCTAGAACACTAATAATGATATTATATAGTGTGTATGTTTTGAAGTTCTCATTTGTAGGGTAAACAATGACATTCCAAATCAAGTAAGTTTCTGTTTTCAACATCTTTCACTTTTTTTTTTTTATATTATATAATGTGTATATTGAAGTTTTCATTTGTAGGGTAAATGATGACATTCTAAATCAAGTAAGTTTAAGTTTTCAACATCTTTCACTTTTGGTTGATGTTGTGTTACACTTTTACTTTTCACATTGTTTGAAATAAAAAATTTCACCAATAATATTGAAGCATGGGAATGACACTGTTCTTATGTAGCTTTTTCAATTAACCATTATTCTTAGTAAGAAAGCAAAATAAAGGATATTCATCCAGCAGTCGTTTTAGAGGCAGATGAATGCATAGTTTTTAGATTTTCATGAGGACAGATCATAGGTGAATAGTTGGGGAACCTCAATCGACGCAATTTTTTCTCAAGCATTCGAGCTAACTGCAAAAGCTTGTTGATGAAGGACAGCCAAAAGATGAATATATAGATTTTAATAAAGCTGATGGGGTTTCATTTGGAAGCTTCTTAGGTCGTATCTTAAGCTTCACAAGACTAAACTTGCGGTTGCAGCAGCTTTAACAACAACTGATCCCTCTATTCCCATTAGACAAACATAATAAGACTGGTGACCTGACAAGCCCAAACTTTAATGGTCATTAGGTATGCCATTAGTTGATTTTTTTTTTTTTTTTTTTATAATAAATGTAAGCATAAGCTTTTTCCCTCTTCCATGACCTTCCAATATCTCAATTGCTTTTCATTTCCTTAGCAAAGAATTAAAAAGACAAATTTAAGCTTTTTCTTTTTTCTTTTTCGATTCAACTCCTTTATATTATATTTACTTTCTTGATTAAATTTAGAATTCAGGATCATTTATATGAAACCTTTTTAATCCAATGATACTAGCATTCAAATTATATAGTTTTCTTGTACTTTTGAGTGATTTCAATTAAACCCTAAAATTTTTTAATTTTATAATTAAAAAATAAACTTTGTAAATCATTTTAATTCATGCCCTCAAGAAGTTTATGTTAACTAATTAAAAGTAATAAAATATTCACATAAACTGTCACTGCCACCTATCTAAAAATATTCATTTAATGTTATTATAATAATGATTAAATGATTAAATTCATCATTTTCTAATAACTTAAGTTTTTGGACAAATGATACTTTATTATGGTCTCAAAATAAGGGGTCTTAAATTCGAATCATATCTCCAACCTACCCATGTTTTTATTAGCTTTTATGTGCTCTAGTTGTGCTTTTTATATAAGTTCTTTGTGATGACTAATTTGGAGTCACTGAAGCAATTAAGGATTAGTTTCTTAAATATTTATAAGATACTTCAAGCAATTGTAACATATTTATTGCTAACAAAATCAAAGGCCATGGCCTGGAGAAACTAGCACGGTTATATATTACTTATGCAACAATTTTACATTCTTTAAAATAACTAATATGAGGTGGAATGCTGCCAAATTTACAGTAAATACTGTAGATGCTCCTCAACTGAGAATGGTCATGCTTCAATTTTTTTGTTGTATGACTGATCCTTCTGAAGCCAAAAGTTAAGGCGAAACTACACTATTGGTCCCTGAAGTTTACCCTATGTGCACAATTGATCCCTCAAGTTTGAAGTGAGCACAATTAGTCCCTTAAGTTTTAAAACTGAGTTGTATTGGTCTTTTTACTAACTGCTTTTACTAACTTAGTTACGTGGCTAATGGAACAATGTCTTGACATTTTTTTAATGATGTGACATGTTTTTAATTAAAAAATTACAAACTGAATTTACTTGTGGGAAAAAATATTCACGGGCACCAAATTAAAAAAAAAAAAAAAAACTCTTTTTTTTTTGACAGAAGTGATAGAAAAAAAAAAACTTTCTATCTGCTGTAAAAACTTTCTTTGTGCATTGATTTTGTACCCTACGAACATTATAATCACCCATATAATAATCTGATTGAAATCAAATCAATTAAAGGGGATGGAATATGGTATAAACGTACTGTGTCAATTGAATCGCATCACCTTGCGTTGAGCCTGCACTACTTGAATTTCTTCGATCTGGAAACCCCTGGCTGGTCTATTGATGAGAAGGGATTCCATGAAGTTGAGTTTACAATAGCTACTGGGAGCATGGAGGTGGAGACAGTTGGGTTCCATTTGTTAAACAAGCAAATACATCAAATAAAATACTCGGAGGATTGGGAGGAAGACTGGGATGATGGGACATAGGCATAGATTGTGAGGAATCCAATCAAGGAGATTTTTTTTCCTCATCTTTTACCTGTGAGTTATCATCTTCTTCCTACCATTATATAATCTAGTTGTTTCTTTTCTTTTCTTTTCTTTTTTTTTGGACATATACTAGCATTTCTTTTTCTGTTTATTTTATTTTATTTTGGGCTAAGCATATGTAATGCTCTGTTAAACAATGCACAAAAAACTTTCTACAGCAGATAGAAATTTTTTTTTTTCTATTACTTCTGTCAAAAAAAAAAAATGAGTTCCTTTTTTTTTTTTTTTTTAATTTGGTGCTCGTGAATATTTTTTCTCACATGCAAATTCAGTTTGTAATTTTTTAATTAAAAACATGCCGCATCATTAAAAAAATGCCAAGTCATTGTTCCGTTAGTCACGTAAATAACACCGTTAACAGCAGTCAGTAAAAGGACTAAAACAACTCAATTTTAAAACTTAAGGGACTAATTGTGCTCACTTCAAACTTGAGGGACCAATTGCGCACACATGGTAAACTTCAGGGACCAATAGTGTAGTTTCCCCATTAATGCCAAAGTCAACAAAGTTAATTGGCATATAAAGTTCTGAAAATAGTGGTCTATACAGAAAATCAGCAATGGTAACACCAAAACATCCCCTAAAACAAAGGAAGAAAAACATTTATGACATAGCCCCTCACTCCCAAATTTAGGAAAGTAGTTGATCAATTATCTTACAATTCACTTTTAATTGGTGAGTAAGCAAATTCTATTGTCATCAAAACATGACTTAAAGCCCTATACATATTAGTAAATACAACAAAACTAGCACCAAACCTCATAAATTATATAAATCACACCCAAACATGACATGAAAGATGAACAAATTATTTTTTCGTTGCGATGAAGCAAGCATGTATATGTGATGAAGCATTAAAAATATTAATCACTTGCATTAAAAAAATGAACAATATTTTAGTACATTCCATTGCATTTAAAAATATTAATCACTTGTATATATAATTAATGTCTAACTAGAAGTTACTCAAACATGCACTTGTACAATCTAACATATTTAACATGTATGAGTAGCTTCTTTAGTTACAAAAAATTATCCAAAAAATTTGCTACATGCGCAATTGGTTATCTAAGTTGTTAGATACGCTGTTCAAAAAACTGTCCAAAAAATACTGTCCACTGTGCAATATTAGCCATGTCCACTGTGCAATATATTCTCAGACAACCTGCAAAAAAATGTTGTCCAAGCCATGCCCACTACAATATACTATTAGACAAACTGCCAAAAAATGTTGTCCTTCATACTACAAAATCAATATTAGCCTAAAAAAATGTCAACAAAATCAAGTTATATTTTGAACTTAAACAAACATGAGAAAATTTCACTATAATTGAACTTACCACTTATTCCTTTTTTACATACTAAAAAAGTTTTGTGTTTGTAGGCAAGCATTTGTATTTTCAACACATGGAGTTAGTGCATAATTGAACCTAATTTCATTTCACTGTGTATATACATATAAACAAATAAATTTATTTGATAAATGTAAGAAAACATTTATTTTTTACTTGACCAATATTCACAAGATTTGATACTTGAAACGACAATGGAGTGCAGGTGGTAGTAATGAATGCGGCCAATGTAATCACAATGATTATAAGAGTAAAAATCTAAGAAATATTCTAGCTACTTATGACTACAAAACATAAAAATTATAAACAAGTAAGTTTATTCAAAATTTCATGTATGAAAACGTTTACATGTTATCTAACAGACATTCGCATCATTTGATACTTGAGACAATGATGGAGTTAATGGTGCCTATATAATCACAATGATTATAAGAGAGACAATTTACAAAAGCATCTAATTACTTATAAATTATATTTGCAAAACAAGCAAAAAGGTAAGTTTATTCAAAATATGACAACATTTACATTATACCTGACCAACATCCTCATGATTTGATACTTGAGACAATAATGGAGTTAACGGTGCCTAAGTAATCATAATGATTATAAGAGAGAGTTTAAGAAATCATCTAATTTCTTGTAAGTGCAAAACATGTTAACAAGTAAGTTTCCCTTGAAGAATGACATGAAATTAGTTTGGTAACTATGAATTGGTCCCAATTCAGAGGTCATCATTGGTGTGGAAAGGTTGATAGGATAAGTCTGCTATGTCAAAAAAAATGAAAACCTTATTAGTAAATTCACAAATGAAAAGGCAAATGTAGTACAACCTCCAACTGCACAAATTATCTATAAGTTATTCCACTATGAATTAATTTTAAAAAAAAAAACCTTTTACTTTATGTGAATAATGTTCTTCATGTGAGCCATAATTATTATATTGTATGTTAGGAGCAAAGCCAGGTTCCTATATGAAAGACATAAATATTATTATTAGCCAAAACAATATAAAATTTTTACAAACAATGGAAACTTAGTAGAGGATAAAAATAAATAAATAATATTTGCTTTGGAAAACTGTTGACTAACCTCATCATTTAATTCAGCTCTACCCTTTCTTTCTTTTTTTGCTTCTCAACCTAACTTTTCTTTCGTTTTCCACCCTTGCGACCTTCTTTTTTCTTAAGACCTTTAACCCTTTCAATCAAATTTTCCAAATGTTGGTTAGGATTAAGATTTTCATTACCACTACACAATGGCATTTGATGGGGCAATTGATGACCAGCCACATTTCTTGTCACAATATCTTCAACATTTTTTTTTCATATTCCTCTATCATCTTCTCTATTAAAGCAAATGTCTTTTCATTGTCTGCTGCTTGAGAAGCTAACCGAACCAACTTGAGACATAATCTTCTATACCACTATGTAGCAATCAAGTTGACATCCTCTTCCATATTTATTCTTCTATTATCCAAGATACATCCATTTTTTCCTCTCTTGTCCATCTTTTCAAAATGTACATATTAGGAATTGTCTTTATATCAAGAGAGTCAAAGACTTTCAGAACATGGCAACATAAAATCCCAACTATTTCAAACTTTCTACAACTACATGAAAATGTCTTATCTGTAGTGTCATAAGATACTATGTACTCACTAGGCTTATGCAGAAACTCAACAGTGTATGTATGCACTAACAAGTCCTCTTGACAATTTTTTATCCTTGCTGCTGATGCCAAGTCATACTAATCATGAAACATTCAAAATATTGTAGGTGGGTACACTTGTACTACTTGCTTCAACAAGGGAGAATCTTTCATGCCCAACTGGGGAAATTTTTCCCTTAGCATTAAATTCAGCTTGTAACTTTTTTTCTCGTTTTTGCTCAATCACTTGATCAAAATGTGCAAAAAATTCTGCTACATCCAAATCAGATTTCAAGTAATCTTTTAAATCTCCATTCAAACTTTCACTGAGTTGGGTACTTTGCACTCCCAATGTAAATTCATTCTTCATGTAACACTTTGCCCATTTTTCTTTCAATTTGTAGATACTATCCAACCAACTACGATCATGAATAGCATAAGTGTCAATCATGTCCTCTCATGTTTTTTCAAACTCAATTTCATCATTAAACTCAAACATACAAGTTTTAAAAACTTGAAGAAAAGAAGAACCATCTTTCATCGAATTCCCCAAATGCTTTATCCCATTTTGCATTATGTGCTAAGTACATAATCCATGGTAAGTGTTAGGCATTACCTCATTTAATGCGTTTGCTATTGTAGGATCTTGATCTGTAAAAATTGTTTTAGGTCTTTTACCTGCATGTGCAATTAGAAAGCTTTCAAAAAGCCATTCAAATGAATCCACCGTTTCATCATATAAAAGAGTAGCCTCAAAAATTGTTAACCCTTTATGGTGATTGAAACCGGTAAACACCCCTAATGGTCTTAACTCTTTATTAGTACCATATGTAGTGTCAAATGTCACCACATCACCAAAATTAGCATATTCAATAATCATTCTAGCATCAACCCAAAAAATGTTTGTAATCTGCTCAACATTATCTAATTGTACTGCATATTGAAAGAATGAGTTTGTAGTCAATTGTTCCTGAAAGTATCCTAATAAGCATGCAGCATGACCATATATCAAATTTTTTTGCCGTCTTGTTCTAAGATAATTATGCTGATCAAACTCAGTGCATCCAAGATTAGCTCTCCCACCAGCCTCTCTACTCATTAACTCATGTGTTGCTTTTGGCTTGATTCCAGAAAAGGGTGCTAACTCAATCAATCCTGCATGAACTTTTGAGATTTTTTGTTGAGATCTCATCATATAAACTGTTTCTGATAGATGAAGAGTATGATTATGTTCTTCAATAAAATTAGTCAGTTTATACTTTCCAATTTCTCGCACTAATGAAACATATAGCTTTACAGGACAATTAGTCCTTGTTGATTCCAGAAGAGGATGCTAACTCAATCAATCATGCATGAACTTCTGAGATTTTCTATTGAGATCTCATCATATAAACTGTTTCTGATAGATGAAGAGTGTGATTATGTTCTTCAATAAAATCAGTCACTTTAAACTTTCCAGTTTCTCGCACTAATGAAACATATAGCTTTACAGGACAATTAGTCCTTGTATCATCTCGGTTACGAGTGTGAATCATATCTTCTTTTTCTAGACCTCGAAGGCTCTGCTTTGTACATGCAAATCCCCTGATGTTATCTTTTCACCCTTCTTACTTTTATTTATATAATGTTTTCTAACATCAAAGCCCATTTGCCTTCCAAATTTTAGCCAAAATTCCCATGCATCTTCTAATGTATCGAATTTCATACCAACTCTAGGACTCAAATCTTCATTGGCATCCATGACTTTAGGACTCAAATTTTCATTGGGATCCATGTTTTAAGAGAATTTTCTCATCACACTATGCAATGAATTAAAGAATGCTCTTGTAATTAACAAACAAATGTACAAAATTCCAACTATTATAAATATAGAAAAATGAATGTTTTTCATTAAAAATAAAAGCTGAAAATTTGTGTACCAATATTGTGCTTATCATATATAAGAATTACAACAAACCAATATATGATCATGAGAGATGATGACCCAAGTGATAAAGGGCAATTGTAAGCTAAATTTTTTTAAGAAACTGTTAAAGCATATCATACCTATACAAAGACAAACTTTCAATTATCAAAATTTTATCTCTAAAAAAATTATCAAAATTTTCTATTCCTATGACAATAAATTTTTATCACTAAATTCTGACTACAAACTTGAAAGGCAAATATTAAAACACTATAGTTTAAATACAATGAGGACCTAAAAGCATAGAATTCAAGCAATGTAACAGTAAAATAGGGATTTTATACATCTGGGTTTTATCCATACAAGCTTTAGAAAGCCAATTAATTGATTCAATCATCTTCTTTGGTTTATTCCTTATTGTCCATTTTGTTCTTGTAAGAAGGTTCCTATCATTTTATGAAAAAACTTTTTTTATGAATATTATTATGTATAAGGAACCTGAAACAACACGAAGAATCCAATGCAAACAAGAATGAACCTTTATGTCTCTCTTTTCTTTTGTTTTGAACTTGTGATGGCTAAGTATTATACTATTATTAAAATAAAATTAACTAGAATGGCATCTAATCTTTATGGAAATTCTTTAAAGGTTCCAGAATGAAAACACAGTAGTCATTTTTGGACTGCAGGTCCACAACACACAAAACAAACAAAAGGTAATATGATCAAGCTAAGAACAAAATTTTCACCACAAAGATGTTTTAGAGCTTGCAGTTTCATTGTCTCTTCTAGCGCAATTGATTCTAATTCTGATAAGTTCTTTTGAACTCATCAATTACCTTAAAAAAAATCAGTTAAAAAAACAAACACATGCACACACAAAGCTGATTGTCATTATATATATATATATATATATATATATATATATATATATATATATATATATATATTTATTTATTTATATGATTTTAGTAAAGAAGAAAAAGAACATTAAGCCTGAGACAAGAGAAAGTCAAGAAGATCTTGAAGGCGCATAAAAATGAAACAAGGAATCAAACATAAAAAGCCCATTTGTGAGAGTTCTCTATTGCATGTATGATTATTCCTTAAAAATAACAACTGCAATTTATGGACAATATTTCAGATTAAAATTTTGCAATGAATAACCTTTGTAAAATTCAGCACCTTTGTAAAATCCAACTGATTAGCCAAAAGACCAATTAGATATAAAAATAAGAATTTCAAGAGCTTGGTTTCAATGGCCACAACTATCTTGACCCTTGACCCGACTCTCCTTTTACATAAAAAATAAATTTTTTTTTTTGATTCAATGTATACAAAAGAGAGAACTCACCTCCTTGAGGTTGATGTCGGAAGCAACCAATCAAAGATGGGCACGCAGTGACTATCACAAAGGGGATTTTGGGGATTTTCCGACGATACAATGGCCAAGTATCGTCGGAACCATCGATCCGGCCAGTGGCTTCGTTGCTTCAAAGAGACTTTCACTCCATAAGAGTTGGGACTTGGGACAGCTTCACACACGAGAAAGAGGGAGTGTGAGTGTTTGGGGGTTTGGTTTCAAATGCTAAGTTTCAGTGTTTGCATATGAACTGGGGCTGCTGTGACAATGGATTGAAGGAGAGGCAGAGAATGGGTTGAAGGAGAGGCTGAGAGCGGTAGTTGCGCAGGGGAGTGAGAGAGAGAGAGAAAGAAAAAAATTGATTTTATGAAAGTGTACTCAGACTTACCAGAAATAGTGGGCGGGCTATGAAATTTTTTAAGGGTAAAATAATCTTTTTGTTATTTGGTGAGGTGTCAAAGATTTAAGCCATTAGATTAAATCTATGGTTGAGAATTTAGGTATTGCACGGGATATGAATCCCTCTCATCTTTTGAATTTTGATACAGATGACATGGTATCATTTAATATAATACACTTTTTCCCAATTAACAAATATCCTTGGGCATTTATTAATTGACAATTTTTAAAAAGTTTTGATATCATTTTTATAAGAAGTATAAAAAATTGACAAAAAAAATCGATTACTTTTTTATTTTCTCACAAAAACTCTTTAAAAACATTTATCAAACTAATACTCCTACAACATTCGTTAACTTTTAACAAGTTGTTGGTTTCATTAACTTGAGACTTGAATTAATAAAATAAAAAACTAGTTACCTAATTTCAATATTAATAAGTTATTCTATAATTACAATTTTTGTGGCAACTTATTTGAATTAATAGATTATTATTATTTTTTTCACAATTTGTTTAAAGTATAAATAATACTCTTTTCTTTTCTTTTTTTGTTGGTAAACAATAATACTCTTTTTAATTTTATGTAAATTCGGCCAATTTTTCAAGAAGTTTGGAATTGTAAAGTACAGCAAGCTGACGTGGCCAACCGACCCAGAAAACCTCCCCCAAATATCAAAAAAACGGCGGAAGCTTTTCCTTTAAATCCTCAAACCCTAGCAATCTCTGCCTTTCTTTTTCACAGAGACTCAAACCCTGGAGAACCAAAACCTAAACCCATGGCCTCAACAACGATGAAGACGGTCTCAGGGAGAGTCCTCTCGTCGAAGCCAATCTCTCTCAAGAAGGCCACTACTACACTCTCCACCTTCGTCGCCTCCGACAACGGCGCGCCGCCGGTAATCTCCGCCTACCTCCGACGCGCCTTGTCTGCGTTCAAGGAGTTGAGGCAGCACGAGAAGGAGCTAAGAGCTCCGGGCTCCGATCGGACGAGCGATTGGTCCAAATCGGAGTTCCTCAGCGAGGGTGACACCGTCGGAGTGAACTCGTCACAGATTCAGAGTATCGAGGTGAGTCAAGCTCCGAGTCACAAACCCAAAAAACGACTCCGTCCGGAGAGTATCGATAGTTTTGGCGAGAACCTGATCCCTGCGGAAAACGGAAGTGGCGGAGAGAATTCGGGTCGGGCCGCCGAGTCGGGTCATGGGGACCAGGAAACTAGCTTGGAAATAGAGAGTGATAGAAAAAAACACAAAAAGAAGAAGAAGAAGAAGAAGAAGGAGGAGGATGATAATATCGAAAGTGTTCGAAGTGGCGGGGATAGAATGGTAATTGAGGAAGAGGCAGAGAGTAATAAAAAGAATAAGAAAAAGAAGAAGAAGAAAAAGAAGAAAAATGATGGTGGTGATTATGAGAACAATGGGATTGAAGCTGAGGAGGAGGATAATATTGGAATTGAAGAAGTAAAAAAGGAGGAGAGCAAGAAGAGGAAGAGTGTCGAGGAGGTTGAAGTCGAAGCGGATGGTAAGATCAAGAAGAAGAGGAGGAAAACTGGTTGAATTGAGCTAATTTTGACTTGATTAGGTGTTTTAGCAATCAATTTTGATTGGTGTTGTATTTGGAAACCCGTGGAGATTTCGTTACGAAGCAATTCATAGGCTCGATCGATTCTTAAAGGGTAAATTTATTTTAGTATCGGATCATGTTTTTGATGTAACGTTTGAGAGTATATTTTTCTTGGTAGCTTTTGATTGAAATGAAATGAAATATTTTTTTATGGTTAATGTTATATTTTCTTCTGTTTTTTTAGTGTATTGAATAACACAATAACAGTGTTATGATTGATGAATTGAGGATGTGAATGTTAATGTTAGCATAGTGAAATACAAAGCTACCTATACTACATACTCTTAAGAGGAAGTTGTTCTTCACTTGAGCTATAATTTCAATTTAATGCTCACATTATGTGCCATGTTGTACACGTTATTGTTTAGGCGTTTGGGGGACTCTGTTTTGCAATTATATGCTGATGGAAGTTCTAACTGCATCTAGTTGCTTGGTTATCTGTTTTGGTTTCTGATTTATAGCAAAGAAGTTTATCAAAGTTCTGGAATTATGGGAACTTGTTTCATAGCTTAATCTTCAAATTATCGTATGATGCCTTGGGGTTTGTTATCTTATTAAGCTTCAACCTTTATCCGGTTTTCTTTTCTTGCTTTTAGTGCATATTCGTTTTGGATAATATTGGTCACAACGTATCTGGTCAGTACATGAGATTTTGCAAAACTGTAATGCTACTCCATATGTAGAAGCAGTGATCTTCATGATATTATGAAAAGAAAAATGATTATGCAGTTTATGACATCATGTACATTCAAGCATTTGTATATCTTCATTACTTCCAACAACCAAATTGTAGGTATACTTTACATTGCAGAGAATCCTCAAATCCCCAGTAAATAAAGAAACTTCATTCAAATATACCAATGGAGATATTTAACTACTGTTTATCTGTCTAGAAGCAAACTCACAATATTGTGCTCTAATCTATATAGTTTTGCTCTAATGCAGTACAACAAAACAATCAGCTGGTTAGCTTTAGTTGTACGTATTTACACTCAACTGTCAAAAAGTAGTGAAAATTTCACAAATTTATTAGCCCAACTTCTTTATTTTCATGGTTGAATGGTGCTTCCACAAATTATTCTTTACCTTTTCTGAATTTGTTGATATTTTATTAGATTGTGCCATTGTACCCGTGGCCCAATTTCCCCAAAGCTTAAATGCGTGCATTATATGCCTTGTTAAAAGAAGATAGAAAAAACAGCATACAATTTATCCAATAATGCAGTCTCTAATCTATAGTTGCAGAGTGAGCAAAGAAATATATTCCTTTTTGCTTCTTGTCCATCAATCATTAAACCATTATTTATTTAGTAAATGCTATACAGGACTGAGAGGTCACCAGTGAAGATCTTTAATTTTCATTTGAAAATAAATTATATATCAATGCCCAATTCACAGAAGGTTCATCTGTTTCTTTGCATCAACTCATGCGTTTCTCTTCTCATTGAATTTTATTCCCATATCAACCTCTTCTTCCCCCCATGTTGGGAGATGGTGGGTGGGGGGCTCTCTAATTGAATCAGGCTCTTGATGTCATAACTTGATTGGTGGAAGGAACATGCATTTCTCTTCTCTTTGAATTTTATCCTCATATCAGCCTCTTCTTCCCCCCATGTTGGGAGATGGTGAGTGGGGGGCTCTCTGGATTGGAAATTCAATTGAGTTAGGTTCTTGGTGTCATAACTTGATTAGTGGAAGGACCATGAATTTCTCTTGTCTTTGAATTCTATCCTTGTATCAACCTCTTCTTCCCCCATGTTGGGAGATGGTGGGTAGGGGGCTAGCTGGATTGAAAATTCAATTGGACTTGGTTCTTGATGTCATAACTTGATTGGTGGAAGGAACATGCATGGAGTGGTAGCACTTGTACATGATGCTGCTATATTATTTATATTCTTTGGATAATCTTTATGGTAAGAATTGCTTACTTAATGATTTGCTGACTCTTGAAATAATCTATGTAACTGGAAATGTTATAATTTGCAACTCCAGAGTGATTGGGATGATTGATTTTTAGTTCAATCATTGGGAAATCTTGAGAGCCTAAATTAGGAGTCTATGGGTAGGTTTTTGGTCCTCCAATTGTGTGTTGAGACTCGTGATACTCTGTGCATTCCACAGTTTTGGATAAACAAGTACCATGACATTAAATTTGTGCTATTGTTATTGCCTGGTTCAGTAAGCATTGTAATAACATGAGATTTTGGAGATGCTTTCAATTAAGCAACTGTCACCACTTGATTTTCTACATATTTATGTACTTTTGAACAGATCAACTTTTTGGCCTAGCATAGTAAAGATTACCTAGATTTATATATATGAGGGCTACTGGGTATACTAATATATTGTCTTTGACTTTTCCCTGTTTATTTATTCATCACAATTAATAAATGTCGAAACTTATCATCCTGTGTTTTGTTTTCATTAATTTTTGTTATTTTCAATCTAAATCTATTTTACATTTTTACTGGTGTATGCCTTTCCAAAAGTGTCATGTTCAAAAGTGCTTCCTTTCTTGTTCATACTTTATGCTACATCTTAAAACCTTTAATATTGCTTTGCTGGGTATACTTAGCGGTTGATAGCAATAAAAGATATCAAACTCAATGTTGTTTCGTTGTATGCTTTACCCTCTATGTAGGGCACAGATTATTTTATTCCATGCTGTTGAGATTTCCTCAAAGCTTTAAAAGATTATATACGGTGTAAGTGATTAACTGAGTGAAACTTTTGCACTAATGACATTGGACGACCAAGGACTTGTTTAAATTTTGGACTTGGAGGAAGAGGTGTTTGCTTGGGCTCAGAAGCCAGGAGGCATTCTTTCAAAGATTTTGGATTGAAGTAATATGAGCAGATTAATAAGTTAGCAGTCCACTCTACCTCAGAAATTAATTGATAGAGGTACTCCTTTCTTATAATCATTAATCTTATTTTGTGCTTTTCCTGCTTTGCTTTATCTTGGGATTTGGCTAGCTGCTAGCAGTTGGCCTGAGTCCCAGTGTTTATTTCTAATAGAGTAATCCATTATAAGGCAAGCTATAGTTGATGTCAGCTTGATCAGTTTTCTTGGGCATTTCCATTGAGTCCAGGTCCAGGCCTGATGGATTATTCAGGGCCCTTTTTGCTTGTTGCTGCTTCCAATTGTAAAACTGAATAGTGTGTATGAAATCTCAGAAGTTTGGGATTTGGATCCGAACAATTATTCAATTACGCAGTCTCAAGTTTCTTATCTTTCCACTGGACTGGCTAGTTGAACTGTAAATGCCAGGACCTGAGCATTGATTCTGCTGGTTTGGGGACAATGCTGGCCTACATCTATGCTTTAGAATTATCAAATGTTATATGCTCGCAAACAGTTGCTTTTGTAAATGATTCCAAGCTATAACTTTTGTATTTACTGTATTGCGTTAGTGATAAATTGACTCTCTAGTGTCACTAATTCACCCAAAAACCATAATCTCTGACAAATTGAATGTTTCATGGCCAACCAGGCTGAGCTTATGGTTGTTTATCCTTTTATTTCTATAGAAACCTGCCCTTCAAAACTTGGGTGGTTCTTGGCCAAACAATGCTGTACCCATGAATCAAACAAAATAAGATTGAAACCTAAAATAAACTAGGCTGCTATTATATAGCATGTGATCAGTGAGACTTGACCCTTTTTTAATTTTAATAGTTTCGTCTGAAAAGAGGAGGCAAGTACTGCTAGGAAAGGTAGTTTCCAATAGTCAGAATGTTTTTATTATGGGAACCAGATACTGGACTCATTTCTTGTAGCAAATGAAAGCTTGGACAGCCAACAGAAGCTTGGGAACTTGGGGGTAATGTTCAAATTAATTTGGAAAAAGCCTCAATTGGGCTGTCTTGTTGTACATTATGTAGAGGTGTGGGTTTGAAGAAAATTGAGGGTATGGATGGAATATTCCATTTCCATAGTTTGTTTCTAGTTTTGGAGAACAGAACTCCTATTGGTATTTTTAATAGTAATAGAGGCCTACGTCATGAAGATCCTGTCTCACCACTGCCTTGTATATTTCTCAAGACCTTATGCAAATGGGCATTGATTACGATGCCATTCTCTTCATTTTGCGTATTGGTTTTTCTAAATGATATGATTTCTTGATTTGTACATTTATTATTTTATTTCTCTTTCAGCACTTCTTTTGTTTAATTTTAGTGTACTAGGATGGTGTCCCTTTTAGTGCTTTTTTAATGAATTATATTTACTTAATATATAAATAATTTTTCTGTCCGGCATCAGTTCTCCTTGGGCTGGATAGAACTCATTCTCAAGCTTGGATTAGATTTTCCTTGATCCACTGGTTGTCAAAACAATGCTTCTCAACTCTCTTTTTTGTTTGCCGCTGAGTTTTAGCGCAAATAATATTTTCTCCAACAGTAATGGTTGTCAACTTCTGATCCCTCAACTTGGGCCCTTGCATCTTTTGCATAAGTTGATTCATCATCTGTTACATTTATAACATCTCTTATGCTTGATTTAGTCTAGGAGCTCTTGAATTTTGAGGCGCCTTTGACAAAAAAGATTGATTTCTGCTCTTATATCAATTGATGTAGTATGACTTACTATAGCATCAATTGACATGGTTGGGAGTGCAACGAGGCAAAAATTTACTTCAATTGTCCATTGAAACCTAACTTTCTTAAAGGGAAAGAAAAGAAAAACCTCTTCTTTAGTATTTAATCAAGCAAATTATAGGTTCTTAATAGAACTTCCAAGCTAAATGCTAAATTTTTATCAATAATAAGAGATAAGCTATTACAATAGCCACATAATCTTCTATTTATTCAAAGACGAAGCCATGAAACCCTATTAATATTTAATCATGACCCTTAGTTTATACTAATACCAGCCATGATGCAATAACCTGAAATAAACTTGGTTGCAACAGTACCACATAAGGAGGAACCCATGACCTCTCTTTTCCTTTTTTGGTCCTGCATTATAGAGCTATCATTTTGAGCTGGCCAGAAAGGTTTGTGATTGCTTCTCATAACGAAAACTGGTATTCTTGGAGTTGTCAGCAGACCAAATAAAAATGCCATGAAGTTTGCCTTGACGTTGAAGCTTGCTACAAGCCTCAAAGAACCCATTATCAGGAGATAGACCCCGCTTCCATCTGTACCAAAGCTCACCAAGACCTTTCCACCTTTGTAATTGGTGTTCTGGGTCTCAAAGTGTGTAATAAACTGAGAAATGGTTGTCCCCTTCTTGTAGGCATAGAACTGAAAGTTGACATAGTCTTTGAGATGCCCATACTTCTGCCACAAAGCCAAGTAATATGGCTGAACAGAGTCATTATCATATGGTGCTATTGATGCAAATGACACAACCTTACTTTGTTTTAGGTTTAACAGAGCCTTCCAATGCACTCAGCAAATGTATTGGGATCAGCAGTGAAGTGTTCATAATCAATGTCAATTCCATCCAAATTATACACTCTTACTATCTGCGTTATTGATTTAATAGCATTTGTAACCTAATAGTCAATTGATGTAGGTTCGAAGTGTACATCTTGTCCTTGTATGGTATCTCCCCCAAGACTCAGAGCTACTTTGACATTTGAATGATCGGCTCTGATGGAGGAAACATTAGAAGGGATAAGGTTTTTTGTGTCCCAGTAGACTACGAAGTCACCATTTGTGGGGGAAGGAGGGGAAGATGATGAATAATCAATGGCAAAGGAGAGAATGAAATGAAATTCAATATTAGGATTGATGGGTACATCTGAAAATGTAACATGCTGGAACTCAGCCCCAATGTATTCTCTGAAGAGCTTTGATTTTGCTGGAGTTGCTTGGATTGATGGAACTGTGATGAAGAGAAGACGAAGAATAAGAAAGAAAAGGATCTTGCAAGAATCCATGGCTATTAGCATTGAATCTTGTGTCCTCTTGAAGGGTATATATCTAAGTGAATAATAGTTATAATATTATCTGTCAACATCTTTGTTTCTGTGCAGACGTCTCATTTTTGTTGGAAGCTTAATTTCATAGTTTTTTTTTTTAATATATATGTTGCAATCAGAATTCTGATGTATTTGCTTCTTTCAGTCAGCATGTATTGCAAGGATCTGTTTTTGTGCATTTGTCTTTTTTCATTGTAGCATAATCACCTTCAATATTATTATTTTCAGGACCTAGCACTTGTCCAATGAATCTGTTATCATTAAATTTTGAGTGCTTAAGCACTTTGGTCCTGGGTTTAAATAGATTAAGGACTTAATGGAGCATAGCCTTAAACTAAAATTCAGTAATTTGATTTTCATGATTGTCTTATTAGTGAAATCTGTATTGGATATCATCTCTATTTGTAAAATATATAAGGGAATTGAAACTTATGTTGAATGGCATAATTTGTTTGACTGAGAGTGTATGTCTTTATTTTTGATGGAAAACTACGCATAAGCTACTTTTTTCAATAGAACTTCCTATTATCTATCAAAAAGAAAGAAATCTACACTTAACCTTCCATGAGAGGGAAAATATAATAAAAATGAAAAGAAAGTGTACTGGCTTGAATTCACTAATATGAATGGAGTGAAGAGTGAGCTTGTGTTAAAAAACATATTAACTATGAAGTGCTTATGTAATCTAGCAATAATCAGCGAACAAGGCTGCGATTTTGGAGAGACTAACCTAACCTGCAATTTTGGAGAGACTAAGTCCCACTTGAACACATCTTTTGATTTTAAAAAACATTGGTCTAATTTTCACAATGATTAATTGATAAGGACTAGGATGGTAGCGTTGTTTTTATGGTTGAAAGGAAAGAAAAATATATTTTATACTATTGGCAACATGACACTCATTATGTGAAAGGAATATTATATTTTATTTTCTATCAAGTGATTTGAGCGAGATGAATGGATGAGACCCATTATGTTCAAGCTGGATGTTCATATGAAATCTGCCTTTCAGTATTATGATAGCTCTGGCTTTCCTAACACTTAAAAATGTAAATATGTATAACTGGGCTCAATGCATCAGGGTGTTCGGCCAAGAAAATGAACAGGGACGAAGCAAAAGATCCAAAGGGATTTTGCAATAAACTCTGGATGGCGAATACATTTTAATGTTGAATGGTATAAAGCAAAAGAGAGGGCTGCAAAGGTTCTAGCAGGTTCTTTTATCTTCAAAGTACAAGATAAGGCTTCAAGTTTTGTTGATAAATTTGACATAAGTACTAATAACCTCTGCATGATTTGCTCTTTTATCATGAGGCCAATATCCCAATTAATTGTTTTTTTTTCCTTGGTCTAGGCTACAATTAAGCTTAAGCTGGTGGCAGCCATAGTTTTTGTTTAAAAAGAAGGGAGTAGCTCAAATTTGTGAAATTAATTGCCGTGGAAGGTGGAAATAGCAGACCATTTAGAAGATGTACACCGGCTTGTGGACAAGACAAAGAAGGTTTATTTGAGGATGCTGGAAAAACTTATCATAGGGTCCATAATGGCTTCTACGTCGTACATGAGAGCTAAGTGGTCCAATATGCTGACGAATTGGACTGTAAAGTAGAAATTTTTACTTTGTTCTATTTTGTGACAGGTGTAACTGTACTGACTGTTTCTGAAGTTTATGACGCCGTAGGGGTTGGCTGCTGCGATGGCTAGGCAGTGAGTGACAACCAAAGGTGTTTCGAAGACACGAACGTTGTAAATGGGGGACCACTACAACTTATAATAGAAGAGATGAGACCATAGCAGCAGAAATTGATTACAGAAAAGGGGATAAAAATTTATGACAGGTTTATAAGATAAAAGTAACTTGAATCTAATTTAGAACAGATAAAGAGGTTCGGCCTTGACGCGATGACAAGTGCTTCCACCAAAAGTGACAGGTTGAGGATTTTTGAGTCTGGGAATAAGCCTCTCCAAAAAATATTAGGGATAAGGTTGCCTAACATGACCTATCCTAGACCCCGGAAAAGTGGGAGTTTTGTGCAATAAGAATGACCTTTATAATATTCCTGATAGGAATGCTCACAAGCACAACTGAGACTCAATAGATCTAAACAAGCAGCAGATTAGAAACCCAGAGGTTACCGGGGAAGGAGTCCAAATGGAGGGGGCATGTCTGTTTGGTGTGAATTCATTCTCTGCATATCAACCTCTTTTTCCTCCCAAGTTGGGAGACAATGGGTGGGAGTGCTCTTTGGATTGAAAATACAATTGAATTATGTTCTTTATGTCATAACTTGATCTGTGGAAGGAACATGTATGGAGTGGTATCACCTCTACATGCAGATACTACTATATCATTTGCATTCTTTGGATCATCTTTTATGGTAAGAATTGCTTGCTTAATGACTTACTGGTTCTTGAAATAATTTATTTAATTGGCAATGTGATAATTCACATCTCCAGAGCCCAGAGTAAATTATTGATTTTTAATCAATCATTGGGAAATCTTTAAGATTCTCAATTTGGAGTCTATGGGTTGTCTTTTGGTCCTCCCATTGTGTGTTGCCTCATACCATGGGAATTCCACAGTTTTGGCAAAACAAGTACCATGTCATTAGTTTTGCTTTAATGTTATTGCCCGATTCAGTAAGTATTGTAGTAACATGAAATGCAGGAGATGATTTCAATTCAGTAATTGTCATCTCTTGCTTTTCTACAGGCTTATGTACTTTTGAATAGACCAACTGTTTGGCCTAAAAAAAAAAAAAACTGTTTCGCCTAGCAGACTAGAATTTACCCAGATTTATATTTGTGAGGGCCACTTAGTCTAATAATATATTGTCTTCAACTCTTACCTGTTCAGGTCTCTATGCAGGTCTAGCATCTTCTTCATAAGTTGTTCCATCATCCTTACATTTAGTTCATGCGATCATCAAAAGCAGGCAAAGACTTTGTGCGACCTTCACTCAAGTGAGATTACGGATTTTTTAGTTCTAATTCTAATTGAAGATTTATTTAACCTAAACTTTTACCTTTTGAATATCCTTTGATGCATGGCTTTTGAGGTGGGAGGCAGCCGTGCTAGGTAACTTTCTTTGGACTAAACTTCAAAAATCATATCCCTTGCATTACTCCTCTAGACTTTCTTATAGAGTTTCTCCTTGTGAGTGTTATTTCAAAACACAGACCAGAGAATTCCTTGGAGCATTGGAGTTTTGGGTTGATGTGGATGAATTTGTTCATGGAGGAAGTTCTAGAGAAGGATTCCCAAGTTTTGGGGCTACTGTGGCAGGAGGCAAATGGGTTGCTTGCTGAGGTTTTGAGTTCAGTCTAGTCTGTAAAAGGTTATTTAAGTGTAGATTGATTGCATTTGTTTCTTCTATAATGAAATTTCTAACAGGTTTGGTTCTCTGAGCGGTTTTTCTTTTGAAGAGTTTTTCAAAACTTTTCCACTTCATCACCAAATCCATTTGTTTTTGGGATCTTTATTGCCTTTTGGATTGTGGTGATTACTGTGATGGATTAATTGGTGAGTTGTTAACTCTGGATTTAAGCAATCATTAATGTGTTATTAATTTGATTGTTAACACATAGGGTCAATCTTAGATTTTTCACAATTGACACAGTATGACTAACTCTAGTACCAAATGCTGTTGTCAGGAGAGTAATAAGACAAAAATTTACTTTCAATTGTAAATTAAAACCTAACTTTCTTGAAGGTAACAAAAGAAAAACGTCTTCTTGGATATTTAATCAAGCAGACCATGGGTCCATAGGTCCTTAATATAACTTTCCAGCTAAATAAAAAAATTTTATTGATAGTAAAAAACAAGCTATTACAGTAACTGCATAATTTTCTATTTATAAAAAGACAAAACCATGATTTTTTTTTTTTTTTTTTGATGAGTACAAAACAATGAAATTCAATCATGACCCTTAATTTATACTAATACCTTCCATGATCAAATAACCTAAATTAAACAAGGTTGCAACAGTAACACATGAGGAGTAACCCTTGAGGCCATGACCTGTTTTTCCTTAGTTTATCCTGCACTAGAGGCCATCATTTTGAGCTGCCAAAAAGGTTTGTGATTGCTTTTCATAATAAAAATTGGTCTTCTTGGAGTCATCAGCGGACCAAATAAAAATGCCATGAAGTTTACCTTGATATTGAAGCTTGCTACAAGCCTCAAAGAATCCATTATCAGGCGATAGACCCCCACTTCCATCCGTACCAAAGCTCACCAAGACCTTTCCACCTTCCTAATTGGTGTTCTGATCTGGGTCTCAAAGTGTGTAATAAACTCAGGAATAGTTGTCCCCTTCTCATAGGCATAGAACTGAAAGTTGACATAGTCTATGAGATGCCCATACTTCCGCCACAAAGCCAAGTAATATGGCTGAATAGAGTCATCATCATATGGTGCTATTGATGCAAATGACACAACCTTACTTTGTTTTAGGATTAGCACAAGCTGCCCAATGCACTCGGCAAATGTATCGGGATCTGCACTGAAGTGTTCATAATCAATGTCAATTCCATCCAAATTATACTCTCTTACTATCCAAGTTATTGACTTAATAGCATTTCTAACCCAAGAGTCGATTGATGTAGGTTTGAAGTGTACATGTTTTCCCTCTATGGTATCTCCCCCAAGACTCATAGCTACTTTGACATTTGAATGATGGGCCTTGATTGAGGAAACATTACAAGGAGAGAGGTTTTCTGTGTCCCAGTAGACTTTGAAGTCACCATTGGTGGGGGAAGGAGGGGAAGATGAGGTTGTAGAGTCAATGGCAGAGGAGAGGATGAAGTGAAGTTCAATTTTGGGATTGATGGGTACATCTGAAAATGTAACATTCTGGGACTCAGCTCCAATGTATTCTCTGAAGAGCTTTGACTCTGCTGGGGCTGCTTGTATTGATATAACTGTGATGAAGAGAACATGAGGAATAAAAAAGAAAAAGAACTTGGATGAATCCATGGCTTTTGGCAGTTGAATACTTGTGTCCTCTTGAGAGGCATATATGTCTCATTTTTATTGCAGGCATAATTTGGTATTTCAATGCAATTAGATTATTTCATGCTTCTGCTTCTTTTGGTCAAAATTTATTCGCAAGGGATCTGTTTTTGTGCATTTGTCTCTTTTCACTACTACTACTACTACTACTACTCTACTACTATTATTATTATTATTATTATCAGGACCTAACACTTGTCCAATGAATCTTAATCTTTAGTGCTTATGCACTTTGGTCTAAGGTTCAAATAGATTAAGGAATTAATCTATTTTAATTTCTACTATGTTGAAATCTTATTGTAAGAAAAGAAAAAGATAATTTATAATATCCGTAAGAGCATCCACACCAGTCCATCTAAACTCTTCTAAAATGTCTCAACTGTCAAAATTTACACAATTTGAGCAAAAAAACATTCACATTAGTGGGTTTAAAGTTGTGTAAAAATATGCAAATCCATCCCTGAGCTACAGTAACCGTGTATATTTACACGGTTACTGTAGCTCGTTTATCCATTATTTTATTACTTTTCCGTTCGCTCCTTTTTTTCTCTTTCTTCTCCGTGCTCAACAAACTCAGTACCTTCTCCTCTCCTCATCTTCTTCTTTTTCCTCAAATGCACACAAACACACCCACACACAAACACATCTACACAGACAAATCAACAGAGATACACTTGCTCAAAAAAAAAAAAAAAACACACCGAGAGACAGATTGGTGCTTGATCGGAGCTAGGGAGATCTAACCGAAATGGGTCTTGCTTGATCGGAGCCTGATTGGAGCTAGGGAGATCTTGGATTTGATCGGTGCTTGTGGATCGGAGCTAGGGAAATCAGTGCTGTGGATCGGAGAGGGAGATCGGTGTTGTGGATTGGTGTTGTAAATTGGAGCTAGGGACACCGGGTCGGTTCTTATGGATCGGAGCTAGGGAGAGACCGAGACCATGAGCTTCGAGTACCCCCAGTCAGCCCTACGCTCCTCCAACTGCCGCTCCGCCGTCTCCCGCACCAGCATGGACGGGCCGCGATGCCCCGTGGCGCGGCCGAGGATCAAGGCCAGATGGTGGGTTGGGTGGTCGCGGTGTCAGAGTTGCCCTGTCGTGGGTCTGATCTAGTCGGATCTGATCGAGAGAGTTGATCAATCTGAAAAATGGGTAGAGCTGGGTAAAGAGGGTAGAGAGAGAGAGAGAGAGAGAGAGAGAGAACAAATCAGAAAAATGGGTAGAGAGAGAGAGAGAGAGAGTGCACGTATTAAAGTGGTAGTTGAGAGAAATAATAAAAAATTTAAGAAAATTGATTATTTAATTAAAAGATGTGTAGAATAGAGGAACTGATGTGGGTGTTTTGTAAAATTGGATGTGTAAAATAGAAAAAGTAGGTTTTGTAGTGTAAAAATGAAAGTGTAAAATGAAAGAACTGATGTGGTTGCTCTAACACGTCATTAATTATGTAAAAGGTAGTTTTTAAAATAAAAATAAAAAAATTCTATCAAGTGATCTGAAAGAGAAGTGTGTATGAGACCCATTTATGTAAAAGGCAGATGTTCATAACTTTATATGAAAACTGTCTTTTCAGTATAATGATTGAGTATAATTATACCTGGCTTTCCAAAAACTTAAAATGTAAATATGAATAACTGAGCTTATTGTATGGTCAAGACCAAGAAAATGAGCAGGGAGGAAGTAAAGATCCAAAGGGTTTTGCAAAAAGTTTTGGATGGAAAATCTATATATATCTAAAAGCTGAAATGTAGCATTTATTGTTGCTACGTTTCAGTTAAGCAACGTCAGCGCAATGTCATCATTTATTTTCTGTCTTTCATTTTTATTTTTTGATTTATCGATTGAAATTTATTGAGCATCTCCTTAGATTCAGGTGTTACTCTACCTCTAACTCTACTGTGTCTCTCCATTAACCCAAATTCTTCAAATGCCGCTATTATATGGAATTTTAACAATCACCACCAGATTGCTACCTCTTCACCTCCTCACCTCTCATTTCTTTCTTTATAAATTATCAATTGTTCTCTCTCCACAAATTGATCGGTATGGCCTTCCATGAGATAGTTTCTTGAGTGTTTTAACCATTCTTTCTATCATGACTTAAGTATGTCTACCAAAACCCAATCAAATGAGTGCAAGAGACCGAGAATGACTCTATAACTTGCAGATGAAACTGAAGCACGAGAGGCAAATATTAGTAGCCCAGGTCCAAAGGGTATGAACTCAAAATGAGTTTTGTTATTTTTATTATTTTATTACTTATTTATTTCCATCTCATTACTTGAAAAAAAAATGTAATTCGATTTTAGGATTTCATGATGAATGAGTTTGAGTTTTCATTGCCTCAAAACTATTCAAATATATTTTTTCTTTTTCAAAATTGATTTGAGCTTGGCATTTGATCATGTTTGTTATAAATTGCTTTATGGTTTCCTTTCTCTAGGCTGCAAGAATGTTACTCTCAATATGTTTGCTATAATATTTGTCTATTTGATAATTAACTTCATTGTGATGTTTTCATTTTGGTCTTTGTTTTATAGCAAGAGTGACATTTATTTTCACCAAAGAAAAATTGCTATTGTTCTCTTTTTCCTGTCATTTAATATGATGAACTAAATTTCTTTTTTTATCTCTATTTTGTTTGTCCACTCATTGATAAATGTCAACAATCAAGCCTCGCAACCACTGGAAGCTTTTTATTCTATTGAAGATCATACCAATCAATTGGTAAAAATTCTTTTCTTAGAAACTTTTGAAGGAAGGCGAATAAATGTTTTCCTTTTCTTGGGAGGTGCTTGATAATTTGCTTTTTATGGTTCAATACACATCAGTTATATTAGATTTCATTTTTCTTATATTAATAACTTGTTATTTACTATTTAATTGGATTGTTTGGTGACCCAGAAATTGTGAAAATGGAAGAGAAAAGAGAGTAGAGTTTGAATCTTTTTTTCTTTTTTGTTTGCTGTATAGAACTTGGGGTCTAACAGTTTAATTTTTTTTTTTATCTTAATTTTTTGACTGAAACTTAAATTCTTCAAAGTACATCAATTGAAGTAGACTGTTGTGTTGTGGTTGGAATTTTTGTGTTTTGGACCTTAGTTGGCTTGTTTGGTTGATGAATAACTTTGTGGATTGTTTAGCTTTTGAGAAATTGTTTGGGATTTTAAGAGTGATAAAATTCAAAGAACTGAATTCCTTTTAAATTCCATTAGTATCTAGCTTTAAGCTAATTGTTGTGTGGATGGAAAAATTAATTGGTCCTTGATTATTGAATATCTATCTATAATATTTTGTACATGAACAATAGTTGGGTTTGTAGTTTTAGATTTTAGATTATGTAATTTTTTTCAACAACTTGATTTTCTTTTTAGACGTTTCTCCTCTTGAATATCTAGAATACTGTGTACATGGGTATTAGACAAAACTTAACAATACTACTATACACTGAGTTTTAAATTTTGAATTTTGCTATTTCTTTCATTATTAAACATAGTATGATATAGGCGGATGTGATCCAATGAAGGCAAAAGCAACTACTATTTTTGGGGCATAACAACTGATACAGTCTGATAATTTTCCATAGTCATTTAAAGTTCATGAGCTAGAATGCTAATAGCCATCTTCTCCAAGGAAAGAACAATCGGCCAACGTGTTGGAAAATTTTTATAAAATTTTTATTATTGATTAAATGGTCATTTAAGTGGACAGATCAAATTAATTTATTTTTCATATCTTTTTCATCATTTTTCTTTCTTACCAACTTTTGAGATTTGTAAATTACTTTCTATTTAAAAATTAATTTCATATATACAGTGATATAACGCTTGGTTTAATTGTTTTTTACCACAAACTTAAAGACTTAGGCTGAAGCTTTTTAAATCATAGAATTGGTTGTCATGCATTAGCTACTTTTATGACAGACGTTTTGAATTTTTTAAATTCATAAACATTACCTATACAACTATGAAACACCAAGTAGAGGAAGCTACAATGCAATTAAAATATGGATTTAATTTGGTAAGCTATGTTTGACCACAATATTATATGGATGAACGTGGTCAGGTTAGTAAGATATAATATATATGCCTACGTTCTTAACTCACTTAGTCACTTACTTACAATTTGTATATGCACTATTTGCACTATTTCGATCTTTTGTGGGAATTTAGAACCTTGATAAAAACAAATGTAATGGCAAGTGGGTGATTTGTATATGGACACATTAATAAATGTGTGTGGTGGACTGGACATGGGTGGAATCAAGGACACATTATTGTTTAACAATTTGGTCTTTGATGGAAATTAGTATGAGGGTGTATTAAATTTGATCGTTTTGCTTGAATAAGGTTTTTTAAAAATATATTTTATTTATTTACTCTATTGTAAATAAAGTTTTGTACATGATGATTCTAACCTGTTAAACCTCACTTTAGTTTTTTTTTTTTTTTTGGTGGTCTTATCATTTTCTGTTGGCAACTAATGTTCTATTTTTGAGGGGACCAGAGATGAATATATTATCTTCAATTAATAAATTATGGATTATATCATATTACAAAATAATTATATATTTCCACGCATCGCCTGGGTCTGTGACTAGCTCATTATTAATGTTGGATGCTAAAAAGGACAAGTGAGGGCAGCAAGGTGCTAACAGGTTCTTTTAGCTTCTAAGTGCAAGATAAGGCCACAATAAATATATATATATATATATATATATATATATATATATATTTGATAAATAAAAGAGAATTTGAAATCTATGATGATTGTTTTATGATGATTTTTTATTTTTATTAAGTTAAGACACCAATTGAATTGGTTTATGTAAGCTACAATTAAGCTTAAGCTGGTGGCATTGGCATCCATTGTTTTTGTGAAGGACAAGGGACTGAGGGAAGCTACTTTACTGTCCAATTGTCCATAATGGCTTCCAAGTCGTACATAAGAGAAGTGGTCCAATATGCTGCGGAATTGAATTGGACTAGAAAATAGAAGCTTTCTACTTCTGTTTGTGACAGATGTAATGTAACTATCTCTATACTGATTATTTCTGAAGCTTGTGATCTTCTTCTTTTTTTCTTTTTTTTTGACATGTTCCCCCCAAAAAGTGCCAAGCAAATGAGGACGCCAAAGGGGCCGGCTGGCTGCTGGGCCGGCTAGGCTAGGGAGAGAAAGATGCAAATGACAACCAAAAGTGCATCTTTCTGTTTAAAAAATAGAGAGAAGAAAAGAAAAAGAAAAGAAAGCATATGCATAGATTCCATTCTTTGGTGGGACAAATTTCTGTCTCTGGTTTCTTACAAAATGGACCTTCCCTTACATCATACCAAAACACAACTATTTAAGGTTCAAATCGAATTATTAGAACACTTCTAAATTATATATTAAAAAAATGCTTTTGTAATTCTAAAGACGTGAAAGCTATAATGGTGGATTGCTACAACTTTTAAAAGAAGAGACGAGACCATAGCAGCAATAGATTTATTCGGAAATTTTGGGGGAGAGAAGAAGGGAGAACGGAAAATTTGGGGGAGGCTGGGAGGGAGATGAAGGGGATGGGAGATCATGGAAAAAATGAGATGGGGAAGCAGGGTAGGTGTTGGTCAGCTAGTTCGGTTTAGGGGTGGTTTTTTAATTCCTTCAAGAGCTCGAACAAAGTTTATAAACAATGTTCAAACTTGAATTCATCAAGAAGTATAAAAATTCGAGCTCAGCTTGATTCACTAGTCAAGTTGAGCTTGTGCTCAATATCAAGCTTTTGAGATTAAGATCCAACACAAATACATTATCAAGACCATTTGGTTTGGATGAGTAGTCCCAAATCCCAATTAATTAAAAACTTTTTTTTTTTCAAACATGAATTAAAAACTTAATTAGTAAGATATATGTTTCTTTTTCAAGTTCATGCTCATAAACGAGTTTGGGCTCAATTATTTGTTTTTTATCGAACTGTATTGTTCATTGGGAGAGAATCCTAAAAGTTATGTATTTTAATTTAATGACTTAGATCACAATCACACAACAAATAGTAAAATTTATTGCTTTTCTGATTTTTTTGTATTTATTTTATCTTTATACATTAAAAAAGATAAACAATATTCCTATAAAAATCGTGCCACATCTTTGTAACTTGTAAGCTGTAAGATCACATAAATTTACCTTTTTATTAATATTCCTACCAGTCCCAATTCAAAATTTTAGGTTATTAAAGCATTTAAACAGTAGATTTAAAATTTATAATATCAAATCTCCCCAAAAATGAATTTTATAATCTATAAATTTATAATCAAAACATTCCAATTCTATTTATTATACTATAACCTTAATCATAATTACTTGTCTCTAAGTCGAAAACCTTATTTTCTTAAGAAAAATTTATTATTTATAACAACCAAAATCTTCGTTGCAACTTGCAAATGATAAAGTAATAAATTTTTAAACTATTGCAAATACGAAAACTCTTTTCTAGAAGAAAAAGAAGAATACGAAAATGAAAAGAGGTAGCTCTTCCTCCAAAGAAAATAACAATTTTTAACGGTCACATGAATCTATCTTCCCGTCATTAATACTTTCTTTTCATAAAATGTTTTTAACCATTTAAAATTACCAAAACGTTTTTGTTGCAAATAACAATGAAATAATTCTTCTACGTTGATGACAAAGAGCGCTCATCAGACCAACACACTAATTAGTTTTTGGTGTAGGCGGAGATTGAACTCAAAATCTCTTATTCAACCATCAGAAACTTTACCAGTTACGCTAACTGGAACCCATACAATGAAATAATTAATATAGACATTTTTGACAAAAACATTTTTTTGCAACAAATGTTTCTATATTTGTGAGTAATTTTCGACAAAATACATTTGCTATTGAAAAATCATGATTTTGTCGCTAATGAAATATTATTGTAAGGGCACGTTTCGCTTGGAAAGCCTAAAAGTGAAAAGGATTGAGGCCCAAAGAGTCCAAAATAATGAATTTATAGAGAGTGAGCTAGAAACTGAACTCTAATGCGTTGGGTAGTAATCTCAATAGGCTAAATTATATTTGAAAGCATGAATAAACAGTTTAATATAAAGAAAATCCTCCTCGACAAAGTCCGAGGATGGTAGTTCTTATATATTTCTCTCAGACACAATTATAGTTTTTGAGTATACAATGATTTTTCTCTCTAGATTATCTCGTGATCCTCTTGTAACAGAGATTTCCTCCTTTATATTACTCTTCCTCATTTCATCTTAGCCCTCCATGTGCAGGTCAGATTGCTGGTTTTGATACTTGTCCCATTAGCACCTTCTAGAAGTCTTCGTGGGTAGCTGTAAGGCTGGAGGTTACTGTTTAGGTATCACCTCCACATTAATGCGATTAGAGAATTAGCTACAGAGCATTCAATGCGGTGGCAGCAACTTTCTGCTTAGATATTTCTCATCTCTCTTTTGTCTCATTCCTATATGATATTTATCCTTACCAACATGATCGTCTAGTGCCTTGCTCTTGACAAGAGGTTGGACTTCTTGACCTCTACCCCACTTAACTGAGGAGGTGTTTCTCCTCGAACTACATTCCCAACTGCTTATTAACTAGACTTCTTTCACGAACTACTGACTTGTATGCACTCGTTAGTATCTACTTGTCCTCGGACACGGCCCATGACTTAATATCCATTTCTGGGCCCTTTATCCTTACAATAGCCCCTCGAAATTCTGCTATTTTTCTCCTCGGAAAGAAAAAAAGGGGATTTCGACCTTCTAATAGCTATTATTCCCATTCTTACGTCATCACTCTTCTGTGCAGGTGTCTTTTCAACTGCCAAGAAGCACGCTCCTGACGCTTCGGCATTTGGGACGCGTCTACATTTATTTCCTACGACGCCATGTTCCCCACGTTCTACGGTGTGATGGGAATCCTACGGTGGAAAATTTTATGGGAATTTGGGTGGGAACTGTCCCACTTATTTTTCCCACTCATATATAAATTGCTCAAAGATTCCGACTTTTCCACTTTTGCATCTTCAATCCTCAAGAATCAGACCAAGAAGCCCTTCTTTACTTTTGTAAGTTCCCCTTGCATGTATCTATTATCTTTTATTTTTAAACATGTAATTTCTTTGCCTTTTCAAGACACTGTTTAATGAAAAGTTGTTAAACCCCTTTATGTTTATCATGTTTATGTGAAACAGAATATTATTTCATTCATGATCCCTGTTTAATTGGTGTTGACAAAAATAACTACTCTTTTTGCTCAAAATGCAACTTTGTCCTCAACCTTGACAGATATGCATATAACTTGTAACCTAACTCCTACAATTTATGCATTTTGAAATGCAATAAGCCAACCTTCTAGGTCATTAATATCTAATATTTTGCAATTCAACTTAAATACTCGTTTTGCGTACCTGAGGTGTATGGCTCAAAAGATTGCATGTGGTTTGAAGATTCATCAAAGACTTCCAGTATATGCGAGGCATTGATTGACCTAAGGCATTTGGCCCGATGAGCATGATTTGGCGAAATTAGGCTTATTACTCAAGACCATATTATGGATATATTTGCAAATGCTTTAAGTGATGCTCAGGGGCATCTCTTCAGTTAAATTACTACAATAAGAATCTTAGTTATCCATTATAGACATATCAATCACTAATTTACCCAAGGCATGTGGTCTAAGGAGCCATACATGATCGAGGTTCTGTTTAGTACTTAACTTAAAAAGTAGGCATTAATTTACTCAAGGCATGCGGTCTGACGAACCGGGCATAACCAAGGTTTTGTTTAATGCTCAAATAGTCCCAGAAGTATTAATTTCCTTAAGGTATGTGGTCAGAGAACCAAGCATGACCAATGTTCTGTTTAATACTTAAAGAAATAAGAAATATTAATTTACACAAGGTATGTGGTCCGAAGAACCAAGCATGACCAAGGTTCTGTTTAATACTTAAAGAAACAAGAAGTACACAGTACATACAAATAGAAATATAAACATGGTAGGAATGCCTTTTATTAATAATAATATTTTTGTAGGTTATTTACATTCTACGGGCGTGGTACAACATTTTCATCTAAATCTTCTAAAAAATAAGCACCTATACCAGCCACCAAGGTGATGCGGTATGGTCCCTCCCAATTGGGTCCTAACTTTCCTGAAGAAGGGTTCATCGCATTGCCCACAACCTTTCTTAATACCAAGTCTCCTAGGGTCAAGGGTCTTTCCCTCACATTCGTATCATATCCTTACTTAAGCTTCTGCTGATAATATGCCAGTTGAACATAGCTGCTTCCCTTTGTTCATCAATCAAATCCAGGCTTCTCTCCAATAACCTATTATTATTACCAGAGGTGAACATGCTCGTCCTCAGTATTGGGAACCCGGTTTTCAAAGGGATCACTGCCTCAGTTCCATAAGTCATTAAGAAGGGCGTTTTCCCTGTTGGCCGACGAGGAGTAGTTTAATATGTCCATAGAACATGTGGCAGCTCCTCCACCCATCTATCCTTTGCCTCATCCAACCTCTTCTTAAGTCCACTCACTATAACCTTGTTAACTGCCTTAGCCTGCCCATTTCCTTACAGATAAGCTGGAGTTAAATATTTGTTCCTGATGCCTAACTCACAGTAGTATCTCCTAAAGGCCTTACTATTAAACTGAAGCCCATTATTCGAGATGAGGGTATGAAGAATCCCAAACCGAGTTACGATATTTTTGCACACGAATCTCTTTGCATCCACATCCCTAATATTGGCTAATGGCTCGGCCTAAGCCCACTTGGTGAAGTAATCAGTGCCAACCTAAAGCCATCTTCTATCCCCTGCAACCTTAGAAAATGGTCCTACAATGTCCAATCCCCACTAAGCAAATGGTCATGGACTAGATAGAGGATTAAGGACACCTCCTGGATGATGAATGTTTGAAGCAAACTTCTGGAATTGATCACATTTCTTCACATAATCCTATGCCTCCTTTTGCATTCTCGGCCACCAATATCCTTGAGTGAGGGTCCTATGGGATAGTGACTTGCCCCCTATATGACTTCCACAAACTCCCTCATGCAATTCCTCTAGGAGAGACTCCACTGCTTCAGGATGGACACATAACAAGTACGGTCCAGAAAAAGAGCGCTTATACAACCTCTGCTCCTCGGACAACCGGAAACGAGGAGCTTTCCTCCGTACCTTGTTTGCCTCTCCCTTCTCCTCAGGCAGAGCACCATCCTTGAGAAATAAAACTAAAGAGTCCATCTAGCAAGGCCCAACCTTAATCTGGTGAACTCGGACCTTCTCTTTCTCCTCCTCGATGGGTTTATGTAAATCTTTAACAAGTATAACTCGAGGTAAGTCTTGTGCAGAGGAAGTTGCCAGAGTAGCCAGAAAATTAGCATGCGTATTTCTGCTCCTTGGGATCTGCTGCAAAGTGAAAGATTCAAAACTTGATTGCAAGCGCCTAGCTTAGCTCAAATATCCTTGCATTCTTAAATCTCTAGCTTCCAACTTTCTCTTCACCTGGCCTACCACCAGCCTCGAATCTGAGAATACCTCCATTGTCTTTCCTCCCATTTTCAGAACCATAGCCATCCCTACCAATAAAGCTTCATACTCAGTTTCATTATTTGTGGTCGAGAAACCTATCCTTAAAGACTTCTTAATAGTAATCTTCTCTGGGAGATACCACAACTAGTCCCACTCCAAATCCTCTCTGATTAGCTACATCATCAACATATAATTTCCAAGGTAACAGTCCCTGTAAGGAGTTGCTTCAATTGGTTTTCCTCCTAAATTATGCTTTTCACCCTCAATTTCTAGTGGAGACTCAGTAAACTAAGCCACCAAATTTGCGAGAACATGGCCCTTAATAGAAGTCCGAGGCATATACTTGGTGTCAAAAGCCCCCAAAATTGTTCCCCATTTGGCAATTCTCCTTGTGTAATCAGCTTTCCGAAGTAGTAATTGAAGGGGGAGTTGCGCTAAATTCACAACTGTATGAGCTTGAAAATAATGAGGGAGTTTCTATGTAGCATGTACCACTGCCAAAATGTCCTTCTCTAATGGCAAGTAACGAACCTCTACCTCGTGTAGTGACTTACTCATGTAATAGACTGGCCTTTGTACTCCATTGTCCACCCTTATCAGCACTAGGCTAATTGCATGAGAGGCTACTGCAATATAGGCTAAAAGAACATCTTCCACCTCGGGTTTAGACATAATGGGTGGTTGAGAAAGATAATCTTTCAACTGCTGAAAGGCCAAGGCACATTCTCCAGTCCACTAAAATCACTTCCACTTATGCAATAACTAAAAGAAGGGACTGCATCTATTAGCAGACCAAGAGATGAATCGGTTCAAAGCCGAGGTCATTCCCGTCAACTTCTGGACTTCCTTGGGATTTCGAGGAGGTTGTAAATTGTTGATTACCTTAATTTGATCAGGGTTGACCTCAATTCCTCGATGAGTGACCACATAACCAAGAAATTTGCCAAAACTAAAGCCAAAAGAACACATAGAAGCATTAAGGCATAGTTTATGCTTTCTCAGTATTTCAAAAATATTTCTGAGGTCATTCACATGCTCAGACTCTACCTTGCTCTTCACCACCATATCATCTATGTAGACCTCAATATTTTTGCTAAGTTGAGGCTCAAACATCCTAGTGATCATCATCTGATAAGTTGACCCTGCATTCTTTAGTCCAAATGACATCACTTTGTAGTGGTAATTTCCAGTTGGTGTAACAAAAGCAGTCTTTTCTTGATCATCTAGAGCCAAAGGTATTTGACGGTATCCCTGAAAGGCATCTGAAAAGCTCATCTGAGGATGTCCAATCGTTGCATTCACCAATTGGTCTATCTGAGGCATTGGAAAAAGGTATTTTGGGCAAGTTTTGTTTAAATCAGTGAAGTCTACACATATACACCATTTTCCATTCTTCTTCTTTACCACCACTGTATTAGCCAACAATTCAGAGTAAAACACCTCTTTTATTGCCCCTACCTGCTTAAGTTTGATCACTTCCTTCTTAACAGCATTAGAATGTTCTTTAGAAAAGCACTGAGGTGGTTGCTTCTTAGAAGTAATAGATGGATTAACATTCAGGTGATGGCAAATAAAATTCAGATTCACCCCAAGAGCTTCATAAGCACTCCATGCAAATATATCAACATTTTTCCTCAGGAAAACAATCAGCTCTTCCTTCTCCCGAGGAGGTAACTGTACTCCTACCTAGAAAAACTTCTTGTCATCACCAATAACAATCTTTTCCAATTCTTCACACTTTGCTCCTTCTGCCGCCACATCTGTGGACAACACTATTTTCCTTAATTGCTACAAATCCTTCTCTGCAGAGGCCAAGGACTCTCCTCCAGTCTGATGCCTACTTGCAGCCACTAGACATTGTCTGGCCATAGACTGACTCCCAATCAGCTCCTCAACTTGATCTCTTGATGGATACTTCTCCTTCAAGCGCAAGGTAGAAGAAACAACCCCCATGGTATGAAGTCAAGGTTTTGCCATAATAGCAGTGTAGGGGGAGTATGCATATACCATAATGAAGTCCACTTCCATGACTTCCGACCCTGCTTGAACAGGCAATCTAATTTGACCCCTCGAGATGACAATTTTCCCATCAAATCCTTCTAAGAGAGAATCATAGCAAGCCAGGTCTTCAAGCTTCAAATTGAATCCCTTATACAGATCAGAGTACATAATCTCTGCCTTACTACCCTAATCCACCAGCACTCTTTTCACATCATATCCTCCAATCCTAAGGGTAACCACCAGAGCATCATCATGTGGCTACAAAGTCCCCACCTTATCCTCATCAGAAAAGCTCAAAGCTGGTCAGACCTCCGCTCTACTCCTCTTAGGGTCAGGGGTCAGGTCTTTCGCAAATGGCCGAACTATGGACATCACCCTAGATAGATGGGAGCCAGTCCTTCTTGGGGCAGCAAGAATAACACTAATCGTCCCTAAAGGCAGTCTTGAAGAAGTATCTCTCTAATATCCCGACCTTGCCTAGCTTCCCTATCCATTGGAATGATACAAGAATTGTTTTAACTTCCCAATTTTAACCCATTGTTCTAGATAGTCCCGTAGGGTCCTACATTCTTCTGTAGTGTGTCCTCGGTCCTGATGGTACTGACAATGAAAATTTTGGTTACACTTCGTGGGGTCTCCTCCCATCTTATTTGGCCACTTGAAGTATGACTCATTCTTTATTTTCTCTAGAATTTGGTTTCCAAGCTCCCTGAACATGGTGCTAACTATCTAGGCTATAGTTGATCCAGTATGCCTAGCGAAAGCCCTCGGTCAATTGTTATTATATCTCTCCGACCTGAAATCCCCTCGACCTTGAGGAACTACTTTAGCCTTGCCCTTTCCTTGCTGTTGGTCCTCCTCGACCCGCTCATACTCATCAATGCGATCCATAATCTGGCATACACTCCTAGCAGGATTTCTAGTCAAAGACTTCCTTAAATCATGCTCGGCAGGCAAGCCGACCTTGAAAGTCCTTATTGCCACATCATCAAAATTTCCCTATCTCATTAAACATCTCCCAATATCTGTCCAAATATGTCCTCAGAGTCTCTCCTTCTCGCATAGTCATATATAGAAGGGAATCCAAGGGACAAGAAACCCTACTACAAGTAACAAAATGAGCTCCAAAAGCTCTAGTAAGCTCCCGAAAGGAGCTGATCGAACCTTCCCTCAAACCATCTCATGGCCATTGGCCCCAGGCTAGATGGGAACACCATACACATCAAGGCTTCATTCTTCGAGTGGACAGCCATTCTTTGATTAAAATGGCTAACATGCTCCATAAGGTCTGTCCTACCATTATACATGGTAAACATTGGCTGAGTAAACCACTAAGGAAGCTTTCCTCCTTCAATCCTCCGCATAAATGGTGATTTAGAAATCTGGCGCAAGGCCTTGCTCATAGCATCATTTTCCAGGCCACCGTGAGATGGACTTTTGCTCCTCCGCCTATAATGGCGCTCCTCATCACACAAGAAAGACTCACTTGGGGGAGTCCTTGATCTGGGCCTGTAACTATCATCACCATCATCAACAGAGAAAGGCTCTGAGCTAGAAGGAGTCCCTCTCCGTTGCTTACGGTGTAGCTTCCTACATAAGTGGTCAATTTCCAACTGCATATTCCTAGTGCTTTCTCCTTGGGACACAGGACTCCCACTCCTAGAATGAATTCTACTTGTATGGGTGGTGTGTACACTACTTTCGCAATCTTTCCTTCACTCAAGATTAAGAAAATGATCTTGACGTTGAGATCCCACTAACTCCTCACGGTTTGACCCTAAACCCACCATGATTAAGTGACGAACTCAAGGATGTTCAAGTTTCCCACAGATGGCGCCAATTGTAAGGGCACGTTTTGCTCGGAAAGCCCAAAAGTGAAAAGGACTAAAGCCCAAAGAGCCCAAAACAATGAATTTGTAGAGAGTGGGCTAGAAACTGAACTCCAAGGTGTTGGGCAGTAATCACAGTAGGCTAAATTATATTTGAAAGCATGAATAAACAGTTTAATGGAAAGAAAATCATCCTCGTCAAAGTCCAAGGATGGTAATTCTTATATATTTCAATCAGTCACAATTACAGTTTTTGAGTATACAGTGATTTTTCTCTCTAGATTATCTCATGATCCTCTTGTAATGGGGATTCCCTCCTTTATATTCCCCTTCCTCATTTCATCTTAGCCCTCCATGTGCAGGTCAGATTGCTGGTTTTAATACTTGTCCCATCAACACCTTCTTGAAGTCTTCGTAGCTAGTTGTAAGGCTGGAGTTTACTATTCATGTATCACATCCACATTAATGCAGACAGGGAATTAGTTACAGAGCATTCAATGTGGTGGCAATAGCTTTCTGCTTAGATATTTCTCATCTCTCCTTTGTCTCATTCCCATCTGATACTTATCCTTACCAACATGATCGTCTGGTGCCTTGTTCTTGACGAGAGGTCGGACTTCTTGACCTCTTCCCCACTTAGCTGAGGAGGTGTTTCTCCCCAAATTACACTCTCAATTGCTTATTGACCAAACTTCTTCCATGGACTACTGACTTGTATGCTCTCGTTAGTATCTACTTGTCCTTGGACAACTTGATGTCCTCGGACACGACCCATTGCTCAATATCCATTTTTGGGCCCTTTATCCTTACAATTATTTAGGGCGTAATTTTTGACGACAACATAGAAGTATCTTTCTTTTCTTATCAATCGGAAAAATTTCGTCACATATAGCAGCATTTTATGTAGTGATTTTTATATAGTTCAGCTCCTAGAAAGTTGACCTTGCTTTAAGAATTAAAAATTCACACTCCAAGAGCAAATGCTAAACACATATCGAGTATAAAAATTTGTAATTGAAACAAAATAATGGTAATACATTGTCCGGCAATATTATTGAGGGAATTTATTGAGGCTTCACACTACCACATATTTGAAATTGTTACAAAAAAAAATTCCCACTCTTTTTCCATACCTAACTCCATATGGATGAACAAAATACTTATTGAAGATCAATAACAAAATGCCGAGGCAGGGCCAAAAAACTAAAATGAGTTAAAAAGGATAATAGGGGCAATTTCTAGTTGTTGTGAATCAAGAAGTGAGTCAAAGATCAACACTTAGGAAGATCTGCTGGTGGAGGAAGCAGCTTCTGATTTGGGAGCTTTCCATCTAAGACTAACCAAGCCATCTTTAAACCCCAGCTTGTGTGGATCTCCAGGTGGCAATGCATGAACCATACTCCTGTTGCCACATATATATACAATTGTCAGCGTATCATCATCAGTTTCAAACAAGTCAGCAACCTTTTTTTTTTAAAAAAAATCTAAATCGAAACTGCATAATCTATACAACTTATGTTTGTAATATTTTATTTCATTATTTTATAAACTTGCAAAAAAAGCTGTAAAAGCAAATCTAACTGTTCTTATGAGACCAAAAAAATAAAATAAAGGTTTAATGAGAGTTACTATGCGTGCTGGATTCAATTGCTATATAGGTATTGATGTCCTAATCACCTAGTATAGCCAACTTTCTTTAATATTTTTTTGAAGGTACTTTTCCTAATATAAAATGTTAAAATGTTAAGTTACTCTCAAATTTACAATATATATATATATATATATATATATATATATATATATATATATATATATAAGTTAAATAAATTTATTAATTATTTTTTTGTTTAGTATTTAAATATTAACACATTAAATTTATGAAGGCAATTGATTGCCTATGTAATAAAATTTGTAGTAGGTGTAATATTGTTTTTTTTTTTTGATCTTAGGTGTAATATTTTTTTATTATAATAGATTTGTATGTGTCCAACTATATTTTATTATATGATGTTCTTGAATTCTCACCTGGGTTATCTGCTAAAAACCTGATAGCAACCCAACCCCCTGAAGGCACACCCACGGTGTTTCTTTCAACTGGGTCAACAAGATTGAAGTTTGCTGGGTCTTTATTCTGATCAAAGTTCCCAAAACCTTGCCCAACAACGAAGAAATTAAAGCCATGCAGATGTAGAGGGTGGCTCTCAGCGCCAAGAATGCTTGTGTCCTGCAATACAAGCTCTACACTAGTGTTAAAAGGCAGAACCACTAGCTTTGTCCCATTGCTCACCATAGTGTTGTTTGGAGGGTTGCCAGTATAGTTAAAGGGAATTAAGGGACTGATAGGAAAGTTGGGGTTGTAAACTCCATTTGATTGACCAAAGAAATGGGCTTGTAGAAGAGCTGTGGTTGGTACTGCAAAAGATATGTTATTGATAGAAGCTGCAAACATTGTTCCATTAGGACCTTGGCAGGTTTGGTTATTCTGATCACAAGGGTTTGTTCCAAGGCCTATTGTGAAGAAAAAGCGCTTGTCAACTTTTTGTGGGACATTAGCAGGGAATTGAGCACTTGCTAAGCTACGAAGTTTGTTTGAGAAATTTGTAGCAAAGGAAGTGTCATTGAGAGGAGGGAGAACTGGTTTGAAGAGTGGAAGCTTTTTGATGGAAATTTTTGATGAGAGGCTTTTTGTTTTGGATGAAAATTCATATTCTAAGATACCTGCAACAGTAGAATTGTCAAAAGTGCCTAGGCCAGTCACATATGGTCTAGCAGTCATGAAGAATGTGGCATTTGGGAAATTGGGTTTGGTCTTAAGAAGAACATTTGTGGTTTGTCCTGGGGCTATGAGAAGCGTGTTGATCTCAAAAGGTTTAACATAAACGGCATCTGCTTCAACAACTGTGAGGGTGTGGTTTGCAATGCTGAAAAATAGCTCGTCATTGAGTGCTGCGTTGATGAACCGAAGAAGGTAAGTCTTCCTAGGCTTCACCTTTAGCTTGAATGTGTCTGCATGCCAAGATACATTTATACAACATGTTAAGTTGACCTATACAACATTTCTTGAAACATTTGAAAATGTTCCATATAGCATTTGATACCTTTGGCTGAGCAGTTATATAGTGGCCCTGGAAGTCCATTGATGGTATATGCATCAGAGACATTAGGGCCACCTCCTGTTTGTAGAGCTTGGGTAATAACTGCTTCAGGATTTGCATTCCACCACTCTCCTGAAATTTGTTGGTATCAAAGTTTGTGTTAGTATATATATCAATGAGGAAATGGATACATGTGAATAAATTAGCTTTTTATTTTCGACTTTTTGACTTGCATACAATTTTTTAAAATCTCATCCTTAGATATTTATAGGCACAATTATACTTTTATTATTTAAAAAAAAATATTTATGTGTTCCATTAAAGGTTTTCTTATGGCATTTATTAATGAATCATTTTAGAAAAGTTTTAATACAATTTTCATGAGAATTTGATAAAAAAAATGATAAAAAGAAAGCCAGTTGTTTTATTCTTTTTCCATAAACAAAATTTTTTTAAAATTTCTTCTAAACCAATGGCATTAAACCATTCGTTAACTTATTTATTTTAGCTATAACTATACTTTTATCAACTTTCAAAAAATCAGCAAATTAAGAACTAATCTGAACACATGTCTAACTTACCAAAGATAATGGGAACTTCATTGTAGGGTTTGGTGAATGGATAAGGAACACCACGCTTGGGAAGAATGATTAGAGGACCATAGACAGTTGATCTTAGCCATGAAATGTGGGCATGCCAAAAAAGAGTGCCTCTCTGGCCAACAATGGTGAAGTTGTACACATAACTGTGGCCAATTTGTATGGGACATTGAGTTACATATGCTGGTCCATCAGCCCACCCTGTTTGAAGCTGTCGAATTCCATGCCTGTTTTAAATATATTTATTATTATTGCAAATTAGAACATGGAGTTAAATTTAAGCTAGGAACTGGATATTTTATAACTATATTAGTTGTTTCATAACTTTAAATGAGTGCACAAAACTTGGTACAGATTTATTACCAATGGATGGAGATGTTGTTCTGGACATGGTTAACCACTTTGATAAGAAGCTGATCATCCTCTCTAGCTACAATGCGAGGCCCTGGAAACTGCCCATTTACAGTAATAATGCTCTTTGTGTGGCACAGTCGTGTGACATTTTGTAATTTGATCTACAAGATAAGTCAATAATGTTAATTGAAAGAAGAAAAAAAAAAAAAAAGTAAAATGAATATTATATATGAATCTAAAATATATATATATATATATATATATATATATATATATATATATATATATATATATATATATATATATATATATATATATATATATATAATTTGTTACTGTGTTTGCTTAATAATTTAGGTGGCAAGGTGTGTAAAACATACATCAAACTTGTAGTGCCTGGTAATGCCTGCAGCCAGTGTGAACTCAGGAATGAAACACACTGTAATCAATGAGAATAGAAACACTCTGGGAAATGCTGGAGAGGAAACAAGAGCCACACCCATTTTTTCTGTGTCTCTAACCTGAAGCTCTTTTAGTATGTTCTTTGGTGCTAGCCAAAACGTACACTTGAGTCTGTGTACCTCAAAGGTACGTAATTAGTGTTTATATAGGGGAGAAGAAAGGGTGTTTGGTTGAGTAGGTGATAGAAGTTAACTTGGCAAAAGTATACATAGAAGAGCTTGGATAACAATTTTAATGGGACCAGTTGTTAGAACAACTATAGAGTGGTGTCAAAGACAATCTATTTTATTTGACCTCCTTTCTGTTCCAAGTCAAAACTTTTCCTTGCTATGATGTTATGGTTCCTAAACTGAACAGAAGTGATTTTGACCTACTTCCGTGATTAATTGGCAATAACGGAGAAAAGAAGAAAACGATAATAAAAACTCTCTTTGAATGCTAACAAAGCACATTAAAAAGGCAATGCTCCTGAAAATTGTTTACTTTCAAGGTTATATATGTTAAAAAAATATGGTGTCATAGATCGGGATATGGAATGAAGTGGGTTTGTATTTTAAGTCTTGCCCATATTAAAAGTTTTCAAAGCCTTTTGTGAGTTACATAAAATAACACAAACTCACATAAATATAATAATTGAGAGAATCTATGGACATGTGGCCCTAGAACACTAATAATGATATTATATATTGTCTATGTTTGAAGTTTCATTTGTAGGGTAAACAATGACATTCCAAATCAAACTCACATAAATATAATAATTGAGAGAATCTATGGACATGTGGCCCTAGACCACTAATAATGATATTATATATTGTGTATGTTTGAAGTTCTCATTTGTAGGGTAAACAGTGACATTCCAAATCAAGTAAGTTGAAGTTTTCAACATCTTTCACTATTTTTATTATATAATGTGTATGTTGAAGTTTTCATTTGTAGGGTAAATGATGACATTCTAAATCAAGTAAGTTTAAGTTTTCAACATCTTTCACTTCTTTTTTTTTGACACATCTTTTACTTTTGGTTTGACGTTGTTTTACACTTTTACTTTTCACATTGTTTGAAATAAAAAATTTCACCAATAATATTGAAGCATGGGAATGACACTGTTCTTATGTAACTTTCTCAACCATTATTCTTAGTAAGAAAGCAAAGGAAGGATTTTCATCGAGCAGTCGTTTTAGAGGCAGATGAATGCATAGTTTTTAGATTTTCATGAGGACAGCTCATAGATGAATAGTTGGGGAACCTCAATCGACGCAATTTTTTCTCAAGCATACGAGCTAACTGCAAAAGCTTGTTGATGAAGGACAGCCAAAAGATGAATATATAGATTTTAATAAAGCTGATGGGGGTTTCATTTGGAAGCTTCTTAGGTTGTATCTTAAGCTTCACAAGACTTAACTTGCGGTTGCACCAGCCTTAACAACAACTGATCCCTCTATTCCAATTAGACAAACATAATAAGACTGGTGACCTGACAAGCCCAAACTTTGATGGTCATTAGGTATGCCATTAGTTGAATTTTTTTTTTTAACAAATGTAAGCATAAGCTTTTTCTCACTTCCATGACCTTCCATTGTCTTGAATTGCCTTTCATTTCATTAGAAAAGAATTAAAAAGACAAATATAAGGTTATGTTTGGTAACAGTTTTTGTTTTCTATTTTCAAAATTTTGTTTTTGGAAATATAAAGAAAAAAAAAACAATTTTCTTGTATTTTTTAAATTAAAAACATTTTTTGTTAGTTGAAATAAAAAAAAATAGTTTTTTGAAGAAAAAAATAAAAAATACTAAAATATATTGTTACTAGGATTTGAACTCTAATAACAACTCATTAAATGAGATAAATTCATTATATTAAATACATGTTTTCATTGATTTATGAAAATTAGAAACTGAAAACAACCATTTGCATGTTTTCAGTCTCCTTCACAAATTGAATTTTGAGAACAGTTTTTGTTTTTTGTCTATTTTGGTTTGCCAAACAAGTTTTTTAGTCTCAAAAATAGAAAATTGTTTTTGGAAATAGAAAATAAGGGGAAAAAATAGATACCAAATAAGCTTTTTCTTTTTTTGTTTTTTGGTTCAACTCCTTTAGAGTACATTTAATTTCTTTATTAAATTTAGAATTCAGGATCATTTATATGAAACCTTTCTAATCCAATGATACTAGCATTCAAATTATATAGTTTTCTTGTACTTTTGAGTGATTTCAATAAAACCCTAATTTTTTTAAAATTTATAATTAAAAAATAAACTTTGTAAATAATTTTAATTCATGCCCTCAAGAAGTTTATGTTAACTAATTAAAAGTAATAAGATATTCACATAAACTGTCACTACCACCTGTCTAAAAATATTCATTCAATGTTATTATAATAATTATTAAATGATTAAATTCATTATTTTTTAATAACTTAAGTTTTTGGACAAATGATATTTATTATGGTCTTAAAATAAGGGGTCTTAAATTCGAATCATATCTCCAATCTACCTAATTTTTAGAATGTTAGAAGTCTCACGTGTTGGTTCCCACTTTAATGGAATTTGGATCGACACATTGTTGATGCTCATTTTGGGAAGCCTAGTAGGAAGAAGAAGCCCAACAACGTGAGCAGAAGAGAGTTGGTAAGTGGATAGAAAAGCCATTAAACCCAAGCGGCAAGAATAATGGATCATAGGTCCATAAAACATACAAATGGACTTTGAGAAAGTAAATGGGCCTAAAAAGGCCCGGAAAGAGAGAAGTAACAAACCTATGAGCAGTATATGATGTAGAAAAGTGAGAATGAGCCACAACAGCCATAGCGGGCCCGAAGTAATGCAAGTAAAGAAAGTAACGGGTAATGGAGAGTCCATAAGCCTCAAGGATGAATGATAGAGTAATTGGGCTAGAGAAGCCCAAGGAGTTAGTAAAAGCCCATGGAAAACGCAAAATTAGAAAAGGTCAAGGATGCCCAAGAAAAGTAAATGGGCCAAGGATGCCCAAAAGGAAATAAATAGGACACAGGAGCCCGAAAGTAATGTAGAAAAAAAAAATCCAATGATCATACTAGGTCATCAAAAAAGAAATAAGCAGCAGGCCCAAAGAGGCCCAGCAGGTTTGGGTCAAATAACATCACAACAGGAATAACAGAATGATGCGACATGAAATGATAGCAAGACCGCAGGAAGAAGCAAAAAAATGGTCTGAGGGAAGGAAAGCCCATAATTAAGTAACGCCCAGCCCCCTAAAGGAAGCAAGCCAATAAGGAACGAGAAAACAAGAAAATAGCTCACGCCGTAAGAAGTTAAGGATGGACAGTCGAATGTGCAGATGGGCCTTCAGACCGTGGCAAACACATGAGCGGTAAGTAGGTTTTAGACGAACTTAAAAGTGAAGCACGAGCAAGGCCCAAACACCACCAGCCTGTACCCAGTCAATATAGAAAATAGTAGGTCATGGGTTAAAGGTAAGAGGGCATGGTTTGGCGGTGGAGAGAGGGAAAAACCTATTCTGTGGTTTCTGCTCAAGCTCTTTTGGAAGAAATGTCCTACTAGAATGACATACCGCCCAAAAGAAGCAAGGATGAGTTGGAACCACTAGGTGCATGCCATAAGGGATGGAAAGAGAGAACACCCACACCGTGGCAGGTAAGAATACCATAACAAGTAAACAAACAAAATAGTCCTCTTCGTTTATTGATATAGAGTGGCATGGCCAGCACAGGTAAATGGTGCTAGCTGGGTAACTAACTAATCAATAATAGTCGGCAAGAACACTTACACCAGACAAAGGTGGTTGAATGCTAAAATAATAAAATCCAACCGCGACAGACATTATATAAATGACCCTTGCTGTGCACAGCAAAGAGGGAGGAGCACGAACAGAGTAATAGTAACCTCTAGGCAAGAATCACAACAAAGAAGCAAGCATTGAAAAAGAAAACGGAAAGAAAAGAAAAGGAGAATTAGAAAGAATAAAAAGGAGAGAACATATAATGACAAGCATGCACCAAATGTAGGGGTGTGCAAAAACCAATGAATCGAAAAAACCAGCCGAAACCGACTGAACCGCGTCCAAAATTTCAGTTTGGTTTCGGTTTGCAAAAATGAAAACCAAAATTTTCGGTTTCGGTTCAGAAAATAAAAGTTTCAACCGAACCGAAACCGACCGAATTGTATTAAATATAACTATGTACAAAATATTTCAGGATGTGTACTCCTAGTCTAGTGGTAAAACACGTGCGTGACTATACTTGGCCCAGGTTCGAACCTTGCTAAAAACATTTTTATTTTTTCTTTCCTTATAACACAAAACTACGTCATTTAATACCAACTTAAAGCATATAATAAATTTAAAAAAAAAAAAAAAAAAAAACCCTACTCTCTACATTTCATTTCAACCGCCTCAGCCCTCAGTGCCTCACGCCCTCAGCCCTTAGTGCCTCACGCCCTCACCCTCATTCTTTTTTTTCTTCTCTCTAATTTCCATCTTCCATGCCTCTCTCTGCGCCGACGCTCTCTCTCTCTCTCTCTCTCTCTCTCTCTCTCTCTCTCTCGCTTCGTAATGTGCAAACTTTGTATTGGCCCAGCGAGGAGCTTCTCCAATGTGCAAAAACCCTTCTCTCTGCACTGCAAAGTTGAAGTAGAAAAAGCATGGTGAACCCACAGACAGACAGAGCTTCTCAAATGTGTTGGCTTGGCAAGGAGTCCAATCTTTGATGACGTCGCCGGTGACATCCACGAGCCACGGTGACCCTCTCTCTCTCATTAATTTCTCCATAATTTCCTCTCTCTCTTTTCTGTATTCTGGGTTTGTTTAATATTGAATCAATGCTATTTTTTCAATTTTAATGTGCAAATAAAGTTAGGGTTTTGAAAAAAACCCATGTGCTTGGTTGTTTATATTTTGGGTTTGTTTCTTTAATTTCCTCTCTTTTTTATATTCTAGGTTTGTTTAATTTTTTTTTTCTTTGTTTGCTTTCTTAGAAAATAATTGATAAGGAAACCAAAAAAACCCACCGAAACCGAAATCCAATTGAAACCGATTTGATTCCAATTACTTTGGTCGATTTCGGTTGAGAATTTCACAAACCGAAAATTTCAGTTTCGGTTGGCCAACCCTTAGAAAACCATCCAAAACCGAACCGACACACCCTTAACCAAATAGGTTAATCCCCTTTCTCCCTTTAAGCCCCTACTCTCTGCTAAAATATAAGAAACTCTTCTGGGCATAAACCATTTAGCCCCGTTCCCTTAAAGCAATTAATTTCTTTTTTTAGGGAGATTATTTGCATTGAGGAAATGATTCCCTTCTTGATTCCGGCCCTGTAAGATAGTTTGGCATGGCAAACTAATGTTTTACTCTTTGATTCAATAAAATTTATTACTATCATTTCCCCATTTAGTTTTGCTGTTTTATGTATGGGGAGCCTTTTGTTACCCCCTTTATTTATTCTGTCTAAATAGTGAACACATTTCCTTTGTTATCTTTATTATATCTGTCTGTCGTAATTTCTCATAGCAACTCTACCTGCCATGAGTATGTGATCAAAAATCTTAACAAACGGGGCATAATTTGTGCACAAGCCAGACCAAGGTGGGTTGCAATTAGACTGATCTCAACTCCTTAATCCAAAACATTTTGAGCCTAGTACAGCAAGAGACAGCCCAGCCCAACATTATAAAAAAGGTCCACCACACACGTTAAAGAGAATATTATTATAATGATTAATTATTAAAAGGTTACAATTTTTTAACTATTTAAAATTTTGGAACAAGTAATAATTTATCACATGAAAAACTAGTAACTCCTATCTTCCATTGAACATAATGATTTTCATTTTTATAATAAAGAATAAGTTGAGAGGGTTGGGCTTCTTAGGATCTTAGGGATGCCCTTGCCCTACTTCGAGGTTAAGATACGGGGGTCTAAAACCAAAACTCTAGATTTTTGTTTGTTTGTTTGTTTGTTTTATTTTTATTATTATTATTATTATTATACTAAATAAATAGCAGGGTACGGTGTGCGGCTTTCCTGTGGAACATAACATCGATAATACTGAACCACCCTTTCCTGTATTGGAAATTGATCCCCATTGCCCAAATCAAAGGTAGATCTATTTATAAAATGGTAAAATTCGCGTACTAATTAACCTCCAATAAAGGATGAAGATATTTCTCGCTGTTGGTTCTGTGTGTTTTGAGGATCGATCGGTCACCCCTTTTCATGTACTTGAAGTTAGAGATATCTTGGGATGAGAATTTTGATATATTTCTGGAAAACTATATTAAATATTTGAAATTATATAATAAGTCACTTAATAATTGTTATTAGAGTTTCATGAAAGTACATCATGAAAATTTCTGTAATAGAGTTTCATTCGACGGAGCCTCTAACAAAGGTCTAATGAAAGTCTTTGGTTGAATCTCGCTCAACCGAAAATGGTCTTGCTCTACTAAGATATTCAACTTGGCTCAACTGAGGTCTGACTTTGCTCGAAAAAACTGGCTTGATTAGAACTTTTTTTTCCAGCTTCAATATGGTCTCAGTACCTAAAGTTACAATACAAGCATAACCCAAAAGACATAGAAATTTGTCCTAGAATGAGCCAAAACTAAAAACCTAACAGGGTTATTAACTGAGGGATGTTGTGTTGATGGCTTAATGCCTATTACCTTCTTGCAGCTAACGTGGTTTGTATCGCTTGTTGCTGAATATCTATGTTTTGTTACAACATTAGTAGTTGTTGAATTGCTGTTTGCATAGGTTGTATTTTTTTAATAAAACCATTCATTCATCCAAGAAAAAAAAACTTATAACTCTTTTTTCTTTTTCGCGGGGGGTGGGGGGGGGGGGGGGGCAGGTTGTTGGGTTAAGATAGCTTGACCCTGGTTACTTAATTCAATTATTTAAGCTGATTAATTAGGTTTAATTGTATGCAAATCATTAAGACACCAACAAATCACCAAAAATACTAAATACAGCGGAAAATAAATTTAACATGGTGATTTGTTGACAAATGGAGAAACCTCACAAAACAAAAATTTCATCAGGTGATTTTAATGTCACCACTCCCAAGAATTCACTAATTAACAATCAAATGGTTACAAGTATAAGAAATTTTATCAACTACCCTAGCCTATCTCGAAATACCAATTGAACTTGATCTTGTAGTAGCATTCTTTCCTTGATGCACAAATCTTCAATCTGTGACTAACCATTTGCACGGATTCTAGTACATAAATAACTCCAGCAACTTAAACAGATGTTGTTGGTTGTAAAGTTTTTCACTTCATCAATAATGAAGATCTGGAAGTACTTGGTTACAAAACTCTATGGTGTACAAACACAGTAACTTCTCACAGAAAAAATAAGTCTCTTGGTCTTTGTATCCATGTATGTCGACTCTTAAAATAAGCCTTATATGGGTTTAGGGTTGTGAAAAAAGAAACACTGAAAAATACAAAAGCCTAGGCCGAATTTCAGACCTAGAAAATTTGAAATCGTAAATCTCAATAGATAGAGTTACTGTCGAACTATCTATTGAATTTCACATTAAATCTCGATAGCAAGTATCTGCCAAGCTATCTGTCAAGACTTAATGAATAACTTTTCTTCATTTATTTCTTGAACCAATTTTTATGTCTTTAATATTTGACTTGAACAACATGTTTTTTGAAGTACTAAACTCATCTTAAATCTATCCAATTACAAGTAAAGTGCATTTTGAAAAAAATAAGCCAATTACAAAACATATAACCCTAACAAAGGTGTTCAACACTTCCTATCTTAACTCTTATATGAGCTTTGTCGTAAATTTCAGTCCATGTGTTAGTAAATTTATTTGATCTATGGCATAACTTAAATTTGATTTGGTACCAAAAGCTAATAAATCCACATTGCTTTTTTGGGTACAATTAAACCATATTGTTAGCTTTAAAATAGAGTAGCACGCATATTTTGATGACTTTTTATTCTGAGATATGGCTATCAAAGATCAAATTTTTATGAGGGAGCAACTAACAAAGCGGTTGTAATTTTTTTTCTCTTCATTCTCTATTCCAAATTGATTCTAGACTTCTCCAATAACTTGAATATCTTTACAAACATTAATGATAGCCTTAACACTTGTTTAACATTCACCCAACTAGATAACATGTAAGAAAATGAGTGCATTTGAGTACACTAAAAATTAAGACTCAATTATATGTAAAATGCTTTTTGTTGAAGGATATGCCAATCACATAAAAACATGACCTTACAAAGTGCATTTTGGATCAAATTCTGGATCCTTTAACTCCCTCCGACCCACCCTCAACATGGGGAAAGAAAAAGTGATTTAGCTAGGTGCTGCAGTATATATAAAAAGAACTGAAAATGCATGGCTATGACATATATGTGACCCCATAATCAAGTAAGAAGTGATAGAATCTAGCTTTAACCATCGAGATATAAAGTGATTAGGATTAATATAAGGATGCTTTACCCAGATAAAGGGATAATTAGCCTTCATAAAGTTCACAAGCATAAGTAAAAGTTAAGGAACCTATTATACGTATGCGTGAAATAAGGTCTCATATATAAAGTTTAAGAATACGCACTTTTTGTGTATGCAAGGAAAGAATGAACTAGCAAAGTATATAAGTTGCAAAACAAAGAGAGATGCTAGATACTGATCAGGGCTTATATCTGTGAGAGGACAAAAGAGAACAGAGATGAGGAATTGCAGTGCATCGTTCCTGGCGTGTTGTGTGTTATTGCTTGCTTCACTCGCTGGCGGTGAAGGTCTACCACCAGAAAAGAAGGTATTGAACTAATATAATTTGTTAATGTTGCATATTAATGATAATAACACACACACACACACATATATTGCATTACTAATCCCCAAAAAAAAAAAAAATCATGCATGAACCATGCATTGCATAGGAATTAGAAATTAAGCTAATGTTAGGAACTAAGGCTTATACATTTGAGACTGTCATATATACTTTATCAATATATATCGATTATTTTTCTTACGTCTTTAAATAAGTTATGGCATTCTAGCTAGGTGGAAGATTGGACGAAATTGGATTTTTTTTTTTTTTTTTTTTTCTTTTGGGGCAGACGTTGGCATGCAAGACTCATAGATTTCCTAATTCTTCTTAGATATGACTTAATTTGAAGCTAGGTGGAAGATTGGACGCTTTTTTTTTTTTTTTTTTTTTGGGCAGACGTTGGCATGCAAGACTCATAGATTTCCTAATTCTTCTTAGATATGACTTAATTTGAAGCTAGGTGGAAGATTGGACGCTTTTTTTTTTTTTTTTTTTGGGCAGACGTTGGCATGCAAGACTCATAGATTTCCTAATTCTTTTTAGATATGATTTAATTTGAATTTATGATATTCATTCCATAAAAATTATTTTTTATCATTAAGTCAAGATACTAATTAAGTTTTGGTATAAGCGTGATTTAAACTCAAATACTTTATTCGATAACAAGATATTTTACCAATTGAGCTAATTAGAACCGACCTTAAATTATCTAACTAACCCTTAAGTGAGTGTGATCCATCCTTTTACATGGATGATTACAAAGTAAGATTAATCCCTTAAAAATGACCACTAGTTATGTTGGGCAAGAAAACTTGAAGCCAAAACTTTATAGGTCACCTGAGAACTTAAAACTTAAAATCACTAGTCAACCCCTTGAGGTTGGTTTCAATAGGAAATATAAATTGTGGCATGTGTGACATAAATGATACAGACTTCCCAACTAATTTCCTCCTGTACATTTATTCTTTTTTGTTTTTATTTTAATTTCAGACCATCTAGGCCCCCACCAAAATGACTAAATGAATGCATAAGAAAATAAAGGACAGTCATGCGTATTACAGTCTAGCAAATGTCATCAATATTTAGAGGATTTATGGTTCCATGTCATGTCAAAATTATAGTACAAAATATCAGTCGCATTCTTGCAATGTATTTGCATGGTGTTTTATTTCATACCGTTGTGATAGCTTTAAATTAATTACATTCTCTCAAAAGCATGGCCTGGGTACCCTGTTGTTGGTTCAGTTTCGGCAAAATTTCTAAAATAACGTTGTGTTGAAAATAGCACATTCAAATATCAATTGATTTTGTCATCACAAGCTGTTATATTGATAAACATAAATCTATACAATAACACCCTTATTTAGATATTTGATCTATTTTGAAATAAGAAAGTTGTATATTTCTTTTAGCTTTTGAAGATGAATATATATTTCAGAAACCAGCTGGAAATCATAATCTCAAATCACAAGTATTTCCCAAAAGAGTGTTTCATTTTGGCCTAAATCTTATTAATTTGATTGTTAAAATTGCAGGATAACTGTACCTACTTGGTCACAATAGAGACAACTTGCACCTTGGGTGCCGAAACCTCAAGCCATGTTAGCCTAAGATTTGGTGATACAAACTCTAATGACATATTGGTTCGCCATCTAAATTCCAAGCACGTAAGGAGGGTGGATCCATTAGACCCTGTGGTCCTTGACGACATTCCTAGGAAACCATTTCAAGCTTGCATGGTAGATGAATTTCAAGTAATGGGTCAATGCGTGGCTTCCCCCATTTGTTACGTATACCTGAAATTGACCGGAACCGACGATTGGCGACCTGGTTTTGCACAAGTTCAAGTGCTAGAAGGGTCTCATCTTAGCTCGAATTATTTCTTTTTTCGCCGATACTTGCCTAGACATGTATGGCATGGTTTGGATGTGTGTGATAGGGAGGTCACCCCTTTTGGGATCAAGCACAAGAGGAAGGTTTTTGTAAAGAAGCCGTCTAAGTTCTAATATTCATAGTTCAAACCAATATATATTGGGATTGTTTGTAGAGAAGGAATCTAAGTTAGTTTCCAAGAATAATGTTTGTATTTAGTGGCTTCTTTCCATATGGCCTTGATTGATTGGACGATTATAATAATAATATAAAGGTTAAATTATTAATTTGATATTATTTTTGGATATAGTTAAATTTGATCGATTGAATATTAATTGTATTATTTTTATCACTCAACTTTTAAAATCAAGTCAATATCGGTCTTTGTTCTCTTCCTTGTTTAAATTTTAATGAAATTAATTGTTGAAATGCATGGATTTAATTTAAATTTTTTGTACTTTTCATAATAACCTTTTAACATATGCTCTATCTTCTATATCGGTTTATTTCATTAAGATTCAGATAAAGAGGAAATCTAATGAAGAAAGATTAACTTAATTTTGAAAGTCGAGTAAATTAATTGACACAACAACTAACTAAATTATAGGAACTTGACTATATAGTAATAGTAAAATAAAGGTACTTTTCTATTCTGATAAAGGTATAGGCAAAAGCAATTTGTTTCAAAGTTGCAGAGTACCTTGCAAAACACTAAAGCTGCGGATAACTAGTTGTCTTTCTCTCCTTTGTATGCTAGCCTCTTGGCCCTCTTCACATTGATAGTGAAAAAGCAATACTAGCCTACTTTTTTATCTCTACCTTATCCTAATAACATGCCCATGTTAGCCTGAATACATACAAAGTTTAGTTTGGTATGGTTGTTTTTTTTTTTTCTTTTTTCCTTATTTATTTCTTGTATACAGTGTTATTAAAGTCATTTTTTTCCCTTAAATATAACTGAATATTTGTTGAACTTAATTTTTAAACAAAATAAATTGAAGTCCAAGAAGTAGGTTTCAATTTACTCAACTCATTTGATATAATGGTGGCGTTTGGATTCCACTGAAGCTGCGTCTGCGTTTTCAGTTTTTTTTTTTTTTTTTTTTTTTTCTCCAGCCGCAGTTGTTGACCCAATCTTCTGTGAACAGTGCATTCGTGCACTGTTCACGGACCCACAAATTTCACTTTTCAGCAACTTTTTCATTAAAAATGAGTCTCGCGGTACTATTCACACATTTTAAAATTATTTTACTACAGTATTTTCAGTTTTCAGTTTTCAATTTTTAGCAATAAATTCTATCCAAACGGACCCAATATCTCATCGTTGAATAAGAGATTTAGTACTCAAAAATCCACCTCCAAAAAAATTAAATTCTACTGTATCTATATAACCAAGTTAACACAAAGGTCAGGATTTGAAGGAAAGTTTTATTTCCATGGTAAATAAAAAATAAAAAAAATTCACACCATGCCCTTTATTTTCGTGTTGTGATGGCAAGTCGTGGGATGAACTGTGAACTGTTAAATTCAAAAGAAAATTTTGAAAACCTTTTGACTGTTACACCGACAGTTTGTAATCCCACGGTCCAGAACTGTATGTAGCTTTGGAAGACGAAGGCATTAAAAATAGTACCAAGTTGGAGTACCATTTCCATTATTCATGGGTTTTGTACAAAAGGGTACTAATTAAAAAGAATTCTTGACTCACCATAGTAACTATTGACTCTGATCTGATGTGTTCCATCACAATTAGTTCGTTAAAGTGGCTGAGTGAATAAGTGAAGCTTCTTTATATTTGTAGCTCTTTTTTTTTTTCCTCAGAATTAACAAAATGGAAAGATTTTTTTTTTTTTTTTCTACACAGTTTTATGGCACTTTTTTTAATGCTCGTTTCGGACACCCTAGGCAGACAAATTGTAGATTTGTCGCTAAAATGACCAGCAGAAATGGACTGTGCATTTATGTAAACCTTTAACAAAAGAAAAAGTAAAACTGTTACTATCTACTTTGGTTTCAGGGGGCCAAAAAAACAAAACAGTTTCTATTTTTTTGTTTGATGTGAACAATTTCTCATTTCTTGAATTCAATCCGTTAGATTGTGTTAGTAATTTGAAGTTATTTCAACCTATTAAATTGATTACACAATAAGTTTAGGATTTCAAAATTATTCACAAATGTGATTTTTTAAAAATTTATTTATAAAAATGATATCATTGTTTATTTCAAAATAATGAGATAATAATGCTACTAACCCTAATTGTAAATTGTCACCTTAGTAAATCGTAAACAATATTGTGAAAAAAGTGTAGTTAATACAATTTTTTTTTTTTTACTCACATTTATTCAAAATTGTGAGGGTAAGAATATGGACAAAGTTTTCTTTCAATTCGTCCGAGTGAATTTCCTTCAATCTAACATATGTAGTCTATATATGTGTATCATTTAAATATATTGTCACAACTAAAAATGTTACGTGATTAAAAATATAGGTAGTGACATAAATAATCCTTTCAACCGCCACTTATTGCGATGAAGGACAATTCTTCCGACCGGTTTAGCAGTAAACTTTTTCTTAAGAAAACTCTTGTGATATCTAACTGTCTGCATACAGCCGTGTGAGATAAGAAAAAACATTACAATCCCCTCCAGAAGAAAGGAGGCTCCAGTGCTCATCGTTCTTTTGCCTAAGGACAAAGATCAAAGGACGATTTCACATAGATTTCACCACAACACCAACAATATTTCTGAGAACAAAAAAGAAAGGAAAAGAACAAAAACACAAAACACAAAGACAAAAAGTCAATGAATTTTGAGGCTGGGAGAGATGGATTTTGATTTGAGAGAGTACAATACTCCTTTGTCGCTGAAGTAGCTAGCTTCACGTTACGCACGTTCAAGTACCAGTGACTAGTCTGCACAGCACATGCACCAAATTAATTAGACCCACATCACATGTCCAAAATCCAAATTAGAGACCAACTACTGTGGATGTTTCAAACCTTATTCTGTCCATAAAATTAAGAGACTCTTTCTCTTTTCTTTAGCTGTTTATATAATTTGGTAATTTGCAACAGGAAACTTAATTTACCAAAAAGCTTTCTTTTCTTTTCTTTTCTTTTTTCATTCAAAAACTTTAAAAAGTTGTTTGTCATTCTTAAATAAACTATTGAAAAGTTTGTATTTCTATCTTTAAATTATTGAAAATTTTTTACTTAAACTAAAAAATAGAAGTTCATTCTTCATCTCTAAATTATTAAATTTTTTTTTCATCCCTATTTTTATCTCTAAACTATTTTTTTTACTGACCCTCTTCTAGGTACACCATTAATATCACTTTTTTACTTAGTAATAATCACCTACCATATTATCAATTTATAAAATATTTTGTAAAATAATTTGTGACTTTAGCATTTTCTTTACAAATTTGAACAAAAAATTTGTCAAGTCATTTCTTTTATTATATTCTAGTTTTCTATAGCAAAATTATCAAATTATTAAAGTTATGTTTGATAACTATTTTATTTTATTTTAATTTTCTGTTTTTTAAACCAATTTTTCAGTTTTCTAGGACAAAATTTGTTGGGCAAATTACAACTTACCCACCTGTGATTTAACTAAAATTTAAGTTGCTTACCTGTGATTTAAAATTTGACATTTTACTCACCTGAGGTTTGATCAAAATTTAAGTTGCCTACCTGTGGTATAAAATCTCATTATGTAAATGTTCCACTGTATTCTTTTTTTTTTTTTATCTTAGTTGATCTTGTATTTTTATGTTTTTTGTGTTTTTGGAAGAAAGAAACATAAAAATTGAGCAAAATTACATATTTATCCCTGTTTTTAATAGAGTTAAGTTAAAAAAATCTAACTAAGCTAACCTTAAGTTGATAAAATGTTAAATTTCAAACCATAAATAGGCAATTTAAATTTTGGCAAAACCATGTATAAGTAACTTGTAGTTTGCCCAAACTTTTTTGTTAACTCTAAACAAACTAAAAATAAAAATAGTTCCAACTCTCATTTTATAAAGGAAATTGAAAGTAGCTCCTTAGCTGTTTTCAGATTCTTGGTTTTAAACGCCAATAAACACATAACGAAAACAACGCATTTTAGTGAAACAAAACACGGATTTCTTTCTTATTTTTTTCTATCCTTATCTCTGCACTCCACAAAGAAAGAAAATTGAAGAGAGGTCAACCAGTCCCATAGGCGTGGCGCTTGAGTATGGGAATTTGAATTAGTCACGCGCGGTGGGAGACTCATTAATAGATACTTGTTGAATTGATGGGGACGAACCTTTTCTATTCCATATAGTACAAACCACATACTGAAATAATAATGAAATTTTAGCAAAGGAAGAGAGATAGACTATGGGCAAATAGATCGTGGGACTAGATTAAGCACCAACTCAAATCAAATTCTTCCCCTTTTTTTTTTCTCTAAATTTCTTTTTTCGGGCACTTTCTAAAGAAAGAGAAAAAAGTTGTTCTGTTTTTTTTTTTTTTTAAATATCAATTATATATATATATATATATATACACACACACTAGCCTCATCACATGCGCTTTGCGCATACGATGAGTTTTTTTTTTTTTTTTGTCTAGTGTCATAATTTTCTTTTTAAAAAAAAATTGGATAAGTATGTTTTGAAAATATGGATTAGTAAGAGAGTGTCTTATTATTTTTTAGAAGAGAGAGTTCTATTTTGTGGGCATTTTAAGTGGAGTTCGAGATATATTTTTACTGGGTTGTCCTCAAGTTTTTTCCTTATTAAACCTAAACTTTAAGGGTATTTCTAAATCACGTAAAAGTTTAGTCCAAAGAGATGAATTCTCTTATAGATAGTGTGTGTGAAAATTGTTTTTTTTTTTTTTTTTCCAACTAGCCTTAAGTGTTTTGGACTTTGAAAATATAAGGGCTTGTTTGGTAAGAGGATTTAAGTATAGTTTTTTTTTTTTTTTTTTTGCAAACCATAAAATGATAGGTCCTACACTTGCATATATTTTTTAATGGATGTTCTTTAAATACAGTTTTTAGAAAATTGTATCTTATTTTCCTTCTTCAAAACAAAATTTTGAAAACGGCTGATATAATGTTTTCAAGATATATAAAATATTTGTAATGGCATATTTGTAAATAAATTGAAAATAGTAGACCTCACAAATTCATCCAAACACTTTTATCTCTTTTATTAAGGAGCTTATTTTTATCACAAAGATTCTCATTATAAAAAATAAAGTTTTAAAAAAGTACATTAGCTCTTTTCTCTTATCATTATTTATGTATGTATGTATAAGCAATCTACACGTTCTACATGTTCTTTTCTGCGAATTTTAAAAAAAAAAAATTCATAAATAGAAATGGTCTCCCAAACCTCTTTTTTTTTTTTTCAATATTTTGAAAATTGTTCTTAAAAGTAAGATTCAAACACGTATAATGTAATTAATAATTATTATCTACAAAACTACTTTTAGTTTTAATTTCTTTTCAAAATTGTTTTCAAACAATTTTGAAAACAAAAACAAAAATCCTACCAAACCGGCCCTCAGAAAACTCTTTTTTACTTTTTTCCTTAAAAACAAGTTTTTGAAAATAAAAGACCAAAAAATTTACCAAACATAGCCTAAAAATTTGATAATTTTCTTGTCAACTTTTAGCTGTGATTTTAATAAAATATTAAATAAGTTAACGAATAAAATGATATTATATATGTGTATATATAGGATTCACCAACTCTAGTAAATGGAAAATGTAATTGATACGTATATTTGGTTGGAAGAAGAGTCACAATTCATGATTACAAAACATGTATCCAAAGATGAACTAAATATAATGAAATAATAATATTTTGAGAGAGAGAGAGAGGTGATTGTTTATCTATATATATATATATATATATATATATAAAATTTAATAGTTGAAGATGGAGGTATTTGAATTTTAAGTATCTCTATTGGATATACCAAAAAGTATCAAGGGAGCTATAAGAGTAGTTGTTAGCAAACTAGATTTTATTATAGATTACAAGACTATGCCAAATATATTATGTTGAAATGAAAGAATCAAGTACAGCGAAAGTAATATCAGTTAGCTTAGTAACTTTGAGAGTCTCGTCTAATATCGGTGATTGACGTATAGGGGGGTTCTTTCTGTATTCACCATCACAATCTATAGCTTTGCTAGCTACATCCCTAATAAAAGCTACTACTTGTCGATAAGACCTTGCACTCGAAGCCGTATATGCACCTCTCAATTTTACATTTGCATCATTAAAATCGGTTAGGCAATTCTAAATTCGTTTCTTATCCAGTGGATCAGTGAGCGATTTAAGAATATCTGGGATTCGATCAATGGTAGCTTCTACTAAATCAATATTTATAGCAATAAAGATGAGTACAAGACCATTTCGATCAGCTGCACGAGTACGTGGGTCTCCTCTAAAACTTGACATGCAAAAGTCATAGTCCTCGGACTTCTGGCAAACACTGTCAAGTAAGGCAAAGTCAGCCTTTACTTCGATTATTGCATTCGAAACTTGATATAAAAGAGAGGTGGCCAGTAGAGGAATTACCAAGATTGATAGGCAACTAATTGGAGAGGTCATTTTCTCTTTTGTTTTTCTAAGCTCTTTGTCAAGAATGATATTGATTCACCTATATTCTATCTATAATATATAATGTACTTGAAAGTAACATGATTATATGATTTTTTTAAACGTTTTTCAAAATATGATATAATTATCATGATGATATGATTTTTCTCCTTTTTAATTATTTTTTTCTAAATATGATATATTTGATAATTAAGATAGTTATTAATTAATAGGATTTTGTTATAATTGTATTTGAATATAAAACTATACATTTGAATATTAAACATTGATTATGAGTGTATTTTATATGGAAGTAAATTTTTTAACATATATTATAATAATGCTATGAATACAAACAATAAGGACTACAAATTTGGCAGCCCAAGCCCACTTAGAATAGTAATGCCTTGCACTTCAACCCAAGCCCAAACAATAAAATTTTTATGTATAGAGGGTGAGAAGATAATTATGATATAGTGATAAGTTAAGCCTAAAACTAAGGATGTGGTGCCCAAACAAGGAAGGACAAATCAAGTAGTTGTTGAGAAAAAAAGTCTCCTTGGTCACTTCCGAGGAAGAGTTCTTATATATGATTGACCATGGTTTTTATCAAGTAATACATTGTTCACTTTTCTACTTCTTATTTTCTCTGTCCGAAAGTCCACCCCCCCCCCCATATTGTGGAGTTCCTTTCCTTTTATATATCCCTCTTCTTTGCATCCTAGTCCTCTACTTGTACGCCCCAAGGCTCTTCCCAAGATACTTGTCCCATCAGGACTTCGTTGAAGGTGGTAGAAGGGATTGCTAAACGTGATAACACTATTCAGGAGTCACTTCCTTATTAATGCAGCTGATTAGATTGTTACAGAGCATTCAATGTGGGGGGTGGAAGATATACCCTTTCAGGAAGCTTCCTCCCATCGTGCTAATCCTTTCCTCAGGCTCCATTCCTCCCATTCGAGCTCTCATAAGATGCTACGTCTCCTCCCCATTCTCTACTCGAGTAGACCAGCTCCTCAAATCGGATGTGCTTTTATAAATGAGTTGGCGCATGATACCCCACCTCTTATTCTTCTCGGTCTTCAGACACCCCACATTAGCCCTCTAAAACCTTACTGTTAATGTTCGCAATAGGAGTAAGGTTTTAGCAGTACTAGGCAGGGTAGTCCGTGCCAAGCGCGTTCCCACATGAAGACGTCATTTCATCTGTCTTCTTTGCATGTAAGGTTGTAAACGAACTAAGCCGTTCATGAACAACTCGGGCTCAGCTCAATAAAAGCTCGTTCATGTTCGCTTGTTTACAAATAAGCCAAGCTTGAGCCTTAGTTTTAGCCTTGTTTGATAAACAAGCCAAGCTCAAGCAAAAAAAAATTGTTCGTGAACAAGCTTGTGAGCAATAGGGTTCGATACAAAACATGCTGAGCTTAACCTTGTTTATAGCTTGATATATGTTTACTAAATAAAATTATTATTATGACATTACACATATGTTTTGGAATGTTAATTTATAACTTGTTTATTCATACATGTTTTGAAATGTTAATTTATTTAGATTTGTAAAGATTATAGTTATACGAATGACAAATGTGGATGTAAAAATTGTATTTTAAACAATTACTCAAGCTATAGACAATAAATGATAATGGATGGATTTAATTATGTAAAGTTGTAATGTAAACAAATTCTAATCACGGGTGTTAGAAGCATGATAAAACAAGTGTATTATATATATATATATATATATATATATATATATATATATATGTATATATATATGTACATATGTATGTATATTTGTTTACTTGATTTTTGGTGAGATAAACATTTGATGATGCAATTTTTTTGGATCCCAAACTAAAAAACTTGACTTGAGCTTGAGTTTGAGCTTGATATTAAGCTCGAGCTTGGCTTGACTAATTAATCAAGCCAAGCCAAGCCGAGCTCAAAATTTTTGGCCTTCTCACAAACTCAAGTTCAAACATTGTTTTTTGGTTTGTCTCAAGCTCAAGCCAAACTTGAGCATTTGATTTTTATTGACAAGCCAAGCTCAAACACACACTACTCGGTAAAGCTTGGCTCGTTTACAGCCCTATCTACGCGTTCCTAACACTTCGGTATCCACTATTCTACAGTTATTACGTCAGGCGGTTGCTTGTCCCCCCACATTCTACTATGTGATGAAGATCCTGTGGTCCTAATTTTCCATAACTTATGAGCGGGAAATTTACCTCTCATTTTTTTACCCCTATATAAGAAGGAAATGGGAACAACTTTGTCTCATTTACTTTCCCTTTGGCCACTTTTGTTGAAGCAACAGTCTGAGGAGAAATCTTTCACAGCGTTTGTAGGTGCGTTTGGTTTTCCACCCCGTACCGTAAAGGGATTTACTTGTTGTTGCTATTTTTGTTTTTTACATTTTGACCTTACAGGGATTCATGGGTGTTGATACCCATTTTTGCAAATCCATACCCAAAAGACTATAAGGAAGAAAGCCCAATAAGTTAAAGACGAAAAGCAAGGCCCAAAGGCCCACCAAGAAGACCAAAGAGCAAGAAAGGTCCAAAAGAATAAATGCAAGGGAAAGCGATTTGCAGTAGAATACAAATCTGCCACAAAATACAGATCTACCACAGAATACAGTTCTTCAGCAAAATGGCTTCGACAGATAAAGATAAATTAAGCCCAAGACCCTTTTGATCTAGTCAACATTATTTGGCTCACAAAGACCCAAATCCTTTTGTATAAAAAAGATAAGCGTGAAAGCTAATATGAAGAAGCACGATGAAAAGAAATAAGGAACAGCAGGAAGTGTCAACAGCAGGAATCACGTGAAGAAAAGAAAAGTCAAACCAAAAGAAATGACAAACACAGCAAGAAACACATGAAGAAATAAGACAAAAAACATGCAGCAGAACGAAACAAAACTAATTTGCTACGGTAAAAATGGTGTGGGAACGAAAGAAGACAAAAACGGAAGACAATGGAGCAAGCACAAAAGGACCGGAGCACCACCAACTTGTACCTAGCCAAAACAAGGGAGGTGGGCCCACGGTTAAGGGAATTCAGAAGGTGTGGTTTGGTGGTGGGGGAAAAATGGGGGTCTATATTTGGTTTCCTGCCATGACTTCTTTTGAGAGTATACCTTGCTAGGATGGTATCTTACCCAAAAGAAGTAGTAGATGGTTGGGATCATTTTATGCATGCCATAGAACTAGGTAGTGAGGTAGCCCAATCTTTATCCATTTGAACCTAGAGATAGAGGTATACAACAAGAAAAAACAAAAGGGAATTTTGTCGTGAAATGAGTTGTGGTGCAGAAAACATGTACTGAGCAATGGCAGTAGTCAGGGCAACCAATGGGTTGGTGGGTAGTCCTAAAGGGATGCCCACAACAAACCAAAAACAGTTGGTGAAGCCCTAGGGGTAAAAGGAAGAAATCTCATTGAATTTGCTCACTATAAAAGGAGGAGGTATCCACAGATGAAAGGAGGGGGAGGCTTGATGGAATGGAGAAGCACCTAAGGGGGGAAGTACCTAAGGGAACAACCCACGACAAGAGAGTAGTAAGAAAACTAAGAGTAAAAAAAAGAACGGAGAGAAAGAAAGAAAGTGGTAAAAAGAAGAGAGAATACACGGCAGGAATAGGAGCATGCATCAATAGACCATCTTTTCCCTCCCTCTTAGCAAACCCACTCTTTGAAGTCTCCAAAAGTAATAGCTAGTAGTCATTTAGGCCTATTCTCCAAAATGCACAACTTTGATGGCAGAAGCCTATGACAAGGTTGTTCAAGTTGGGGTTTGGGTTTTTTCTTAGTTTACTTATTCTATGGGAAGATTCAATATTTGATTTTGATTGCAAATATATTTGATTTTACTCATTAGAACTTATATCTGTTGTATTTAGTTATTCTGCGGTAGCACGTTTTTTATCACGTCTGCTGCATCAGTTATCCTGCTATGGTATTTTTACTTGTTATACTAGTCATTCTGCTCTAACACCCTTTTATTATACTAGCTAAACCTTTTCTACCGAAGTTTGCTTCTTTTTTTGTTATTACGTGTTTTACTTTTGACACAAGCTAATCATTATCCTGCTATAAGTATATATATACATATATCTCGTTTCTCATGTTCTGCAGAATGCATTATATAGATGTATACGTGCATACGTATAAGCATATTTATGAATATGTGTATGTATATATTTGAGAATATGCTAACCCATGTAAGCTAACATTTTCTTGATTGGTATTTTCTTTGGGTTTTAGATTTTTTTTATGTGCAGGAAGTAAAAAAGTATTTCTGCAGTAAAAAAAATAAAGAGTAGTCATTCATATTTCAAAAAGCTTTACTACACAGCAGAAGACTTTAATGCACAGTAGACAATTTTATTGCACAGTAGAAGACTTTACAGCAGACGGCTTTAATACACAAAAAACAACTTTATTGCATAGCAGAAGGTTTTACAGCAGACAGCTTTATTGCACAGTAGAAGGCTTTACAACAGACGGTTTCACTGCACCGCAGACAGTTTTACTGCACAGCAGAAAAGTTAGACCTGCGGTAGAAACTGGAGAAAAGTTCCTTCTACGGCAGAAACAAGGAATAAGCTCACTTTGCAGCGTCTTCCTTTGGACATGGACTCAACGTTTGCGCACAAACTAGCAGCGGCAGAATGGTACTTTGGAGCCCATTCCGCGAAACGTCAGGCCCAACTTCCTTCTTAGAAAAAGCCTAGACCAAACATTGTCCAATAACATCAAAACGCGTGTCTAAGGTACAAGAAACATAAAAAGAACCCTCGACAATGGGTAGATTCGCTAGACTAGTTAATTCTCCTAAAGGTATGGCCACCTCTAGGGATAAATATAAGATTCTCAACAATGTTGAAATTCAACATTGTGAACTAGGTGAATGGTTAGTCATAAACAGACCACCCGGTTCAGTAGTTATTCCAATGATCACCTTTATAGAAGGCGGGATGGAAATTCCCATGGGTAGGGTTATTAGGGATTTTCTTATCAATTATAGGTTATTCCTAACTGAATGCTCTCCCAACCTTTTTAGGGTTCTCGGTAGTGTAGATATGATAAATCGAAAGATGGGGACTAACCTCACATAAAACAATGTAAATTGGGTATACAATTGCCAAAAGGGAAAAGATACCGGTTCTTACTTTAAGTGTAGTGTACCTTCTGTTAGGTTAATCTCTTGTATACTTGAGTCGAATAAGGGCATGGGCGAATACTTCCTCATCGTCTCGGATGACTGGCATGATGGGTTGCACTATCCTACCAAGATGAGGAACCAAGTAGGGTTCCTACAGCCTTTAGACTAACTTAGGGCATCCCTCTTCTTCCAATTTATTATATTTTTTATAATAAAAAATAAATAAATAAATAATAAATAATAATAAAAAAACCACTTTGTGATTTACAGTTTCTGTTTACTTGCAGACGAATTCCATACTACTTTGACCAAGAGTTTGGTAAACTTTGTAGATCTCAATCAAATCCTCAAGTCAGAGATTTTTGAATCTCAGATTCAAGCCCATCTCTAATCGTTTTTAGTGTCCCAAGCACTTGATCAAAGTGAAAGATCCGAGGTTAGCACTGATTGACATAATCGTTCCTCGATTTTTTACAAAGCCTCCTCTATTTGGCACCCAATACACACAATTGTCAGCCCCACTTGCAGCCAAACTTCTCTACTCCCAAGAGCAACCCATCCCTTCTGACGACGAGCAAAAGGAGCGTGCGCTCGAACCTACTCAAGAGGACTTAGATAAAGACTTCGAAGTCTTTTATCAGAAAGATACCAAAGATCTCCCAATCCCTACTCACCGTCTTCTTGCCACTGCTTCCATTAGTACCACTCAAGAAGCGTCAAATATCCCAGAAGCCACAGTTCTAGAAGAGAAAACCCTTGACTTGCTAATTTTGCTCACCGCCTACACTGGGGGTACTACTCCTGCGATTCTCGTGGTGCCTCAGCCACCAATTCCAGCCCCAACTCATACTCCCACTGCTGCTGCCCCCGAGAAGAAGAGAAAAAGGGACAAAACATCCAAAGGTTCCGAGGAAGGAGAAATACCTCGACCAACGTAGTAACCGCCTGCCAAAGAGTCTAGAGTCACTAGGACTCAATAGAAGAAAGGTACCTCCTCTGGGGTTATTAAAGGTACTGAAGGAGAGCAGCGTACCAAGGCCTCCATTTGGAATCCAGTCTTTGTACTTAGCTTTATGGATCCAGTTATGGATGATGCCTCACTCAGGGACCCCTAGAGAGGCAGGTCAAGGCTACTGTTTGAGTGCTTAGAAAGGGCCATTTTGCTCCCAAAAGACATGAATGAACTTCAAGCAATGCAGAAGTGAGAGGTGTTCCTATCACTCAAAAAGGATCTTGCTAAGGTCTACGCCTAACTTTTTAACTTTATATATAAATATATATATATATATATATATATATATATATATATATATATATATATATATATAAATTTCTCATCCATGTACTCACATACATGTTTTTGTAGGCTATGCAAGCATCCTTCGTTGCTGAGGAATGGGTGGACCACACTCTGTCCAAATCCCGTGAAGCAGAAACCAAATTGGAGCAATCTAAGAAGGGACTGGCCAACTCCGAAAAAAGGCTCAAAGAGACCCTTTTTCATCTGGCAGAAGTCGAAAAAAGGCGTAAGAATGCTAAATCAGCCCTGGCAGGGTTCGAAAAATAAGCTGAGGAGGCGCGGCTTTCTCTGAAGAAAGCTAAAATGCAGTTAACCTTGGTGATAGAAAAGATTAAGCAATAGCAGAATTAGCTCGAGGAGAAGGACACTAAGAGGGGAAGGGTTGAGCAGGTTGCGTATGATGCTGGCATGACCAAGACTGCTCAAAGCTTAATCGCTCAACTTCGAGACGTTGCTCGAGGCCTTTTGTGTGGAAGTCTGGGGCGAAGCTCTCGTCACTGCGGGAGTGAGCGCAAACTTAGAGTTGAAAGGGGCAGACAAGGTTTACTACCCTCAACCGCTCCACATTGCTCCTAGCCCTACCCTCGCTCTTCCCAACCCAAGCTCCACCTCCTTAGTGCCCAAGCCTACTGTGACTCTAGCTACTACTACTGAGAAGGAGCAGCAACCTTTGTCTCCCATTATGGAATTGGGACCAGAAGAGGTGATTGAGGTTGAACAGCTCAAGAGGAAGAAAAAAGAAAAAGCAAAAGATGTAACTGCATGAGTTATTCTAGTTTAATACTTAGGGTAACTTTACAGGACGATTGATTTTAGACAATGCATTTTGTTTTATTTTATTTTTTTTTTTGTAATCCCATCTTTTGAATGGATATATGTGCAAGTTGATTGGCATTCCTAATTTGTATTAATTGTAAGTTCTTTATTTTTACCATCTAAACTCATATTTCATAGGTGAAAGCAAACAACCAATCATATTGCAACTCACCTCAGATTTACTTTCAACTTGTATTTAAATTCTATTTTACTGACACTAATTTACTCGAGGCCCCAAATCTTACAGAGTCGTACACAACCTAAGGATCATTTGACACTTAAATAATTTCCAATAAAGATTAATTTAACAAGGTCTTGTGACATGGGGTGCAAGACCAAAGCTTTGTTCAATACTTAGCTAATTTCACATAATGGTTAATTTACCCAAGGCTTGTGACCCAAGGAGTAGAATAAGACCGAGGTTATGTTTAACACTTTGCCAATTTCACGTAAGGGTTAATTTACCCAAGGCTTGTGACCCGAGGAGTCGAACAAGTCTGAAGTTCTGTTTAACACTTAACCAGTTTCACCTAAGGATTAATTTACCCAAGGCCTGTGACCAAAGGAGTCGAACAAGACCGAGGTTCTATTTAACACTAAGCAGTTGGCTAGAAATCATTACGATTTAACTTGTAAATGAACAAGAAATGAATAGAAATCTTCATATTATTAATAATAGTACCGACGTAGATTATTTACATTCCATGGGTGCATAACCACGTTTCCATCCAAATCTTCTAACCAAATTCCTACTACTAAGGTTATCTTGTACGGACCTTCCCAATTAGGACCCAATTTTCCCCAAGATGGGTTCTTCGTCGTCCCCACAACTTTTCGTAAACCTAGATCTCCAGGTGCCAATGGCCTCGCTTTCCCTCTTTTATCATACCCTTACTTGAGCTTTTGATGGTAATGTGTCATTCTGACCATCTCCACTTCCCTTCTCTCATTGATTAACTCTAAACTTGTGCAAAGTAAACGATCATTCTCCTCCAGACTAAACTTATTAGTTCTCAAGGTTGGGAAATCTACCTCAAGGGGTATAACCGCTTCGGACCCATAAGTCATTTAGAAATGCGTCTCTCCTGTTGACCTTCGGTGTGTGGTACGATATGTCCATAACACATGTGGCAATTCATCCACCCACCTTCCTTTCACATCATCCAACCTTATTTTTAACCTCAACACTATGGTCATGTTAATTGCTTCTGCCTGACCATTTCCCTGGGGGTAAGCCAAAGTACATCTGTTTTTGATACGGAGTTCCCCACAATACCTTCTAAAGGCCTTGCTGTCAAACTGGAGTCCATTATTCGAGATCAATGTATGAGGGAATCCAAATCTAGTAATAATGTTCCTCCAAATGAACCTATTCGCATCTGCATCTCTGATGTTGGAAAGAGGCTCAGCTTCAACCCACTTTGTGAAATAATCAGCTCCAACCAAGAGCCACCTTCGGTTTCCCACAGCCCTCGGGAAGGGTCCAACTATGTCTAACCCCTATTAGGCAAAGGGCCATGGACTAGTGAGTGGATTTAAAACCCCTCTTGGCTGATAGATAACAGGAGTGTATCTTTGACACTGATCGCACTTCCGAACATATTCTTGCGCAGCCTTCTGCATACTTGGCCACCAATACCCCTGGGTGAGAGCTCCGTGGGATAAAGACCTTCCTCTTGTGTGACTTCCACAGATGCCCTCATGCAATCCATCCAACAATGGTTCCACACCATTTGGGTGAACGTACAGTAAATACAGTCCTGAGTGGGATTGTTTATACAATTTTTGCTACTCAGAAAGCCAATATTGTTCTCGAGAGTCACCAAAACAATTCCCATTCTAGGTTTGTTACTCCATTTGTATATACCTCCCAAGCTGCTGAAAAAGGGCTGGAAACCACCAAAGTACTTAGCCCTAGCCTTTAATCTCCCCCAACGTCCTCGGTGAACTCTGCTACGAAGTCTGCCAGAACTTGTCCCTTTATGGTAGTACGAGGCATGTATTTAACATCAAAGGCCCCGAGCATGGTTCTCCAGTTAGCATTCCTCCCTGTGTAGTCAAATTTTCGTAACAACACTTGCAAAGGAAGCTGTGTGAACAACACTATAGTGTGTGCTTGAAAATAATGAGGGAGCTTCCTTGTAGCATGTATATGGCCAGCACTGCCTTTTCCAAGGGTAAGTAACAGGTCTCTGCTTCCTGCAAGGATTTGCTTACATTGTACACAGGTTTCTAAACTCCATTGTCCATTCTAATCAAGACTAAGCTTACTACATGATCCATGACCACAATGTACACATACATAACTTCCTCCCTCTCGGGTCAGGATAGGATAGGAAGGCATGATAGATATCGCTTCAGCTTCTCGAAGGCCGCTACACATTCTTCGGTCCATTTAAAATTCTTCCACTTGTGAAGTAGTTCGAAGAACGGCCTACACCAATCTGTTGACCGAGAAATAAACCTGTTTAAAGCAGCCATCATCCCCGTTAGCTTCTACACTTCCTTGGGATTTCGAGGAGGATGCAAATCTTTAATAGCCTTTATTTGGTCGGGGTTCACCTCAATTCCCCGGTGTGTGATCATATAGCCCAAGAATTTTCCTGAGGTAACACCAAAAGAATACTTAGATGCATTCAGGTGCAATCTATGCCTCTTGAGCATAGAGAATACTTCTTTCAAGTCCCCCAAATGTTCTAAAGTTTGTTTACTTTTTACTACTATATCATCGATATATGCCTCCACATTCCTCCTGATCTATGCTTCGAACATTCGTGTCACCATTCTTTGATATGTAGACTCAGCATTCTTTAAACCAAAGGGCATTACCTGGTAGTGATAGTTGCCCGTGGGGGCTAGGAAAGCAATATTTTCTTGGTCGGATAGCGCCAGAAGTATCTAGTGGTATCCCTAAAAAGCATCCAAGAAGCTCATCCAGGGATGTCCAACCATCATATCCACCAATTGGTCAATTCTAGGAACAGGGAAAGGAACCTTTGGGCACACTTTATTTAGGTCAGTGAAACCTACACACACACGCCATTTATCGTTCTTCTTCTTAACTACTATAGTATTAGCTAACCATTCAGAATAAAAGACTTCATTGACTGCCCCCATCTATTTAAGTTTGTTTACTTTTTCCTTTACTGCCTCAGCATACTCTTTCGAAGAGCGTCGAGGTGGTTGTTTCCTCGGCACGGCACCAAGATTCAAGTTCAACCGATGGCAAATAAACATGGGGTCAACTCTCGGCACATCATAGGTACTCCACGCAAACACATCCACATTGTCCTTCAAAAATTCCAAAAGTTATGTTTTCTCTCCAAGAGGTAACTGAGCCCTGACCTGAAAGTATCTATCTTCATCCTTACCAATCATAACTCTATGTAATTCTTTAGACAATAATTCCTTTATCTCTGACCCGGATTCCTCCTCGGGATCAGTTAATTTCTATGGAGCCTGCGCTTCCCCAACTTGGGATTCATCCAATGAGTATTGCCTAACAGCAACTACCAAACACTGTCTAGCCATTACCTGACTTCCAACTATCTCCCCAACCAGTCCCTGTGTGGGATACTTGATCTTCGAATGTAGGGTAGAAGATACTGCTCCCATTGCATGAAGCCAAGGCCTTGCCAAAATAGCTGTGTAAGGGGAGTAGGCTTCTACCACAATAAAGTTAAGCTGCACTTCTTCGTCCCCAGTTTGCACAGGTAGCCTAATCATTCCCCGGGGGATTACCGTTCTTCCGTCAAATCCAACTAAAGGCAAATCATACCTTTCTAGATCCTCGGGTTTAAGATTCAACCCCTTATATAAATCTAGGTACATAATCTCAACTCCACTTCCTTGGTCCACCAAGACCCTTTTTACATCATACCCCCAATCCAAAGAGTTACTACAAGGGCATCCTCATGGGGACACTTGGGCTAAATTTCTCTACTCCAAATTCAAAGCTACCGCCAAAACTCTAGAATGCAAACTAGCATCACCCTCAGGTGTGGCAAAAAGTACGTTGATTGTACCCAAGGCTGGCCGAGGAGCACCATCTCTCTAAAACCCCACCCTGGGTTACCCCACCTGCCCTACGCATTAATGTAAAAACTGTTTCAACTATCCCACATTTACCAACTAACCCAAGTGATTGCGTAAAGTCTTGCAATCCTCAATTGTATGTCCCCTTTCTTGATGGTAATGACAGTAGAGACTTTGATTTCGCTTGGTCAGATCTCCCCCATCTTGTTGGGCCACTTGAAATATGGCTCATGTTTTATCTTCTCGAGGATTAGATAGACTGGCTTAAACACCGAGTTGACCATTGGCGCATTATCTCTCAGTGATTGGTTGGAAAAATCCCTCTGACGTCGATTTTGATTATATCCTCTTGCTTAAGGATCCCTTTTTGGAAACACCTTGGCCTTACCCTTTTGTTGCGTCTGGTCTTCCTTAACCTGTTTATGCTCATCAATGCGGTCCATGAGTTGATGCATGCTGCGAGCAGGTTTCATCGTCAATGACTTCCTTAAATCATGCTCTGTTGGAAGCACTACCTTAAATGTTCTTATGGCCACATCTTCAAAATCCCCATCTATCTCATTAAATGTTTCCCAATACCTATTTGAGTAGGTCTTAAGAGTCTCACCCTCTCTCATTGCCATGGATAGTAGAGAATCCAAGGACTTGGGAACTCTACTACACGTTATAAACCTTGCTCCAAATGCTTGGATTAGCTCTTCGAAAGATTTTATCGAACCCTCTTCTAGAGCAACGAACCATCTCATAGCAACAAGGCCGAGGCTGGAAAGGAAGACCTTGCACATGAGAGCCTCATTTTTGGAGTGAAAAGCCATCCTCTAGTTAAAATGGCTCACATGCTCCACAGGGCCAGTTCTACTATTATAAATGGTGAACGTAGGCTGCGCAAAGCGTTGAGGTAACTTAGCTCTATCTATTCTCCTTACAAAAGGTGATTTTGAAATTTGGCGAAGGGCCTTACTCATCGGGTCATTCCCCATATTCTGAGGGAATGAATTTTCTCCTCGCTTCCCTTTTCCGCGCTCCTTCCTGCACTCTTTAAATTCATCTGACTAAGAGGACATAGAGAAAGATTCACTGGGAGGGGTTCTAGATCTCTGCCGATAAGATCTATCTTCCTTCTCCTCAGACCCCTCTCTTGATGGGGGTGTGAAATTTCTCCTACTTCATTCCCTCCTATGCAATTTTTTAAGCAAATGGTCAATTTCCACCCTTAAATTTCGCGTTTTCAGTTCGTGCGAAACGTGACTCCCCGTCCTGGAGTAACTCCTCTCAGTGTGCTCTGTACGTTGCGTTTCTACCTTGACACCAGGTGTGGGATTATTCTCCCTATCCCTCTGTCATTCCAAATTAATGAAATGATCCTCACATTGAGAACCAACAAATTCTTCCCTATTACGCTCCAAGTTAGCCATGACTTAGGAAAACCACCAGTAATTTCCCCTAGATGACACCAATTGTAAGGACTACAGGTTTGGCAGCCCAAGCCCACTTAGAATAGTAGTGCCTTGTACTTCAACCCAAGCCCAAACAATAGAATTTTTATATATAGAGGGTGGGAAGACAATTACGATATAGTGATAAGTTAAGCAAGGAATGACAAATCAAGTAGTTGTTGAGAAAAAAAGTCTCCTCGGTCACTTCCAAGGAAGAGTTCTTATATATGATTGACCTTGGTTTTTATCAAGTAATACACTGTTCACTTTTCTACTTCTTATTTCCTCGGTAACTTCTCATTTTTTGACAATTATTGAGGTAACAATTGCAATTGGTGTAAAATAAAGAAGTATTAGTGGTGGGCTAATGTTTAAGTTATGTTTTGCTAATCATAACTTGCAATTTTTGCATGCTGTATTTTTTTTTTCTCTTTAGAATTACTCTTTGATATATCTTAACACAATAAGTCTAGTGGCATAAAAATTTGTTACAAATTGTTAAGATTGTTAAGATGACATATTGTGATTATGGTATGATAAAAATAGTTTCATTAATGAGTTAATGAAGAAGTGATGTTGTAGGATCAAGCCCAGCTTGAGGATGCTAATCTAATGTAATTTTGTTCTTTTTCTCTCAGTAAAATCTTATTATTGCACTTTAAAAAAAAGTGAAGTTGCATAAATAGTAATTTATCATCTTAACAATTTGAAAAAAAAAAAAAAATTTATGTCTCTTTCATGACTGAATTTTGATAAAAGAAAAATGCAAATGTATATAATATTGTTAGAAAATTTAGACCCCGGTTGATAGAATTAACAAGTTTTAAACCCAAGTTTTCAATTAGATTTATTATAAATAAAATTTGTTAAAACAAACAAACATCAATATCATGTCAAATATAAGTGCAGCGGAAAATTAAATAAGACAAGATATGATGACCTAGGAAAACCAATGAAACCAACCAGTTTCACAGTAAAAAACCTAGGGGGAAACCTTTCCGAAATGCAATTCGTTATAGTAAAGAGAAGTTTCAAATATAGTACAAAACTTTTGTCCCTAGACTCTACAATCCCTGTAGATGAACTTACAACAGAAAGCTTTTACTGCTTCAGAACCTCTGAACTTTTCAATATATGAACGCCACCCTTTTGATACACGGATCCTAGTACGTGACTAACTCCTTTGCACGAATCCCAGTACGTGACTCACTCACCAACTTGAGGAAGAAGAATGTTGGCTGTAAAGTTCTTCACTTCATCAATAATGATGATTAAGAAGCACTTGGTTACAAAACTCTAAGGCGCAAAAAACGCAGTAGCTTCTTTTTGAGAGAATAAGGTTTCGGTCACCTTTTGCATGTGTTCTCCTTGTATTCTTTTATGTGACGGCCTCTAAAATAAGTCTTATATATGTCTAGGGTTGTGAAAAAAGAAACTCTACACAAATACATAAGCATGGGCCGAAAATCAGATCTGAAAATTCTGATTTCCATAAGCTCGATAGATACCTCATAGATAGTATCTGTCAAGCCTCATTAAACCTCGATAGATAGCTATCTGTCGAACAGTTGTCGAGCAATCTATTCGCAGGTGTCGAGCTATTTGTCCAGCTTTAGTGAACAACTATTCTTCACTTGTTTCTTGGTCCAATCTTCATGGCTTTAATACTAGACTTGAACAACATGTTCTTTGAAGTATGAAACACATTATAGATCTACCCAAATACAAGTGCGTTTTGTCAAAGGATTAGTCAACTACATAAAATATGTCCTTAACAAATATAATATTAATTGTTAGGCTTTGTTTGGAATGAGTGGAAGAGGAGAGAAATGAAGGAAAGGAGAATGGTTTTTCTATTTGGTTGATATGAGAGAAAGGAAAAGGACAAAAAAGTGAAGGAAACAATTTCTATCTGCATCCATTGGCTATGATATGCCCAATTTGGTAGAAATGGAGACAAAAGAGGAATTAAAAAGGCAACCATCATATATGACTTTCTATAGCTTAAAAAATGATGTAGATCAGTTATATGAGTTTGATTTTTTTTTATTTTCCTTTTCTTTTTCTTTTTATCTAGAAAAAAGACTTTTTATATAGTTGAACTAGGATTTTATTTTATGTTTTTTTTTCTTTTTTCTAGTTGAATTAACCATTAGGTATTTCTTTGTTCCCTTTTTCTAGTTAAATTTTCTATTCCTTCAATTCTTTAAAAAAAAAAATCTCTAGTAATAGTAGTATTTTATTATTTCTTTTTCTAAAAATAGTAAGAGAAAATTTCTTCATATAAATACCCTTTATAAGAAGGTGGATGATTATTAAGTTATGGCTTTTACTAATGTATGCCCTTGGGACATATGTTAGTAAACCATTTTAGAAAAAGTTTTATGAGAATTTGAAAAGGCTATCAAAAAAGTTTGACAACTTTTTTCAATTCGAAAGCATATGTTAGTAAACCATTTTAGAAAAAGTTTTATGAGGAATTAAAAAAGTTATTAAAAAAGTTTGACAACTTTTTCAATTCCTCCAGGGTTTATGTCAGTAAACTATTTTTAAAAAGTTTTATGAAGAATTAAAAAAACTATCAAAAAAATTCGACAACTTTTTCAATTCCCCATAAAAACTTTCATAAAATAAATTATTATTAGACCCTTAAGTTATTATTAATAAAAGTTTCTTATGAGAGATTCTTTCTATTCTTTTGCCTACTAGGCCTAGTATTCTTATAAGAAGAAATGTAGTAATTATGTGTTACAAATTCAACTTTTACATGCTTTTGTTGTTTAAAAAATTATTCTCTCTCTCTCTCATAGTTTACATTAAAAAAATCTTTATGTTTCTCTTGTCCTTACAAACTAAACAGAAAAATTCATATTTTATCTCTTTTATTTTCTTTTTCTGCTCTATTTAAAAACACATGAAGAAAACATTTTCTTTTCTCTTTCCTTATTCTTCTTTTCTTTTCTTTTCCTTTCTTTTTTTTCCCTCCCTCCAACTGTAACCAAACACAATCTAATGTAGAGTTTATAATATCGATTTTTTTTTCTTGAGAGAATCCAATAAAAAAGAAAAGGTAAACTATTTGAACGAGCAAGCTTTAAGGCTTATGAATTTCAGGAAAGAAATATGATTAAGAAATGATGAGGGGCCAAGAGAGAAGCGTGGAGCTGGTGAGATGACCTAATACTGCACAAGACAAGAGGAGGCGTCCAATCACCACTGATCCATGCAAGACATGAAAGACTTAATATTACCAAAAATAAAGAAAATTTAAAGCGGTATAAATTTTTGATTAGACAATCTTGTCCTTTTTCTGTGGACGTAAAAATTTACTCCATCACTTTCATTACGGGTACTTGAAAAGTGACTAGACAGTTAAGTTAGCTGCAGGTTATGGAATCCTTAGACTTTTAGAGTATGGTAGCCTCTATACATATATCTACACAGCTTTCACTCCAACCATGCATAGTAATCCCACATTTATTAGTCTTTCTCGATTATCTCCCTCAATAGTTTACTGAATTACTGTTTTTGCCCTGGTTTTCCTGCCAGAGTATCAAGTGTATCTCAACCTTGTCCTACTCTCTTGCCTTAGACATATGATGATCTTGGTGTTTGTGCAATTATCGGAATCCTTCATTTTGTTGTGGCATAATTATTTACCAAGAAAAAATTAATAATGTAGGGGCACGACCTTGTTTCTTTCAATATATATGTTGTTTCATTGGTCTGTACCATGTATGTACAAACTAAGCAGATATTGAAATATCAAATCAAATCAAATCAAAATTCACCAAAATAGTTTAGGGACTTGTAGTTATGGTTCAGGTTGTAAATGTCTCACCGGTGAAATTGAATGTAACTGTGTTATGTCACCATGCGTGTGCAAGATTAATTAATAAGCTTTGTTACAATCGATGACATGAGGAAAGTACCATTTCACAATGTTTTGTAGGAAAAAAACAATAATCACCCTTTAACATATATTTGCTGGAATATGTATTTGCTATAGGATTTTTAACATAATTGATTAGAGTGTACATTTTTTTTTTTTTTTTTAAATTGGAGTATAATATAAAATTCGCTCCTACGAGGAGGCAATAAGCTCCCTTCAAATTAAACCAAATTATACAAAAGAATTGATTTGGAATTTTTGTTAACGAGGGCTCTATTCGAGTAAGGATATTGATATTTTGTCATTGTTTTTTGTGTTCATTGGAAAAGTGCAAATGGTTATGTATATATATCTTTTGTTTCAATAAAATTCTCTCGTACCAAAAACATTTGGTGTACTTTTGGTTAATTTTTTTCACTCATTTCTATTTCTAGCAAATTAACATCAAATACAACAAGGGATTCGAACTATTTTTTTTTTTAACGAGAAAATACAAAATAAAGTACTTCATTCTTTTGTTTTTCTTGCGCGAGAAAAGAAATAAGGATTTGATTCTTTTACTGAGGAAAAATATGGAGTACCTTTGATATATTTGTTTTTTGTTTTTTTATTTTTGAGGAAGGTAGTAAAGGATTTGAATTTATTTATTGGACTACTGTATTTGTGAAGCAGGGACAATTTGATTATAAGGGTGTTAAATAGACGGTTGAGATTATAGGGAATGTTGACAGTGCAAAACAAACAGAAGACAAGTATTGGAACTGCATGCATTTATGAATTAGGTAAGTCAGTTTATCTAAAGCTTTCATTCTAGTTCATCAAAAAAAAAGCTTTCATTCTAAAGTGTACTTAGTGAGAGAGAGAACGAGAGAAATGGATCAATTTCTCTTTGACACCCCCACCTATAAATGTGTTGCCAAACCCACAAGTACGTACTTCAAGTTTGGAATTAATCAATGCATCGCTATTGCTAATGTCAGCAAAATATATGGCCAAACAGTTTTAATGTCAGATGGGATCTCAATGCTTAAAGCATATTATTGTGGCAAAGAATTTAGGGAGCTGAACTGGGACGGAATAGGAAACAAGATGACGAGACATTTGTCAAGTCAAGTGTAATATATAGAAGATTGTACAATGTAAAACTGGAGTATTTATTATTAATAAAATTGTTGAAAACACAGGAATGACATCTAATAAAATTATTGTTTCGATGGAATCATTTATGAGGTTGCAAATATTGCAGAAGAATCTGACTGTTTTCTTGATTTTATATCTAAGTCAATCCAGAATAGAAAGGTTGGAACTTGAAACTATGTCGACAGGATTTGAAAGGAATTGCAATACTGGTATTTGAACTTTCTATAGGATGTGCTGCATGTATTTCTTGTTGGGGGAGATAACACATTAGAGACTGGAGAGAGGCCCTAATATACCATATCGAAACATGATTTAACTCAACAATTTAACAATTATAGTGTAAAGGATTAAATCCAATTATATCATATGTTAAATTCTCTTCTTTTTTCCCATCATGTGGAAAATTCCTTTATTTGTGTGTACTTTGTAGGATTGACCATAAAAATAAAATAAAATAAAATAAAACTTTATTTCCAAAGTGCATATACCTTGTCCCTGCTCTCTATTGAAAAAGGCACCGCCTCAATGACTTGGATTTTTTTTTTTTATTCAAGATGTTATCTCCCAACAGTGGCTAAAAAGTATAATTTTACTAATATACTGAGCTGTGTATGTATTTCTGCATTAGTTTCCTTTAACTATCTTATCTGATATTTAAAGGGATTTAAAATATATATTGTAAAGTTGTGATTTCCAATTATATTGTATTGGTTTTAATTTCATGCCAAATTTTATTGTAATTTCTTCAATCATTTTCCCTGCATGTATGTGGGTTTATTTGTAAGGGATGAATGTGAGAGATGGGTGAAGATTCAAGCTCCAAAAGTTGAATGAGTAGATTTCGCGACTAGTTCGTGAGTAGCTCGTGAGTAGCAACCCGCGAAAAAACCACGTATGAAGCACATGATTGGAAGATGAGGAGTCATATCAGGCTGTCAATTTCACGATTGTCTTGTGAGAAAGGCCAACCCACAAAGGACCCACAAAAGTTTCTGTTTGACAAAAAGTTGTGTTTTTCTTTACCAAGTCTTTACCCACACTATATATACCCTCATTACCTACAAATTGTAAGAAGTGCTTTTCATAGAGAAAACCCTAGAAAATTCACTTGAGAGTTAGAGATTGTTATACCCATAATCATCTACACATTTCCTTATGGTTTTCCTCAACTCCTACCTCTCCATATCTAGATTTTTGAAAGGTCGCTAGCCCAAACACTTACCACACCCATTCTAAGTAGAAAGTGAGATTTTGGTACTGCTGAGAAGCATTGAAATGAGCCATTCATTAGCAGAGGCAATCAGGCGTATTGCGGGATCCAGAAAGCTAAAGAAGATCACAAGACTTCAAAAAGTACGTTGGTAGCAAGAGCTTGGAGGGCTCAAGTACATGGGGTAGACTAGGCTTGGAGGATCTTTTGTTATTCATGTACTCCAACTTTATTCTCTAGTAGATCGACTAGAGAGGTTTTTCGTCAAATTCTTCAGTTTCCTCTTCGATAACACATCTCGGTGTTATCTTTTGTTTTCATCTCTCTTCCCTACCTTTTAAGCTTTCATTTTATTGTTGGTGATGGATGAATATGGCTTAGTTTAGAGTTATCGGTTCATTGCGCTTATTTACTCGTGTTCTGCACTTAATCTAAGTTTGAGTAAAAGCAATCTAGCCATAATTTTTAATTGGAGGTCCGAACAAGCTCTTGTGTTTTAGCACAAATCCGAGCTTTTATATATAAATGATGACCTAAGCCATGGATCTACAAAAGGACAGGAGCTCTCTACAACTAACATGGTAATTGAACTACCCTGTATGTCTTTATCGTATCCAGAAATTTTAGGTACCAATTAAGACAAACCTTATTATCACAAAATTTTAATCTTCAATTTTCTTAAATTAAACAAACCATTTCCATCGTTTTGAAGATTGTTCATTGTTGGTTTAAATAGATTAATCCCAATTAATTAATTTAATTACCCAAATTGATTAATTAGGTCAAATTACATGCAAATCGTGAATGTGCCAACAAATCACTAAATGAACTAAGTGCAACAGAAATTAAATAAATACGATAATTTGTTGACGAATGGGGAAAATTTCTTGCAAGGCAACAACTCCATCGAGTGATTTTCAGGTCACCACTCCAAAGAATTCATTAATCAAGAACAAGCGATTACAAGTATAAGGAATCTTACCACTACCCTAGATTATCCCAAAATACCAACATACAGTTGAACCTTTGCTCTAATCCCTAATTAGACTTGATCTTGTAGAGACTCCTATCTTTGCACGAATCTTTGTACGTGATTAACTCCCAACAATTGATTGTTGTTGTTGGTTGCAAAATTCTTCATTTCAAAGCACGTTGAAGATCTAGAAGCACTTGGTTACAAAACCCTAAGGTTCACAAAACACAATAACTTCTCACAAAATATATGAGTTCTCTAATTGAGCCTCTATGTCTTTGATGACTTTAAAATAGCTTTTATATGGTCTAGAGGTTTAGTGAACAAAACCCTAGCAATCCAAGTCATCATGGGCTGAAATTTAGATCTGAGAATTTTGAAATCGTAGATCTTGATAGATTGAGCTTATGTCGAGAATTCTTCAATAAGGCTGCATTTGGCAATATGTAAAATATTTTCTGAGTGTAAAATATTTTCAGGTGAAAATATTTTTGGGAAAGGAAAATATTTTCAAGTGTTTAGCTGCATTATGAAAATTATTTTAGAAAATGTTTTCAGGTGTTTAGTTGCATTCTAAAAATGTTATTTTCTACTGGTTTCTCACATTTTCTTAGTCATTTTCTCAACTTCCAAACAAATTTTATAATAGAAAATTTCAGTATGTACAATTAACAAAACAAAAATCCATTAGCTCCATTCATTCACAAGCTAAACTCAGTCAAGTTGAGAGAGAGGGCAGAAGAAAAGAGTGAGAGATTGAGAGAAAGAGAGATAGATCGAGAAAGAGATGGAGATCGGGTCAACGAGATCGGTCTTTAGCGGCGGCGATGAGATTGGTCTTGGGAGATCAGTCTTGGGTGGATCGGGTATTGTAGAGGGTGGGTTTGAGAGAATTGTTTTGCCGACGACATGGGAGCGACAGATCGGAGATGTTGGAGGTGAGATGGGCTTCGCCGGTGTGAGGGAGGACCTCAGATCGGCGTCTGTGTGTGGGGCGCCGAGATTGAGACAACGAGAGTTCGATCTAGATGGCGGCGGCACGATCTTGGCGATGTGATCTGGGGTGCAATCTCGGCGGTGTTGGGGTGCGACAAGACCAGTGCAATCTGGGGTTGGGCGGTGGTGCGATTTGGGGTTGTGTGTGCTTCTAGCTCACTCTCTCTACTCTCTCTTCTTTCTCTTTCTCTCTCTCTCTCTCTCTCTCTCTCTCTCTCTTCAGGTGTCTGAGTCCGAAAATCACGTAAAGGTAAAACGCATGTGTAATTCATTTTCCAGTTCTAGGGGCTGAATTTTACAATCAATGAAATGGTTTTCAGTTTGACCAAATTTTCCATGCGCAACCAAACACACGGCAAGGTGTAAAATATTTTTCCAAATCCATTTTCAACCGAAACAAATGCAGCCTAAGTCTCAATATTTGCTAGTGTCGAGAGTAGTGTCAAGGTTCTGTTTCAGCTTTTCTTCACTTGCTTTTTGGTTCAATCTTCATGTCTTTAATGATACCACTTTTTATGTTTGTGCAACATACTTCTTGATACATTAAACTTATCTTAGATTTAGCCAATTATAAGTAAAGTACATTTTGTAAAAAGATAAGCCAATACATAGAAAATATAACCCTTACATTTACATCTTATGTTATGGTAGATTCCACATGTGCATGGTTCTTCATTGTCAAGAAAATTTTGTTTTGAAGATGAATATATATTAAACAAAAATTCTTCTACAACCACAACATTTGCCACAATTTGTTATAATGTGAAGAAGTGGTCAATTAAATATGAGTGGTTGACAGTTACTTTCACATTAATTCATTATTTTTATTTCATCACTCAAAATCAATAACCTCAAAATTATAGCAAAAGTTGTGCATTTAAGACTACGTTTGTTTTGATGTAAAATGTTTTCAATTGAAAATGTTTTAGTGAAAACAATTTATTTTATTGTGTTTGTTCACAAATTTAGAAAATATTTTTATGTGTTTGGTTGGTAGTGAAAAACTTTTAAAACACAGCTTGAAAATACCACTAACATAACCAAATTCATCATGCACAAGGAAATTACCAAAATCATATCCCAAATGATATCAAAATCCCATGACCCAACACTTACATGTAGTGCCCAACACCAACTGAAGCAAATTACCCAAAACCCAATCTTTGACTAAGTTGTACAAGTGGAGCAATGCTGATCTCCACCATACCCAGTGCAATGATGCCACTGTGAGCCCCATAGATTCACTACTGATTAGATTGGGAGAGAGAGAGAGGTTGGGTCTCGGCTGGTTGTGTGTGAGAGAGAGTGTGAGAGAGAGAGAGAGAGGTGGGTCATGTCGATTGTGGGTGGGGTGGGTGAGAGAGAGAGAGGTTGGATTTTTTTTTTTTTTTTGGTTGAATAAGAGAGAGAGGTTGGATTGTGAGGGGGAAATTTTTTTTTTTTTTTTTTATCAGGAGGTGGAAATTGTTTTATGAAGCTAAAAATGTGTAAACTAATTTATGCTTTAGAGGAGGTTATTTAACGTCAACCTGAAAATATTTTTAAGTTGACCACTATTTTCAATTTTCAACCAAGCCAAATATATGGAAAATTAATTTTAGATAAATATTTTGAATCGAAAGAAACGCAGCCTAAGGGAAGGGAAAACATATTATATATATATATGGTTTCATTCCATTAGCATGATATTGATAAGGGTGTGAAGCGTGGTGATCACGCGCATCAACAGCAAGTTGGCTGAACTTGTTGGTAGCACCCGATGGTAACAAGAAGAGACTTTCGTCTGAATCAGTCTCACTGCTTTGGTGTCTTATTCATTCTGTTGAGAAAGTAAATAACAAGGTGATGATGACATAATCATTCAAGGACCTTTACATCCCCACTCAGTTTTCCCTCATTCACAGATTCTCTCTCTCTCTCTCTCTCTCAGTGTGAATGTGTGTGCATGGCTGATCACCTATAATACTGAATGCCCCCCACAGGGAAACATCAGCATGACCAATCAACATTACTGCTTTTTCTCCACCCTTTTAACCTCTTATTAACTTTTATCTGCTTTCTCTATTCATCTTCTTCCTTTTTGTCTCTCACTCACTATTATACTGTACCTTTCTCTTTGTCCATCTATTTATACCTTATCATCACTTTTAAGCCCCCTTGACCCTCCCAAGAAAAACACACACACACACAGCTAGAAGTCAAAGAAAGAAAGAAAGCAAACAATGTCCCCAGCAGCCTCTTCAAGATGGTGCCCAACCCCAGAGCAACTCATGATCTTGGAAGAGATGTACAGAAGTGGGATTAGAACTCCCAATGCTTCTCAGATACAAAAGATCACAACCCACCTCTCTTTCTATGGCAAGATTGAAGGCAAGAATGTGTTCTACTGGTTTCAGAACCACAAGGCAAGGGACAGACAGAAACTCAGAAGGAAACTCAGTAGGCAATTGCAGCTACAGCATCAGCAGCAGCAGCAGCAACAACAACAACAACAACAGCAACTCTATTATTATCAACTCAATCAGCAAAATCACCAATTTCAAGGCTACCTCGACTACTCTACTGGTTCTTCTACTCTTCCACAATTTCCTTATGACATTTCAAATAGCTTTCTTCCTCAGGTAATAATCTTGATTACATTTATACAATATTTGTTTCTTGTTCTCCCTATTAATTGTTATAATTATAATGTAAGATGCTTTACTGTTGGGGCATCTATAACTTCTTTCAGTTGCTAAATTAACTACACATCTTGTCTGTCTTGTTTTGAGGTCGGTAAATTACAAGACAAAAATAACCTATGAAAAGTAAAAACAGTTAAAAGGGTAAACTTTTCTTTCAAATATTGACTATGGATGTGGTTTGTCTGCCTGACTTCATCCAACTAATGATTAGCTAGGTTAGACATGCAAGCACAGCCTTTTGCATGCTCTTCTTGTGGAAAGAGTAAAGACATGCAAAAACAGTCTCTCGCATGGACTTTATGTGGCTTCCTCTTTTTGTGTGTGTTTGTATGTGGATGGGGATTCTGTCTTTTTATTTTATATTCATTTGGTTGAATAAGGCTTTGTTTTTTTCCTCTTTTATATTATTAATTACTTCCAACCGAGTTACCGAGTTTTGGGGCTTGGTGATGAAGAAGCTTTGTATCATCTTCTTGTTATCAGAACATGAACATGAACATAATGAATAATCATCAATCAAATTATTTTCAGTTTCTCATTTCAATCAATTCCGAATTTATTGACTAATACCCCTACTCGCACAAGATAAACTTGTTTAGATGCCCCATGTATCTTGGTGATTGTTTCTTAATTTATCCATACTGCCTTATCCAATTATTCTTTGTTTATTTTGATTTTATTTATTTGGTTAATATAAGTTATATCCATGGATACCTTCACTTGAAAAACTTTTAATAGATAACATTTATTAGAATAAGCTTCTAAAAATATTTCACATGTTTTTTTTTTCATATAAATATTTGACATGGAAACAGTACATAACAGTTAATAAATATCATAACCAAAAAAATTTCAATCTACATCTCTTCAAGATTTAGGTTAAAATAAATTACGTATGCACAATATATAGGAAATTGGTGAAATCCTTCATATGTGGCAAGAACTATTATTCGCATGAATATCATTAATATTTTTATTCTTTAAAAAACCTATAAGATAGCACCGTCTTATGTCAAGAATGGTTAACGAGTTAAAGTTCATAGGTAAGTGTAAAGAATGGTTAAATTTATATTACATTAAAATATAGAGATGCCAAACTTTAAAAAAAAAAAATTGGTAGTTTTAACAAAAAAATAATTAAGATTAAATTTTCAAAATAGGAAGAAAAAAAAGACAAACATGCTATCGAGATATACAACAAATTGGTTATGCTTAAACCAAAGTCTCTAGCTCAAAATTATTACAGAAATATTTAACTAATAAACATAAAAAAAAAAAAAGTTTAAAAAAAAAGTGAACAAAATTGGGGAAAAATCATATAAAGCTTTAGTAATTTTTAACACTATGGTCCTGCTTTTATATTAAACATGAGTGCATGCAATTTCAATAATGAAAACAAAATAATATTTTCAAGAAAAAGAAATCATGAGAGCGAGCTAGGGATAGAGAAATTTTAAAAATAATGAAAGCATTTATTCAAAGGAGTATATGAAATTTTTGGATTAAAACACACTAATTGAAAATATACTTTAGCTTCAACAAACTTGATATGAGTTTATATAACTAGTGCTATTAGTGAAAAATTAATTGACTTTCGGAACTATAAAATCTCCAAAACAATTTCGCAAAGCCCATCGTAGGCACATGGCCAAAAATTATTTATTTCCTAAAAAAATTTTATAAAACTAACATAGCCATAAGGTCATTCTAAAGTTTTTAGAGATAAAAAGAAAAATCAGATTTTTATAAACACAAGTGATTGAATTCTTTTATTGACTATGTTTTTTGGAATAGGGAGGAGGTGGAGTTGCATCAACACAAGTGCTGAACTACACGTGGAAGGAGGATATTCCACAGAGGTTGGAGATGGAGAAAATGTACGGCCATGATTGGATGATGATGGAAACGGGTCCAAGTTCTCCACCTTGCACTAGACCCCTCCAAACTCTAGAACTCTTCCCTATCACAGCCACTAATCTCAAAGAAGAGGGCACCACATCCAAGCAATTCTAAGTTTCTAACATTCCACAACTCTCTCTGTGGTGCTACAGACACTCTTAAATCTTTCTGTGACTCTATTTATTGTCTTGGTTTCTGTTATGTTTCTAGGCTCTAGTGTGGGAAAGATCTCAATTGTCTAATGAGTAATGGATTCGGGTCCAACAGTGCTACTACTACAAACGTACCTGTTTGCATCACATGTGTGTATTATGATAAAATTAAAAAAACCTGCTCATTGGGCTTGAAAATGGTGTTGTTTTTTTCTATTGATTTTCAGCTTTGTCACTTGTACATCTTAAAGCTGCCACATTGCAACAATGGTACTTTGTGGACATGGTCCGGAACAGCTTTTTGTTTGTCTTGGACCTTTCAGACAAGTCAATGCAATACTGATTATACTGTTAGAGGCAATGAAAATCAACACTAAAAGTCTAAAACCGGATCTAGGACAATGATAATTAAAAAAGAACTGTATTGGAAGCTTAAGTTAATAGCTAGTTTGAAACTTGTGATTGTGATTATACAGAATAAAACGCACTCATATGAGGTCTACAAAACGAGGGTCATGGGAAAAGGGCAATGCTACGGAGAGGTGAGGACCCATATATGCATTACTCTTTTCCATAATCCATTGGGATTGTTTTTACCTTGGAATTTGAAATAAAGAACCATGTAAAAATGCTTAATTACTCAATAAGGTTATTGCTTTTTTTTTTTTGAGAAGAATAAGTTATTGCTGATTGCTCTTAAGTTTGGATGAGCACCAAACCGATTGAATTTGATATTATAATATAATGCTTGAACGGTTTTGCAAATATTGTAGGTCTTGTTGATATTTGTTAGCACTTAGCATTCATCTATAGTAAGAGTTTGTTCTCCAAAAATTATAAATTGGCCCCCCTAAAAAAATCTTTAACAAACTTAAAAAAATTGTAGTACAGTATCTCATAAAATAACAATAGCTTTACAAATAGATCTAGATTATACAAATTTTAAAAGCCTCACCCAAATTCATTATTTTTGTGAAAAATAATACATAACAATTATTTAGTAGCGCCTAATATGGTCATATTTAAGGCATGTGTCTTAAGAAATTTCATTGCTGTCAAATTCCAAAATAAAATACTTACTTGATATGAGTAATAAAATGTTGTCTAAAGAATTTTAGGTTTTATCAATAAAATGCCAACAATGCACTTTTTGAACTATGTGTTCAATAATTCAATAATCTTAATTTTTGTAATTTTCTTTTCTCTATTGCAAAATCACATGAGCACAAAATATATCAAGATAGATTGCTACGTAATGCAAGAGAAACTCCAAAACATGCTATATATCCAGACTGCATATGTCTCTACAAACCAACAACCAGTGAATTTGTTCACCAAACCACTCAGGCAATCATAAGCTGAATTCCTTCTTCGCAAGTTGGTTGTTATGGACATCCACTGAGATGAAGTATTAAGAAGATCTTAAAATACGATAAGCTGACCAACCCCATTGTTGAGGGAGACTAAACCAATATTATGGCAATTAAGTGACCAACTTCATCAGCAAAGAATCAGGAGAAAGAGAATCAAATTCGCAAGGAAAGCAAGAAAAACAACAATTATATTCATATACAGAAATTGCAAATCTTTATGGATCCTGTCTGTAATACTTATGTATATAAAGGAATATCTGTAAAAAAGAAAGCACTGCAAAATAAATCATATATAGGACAGATTTTGTGGACGTAGGCTTTCATGGCCAAACCACATGAAAACTGTCGTGTTCTTTCCTTCGTTTGCTTCTATTTTGACAGTGTGGGGGCATCAGAGGTTGGTGTCCCCAGCTGTGGCCAACTCGAAGTTGTATGTACCACTCTTCTATAATGATTACTTTTACATTTTTTTTTTTTTTCTGTTTTTTGGTAAATATAAGTTTATTTATAAAAATACCATAGCATAACAGCTAGCAACAAAATTTCAAATATATCTAAAAAGTTCATTTTGGTCACCTATTACTTTTAGCTTCATTAGAGAGAAAATAATTAAAACTATGAGGTTAGCCGCATATTATAATTATTTCTCAAAAAAATAAAAGCTTGACTTATGGCCTGTTTGGAAGTTAAAAAAAGGAGGGAGAGTAGAGTAGAGGGAGGAAGAGTAATCTAATTACCTTGTTTGGAAGTTTTTTAAGAAATGAGGGAGAGGGGTTTGGAGGAGTTTGGAGGGGTTTCAACTACCTCTAACCCCTCATTTTTAATTCTCCCAAATTGGAGAGATTTGGAAGGAGAGTAGAGTAAGTAAATTATTAACCAAATGAATTCTCTAATTTACCCTTTCTAAATTAACAAAATTACAAACTGATTATATAAATAATTTTTGTTTGTTTGATGAGAAAATAAATAATTTAAAGCTCTTATCAAAAAAAAAAAAAAATTTAAAGCTAAACTTTTAGAAATTCAGAACCGGAAAAGCCACCAAAAACAAATACTTCTCTCTTTCAAAAAGTGTAACTACACAGTACATAATACTCAAATTTCAATTCCTTTCCCTTTTCCTCCATTTTCAGAGCACCCAAACAGAAATTAAAGCCACAAAATTTTTCTCAGAATCTCACAGAAGCTCGTGGCGATCGGGATTGAGCTTAGGCGACGGCGATGAAGCGCGACGGTGACTCTTCCCCTCTGATTCCGGAGAACTATCCCAACGACAATGAGGATCGCGATCGACATTCCTCCAAAGATTGTGACCATCCGTTTTCTTGGTACAATTTCCATTCCTAGTGCCCCTTCTTCGGCGATGATTCTAGGGCTTCTCCCTACAACTCCAGGATCTCGCTTTGCTTGCTCTTCGTTCTCCAGGATCTTGCTTTTTTTTTTCTTTTTTTTTTTTGGTTGTGTGCATTCTGGGGGATTTGGTTTGTGTTTCTGTGAAATTTCTGTTTTTTTTTCCTCTCTACTTGTGCCTGTGTTTGGTTGCTCAGAAAATGTGGAAAAGAAATGATAGGACATTTTTAAAGGGTAAATTTAAAAACTAATAAATTAATCATAGTAAATTTTTAAATGGTGTTTACAAAACTAATAAACTAATAAATGGAGTTTACAAAACTAATGAATTAATCATAGTAAATTTTTAAAGGGTAAATTTGTCTATTTAAATCATTTCCTCTCCTCTCTATCCTAATTTTTAAAACATCCAAACAAGAGGAAGGGCTAATTACTCTCATTCCCCTTACTAATTTTAAAAACATCCAAACAAAGTGGATGATAACAATTACCCTCTACTCTCCTCCCCACTACTCCCCTTCCCTCTACTCCCCTCTACTCTCCTCCCTCTCTAAACTTCCAAACAGGCCATTAGTTTCTAAATGGATTTAGAATATATATGAAAAGGATTCAAAAAATTAGTTATGGCATTATAAAATGTCAAAAATATCTTTAATTTAATGCGATAATCCATTCTTAGAAAATAAAAAAAAAGATTAAAATTGTAATTCAACAAAATTCAAAACAAAAAACTACCAAATAAACTTTTTTCATAAAAATTAACACACTCTATTTAAATATGTCTTACCCACGTTTGATACAATGTTTCTAAAAATTAACAAACACTAACCAGCAGTTTACTCCATTTCAAACTATAAATTTTAGTTTCTTAAAAATTTCTTCCTGTGTAACTTCACTAACAATAAATAAATTAAAATTAAAAAATTACATTAAACTCAAAATAAAATATAAAAAAGCCTCATTATTACATGTGTGAAACGCATGTGATGAGGCTAGTATATATTAAGAGAATTCAGAAAGTTAGTTATGACTTTAAAAAATATATCAAAAATACCTCTAATCTAATTAGATAATTCTTATTCTTAAAAAAATTTTAAAAAAATAGGGTTAAAATTGTAATTCAACAAAATTATAAATAAATAAAAAAAACTGAAACTTTTTTCCTAAAATTAGCACACTCTCTATTTAAATATATCTCACGTACATTTGATACTTTTTTTATTCCTAAAAACTAACACACATTAAACCCAGCAGTTTACTCCATTTCAAATCTTAAATTTTAGTTTTATGAAAATTCCTTCCTATGTAACCTCACTAATAATAGATAAATTCAAATTGAAAAATTTTATTAAATTCAAAATAAATAAATAAAGCTTCATTTCACATGCGGAGCGCATGTGATAAGACTAATATGTGTGTGTGTACATATATATATATATATATATATAGAGAGAGAGAGAGAGAGAGAGAGAGAGAGAGAGAGAGAGAGAGAGTTACACCTGATTTAACTCTTAAGAGTTACACATTTTTTTAACCGTTAGATCCAACGGTTAAAAAAAAAACCTTATTAATGCTAATATTCTAATTCATCTCATTTATTATTCCTTATTTAATACATTCTATACTTATTTCTAAAGCCAAAAAAAAAATTATACTTCTGACTCTTTCTCTCTCCATTGCACATCTCTCTCTCTCTTTCTCTTTGCACGTTTCTCTCTCTATCTCCTCCACGAATAGGTCACTAGTAGCCAAAAAAAACAAAAAAGCCATAGCCTACCTAACTTTGACTAATAACAAAACTATTGCTATGCCATTTTGCTATTATGGATGAGAATCAATTATGCACGAATACACATGGTTTTGCTATGCCGTGTTATTGCTTGGTCCTTTGACATGTAGATGATAATTATAGTTGCAACTAATGAACGAATATCCCTAGGTTGATTTGTGGGAGTAGGTAAGAAAGTACCTTATTTATACACAATGGAATTTCTTTACGCAATATTTTAATAAAAAGCTCATGAAAAAAATAGGGAAGATCTTGCAATTACTATAGAATTGGACTATAGGAGTTCTTAACTATTTATTTAGGAGTCTGATATAAATTTCTGAAGAAGCAATTGAAGTCTGGGGTGACAAAGCCTCAACTGGTAATGTATAGCCTTAAATATTGTTTTTCTTCTTAGTTTTACTATTATCAGTACTTTTAATTTTGAGTGTTTATTTATCAGTCAGACTTTAGTTAGAAATTTCAGCTCAGAGAGCATGCTGTGACAAAGTAGTACATCACAATTCAAATATTTAACTACTACTTTACATGGTTACTTTCAAGAGTTTTAGCCAGACTCAAAGAGTCCCTGATACCTTAGGAAAATTTCAACAACGAATTACTCAATTGAACTTTATTTTTTATCTTTTAACCTGTAGAAACAAATTGACTTACATTTCAACTTTATTTTTTAACAACTCTAAATAGTAGTTTATAAGGGATAAAAAATGTCAACTCTGAACCAATTCAGGTGTACTACTTGCCTTGTTTAGAGAAACGGACAGGGTTTAAGGGATTAAAAGCACTCACAACATTAGGTGTATAATATAAAATGGTGTAAAATTTACATATTTTTGCTTTAAAATGAAATATCTGTGAATGTATAATTATATAAATTTACAAATGGACAGGGTTTGAGGGACTAAGAGCACTGACATTAGTAGGTGTATAATATAAAAGGGTGTAAAATTTACACATTTTTGCTTTAAAATGAAATATCAGTAAATGTATAATTATGTAAATTTACGAATTTGCTATAGTAATCGTGTAAATTTACACATATTATTCATTTTGCATTTAGTTTTTTATCTTTTCCTTACATATTCCAATGATAAAAGAATAAAATAGATGTTGGTTGTTTTATGCAAAAAAAAAAGGAAGAAGAAATTTTCAAAATTAGGAAAAAAATAATATTTTAATAAAATGTAGTGTAAAATAAATAATGAGATATGAGGTGTTTTAAAAAGTGAGTATGTAAAATAGAAAAAATATGTTCTTATACTAACATAGACAAGAATTTTTGTGCATTACGGTTGCTCTAAGGTCTTTATAGTTTTCAAAATATGGGTAACTTTAAGATCATGTATATAATGTCTTTATATGAGCTAATACAAGTGCTCTAAGATCTTTAAGTTACTTTTGGGCTTGTCTATGTTAAAACTTAAAATCCCATCCCTCTCCTGTGTATTTATTTCTTGAACAAACAAACTAAAAACCTTTTGGATAAATGGTATTCCGAATACAAATCCTTTGTCCCACCATCTTCACTGGATTGAGATATGGTGCTATTGCATCATGCAATACTTTTTGAATGGATGAGATTAAAACTCAAAATGTCTACTTTCAATCTCAGTCATTAGATTTTAACTTTTTTTTTTTTTTTTTAACTTTCCCTTTCACGCACTAGGGGTAATTATAAAGTGAAATAGTTGTAGTTATTATTGTCCTGAATCCAAATCTATCTCCACCCACCCGTTTGAAGTTAAAAAATTTCCATACCGTGAAAACTGGGCTTCCTTGATATCGCGAGTCTTATAGGAAGCCTATCTTGGTTTCCAGTGGGCTTAAAATTTCAAAAAACTCCTTAGTTTAGGCCCTTCTCTGGTTGTCACCTCCTTTATTTTCCAATAGCTGTTACCGGAACAACACGCACTATAAAGTGCCAAAGGTACTTTATAGGTGCAATGGCCCTGGGTTATGTCTTGGCCCATTCAAGGAGATGACAAGGCCTGGCAATAAAGAAATAGCCCAGTGGACAAAATAAAGTAATTCATCAAGGTAAGAGGTACCCGACCCAAATAAATAATTTAAAAAATCACCAGGTTAGACAGATGAAAGGCCTAAAAGTTCTGGGATTATTTGGGATTTTATTGATCTTATAAATTAGGGTAAATTATCACTTACTCACTTATGGTTTGACCAAAGTTTAAGTTGTCTATCTATGGTTTGAAATTTAACACTTTACTCATCTAAGATTAGCTCAGTTAAAGTTCCGCAACATACTTCTGTTAAAAAAATGGCCAAATATGTAATTTTGCTCTACTTTTATGTCATTTTCCTCCAAAAACACAAAAAACATAAAAATGCAAGATCAAAAATGATCCAGTGGAAAATTTTTATCACGGGATTTCAAACTACATTTAGACAATTTAAATTTTGGTAAAACTTCAGATAGGTAAAGTGTCAAATTTCAAACCATAAGTAGGCAACTTAAATTTCAACCAAACCATATGTAAATAAGTTGTATTTTGCCCTAGAAATTATTAGATGAGCCATATAAAAGAATGATCACCTGGCATTTATGGGAGAGCATGACAAGCAAAACGGCAAAAAGTGTAAGCAATAATGCAACATGGATCCAGGGACAAAGCTTTGAGTTAGAGTTAGGGAGAGCTTTGTTGTTAGCTATGTGTGATGTCTTCGACTTTCGGCTCTACTACTTAGCCAGCAAGGGTTTTCTTTTATTATTATTATTTTTATGTGTGTGTAGAGTGTGTCATTTGCTGATAAGGACAAAATTATTATGTTCAAAACTTTTTAAAGGGTCAAGTTGTTTGTTTTTGGTAAAATTAGTTGGTTGGTCTTAATTTTTTTTTAGCTTTGCTATCGTTAATTTTTGTTGTTAGGCTAATTTTTTGGGCTTGTATATTTTGTTTTAGATTTTAGATTTATAAATTTTTTATGGCCTTTAAAATGAGGAAAATACTAGATCTACAAAATGTTGTTGTGATGAGTAGTCATTAGTAAGTAAAAAAGTTATATAAGTGGTGGGACTACATACAGACCAGTAAGAATTTGCTACTGTTAGCTTCTAAGACCTTTAGGTTTAAATGTATTAGAATACTAATTTGTAATATTGGCAAACCATAATCAAAACGTTTAAGTCTTGTTTAGACTGCTCAAAGTATGTGTCTTTTATGTAAAGTTGGAATCGAGTTGCTGCAAAATTTACTATGCAATTCTGCCTGGCTCGATCGATCGAGAATTAGACTCGACCGATCGAAAGTCATGCAGATTGTTTTTTTGCAGAATTTTCCAACTCAGCCCAGACCCGTTTTACATGTAGGGTTTTATGTTTTTCCCTAGGTATAAAAGGGAAAACCCTAACCACGTTTTTAGAGGTTGTTGATGCTATGTGTGTGAATCTTCTGTGAGATTTAGAGGTGTTTGCCTTCACACATACTTAGGGTTATCAAGGATCAAGACTATGTCAAGAACTTGATGATCAATTCATCAGTTGCAATTTTAAGAGCTTAAAGATATACAAGCTTGTGCTTGCTGGGAATCCAAGAAAGAAGTAGTTCGTGGACTCAGAGCTGTCACGTGGTCATGATAGTAAGTTTCCTACTCGAGGTAGCAATAGGATGTTAGTGGTCTAAACCGCTATTGTGTAAACTTCAATTCTTTCATAGTGGATTCATTTTTACCTTGAGGATAGCTAGGTTAAATCATCCCCAGGTTTTTTACCGGTTTGGTTTTCCTAGGTCATCATATCATTGTGTTATTTATTTTTCCGCTGCTTTACATGATATGATATATTTGTGTTAACCTAGATTTGCTTAATTTACCTAAGTTAATCACTTGGCTAAATAACTAGGTTAATCTGGTTGTGTTTAAGGGGTCTAAAAACGTACAGCTACCTTAATAGTTTGTAAAAATGTTGTAAAAAAATTTGTAACTGTAGCATTTTTCTTATAATGATCAATGATATTATTGAGGGGACAAAATGTAATTTTATTAAATAAAATTGCTAAAATTAGTACCTATATATTTATATTATTTTTATTAAAAAAATGGGGGAGGGGGGGGGGGGGGAGTCAATGAATTGCTCCGTCAATGCATGAACCTACCTGTCATAGCAATTAATAAAGGCTTTAAAGCAACCACATCAATCCATTTATAGTCTTCTAAAATAAAATAAAAAGTACAAATTTTACACATTTTGAGCAAAAAAACACTCACATCAGTGGGTGTAAAAATGTGTAAATACATGAATACTGTAGCTCGTTTATCCATTATTTTAATATTATCTTTGTATTGTATAAAACACCTTTTTCGCTCTCTTTTTTCTCTCTCCTCTCACTAAGCAACACCAACGCCTCTCAGGTCTCAGCTTCTCTCTCTCCCTGTTTCAACCCCTGAGCTCTTTCTCTCATCTTCTCTCTTTGTCTACTTCTTATCAACTTTTGCTCATTCTCATCACCACATTAAATAATGTGATCGGTTTGGGGGTTTTGCAGCCCCGTGAGGAGGGTGGATCAATTGACAGATTCATCCTCTCTATTGACAGACTTTGGGGCTAATCTCTCTAAAAAGGTATGTGTTTTTCTCATTGAGATTTTAGGGTTTTTTTGCCTTTTGGTTTCAAGCAAGATTCTTAGGAGTTTCTCTAAACTATTTTTTTTTTTTTAAGGTTTCTTGGGAGTTTCTTTTTCAAATTTTTTCTGGTTTGGGGGTTTTTTTAGGGATTCTTTGGAGCACACCCGAAGTTATTTTTTGAATTTATTAGTATTTTAGATTTTGTGCGTATTTATATTTGATTATTTTAGAGTTTAGGTAAGGATTAAATTTTATGTCTTTTGATAGGGATTAGTTTCCTCGTGTGTAGGGAGTGTTTGAAGAATTTGGAGTTTTTTAAACTTGTATTAAATTTCTACTTCTCCTTTGTTTTCAAACTGATTGAATAGGGTATATACTTAGTTATAAACTACTTAGTTATATACTTAGTTTTCAGACTGTTTTCCCTGTGCTAATTTGGTGGAGTCTCTTATTTCATGTGGGTTTTATTTTAAAGCTGAAGGATTGTGCTTGTAGTTGTCTTTTTGGTTTTCTTTTTTGTGTTTTGTTGGTGGGGTTGAAAGTGAGGGTTTTGATTTTTATTTTTATTTATGTTGCTTTGAGGTTTGATTTTCTTGTGTTTGTACATGAATTGGTCAATGCATTAGCGCATAAGGGTGCTTGGTTATGATTGTGGAATTTGATTAACTCTGTGCAGCTAGCCCATAAGGGTGTTTTTTCCTTTTATATTTGAAGTACACTCGAAATCTGAAGTACACTCGAAATTTGAAGTACACTTGGTTGTGATTGTGGAATTTGATTAACTTTGTGCAGTTAAACGAAATATAGTGAATTGGTCAATATATTTTGGTTGTTGTATTGCCTGTGAGTTTCCTTGATTTTGTGTTAATATAAGTACAAATGCATGTGGGTTTTACTTGAGAGTTGAGAGTTCTATTGATAATGTTAATGTTTTAGACATGGATGGATTATGTGTCAATGGGGATGGTTGGTGTTCTTTGATCAAATTCTTGTGTTCATCTTCTTAGTTCGTGACGTTTCTTTTAGTTTCTAAAGGATGGAGAAACTCTATTATAGATCCCATACTATTTACCTTTGTGTTTTCAGCGAGTTATACACTTTAATCTATGTTAAACAATGCCTTTTTTGTTGTGTCATGTGATTATTCCTTGGATCAATCACCAATCATGGGATTTGGCCTTTAAACCCCATATCTCCATCACTTTATATATGCTAGTAAAAAGGAGTCAAATATTAAAGCACTATAGTTCCTTTTGAGATTATACAATTTAAGCTTTTCTGGCATGCCTGGTTTACCCACCTCTGTCAATTCTTTTCCTCTGCATTATTTAGTAGATAAATTTCAACTTCAATTCTGTTGCTTATTAGTGCTGTTTCTGAATTACTTTGGTGTTTGTTAGGTGATGGACTCACAAAATCCCTTCTTCCTTGACATTTTACAAGACAATGAACAAGGTTTTGAGTCTTTTGACAATAGTATTTTGATGTCCACTCCGCATTTAGATGTGAATGTCCATCAATCTCCACCCTAAGTTGAAATGGGACAATCTATACCCCCCATTGCAAAAAAAATCAACTATCAAGAGAGATCAATGGGGAATCAACTTCACCGTGGATAAAGACATTAAGCTAGTGTCGGCGTGGCTCAATGTTAGCTTAGATGCGTGACATCGACGGACCAAAAACACACAACATTTTGGGATAGAATTTGGTCTACCTTCCACAATGACAAGAAATTTAATCGCACAAAGGATTCTTTAAATAGTTAGTGGTCAACAATTCAAACGGAGACCAACAAGTTTTGTGGATGCTTGGCCCAAATTGAGAACCGGAATGAAAGTGGTAAAACTGAGCATGACAAGGTATTTCGACTCAACATCTAATATGTATTGTACATCAATACACTTTTAGTTTTATGATTCTCATTATTTTCAATTTTTTACTTTTGTAGATTGAAGATGCAAAAGCTATGTATCTAAGTAATAGCAAAAATGCATTTCAATTGGAACATTGTTGGAGAATTTTGAGGAATGAAGCTAAGTGGTTGATTCTAAGAGATAATTTGAAGGTCCACACAAGACAGCTAGCCACACAATCTTGTCATACTTTTGCAAGCTCAATAAATCTAAATGAAGATAATGATGATATGAACTCTGGCAAAACCTTGGAGAGACCCATAGGCAAGAAGGCCGAAAAGGAGAAATTAAAGAAAAGAAAGAATTGTGATGACGTGGTCCTAATACTTTCCTCCCAATTGGACGAAATCAAGGAAGAAAAGAGGAGAATGCATGAGGAGAAAAAGGAAAGTATGCGCATTACATTAGAAGAACGAAGAGAGTTAACGCGCATTACATCCGAAGAACGAAGATAGTTGATTCGTATCAAAGAAGAGAAGAATGAAGTAGAAAAGAGGAAAAGAGAAGATGAAATTATGATGAAAGATACAAGAACCATGGATTCTGAGCAAAAGGAATATATTCGTCTAATTCGTTTGGAAATCTTGGAGAGGTTAAGGTCTAAATTTCCATCATAATTTGAATATTATTATTGACAATATCTAATCAAGTAATTTTTTGTATAGTGCAAAGATACTAACACATGGTTGACATAGATGATTTGATGTTAGACATCTCTTTTGTAGTATTTACTTGTGCAGAGAACATGATTATTCAATCTCTAATCATGTTAGATATATTTTTGTAGTCTTCACTTGTGCAAGGAAACAAATGCAATGTTGTAAATTTTGTATTATGCACGGACAATAGCACTTGATTATTCAATTTGATTTGTGATTCTGTTCTTGTCATTTTGTTTTGGGTGAAGCAATGTCTCTGTTGAAGGTGGTTGTACTTGCTGATTTTATTGGTTGTATATGCTATTTGAATGTAAATAGCACTTTCTCAACAGTTGATAGTTTCTGCTTTTCTGATGTACTTGCTAATAGTTTCTGCATATTTGATGTATGAAGGTGGCTATACTTGCTGATAGTTTTCGCATATCTGATGTGTTCTGCATAGTGTTATTTTTCTACATTATTATTTGTTTCTGTAGAAACTATTTTGTGTTTCTGCATAGTGTTATTTTTCTGCATAATTATTTGTTTCTGTAGAAACTGTTGTGTGTTTCTGTATAGTGTTATTTTTCTACATAATAGACAGTTCTAAGGCTTCTGCTGTGTACCACATTTGGCTGCAAAGGTGTTCCAAGGGTCTATAAATATAATAGCCAAGTTGAAACTATAGAAAAGCTATTGAAGGAGATCAAAGATTATGTTTAAGCTCAGATTGGAGGTTTCAGGAATGTTTCTAATCTATTAGGAAAGAGAATAATCTATTATAATAGTTGTAATTGTGGTCCGGTACTTTTTTGTAATTGCAGGGTTCTTATGTACTCTTTGCAAATTTTATCAAATAAAATTTCTATCTTTTATCTCAAAAAAAAAAAAAAAAAAAAAAAAAACTTAGTAAATTTCAAATTCGTGACAATGAAGTTTAATATTAGAATAAAATTTATAGTGTCCTTTTTTGGAAACTTAGTAATATTAAACTTAATTAGTAAATTTCAAATTCCAATGAAGGTTCACATTAAATAAAAGTAGTAATACTTAGAAATGTAGAATTCCAAATTCTTTCGACTGGCCTTGTAGTTGCCATAGATGCTCGACAAGATCCGCTTGAAGTTGAGAATGAATTCATCTATCTCTAATGAAATTATGATGTTCAATGAACTGCAAAAGGTTACAAGTGGGATTATGTGACACTAGTTCGGGTCCATTATCATCAATTTGATCATAATATAGTCATTTGCTCCAAGGTAAGTATGTCGTTCATCTTCAACGATCATATTATGCAATATTATACATGCCATTGTAATGTCCTTAAGTGTTTCAAGGTGGAAAAAATGTGCAGGCCCGCACACAATTGCAAATCGCGCTTAAAGTACTCCAAATGCACATTCAACATCCTTCCTGGCCGCCTCTTGTGCGGAAGCGAATGTTGTCTTTTATGGTCTTGTAGTGTTGGAATTGTTTTGACAAATGTTGCCCATGATGGATATATACCATCTGTAAGATAGTACCCCATTGAATAGTCATTACCATTTATCGAGTAATTAACTGGAGGAGCACGCCCTTCAGAAAGCTCAAAAAATATAGAAGACCGCTCTAGGACATTGATGTCATTGTGAGACCCCGGTAACCCAAAAAATGCATGTCATATTCAAAGATCATACGACGCCACAATTTTCAAAATTATCGTTGGATCACGGGTATGACCAATATATTGACCTTTCCACTTACTTGGACAATTCTTCCATTTCCAATGCATGCATTCGATGCTCTCCAACATTCCTAGAAATCCACGGTGTTGGCCAACCGCTAACAACCTTGCAATGTCATTGTTGTTTGGTGACCTCAAGTACTCTTTAGAAAAGATTGAAACTACCGCTTTAACAATTTTTTTAAGCTTTTTATTGCAATGGTTTCTCCAATCCTCAAGTATTCATCTATGAAATCAACCAACACTCCATAAGCAAGCATTCTGATTGTGGCGGTCATCTTTTGAAAGGAAGACAACCCGAGTGTGTTAGCTGCATTTATTTTATGAACAAAGTATGGTTTAATAGCTTCAACTCTTGAATGGATATGTATAAAAAGAGAACAACTCATTCAAAACCTCCTTCGAAATACATTAGGATGATACACTGGTGTTTTAGCAAAATAATCATCGAAAAGCCTGTCATGACCTTGCAAAGGATTACGCCAGATAAACTTGCAAGGTTGAACCGAACGACGACGTGATGTTGATGCTCCTTCATTGTTTAATTCTTCTATGGCAATAGCTAGAGTAAGCTCCAACTCATCATCATCAAAAGATGAGTTAAATGGAGGCTCATCATTTGGAAAAATAAAATCAATGTCATAATGGAAATCCATTAAGAGAGAACAAAAACCGAATGGAAGAGATAATTTTGTAGAAGTGGATGGAAATTAGGGAGAAAATGGTCATATTTATAGAGCAAGAAAGTGACTTGAGTTTGAATTTCAAAAATTTGACCTTTAGGTTTGAATTTACCATTGGGTTTAAAGTTAAAAAATATGACCTTTAGGTTTGAATTTACCATTGAGTTTAAAGTTAAAAAAAAATATATGACCTTTAGGTTTGAATTTACCATTAGGTTTAAAGTTAGGTTTGAATTTACCGTTTGAATTTCAAAATTATGACTGGTGGATATAACAATAAAAATTATGATTGTTGGGTCAAAAAAAATGATCGTTGGTTGGAAACATCGATTCGGCAGCATCGGTTCAATCACCGATTCTAGCAATACGATGGTCGGAGACATCGATTTGGCGGTAGTCGTTGAAGCCACTATTACAACAGTTAGCCCACCGGTGATGGCGGTACAATGGTCGGAGACACCAATCCGATGGGCGGTCACCAAAGCCACTATTTTGGTATTTTGGGTATCAGCAGCATTCATCGAAGCCACTATTTTAACAATCCACCCACCAGTGGGTCACTATTCGGCAATAAGGTAGGCAGTGAGACCAATCCGGCGGCGTTCGTTGAAGCCACTATTTTGGCAGTTCGGCCATTGGACCTCCACCACAAGTGGCTCCATTGGCCGAGCCACTAGTGTTGGTAGTTTACTTAAAATACAAATTTAAATTAAAAAAGTATGACCATTAGGGAAAATAATAAAAAATTGATGAAGAATGAATATTTTATTGAAAAGTCTTGTAAAATAGATAAACTGATGTGGCTGTTTTGTAAAAGTGATGTTGTAAAATAAAAAAAGTAGGTTTTTTGTATAAAATAGACAGAATCTTTTCCACGAGCTGATATGATTGCTTTTAGCATTTGGTCAGTCTGTGTATAATAGAAAAAGATGTAAATTTACACAATTTTTCCTTAAAAAGTCTTATATTAATCCGCTTATTATTGTGTAAATTTGCAAATTTACCACAGTAATTATATAAATTTACACTAATACTATTCATTTTACATTTAATTGTTTATTCTTTCTATATGTATCTCGAGGATAAAAAAAGAGAATGACTGAGTGAGTAATAGTTGTTATATATGAAGAAAGAGAAACAATTTAAAAAATATATATATAATCTGATATGGTGTATTTTGAAAAGTATGTAAAATAAAAAATAAAAAATTGGTTCTTATGCTAAAATAGATAGAAATTTTTGCACGAGCTAATAGAAATCCTCTATAGGTGAGTATATGCATATTATTTGCTTGAGTATAGGGTAAGGGGATGGACTATTTTGTATATGTATATTATTATCCTACCTTTTGTATATTGACAGAACCCAGGTATCTTTAATTACATCATAAGTTACTAGAAGCATGGAACTAATTGACAAGAAAAAATCAGAATGCATCTCCTTGAGGTGGTAAAAAGAAATAAACATTTATGAAGAAATAGCTTGGCAACTTAAGCTTTTAGATCATACTTCTTCATTGCTTGTGTTGGGTATACACATGTGAGTCTTTGCCTCTCTGTGGATTTCAAGACATCTCTGTGGACCATGAACAAGTCCTACTTACTTCCTTTTGTATAATGAGATTTTTCCTCAATTTACTAGTGCATTATCCATGGGTTTTCATTTATCAACCCTGCATGTCTTTTTCCATGGGTACCTTGCACCTCACCATCACCACTGTCTAGCACCATTGACAAATATTCTTTGTTGGGCTCTTTCCAAGATCGTTTGACTAGGCTTTATTTTTCCACCTTTTGTATATTGACAGAACCCAGGTATCTTTAAATTATATCATGAGTTACTAGAAGTCTAGAACCATGGGGAAAAATCAGAATGTATCTCTTCGAAATGGTAAAAAGAAATAAACATTTATGGAGAAATAGTTTGGCAACTTAAACTTTTAGGTCATGCTTCTTCATTGCTTATTCAATTGTTTGGATGGCTTTGTTTTGTTTTTAGCTTAGAATTCACTTATGAACTTTCATTTATGTAAAGCATCTCCTCCTCAACTACTATTTATATTGATGGCAGATACGTCAAAGAATTGAAATGGCAAGGGTAAGTTGGAAGCAATGTAGGGGTTCAAAAAACTTCACTTTTGGTTGAAAATGTGACAGAAGATCAAGTCTGTTGTACCAAAGGTATTTCCCACATAATACTATAGGACCAAGTTTGTGAGCTTAGCATGAAAGAAGTTTGAAAGCTAATAGCAAGAGCAGAAGGAACGCTAAGAAACATGGTTGCAAGGTAAATCTAGCACAAACGTGAACTTTATAGAAATTCTAATTCAAACTTTTTACCTGCTTTGTACATATGCCTATACGTTTCTGAATGTACAATACTAACAACAGGAAGAGGAACATCTTTAATTTAAATGAAAAATAAATAAATAAATAAATAAAGTGTGTGTCTACTAAAGTTTTGCCATTGTGAAATAGCTAAACTAGAAGTTCTCCTTGTGGAAGTGGAAGCGCGTTGATGAGTTTAAACTAAATTCTTGGCAAAGCTTCTTTAGTGATTTGGTAAGTACAGTGCTTCCACAGTAAAACACACCTGCAACAACACCAGCATATTTAATAATCAACTAGTAGTATCTTATAACTGAAAGTTTGCAGCTTAAGATCATCATAATAATTGGTTGTTAAATTATCAGAAAAGGCATTACCTATTACTGATGATTGGTGTGTACTTGCCAAGTCGGAAAAAACTTTCTTCCAGTTGGGTCTTGCAAAATGTGTTCGTATCTGTAGTAATGACATATTAAATAACATACTCAAAATTTACTATAACTGCATTACATGAGAGTTTTTGTGCACTAAGGTAATACCCGACTTTCAGAGACAACATCAACTCCATTCTTAGCATGTTGCAGTTGCTGCACCATAGCAATAAGTGCAGACCGTGCATCTCCTTCTTCGTAGACACTAGTCAAGTAATTGTGCATTTCTATTACATTCTGCAACATATAAGGATCACACAAAGGTTCTAGTCAATTGATTAATGTAAATGCACAAAATTTGAAGTGAAGTTGTTCTATGTTTCAAACCCACATTGTGGTCATACTCTGCAATATCATCCATGACACCTTTAAACCAGTCAAAGGAGCCTTGTTCCCTTGTTACCCAGTAAAAATATGCTCTTTCAGGACCCTTCTTATTTGACCATGATGAATTGTTTTGTCTTGAATCCTGCATTTAAATTCTTTTTCAAAGTCAATACCAGATATGTCCACATATCTCCAACAAATTTATATATGGTTTGCATTTTGACTTACATCTTCAAGGTCAGTTGGCTTGATATGGTTTAAGAGGTCTTTTAGAATACTGATGAATGGAGTGGCCCCAATTCCTAGACCTATTAGCAAAAGGATGTCATACTTCTTGTAATCCTGAGCTGGGGCTCCATATGGTCCTTTGATAAGGATCCTTGGATATCTGCCAAAAAAAGAGGAGGTTTGAGTTATGATACCACGCTGAGAATTGTGAAAAAGGTTTGTCTAGGATTCTGCTCACTCTGATTGTGAAATATCATAGTTTGGACGCGCTTTAGTTTCCATTCTCACAAGACTTCCTCTTCTTGTTTGGGTACTTTGGGCCTCACAGACCTGCATTTCTTTGGTTCAGTATGTTGTAGGAAAAAAGAATTTGGAATATGTGCCTCAAAATTCCAGGATGTTTACAAGGTCCGGAAGACATTAGGCATAAGGAAGAATTGAAATCCTGTGATTATGATTCCAATGCGATTTCAGAAAAAAGTGACTTACTATTGTGGCTTAGGCATGATAATATGCATGTGCGTAGCATGTAATTGTAATGTGTACATCACCTTTGCAAATTTGTTTTTAAGCTCTGTAGTCCAGTCTCCCAAGGTCCTTATGTGGACACTTAAGTAGTCATCTCCTGGTGCTGAAGTGATGGAGAAAGGATGCCTGCAACAAATGAGTAGTGTTGGGTATAGAGATTGCAGATGGGTTACTTTAATTATCATTGTATCTGACTTATTTTACCATTCAAAGTTTGATATATCTGGACACTTGACAAAAAGGTACATTCCACTTTTATACTTGAATCCTAGAGGTTTGCTCATGTATAGTGCTAAAACATTTCCCGTGTATATGATTGCCTGCAATGTCCAAGAAATAGGATGAGTTTGTTTCATTTTCCTCAATTTGTATATAAGTTGACATGAAGTTAATAACACTTACCTTAATGATGTCAACCTGATGATTTCTTTCATTAATTAGTGTAGAAGCTCTCTCACTAGCATATAATAGTACAGGGACAACAAGATACATCCATGTCTGCATAAAAAAGAAATGCTACATATTTTCAGCACCAAGTTATGGCCTGTAGTGAAGTAAAGATAGCAGACTAGAGATATAGTTGTCCTCAGGAATGATTTAGAATATGGTATTCATGTATGAAGTGAGAAACAGAATTTAGTGAGAGTTCCAAGGACTTCCGGAGGACTTAATTAAGACTGAAAGTAGATAAAGGAAAGAGCAATGCTTAATGTTGAAAAGCAGTACTAAGTGAGCAAAAATCATTCGTGGAACACAATTAAGATGCCACGGTGACACTCGTATTAAATCAGTAACAAGGAAGGAGTTACAATTAGTTGGGAAATTTTTATGAAAATATCAAGAAGCCAATGGCAATATATATTATCAGAAATCTAAAGATGAAATCCTGGAAGACTATGTTTGTTATTCCCTGTGTATGCCTATTTGATGATGAAATATATGTTGTCATTCCAAAATTTGAAGTTATTTTGTATTATTTTATAGAATAGATTATTGACAATTTATTGAATGATATGTGATTGAACTAGAATATGCTCAATGGAGAAGTTGCAAATACTAGGATATCTCTATTACTGAAAATCAATACATACCGTCTTATTCTGCCAGTCCTTTGTGAGGAACAAGAAGTAGCCATGTATGACCAAGAGGATATACGCCAGAACCAGCAAATGATGTGCATACCAGAAGGAATTGAACCCGGCCAAATTGTTGAGAGGCCATGGTAACTTGATGACATTTCTTCTAAACGAATGTGTGGCCAATGTGAAGGAGAAAACCATTATAATGACCATTAGAATCCCCGTTACACCTGGGGTACTTTCCACCAAATCCATGTAACTTGGCTGTTTGTAATTGAAATCAGACCCTAGAATTGTCATGAACTTTTGTTTTGGACATGATACCAACCTTGTAAAATCACAAGTTATGTGCATTGTAGCATGAACAAAAGTCCCAACGGCTATTCCTAGTGCATATAACTTGTGGAAATTTATATTATCATCAAAAGGAACTAAGCTACTGAGAAATGTTGACCTAAACTTAGTAAGAGTCTTTCTACAAACAGGAAAAAGGATGAGAGCCATATTGAACTTCAGAGTCTCAGCTGCACCCTTGGCAATGCAGACACAATAACCCATGATTTGGAATGCCCCATGGTGCTTGTATTGATTGAACTTCCAAAGATAAAGGACCAAGTTGATGGTTAACCACAATGTGACAACCCATATTCTCCTCCAATTATCATGTATACGTTCCCCAGTTTCAGATAAGAATCTGCTAACAGGAGTTCTGTATCTCTTGGGGATCATAGCTCTTGTTAGAGTTTGAGTTCTCTTGGAAAGTTTCTGGTTACCTCCATCTTCAGGGCTCACCATTCCCCTTAGTAGAGTTTCTAGTTGCCACATCTGTTTGGAACAGAAACTTAGAAGAAATGCTTTGCCTCTACATGTATACCAGGAATGGTAAAAAAACAAGAAGAACGGAAACTAAATGAGCTTCAAAAATTAAAGATCTTTTACCTCTATATACCCTTGATGGTCAGGATCAAGCTCTTCCATGATTAAAGATGCATATATCGCGGCTTGCTTTTTAAGATTTCCTAGCTTGTTTGCAGAGGCGCTCAAAACTATAACCTTTTACATAACAATTTTCAGAATTCTGACTGATGAACATTTTAAGAAGAAAAGAGAAAGGATAGAAACAATAAATTCATATAGGTCTTTTTCCTCACCTCCTTCACCTCATCCTCTGACAGCTTCCCATCCCCATTCTTGTCACACCTGAAATACATTTTCTACATTCCTCATTCTGGTTTATGCCTCATGCATTATTATGCACGATATATATATATATATGCCAGAGAGAGAAAAGAAAGTTACTTACATGTCAAAGAATATTTGCAGCCTAGAATCAAGGTCTTGGTTAGTCATGTCCTCCCAAAACAGTCTCAACTCTTCTCTTGTTATCCCATTTGTTGTGCATATTTGCCTGCGCCTTGCTAAGGCATCATATAATTCCCCGGCAAAGTCCTTTGATTCTGCTCCCATTCCTATAAATAAAAATATTTAAATTTAAAAGCCTCACATTGTATTCCATTAAAGCAAATACATTGTCTTTTGTTTCAATTTACCAATGCAAGTTCCAAATTTGTCTCTGCAGAGGCTCCCATCGGGTGCATGTTGATTGAAGCGCTTCTCAATGGACCTCCAGGCGTCGGCTTCTTTCCCAGTCATTGTCCGGTCGAGGAAGCGTAAGCTCTTAAGGCCTCTAGATGCCCCAGATGCCATTCTTCCCATCCTATGTACATTGTTGTTACTTTGGATACCGTTCCTTTTCCTTACACTACTAGTGCTTTTCTTCAAGGATTTTATCTGTTTCAAAGGTTTGAATGGGCTGCTAGTCTCATCCAGCTCATTGTTTCCTATAGGAACGTCCACCAGTGGATCAATCTCAATGCTTTCAAGAATCCATTTCGATGATGATCCCTCTCCGGCCTCGGCCATGTCTGACACGTTTGACACCATGAAAGAATGTGTTGCTATCTTCCCTTGTGAGTTGTGACTAGGCAAGAAAAGATAGACAGAGTTGATGAAGAGGAAGACAGAGAAAAGAGTTACACAGTTACAATAATGTCGAGAGAGACAGAATAAAAGGGGATCTGAAATCGGTGAGGGAGGAGAGAAGAGTAAGAAGGTTCAGTTTGTTTAGTTAGTTGTCTAATAATAGGATAAAAATGTTTCCATTTTTGTTTTTTTTGTTTGAGAAACTTGTTTTTGTTTTTAATTGTAAACAAGAATGAATGGATCTTCCAAAGAGAGTTGATTTATGTTGTTGCAATTTTTATTAATTGACTATGTTTTTTCACAAATTCACCATTCAATTATCTCTTTATATCTTACATACAACTAGAAATTAATAACTATCACATTTATATGATATTTAAACTTGAAGCTTTTTATTATTTAAAATTTTAAATTACATACAAAAATGAATTTATGAATAAATAAGTAACTAATATTCGATTAATCTTTTTACCTGAGATTTTAAAATATTAATCTAATAATGAAATAAAATAAAATGGTACGTGGGTAATATAAAGGAAAAGAAAGAATGGGCTCACCTGTTTTTACTCTAGATGTGTTGTTGCATGCTTAAACTGAAGGAAAGAAAAAAAATGGTGCAAATTGCAAACTTGAAGTTGCAATGAGGAAAAAACTAAGAGAAAAATAAACCGAAGAAGAAAAAGATAATGAGTGAGGAAGAAGTAGATGCTGCAGATTTTTTTTATAGAATATATTGTGTTCATTGAACTTTGAAAATGGTGCCTTAGAGAACATGGCCTACTGTTGGCAGGTGAAGAGGACGAGGGAATAAAAAAGGAAAAACAAAAGATTTTAAATTTATATTTGGTAGGATTAAGATTTTAAGTAATATATATAACACAATGAATATATCAACATTCACATCTAATTAACAAATATCGGATGAAATAACATTATTTATAGTTACATTAATTGAAACTTGAATCTATATATATATATATATATATATATATATGTGTGTGTGTGAAGAGAATCCCATAACTTTTGTCTTGTAATCCCATATCCCATAGATTTACAAACTAAGAGAATTTCTTGTCATGTCTTTTTGTAGACAATTTGTGGTTGTAGCTACTAAATTTCAATCTGGAAACTCAGAGCCTTTTGACCTTTCTTTTGGCACAAAAGAAATTACATAAATTGATTGACTTTAGTGAAAGTTTGTCTTTCTTGTCAACCAAACATCGAACACTCACTAAGCAATCCATGTGAGTTGAGTGCACGTCCCTGTTGAGGTTCTCCACAGCTGGTTTTTTTGTTCTTGGCAGAATAAATTAAACTATGTTATAGCACAAATTGAGGGAAGGACAGGATCGTTCACCGTCCTCAACTACCTCCACAATCATTGACTGAGGGAGGTAGACAATTGGGAATTGTAATTACCAGGTTAAATCAACAAGACAATTTTCTTCCACAAAGTTGAAAATTGAAACTTTAGTGTTTTTTTTATTTGGTTGAAGAACTTTGAAAACCATATATAAAAGCTGTTTATGAGTTACGACCAACGTGAGGTTTACACGTTTTTTTTTGTCTTATGCTTATGCACGTTCTGGATGGGATTCGTAATCGCCTCTTGAATGATTGAAATTTTTTTTTTTTAAGGTTGAATGATTGAACTTGAGTATGGTCTATGTCCAGACCAACTTAACTAAAAATTTTCCAACCTTGTTTATGGTATTCAAGTAAGAGGGCTTGGCCCATTTATATGTCTCATTGTTGTTAAGGGAGAAAAAGGTTAGAGAAAAATGCCACACCAACCCTTTAAGAAGAGAGTCCAAAATGCCAAGAGCTTCTCAATAGGTGAATACAAATTCTGTGTCACATTTCTTAATAAAAAAGAGAAATACTTTTTGTATTTCATATTATGTTCCACCAAATTAGTGGGTATAAAATAGAATACAAAAAGTAAAAAAATTTGTATTTCTTACCTAGTTAGCATTTTTTGATGTTTCCAAATGAAACATTCCGGGTTCAAATTCACTCTCTCCCAACTATTGAATTTAAAAAATAGATTAAAAAAGAAGAAGAAGAAGAGAGTCCAAATAAATATGGTTAGGAAAAGGAAAAATATTATTCCTATTACATTGACCGCAGTCATTGTTGATTTTATTGATGGTGAAGACCAGAGCTATTCACGGGTCAGTTTGGGTTAGGTTTGTGCTCAACTCGATCACTTCAGGTGGGAAATGAAACCTGTTATGAACCCAAAATGAATGGAGGCTTGAGCAGCTCTAATTGTTATGAGTGGTGATTGGATGTAGGTTGGAGTCGGTATTTTAGCAGGAAGAGTAGAGCTCATTGGATATGTCAAGATCTCATTAGATTTACTCACAATCTGACTAGAATCTCATAGAGAAACCCTCATATTGGCAAAGAATGACAACAAGTAAAGGTGGAGATCTGTTGGAATTGGGTTTCTTGCAATGACCCGTCACTCAACCTGAAAGCTGTCAAATTTCAAAAGAGTCAGCTATCATTGACCGCCACATTGAATGGATTGATCGACTCTCAATTCGAGCTTGATCGAATCTGTTAGTTTGGCGAGTTTCGATAGAGGATCTGTTGGTTTGGGAAATTGCAATTTCTTAAATCAAGAATTCCATGACTCTCTTATAAAGGGTTTCTATTAATAGTTGGATTGTTATCCTCATGTAGTTAATAGTTATGTTTAGTTTAGTATCAGTTTCAATGAATTGGCAATTTAGTTCATTATGGATTGTTAATTGAAGCTGTGACCCTTCAAATATTGTATTTTTTCTACATTCAATTTTTAACGATCCCCAAAAAATAAAAGGGTCTTGTTAATAAATCCTATTAGGATATTTGTTAATTGACAGGTAAAAAATCAGTTTTTTTTTTTTTTTTGGTCTCATAAAAAGGTTTCTAACAATATTTCATAAACTAATACAATTAGCGCATTCGTTAAAATTTTCCCCAAAAAAATTGGGAAGGGAATCATTGGAGATTCAATAAGGCCTGTGAGCAATGTTGAGCTGATGAGCTCTATCGTATTTTGTATTTTTTAAGTAAGCTTGTATTAGGGATAGTTGGGCTGGGTCAAACATGAGCGTCTTTTTCTTTTGAAGAAGAATGGGCAAAAACAGTACAAATGTCAAACTATTACATACAAGCTGCAAGCAGGCCCATCTTTAATAGGGAGCTGCAACAGGCCCAAAGATAACGCAAGCACTCCACTACTGCACTACTTTGCTACTAAATGCTAATACATGAAAGGAAATGCTAATGGGCTTTTCACCTTCTCCCTTCTCCCTTCTCATTTTTTGATAAATTGTCCCATCTATTATTGTGTCATTGGTTTGGAAAACACACCCCCACGCCCTGCCAGTTTCAAACACTAACACAAAGAAAAAGAGAAAACTGTAGCGAATACTGAGGAAGATGACATGTTGTCTTATAAGAAGACAAACCAAAAGATAAGAAAATTCTAAGGACAATACATGTCCTTGTAGTACAATATATGCTAAAATACAAAAGAATAATAATAATAATAATAATAATAATGACTGAATATTCTTTTTTTTTACTATTTACAATACTTCCATGTTTTGGCACTGTCGCTTGTTGATTACAAAAGTCAGTTTAGTTTACATGTTCAAACACTACAACAATATACTAGCACTTGTTAGTTACAAAAGTCAATTTACCACGCACAAATACCCCTTTACATATAAATAAATAAAAATAAAATGTCCTAAAAATAGCAAAGAGGCTTTTTTTAAATACTAAATCAATGAGCTTTGTTTTGGAAAGGAATACTTAATTAACAGCCTTGCAACTAAACAATCTGTATATAAGATCAAAGCTTATAACCTTCAAAAGCTCAGCTCATATAATTCTGTGTCCATGAATTCAAGCATTTCTTTCTATCTATCCACACGACAGATGATTAATAACAGCAGCCAAGGCAAAGTCAATAAATAGTCTTTTTAAAACTATTCCCTTGAACTAATAAGTAATAACACATAAGTTTCTCACAAAATTAGGGTTGTTTAGATGAAGATATCCTCCTCAGCTTCCCGATACCTTAGGCATTCCTACCTCTAAATCAATCATTTTGCTTGTAAATTGTATGCTCATAATAGATACCAGCTCCATGTGACCAGGGACGGAGCCAGGACTTGGAGTTAGGGGGGGCAACTTTGCTGCTAACTGTGTGCGGCGGCTCCGACCCTTGAGTCTATTACTTTACTACTAAGGATTTTTGTTTAAAATTTTTTAAATGGCCAAGTAGTTTGTTCTGGGTAAAATAAATTGATTGGACTTAATTTTTTTAGTTTTATTATATTGGTAATTTTTGTTGTTGAGCTAATTTTTTTGAGTTTGTATATTTTGTTTTAGATTTAATCTATTAATTTTTTATGTCCTTAAAAGGTGAAAAATGCTAAAACTACTAAATTTTTACAAATTGCTAATGTGATGAGTGGTTATTGATATATAAAAAGTAATGCAAGTGTATGAACTAATAAGAATTTGCTACTTCAATAGTTTGTATAAACATTGTAAAAACGTTTTTGGCTATAAGATTACTCTTAAAAAAATTGATGGCATTATTATGGGGGGTAAAGGGTAATTTTATTGAACAAAATTGTTAAAATTAGTACCTATTAATATAATAATTTTTTTTTTTTTTAAATTTAGGGGGGGCAATCCAATAACAGCTCCGCCCATGCATGTGACTATGTCTAAAAACCTTAGAAGTTAGAAGCATTTTCATGGAAGAGATGCTTCTTTTTCTTTTTCCCTTTTGCAATATCATCATTAAACTTAGACCAATATTTTGCAATAACGGGTCCTAGTATGGTGGTAAGAGGACAAAAGTGACATGCGTTTGGTGACCTTGGATTGATTGGAGTGCTTCCTTGAACTTTCAATGCTTGCTTAAAATTGAAGCTATATAAACAAAGTAATTATAAACAAATTTGCGTGTTGAAAATTTTCATGTCTGTAATTATAAACAAAGTGGTCTATCTAAAGATTCTTCAAATTACACTCGTGCAAAAGCCAACTATTTTCTACATCAAATCTCTCTCTTTTAGCAATGTAATGAATATTGTTATGAAAAAATATCCTAATAAAATTCTTTTTAAAAAAAAATTATATGATTTGTCAAGTAAAGGGTTACACACGTTTTTTTTATAAAATATATTTAGAGGATTCTCATCCGTTTATGTTAAATAAAAACAAGATCACCCAAAAGTCTTTCTTTATTTTACATAATTACCTTTATAACATATTCTACATGGCTACATGTCATTTTCATTTTGGATACATCATATTAAAACACGGGAGTGTGACTTGATGGTAGGAATCCTTGTCCTAGTACCCAGAGATGAGCAGTTTGAATGTTAGCTTCAAAAAGGCCCGTGTATTACACGTAGTATTACCTAGTGTTGTCATATGGCATGAGCCACATCGAAGACCCCCTTTTTCATTTAACAAAAAAAAATCTTTTTCTTTCTTAGCAAACCCAATCTACCCATCACATCATATTATAATATTCTTCTTCTTTTTTCCTTGTTTAGAGGAGAGGGAAAGAGTGAATAAAAAAATTGAGGAAAAGGTTTTCATAAGCGACACTGCTTATGTATCTTAGATTTGCACTATAGTATTGTGTATAATTTTATGTAAAATATGTTCTTACTTCTTAGTTGATGCTTGTAAAATCTTCTTTTTCTTCTTCACAGTCCATTCTATTAACCAACTCATTCCACCCATCATACTTTATAAAGATTAAAGAAAAAAGAATGGATCTTTGGTCAAGTTCACTTGAAGACTAAAAAGGTCCAAATTTCATCCAACCATATAAATTTGGCTTTGCCCAAGATTCCCCATGCTTTCGACTCGGGCTCATGGCCTACAATTTCTTCACTTCACAAAATTGGTCCACGGTTTATATCATTGTTATATTGTGTAATTGGCTTATAGCAAGTATCTCTCTCATTGTTGAAATGATAATTTGAATTTTCACTAGTTCTAAAATGGGTTGTCTACGTTAGCATTAGTAGTGATTTTTTTTTATGTTGCAATAAATTCTCAATTTCAATAGTTATATCATCGGTGTGTTGAACATATAGTACTATATGTTCACTAGTGGAGTTGCATATTCTTAGCTTAGTGTTCGGGGGCCTTTTTCGGTTGCTCGGTCACGTGTTATCCACTAGATTAGTGACCTTGCTAGGCCGGGGTTCTTTTTGGAGAGTTGTGTCCTGGAACTCAATATTGGGCCACGTGGTCCAACGGTTACCGGTGTACCTTTTAAGCCTACCAAACTATTAAAGTCAAAGTCTAAAAATCACGATAATGATTGAATAAATATGTAATATGTGCTTGATATAATAAGTTTGATTAGTAGTTGTAATAGTAGTTGAAATAAAGTAGTATTTATTTAGAAGTAAAGTAGTCATGTACTCAATGATGTAAATTTAAAGATAAGGAGGCAAAGTCACTTATCTTTGTATGGTTTGTAGTCCAGCTATGTAGCATCAGTGAACTGATGGGATTCTAACAGAATGCTAGTGGTAGAGGCTAGTTAAGCTTGCCCCTCTTATCATGCATTTAAATGAATTTAAGCCTTAGTTAATAGTTGGAATAAAGTAATATGTATTTAAATGTGAAGTAATCATGTACTCAATAATATAAATTTAAAGATAAGGAAGCAAAGTCACTTATCTTTGTATGGTTTGTAGCCTAGCTATACAGCTTCTGTGAGCTGATAATATCCCAACAGAGTAACCCCAGCAGTAGAGAGGCAGTTTGCCATGATAACTTCAAGATTGAGGGGGGAAAATGGGTGCAACTGGAGGGAGAGAGAGTGTGTCCAGCTGTGTGTAGGGGCTGGTTAAGCTTGCTCCTCTTATCATACACTTAAATGAGTTTTTCCCTTGACAATGCTCTTTTAGTTGTTGTGAAGTTATAAATAGTATTGCCTTCCATGAGAAGGGTTTTTGCATGGAGTATTTATGCCTTCTAAGAGAAGGATTTTATGTAAGATGGATTTGTCTCTTCCATGAGAAGAGCTTTATGTAAGATGGATTTGTCCCTTCTATGATAAGGGCTTTATGTAAGATGGATTTGTTCCTTCCATGAAAAGGGCTTTGATATGAGATCTTGGTACCTTCTAAGAGAAGGACTTTAGCATTAAAAGTTTATGTCTCCCATGAGAAGAGCTTTTGTAAGAGAGATAGATAAGAGTATTGATATGTGTTTATAAGCAGCAAAACAGTAGAACCTCATATTGAGAAAGTATGAGAGTGGAGTTTAGAAGAGTTGTAGTGTGTTATATGTAACGGTGTAGTAAATATGTATGAGATTGTGTAAGAGAAGTGGGGAAAGAGATGTTTTGTGGGATGTAGTATTTGTAACATGTATGATGTATGGAAGTATGAGAGATATGGTAGTTAAAGATAGTAAAAATATGAGATTACAACTGTTGGAGGAGTTGTAGAGATTGCTTTCCAAGAGAAAAGATTTTGTAAGAAAGGAGTATAGAGATGTGTTTAAGTATTTGGAGATAAGAGCAGTAAGATAAGTGTATTTTCTGAATATAGAAAGTGAGAGAATAAGTATAAGAGAGATAATAGGGTTATAGTGTGTTTAGCAAAGTTGCTGGGATTTGTTGCTGGAATTTACTGCTGGGCTTTTTTGCTAGTATGTACTGCTGGGATTTTCTGCTGGAGGATGGATGAAGGCTTATGAAGGCATTTGTGAGCGAAGGGCTGAAGAGTTTAGTTCTTGATTTTGAAACTAAAAACTCAGAACTTCATTCAGAGCTTAGGGAGAGAGAATAGAGAGGTTTGTGAAAGAGTTCTTCTCCCTTGGTCTCCTCCCCCTTGAGGTGTTGATGAGGGGTCCTATTTAAAATTGAGTTTGAGGGGGTATTTTAGCAAATAATATCAGCCAAAATCTGTCCTAACTTGCAATGAATTTTCAGAAAATCCATCTTAAGATTTGGACAAAAATGGTATGTCTAGGTTTAAGATATACTTGCTATTTCTAAGTAAAAGCTGCTGGGGGAAGAGTAGCAAAAAAGAAAGGTATTTTGGCAAGAAAAAGATGGTTAGTTTAGCTAGTTTTGGTTTTAGTCAAATGTGGAAAAAATAGTAATGCTAAGGCTGCTGGGTCAGCTGTCCCAGCTGTCCTGTCAGGAAAAGAGGTCAGCATGGTGATTTCAAAGTGTTGGAGAGGTCACTCAGCATTTACTTTATGGTTTTAGCTGAAAATGGTAAGATCTCTTTTAAGGGTATCTTGCTATCTTTGGCATAGCAGCTGGCAGCTAGGATTTCAGCATTAAATGGCTGCTGATATCATTCCCAGCCAGGTGTCAAGTGCTGAATGCATTGTTGGGGTTCTGCTGGAAATGTTTCCCCTTTTGGGTGTTTATGTTTTTGGTGCAAGGTTCCATTACAACACATTTCTAGCAAGTAATAGAAGGATTGGTTGAAAGGTAATGAAGGTTTAGAGGTTTAGTCAAGGTCTCATTGTGCTGTGACATAATCTTGGTGAGCAAAAAGAGTATTAAATGCTCTATCCTGGCAGCTGGCAGAAAAATATATGGTCTGATTGTGACAGACAGCAGCTGGGTATGAGTGATATCATGAATATTGTGTATATAGTTGGAGATAAAAGATAGTCAATCAGATTAGGCCATATGTTTGAGTTGGATTTTAGCTGAAAGTAGTGATGTAGTTTATGTAGAATAATATAATGAAATTTCCAAATTTGTATAGCAACAGCTAGGGATTGAATGAACAGTTATGTTCCCAGCAGTTTGATGGCTGGGGATATTGAGTGAACAATTATTTTCCCAGCAGTTAGATGGCTGGGGATATTGAATATTTGTCATATGATGAACATTAAGTTTTTAGGAAAAGAGCAATGGGGAATTTATCATCTAAAGTGCTATGTGATAAGGGATGCTTATCATATGTTACCCGCTACACACGGACTCGTCAGAGTTTAGGGAGTTGGAGAAGACATACGAAGCAACATGTTTCTTTTATCAACTTTAAACCGCTGGAGCTTTACTGAACATATCTTTTGGCCCTCTAAACCACGACTCCCAAAGTTTCCCCAAAGAGACTTACGAGCTTGGATCATAAGCCGAAAATGAATGAACAGTTATGCTCCCAGCAGTTAGATGGTTGGGGATATTGAATATTTTTCATATGATGAACATAAAGTTTTTAGGAAAAGAGCAATGGGGAATTTATCATCTAAAGTGCTATGTGATAAGGGATGTTTATCATATGTTACTCGCTACACACGGACTCGTCAGAGTTTAGGGAGTTGGAGAAGACATGCCAAGCAACATGTTTCTCACTACAAGAAAACTGGGCTACTGCGGCGGGCCAAAACCGCCGCTAAAGCCCCAAAAACCGCCGTTATAGGTACATTTCACCTATTGCGGCGGGGGCTATTGCGGCGGTTCTACCCGCCAGGCTTGTCGCGTCGCAGTATCTCTATTGCGGCGGTACAAAAACCCGCCGCTATAGATACGCTTTTTAGCGGCGGTTTTAGTCTATTGCGGCGGGCATAAAACCGCCGCTATACAACGTTCGAATTTGTTTCAAATGACTTTTAGCGGCGGGTCGTGCCCGCCGCTATTGTGTTCACCTATAGCGGCGGTCAAAAAGCGCCGCAATAGGTTCCCATTTTATCTATTAAATGAAACCCTATTGCGGCGCTTTTCGACCGCCGCTATATGTTTGAACCTATAGCGGCGGTCAAAAAGCGCCGCAATAGGGTTTCATTTAATAGATAAAATGGGAACCTATTGCGGCGCTTATAGCCCGCCGCTATAGTTCAAACATATAGCAGCGGTCAAAAGCGCCGCAATAGGTTCCCATTTTATTTATAAAATGGGAACCTATTGCGCGCTTGACCGCCGCTATAGGTTCTTTTTTTTTCTTTTTTTTTCCATTCGAACCTGTTACAAAGAACCTATAATAGTTTTAGCTCTACTAACACAATATCACAAATGTAATTAATTAACAACACCACAAATGTCTCCAAACTAATATAATATTAACATAGAAATATATTATCAAATACATATAACATTGTCTATAACCATAAAGTACATATCCTAGAATAATATATCCAAATAAACATATAACAGAGTACATATCCTAGACTACTCCTAACTTTAAAGTCTTCTATAAAGCAATGAAAAAGCTTTCTTATGATTGCAACTCATCGGTTGGTGATTCGATGCAAAATACGGCTCTCATGTCTATAAAAACCTGCATCACACCATCAAGCTATGCTAAAAATGATATAAATATGAGCTTGCCCTTAGATTGCCACACTTTTACGTAGCTTCCCCGAAGAGAAGTTTATAATTTGATTCCACAAATTTACTCATGCTAAGCTTGGATGAAAAGATGAATCCACAACCTCAACTAAGTTAGGACCTCAAGTTTGTAATGGGATTTTTTATTTTTTTTTACATGAGTAATGAAATCGATAAAAGGGTGCAATCCAAGTCCGGAGGAAGTATATAATAGACACGCCAAGCAAAGAGTGAGAGAGTAACAAGTTAAATCCTAGAATTAACAAAAGCATTAAAATGTTAAATCTTATATATATAGCACTTAAAATTAACATCATCTGTAAACCCTATAAACAAGGGAGATATATTTACAGAGTAGAAAATTGTAACAAAATGAATTTCTCACAATAATTTCCATAATAAAATCCCATTTTTCATTGAGGGAAACACAAGAGATACTAACAATTAGTGACGAGAACTCAACATGCTGATTTTTTTCCCTGATTTTAGCAAGCCACTAGAGAATAACCCCAAATAAATTTTCATAGAACTTAAAAGGCTAGTTTATATTCTGTGTTGGTTAGTTTTTTAAAATTTCATTAAAATGATGGTCTGATTTCATTGCCTCTAATGAATTAGAACTATCATGTGTCACATAAAATTTCACAACATAAAATATTAATTACATGGAACAAACCATATATGCTCAAAAGAAAACCCTCATTATTAGGATGGCTTACTTCAACTCAAAAAAGCCGCAACTATAGCCGTTGAGCAACTGCGAGTATTAGGTCACATCACAAACACGAAAATTTGTCATTATACCATTTCTAGAAGGAAATGACGAAATACAAAGAGTCACATATTTGTTGTTGTAATCTGAAAAGCTTTTCTCATAAATATGATCTCTAGTAGTAGAAGACACCTTTCTACTAAACCTCTTTGATTGGAGCAGAAACATTGCAAAATCAATACACAGATTTAGAATTAAAAGAGAAAATTAGGGAAACCATTTTAACACCAACCTGTCAAGTTAACCAGCCCTTCATCGCCAATCCTACATGAGTCCAAGTTCAAGCTTTCCAAATTTGTATGACCTGCTTGAAGCAAGATCAAAATTTATGTACAAAATATATTGTTCAAAATGTAACACAAACACGTGAAGATATACCAAGACATGTAGTACCTTGTTCAGGAGATCTCACGTATCTTTTAAAAAATATCTACTTATACAGAAACTTGTTAAGTTATAAACTCCATGAACTAGCCATAGAAGCCCTAAGTTCAAAGCAGTCGCACATGTAAATATTTTAGGTAGCAATGACACAATTACTTGTACGGAAAAGTCATATTGCTGAAGCTTAGTTGTTGACAACAAAATTAATACATCTATATAATAAATACAAAATGAAAGCATTTGACTTTTTGGGTGACCCTTTCATATGTTGCCACATAAGCGTTTGAAAGTCCACACTTTTCCACATCAACATTATAAATATAGTTTGTTTTGTGTCACATTAGGTAGAACCTATTAGAACTCATTGGTTATAGAATAATCAACCCAACACTATTAAATTCCGTTTGGTCTGCTTTAATTTAATTATAATTTAACTAAATGCATACTTTCAACCTATCAAAAAAGAAAAATGCATATTTCCTACAAATTAACTGATTTGGCTTTTTTTATTATTGGATAGATATTTAAGTATGCATTACTTACAAATCTACTAAAGACTGGGTCCACATTGCATCCTTAACAAATTTACCAAACATTTCACGCATCTTCCTTGTTTTAGAGACCAAATCTAAACATTTTAATCAGAATTCAAAATCTCTCTCAAAAAAATCAGAATTCAAAATATTGGAGAAATCAAACTTAAGCTACTAATAAATTTCAAGAACATAAGTAATTACCCACCAAATAATCAATCAAAGGTATGATTTTTACCCAAACAATAATCAAAAACCCAGAGCAAATTAGAGAGCATGAATTAAAAACTAATTTAATTAAACTTCGCTTAGCCCACACCTCATGGCACTCGAGATTGCACGAGTCTGTTCTCTACTCCTTCAAGAAAAGAATATAAAATCAATAATAATCAGATAAAAAGAGTAAAAAAAAAAATTATATCATGCAGAAAAATAAGAGAAAGTACAAAACTTCACCTTAATGAGAATCAACAGCAACCCCACTTTAGACATGGGTCTATCGCATAATTAACGAGTTGATATTGGAATTGGAAATCTGATCAAAGTCAAGGAATCCAATTTCCAATACTTCAAAGTACTCAGTTTCGTTGTCAATCTCATTATAGATTTATACTAGACTAGTCCACTTACTCTTGATTCTTAATATATATATATATATATTAATAATAAATAAATAGTCCACTTATTCTTCCATCTCCATGGAAAGCAAACCGTTGGCCCAACAAGTTTGACCCTTTGGTTAATGATGAGAAAATGGAATGTGAATCCAAAACACCAATCCACCACATAGAGAATTATTATGGAGAATTATTATGTACAGAGACCACGTTCCCAAATCGGTCTCTATCTTTTTTTTTTTTTTTTTACCATAAACAAAATCAACAATTACGCAGTTTATTTAGAGATTTCGTTGCCAATACATCCCCAAACCCACAGGGTAAAAAATTGTCAACCACATCAATGAACTTGGTTAGTTTTCGACAGTAGTATAAATCATTGAGGCCTTCTCACCAAAGATTACCATGAAAGCCACATCACAGACAACTATTCCAAAGAGTAAAAATTATAACAAAAAAAAAATGGTTAGAAAACTTGACTCACTACAACAGTCAGAGACCCACCTTCTCTAAATCATATGGATTTTTTAAATTTTCCAATAATTAATTCCATCTCTTCCCATGCCCTTTCTTTACCTATTTTTTAATCCTAGTCTCAAGAAACCAGGGTGTTGTACTAAAAAACCAATAAATCCCATAGCTTTTGGAGCGGATCAGATTAAAAAAATCATAAATTCCACCATTTTAAAACACCCACCACTGATTTCAATCCATAAACCCAAAACCAACAAATAAAATATACAACAAACTTAAATCAAATACTCTTATAGACTTATACATGCTATCAAGTTAAAGCTTTCGCCACTAACCATTCCAAACTATTCATGATTATAAACCCAAATAAATAGAAAATTAAAGGGTCACATACATGATTATAATAAACCCAAACAAATAGAAAATCAAAAGGTCAGTATAAGATATTAAACAACCAAAACCCTAATCTAAAATTTCAAGCGCAAATATTAATTTAGCAAATCCCTAAACCTCGCCCTCTAGTTTCTCTCGCAAACAAACATATTACGAGAAAAGAGAAACAAAGATCAAACCCGAGTGGTTTTCTTTACCGGTCTCACCGACGAGGATGAGAGTCTAGTTAGCCTTGAGAACTTGCAAGAACTCTTCTTTCTGGTGCCAAACAGGCAAGCCTCTCTGCTTCTCCAAAATCTCATAGTACCTCTGCGAGTAGGGCCTCTGCCAATAATACCACCACTGCTGCTCATCGACGCCGTCGAGGACGAGAAGCCGCCGCCGACGTTGATTTTGGTTCCAAATAGTCAATAAAAAAAAAAAATAGTTGCATTCATAATATGTTTTCCTACTTTTTTCCAGCAACTAAACTGATCTTATTAAAAAAATTAGAGAGGCAAAGATTGCTGATTTTTTTTCTTTTATGAGGAAAAGCGGCTAAAACTAAGAGGCAAAGAGGCTAGGGAGAAAAGAAAAGACATATTTATATGATGCTCTCTAGGGTTTTAAAATCTGAAATAAGAGTTTTAAGATTTTAAAAAAATTATAAGTAATCTCAATCTCGAACTCGAGACCATTTGGGCAAAACGCGGGCTGCACACCACTAAGCTAGTGTTGCGAGTATACACTAAAGTTACATAAATAAATATATAATAAATATATTTCATTATATTATAATAAATTATATATATTTTATTACAATTTAAATAAATATAATTTAAAATGTATAATTATTATTATTATATAAATTATTATAATAAATATATATATATTATTGTAATTATAATTAATATATATTATAATAATTTATATAAATTATATTTTTTAATTTATATAAAATATAATAATAAATATATAAATTATAATAAATTATTATAGTAAATACATTACCATTTTTGACTCGCAATTACCATTTTGTCATACATTTTTTAATTGTACATGAATCAAACACATCTATATATCTAAGTGAGTTAACGAGTGCAAAATATTAAAAATCTAATATTAATGAGTTATGAAATAAAATTTAAAAACAAAAAACAATCAGATATACTCAATAAAAATCACCATACAACTTTCTAAAAAAAATACCACACAACAAAAATTATCACATGTTCTATCTTATTGAAAATTAAAAAAAAAATGATCATAGCTATTATATATTAAATGATCATAGCCGTTACACATGTCCATCACATGCCATACTTATATTTGAAATCTAACCGTTGGATTTGAAGAGTGTAATGAAAGGTTAATTCTGGTAAAGATTGGTCACAATCAAATTGTTGGATTTAGAGAAAGGCGCGGTCAATAACTTATTATTGAATGTTACACCAACCAATAACTTATTATTAAATTCATATTTTGAAAATCCAACCGTTGGATTACATTTTCTATATGTTCTTAACATACATGCCAATTTTCATGCCAATCGGATGTAATTTACCATTTGATCTTAAAACTCATCTTTTATGCGTTACTTTAAACTACAAAAACTTGAATTTAAACAATTGATTGATGACATGGCTATTAATATTTGATCACCTTGAAATTTTTTAAGCATGAAAAATATATGAAGATAATGTAATCTAACGGTAGATTTGTCAAAATTCATATTGAATTAAGAAATATAGGGTTGGGTTCAAGTTACACTTGATGTAACTCTAAAAAATGTTACACCAACCAATAACTAATAGTTGAATTCATATTTTGAAACTCCAACCGTTGGATCACATTTTCTATATGTTCTTAACATACATGCCAATTTTCATGCCTAGCAGATGTAATTTACCATTTGATTTTTAAAATCATCTTTTATACGTTATTTTAAACTACAAAAACTTGAATTTAAACAATTGATTGATGACATGGCTATTAATCTTTAATCACCTTGAAATTTTTCAGGCATAAAAAATATATGAAGATAATGTAATCTAACGGTAGATTTGTCAAAATTCACATCGAATTAAGAAATATAGGGTTGGGTTCAAGTTACATTTGATGTAACTCTAAAAAATGTTACACCAACCAATAACTTATAGTTGAATTCATATTTTGAAACTCCAACCGTTGGATCACATTTTCTATATGTTCTTAACATGCATGCCAATTTTCATGCCAATCGGATGTAATTTACCATTTGATCTTTAAACTCATCTTTTATGCGTTCGTTTAAATTACAAAAACTTGAATTTAAACAATTGATTGATGACATGGCTACTAATCTTTGATCACCTTGAAATTTTTTAGGCATGAAAAATATATGAAGATGATGTAATCTAACGGTATATTTGTCAAAATTCACATCGAATTAAGAAATATAGGGTTGGGTTCAAGTTACACTTGATGTAACTCTAAAAAATGTTACACCAAGAAATAACTTATAGTTGAATTCATATTTTGAAAATCCAACCGTTAGATCACATTTTCTATATGTTCTTAACATATATGCCAATTTTCATGCCTAACGGATGTAATTTACCATTTGATTTTTAAAATCATCTTTTATACGTTATTTTAAACTACAAAAACTTGAATTTAAACAATTGATTGATGACATGGCTATTAATCTTTGATCACCTTGAAATTTTTTAAGCCTGAAAAATATATGAAGATAATGTAATCTAACGGTAGATTTGTCAAAATTCACATTGAATTAAGAAATATAGGGTTTGGGTTCAAGTTACACTTGACGTAACTCTATAAAATGTTATACCAACCAATAACTTATTGTTGAATTCATATTTTAAAAATCTATCCGTTGGATCACATTTTCTATATGTTCTTAACATGCATGCCAATTTTCATGCCAATCGGATGTAATTTACCATTTGATATTGAAACTCATCTTTTATGCGTTATTGTAAACCACAAAAACTTAATTTTATACAAAAACCTTACCTATAGCGGCGGTCACAAAAAACGCCGCAATAGATCTCATCTACAGCGGCGGGCCAAAATCGCGCCGCAATAGGTGACATATAGCGGCAGTTTTTGCACCCGCCGCAATAGACCTGCTGCAATTTCAGGGTCTATTGCGGCGGGTCAATGACCCGCCGCTATATCTAAGCTAAAGGCCGCTAAAAGAGGTCTATTGCGGCGGGTCACTGGCCTGCCGCAATAGTACGCCGCAATATACTAGGTCTATTGCGGCGGGCCATTGGCCCGCCGCAATAGATCTCATGTACTGCGGCGGGCCAAAAAAGCGCCGCAATAGGCGACCTATACCGGCAGTTTTCGCACCCGCCGCAATAGGCCCGCCGCAATAGGCCAGTTTTTTTGTAGTGTCTTTTATTAACTTTAAACCGCTGGAACTTTACTGAACATATCTCTTGACCCTCCAAACCTCGACTCTCAAAATTTCCCCAAAGAGACTTATGAGCTTGGATCATAAGCCGAAAATGAGATGACGTACCTCAGGTTTTGTTGTCATTTGTGTGAATATGGGCTCTTGTTGAAGAAGCCAATTGCCATGAGTGTAAGAGAGGTAATATGGGTCGTGAGTTTTGATTCATTATTTAAACCCGATTCATATGTTGATGTTGATGATGTTATGAGTTATGATCCCAATTGATGAAATGGAAATGTGGACCATGAACTCGCCTCTTGAAGTAAGAATCTTGTGGGCCATGTGAGCCCAATCTATGAGATATAAGCTTATTTTGGGCTTCATAGAGATTTACCCAAAAAATCAATAATGCGTTGATATGACATGAGTTGCCAATGAAGTGATGCCATGTGGGCCAAAAAAAGAGTCCTCAACACTTAGTTTCAAATCATCAAGAGGAATGTAAATATTTTTAGAATTAATTGTAATTGTATGCTAGTAAATAATTTTATTTGCAACAAAAAAAACACACACACACACAAAGTATGAAAATTTACTATTGAAAATGGAACTTTGTTGTTATCAGCATAATGTAGTTTGACATCTAGACTTCAAATAATTGTTAAATATTTTTGAAGTATGCCAATGACTACGTATGGACTAGAAAATCAATAACCTGTCAATTTGTTTATAGCGTGGTTGTATTTGTAATTGTACTAACCCTTTCAATTGCTATTATGCGAGAATTATGACCCAAGGGGACCGCTTAAATTCTCCTCTTTAATGGGTGAAAAAGGAATAACCAAATAGTGAATCTTAAGATGGAGATTCAATTGTTGAAATTGTTTTCGCCCTTAATTAATGACCAGAAAATTAAGAAAATCTTAAACCTTATTAATAAATGGTCCAAAATTACATGGAATATCACAAGGTTAGAATATTACATTTTTTTTTTTTTTTTGATAGGGAGAATATTACATTGTTTTGGTTTTAGATACAATCTAATGAAAGAAAAATACATTGCGCCATGGAGTTTGACATTGAGCTACATTTGTTTTGGTAGGGATTGGGGCTCTTCATCGTTGGGATCAAGGACTCTAAAGATTTGGTCAGTACAAAATAAGGTGTCTACTTAACTTATTTCTCATTATTTTCTGTAACTTACCCACATTTTTATGCGAAGAAAACATATATATCTATCATTGATGAAAATAAAATCGAATTTTTTATTTTATTTTATGTGATTCAAGATTGAAGGTAATTGAGGAATTGTGATAAGTAAAAATTTTATTTTAAAATTTTAATTAATAATAAGTTGACAATTTAAATGAGAAGATATGGGAGTTTTATGTGGTTAATGAAGAGTTAGTATTTAGGTCAAATTTGGAATCACACATTGATAAGGAGAGAGAGAGAGAGAGAGAGAGTCCTTGTTAATTTTTAATTGTAAGGAGTTATTTTTTTTGAGGGGGGGGGGGGGGAATTGTAAAGAGTTATTGGGCTTATATGATGCATGAGAAAATGGAGTTATTTTAGGGTTTTTGTCGATAAGTGGCATATGCCACTCCTATCATCCTATGTAGGCATACATTGGCATGAAAGTAGAGAATGTCGATTTGGACAAGAACTTGAGAAATGAGTCTAAAATTGGCTTGCCCTTAGGAAATATGCTATGTGGTTTGACTTTTAGTTATATTAGTAAGTTACCTGTGCGATGTACGGATAATGTTGCAATGTTGTATGTATGACAGTTTTGGAGAATGTTGTATATATATTATAAAGAAAAAGTAAACTAATTTAATAATTAGAGCAAAGAAACATATACATTTTGAGATATTAAAATTTAAATTGGTAGCAATGTATCACAAAAATCAACCTACTCAAACTATATAATGAGTCAATGGCAAGGTTTTCTTTATCACAACAATGAGCTAAAGATTAAAAATAGAGAGACAAACCACATATGAAAAAAAAAAAAAAGCTACAGTGTACCAACAAAAACAAGTATTAATATTTTCTCCATTATTCCTCCATAAGCATATTTTGTTTTAGAATTATTATTTTTTGCTTTTAGTTTTAATACTAAAATGGTGTGTATACTATAAGTCATGACGAAAAGACAATGTATGGTGTAAGCCCAAATAATTAATGAGAGATTAATAAGATAACAATAAAAATAAGTTAATGTGATATATATATATATATATATATATATATATATATATATATATATATATATGTATATATTGATTGATTTGTTTTGGTAGGGATCGGGGCTCTTTATTATTGGGATCAAGGACTTCAGATATTTGGTTGGTACAAAACAAGATTCCGATGCTTGCTCACTTCCAAGTGCAGGAAATCGTAACATATTATCAAGGCTTGCCCTAGACATTTTAGGGCCTCAAGCGAGAAGCAAAACGGGACCTTTTCCAACTTCACTTAAAATCCTTACAAAATAGGGAACTCTCCTACTAATTCATGTCTTCAAAACCTATCCAATTTTTTTTAACAGAAAATTATGACACTATACTAAAAAAAAAAAAAAACCTTCATCACATGTGCAAAGTGCGTGCGATGAGGCTAGTTTATATATATTAGAGTAATTAATATTACTTTTTACTATAATAGATAAATTATATAGATTAATTAATATAATGTTTTAATTATATAAAAAAATAGTGTTTTAAAATATTCAAAATAAGTGGTCAGATTTTTTTTTTAAAAGAACAAATTTGGTAAATAAAACTACCTTTTTTTTTTTTTTTTTTTTTGAGAATGAATAAAACTACCTTCCTAGAACCTTCATTTCAAATCTTCCATTCCCAAGCTCTCACCCATGTGGCCACCTCTACTCCTCAACTTTCTCATTGCATTTATTCTCTCGTATATTTATTTATTACTTCTTTACAGTTTAGTAAGTTTACGATGCTTCTTTCTTCTTAGTTCTTCAGACTCTCAACTTTGTCTTTGTCTTCTTTCTTCTCAATTCTTCTTTCTTTAGAGGTTAAGGGTGATATTTTTGGGATAATTGATTTTGTTTAGACCAAAGAAATTTTTTAAGGTACCAATATTTACAAGGATGTTCTAGATTTTTTGTTCTTTAGTCACAAAGATGTATAAAATTTTTTGGAGTTTTATCTGAAACTATTTTTATTTTTATTTTTTATTTCTACTACTTCTTTTTCAAAATTTTAGGGGCCCCTTCCACCTGGGGCCCTTAGGCAATGGCCTAATTGACCTAGTGGAAGGGCTAGCCCTGCATATTATTCTAGGAATATAGAGGTTAAACCACATAAATCAGGGTAGATTAAAAAAAATGAAATCAAATAGAAATTGTAGTGAAGAAGAAAAATAGCGTTGCTTGGTAATTGTTATCAATAAAAAAATAATGATTGGTTTAAATAAAAAATATAAACACCAAGGTTTTAGAATGTTTCCCTACATCAATATGAAATTCTTTTATCATCCAAATTAAAATTACGTTCTAAAAAAATATTTGTATATTTGATTGTTTTAAAAAACGAAAAACATATGATTTAGTCAAACTGAGACAATTCAAGAATGCATAACAACGTAGCTAGAATAGTTTTCCAAAAAAAAAAAAAAACTCATTCACTTTAAAACGTGAAATTTAATTGAAACTATGAGAAATTCATCTAAACAATAAGAAAAACACAATTGAACTTATTGAAAGCATGAAAGAATTCATATATCAACAGAAATATCATAGGTTGAACAATCAATTATGTTATCATTTTGAAGATCAAGAAGAATCACAATGAATTACCATACCGTTATAGAGTAAATATAACCCATAGCCCTAGCTAGGGCCTTAAGTTGTCACGAGAGAAGAAGAAAATGAAATTTATATTTCTGTAAAAATTGATTCCCTCTCAACCCTGTTGAATCCCCAATTTAAAAGAAAACAAGAAAAATAAAACTCTTGACTTAGTAATTTTCTTTTTCATCTAGAAAATAAGAAAAATAAAATTGAATTTATTGAAAGCATGGAAAAACTCATGCATCAACAGAAATATCATGGATTGAACAATCAAATATGTTATCATTTTGAAGCTCAGGAATTATCATAACGAATTACCATACCGTTACAGAGGAAACATAACCCATAGCCCTAGTTAGGACCTTAAGTTGTTATGAGAGAAGAAGAAAATGAAAATTATGTTTCTATAAAAATTGATTTCCTCTCAACCTTGTTGAATCCCCAATTTAAAAGAAAACAAGAAATATAAAATTCTTGACTCAACAATTTCCACCTAGAAATTTAGTAGCAAATTGTGGTTTAATTTTGGCCATCTAAACTTGCAAATTTGGAAATACTCAAAACAAGATAATTATAGTGCTTGAAGTTACCGTTCTAGAACATCCATCCTTGTGTGATTACCATTTTCGAGGAGAGAGTTGCACCCAAAATACTGACTAGTGCTTAGACTTGACTTTCCCAAATTTCAGAATTGCCTTTGATTGTTTCCTTAATCTGAACATTCCAAACATGGCCTACCCCCAACAAGCAGTACACACCCTAGGCAATCAACTGCACTTCCTTAGACATTTAAGCATGACACTAATGGTTATTTGGACACAATTTCCCAGGCAGCAAATTCATTATCCCTTACTCATGCTATCTACTCTTGTAAGTTCATTTTTCATATGATTTCTTAAAAAGAGAAGAATACACGCAATAAATGACATTTTATTCAAGAAATTATGTAATAGGGACTAGTGCAAATCTTAGTTTAATTATACAAATTAAACATAGTAAAAAGGATACAATGACTAATAGATATATAATAACTACACATTTTTAAGTTGTTATCAATTTATATAACTTATTTCCCGTTATTTTTTGTGACTTACCCTTGTTTTGATGAAAAGAAAACATACATATTTATTAGCGATGAAAAGAAAATATGATTTTTTTAGCCATTTGTTTTATTTTATTTTATGTGATGCAATTGAATATTGTTGAAGTATTTTAATATTAAAATGTTATTTTTAATAAATTAATTAATAATAAGTTAACAAATTAAATGAGAAGATATGAGAGTTTTATATGGTGAATAAGGATTTAGTATTTTAATCAAAATTGGAATCCCACACACATCGGAGAGTATTCATTCGAATCCTTCTTCTAATCTTGAACTTCTAATGGAATCAAGTTCTAAAAGTTGTTTTAAATACTTCAAAAAGCTTTGAATCATTAAAAGTTTAAGAATTCGAGTCTCTAAAACCTCAAAGAACCCCAAAAGCCTTCGAGTACAAAGAACTTTCAAAGAACACTAAGAACTCAAAGAAAGAAGAATCTTTAATAAGCATACAACTAGTGATTTGTCATACTTTTGTTGTAAAGACTATTTGATCTGTCAATCTGATCAAACAAAGAAGATTTTATGTTAGAATCAAGGCATGTTTGCACTACTCGTGGATTGAAGAATTTTTTTAAAGACATTAAAACAAATTATCAACGTTTTGTAAAATAATTAAACATAGAGAATTGTACCCGTTCATTAATACAAATTCATATTTATTTATCAATTTTAATTATTTATTTTTCAAACATTAAGGTTTTGTGTTTACAAAGACAAAAAAGTAAATTTAAATGAATAAGCTAGCTAAAATATAAAATTGACCAATAGAATCTAAAAACTTTAAATTTAATATTTAAATAAGTTTAGAGACAATTTTTACCATATGTTTTTTTTCTTCCTTGTTGAGACAGTGAAAAGTAAAATGATTTCAACAATAAATTCATGCGAAAGCGATATATATATATATATATATATATATATGTGGTATCATTTGCCGCTTATGATCTCAAGAATTTGGTGAAATGGGTTGTTGTGTCCCTGCCAAAAGTTGTTATGAAACTCGTGGTATAATGTTGACTTTTATAGTAATATTATTATTTTTGGTCATAAATAGAATACCTGCTATGCTGATATGATTCCTTCCCGCTAATATATCTCACAAGACAAAACGACGTCGCGGTTGATAGACCGCTTAAAGCTAGCGAGTTTGACTAGCGGCGATCTGGGAAGTAATGTGGGAATGAAGCCCAAAAAAAATAAACAAAAATAACAAAACCAGGCCCAACCAGCCAGAAGTGAGCGAGTCAGAGTCAGACTCACAACGGTCTCTTCCACGAACTCGCTCGGCTCGACTCACTGAGTCGTCTTCTCTGTCTATCTCTCTCTTTCACACACACACACTAACACTAACACTAACACAAACCAAAACCCTTTTCCACTCTCTTTCTCTCTCAATCTCTCTGCGCACACACACACACGTCTCCTTTCTCTCTCTCTCTCTCTCTCTATTACCCCCTTCTGAGCCCTTTTTCGTCATTTTGCTCAGCCTCGCGATCATACGGCCCACCTCCCTCCACGTCACCTTCGTCTTCTTCATCCTCTGCCACTGCGACCCTCCTTTCTCTCTCCCTCTCTATTTATAACCGCCTCGTCCTCTTAGGGTTTCACAGACTCACCCAAATTCTCTCTCGCTCTCTCTCTCTCTCAAAAAATTTCTCGTTGCGACCTCGACACCTTCGATGCCGTTAATTTCGCCGTAGAAGAAGCTCTTCGAATCGCGAATGAGGTACTTTTCGATCCAATCCAATTCTTCTTAGTTTTTTTTTTTTTTTTTTTAATGATTCGAATTTCATTCTTTGTAATTAGTCACGAATTATAGGACGAATTGGCTTTAATTTTAAGGTTTTTGATATTGTTGTTGTTAGGGTTTTGAAATTGGCTCTGTGTTGGATTAAGATTGGGGATTTTTGGAAATTGCGTTAATTTGGAGCTGTAGTTGCTTCTGGTTTTAGTTTGGGGGAGGGGGGCGTTGGGATTTTTGTACGTGTGTGTGTGTGGTTGTTAATGTTTCATGGCGATTGAGAAGAATAACTTTAAGGGATCGAGGTTTGATCCCGAGTTTTCGCCTGGTAGTAGGGAGAGTATGTCCAGTGATGAGGACGAGCATCAGCGCCGTAGCTCAGCTGTGGAATCAGATGATGATGATGATGAATTTGATGATGCTGATTCTGGGGCAGGGTCTGATGACTGTGATTTGTTGGAATTGGGAGAAACCGGGGCAGAGTTTTGCCGTGTTGGGAATCAGAATTGTAATATTCCATTGGAGCTGTATGATCTTCCGGGTTTGGAGGATATATTGTCAATGGATGTATGGAATGAGTGCTTGACTGAGGAAGAGAGGTTAAGCCTAACAAATTTTTTGCCTGACATGGACCAGGAGACGTATATGATTACGCTAAAAGAGCTTTTCACGGGTTCCAGTTTGCATTTTGGGAGCCCCATTAAGAAGTTGTTTGATATGTTGAAGGGAGGGTTGTGTGAGCCAAGGGTAGCTCTTTACCGGGAAGGTTGGAATTTCATTCAGAAGCGGCAACACTACCATCATTTGAGGAAGTACCAGAACAATATGGTTGTTAATCTTTGCCAGATAAGGGATGCTTGGTTTAATTGTAGAGGATACAGTATCGATGAGAGGCTTCGTGTTTTGAATATTATGAAAAGCCAAAAAAGTTTGATGTCTGAGAAGATGGAATATGTGCAGTCTGACTCGTCGGAAAGAGAGTCAGGTGAACATTTGTGGAGCAGAAAGAGCAAGGACAGGTCCCAGAGAATGGGTAACCAATCTGCATATGGAGTGGGCTCAAATTTGGACATTCCTTCTCGAGGACGGTTGATGGGTTTGGATCCAGAAAATTATGGAAAGCAGAATCCTAAAGGTATACTGAAGCTTGCTGGGTCGAAGCTGCCTTTGGCAAAGGATTTAGTTGGCCACCATCCTTCTGTTTACCCTGGTTTGGATATGAATTCTGGGCCGTATGGTTCAGCAGCAGCTCTTCCTCGTCAGAATAAGGCTGCAGGACTCAAGACAAGGGATCATATGAAAGGTCTTGATGACATTGATGTTTACCCTGGTTTGGATATGAATTCTGGGCCATATAGTTCAGCAGCAGCTCTTCCTCGTCAGAATAAGGCTGCAGGACTCAAGGCAAGGGATCAGATGAAAGGTCTTGATGATGTTGAAGAAATCACATATGGAATGAGCGTCCAACGGGATCGAAGTGTCTCACGTGGTAGTGGGATGGAGAAATCTGGAATTTTGAAAGTGGGAAAAAAGCATGGCCTTTCAAGAGGTGATGATTTAGCCACTGACAATTTTATGGGTCTGCCTATTTCTTCAAAGGGTGATTTACCAGGCTATGGTAGGAACAGGAATTCAAGTAAGGTGTTCACAAAGCCTCCTAATATGAAGACTTCCTATGACACTGTCAAAAAGTCTAAGTATCCTGAAAATGTTCAGCAATTTGCAGTTGGGGATCAGATGAAGTTGTTGAAAGGCCGCGAGCTGCAGCTGGGATCGAAAGGTAATAGAGCTGACTCATCAGATCGTGGTGAACCTCATTGGCATAAGAGGACTCATGGGGAAGGTTTTTCTGTGGATTCATTGCATAAACTTGATGATTGGGATATCAGGGGTAAGAAACGGAAGCCAGGGAGGGAGTCCCCTGATCTGAATTACAAATCCTATAGGGCTTCCTCACCACAGATGAATGACAGATTTTTTCTGACTGAATTGAGAGCAAAATCATTAAAAGAGAAGATGAAAGGTAATTTTGTACAGAATGGAGTTCCAGACTTGGCAGGGGTGAAAAGCAATAGAATGTTTATTAAAAGTGAAGACACAGAATCAGACTCATCAGAATTTGATGATGATGAGGATAGCAATCCTTTGTTGAGGAGCAAGTCAGCTTTCCCTGGTGGTGGTATGGAAGGTTCTCAATCTAAGTTATTGCAGTCTAGTCTAGATGCTAAAAAGGCCAAGTTTGTTAAGAAGGATATGAAAGTGAATGCTCGGGATCTTGAAGGAATTGCACATCCCCTGAAAAAGATGGGTGGTTTTGGTGATCATGGGCATGTGCCAGGAGTAGATAACCACACTTTAAAGAAGAAGGGTAAAATGCGAGATAGCAGTCCCTTGCATGATTCCACTGGTAGAGTATTGGGAGACAGCTATGCTTTACGCTTGGGTAAGTTTAATGATGATGGTGATAGGAAACAAATACACAAATTGGGCAAGAATGGCAAGTTGCATGGGGAACCTGGTGAAAGGTTACATGTGTCCTCATTGAAGACCTACCCTTCTGAGAAAAAGCAGAAAGGGGATGTAGGCCGTGACTATTCTGCGCCTCAGTCAATTTATTTGCGTAACAATGTTGCTGACGAGGAGGATGATGCACTTGAAAGAAGATTATTGGTGGATGGTTATGGGCAGGGTAGGTTTGGGAAGAAAGGACAGAGTAAAGAAGGTCATGTCAGTAATCGTAATGGAAGATCTGAGGCTCCATTAATAGTTTGCAATGCAGTGACAAAAAAGAGGAAAGGAAAGGTGGATGTGACAGACGTGGATGGCAGAGATGAAGATGATGATCTGCAGTTTGACATTATGCAGCAAATTGATGATTCCATTCCTTTGAAGAAAAAGGCAAAAAAGAAACTGGACCAAGGTTCTGTTAGTTCAGACATGGAAAACTCTGAGCCACCTGTTACAGAAATGGGAGCAGTAGAGATGGAGCTGGAAACCAAACCACAGAAAAAACAATTCACACCGATTACACCTACAGTTCATACTGGCTTCTCATTTTCTATTATACACCTTCTCTCTGCAGTTCGCTTGGCAATGATTACTCCACTTCCAGAAGATTTGGAGGTTGGCAAACCTAGGGAGGAGCAGGATAAAAAGCATGAGGACAGTGTTAATGGGGTTCCTTCTCAGGAGAAGGTGGATGTCAATGTCTCAGAACCTGCTGGGCAAGGGAATGTGCCTTCTCTTACTGTTCAGGAGATTGTTGACCGCATCAGGTCAAACCCTGGAGATCCTTGTATACTTGAGACGCAAGAGCCACTTCAGGATTTGGTGAGAGGAATTCTAAAGATATTTTCATCCAAAACAGCACCTTTAGGAGCAAAAGGTTGGAAGGCGCTTGCAATCTATGAAAAATCTACAAAGAGTTGGTCCTGGATTGGCCCAGTTTCTCAGGGTTCATCAGATCATGAGACCATTGAGGAGTTGACATCTCCTGAAGCTTGGGGTCTTCCTCACAGAATGCTTGTCAAGTTGGTTGATTCTTTTGCTAACTGGCTGAAAAGTGGTCAGGAGACCCTTCAACAAATAGGAAGTCTCCCTGCACCACCTCTGGCATTGATGCAGTTCAACCTGGATGAGAAAGAAAGGTTCAGGGACCTCAGAGCTCAAAAGAGTCTTAACACCATTAGCGCAAGCTCTGAAGAAGTGCGAACTTATTTCCGTAAGGAGGAAGTTCTAAGGTATTCAATTCCTGACAGGGCCTTTTCTTACACGGCAGCTGATGGAAAAAAATCTATTGTAGCTCCTTTGAGGAGGTGCGGTGGTAAGCCTACATCAAAAGCTCGAGACCATTTTATGCTGAAACGTGATCGACCACCACATGTTACAATTCTTTGTCTTGTGAGAGATGCAGCTGCCAGATTGCCCGGAAGTATTGGCACTCGAGCAGATGTTTGCACATTAATAAGAGATTCTCAATATATTGTTGAAGATGTGTCTGATTCACAAGTTAATCAAGTTGTTAGTGGAGCCTTGGACCGTTTGCACTATGAGCGTGATCCTTGTGTGCAATTTGATGGGGAAAGGAAATTATGGGTTTATTTACATAGGGAAAGAGAAGAAGAAGATTTTGAAGATGACGGTACTTCATCTACGAAGAAATGGAAGAGGCAAAAAAAAGATGCTGCTGAGCAATCAGACCAAGGGGCAGTTACCGTGGCTTATCATGGGGCTGGGGAACCTGGATATGATTTGTGCTCTGATCTTAACGTAGAGCCATCTTGTATTGATAATGATAAGGAAACAGAACTTGTACATGATGATGTCAGACAAAATGTGGAGGACAATGTTGATATAAATCATGGTTCTGAGCACAGTGACACACATCAGGCTCCTCCAATGGTTTGGGAGACTATTGACTTAAATCCTATGCAAGAAAACAAATTGCTCTGTCAAGAAAATTCCACAAATGAAGATTTTGATGATGAAACATTTGGGAGAGAACGGCCAGTTGGACTTGTAACTGCAAGTATAGTGTGAGGAATTCTTCAGGTAGTTTTTATATCACAATTTGTCTCTGGAATGCTTTTGCACTCTTGTATTTGTCCATGCCTCGAAGCCATGTGATTTTTTTTGTATATTCCAAATTGAATGATTTGTTTACATGATGTTTTCATTTTTCTTGAAGCCTGTCATTATCTTTTTAGTCTGTCATATGGTTCTGTGTGGAATAAAATTGTTGCATAATAATGAGGTCATAGGACTCTTTATGAGATTCTGGGTTCTTCAAAGCATTATATTTAATTATCATCACTGGTGCACCATAGGTAATGAATGCTTCCACTTCCACATTGACAATTCAGATAGCTTTGGGTTTCAAAATTAAATCAGTATTTTTTTTTCCCCTTTTGGGGTTAGTTAATCTCAGTTTATTGCACAATGGAAAAGTACCTTGGGTCCAAACCAATCCCCACCATGCTCCTCACCTTCTCTACCCTATAACGTGGTGCCTCCTTAATGCTAATGAGCCCTAGCTCAAATTCTGAAAAGTATGATGACTTCTGCTAATTTGGTCAAAATGACATTGTCGTCTTTAGCCTAGCAAAATTAGTCATTGTCCTCTTTGGCCTAGCAATATTAGTCATTATCCTCTTTGGCCTAGCAAAATTCGTTGTTAGCTTGGTTTAGTTGGAATGCTAAGATAATATTAAGCTTATGGGGAGATTTGAATCCAGCTGAGGCATCACCTCCTTCAGAATATACCACTAGAATATTAGCATCTCCAAATGACACTGACATCCTTTCAGATTTATATGCACTCATTTCCTCTTTTCTGATGTTTTATGTGGAAAATAAGTATATGGATTTATCAATTTAAGGTGTAAGGACCACTGTAGGGGCAAAATAGGTAGAAAAAGGAAGATACAGTTGCATGTGTTTAATGAGAGCAATAAGTGCTACCTAAGTTGCAAAACCTAGCTATACTTATAGGTTAGTTTTAAACCAAAGATCTTGAAAGATTTCAAAATCATTTCTGGAATTACAAGGGAGGATAAGCACGGAAACCTAAGGGTATGTTTGGTTGGAGTGAAAAGTGGGTGATAGGAAAATAAAGAAGAGAAAAGTGAGGAGAAAATGGTTGAAGTGGTTGTTTGGTTGGGAGGGGAGAGGGGAGAGAAAACTGGTGGGGTCTGGGTGTTTACTCCCGGGCCCACCAAAAATCAATCTTCCCAAATTGGGGAGATTATAGGAGAGAAAACAAGGAGCTTGCTCCTTGTTGCTTTTGGACAAATATACCCCAGCATACATTTTGGACGTCTGGGCTTTTGGCTTCTTTTTTTTTTTTGGCATTTTTCTAGACGTTGTCTTCTTCTTCTTTCTTTTGTCTTTTTCTGGATGTTGCCTTCTTTTCCCTCCCCCCCCCCCCCCCTTTTTTTTTTGTCTCTTTTCTCTTCAGTTTTGTTGGTTTTTGTTTTTGTTTGTCTTTTTTTAGAAAACAGTTTTGGATTAATTTCTTAACCTTTTGTATTTTATTTTTTTCATTTTAATGAAATGCCCATCTATACACAATTTTTTTTTAAGTATATAATGTGTTACTTTTTGTTTTATTTAATAGGGATATTATGGTAAATTTATACCAACTCTATTTTCAATCCTCTCATTTTTCATCTTAACCAAATAACAAAGTCTTCCATCCCTCCACTTTTCTATCCTCCCAACCAAACAGAAATGAAAGAAACTAAAATTTTTTTTATCAACCAAACAGACCCTAAGAGTGCTTTGTATCTGCTGATTTTGAAATGTTGGGCTATCAGTTGTTTGTAGTTATTTGTTACAATTTGAAAACAGAGATTGTTTGCATAAGTAGTATATTACTGAATCTGTGTTTTGTTGGGCAGTGGTGGTTGTTCCTCCTGTTGGCACTGGAATTTTGCTTTATAATCTATCTTGGTACATTTTGCAATAAAATTTGATACCAATAGAGATTTTACTTATGCATCCTGTTTGTGTATGTTATGTTATGTTCTTTTCTCTGATATTGAATAGAAAGTCGATAGATGTACAAAAAACTCCTTAAAAAAATTTCTATTTGCCAATAAGTTGCCATCATTTGTGTACATTAAAATTCTTTAGTTGTGTTCAAGGACAAAAAAAGAACAAGAAAATTAGAATTTAGGTGTGAACATTCCACCACTTGCATTTAAAAAAGGGCTCTTTTTACTCATCAAAAACAGAAAAGAAAAAAGGGAGGGCTCTTTTCAGCGTTCTTTGGTCACAATATCATGAGGTTTTCGTTGGTTATTTCTGCTGACTTCAGTGTGTCACCAAGAAACACTTGAAATTTGGTTTGAAGCTCCTGAGAGAAAATTAGAATTCAAGTGTGAACATTCCACCACTTGCATTTGAAAAAGGGCTCACTAATCAAAAACAAGAAAAGAAAAGGAAGGGCTCCTTTCAGCGTTCATGATTTCTTTTTGGTCATAATATCATTAGGTTTTCATTGGTTATTTCTGCTGACTTCTGAGCGTGTCACCAAGAAACACTTGAAATTTGGTTTGAAGCTCCTGAATGCTGGTTCATTTTGGTAAAGGCTAGCGCTCTTTTTTATCTTTTATTTTATTTTTTATAAAAAAAAAATCATTTTTGGGTTTTTTTTTTTTGTATGTTTCATTGTGGTTATCAATGATCTTGTATCTCACAGTGACTGAAACCCCTCCAATGTGGTTGGATATAACATGTGAAGGCTTCAAATGGTTCAATTTTTCTTTGATGAAAATCTGCCATTCAGAGGTGGAGTGACCTATGATGATATGAATAATTGGTGTTAGGTCATCATTCATTATATCATAGATTGATTGTATTGTGATCTGGAACATCATCCTTATATTAACTGGAAAGGCATGGGGTGATGACTTGAAAGAGGCATGTATATGGATTTGATGATATGAATAATTGTGTGTTAGATCATCATTCATTTCATCATAGATTGATTGAAGGCCATTGAAAAGATGTTTCTTGGTGCATATTGTTCACTTATTATGAGTAGAAAGTTAAAATCTGATTTTTGCAATCCACTTGCTTGACCCATAAATTTGGGGTGTACTTGCGATCTGACTCGGATGTTTTAATTTTCTTTGCAGGCTTTGTGGTTTACGTGCGCTAGATGGCCTGGTCAAGGCGTGTCTTATACATTGAAGCTTGTTACCTGTATATTGATGCCATCGGGAAATGTAGAATAGAAAGTTGATCTTGTTTGAGGCCATTGAATATGTTCAGGGCAGGTGGATATCTATAATGCTTCTGCATCCTATAAATAATGCCTTTTTGTCCTAATATCCATATCATTTGAAATATAGGTTCATTTTGAATACTTCAGCTGAGCGAAGTGGAGAATTTGGTATTGTGTAGTGTGACAGCACAATATTTTATCCGCATGTACATATGGTTTAGATAAGGTTAAATTGGTAGTTTCTCTTGATCAGAACACCCCAACCCCTTAAAATAGAAAGAGATATTGGAAGGAAGAAAAAGGGTAGGAATGTCTCGGTAATGCTGTTATTTCTCACATTTTGCAGGGGCTTTGGGCTGGCATGTAGAATCTGTTAAAACTGAAATTTTGACCTACAACGTTGAAAGCTCTTTACTCTATAATAAAAGTAATGAATTGAAATAAATGCTCGTACTTTTTTCTAACTTTCAAGTTTCAATAAGTTTAGATACACAATAAATCTAACTGATAGCAGGGTATTGGTATACAATAAAAAGAAAAGGTAACAAATGCTCGACGTTGGTTTAGCAATTATTTTAAAAAATATTTTATGAAAAAGTTTTTTTTTTTTTTTTTTTTTTCATAGAAATAGTATTAAAACTTTTATGAAATGGTTTACTAACAGATGTCTTAAGAGTACTCCGTTAATCGGACTTTATAAAAATAATCTTAGTGGTAATTTTATGTGCACCAGAACCATTGTAATGTACTATGGATTACTTTTGGCCACGTGTTTGCAACGATTCAATGCACCAGAGGCATTGATTAAGATTGAGTTTTATACATTAATTAAGGGAGTTTGTTTATTTGCTTTTGTTACATTTCGATATATTTAAGTCGATTAAGTATATATTGATAGTTAATTGAAATATTTAGGTTGAAATCTGAAAGAAAGAAAATATTGATAGTTAATTGAATTAATTAGAATGAAATCTGAAAGATAATTTTTGTCATCACTTGCGTCAAAAAGTTTATTTAGCAATAGTTGCAAATAGTTACAGTTTTGTTTTTGTTTTTCAATTAAAAAGCATTCGTGAATGATATGTACAGTAGGACTTATAAATAGTACCAAAAAATGCAATGAGGTCCGTGAATAGTAGCAAAAATAAGTTGAATAGTAAAATAAGATGACAACTTACATCAATCTAAACGCACATTTAATTAAAACATTACAACTAAAGCATTAATTTTTACGGTAAACTAACCAAATATCTTATTGGTGAAGCTAATATGACAGGGGCATAGACTTGAGTATTCCATGATTTAGTATTGATAAAACTTCCATATAATCGTTTTATAAATTGTTGGTCAAACTAGGTTACTTATTCAAGTAAACTGGGTTACCCATTCAAGTTCAACCCACTAACTCCTATAGTTTAAGGGTGACAATATTTTACATGAATTACATTAACCGGTTTAATAAAAAGTTTATTTGAGTTTGACACGTGAAATCTATTCTAACCGTTTGACCTATTTAATTGAAGGTCAATTTTACTAATTTACCTTTCAAAATTTATGGTTGTAATAATGTTTTAATTGTTGATGACTTTGGGAACTAATTGTATACTTATACATTCTATAAATATGAAAATTGCTAACAAGTTATTCATGTTTCGATATGTGTTAACATATATATATATATATATATATATATATATATATATATATATGACATATTTATCAAATGAGTGATGTCAAGTTATTTCTACCTTAACACGACACGTTTATTAAACGAATTATGTGAATCATGTCAACTTGTTTATTAGATAACTCATGTGTGCGGGTCAAGAGGTCATGTTTATGTTGAATTATATATTTGAATAATCATAATTTGACACATCACACATGTAAAACACAAACGACTACCCCTACTAATATAGCTTCACTTTCTTAAAAGGGAAAGGTCTATATAAACACTAGATGAGGTGTGGTTACAAATGAATATGTATGTATTGTCATCCATCCATCTCACTGGTTTCAGGGAGAGCTTGACTGTTCTTGAGCTGGGGGGGGGGTGTATCCCAAGGCCTCATGCCTGCTGTATGTAATCTTTGACATTTAGGGACTATAGCCAACCTTGTAGAACATCATTACTAATGTCAATGTTCCTGAGAAACCTGACAACTTTCATCAAATGTTCTAAAACACAATGTTAAAATGTGTTATAGGCCAATTTTGTTTCTTTGAAAGTTCTATGATGGCCAGAAATTTAAATAGGCGGGAAGAAGTTACGTTTTACAGGCTAAGCATATTTCCTAGGCTATCTTTAACAGGAGGTTCTCAAATATCAGTCGAGACGAAATTATTGAACACTAAAACCTTTTAACACAAACACTCAAAAACATCCTCACCAATACTTCAGTGGTAGTAGTTATAAGCAGGGAACTTCAATGAACCGACTTCCCCACAAAATGACAAAAATGAGAAACAAAAAACAAAAATTATCTACTATATATTTCTGCGCCCACAATGATTTTCATTTTTTACCCCTCTTCTTCCGGAAAAACAATTAACAAATAAGATAGGTGAGAGACCGAGAGTACATATTTGCACCATATGTTATGTACACAATTTCTTCGTACCACTAATTATTTGGTTCCGCTCTCCTTAGTTAATAGCAGTGAGAGGAACTCTGGAATCTCTTACGGACTGGGCAGCCTCGTACACCCCAATATGTTTTACATCTCCATTTGCTAGCCTTGCAGATTTTGCATCCCAAAATGCCTTCAACAATTCCTCAAAAGAAGGGGTTCTGAGTTCTTCAATGGATGCTACACTTGGTAGATTGAATGACCTCTTTCTCGGTGTTGAACAAGATGGTTCGTCCACCTATCATAGGGTTGAAATCTTGTTAAAGAACAAGTATATGTCTGGGTTTCTGGATGATAGTTCTATTTCCACATCCATTACATTTGAGAAAAAAAAAGGATTCTTGAGCATTCTTCCATTGTTGTGTCAATACAAGGGTTGTGAAGATGAGAATGTCCATTTAATTTTCTTAACTAGGAACAATTAGATGATGCCTTTATAAGTTTTCTTCTCTCTCTCTTGCATTTTGTCATGTTGATGTGTAATAGGACAGTATTAAAACAAGCCATAATATTAAAACAAGGAACGCATCATACTAAAAAGCCTCCAATAATCTTACCGTGTATTCATGCAGAAGGCAAATCCCTGCGTTTTCAGTTATCTCTACGATCTTGTGGTAATGACCTCCCTTTAGTTCCCTTAAATCCCCGCAACAAGGAACTATCATAGAATTTAGATTTCCACATGCATCATGGTCAAGTTGTAGTGAATCTGCAAGTTTTTGATTCATAGTTTGATAAAACTTTTCAAGAATCTACCAACACAAACTTCAAATCTATGTAATAACGTGCATGTAAAATTAGATACTGACGGTCAATGGATGAAAGCAGATCCTTGTTAGCAATGTCCACATCTTCTAACGCAGTTGACACTGCAGAAGAAAACCGTGCACGTAGGATTTGATTGGCTTCCCTTCCTCTCCTGATTGAAAAGGAAAAACTGAAATGAGCAATATTGAACAAAGATTCAGAGCAATTGTATCGGGAAGTATATAAGTACATACCTAACAATGGAATCCACCGAAGCAACATTGCTCTTTTCTAGACCAAGCAAGGATTCTTGAGCATTCTTCCATTGTTGTGCACCCAAGTTCGCCTTCTTCAAACTGCAAAATTTTGGTAGCCATAAGTTCAGGGCATATACTAGAAAATAATTTAAGGAGACCAAACCATGCCAAGACCAAACGTGTTATCTATTATCATCTCATTGTAGCCCATACCAATTCTGAAGAGCCTCTTCTAGGTCTTTCTTTCCACATTCCACAGCAGAAGTATCCTCAACGTAGTGAGATTCTGTTTTTTCCATGTGAATTGTCCATTCAGCTTTAACAGAAGAAGTGGAATCTTGCATAGTCGACATTTCTTGTTGTAGTTTGTTGGTTCTGCTGGTTGCACTCTCTCGAAGATCATTTACTGCCATTTGGACCTATGGAAATACAGAGAGTTACTAATCAAAGCTAAATTTAAGTTACCACTAATTTACAAAAAAAACCTCATTTAAAGATGAACAATATGAATGCAATGAAGAGAATATTTAGCAGTTTAATAACAAGAGGTACCAATTGTTTCTTCCTAGCATTTGAACTTGCAAGCAGTTCAGCAACTTTCTCCAACAATTGCCTTTCTTCATTAGCAGCGCATTCCTAAGAGTATTTTGAAAAAAAAAAAAAAAAATTTAATACAAAAGTTCAAGGCTTTTATCATGATCCATCCAACTTAAATAGAGAACTGCGACCACCTCAAACTTCTTTTCAAGATCAGACAATTTCTCATCATTGACTGTTTGTGCTTCTTCCACAATTTGGGTCAAGTTAGACGCATGCATGTCCAGAGTCTGGAAGAAGTTGACAGTTATTTTAGAAACTGATCTTGCAGTTTCTACTGCCCTTGCATGTGCCTGTAACAGGTAACAGATAGAAGCATTTGTTCAACAAAAGTAATCATAATCGAAACACCTCTAATATGAAGTCCAAAAATACAACTTACGAACCTCACGCTGCTGTTGTGCATAAGCAGATAGCTTCTCCTCTTGCTTGTGAAGACTGCTTTGAAGATCATTTAGTAGTGCATCAGCTTCTGAAGCAATTCCTTTGAAGAGCTGAATCACATATACATGAAGTCAAACACAGATAAAAAAGGAGAGATAAAATTCAATAAAAGTACTATTAAAGAAGGTAACTTACATCTTCAAGGGCTGATGAATGCTTAGAAACTTCAGAATTCAGGTTACCAAAAGTTGATTGAGAATTTACTTCAAGCTCCCCAGTTATATCATCCAAAGCTTTAACACCAGAACCATACATAGTTTTCAACTTTCCCAGCCTTCCTCTAAGTTCTTCAGTAGCCTTCAAGTATAACAAAAGAAAAAAATTAAGTGGATTGACATCCAACCTGAAGAACACACGTAATCATCTAGCTTGGATTGTACCTCTACTTTTGTTGATACAAAGGACTGCATATCTTCCTCCATGTCCTTCAGTTGCTGCTCTTGTTGAGTCACAGAAGCTGCCACGGTCTTGTGCAAGATTTCAAGCTGTTGAGTTAATTGGGACTGGAATTTCTGGATAAGAATTCTATTTCCATCTTCAATTTTATCCTTGCGCTCTGAAAAATCAACCATGATCAGCAATAAATCACCTCTAGATTGGGTTGACAATACCCAAAACAAGTTGAATTTCCAAAATGATACAAACCAATTTTGGCAAATAAATTGGACACATCTGATGCAGCATTCTCTAGCTCTGCTCGAAGCTCAAATGATCGCTCAACAAGTGCCTTCTCTGAAAATTAATAGTGGATACAAATATCATCAATCACATGAAGATGAATCCAAAGAACCATAAATTTCAAGCTACAAAAGCAAATACAAATATGAACAAAGTGTAGGACAATTAAGGCCATTTGATGCATCAGATATAAACACAAATGAAAGACTTTGAAGTTTATATATATATATATATATATTTTTTTTGGATTACAAATGCATGAGGCTTTCAAATGTTCATTGGATATGTCGTTACTTATCAGTGTATGAACAAAACTATAAAATTCTGGTTAGAATTAATTGCCCAAAGTTTTCTCCATGCTCATCTCCAAGATGCTTTATCTTTTTAATCAATAAACTTCAAGATAGATATTAGGCAGAAAGTAGAGATACTTGCTAAAAAATTAAGCAGAAAGCAAAAAAAGTGCCATATGTAAACTAAATTTTTTTTCTAGAGTACAAGAATGACACTTTGCTCACCAGATTTGAGGAGATTGAAAATGAGAAATTCCTTTTCTTTTATTGTTGCATTTGCCTGTCTGTGCTTTTCCTCAAGATCAAAAAGTGAATGCTCCGTTTCCTCGAGCTTTTTCTGAAGTCACATACAACAGAGAGAACTTAAGTTTGTGCACAACATGGGAGCAGAAGAATAAGTAAACAAAAAATGTAAGGCCTGTACTTAACCACCCAAATATATTATACCTCAGTTTTTTCAAGTTTATCACTCAATTCTTCTGTCAAAAGTTGCTGAGAACTGTAAAGTTCTTGAAGTTCCATCAGATGCTGGTAAAAAATCAGAACATAATTATTTTCATTCAAACGTAGCAACCTGGAGAGAACTGTGAGGAAAAACATCTCAATGGAATGTACCTTGTCCTTCGAATCAGAATCAAGTTCCATTCGCTCTATTTTTTCAGCCATTGCCTAGGGTAAAAGAGAGATTAACAAATATTAACAACACTTCCGATTCACAGTAAAACTCAGAAACAAAAATTATTCCATGATCCAATTTTATGGAAATAGCTGAACCTTCTTCTCTGCTTCTTCATTAAGATAACGGTCTCGTGGAATGTAGATCCCATTCTTCTCTCTTGCAGCATATACCTCTAATGGAACACAAAGAAACATGTCATATAATTTACTTAACAGAAATCAACAATCCAATGCACATGCGTGCACACATACACACAGAACAATCTAAGTGGTAGTCAACCTTGCTTCAGCCGGTCAATTTCAGAGTACAGATCCTTGATCAATGCAGATTTCATCATTTTCTGATTGATCTGAAATAATAACCAAATGCAAATCATTATGGATGTTACAAAGAAAGGAACTCAAATCAACAATATGAGAAACAGATTTACACTAAAAGAGGATTGACAATACACACACACACACACACAGTGAAACACCTACTGACCTCAGGTTTATTCTTGATATTCTTGGCACGGTGTGCATAATCTAGGGTGCTGAGCGTTTCTTCCAAACAATGAATGGAGGGTGAAATTGTAGCGATGATGCATGTCTTCGTTTTCCCTCCCAAGGAATCCCTCAATAACCTTGTTAGTTTGCTATCCCTGATATTCCAAGCACCATATAGCAATTAAACTTACTTTCTGGGTTTGTATAAAGAACCAGGAGACAGGAGGACACCTATTAAATAGTTATACATAGTAGTTCTTACCTATATGGAACATGACCAGAGTGTTCAACTAGTGCATTAATAACTCGACCCAGGGTAAGCAAGCTTTTATTAATCTCCCCGGCTTCCCTCGCTCTACCCTGCAGGTTACAATTTCTTTACAATCAAATACAAAAGGTAAGAGTATGTGTCTGTTAAAGCATTATAAGGATTACATAAAAAGCCAAAGCACAGTTTTTTTTTTGTATAAAAATATGTGCAATACAATCTTTCAGTCAGAGACTCAGAATAAAACATAAGACGTACTCACAATATGATGCATCTGCTCTAAATAGTTACATAATTTCATGAGCTTAAGTTGAATATACATTATTTCTATTCAGGTCATACCTCTCTAGCACCAGAACGTGAAATATTCTCAGAACCCGCAAGGTCAACAAGGTTCAGCTTCCCGCATTTAATCATCTCTTCTCCCTCTGGTGTACACTCCTTAATGTGAATTGTGATTGAAAATATTGAGTGAGAACGACTGCTTTGTTTGTTAAGAAGAGTTTCAGCTGTACGCCTTTTTGCAGAACCTTTCTCCAAGATTTTGTAAATTTCATTCGCAGTACATACTATCTCTTCTTCCAAGCCTCTCACAAATACACCCCCTTTTCCATCTTCCATTAAAGCTATGGGTTTCTTAGACTTGTCATCTATGAATTTAGAAGTTTCTTCTGGGGCCAAAAGATCTGTTATTTCCTCATTGTACAGCTCTAAAAATGTAACTTTCATGCTATATTCAGCATTCTGAGCTTCTAATATATCAAAAATTTGCTTAACCGCTCTTGGGATAACACCCGCATCATTAGGAAACTCCCCATTCTACAAAAAGCAACAAATTTATCAGCAACAAATACAATTGAAAGCAGAGACAAATACATATAAATTCAATCGGTATTAAACAAAACCTTTTTTCTTGCTCCTCCTTCCATTGTATATGTTTTCCCAGTTCCTGTCTGACCATACGCAAAGATAGTACAGTTATAGCCCTCAAGTACTTCATTCACAATCGGAGACACAGACTGTTCATACAGTTCCTTCTGTTGGGAGTTCGGACCAAAGACCTAAACCAAATTATCCAACATTACAATCACTTCCACAAAGTCACAACAAATAGCACAAAAATCATTCAATAAACTTAAATTCTGTCAATTTGGCACATAAAACCGGGAACTGAACACAAAAGCAATATTATCACAACTTTCAAATTTACACAATTTTGAAGAACACAAAAACAAACAAAACCCACAAACTCCTATCCTTAAACAAGTCTAGAGCTCAACCATTCCACTTATTTGAGGTACATTTTCCTAGGATTTCAGCATCAACAACAAAATGAAACACAAAGAACTTCATAAAAAAAAATCACTATCTTGCACAACCGTACTACACATTCCAAAAGAAACAAACAAAATTAAGCATAGCAAACCTTGTCAAAGGCGAATGTTCTATCAATCTGCTTGTTGGCTATATTCTGAATCGCGCAAACTTCCCTTCTATTCTCATTACAAGAAATCACGACCGGCGTATGGACCCTCAACTCATCATCACTCAATGGCCTAAAATTAGCAAAATCCAAAACACCAAAAATCAAAGACTCCGAAATCAAAACCAAACCTAAGTTAAAAAATCAGCCGAATTTAGAAACTCGAAAACTCACCTGCAACGCACAAGAACCTGCACATTGACACCTTTTTCTCTGTCATTCTTGGTGCTGGAATTGGAATCGCCAGATCGCAGATCTCGCGCCGCCTTATCGCTCGACCGCGGAGTCTGTGCCGGCGATAGTGATACTAATCCTCCTCTTCTCTGCTGTGACTGTGTGGAATCCATGGTGTTATCGTAGTTCCTAAGTCTCAGACCTTTCCTGAATCGGTCAGAACTCACTGAGTCAATCAGTATAACTGAAAATTGAAAATTCTTTCTAAATTAAGCCAATTTATCATGAATCGGAACTTTTCACCGAACAATCAGAGACAGAGTATGCGAAAATTTTTATTTTTTTAAAAAAAATGGAAATGAAAATAAAATGTAGTGAAAAGTACAGTGTGAAAAGAAAAAATTGAAGGAATTTCGATTGGTAAAAGATAGTTGAGACTTGAGAGAGGTACACAGTTGTTGAATCTAACGGTGAAATCGACTCGGCACCAAGAAAAGTTTTTAACTCGCTGAGTTGACTCAACTCATAGTTCCCTGCTAACTCCGTCAATGATCAAATCACACTCTCGCAAAACTCACTCACGCAATACACACAGATTGACCAATAATTGCGCAACGAACTTTTTTTTTTTTATTTATAAAAAATAAATAAATAAATGAAAGATTGAATGTGTAAAAATCGCAGCGTGAAATTTGGTTTGACTAAAGAGAAAAAAGAAAATACAGAGAGGGACAAAAATGGATGAGTCCGAGTTGGATCGAAAATGAGCGATCGGGAAACTAAATCACAAGGAAGTGAAATCGGAAACGAAAATGGAAACTGAAACTTACAGTAAAAGTTTCAACTGCCGGTATTTCAAGAACTTCGAGTGCGGTACAAATGGCGACGATTCTTTTACAGCGAGAGAGAGAGAGAGAGAGAAAGTGAATCAGTGAATTTGGGTGGTTCTCAAAGATTTTAATAAAGCAGAGAGAGAGAGAGAGAGATTTGGAAATGTGAGAGCGAAGAGAGAGACAGTACTGTGTGAGTGAGAGAGTGTTGTTTGGATGAGCTGAGGGAAAGAGAGAGAGAAAATAAATTAAAATATTTAAATATTTAAAAATAAATAAATAAAATATTAAAAATGAACGAGACGTTACGTGGCGTTAGAGAGAGAACTGAGAAGAGGACGGCACGGACGGCTGGGGTTAACGACTTAACGGCGTTAAGGAGATCCGTTTCATTGGAATTTTTTCCGACCGTTATAAAAGGACAAAAGGTAATTAAAAGCTTTTTTTTTGAAATCAGATAAACCGAATCTGTGTCGGAACTTGGCCCCCTGCTCTCTCAGATATTACGAGATTAGCCAATGGTATTAACAAGATTAGTTATTAATATTTGAATTTTTGAGTGTTTATTTAAAACTTGTGTGTGTTAATTTAAAAAAAATTGAGCCGCTGGTCGCTGGCTCTAATCAATATGTGAATAACAGTGGGGCCCTTTACAAAAATTTGAAACATATAATAATAATGCCATATAAAATGTATGGATTACATTTTTGTTCCCTTTTTTCTAATAATCCTTATGTAGAAATTTAAAATGTAAGTTCAAACTCACATTTTTACATTTTAAACAATATTACACATATTTTCACACACTTTTTCATCCACACGTATTTTAAAAAACTACAAAAATTTCATCTCAAACTACAAAAATCTCATCTCAAACTACTCTACCAAATAAACCTTTCAAGTTTTTAAATTTGCAGGCCAGTGGAGAAGATTGTGAGGTTGTGAATCATCTGATTTGAATAATTTGGGTGGCATTGTCATAGACAAATTATGTTTACCAATAAGCTTAAGTTAGTAATACTTCATGATTGATCATTGGATTTCTATATATTTACTTGCTAATTTTGGTAATGGGGTGGTCAAGGGTTAATTATTTTGTCACACGCAAAAAATTATTGAGAGAAATAAATTGACCCTAACATGTTTGTTGGTGTTGGCTAGAATTAATCAATTAGAGTTGAGGATTTTTCTATATTTTACTATTTAAGTATTGTATAGGAATTAAGAGTAAAAAATGTTTTGTTTATAAAAGTAGAAACTCATATTCTTATAATATTTATAAAGTCGAAATCATATGGCTGAAAAGAAACAGTAATAGCATCCAATCAAAAATCGTACAATTTTCTTCAAACATTTTTTGTTTATAGTAAAGTAACTTACATTAACATACTGGTGGAATAAAAAGGGGGCAGGTGTACCACTATTCTTTCCTATAAAATCTTGCATAGGATTCCGTAGAAGAAAGGGGGCAAATATACTTTAGGAACTGTTCTAGGAGATTTTACTTCTTTTTTTTTTTTTTTTTTAAAATGAGATTAGTAGAAAAATTATTGCTAATAAAATATTTTACTTTTTTATTTTTTTTAAATGAGATTGGTACATAATGAAGGAGCATAGTCCCGTAACTAAAATTACAAGTTTAACCAAAAACTCTAATCAATAGAGAAGAAACAAAGGTTATGTTTGGTAACCATTTTTATTTTCTATTTTTAAAAAATTGTTTTTGGGAATAAAAAATAATAATTTTATTGTATTTTTAAAATCAAAAACTTGTTTGGATAGTTGAAATTTAAAAAAAAAGTTTTTTTGAAGAAAAAAGAAAATAATAAAATATGTTATTACTAGTATTTGAACTTTAATGCTAACTCATTAAATGACACATATTTATTAAATTAAATGCATATTTTCATTGACTTTTGAAAATTAAAAACTGAAAATAACATTTTGAGAACAATTTTTGTTTTCTATTCATTTTGGGTTGCCAAACAAGTTTTTTAGTTTCAAAAATAGAAAATTGTTTTTGAAAACAGAAAATAAGGGGAAAAAAACCTTTTTTGGTAACCCAAAATGGACAAAAAAAAAAAAAAACTGTTCTCAAAAATCAATTTGTGAAGAAAACTGAAAAACATGCAAAATGTTGTTTTCAGTTTCTAATTTTCAATAGTCAATGAAAATATGCATTTAATTTAATGAATCTAACTCATTTAATGAGTTAGCATTATAGTTAAAATCTTGGTAACAACATATTTTAGTATTTTCTATTTTTTCTTCAAAAACCTATTTTTTTAATTTCAACCAACCAAACATGTTTGTGATTTTAAAAATACAAGAATTTTTTTTTTCTTTATGTTCCCAAAAACGAGTTTTTGAAAACAAAAAACAAAAACTGTTACCAAACATAACCTTAGTAACAACATATTTTTGTATTTTTTTTTTCAAAAAACTATTTTTTTAATTTCAGCTAACCAAACATATTTTTGATTTCAAAAATACAAGAAAATTGTTTTTTCTTTATATTCTCAAAAATAAGTTTTTTAAAATAGAAAACAAAAACTGTTACCAAACATAACCTTGATTGTTATCAATAAGATCCAAAAAAGGCAACCCAATTAATGTTTTTTTTTATAGCCAAAATGTCTTAGGAAAGAAAAATTATGAGAAAAGCTCCAAGCGGAGCAACAAGAGAGCCATGGTGGCAAACCACAAGTTTAGAGCCATCGTAGGCATTTTTTTTAATTGTTGGTTGTACGTGCCACTAATGAGGGGTTAAATAATTGATTTTTGTAAGCTAATATGGGATATTGTTTAATATAATTAACATACTTAGCAAGTGCATTATATTAGTGAATTTTGAGATACATCTAATTTTACACTCAATTCCACCGCCAATTAATGTGTTTAGTTATGATTGGTGCACAATAAGTTGAATATCAGTGATAAATCTATAGAAAAGTGATGTTACTCTAATCATAAATTGATAAGTCAATACAATGTGAAATTAGATGTGTACGTAGTAGTTTTGTTGTATTTTTCCTCTCAAGTTATGGATAAACAAGTTAATAATGCCACTTCAAAAGTTTTATTTTAAAGGGAAAGGGTAAGGTAAATGTAATGAATTTTGTTCAATTATAGCAAAGGACAATGCATCCCAATAGGATCCAGACACGCATTCAACACCTGCTTTTGAATTTTTATTTATTTATTATTATTTTTAACTTTGTGGACAACACAAAAAGGAAATTCAGACCTATCAGGCGCTTCTCCATTTCATTTTAGGCCACAAAGATAAATTTTGAATAGGCCACAGGACACGTGGTCAAAAAATCCTTTAGACAACATTTATTAATTTATGAACATTGGCACTCCAATATGTGAAACGTTGGGTTTAATAACAATCAAGCCTTAATTTTAAAATTTTGGGGTCATTTACGAATTTTCAACTCATTAATGAGGCTTGATCGGGTATTCTTTATCACCATTTTATTCTATGTGAAATTATATATTAGGATCCTTTATATTTGAAATAAATTCATTTCATGGTTTGTATAAAACATTAAAAATCTAAAAGTACATTGAAGGCCAAGTTACTTAAAATAACATGGTATTATACTAACATATTCAAGAAATAAAATCTTAATTGTAAAATGAAAAAAATCTTATTATGTAAAGTCATACATTTTGTTAATTCCTCCATTGACATACTATTTTTGTTACTTTTAATTAATTTTATTTTTAGTATTTCTCTACTCTTTTTTTTTAGTCATTCAATTAAAATGAAGTCACTTGTTCTCGTTAATGCATTGATTGTTCTCTTTAGAATATAAGTCATTTCAAACAAACTTTTCTCAGCCTATCTTTTCATTAATGGGTCGTGCCATTAGGGCATTTGGTAATGAATAATTTTAGAAATAGTTTTTATGCAACTTTAATGGGAAATATAAAAAATTGTGAAAAAATTAGTTATTTTTAATAACATATATTTTGATTTAATGTTCTTAAAACATCAGTTAACTTTTCCCATTTCTTAATAAATGTCTCTTTCATTTTTAGGCAAATTCCTTGTGAGCAAGTTATACCAGCTGGGAAACTAACTCGGATAAGTTTGTTGCTTAAGTTAAATCGTAACTGACAAATATTTCTAGATGATGTTTTAAGAAAGCCATTGACTTTTAGTCCGTCACAGCTAAGATGGAATCTAATTTAATTCTAGCTAGACTATACTCCACCTGAAATGGGAGAAGCTAGCTGAAAGAAGGATGGCATAATGGATGCCATCTTTATTTGCCAAAAACTTTAAACTTTAAACTTTTTTTTTTTTTTTTTTGCCTTTTATTTCAGTGTTTATATATATATATATATATATATAACGAAATTATTAACTTTTAGTTTTTTTAGTCACACATTTAATATAAAAATTACTAAAAATTATATCTTTCATAATATTTTATCAAACAAACTACATGAAACTATAAGATACCTAAACAGACGCCCGTCATCCATGAGAAACCCAAATCAGACCAAGTAAATTGTTTCAAGTTTGGTGGAAGTGGCTTCAAAAACCGTCAGGCTGCAGGCAACACTTTTTTGCAAAACATCAACACATTTGTTTACCAATTTAATGATATGATAAACTTATGCTATGTTTAGATATTGGGAGAAGGAGGACGAGTAATTAAATTACTGTAAGTGCACAATTGCACCTGGCCCCAAGAACAGTTACGGGCTCAGGCCCAATGAGCCTTAAACAATGTAATTTGTAGAGTGTAGGCTTGAAACCCAGGTTAAAAGTGTTTGAGTATTAAATGACAAGCCAAGGATTATAAACACTTGAAGACAACAAGGAATACTGTAAGTCAACCTGCTCGGACGTAAGCCGAGAACTGTTCTTATATTATTTCCCGCTCTCTTTTTCTCTTTCCTTTAGGTTACAAAGAAGGGATCCCCATTTCTGTTCTAAGTTGCTCCTTAAATACTCTCCTTTTTGATGTTTTGTACACGTGTTGCCCCAAACTCCCCCTTAGCCTAGATATTTCTTTTCTCAGTGCCTTTGAATAGTAACCAGAAGTTTCCCTTCCACTGTTCAGGTGTCATTTCCCCATTAATGCGGCCAGGGTGGTAGGTGCAGGGTCTTTAATGTGGAGGTGACAGCCTTTATCCTTGGTGTTTCTCTTACATCGGTGCTTCCAGGACATTCAAGGGTTTACCCCTTTTATCCACTGGTTTTAACCATGTCATTGCCTAACGTTTATCATGAAGTCCCAGATTCTCCGGTGTCCGTCCGAAGAGAAATTCACCCTCGGCTGGATCCTCGGATCCTCGGCGTATGGGCCGACCCGTAGTACTAACAAGTTCTAAACTCAAGAGCAGGTCGGCCTTCTTTAGCACGGCCCAAAGGCCCATATCTCCATCAGGGTCTTTTTACTCCCCACAATAGCCCCTCAAAACACTAATTTTCAAATTCCGAGAAGAAAAATAGGGTTTTGATCTGACGAGAACCCACTTTACACACTTTGTGAGTGATTACACGTGCAGAAATCGTTTCGCGTCCCAGAAGATGCCACCTAGAGGTTTTATTTTCAAAAACGCGCGCATTTATGACTGTAAGCCACACTTTGTCTTCCACGTTCAACGGCGAGATGGGTATCCAACGGTCCTCGTTACTCCACGAAAATTTGGGCGGGATAAACATAATTTTGAGGCCGCTTCTCTGCACATCGTGACGCTTCGGGAACCTGCGCCTTCATTTAATTTCCCAGGGGCTAATCCCATCAAAACATCAGCAATCATACTTTACCTGCAGAAAACCGTGGAAATTTGCACACCTTTATCTTTGTAAGTTCTTACTCTCTCTCTCTTTAACCTTTTCTCCTCGGATATAGTCCTCGGCTATCCTTGTAAACATTCTCCCCTTTAGAGTTTAGCCTTTCGTTCCTTTCTGATGGGTAGATTTAAGTGTCTAGTTGATACCGCCGCTGGAATGGAAGGCTTTAGAGCCAAGTATCACATTCCCGGCGATGTAGGTTTGAAATACTGCCCGGCATAAGCCGTGGCTGGTTCTAGAAAGGAGGGAGAGGTTATCATCCCAATGATAGCCTTTATAGAAGGTGGGATGACCCTCCCAATGAGGCCTGTAACTAGGGAGTACCTTCGCAACCACCGTTTGTGCCCCGATCAATGCCTCCCAAACGTTTTTAGAGTTTTGGGTAGTGTCGATGCTCTAAACGAGCAGATGGGTTTAAACCTCACCTGGCACGATGTTGTCTTTCTGTACGAGTCCCATAAACTTTCCAAAGTAGGTTATTACATTAAGTCTCGCTCCAGTGTCGTTAGGCTAATCTCCTGTCTGCCCAAATCCAACAAAGGTATGAAGGATGACTACCTAATCGTCTCTAGGAATTGGCACGACGGCCTCCACTGCCCAGTTGAGTGGGGAGATCCAGGTGCGACACCTTAGGATTAGCCTTCCTTCCCCCGCACAAACTCCTCTAATATTGACAAAAATACACACTTACATGCATTCACGTTTATTTAGGTTCATCATGTATTGTATGAATCTGACCATATTAGTCTGATTTGGTGTCTTCCTTTGCAGATAAGCGACACGTGCGCCCACGCTTAAGCCACTGCAACGTTGCAGATCTTAACCGGGTACTGCGCTCCGAGGTGTTTGTCAGCGAGGACCTACAACTCAGAGCGGCTCATCTGATCCTAGGATACACTCCCATCTCCTCGGACTTCCAGGAGATAGAAAACGCCATAGTAGCCGGTGACCGAAGGCGAAGGAAGATAAACGTAGCCCGGCCCCATTTTTTAGACGACCACGATCTCCCTGACGCCCCTGACACCATTCTATACGGATAGCCCATTGCGGCAACCCCCCTCGCTGTGCATTCTGAGGCGACTGTTGTTCCAGAAGAGCAGGTGTCTTCTTCGCACACGCTAGACGAAGAGATAGATCAATTCCAACTAGAAGACACCGAAAGACCTCAAGGGACTCAGTTCGTCGTACTTTCTGACGAGGAGGAAGAAGCCACCGAGGCCTCTGGAATTGCAGGGTTCATAGTTGCCCGACCAGAAGACGCATCCGAGGAAGATATGGATAGGATGCAGGATCTCCTAACCAAGAGAGGTGCGAAGGTCGCCGGGAAGAAGACGGGGGCGTCCCAAGTTCACCCATCTTTGCCACCTCCCCCTCCTCCAGCTGAGCCAAAACTTCCAGCCGAGGATCCCAAGAAGAAGAGAAAAGGGGATACTGAGGGGACGATCAGCAAGGACCCTAAAAAACCACGACAACACCCCCCAACGGTTCAGCAGCAGAAGCTGGACAAAGGCAAGGGTAGGGCCCGCTCAGTTGAGAGTGGGGAGATCAGGGATGAGGCCGAAGTGCGCCGAGCACCGGTCACCTGGTCCCCTGACTTAAGATTGGACGGTGCTCCCATCTCCTGCCAATCCAGTATAAGGGCGGTTCAACAAGGCCATGCCCACCACTTGGCCGAAGTGTTGGAGCGCCCTCTTCTGCTGCCCAAGGATATGGAGACCTTGGAAAAAATGAGCCAGCCACAACTATTCCTTTCTTTGAAAAGGGACCTAGCGCTGGTAAGTTTCCCCCTTTTTAGGAATATTCCACTTCTAACAATATTCATAAGTTTTTTACTATTCCTAACTCCTTCATATTTTGTTACAGGCCATTCAGGAGGTCTTCGTAGCCGAGAAGTTCATAGAAGACACTCGGAAGAAGGCCAGAACTGAGCTGGAGATCAGGATGGAGACTGAGAAGTCCTTGGGCACAGCCCTCGCTGAGAACGAGAAGCTTGTCGCAGAGGTGGCTGATCTGAAGAGAGAAAAGAATGAGGTGGAGTCTAATTTGAAGACCATGAAGACCCAGATAGAAGGGCAGCGCAAACTCCTTCGCGAAAAAGATGACGAGCTCTCCCGAGCCCAAAGGGAACGCTTGGATTTGGAAAATGAGCTTGCGCTAATGAAAGAAGAAGCCAGCTCATTCCAACACTCTCTACAGACTGCCAAGCAGACGAGCTACGAGGAAGGGGTAGCAACCACCGAGGAGCAGCTGACAGAGGCCTTCGCGGCTTTGTGCCGGGAGTACTGTCAGAAAGTCTGGGGGGAAGCCCTAAACGTGGCTGGAGTTCCTTTGTCCTCGGATCTGAGGAAGTCCGAGAACATTTGGCTTCCTCTGGAGATACAGGAGATTGAAGAGGCTCCTGCTGCTACTCCTACCCCTGAGTCAGCTCTCCCTGCTCTGCCTTCGATAGTCCCACAGCTGATTCCAGATCCTACAGAACCTTCAGGTTCCAACAAAGAGAAGGAAGGAGGAGGGGATGCAGAGAAGGATTTGAGCCAGACAGTGGAACTCAGCGTCCTTCCAACGAAAACAGTAGACAAAGGAAAGCAAGTCCTGACTTCCTTTGAGCTGGAGTTGAAAGAGACAGAGGGAACCAGCACTTCTCAGCAAGATCCTCCTCCAAAAGCTTAGGACCTAGCTTAGGGCTTCTCTTTCTCCATGTTCAGCTTTTATATGTAATGCATGTCCAAATGATTAATGAAGAACAACTTTATTTGATTTTCACTCGTGTTGCATCTGTTATTACTTTATTCTTTTTATACTTATCGCAAAAATTTCCCATTAATACATAGCAAAGGTTTCTCAGAGTAAACAAATCTAACTCCAGGATTGCACAATCATAACTTTCACATAATCATGCGCATGTTATTAAAGACTTAACAGAAGGCGACATGCTTGAGGTACTTAAACAATGCCTTGATTAAAAAGAAGAAGAGACCTCATACAACGATCAAACCCTTGTAATGTATAGCACCGTTCTTAGTAAGATGTAAGGTCCGAGGACCATTACTTACACAAATTTACTTAACACTTAAAGATATAAAACTTAAGATCCGAATTAATGACCAGTAAGGCACTAATTTCCAGGCGCAATAACCAATTAACTTTAATCAAGTTTGTGATCCGAGGACAAGACTTAAACAATTTCCCATTAGTTCTTAAGATCAATAAGTTTAAATGTCAATTTGTCCAAAGTAGGAGGTCCAAGGACCCGGCGTAAACAAGGTTCTGTTTAATTCTTAAGATCAGTAATTTCAAATGTTAATTTCTCCAAAGTAGGAGGTCCGAAGACCCGGCATAACTAAGGTTCTGTTTAACAAATGACAAGACATCAATTTCCACGAGGTTTGTGGTCCGAGGACTGCACTTAACCAAGTTTCTGTTTGATTCTTAAGATCAGTAACTTCAAATGTTAATTTCCCCAAAGTAGGAGGCCCGAAGACCCGGCATAACTAAGGTTCTGTTTAACAAATGACAAGACATCAATTTCCACGAGGTTCGTGGTCCGAGGACTGCACTTAACCAAGTTTCTGTTTGATTCTTAAGATCGCAACTTCAAATGCTAATTTCCACACCGTAGGAGGCCCGAAGACCCGGCATAACTAAGGTTCTGTTTAACAAATGACAAGACATCAATTTCCACAAGGTTCGTGGTCCGAGGACTGCACTTAACCAAGTTTCTGTTTGATTCTTAAGATCAGTAACTTCAAATGTTAATTTCCCCAAAGTAGGAGGCCCGAAGACCCGGCATAACTAAGGTTTTGTTTAACAAATGACAAGACATCAATTTCCACGAGGTTCGTGGTCCGAGGACTGCACTTAACCAAGTTTCTGTTTGATTCTTAAGATCAGTAACTTCAAATGTTAATTTCCCCAAAGTAGGAGGCCCGAAGACCCGGTATAACTAAGGTTCTGTTTAACAAATGACAAGACATCAATTTCCACGAGGTTCGTGGTCCGAGGACTGCACTTAACCAAGTTTCTGTTTGATTCTTAAGATCAGTAACTTCAAATGTTAATTTCCCCAAAGTAGGAGGCCCGAAGACCCGGCATAACTAAGGTTCTGTTTAACAAATGACAAGACATCAATTTCCACGAGGTTCGTGGTCCGAGGACTGCACTTAACCAAGTTTCTGTTTGATTCTTAAGATCAGTAACTTCAAATGTTAATTTCCCCAAAGTAGGAGGCCCGAAGACCCGGCATAACTAAGGTTTTGTTTAACAAATGACAAGACATCAATTTCCACGAGGTTCGTGGTCCGAGGACCGCACTTAACCAAGTTTCTCGTTTGATTCTTAAGATCGTAACTTCAAATGTTAATTTCCCCAAAGTAGGAGGTCCGAAGACCCGCATAACTAAGGTTCGTTTAACAAACGACAAGACATCAATTTCCACGAGGTTCGTGGTCCGAGGACCGCACTTAACCAAGTTTCGTTTGATTCTTAAGATCGTAACTTCAAATGTTAATTTCCCCAAAGTAGGAGGTCCGAAGACCCGCATAACTAAGGTTCGTTTAACAAATGACAAGATATCAATTTCCACGAGGTTCGTGGTCCGAGGACTGCACTTAACCAAGTTTCTGTTTGATTCTTAAGATCAGTAACTTCAAATGTTAATTTCCCCAAAGTAGGAGGCCCGAAGACCCGGCATAACTAAGGTTCTGTTTAACAAATGACAAGACATCAATTTCCACGAGGTTCGTGGTCCGAGGACTGCACTTAACCAAGTTTCTGTTTGATTCTTAAGATCAGTAACTTCAAATGTTAATTTCCCCAAAGTAGGAGGCCCGAAGACCCGGCATAACTAAGGTTCTGTTTAACAAATGACAAGACATCAATTTCCACGAGGTTTGTGGTCCGAGGACTGCACTTAACCAAGTTTCTGTTTGATTCTTAAGAATAGTAACTTCATGCGTCAGAGGTAGTCATAACTTTGAAATGTTCACTGATAAAAGCACATTTTATTAATAATAATATCTTCTAAGATTATTTACATTCCATGGGCGTGGTACAATTCTTTCATCTAGGTCAGCTAGCCGATATGACCCTATGCCTGCTACTGATACAATGCGGTAGGGGTCTTCCCAGTTGGGTCCTAACTTACCCCAAGCTGGGTTCTTAGAGGTGCCCACAACTTTTCTTAGTACGAGATCACCAGGTGCAAGTGGCCTTAGCCTCACGTGGGCGTCATATCCCCGTTTTAGCTTCTGTTGATAATAAGCCATTTGGACCATTGCTGCCTCGTGCCGTTCCTCAAGCAAATCTAGGCCTTTTTCCAGGAGTCCATTGTTATTCTCCGGGCTAAAGGAGCTGGTCTTTAGGGTGGGAAAACCAGATTCCAGAGGTATCACTGCCTCGGCTCCATAAGTCATAGAGAATGGAGTTTCTCCAGTGGACCTGCGCGGCGTGGTCCGATACGTCCACAGAACATGAGGGAGCTCTTCTACCCATCTGCCTTTCGCATCATCCAACCTTTTCTTCAGCCCACTGACAATGACCTTGTTAACGGCCTCGGCTTGCCCATTTCCTCGAGGATAAGCTGGGGTGGAATACCTATTTATGATACCCATGTCATTACAATACTTCCTAAAAGCCTTACTGTCGAACTGAACACCATTGTCTGAGATGAGTGTGTGTGGTATACCGAATCTGGTAACGATATTTTTCCAGACAAATTTCTTGGAGTCAATATCTCTTATATTTGCTAAGGGCTCGGCCTCAACCCATTTAGTAAAATAGTCTGTTCCCACGAGAAGCCATCTTTTATTGCCTGTTGCCCTCGGAAATGGCCCAACTATGTCTAGTCCCCACTGCGCGAAGGGCCAAGGACTGGAAAGGGGGTTAAGAACTCCTCCAGGTTGATGAATATTAGGAGCAAACCTCTGACACTGATCACATTTCCTGGCATAGTCTTGGGCCCCTCTTTGCATATTGGGCCACCAATAACCCTGAGTCAGAGCTCTGTGGGCTAAGGATCTTCCCCCAGTGTGGCTGCCACAAATCCCTTCATGTAATTCTTCTGGAAGCCCTTCCGTTAAATCAGGGTGTACACACAACAAGTACGGTCCTGAAAAGGATCGTTTGTACAGTTTTTGGTCCTCGGACAACCAGAAACGTGGCGCCTTTCGGCGTATCTTATCTGCTTCGGATTTGTCCTCAGGAAGGACATCATCCCTAAGAAAAGATACGACCGGGTCGATCCAACTACGTCCAGGTCTTATTAGATGGATGTGAGGCGCGTTAGTAATGACAAGAGAGGGTTCTAGTAAATCCTCAACGAGGATAACCCTAGGTAAGCCTTGAGCTGAGGACGTTGCCAACGTGGCTAAGGAGTCTGCATGGGTGTTTCCGCTCCGAGAGATATGGGTTAAGGCGAAGGAGTCAAATTCAGTTTGGTGGCGCTTAATCTGGGCCAAATATTCCTGCATCCTTGGATCTCTAGCCTCCATAGTTCCCGTGACCTGGCCGACCACCAGTTGAGAATCCGAGAAGATATGGATTTCCTTTCCACCCATTTTATGCACCATTTTCATGCCTACCAAGACCACTTCGTATTCGGCCTCATTGTTAGTAGCCGAGAACGCCAATCTCAAAGATTTTTCGAAGACAATTCCCTCTGGGGACGTGAGAACAAGTCCAACACCAGATCCTCTCTGATTAGCTGCCCCATCCACATACGCTTTCCAAATCGGAGGCATGGCAGCTGTAATCACACCAACTGATTTTTCACCCATGCGTGCTTCTTTTAGAGTTTCTTCCAGTAATGGCTCAGCAAACTCCGCCACCAAGTCAGCGAGAACCTGGCCCTTCACCGAGGTGCGAGGCTTGTACTTAACATCAAAAGCCCCCAGGATGGTCCCCCATTTTGCTATCCTTCCTGAGTAGTCGGCGCTACGCAGCACTGCCTTAAGGGGCAATTGGGTCAGAACAACCACTGTGTGGGACTGAAAATAATGGGGAAGCTTTCGCGTGGCATGAACCACGGCCAGGATCGCTTTCTCTAAGGGTTGAGAACGCACCTCGGCGTCACCCAAAGATTTACTAACATAATATACCGGTCTTTGCACCCCGCTATCATCTCTTATCAGGACCAGGCTGACCGCGTGGACGGCCACTGCCAGATAAGCAAACAAAATCTCATGCGCCTCGGGACAAGACAGAATGGGTGGCCGGGAAAGATATTGCTTGAGCTGCTGAAAAGCTAACTCGCAGTCCTCGGTCCATTGAAACCCTTTCCACTTATTCAACAGTTGGAAGAATGGACGACACCGGTCAGCTGACCGAGATATGAACCTGTTCAAAGCGGCAATCATTCCTGTCAACCTTTGAATTTCTTTTGGGTTCCGAGGAGGCTGCAAGTCCTGAATAGCCTTAACCTGCACTGGATTTACCTCTATGCCTCTATGAGTAATCATGTATCCCAAGAACTTTCCAGACCCCACGCCGAAAGAGCATTTTGAGGCGTTGAGGCGCAACTTGTACCTTCTCAGTATCTGAAAAGTGTCAGCTAAATCTTTCACGTGTGAGGGTATTGTTTTGCTTTTCACCACCATATCATCAACATATACTTCAATGGTTTTCCCCATTTGCTGTTCGAACATTCTGGTCATCATCCTTTGATAGGTAGCCCCAGCATTCTTCAAACCGAACGGCATGACCTTATAATGGTAATTCCCCGTCGGTGTAATGAAGGCAGTCTTCTCCTGATCCTCTAGTGCCAAGGGAATCTGGTGATAACCCTGGAAGGCGTCTAAGAAACTCATCCGAGGATGTCCGACAGTGGCATCCACCAGTTGATCAATACGTGGCATTGGGAACGAATCTTTAGGGCAGGCCTTGTTCAGATCAGTAAAGTCCACACATACCCTCCACGTTCCATTTTTCTTTTTAACGACGACTGTATGGGCCAACCACTCGGGGTAGAAAACTTCTTTGATGGCCCCAGCCCTCTTGAGTTTAAGCACCTCTTCCTTCACAGCCTCGGAATGTTCTCTGGAAGAGCGCCGAGGTGGCTGCCTTCTCGGTATAATAGCCGGGTTGACATTTAAGTGATGACAGATGAAGCCCGGATCCAGGCCTGGAGCTTCATAAGGATCCCACGCAAAAACATCAACATTATCCTTCAAGAACTCTAACAACTCCATCTTCTCTTGGTGTGGCAAAAGTACACCGACTTGGAAGAATCTCTCCGGGTCATCGGCCACTGGAAACTTCTCTAATCCCTCGCACTGTGTCTCATCTCCTATCACCATTCCGGATGAATCAGGAGACGTTAACTGCTATAAGTCTTTGGTGATCAAAGCCGAAGACTCGGCTTCTGTCTGATGCAGTACTGTAGCCGATATGCACTGCCTGGCTACCGATTGGCTGCCGAGAATTTCCTCAACACATTCCCCCGAGGGGAATTTAACTTTAACATATAAGGTAGAGGAGACGGCTCTAAGCGCATGCAGCTAAGGCCTGGCAAGGATGGCCGTGTATGGAGAGTACGCATCAACCACGATGAAGTCCACCTCAACCGTTTCTGAGCCGGATTGAACGGGCAAACGGATCTGTCCCTTCGGTACAACGGCTCTCCCTTCAAAGCTTATAAGTGGCGAGTCATAAGGAGTAAGGTCTTCCAACTTTAACCTTAACCCCTTAAATAGATCAGGGTACATGATATCTGCACCGCTGCCCTGATCTATCATCACCCTTCTCACATCATAGTTCCCTATTCTGAGGGTGACCACAAGAGCATCGTCATGGGGCTGGATAGTCCCTACCTTATCCTCCTCCGAGAAATCTAGGACGGGCAAAGTGCCTTTCAACCTCTTCGGCCTGTGACCCACATCCTCGGTCTGTGGATGGGAAACCGCCATCACCCTAGTGGGACCTGAGCCGGTCCTGCCAGGGGCAGCGAAGATAACATTAATTGTTCCCAAGGCTGGCCGAGATGTATTGTTCCTCTGGTTGTTTGAGCCTACTTGACTGACTCCGCCGGGCCGACACACGGTGCCGCTTTAACTTTCCCTCACCGACGAGCCGCTCTAGATGGTTCCACAGGTCCGACAGCTTCTCGGTAGTGTGGCCCACATCCCGGTGGTACCGGCAAAAGAGGTTGTGATTCCTCTTCGCAGGTCTCCTGCCATCTTATCGTGCCATTTAAAGAAGGGTTCCTTGCGAACTTTCTCCAACAAACTCGATGTAATCGGTTCCCGAATACGTTGTTCACGGCCCGAGGTACCGCCGAGGCGGACTGTCCAACGTAATCTCTCCTCGGCCTGTTATTGTGATATCTGTCCGACCTGAAATCCCTTCTCTCCTGCGGGATAACCTTCTCCTTTCCCTTTCCTTGCTGTTGGTCTTCCTCCACTCTCTTATACTCGTCAATACGGTCCATGAGGCGACGTACACTGCGAACAGGCTTTTTAGTCAAAGACTTTCTCAGGTCGTGATCAGTAGGGAGGCCCACCTTAAAGGTATTAAGTGCCACCTCATCAAAGTCACCATCTATTTCATTAAACATCTCCCAGTAACGATCGGAGTATGCTTTCAACGTCTCCCCTTCCCTCATGGTCATGGATAACAGCGAGTCCAATGGCCGAGGTACTCTGCTACACGTGATGAACCGTGAAGCGAATGCCCTAGTAAGCTCCCCAAACGAACTTATAGACCCCGACTTAAGGCCGTTGAACCACCTCATAGCAACAGTCCCGAGCCGGAGGGGAAAACTTTGCACATCAGGGTCTCGTTGTGAAAGTGCACCGCCATCCTCTGGTTAAAGTGACTCACATGCTCCACCGGATCAGTCCGGCCATTATAGATGGTGAAAGTGGGCTGGGTAAACCTTCTGGGAAGCCTTCCTTTCTCAATCCTCCGTGCAAATGGAGATTTGGAGAGCTGGTGCAACGCCCTACTCATAGCATCGTTGCCTAAGCCCCTAGAACGAGGCTTCTTACGTCTGCGAGTTGGCTGGTCGCCCTCCTCACTGGAGGATGCTGCACTAGTGGGAGAGCGCGACCTTGAGCTGTGGCCAGCTCTCCTATCCTCCTCTGAGGAAGAGTTAGATGAGGACGGTGAAAACCTACGCTTAGCGCGGCGTAGCTTTCTCTTTAAACGGTTGATTTCCTTCTGCATGGATTTAGAACCCTCATCGTGGGTGGTGCTACCCCCTTCATGAATATGGCTAGCACCTGGATATTCTGTATGGACACTCCCCTCACGATCTCTTCGATGTTCAAGACGTTCTAAATGATCTTCCGGCTGTGATCCCTGTGACTCAGCATGGTGAGCACCTAAGCCTGCCATAGTATCCCTGTCCCTTCTAGGCTAGATTTCCCACAGACGGCGCCAATTGTAAGTGCACAATTGCACCTGGCCCCAAGAACAGTTACGGGCTCAGGCCCAATGAGCCTTAAACAATGTAATTTGTAGAGTGTGGGCTTGAAACCCAGGTTAGAAGTGTTTGAGGATTAAATGACAAGCCAAGGATTATAAACACTTGAAGACAACAAGGAATACTGTAAGTCAACCTGCTCGGACGTAAGCCGAGAACTGTTCTTATATTATTTCCCGCTCTCTTTTTCTCTTTCCTTTAGGTTACAAAGAAGGGATCCTCATTTCTGTTCTAAGTTGCTCCTTAAATACTCTCCTTTTTGATGCTTTGTACACGTGTTGCCCCAAACTCCCCCTTAGCCTAGATATTTCTTTTCTCAGTGCCTTTGAATAGTAACCAGAAGTTTCCCTTCCACTGTTCAGGTGTCATTTCCCCATTAATGCGGCCAGGGTGGTAGGTGCAGGGTGTTTAATGTGGAGGTGACAGCCTTTATCCTTGGTGTCTCTCTTACATCGGTGCTTCCAGGACATTCAAGGGTTTACCCCTTTTATCCACTGGTTTTAACCATGTCATTGCCTAACGTTTATCATGAAGTCCCAGATTCTCCGGTGTCCGTCCGAAGAGAAATTCACCCTCGGCTGGATCCTCAGATCCTCGGCGTATGGGCCGACCTATAGTACTAACAAGTTCTAAACTCAAGAGCTGGTCGGCCTTCTTTAGCACGGCCCAAAGGCCCATATCTCCATCAGGGTCTTTTTACTCCCCACAATTACATTGTTTGAATATTTTTTAAGGAATGAAAGGGAGAGATTTGGAAGGCTTTGGAGGAGTTTGAACTATTTCTAACCCCTCATTTTTAATTCCATCAAATTGGAGATATTTGGAGGGAAAGTGAAGCATAAAAACGTTTGATCAAATGAATTACCAAATTTGTCCTTACTATATTATCAAAATTACAAATGAAAAGACTAATTATTTCCTTTCCTCTTACTTAATTTTAAAAATATCCAAATAAGGTGGAGGATAACTATTTCCCTTTACTCTCTTCTCCACTCTCCTTTCCCTCTACTCTCATCTCTCTCAAAACTTCCAAAAATAACATTAATACTAACTCTATTAGGAAATGTATTCAACAAGTGCCTACAAACCAACACCAATCAACTGATTAGTGAAATTAATCTAACGGGATGGAACTGTTACACTAGTAAATGTCTCTTACTATCACATTGTTCGCACTTAATGTGATTAGTTCATAAAAGCCCTATCAAGGAAACAGGAAAGAACATTAATTGGCATTCGTGGGAATGTGTCTACCTAACACACTTTTGTTGAATTAGGCACCAGTGTCATTGACAGAACAACCCCTTAATTACTTTTAACTAATCTTGGTAATGGAATTATTACTTCAATTCACAGAGGTTTACTTTATAGGTGCCTTTAAAGCATTTATTGATGAACTATTTTGAAAAATTTTAAATATCATTTTTATGAAAAATAAAAAAAAAAATTCAAAAATTGTTTTTATTTATTTATTTATTTAAATATCTTCTAAATCAATGCGTTTAAGACATTCATTAACTTTTCTCATTCGCAATAACACTGGTATTCATCTAAAAGAAAGAAAAAAAATAATGGTAAGTAAAAACCAACCTTATCATAGAAAAATTGAAAAGATGGAAAGTATTTGTGTTTGATAGGGAAGATGCAAGAGTAGAAAGGAAAAAATTTAATTACTATTATATCCTATTATTAAAAGTGAAAGAATGAAAAAGTGGATGTAGTTTTGTTCTTCTTTTCAATACCATTTGCTCTTTTCTTTTCTATCTAATTTGGAAAAAAAAAAAAAAGGTGTGTGGAAAATTCTATCCTTTTTTTTTTTCTCGCCCATTTCACTCCAATCAAAAGACAGAAAATCACATTTTTCTTTCCCCGTTTCCTTTCTCCGTTTTCCCTCACTTTCCATCACAACCAAACAGTGTAAAAATAGAGTGGAATTCTCGTAAAGAATGTGAAGGGATGGGGACACAAAGGGAAAAGAAATTTGATGATAATTATAAGGAAAACAATCAAAACAAAGTGGGGTTTGTGTGTGGTGTGGTAAGGTTGCCCCACGTGATAAAGAGTGATGTGAGCAGGCACATGCTATTGATGCCTTTTTTGATTTCAAAAACCTCTCATTGCCTTATTTGCCTAAATAACTCTTGCTGCCCTCACCTCCCGTATATTTGACCCTCTTTATTATCTTATAATTAAACTCTTTTTCAAAGCTTCCAAGTGAAACAAGATCCTTTTAAGGTTATGTAGGAATTCATGTCATTCTTTACATGGAAAACTTTAAATTTACCCTTAAGGACATTTCTTTCTTTTTCATCAATTTGGCATCTGGCATAATTGCTTCTAGCAAGTATCTCTTCTTATAAATTCTACTAGCTAGTTACTTAGGGCATGTTTGATACATTAAAAGGAGATTACATTATTAATAGTAATCTTTATTATTGAAAATAAAAAATATTGTAATAAAATAATTATTACTATTCATAAGTTTGGTTGTTCCATGTGAAAAGATAGTAAAAGATAATGTATATGGAAACCTTTTATTTTTGTAAATAAATTAATTTTAGAACATATTGCATGCACTAAAGAGTAGCTAGAATAGCTAGGATTAGTCATTTCTATGTAATAACTAATCAACGTAATAAAGATTCAACCAAATTCCTAAATAGCTATTACACATGAATTGTTTCTCAAACAAAAAAAAAAAAAAAAGAATAATGCTAGAGATACAAACTATTTTACCAAAAAAATTTACAAACTGTTGATGTAGTGAGTGATTATTAGTAAATGAAAAAGTGATATTATTGGTAGGCCTAAATGAAAAGTGAAAACTAATAAGAGGTTGACTACATTAACATTTTTGTAAAATTATTGTAAAATAGTTTGTGCCTGTAACATTACTCAAAAATAAAAACTGTTACATATAAATAACTATTCCATTACAAGAGTTATTATAGTGTATCTAAGGTACCCTTAAATTCTTTATTGAAGTATTAAACAGTTTCAATGAAAGGGTGAAAAAAAAATCTTGTGAACAAAGAAAATGAAAGGATTTTATAAGACTGAATGAAACCTCAAATACCCAAGATATCCATCCCCCTTTACCTAAAAAGAAGTAAAGGACTAGAAGGCTCGATTATATGACTGTAAAGCACGTCCATGATTAATATACATATTTGGTATTCGGTTCTTCAGTATCCATCAAGCTTAGGCCAATTCTGTGCCATGATTCGATTGGGGCTTTTGTTTTTAGTGTTGTTGGCTCTTTATTGTCGTTCTCACCAATATGAAACGAAATTATAAAACGTACAACCATCAACCATGTAGCCTGTAAGCTGTAACTGTAAGTCCTTATAGAAGCCAAAAAGAAGTAACGATTTTTTTATTTTTTTGGGATAAAATAAAAAGAAGTAAAGTTAGATTATTGATTAAAAAAAAAAGTAAATCCTCATGTGACCATTCATTTCCAGAAGTTTAAAAATATAGAAAGAGTTCCAAACAGGTAAGAGAAATTAATGTAGTCTCCTTCAAAGTAAGAAAAAATATTTTTTGTTTACCAAAAAAAGAAAAAGAAAAAACTAATGAAATTTAATTCAATACCAACATTTGGGTGGCCTAGTTGGTAAGATACCGGGTGAATATGTCTCAAGACTTAAGTTCGAGCCTTAATAACTATTTGTGTGTTGGTATTCCTTATATCTCATCTTCATTCCAAATAATCAACCTAAAAAATAAGTGAGTTTCTTACACAAATCAGGAGCATGTAAGGTGCAACTATGATCATGTCCAAGTAAAGAAACTACACTGGTCGCCCCTCTAACCATTTTTTGTTTACCAAAAAAAAAAAAAAAATCTAATGAAATTTAATACAATCTTGCCCTATTATCAGACATTTTTCTATATACATTTTGAAGTGACTTAATTTGGGGAATTTTATCTTACGAGACTCTTATATCTCACATGTCTTTTTATGTTAGACCCTTGATTTTCAAGATGGGTGATTGAACGTGGTGGCACCTTCCACTTAGTATGCATGGAACAATGCTGAGTTCTATAGCCAGTTTACTTGTACAGTTCTATGTGTTTGCACGGCCTGTGTTGTGTTAAATATTAAACATGTTCACATATAGTGCACAAGTATAAAATAGGTGGTAGCAAGTAGCAACATGGTAGAACAGTTACCAAGTAGTTACTTGTTATGAACAGCCTTGTCAATGTGAAGGTATAGCATGAAAAGCTTCCAGGGAAAACCAGTTGTTGTGTCCCGTAGACAGTTCCCAATTAGTTAGCAAGTCCAGGTTCAGTTACCCAAGTAGCTGCTATTATAGTTATTTCCTATATGTTTCTTAAAGTTGTTGGGGACATCATTAAAGAGAAGGTAAAGTAGAATGTATCATAAGGGAAAATAATATAGTGTCTATTAATTTGTGTAAGTTTTGTAAGCATTGGTAGCTGATTTTTGACTAAGGCATATCCCAAGTGAGTGATTTGTGTCCATCGTTCTTTGTGGTAAGGTTTTAAAAGTTGGGAGTATTCTCTTGTGATTTCTGTGTGTTTTGTGGTAAAGTTTTAAAAGTTGGGAGTATTCTCTTGTGATTTCTGTGTGTTTTGTGGTAAATTTTAAAAGTTGGGAGTAGTCTCTCGTAATTTCTCTGTGCGGTGTGTACTCTTTCACACAAGCAGTTAGTTGTTTTCCTTTTGCTTTGTGTAGGGTTATTGACTGAGATTAAGTAGGATTTAATTTATTTAGTGGCATCATAATGCGTAAATTTGGGTGAGAAACTTTTTAATGACAATCGGTATTAGAGTGTGGTTTCTACATCATGGAAGGTGAACGTTTTTTGCATGAGTTTATGAGAAAATGATCCTTGGTAATTTCTGTGTGCCGTGTATTCTAAGATTCATAACTGTTGGCGTTTTTTTTTTTTTGGCTTATTGGTAGGAAATTTGGCAAGAAGTCTGCCCGTGACACCTTGTATGATGAAGTTAAAAAAATTTATTTTTCCCTCGCAAGAAAATATACCAAATGAACCCCACAAGATGTATGGTATACCTCTTAATTTAATGCATGATACTTCGTCTTTCTAACAAAATCATTTTGTATGATAACCTTGATTTGTTAGTTTTTGACCAAGCTGAGCTAAAGTATGCTAGAAATATTTTTCGTTTAATGCAATCTCCTTATTTACCCCCCCCAAAAAAAAAAAAATACTTTGACTCTTCGCATCTTATTTAATACAATACTCTGACTTTATCTTTTTAATTAAGTTAGCTTCGATCATGTATGGTACTTCCATAGCGGTGATACTGACAATATATTCACCTACTCAGCCATAATGATGATTGTTCATTTAACACTAAGGGTCCGTTTGGATACAGCTGAAAATTGAAAACTGAAAATACTGTAGTAAAATAATTTTTAAATATGTAAAAATAATACCGTGTGACCCACTTTTAATTAAAAAATTGCTGAGCGTATGTTTGGGTAACGCTGAACGCGTCCAGCGTTCAGCGTTTCCCCTTCTTTTTTCTTTTTCTTTTTTTCACTGACCGCATCTGTCCTTTAGGAGACAAAAGTCACTGTGCGTGCACAGTGCGCGCACTGTTCACGTATTTTTCAGCAATTTTTTAATTAAAAGTGGGTCCTACGGTACTATTTACACATTTAAAAATTATTTTGCTACAGTGTTTTCAGTTTTCAGTTTTCAGCTGTATCTAAACGGACCCTAAGCGTGCATTTGGATGAGGATAAAAAATTAAAATTATTTCACTATTTAGCTTATTTTTGCTACTATTTATGGACCCTATTATATTTTTTAACACTATTTATAGGCCTTACAGTAATATTTCAACTAATTTTTACCTTTATTTACAGTACTTTTAGCAATAATTTTTTATTTCAGCAAAATAAGCGGTATCCAAACATATAAAAAAAGAGAAAAAAAAAAAAAGATGTCATTAAATTCTTGAACGTGAAAAAATCCTCTTCCACACAGTTAGGGGCACATGGATGGTCTAGAGGCAACTGGATCACCACTCTCTTTTAAACAAATAAAAATAAAAGGCTCAGCAATGGCCAGATAATTATATAAATACACTGGCTTTCTTAGTTTCTTTCGTTGAGTGAAGTGAAACTGTTACTTGGTACATACTCTACAATCTACATACATGCTGCGTATGCTTTACTTCATGACTACTTTTATCCATCTACGTGAGGCCTTTTTCACTAACATTTACACTGAGAGATTTTGATTCTGTCCAACTATGAAACCATATGCTGCTTTAAACTCCAATTGCTAACATGTCCCTTTAGCTAAAGTGGTAGCAGAGCAAACGTGTCTTATTCTTACTTAACATGTCCCAATTGCCAACCTCATTCTGGCAGCAAGTTAGTTGGTGGCCTTATTCTGTAAGTCAAGTTGTTCCAAGTAAAATTGGTCAAACAGAATCATGTTTCAATTTTCAAAGATAAGGAGGCTGCTGATTATTTATCATTCATCATACAAACAAGAAGATAAAGAGAGACAAAGTAATTAATATATAGAAGAGCCCAACGAATGGAATTGAAGTATAAGCAACACTATATATGTTATATTTGAGTCAAGATATGGGATTTAAATGTGATAATATGAATAATTTTTTAACCACTTAGAGCACCAGCAGTGAATGGGCTAAACCCATTGTCTATGCCAAATTAGAGAATAGCATAGCATTGAGGCCCAAAAGACAAGTCCATTGAATGTTGGGTTTTGTAAGAATTGCAAAAAAAAATACCATGGAGCTACAGTGTCATTCTAAACATAGAATTGCACTGTAGCTCAATGGTATACTTTATATTAATATTCTATTGTAAAATATCAGTCCTTTCTCTCTCCGTAGTGTCTGATCTCTGTCTCTCTGCTGCACTTGCTCTCTATCTCTCCATTGCTGAGCTCTTTCATCACACACCAAGCCGGTTGCTAAAAAAAATTGTTGAAAAAAAATGTATGGCAGGTTGTTGAAAAAAAATTGGCAGGTAAATGTATCCGTTGGGAAAAAATTGTGTCCTTTTGAATACTAGGTGGGTTGCATATTGAAAAAAGTTACTGTTGGAATAGTGCTGAAATTTGAAAAAAATGAATGTTGGAAAGAAATAATAAAGAAAGATTAAAAAAAAATAATATTTTAATAGAATGGTAAAATAATAGAATGTTTTGATGTTGGAGAATTGTAAAATTGTATGGTATAATTGATAAAGTAACTTTTTGAATGGTAAAATGGGATAGAATTGAAAAAATGAATTGTGGTGCTCTTAGTACCATAAAAAAATTTGGGTGCACGTGTCTATGGATAAGCAAAGGAGGAAGTGTGGGGTAGGTTAGCTTTGTGTTTGTAAGCACAAGTGACGCAGAGGTCATGTGGGTTAAAGGAATAAGTTTCTTAGTCTGAAACATTGAGAAGTTAATAAAACAAGCAAAAGATGATGTGGGGTAGCTCTAGTTTTGCTTTAGGGGAAGCTAATGTAGCGAGAAGTATGTTTTGTTATTGCTTGGAAGGAAAAAGAGATATACGATCCCCATAGTTTAAGAAATCATCTTACCCCAAGCTTTTGGGGAATTTGGACAGCACAGCAGACAATCATAGTATCCCATGTTACCCACCTATACGGTCTAACATCATGGGTCCTCAAGTCAAAGAAACAATATGACAACAGAACATGAAAATGGCAAGGAGAGTGTATTGTATTGGATATTATTTAGTGTATCTGCTAATTTGGAGCTTTTACTTTTGGTCCATTGGAGGCCCATTAGTCATATAAGCTACACGTTCAAATTGTTTGGATCTCAGTTTGAGAGGCAACTCTCTTCCTTTGGAGTTTGGACCTCAGTTTGATAATTTTGAAGCCTAGTTGTCCCACTCCATAATGATAGCAACTTACAATCAAGATAGGCTAACAACTATATGGAAAATGAAATGCTTCAATAGTACCATGGGGGTCAACACCAACAGCCTAGGAGCTCAATAATACTCTTATTAAGGAAAGAGGTTGAAGGGGGATTAAAGATTTCTTTGTCAATACAAAGGATGGGCAATTGAAGTGTTCAAAATGACCACCAAAAAAAAAAAAAAATATATATATATATATATATATATATATATATATATATTCTGGAAAAAACAAACAAAATCAGACGCTCCATTTTATTCTTTTGCATATTGTAATTGGGTACCTAGACATACAAAGACAGCACTTTTCAATAGATGTAAAAAATGCCACCCACAAAACCATCAAATAAATTCCCAAATCCTTTAGCTTTTTAGTGACATTAACATATTACCTAATGCCTAATTTAAATTTGAAATTCGAGATCAATGCCACGGTAATACCATATTGATGTCACAGAATGCTTACAACATAATTTAAAATTGTGGAAAGTGCTCTGGATGCACCCACATTACCTGTGGACTTGCAATTAATTGTCGTTTACTCTAGTTGACATATATAGTCTAATTGTAGCATATTTCTCCTCCCAGACCTCTTAAGCTGTTCTCTTCTTTGGTTATTCCCTGGATGGAGATTGGAGATAGCTAGATGATAGATGACACTGCCAAGGGATTAACTGTATGTATATATATATCCAACTCATCTAACATTTGAAGAAATTGAAAGAGGCACAACTCCATTCTTCTCCAATGGTGCACCAAGGACAAGAACCACAAGACCATCCATATGTCATGGATCTCAATTTTTTTTTATAAAGTTCTTCAAGTTTCTAGTGCTTTGAGTTTTTACTATAAATTTTTCTTAGCAATAAAAAAAATTTGCCTACCTCAACCTGCATTTATAGAAAGTTCATCCTAGTAGTAGCTCAAATGTATGTCAGATTTAAGAGGTGCTAGCTGTTCAGGGAAACACTAGAGTGGAATGCTATTTCATGAAAACACGAGTGAGGAAAGCCATTTCACGTGATTTTTCTTTTCAAATTATATTTTTATTAAACTTGGATGTGTCATGGTTTGTAGTTGGGACCACGAATGGAGAGGGTTAATGCCAGTGATTTAGATTTAGATTTAGTTTCATGAATCTAAGGGCATATATAGTATCACATTATTTAAATTTTAATTATATAAAATGCATATAATTGCATATTTTTAAAATGTATCCATGTATGTGCATGAACTACAAGCTAGTTTAAATAATAAAAGGTCCAATAAAATTTATTGTCTTAC